>NC_090383.1:18408458-19873458 GCF_036365525.1 Heterodontus francisci | reverse complement strand
CCAACAGTCTGGCCGACATGAAGAATCGATTCGGTAAGATTGTGGTAGCCAATGACCGGAAAGGGCAACCGGTTACAGCAGAAGATTTGGTATGTACCAATTATCTAAATTTTAAAGCCATGCGATGGAGGTGATACTGACACCGATACAAAATTAATCGGTGTAATTTTCATCTGAAAGGCAATTTCTGACAACTCTGCTTCAGCTCTTGTGGGGGGTGGGGAAGAGGAAGACTTGCATTTGTATAGCGCCTTTCACGACCTTGGGATACCCCAAAACACTTTGCAGCCAGTGCTTTTGAAGTGTAGCCATTATTCTAATGGAAGTGCAGCAGGCAATTCTGTGCACAGCAAACTCGTTCAGAGAACATTACAGTAATGGCCATTTAGTTTCTGTGATGTTGGTTGAGGGGTACATATTGGCCAGGGCACTGGGGAGAACTCCTTTGATCATCTTCGAACTAGTGCAATGGGTTCTTATACATTCCCCCCCCCCCGCCCCCCCCAAGAGGGCAGACGGGGCTTCGGTTTAATGTCTTATCCAAAAGTCAGCACCTCTGACACTCAGCACTGCACTGAAATGCCAGCCTGGATTATGTGCTCAGAACTGGAGGGGTGGTTAAAACGCACAATTTTCTGACTCGAGAGGTGAGAATGCTTGCAATGTGTCGAGCTGAAACATTAAAAGAGAGTATCTTCTCTTAAATATATTTTGCAACAAAGGGCTCCAAAATAATGCCTATAAAATTGCAATTATCTTGCTCTTTGTGCTCCTAGGCTGAAAAGTAAGAAGCAAACTGTGATCCTTTAAATTCTGACCAGCAGGATAGGTTACCAATAGCAGCTCTTCACATTCTGTCAAATTAAATATTTTTCTCGACCTCCCAAAACGAGTCTAACAGCAGCGTGAAGTAGTCACACTGGCAGGACTAAAGTCTGGTTAATGATTTGTACTTTCAGATCCCAGCTGTTGGTTTTAATTCTTTATTGATTCTGAAAGCTTGGGTCGTGGTACCTTGTGTCGGGGGTTCAGGCACTCGCCGAAGGGCTGGCGAGGGAGAAAAAAAGACCGTCCTAGAATGTACCCTCCCTATCTCTGTAACTGCTTCCAACCCTTCGAGATCTCTGCCTTCTGCCAACCCTGGCCTCTTCAGCATCCTCGATTTTTAATTAGAGTTATAGAGTTATACACCACAGAAACAGGCCCTTCAGCCCATTGTGTCTGTGCCGGCCATCAAGCACCTAACTATTCTAATCCCATTTTCCAGCACTTGGCCCCTAGCCTTGTATGCTATGGCGTTTCAAGTGCTCATCTAAATACTTCTTAAATGTTGTGAGGGTTCTTGCCTCTACCACCCCTTCAGGCAGTGTGTTCCAGATTCCAACCGCCCTCTGGATGAAATTTTTTTCCCCTCAAATCCCCTCTGAACCTCCTGCCCCTTACCTTAAATCTCTGCCCCCTGGTTATTGACCCCTCCGCTAAAGGAAAAAGTTTCTTCCTATCTAACCTATCAATGTCCCTCATAATTTTGTATACCTCAATCATATCTCCCCTCAGCCTTCTCAGCTCCACCACTGGCGACCGTGCCTTCAGCTATCGAGGCCCCAAGCTCAAATTCTCTCTCTATACCTTCCCGCCTCTCCTCCTTCGAAGACACTATTTAAATCCTACCTCTGCCCAAGCTTTTTGGTCACCTCTCCAAATGTCTCTTTTGATTCTGTGTCAATTTTTGTCTGATTAAGCTCCTGTGAAGTACCTTGTTTTACTACATTAATGGTGCCATATAAATGCAGGTTGTTCCGTTGCAAAAAAAAGCTTCCTGTTGGATGTAAATAATTTAAAATATTTCTATGTATTTGAGTATAACAGAACATCCATTTGGTGCAAGTCTTCTTGCTCACATGAGGTTTTACTCCATCTTCCAATAAGTTGTCTGCCATTGCTTCGTGTGCGTCCTTGTACAAATTGTGGCACAGATTCTTTGAACTACGTTTGAAATGTTCATTGATCTTTAAACAGTCGTATTGGTGAAGGGGGTCCGCCTAACTGTGAATGTGAGATCTGATTAAATGCAGGTCAAACTTGGCCAAAGGATGAGAGAGTGATTACAATCTTCAATTAGATCAGATTGAAGTACTGAATGTTCCATGACTTCAAGAGGCTTCACGATTCGAGTTCTAATTAAATATTTACTCCTTTTAATGGAACATACAATTATGCAGCTAATTCAGCTCATTTAAGTCTCACCATGGATAGTTAATGTATTCTGAGTAGACCCAGTTGAAACACGGATTTGATACTGCATTGAAAATTCAAATTAAAGGGGCTGCCTGACGATTGTCTCTAATTTCGGTTAACCTGACCATTTAAAGCCAAGTACCGTCTACTCTGAACTGCCCCGATCACTTAATGTTTCACCCTGACAAACCTCTAACTTTTCTGAGAATGTTACTGATGAATTCAGCTGCTCCCTCTGATGTACTTTATTCAGGCTTTCAGAAGGCTTTTGTCAAATGTCCACGTGACAGATTAAACTAATGCTGCTTTTGCACGACTGGCGTGGTGTTGGTGGAGCTGTATGACTTTGCACAAGCACTTTACTTACAGTGCAAGGTGAAGTCTACATCTGGAATTGGAGCTCAACCTGACCACAGTGAAATGGAAAGACTCGCTCCTCTTGGTCGAGAGAGTTTTGGCACAAGTTATGAAGATACCAAAGTTTAGGTATTCTCAAGTGTACGATTGTGAGGGCAGGCAGTTTTAACGCCTCTGAAAGACGGTGCCTCTGATGGTGCAGCACTCCCTCAGTACTGCACTGGAGTGTCTGTCTGCATTCTGTACTTGGGTATCTGGAGGTGCGCGGGAACCCATGACATTCTGACTCAGAGGAGAGTGTGCTACCAACTCGGCCATGGCTGTCTTGGCAGGTCTGTCTGGAGCTCCAAGGGAGGATTCACCACAATTCATGGTTCAGCTCCTCTGGGTCAGGCAGGCCAGTTGCACGTTCGCCAGTAGCCTCCTGGTATACCACGGAGTTGTCCGTCCTAGTTTTCTGATTGTACTCTCCCACTCTCTGCTTCCTCCTGGACCTAACTCCAAATTGCCGTTGGATAAGTGAGGGTGGGTAAAGAACAGGGCAAACGACAGCTGCGTGGGTGTGGGCATGGAGTCCATATGTATGCCATTCCGGGTAAGGGCGGCAAACATCTTCTTCCTTAAGGACATTAGTGAACCAGTTGGGTTTTTACAACAATCTGACAGCTTCATGGTCACTTTTAATGACACCAGCTTTTTATTTCCAGATTTAATTTTGTAAGCTGAATTCAAATTCCCAAGCTACAAAGGCAGGATTTGAACTCTCATTCTCTGGATTATTAGTCCAGATCTCTGCGTTGCTGTCTGATGCTAACATGAGTTACAACACTGATAACATGTCTGCGTCTGTCCGTTTGAAAACCGCACTTTGTTCTTAAAAAGTAATTTTCTCTGTTCTGTCTGCAGGGGGTCAGTGGTGCACTAGCTGTTCTGATGAAAGATGCTATCAAACCCACCTTGATGCAAACACTGGAGGTAAGAACACTCAAAACTCTCATGGACTTCATTGCAAAAGAGCGACAATCCTGAGATAGGAAAAGAAAGGACTTGCATTTATATAGCACCTTTGGTAAACTCCAGACGTCCCCAAGCGCTTTATCGTCAATTAATAGGTTTGAAGTGTAGTCACTGTTCGAATGTAAGAATCTCAGCAGTCAATTTGCGCACAGCAAGCTCCCACAAACAACAATGTGATAATGACCAGATAGTGTTTTTAGTGGTGTTGGTTGAGGACCCTGGGAGAACTCCCCTGCTTTTCTTCGAATAATGTCATTGGGTCTTTTATGTCCAATTGAGAGTGAAGGTGGTTTAACATCTCATTTCAAAGGCGGTATCTCTGACAGTGTACCATTCCCTCACTACTACACTGTGCTCAAGTCCCCAGATGGGGTTTGCATCCATGACCGTCCGATTCCAGGATGTGAGTGCCACCCACTGTGCCATGGCTGACACCTAACGAGATACATAAGAACAGGATTAGGCCATTTCTCCCCTCAAGACCATTCTGCTGTTCAGTCAGATCATGGTTGCTCTCCTGTACTCCATTTACCCAGCTTTGCTCTGGATTTGTTACCCAACAAAAATCTATATGGCTCTGGGTAGACTGACAAAAAAGAAAAGGGCTTTGGAATCTATTAAAACTCCAATTGGTAGATATTTAGCAAATGGATTTTAGCAGCTAATGGTTACTGCATCTCTTACTGGATCGTGAAACCCCTTTCTCTTTGTATTTGCCTCTTCCTGTTTTTTGTGATCATGCTTTGTGGCTGAATATCAGTTCCTGAGAACTTTCCATTGTGGCATTTTCTTTTCCCCCTGTGCTTGTGGAAGGGCAGTTCATGTTTTTACAGATGGAGTTTGAGGGGCCTGTGAGGGGCAGGCTCGGGACAGTTCTTTTTGAAGTCAAGGTCGTTTGTTATTTTTAGATTTGGAGAGAACGTACAGATTCATGTCAAATAAATTACTTTTAAAGAAAAGGTTAGTCCTGTTCAGAGTCTTCAGCCTCGAAAGGATGTGAATGAGAGGAGAGTTTATAGACTTACTAACTGCAGTAGAACACGGGGAGTGACATTTATCATGGATGCTGGTGAATCTGTAGACCGTTTTACAACCCAATTTTTTTTCTGTCCAAAATACAACGGCAAAGGATACTACTACGTGAGGTGTAAATGGTGTTGCCGATCGCCATGGGCTGGTTTATGTCACTGCCCAAATTTCTCCCTTAGTATTTTGGGAAAACCATGAAAAGGCAGGTTGAGGATGGATATTAGGAAGCGTTTCATGCCGAGAGAGATTAACAAGGTCAGTGGGTAGGTTAGTGAAGCCATTGAAGAGGTGGTTAGATGAAGCAGTCAATGGCTGAGATGGTGAAGATGGTGGGTTTCTGTGCTGAAGTGTAAAATGCAAAGGGTGCATGTTATCGAAAGGTTGTCATTTTCAGGGTCTGAAGTTAACAAGATATTCTGTTCATTTATAAATGACTGAATTTTGTTCTGTGGAATATTTGCACTGCAGCAAAACAACTGGAAAGGATATGCTTCAGAGTTGGAGAATCAATTCACAATGCTGGTTCCACAACTCTGTCCTCCTGGGGGTTGAAGACATTTGTTTGTGACGCGTTACAGCAAGACAACACATTCACACAAAACAGTTTTATTAAAAATTTCAACCACCCTAAGACTGCCTACTTCCACCTCTGATATTAACTGTTTCTGTCTGATTGCTGCTGAAACCCTCATCCATGCTTTCGTTACCTCCAGACTTGAATATTCCATGCTCTCATGGCCAGCTGCTCATTCTCCACCCTCCATAAACTTCAACTTATCCCATTAACTTCACCCTATCCTAACTCGTGCCAAGTTCCATTCTGCCTTCTCCCATGTGCTTGTTGGCCTACTTTGGCTCTTGGCCCAGCAGTGTTTCGAATTTAAAATTCTTGTGTTTAAAGCTCTCAGGGCTTCGCCCCTTTCTATCTCTGTAGCCTCCCTCGGACCTTAAACCCCCAGAACCCTCCAAGATATCTGTGTTCCTCCAATTCTGTCCTCTTGACCATCACCAATTTCCTTCGTCCCACCATTGGTGAACATGCCTTCAGCTGTTTAGGCCCTAAAATCAGGAATTCACACCACCTCTTTGACCAATCCTTTGGTCACCTGCCCTAATATCTCCTTATGTGGCTCGGTGCCAAATTTTGTCTGATTATCCTCCTATGCAGCACCTTGGGACATTTTACTATGTTGAAGGCACTATGTAAATGTGAGTCGTCGAAGTTAGTAAAACCCTCCTGCTGTATAGGACTAACCATCCGATTGGCAGGTATAAAGGTGGTTACGGCCATGGAAGAAGCGTTCACATCACAGACTTTTAATCAGCCTGTGAATCCTTTCACAAATTCACTGTATTCTCCAAGGGAAGGGTGCGAAGATTTTTTTTAGATTTAGAGATACAGCACTGAAACAGGCCCTTCGGCCCACCGAGTCTGTGCCGACCATTAACCACCCAATTATACTAATCCAACACTAATCCCATATTCCTACCACATCTTCACCTGTCCCTATGTTCCCCTACCACCTACCTATACTAGGGGCAATTTATAATGGCCTGAAAAGATCTGAAAACAACAACCACCTTCAAGTGTCAGTTCAACCGTGTGTCTCAAACCTGTGTTTCTTCAACTGAGCTAATTATCAAACTCCTGTCATAATTATTGTGACCAGTGATAAGAATCTGATTGAAACTTGAAACCAAAGAATGCACTCATTATGAAGCAAAACGGGAGGACCGGCCACAGCATTTGTCAGTGCCAAAGGATGTACTTTAGCCTCACTCCCACAGGTGGCGCAAGAGTTTCATTGCTGCTTTTCTACTCACTTTGAGTCTGCCTCATGATGTAAATCCATCCTGGTTCCTATCCAGGAAGACCAATTTGCTTCTATCTGCCCCGTCACACATCTCGTTAAACCCAATTTTATATTTAACTTACCTGTGAGCTGTTTCAATTTTTCAACAAAAAAAAAATGCAAGTCTAAATGGGGCAGAGGCACAAAGGGTTTTAGGATACAGATTCATAAATCACTAAAAGTAGCAGTGCAGGTTAACCAGTCTGTAAAAGTGTGAACATAGCACTGGGGTTCATTTCTGGAGTAATGTTTGTTGTGGCTCAGTTGGTAACACCCTTGCCTCTGAGTCAGAAGGTTGGGGGTTTCAAGTCCCACACTAGGGACTTAAGCACAAAAATTCTGACCGACAATCCACTGCTGTATTAAGGGAGTGCTGCCCTGTTGGAGGTGCCATCTTTCAGATGAGACTTTAAACCAAGGCACTGTCTGCCTTTTCAGGTAGGTGGAAAAGATCCCATGGCACTGTTGAAAGTAATCATCTCTGATTCTGTTGTGCAAGGTTACGGGGAGAAGGCAGGAGAATGACAGTTAGTGAATTGCTGATTTGGAGAGCCGGTGTAGACAGGATGGGCTGAATGGCCTCCTTCTGTTTTGTAGCAGTTCTGTGAAGAGCTGGGGTGTTATCCCAGTGCCCTGGCCAATATTTATCCATCAAATAACATCACCAAAACATTATCTGGTCATTATCACATTGCTGTTTGTGGGAGCTTTCTGTGCACAAATTGGCTGCTGCATTTCCTATATTACAACAGTGTCTGCACTTCAGAAGTATTTCATTGGCTGTAAAGTGCTTTGGGGCGTCCTGAGATCGTGCAAGTTGCTATATAAATGCAAGTCTGTCTGTCTTTAGGATTTAAAAGCAGAGAAGTTAGGCTAAACTTGTATCAGACCTTGGTCAGGCTATATTTGAGAGTACGGTGCAGAATCCTGACCTCTGTATTACAAAAAGGATAAAGAGACACTGGTGAAGGTGCAAATAAGTTTTATAAGGGTAATACCAGAACTGAGGCTGTCAAGAGGCTAGGGCTGTTTTTCTGAGAAAACTGAGAGGTGGCCTGATGGGAGGTCTTTAAGATTTTGAAGGGGTAGATGTAGAGAAAATTGCCTCTTTCTGTGCTGTAAAATTCAATGTAATTTTATGTCATTTACACCAAATCCAGCTTTTGGTCACGTGTTTTAAGATCTCCTAATATGACTCGGTCAGTTTTCGTCCAATAATGCTCCTGTGAAGCACCTTCGGATGTTTACGATCTTAAAGGCACTAGCTAAATGCAATTTATCAAATGTAACCAGAGGCTTCCTCCCATTAGGTTTAGGTTTACCTTTACGATTTTTCGAGACAACAGTGTAACAATTTTGAATTCGACATTGAATTTGTGCATTCTGGTTGACTATTACAAGTCCATGCATTTTGCACAGATAACGAGGGTTGGTGTCAGTGCTGCTTCTTAGTTTTTCTTTGTGTGCTCGGTCTGTTTGTTGCACTGCACAGTATGTTCTGGATTGCGGGAACGTTGGTTGGTTTTTTTGGATTCAGAAGGAAAGTTGCAAATAATTGTTGGTTGTTTATGGCAGTACTGTGTGAGACTGTTGGTTTTTAATCGCTCTTTCTCTCTTTCCACCCCCAAAGGGAACCCCCGTGTTTGTGCATGCTGGACCTTTTGCGAATATTGCACACGGTAATTCTTCAGTTTTAGCTGACAAGTTGGCGTTGAAGCTGGTTGGCAAGGAGGGGTTTGTGGGTAAGTAGACAGCTAATGCTTTGTCTTTCAACACACCATTAACATATTGTTTGCCTTTTCTCCACAACCTTCTGGTCAGCTATTCTGTGACCTTGTCCTATTTACACCTTCTTCTTTGTTATCTCTTGCCCCAACCCCGCTTCACTTGCTTATAACCTTTTCCATTTCTAATATTTGCTAGTTCTGAAGAAGGGTCACTGACCTGAAACGTTAACTCTGCTTCTCTCTCCATGGATGCTGCCAGACCTGCTGAGTATTTCCAGCATTTCTTGTTTTTATTATATAAGTAGACAGCTGTATCGGGATCCCGATGTTGTCCTGTAGGGACATTGATTAGGTGAGTGGGAAAAACTGTGGCGGATGGAGTTCAATGTGGGAAAATGTAAGGTCACCCACATTGAACCTCAAAGATAAATCAGTGTTTTCTAAATGGTGAAAAGCGAACAACTGAGGGAGTAGAAAGTTTTAGAGGTCCAAGTATATAAATCGCTAAAGGCTAGTGGGCAGGTACAAAAAATAATGAATAAGGTAATGAAATGATGACCTTTATCTTGAGGCCTGGAATACAAAGGGATGGAAGTTATGTTATAGTTATATAAAGCTCTTGTTAAGACCAGGTGAGAAAGATGTCCCGGGTTCCCTCTCAGCCTTCACCTGGTCTTACCGTAACAGGGTTTAATTTTAAACACACCATGTTTTTCACTGCCCCTTGGAAAGCAGTGAACAAGGATTCACCAATGATCAGGCAACGAAAACAGCACAAACAGGTTTTCTTAGGTTTGAAGATGAAAAGTTGAAGTTTATTAAACTTAAACTCTAATTCGGTTAACACCTATGGATACACAACGTGCCCACGCTAGGATACATACATGATACACGCATGCAAATAGAAACAGAAAACAGCAGAAGAAAAATAAAGTGGAAATATTTGAGGCAATATCTGAAGAATTTTTGTTACGGTTCTTCGAGCTCACTGTAGAGTCCTTGATTGTAGGTAGATCTTGCTTTACGTTGGGGCCCAGTATTCTTCTTAAACCTTGTTTGCCGTAGGAGACTTTTCTCTATTGAGGTTCATGTATCTTCAGTGGATTCAGAGGCTTGTGAGAAAGAGAAGGGAGCAGACAGGAGAGATCTTCTCAGTCCAGGAGCAAACAGACACTCTGAGTTCAAACTGTCTGTGGCCAGTTCAAAAGAAAACCTTGGAACAGCCTGTTAGTCATGTGACCAGCGGGTCCAACCAGCCCTGCCCCTTGTATCCTCCTTAGGCCCTGGAATGCGCTTCCTCACCTTCGATGTCTGTTAGTATGTGAATGTTTTTTTTTCAGCCACGGCTGATCTGTTTAACAAGTCATTTCCTCGCTCCAACAACAGTTAAAAAAATCAATGTTCATGACAAAATTGATGTGCCTCATTCTTGGTAGGTGGCGGCCTAGCATGACACTCTGGTTAAACCCCATCTGGAGTACTAGGGTTCCATCCTGGGCACTTCACCTCACGAAGTACTGATTTACTGGCCTCGGAGGGGATGGAGCACAGATTCACCAGAATGATACCAGGGCTAATGGGGTTACGTGATGAGGACAGGGTTGCATATACTCGGCTTGTATTTCCGTGAATACAGAAGATTAAGGGGTGGTCATTTATCTCATTGCTGTCTGTGGGAGCTTGCTGTGCAATAACTGGCTGTCACGTTTCCTTCAGGAGAAGGGACCTAACTAACTTTAGAGCTGGCCATTCCAGGGTGATGTCAGGAAGCACTTATTTGCACAAAGGATAGTGGAAATCTGGAACTTTCTTCCCCCTCTTCCCCCCTATCCCCTTAAAAGGTAATGGGGCTAGGTCAATTGAAAATTTCAAAACTGAGAGTAACATATTTTTGTTAGATAATGGTATTAGGGGTTATGGAACCAAGGTGTAATAGATGGAGTTAGGATTAAGATTAGCCGTGTTTTAATTGAATAGAGGAGTAGGCTCGAGGGGCTGCAAGGCCTACATTCTGTTCCTACAAGTCAATGACTATTACAGGTGGCGTTAGTAGGTGACAGTTGTAGTCAACTGGTGTGCAATTGTTGCTGCCTTTTGAAGTTAATAGAAGTTACTTTAAACATTCACTCCCTCCACCACCGGCGCACCATGGCTGCAATGTGTACCATTTACAAGTTACACTGCAGCAAATCACCAAGGTTTCTTCAACAGCACCTTACAAACCTATGACCTCTATCACCTAGAAGAAACAAGGGTAATAGGCAAATGGGAGCACGGCCACCTCCAAATTCCCCTCCAAGTCGCACACCATCTTGACTTGGAAGTATCTCGCCATTCCTTCGCTGCCGCTGGGTCCAAATCCTGCAACCCCCTCCTGAACAGCACTGTGAGAGTACCTTTCACCACGTGGACTGCACTGGTCCAAGAAAGTAGCTCATCAACACCTTCTCCAGGGCAGTTAGGGTGGCCTTGCCAGCGACGCTAACATCCCGTGACTGAAGAAAGAAATAAAAGTATATTTTTCTGTTAGTTGAGGAATAATATTGACCTGGACATAAGGGGAGAACTCACCTGTTCCTCTTTGAAATAATGCGTTGGGGTCTTTTCCATCCATCTTTCAGGGGCTTGGTTTAATGTTTCAAACAAAAGATGGATTATATGTTCATTTGCCTCTTTTATGGAAATATGCTGAAATATGGTATTAACCTGGAGAGTGTGGCATATTAATATAAAAAGCTGCCTTTGCTGATCAAATCCATAAATGATATGGTTCTCCTTGTAACCCTGATCACAGGCTGTCTGGTCAGATAATAATCTGCAGGATTTGAGCCGAGATTAACAGCCCGAAAAGACATAGGGAGAACACCAGCTTTGATAGGATCAGGCCAAACAAAGAGTTCACACGGTCCTTGATCAGCTTTTAGGGAAAGTATTTCCAGGACAGGGAGGATGTCAAGTGTGCAGATGTTTTGAGGGGAGCTCACTGCAAGTAGTTATTCCCCCATCAACATGTTGCCTTTGTTAAATAAATCAGCAAACTTGTCTTGACAGTCGATCCTGCTCTTTGACTATTTGAGCTTGATGGAGACCCACAGGCCTGCTGATTGACAAGCATTTGGAAAGGCTCTGTCTCAATCATACAAGGAGCTACATAATTCTAAGGTAGCAGCAAATGTGAGAATTTTGCAGGAGCTAACGCCAAGGCAGTGAGTGAACCTCTGGACCAGCCATGGCTCGCATCTGAGTCTGTAGCTTATGGAGTCAAGCCCCACTCCAGAGGCTTGAGCACATAATCCAGGCCGGCAATCCCAGTGCAGTACTGAGGAGTGCCGCACGGTCAGCGGTGCCGTCTTTCAGTTGAGATATATCGAGGCCCTGCCTGCTCGCTCAAGTAGATGGGAAAGATCCCATAGCACTGAAGCAGAGCAGGGGAGTTCTCCCTGTGTCCTGGCCAATATTTATCCCTCAACCAGAAAGAGGCAATTTAATTGGTCATTTATCTCATTGCTGTCTGTGGGACCTTGCTGTGCAATAACCGGTTGCCGCGTTTCCCTATGTCACAGAGTGAGTACACTTCAAAACTACTTCACTGGCTTTGAGGTGCTTTGGAATGTCCTGATGTGAAAGGTACTGTTTAAGTACAAGTTCATTCTTCTTTGAAGAGCAAGTCGCTAAGAGGGGCAAGAATGTCAAATGCTTTATTCCGTTAGATGTGACAGCAGTTGAACCTTGGGCTCAGAGTTCACTGAACGGCTGGTTGTATTTTGATTTTGGGTTCCTGAGGTTTGCGACCTGGAGCTAGTGCAGGTTTGCTTTGTTCCAGCTGACTTGGCCGTGCACCCGTTTCCTTGAAAACCACACAGGCCAGACCCCTCTTATTGTTCTCTGCATCGAACAGCGTCCATTCACATTACATCCTGCCTTGTTTTTCTAGAATTATTTTTCCATTGATTTCCTCAATTTAGGAAAGTAAATAAACAACCTTTTGAAAAGCTTTCTCATTAGTCCTCGACAAATGCACAGAAGCTGATCTGTTGAATTCTAACAGATCCTGTTGTTGGAGCAGTGTCGTGATATATCTGTCCCTTTTAACCTGTTGGTTCTGAGCTGAATTTCTGTGCTTATTGCCAAGAATACTTTTTTTTAAAAATCATGAAATGAGAGAAGTACTTAATGCTGCTCTATTACAGCATTCCATTGGCTTATTCAAATTAATTCTTTTGCGTGGTATCCTTTTTTTATTGATTTAACTATTTTTGTGTAGAATGTAATCAATATCATCAAAGTGTTCATCTGAATAAATTTTGTTTAGTTAGTTGACGTCACTTTTCTGATCATCTGGAGATATAACTTCATTCCAACCAGATGGGCTGTAGTATTGAACTCTGTGTCTGTTTTCCCCATGCTCTTAAAAAGAGAGAATTTGCATTTATATAGAGCCTTTCACAACCTCAGGATGCCCCAAAGTGCGTCACAGCCAGGACCTCAGTTTAATGTTTCATCCAAAAGATGGCACCTCCAACAGTGCAGCACTCCTCAGTAATGCACTGCAGTGTCAATCTGCATTATGGGTTCAGGTCCCTTGGAAGTTGAATCCATGACCTCTGTCTTGGAGGTGAGAGTGCTACCAGTTAAGCCACTGCTAGAAGTTGGCCAAGCTGATTTGGGGGACACGTTATCCCACCTTCTCTGGGGAGCAGTGGAGTGGGGGTACAGTAAAACTCGCCAAAATGGAGGGAAAAAAACTGCACATGACCACTGGGTCAAGCTTTGTTTAACTATGATATGTTGTGATAAGATTAACGTTAGTTTAATGCATTGCACACACATTCTTCAGGCTTATTCGTGTGTTTTACTACACGCTTGTGTTTTAATGCATCGGGGTGGGGTGGCGATTAAGGACGTGGAGCTGCCTGAAGCATTTATATAGTGCCTTCAATGTAATAAAATGTCCCGAGGGGCTTAATCAGACAAAATTTAACACTGAGCCGCATAAAGAGTTATTAGAATAGGTGAACAAAAGCGTTGTCAAAGAGGTAGGTTTTAAGGAGCTTCTTAAAGGAGGAAAGCAATTTCTAGTCTTGGTTTCAGGGATCCAGTGAGTCAAACTTGCTAAGTGGTAGAATTAATGGTCAGCAGTATGAGGGGCATTGATAGGTTAGATAGGAAGAAACTTTTTCCCTTAGCGGAGGGGTCAATAACCAGGGGGCATAGATTTAAGGTAAGGTGCAGGAGGTTTAGAGGGGATTTGAGGAAAAAAAATTTTCACCCAGAGGGTGGTTTGAATCTGGAACGCAGAGGCAGAAACCCTCACAACATTTAAGAAGTATTTAGGTGAGCACTTGAAACGCCATAGCATACAAGGCTGTGGGTCAAGTGCTGGAAAATGGGATTAGAATAGTTAGGTGCTTGATGGCTGGCACAGACACGATGGGCCAAAGGGCCCGTTTCTATGCTGTATGACTCTGACTCGAGGAGGGAACTCCAGGGCTTAGGGCAGCTTAAGGTACAGACGCCAGTGGTGGAGCGTTGAAAATCAGGGATGCTGAACAGGCCAGGATCAGAGGAGTGCAGAGATCCCTGAGGATTGTGGGGTGGATGAGGTTACACAAATAGTGACGAGGGTAGGAAGGGATCTGAACACAATGATAAGAATTTTAAATTAGCGATGTTGCCAGACCAGGACCAGGCTAGCGAGCACTGGGGTGATGGGTGAATGGGACTTGGTACAAGTTGGGATTCAGGCAGCAAAAAGGGCTTGATGATGGATAATCGCAATTTAATGAGGTGCGAACAGCTGCTCGAACCGCCCGAGTGTAGGCTTGGCTTCAGCTGGTTCTCTTTCCTGTGGGGTTTCCTCTGCAAATAGTGCCCAGCATCCAGTGTGTGGAGCTGTAATTGTAGCTTCCTTCCCTTCGCACATAATGGGCTTTCTTTCCAAGAACAGAACAGATTTATGATGATCTTATTGACTGAGGAGGATACAGCGTGACAGGAAATATAATCGTTATAAAGCTGGGCACATGGAACGAGTGAAATCTTTCCAATGCCGTAAAATTATCCGGACATGACTTTAATTCTCCAAGTTAAATCAACGTGTCATCTCACAGGTGACACTAGTTCGAAGGGAATGTGACCTCTTAAGTTCATCTGTCCCCACACCAGGGTTACATCTGTTAGTTAGTCTTCAAAGTGCAATCACTCTGGTTAACCATGGCTGTATTTGAGCCACTGATTAAATATTGTTGAAGGGCATGGAACTTGTATATAATGTCGCAGTTTTCTGCTGATTTCATTCTTAAGAGGTAGAAAACCTTTTTTTAAAAAATATTATTCCCCGTGGCCCAGAAGTGGCAATTCATGTGGAGCCTGATTATCTGTGCCGGCTGTTCCAAGAGAAGCCCTGCAATGAACGTGTCCTGCGTCTTTGGGATCAGTGGACTTCAATAGGTGAATAATGAGATCTGTGTACAAGAAAGGGAATTCTACTTCGGCCAGAAATGGGAATGGAAACTCAGCTCCTTCAAGATGTGTCTCCTCCATCTTAGTCTGGCTTGCTTAGATGAGGCTGAGCAGGTGTATGTACAAAGCTAAAGGTTTGTCCATGGCTTTGCCCCTCCCTCTCTCGGTAACCTTCACCAACCTGAGAACTCACTGTTCTCTCTGCGCTACTCCATTTCTCACCTCTTGCATATCCTTGATTTTTAACAGCTCCATGGTGGTGTCCATTCAATCAGCTGTCTCGGCCCTAAGGTTTGGAATTCCCTCCCTAAACCTTTCAGCCTCTCCACTGCTCTCTCCCCCTTTAAGACGCTTCATAAAACCTACCTCTTTAGCTGAGCCTTAGGCCACCAGTCGGAACATCTTGCTCTGTGGCTTGGCTAGTGAAGTGCCTTGAGGCTTTTACTATGGCGAAGACGCTATGTAAATGTAAGCTATTTCAACTCTTGATTGGGAAAGACTACAGAAAGAATTCACCCAGGAGGAAGCTAAGAAAGATTGACTTGGGGATGAGAATAAAAAAAGCAGGTCCTGTTGTTCAGCGGTACATCCTCTTATCCTCTTGATCCAATCTTAGCAACAGTTCCCCTGGAGATTTAAAATCCCAGCTACACTCGTGTCATCAACAAAAAGAATGGGCGGGAATGTTATGATGTGACAGTAGTTGGATTTTGCACCAAATAACAGCAGCCATTGATATCTGAATGTGAAACACTGACTCCTTCCTTGCATTCAAGTTAATCGCTCAACCCTGTGAGAATTCGGGGGACACTTCCCTTTGTCTCCAGTAAACACTTTCCTTTGTCTCCAATAAAACTGGAGGTGGTGTTGTATAAAATGATGAACCTTTGCAGCTCTTGATAATTGCTGGTGGAAATTAAAACCCAACACAGCTGTGTGCGGGTGAGAGCATAAGTATGTCTTGTCCGATCGTGTGCACAATTGGAGTTTACTCTCAACTCAAAGTTGCTGAATTTAGACTATCCATTAATTATTTTTAACATTGAATTCACACTTTGCTGTTTACAGTGTTTGATGAAAATTGTTAGCAATGAATTTCTAGTGTAGAAATGATTGAATTGTCCGTAGTAGACCATGTTATGTGTATTGACCTAAATCTGAACAGATTTTATATAGTGTATGTATGTAAATATAGTGTGTAGGTGTAGGAAAAGCAACATTGTTGAACACATAGAGAAATTTGAGCTGATTGAAGAAAGTCAGCATGGATTTGTAAAGGGTAGGTCATGTCTCACAAAACTAATTGAATTTTTGAGGTTGTAATTAAAGTAGTAGAGAGGAATGTCTATGGATGTAGTGTATATGGACTTCTAGAAGGCATTCAGAAAGTCTTCACTCACGAGTTTTAGCTAAGATTAAAGCTTATGGAATTGATAAATTATTAACCTGGTTCGGAGATTGGTAAAGACGGAAAGTAGGGCTAATGGGTAAGTACGCAAATTGGAAGGAAGTGACTAGTGGTGTTCCACAAGGATCTGTGCTGGGGCCTTAAAATCCAAGTTTATGATGACACAAAGATTGATGGCATAGTAAGTAGTGTAGACTAGAGCATAAAATTCCAAAGAGACGCAAATAGATTAAGTGAATGGGTAAAACTGTGATAGATGGATTTCAACACAAGCAAGTCCATTCTGGACCAAAAAAAGGATAGATCTGAGTATTATTTAAATGGTGAAGAGCTGGGAGTGGTGGTGGTCCAGCGAGATTGGGGGGGGGTGAGGGTCAATGCACACAGATCACTAAAATGTAACAGGTATAAAAAAAATCAAAAAGGTTCATGGAATGTTAACATCAATAACTATTGGGCTTGAATATAAAGGTGAAGAAGTTTGCTACAGCTTACAAAACCCTGGTTAGAGCACATCTGGAGTATTGTGTATAGTTCTGAGCACCACACTTTAGGATATATTGGCCATTTCCTTTGTTCTATAGGATACTGTTGAGCAGAACCATATGTGCATAGTCATTGTGACTTTCAAAAGGGAATTGGATAAGCACCTGAAGAGAGAAAGTTTGAAAGATTATGGGGCGAGGGCAGGAGCGTGGGACTAGCTAAGTTGCTGTTGCAGCGAGCCGGCATGGACACGATGGGCTAATGTCCTCTTTCTGTGCTCTTACCATCCTGTGATTCTATGGAAGGAAAACAGCGCAGATTTCCCCGAACGTTACCAGAGCTCCAAGGCTTAGTTTATGGGGAGAGATTACAGGCTTGTATTCCCTGGAAGACAGACATTTCTGGGGTGATTTAATCATTGAATAGTAACAGCACAGAAAGAGGTCATTTGGCCCGTTGTGTCCATGCTGGCTCTCTAAGGGCTACTCAGCTAGTTCCACTCCCCTTTTCCCCCTTGTAGTTCTGCAAATATCTCTCTTCAGATAATTATCCAATTCCCTCTTGAATGTCACGATTAAATCTGCCTCCACCACACTCTTGGGCAGTGCATTCCAGATCCTAACCATTCACTGCGTGAAAGAAGTTTGTCCTTCTGTTGCCAGTCACTTTAAATCAGTTCTGCCAATGGGAACAGTTTCTCCCTATCTACTCTGTCCAGACCCCTCAAGTTTTGAACACCTCTATCAAAACACCCCTCAACCTTCTCCTCTCTAAAGAGAACAACCCCAGCTTCACCAATCTGAGGTTTTTAGAATTTGAAAGGAATAGATAGGGTGGATAGAGAGAAACGTTATCCACTGTGGTGGGGTGGTGCAGGAAGTCTAGGACAAGGGAAAATAATCTTAAAATCAGAACAAGGCCACTCAGGAGAGAAATTAGGAAACAGTTCTTCGCACAAAGGGTGGTAAAAATGTGCAATACACTCCACAAGACACAGTATTTGCTAGCTCAGTTAATAATTTTCAATCTAAGATCAATAGATTATTTTACTAGACAAGGATATCAAAGGATATGGAGCCAAGGTAGGTGGATAGAGTTCAGATACAGAGCAGCTGCAATCCAATTGAATGACATTTGAGTGTAATTACAGTGAAAAATTTGCATAAAGTTTCCAGTCTAGGAATTTATAATGGAAATATGTACAAAAAGTAAAGGCTGAATTTCTGACTTTATAAATTATCATGCCTTGGTGCTGTTGTTCCCTGCTCTGTACATGGCTGCTGCTGGGTTCAATAGCAGGTTGATCAGCATTATTGTAAGTCTACACATGAAAAGTGAACAAGAAAAGTCCCAAGTGGGCAAAAGTAGAGTGCGATGATTAGCCATGATCTCACTGAATGGTGGAATGCACTGTAGAGGGGCTGAATGGCTGACTCGTGTTACAATGCAACAACTTGGGAATTACAAATGGAGAGAAGTACATTTTCTTTATCAATTTGTGTGCAGTTTAAAGGTTTTTAGAAACCTTTCTAGTTAACCGTGAGGTAATGAGTTTGCAAGGCCTTTTTTTTTTTGATTTCTGGATTGTCCAATTGTCTTTCAGTGACTGAAGCTGGCTTTGGTGCTGACATTGGGATGGAGAAGTTCTTCAACATCAAGTGCAGAGCCTCGGGACTTCAGCCTGACGTGGTGGTACTTGTGGCCACAATCCGAGCCTTGAAGATGCATGGTGGAGGGCCCAATGTGAGTAGATGGTGTAAACATGGGAACGAGAGTAGACCGTTCAGCCCCTTGGCTGATCGGCTGTTCAGTTAAATCATGGCCAATCTGTCTCCACCAGGAGATATTTTGTGCCATACAGCGACCTAGTCAAACAACTGTTTGAAGATACAACAAGCAGAAATTGATGTTTGAGAATAGGAAGTAAAAATTTGAATGCCATGTCGTTCACTTGAGCAGATACAATTATTCAGAGTTTGTCCGTGAACTGGGAAAGGACCTGTGGCTCAGGACTGTAACTTCCGGACATGATTCAACAGAGTGATGTTGAATTTGTACCCATTGGTCCAGGGCCATTATTAGCCGTGATTCAGTGTTGGCGTGTTTCCCCCGGGTCAGAAGGTCGTGGATTCCAGCTCCACTCCAGGACTTGAGTACATAATCCAGGTTGATGCTACAGCTCAATTCTGAGGGACTGTTGGAAGTGACACCTTTCAGTTGAGATGTTGAACTGAGGTCACATCTGCCCCTTGGGTGAACGTAAAAGATCCCTTGGCAGCATTCAAGGAGGAACAGTGGAATTCTCCTTGTGCTGGCCAATATTTATGGGGCGCAGAGTGATCGGGGGAACTGAGTGCTAAAGTCAGGAATTTGGTGCAAGTGGGAATTCAGTGCTGAGGGGGAAGGAGGTGCTGCTTTTTTATTCTTTGTTTTAACTCCAGTAGCTGGCGAGTGTTTTTTTGTCACCAAGCTAGGAAACTTAAACTTGCTATTACTGTACTAAATTAGTAACTAGTTAACTAATCAAAAAAATAAATAAGGTTAGATAGAAATGGTAGGGCAGGTGGTTTGCCATAACTGCAGCGTGTGGGAGTTTGGGGAAATCATTTGCGATCATGGACAACCATGTCAGCACTAAGTGTCTGTGGCTTGAACAACTTCAGTTCAGTTGTTGAGCTGGAGTCCGAGCTGCAGATATTGCGGCACGTGAGGGAGGGGGAGAGTTACCTGGACATTTTGTTCTCTGAGGCAGTCAGGTCCCTTAGGTTGAGTAGAACTTTAGAGTTGGTCACTGGTCACGGACAGGAGGGTGTGACTGAGAATCAGGCAGGTATGGGGATCCAGGATGTAGTGATGGAGGAGCCTCAGCCTTTGACTGTGACCAGCAGGTACGAGATACTTGCTACCTGTGTGGATGAGAACAAGGACTGCAGGGAGGATCGGCAAACTGTCCAGGGTGCAGGGCGCCATTCAAGTGGGGTTACTGAAAAGAAATGTGGTAGGGGAACAGTATAGTCAGGGGAATAGATACTGTTCTCTGCAGCCGTGACTGGGAGTTCCAAAGGTTGTGTTAAAGATATCTCTTTGCAGCTGAAGACGAATTTGAAGTGGGAGGGGGAGGATGCAGTTGTCGTGATCTATGTAGGAACCAACGACACAGGTAGAACTCTGAATAATCTGCTGAGGGAGTTAGGGTCCAAATTAAAACACAGAACCTCAAAGGTAATTATCTCTGGATTGTTCCTGAGCCACGCGCCAGCTGGCATAGGGTCAAGCAGATTAGAGAATTAAACACATGGCTCAAAGAGTGGTGAGGGAAGTAGGGGTTTCGATTCATGGGGCACTGACACCAGTACTGGGGAGAGAGGGAGCTGTTCTGTTGGGATGGGCTCCACTTAAAGTGAACTGGGATCAGCGTCCAGGCGAATCGTAGCACTCAGGCTGTGGATAGCACTTTAAACTAAAAATGGGGGAGGAATCGGATGAAGGAAGATTCAGAAATTTAAAGAGAAAAGTTGAGGCAATAGACAGTGTGGAACTTTGGTAAAGGCAGGCAGAGTGGGACAGGAAGAGACAGAGTTTAATGGTAATAGTGCATCAGCGAACAAGGTCCATGCAATGAATAGTAGTAAAATAAAAATTAAAGGCTCCTTATCTGAATGCATGAAGCATTTGCAATAAGATAGATGAACTAATGGCACAAATGGGTTTGATATAATCACCATTACTGAGGCATGGTTACAAGATGATCAAGGTTGAGAAATAAATATTCCAGGGTACACAACATTTGGAAAAGACAGACAATGGAAAAGGAGGAGGAATAGCCCTGATAGTAAAGGATGACATAAGGACAGTAATGAGAAAGAATCATGGCTCAGAAAATCAGGAAGTAGAATCAGTATGGGTAAGATAAGGAATAACGAGTCAGAAAATGCTGGTGGGAGTATTTTGTAGGCCTCCCTAACAGTAGTTATACCTTTGGACAGAACATAAAGCAAAAAATAATTCCAGAGGGTGGTGGGTGTCTGGAATTCACTGCCAGGAACAGTGGTGGAGACAGAAACCCTCAATTCTTTTAAAAGGTACCTGGACATGCACCTGAAGTGCTGTAACCTGCCAGGCTATGGACCAGGTGCTGGAAGGTGGGATTAGATTGCGGCTAGTATGTTTAGCCGGCACGGACATGATGGGCTGAATGGCCTCGTTCTGTGGCGTAATTTTTCTATGGTTACTAAAGGAGGGAGAGAGAAAATAGAGAACTACAGGCCAGTTAGGCTGACATCAGTCTTAAGGCAAATGCTGGAATCTATTATTAAGGAAGTCTTAACGATGCACTTTGAAAACCATGTGTTCTAAGTCAACATGGTTTTACGAAAGGGAAATTGTTTTTGACAAATATATCAATTTTTTGAGAATGTAACTAGTAGGGTAGATAAAGGGGATCCAGTAGATATAGTATACCTGGATTTTCAAAAGGCTTTCAATAAGGTGCCACACAAAAGCTAAGACGCAAGATATGGGCGCATGGAGTTGAGAGAAATATATTAGGATAGATGATTGGCGGGCAGGAAGCGGAGAGTAAGGATAAACAGGGCATTTTCAAGCTGTCGGGCTATGACTAGTGGAGTGCCACAAGGATCAGTGCTGGGGCCTCAGCTATTTACAATCTATATTGATGACTTAAATGAAGAGACCGAGAGTAATGTATCTTAAGTTTGCTGATGATACAAAGCTAGGTGGGAATTGCAAGCTGTGAGAAGAACACAAAGAGGTTGCAAAGAGATATCTACTGGTTAAGAGGGCAACACTGTGGCAGATGGAGTATAATGTGGGAAGGTGTGAGGTTATTCACTTTCGTCGTGAGAATAAAAAAGCAGAACTTTTTTTAAAAGGTGTAAATGTTGATGTTTGGAGAGACTTGGGTGTACTAATACAAGGAACACAAAGTTAACATGCAGGTACGGCAAGCAATTAGGAAAGTAAATACCATGCTGGCCTTTATTGCAAGGAGATTGTAGTACAAGAATAAGAAAGTCTTGCTACAATTGTACAGGGTTTTGGTGAGATCACACCTGGAGTACTGTGTGCAGTTTTGGTTTCCATATTTAAGGAAGGGTATAGTTGCCTTGGAGGTGGTACAGTGAAGGTTCACTAAATTGGGCCCTGGGATGAGAGGGTTGTATAATGATGAGATGCTGAGTAAATTGGGCCTATACTCTCTGATGTTTAGAAGAATGAGAGGTGATCTCATTGAAACATACAAAATTCTGAAGAGGCTTGACCGGGTAGACACTGAGAGGTTGTTTCCCTTGGCTAAAGAAACCCAGAGTACTGGGGCACAGTCTCAGGATAATGGGACGATTATTTAGGACTGAGATGGAGAGAAACTTCTTCATTCAAAGGGTTGTGAATCTTTGGAATTCTCCACGCCAGAGTTGTGGATGCTCCATCTTTGAATATATTTAAGGCTGAGAGAGACAGATTTTTGGGATCAGGGAATCAAAGGATATGAGGAGCGGGCAGGAAAGTGGAGTTAAAGCCAAAGATCAGCCATGATCATATTGAATGGCAGAGCTGGCTCGAGGGGCCGTATGGTCTACTACTATTTCTTATGTTTAGTATTTAAAGGTACTTAATTGGCTGTAAAGTGCTTTGGAATATTCTGAGGTGGTGAAAGATGTTATATGGAGGCATGCTTTGTTTCGATGTGTTTTTATTTCATTTGTATACCACCCGAAAATGGCTTCTGTAAAATGTAACCTCACAGATGTATTTTTGTGCTTGTGTCTGTTGACCTGTATTTAAATTAACAACTGTAACTAATTTGCTGTCTTTCAGGTCACTGCAGGCAAGCCCCTATCGAAAGAGTACACAGAGGAGGTGGGTACACTTCAAAGACCAGAAAAGGTTTCAGGTTTCCCCTAGTGATCCATATTCTCAGTGATTCTTTGTCTTGTGCACTCAACATATGATGCTATCTTTAGCACAAGGAATCCAAATTTGCATGAATTCCATAGAAATTATTATGCTTTCCATTACCTCAATAGGGTTTACGGGCTTGCCTATATATTGCTGAGGGAGAGGAGGTGTGATGGTGGGAGATCCTGCAATTGGAACTAGTCACCCTGGCTTTGGTGTTGCAGTTTAGTTTCCCAGTTCACCTTTTCGACTTTATTTATTCTCTCTACCTCTATAAAATCACCTGTTGGGTGCCTCCTATACAGGGTGAAAAGTTCAAATCGGTCCAGTCTTTGCTGAGAACTCAGAACTCCAACAGTGGGGATCGGGTCTGGTGCCTCTTCTCTGCACTGCCTCCAGCCCTTGAATTCTGCCTTGTGTCTGAATAGAATCATAGCATGGGCACAGCACAGAAGGAAGCTATTCAGCCTGTCTTGTCCATGCCGGCTCTCAGCAAGAGCATCTCAGATAGTCTCACTCTCCCGCCCCTTCCCCGTAATTATGCTAATTCTTTTCTCTTCAGGTGCTTATCCAATTCCCTTTTGAAGGCCTCGATTGAATCTGCCTCCACGACACTCTGAGGCAGTGCATTCCAGATCCTAACCACCCGCTGTGCAAAAAAGTTTTTCCTCAAGTCGCTGTTGGTTCTTTTGCCAATCCCCTTAAAACCTCTGATTCTCTAACCTTCTGCCAGTGGGAACAGTTGCTATCAATCTACTCTGGACACCTCAAGATTTTGACCACCTTTATCAAATCTCCACTGAAGCTTCTTTAAAGAGAATGACCCCAGATTCTCCATTCTATCCACCTAACTAAAGACCCTCATCCCTGGAACCATTCTCAAAGATCTTTTCTGTACCCTCTCTAATGCCTTCACAACTGTCTTAACAACTCTCCGGTTGAGGCCGAGCCAGTGTTTAATAAAGGTTCATCATAGCTTCTTTGCTTTTGGGATTGAAGGCAGACAAGTCCCCAGGGCCTGATGGCCTACATCCTAGGGTCTTAAAGGAAGTGGCAGGGGAGATAGTGGATCCATTGGTTATAATATTCCAAAATTCCCTGGATGCGGGAAAGGTTCCAGTGGATTGGAAAAAAGCTAATATAACGCCCTTATTCAAAAAGGGAGAGAGGCCGAAAGTAGGAAACTATAGACTAGTTAGTTTAACATCTGTTGTTGGGAAATTGTTAGAATCCATTATTAAGAACGTAATAACAGGACATTTAGAAAGTCAAAATGCAGTCCATCAGAGTCAGCATGGTTTTATGAAGGGTAAATCGTGTTTGACTAATTTGCTAGAGTTCTTTGAAGCTGTGACAAACAAAGTGGATAATGGGCGTTCTGTCGATGTAGTGTATCTGGACTTCCAGAAGGCATTTCATAAGGTGCCGCACAAAAGGTTACTACACAAGGTAAGGTCACATGGAGTTAGGGGAAATTTATTAGCTTGAATAGAGGATTGGCTAGCCAACAGAAAACAGTCAGGATAAATGGGTCTTTTTCTGCTTGGCTAGATGTAACAAGTGGGGTGCCACAGGGTTCGGTCCTTGGGCCCCAACTGTTTACAATCTATATTAATGCCTTGGATGCAGGGATAGAAGGTACTATAGCCAAATTTGCAGATGACTAAAATAGGTGAGATAGTAAGTTGCAAAAAGGAAATAAGAAATTTACAAATGGATATGGATAGGTTAGGTGAATGGGCCAAAATTTGGCAGATGGAGTTTAACGTGGGTAAGCGTGAGGTTATCCATTTTGGTTGGAAGAATAGAAAGGCAAATTATTATCTAAATGGAGAGAAACTTCAGAGCGCTTCAGTGCAGAGGGATCTGGATGTCTTCGTGCATGAATCGCAGAAAGCTAGTATGCAGGTGCAGCAGGTAATAAGGAAGGCAAATGGAATTTTGGCATTTATTGCTAAAGGAATAGAGTATAAAAGTAGGGAAGTGTTGCTGCAACTGTTCGAGGCATTAGTGAGACCACACCTGGAGTATTGCGTACAGTTTTGGTCCCCTTACTTGAGGAGGGATGTAGTTGCTTTGAAGGCAGTTCAGAGGAGGTTCACTAGATTGATTCCAGAGATGAGGGGTTTGTTTTATGAAGAGAGATTGAGCAGTTTAGGCCTTTACTCTCTGGAGTTTAGAAGAATGAGAGGAAATCTAATTGAAGTATATAAGATGATTAAGGGGATTGACAAAGTAGACGTAGAGAGGATGTTTCCTCTTGTGGGGCAATCTAGAACGAGAGATACCGCAAGGATCAGTGCTTGGGCCCCAGATATGCGCAATCTATATCAATGATTTGGATGTGGGAATTAAATGTAATATTTCCAAGTTTGCAGATGACACAAAACTAAGTAGCAGTATGAGTTGTGAGGAGGCTGCAAAAACCCTTCAAGGGGATTTGGAGAGGCTAAACAAGTGGGCAAAAATTTGACCGATGGAATACAATATGGAAAAATGTGAGGTTGTCCACTTTGGGTGGAAAAACAGAAATACAGAGTATTTCTTAAATGGTGAGAGGCTGGGAAGTGTTGAATTTCAAAGGGACTTGTGTGTCTTTGTTCATGAGTCACTGAAAGCTAACATGCAGATACAGCAAACAATTATGAAGGCAAATGGTATGTTGGCCTTCATTACAAAAGGTTTTGAGTATAGGAGTAAAGATATCATAACGGCAATTATATAGAGCCTTGATGAGACCGCACCTGGAGTAATGTGTGCAGTTTTGGTCTCCTTACCCAAGGAAAGATGTACTTGCCATAGAGAGAGTGCAACAAAGGTTCACCAAACTAATTCCTAGGATGGAGGGACTGTCCTATAAGGAAAGATTAAATAGACTGGGCCTTTATTCTCTGGAGTTCAAGAGAATGAGAGGTGATCTAATTCAAACAGACAAACATACGTAGATGCAGGAAGGATGTTTTCCATGGCTGGGGTGTCCAGAACCAGGCGACACAGTTTTGGAATAAGGGATAGACCATTTAGGACTGAGATGAGGAGGAATTTCTTCACTCATAAGGTGATGAATCTTTGGAATTCTTTGCCCCAGTGAGCTGTGGCGGCTCAGTCGTTCAGTATGTTCAAGACTGAGTTTGATAGATTTCTGCATATTAAAAACATCAAGGGATAGTGGAGGAAAATGGTGTTGAAGTAGATCAGCCATGATGTCATGGAATGGTGGAGTAGGCTTGAAGGGCCGAATGGCTTACTACTCCTCCTATTTCTTGTATTCAGCAATTTCTGCACATGTGCCCCCAGGTCTCTCTCTTCCTGTACCCATTTTAGAATTGTATCCTTTCATTTATATTGACCTTTGTCATTCTTCGTATCAAAATGTAGCACTTCATACTACTCTGCATTAAATTCCATCTGCCATGTGTCTGCCTTTCCACCATGTGCTCTTGAAGTCTATCACTATCCTCTTCACAGTTCGCAATACTTCCAAGTTTTGTGTCATGTGCAAAATTTGGAATTGTGCCCTGTACACCCAAGTCTAAGTCATTTATATATCAGGACGAGCAGCAATCCTAGTACCGTCCCCGGGGAACCCCACTGTGTATGTTCTTCCAGTCCGCAAGACAACCGTTCACCACTACTCTGTTTCCTATCACTCGGCCAACTGCATATCCATGCTTACGCTGTCTTTTTTTTTTCCCCATGGGCTTCAACTTTGCTAACAAGCCTGTTATGTGGCACTTTATCAAACGCCTTTTGGAAGTACATGTACACCACATCAACCGCATTAACCTCATCAACCCTCTCTGTTACCTCATCAAAAAACTCAAATCAAGTTGGTTAAACACAATTTTCCCTTAACATACTTATGTTGACTTTCCTTAATTAATCCACAATAGTCCAAGTGACTGTTAATTTTGTCCCGGATTATCGTTTCTGAAAGTTTTCTCATCACT
This sequence comes from Heterodontus francisci, assembly GCF_036365525.1. Classification (NCBI taxonomy): domain Eukaryota; kingdom Metazoa; phylum Chordata; class Chondrichthyes; order Heterodontiformes; family Heterodontidae; genus Heterodontus; species Heterodontus francisci. Next base: position 19,847,012 of record NC_090383.1, on the reverse strand, counting down.
GAGGTTAAATTGATTGGCCTGTAGTTGCTGGGTTTGTCCTTACACTCTTTTGTTGTACAAGGATGTAACATTTGTAATTTTCCAATCCTTTGGCACCACACCTGTATCTAAGGAGGATTGGAAGATTATGGCTAATACCTCCCCAATCATCTGGTTCTAATGATTTATCAACTTTAAGTACAACCAGCCTTTCTAACACCTTTTAATTGATTTTTAGCACATCCAGTGTCTCGACCATCTCCTCTTGCATTGCAACTTTGGCAGCAGCTTCTTCCTTGGTAAAAGGAGATGCAAAGTATTCATTTAGTACCTCAGCCATGCCTGCTGCCTCCACGCACAGATCTGCATTTTGCTTCCTAATTGGCCCCACCCCTCTTTTACTACCCTTTTACTATTTATATGCTTATATAAGGCTTTTGGTTTCCTTTTTATGTTAGCTACCAGTCTCTTCTCATGGTCTCTTTTTGCCTTTCAGATTGCCTTTTTCACTTCCCTTTCAAACTTTCTATATTCAGCCTGGTTTTCACGTATTATCTACTTGATATCTGTTCTATGCACCCTTTTTCTGTTTCATCTTACTCTCTATCTCTTTCGTCATCCAGGGAGCTCTGGCTTTGCTGCCCCGTCTTTCCTCCTTGTGGGTATGTACATGACTGTATCTGACCCATTTCCTTTTTAAAGGAAGCCCATTGTTACAGTTTTGTCTGCCAGTCTTTGATTGCAATTTACCTGGGTCTGAGCTGTTGTCATCCCATTGAATTTGGCCCCCTTCCAATTAATTTACTCTCGATTGCTCCTTGTCCTTTCCCATAGCTAACTTAAACCTTATGATACTATGATCACTGATTCCTAAATGTTCCCCTACTGACACTTGATCCACTTGACCTCATTTCCCAGACCAGACCAAGCAATACCTCCATATGGTCTACTCCTATCTCTTATGTTCCTTCCTCTTTGATCCAGAAGCATACTGATCAAGAAAATTTGTCTGACCCCTCTTCACCCTCTCTGCCCTTTACGCTATTACTATCCCAGTTTTTATTGGGATCATTAAAGTCCTCCAGAACTGCACACAAAACTCAAAAGTGTGGTCTGATCAGAGCCTTGTACAGTTTGAGCACAACTTTCTCTGACTTGTGTTCTATGTTTTGACTCTGTAGTTCAGCCTCCTGTTGCCTTACAATGAATGGACATGTTGAGTCTCCTAGGATTCCAGGTCTCTCTCAGCTTCACCCTTAGCTACTTTAACCCTGTTCATGAATTGTGTGTTCTAATGAAAGATCATCGACCGGAAACGTTAACTCTGTTTCTCTCTCCATAGATGCTGTCTAACCTGCTGAGTATTTTCTATATTTATCATAACTTTGTCTGTGTAAGCTGATGTAATTGTCATTGTAGAACCTGAAGCTGGTGGCCGATGGGTGCTGTAATCTGCAGAAACAGATCCAGATTGCTCAGCTGTTCGGGATCCCGGTCGTGGTTGCTGTGAATGTTTTCAAGTAAGTGCTGTGCTTGGGGACTCAATGGGGAAGCATTTCAGGCCTTGTCCCACCAATGGAATTTCAAACTGTAGCATTGCAGGCTGTTCATCTCTCCAACCTCTGTCCGAGTGTCATATCAATGCGAATGTGTGTGACGGGACTGCTCGTCACTGACCGTTTCATCAAACTAAGCAGGCAGAGAGCTGAGGGCTGATTAAACCCACTGCAACTGTAGTGGTTGATGCTGCTTCACCAGAACTGTAGTTGTTTGATCAAACGGATCCCATTGGGTAACCCTTCAGATCATCCCTGTGCTCGCCCACCTATATTCACTCCGGGTTCAACAACACCTCGAACTTCAAGGTTTCATCCTAGTGTTAAATGCCCCCCATCACATCATCCCTCCCAATCATAGAATAGTACAGCACAGAAGGGAGCCATTTGACCCATCAAGTCTGTGCTAGCTCTTTGGAAGAGTAATTCAGTTAGTCCCACTCACCTTTCTTTCCCCATATCCCTACAATTTTTTCTCTTTCAAGTATTTATCTTATTCCCTTTTGAAGGTTACTGTTGAATCTGTATCCACCACCCAAATCCTAACCACTCACTGCAAAAAAAAGTTTTTTTTCTCATGTCACCTTTGGTACTGTTGCCAATCACCTTAAATCTGTGCCCTCCTGTTATCGACACTTCAGCCACTGGAAATGGTTTCTTTCTGAGTGTTCATGAGTGAAGATCTTTCAGGCCATTTTAGAAAAGTTCTAAGTTAGCAATTTATGAAGAATTTTCTGCAGCATTGGTACAGCAACTCGAGGCCCTGCTCACTGAGTCCTGACCCATGAACCTTGCCTTTCAATTGATGCAGCTTTCAGTTTTGAAATCGGCACTGAATGCTGTGCGCCGCACTCATTCACACAGCTCCTAGTGTTCATAGTCTGTCACTCCATAACTTATTGAAGTTTGAGACACAGCAGGAGTGTTTAATTCAGCAGATTTATTGGGTGTGAGTCTATAACGCTTCATGATTTTAAACACCCCTATCAAATCTCCTCTTAGCTTTTTCTGCTCTGAGGAGAACAACCTCAGCTTCTTCAGTTTATCCACGTAACTGTACTCTCTCATCCCTGGAATCATTCTACTAAATCTCTTCTGTATCCTCTCCCAAATCTTCACATGCTTCGTAAAGTGTGTTGCCCAGAATTCGGCTCTATATTCCAGCTGGGGCCCAACTAGTGTTTTATATAGTTTTAGCATAACTTCCTGCCTTTTGTACTCTCTGCCTCTATTTATAAAAGCCCAGGATCGCATATGTTTTATCAACTGCTTTGTTAAACTGTCCTGCCACCTTCAGAGATTTGTGCACAAACACCCCCAGGTGTCTCTCTCTTCTTTCACCCTCTCTAAAATGGTATCATTTAGCATGTATTGTGTCTCTTCATTCTTCCTACCAAAATGTATCTGTACAACCCTCTGAGAACTCTGTTGCTCTGAATTTGACCTCTGAACAACCCCACTCCCATTGCCCCACTGTTGGTGGCCATGCCTTCGGCTGTCTAGATTCTAAACTCAAAGTCCCTCCCTAAACCTCTCCACCTCTATATCCTCAGTTTAAGCCATTCCTTAAAACCTACCTCTTTTTGGCCAAGCTTTTGGTCATCTGTCCTGATATCTCCTTGTGTGGCTTTTTGTCAGATTTTGTTTGCTCCTGTGTAAGTCCCTGGGATATTTTACTACATTAAAGGCACTGTATAAATACAAGTTGTTTTTACTGGCTGTGAGCAAAGAGATTTGAAAAGAATTACGATGGAGATGCAGTGAATTAAAAATGGAATCTTTGCTTTATGGTCTGCTCCTGCTGATTCCTGTTTATTTTTATTTTCCATGTCAAAAATAATTTGAATTATCCACTAATTAGAATTAAGCCATGTAAACAACATCGGAATTCAGTGCTTAAAACTTTATCATCAGATAATTAGAAAGAAATGACTTTGAATTCAGAGGAGTGGACTGTAATAGAATTATCCCGTGTCTTTAGAAATGGGTCTTACTGAACTGGAAAATAAACTCAGCAATCTATTTGTAGAATAAATCAAGATGAGAAACTTCTTAGTTCACGAGTGAAGATCTTTCAAACCATTTTAGAAAAGTTATAAGCTAGCAATTTATGAAGGATTTTCTGTAGCATTGGTAGCCTCTCGCCTTGCTCATCGAGTCCTGACCCATGAACTTTGACTTTTGAAATCTGCACTGAATGATCAATTGATCTGCAGCCTTAGCATCCTTTTGGGAGAAGGAGTTCCAGATTTCCATTACCCTTGTGTGAAAAAGTGCTTCCTGACAAAACACTTGAACCGCCTAGCTCAATAATAAGGTAAAGCCCCCTTGTTGTGGATGCCCCCAGCAGATGAAATAGTTTCCCTCTATCTACCCTATCAACTCCATCTAATCATCTTAACCACTTCAATTAGATCATCCCTTAATCTTCTATTCTCAAGGGATTACAAGATGAGTCTCTGCAGCCTGTCCTCATAACTGAAACCTTTTAGCCTGAGTTTCATTCAGAAGCTATACCCAACTCCAGATCTGGTACCTGTAGAGTTGTTTATTACATTGATAATTGGGAAGCTTGAAGAATTTAAGGTTCCCTATTAGAGTATTGGGCGTGTTACTAAACCATTGCTGTGATAGTTCTTAAATAATGAAAGGCAAAAAAATCTCATCCACAGAACAGTTTGAAATTAAAGGAAGAAACGGGCAGCACAGTGGCGCAGTGGTTAGCACCGCAGCCTCACAGCTCCAGCGACCCGGGTTCAGTTCTGGGTACTGCCTGTGCGGAGTTTGCAAGTTCTCCCTGTGACCACGTGGGTTCCCGCCGGGTGCTCTGGTTTCCTCCCACAGCCAAAGACTTGCAGGTTGATAGGTAGATTGGCCATTGTAAATTGCCCCTAGTGTAGGTAGGTGTTAGGAGAATGGTGGGGATGTGGTAGGGAATATGGGATTAATGTAGGATTAGTATAAATGGGTGGTTGTTGGCCGGCACAAACTCGCTGGGCCGAAGGGCCTGTTTCAGTGCTGTATCTCTCTATGACTCTAATGTCTTTTGTATAGAGGCCATTGTTGTGTGGAGGAGATACCCATTATAGAATGAAGACCACATTTACTAATCCATGTCCTCTCAGTAGGATGTTTGTAGTTGTGGGCCATCTTTCCATTAAGAGCTTCTGTTTATTTCCAGGTGATAGCCTGTCTCAATTGGTAGCACTCTCATCTCAGAGAGAATGTAGTGAGTTCAAGCCCTCTTCCAAAGACTTGAGCACCTAAGCTAGGCTGGCATTCTAAGGGAGTGCTGCATTGTCCGAGGTGCCTCGCGGGTGGGTGCAAAAGATTCCATGGTACGACTGAAAGAAGAGCAGGGGAGTTCTCCGGTGTCCTGGCCAATTTTTATCCCTCAACCAACATCACTGGTTATGATCCCATTGTTTATTGACTGCCACACTTTCTACATTACACCAGTGACTACACGTCAAAGGTACTTTGGCTCTAAAGTGCTTTTGAGCATCCTGAGATTGTGAAAAGCACTGTATAACTGCAAGTCTTTCTTTCCATAGGACTGACACTGAAGCAGAGATTGACCTCGCCTGTCAAATTGCAAAGCAGTCTGGTGCTTACGATGCTGTCCCGTGCAATCACTGGGCTCTTGGAGGTAGAGGGTCATTACAGCTGGCTGAGGCTATCCGGCAGGCTGCAGACCAGGAGAGTAGCTTCAGATACCTTTATGACCTAAAGGTGAGACTTACTTTACATTCTCTATTTAGCTAAGTGTTAAAAGGTTCCTGTAAAAGATGCAATAATTCTAATAGCCAAAGCAGTTTAGTGACGGTGGGTGGGGGAAGAAACGCCTAGAACTGTTTGCAGTTGCTTGAAATTAATTTAATTTGGTGTACATGTGTGAGGATATACAAGGCTTGTCTTCAAGTGACCACTTGGGAGAGCATCATGGAGCCTCGTGGCCATGTATGAAGTTTACATCCATAGTTCTCACCAAGTTGCAGGTATCCTAAGTTGCTGATACTAACCAACCTGGCAATGCCAATCCAGGTTTCATTCACCAGTGAGCCAATAGTGCTAAACACAGCCCTCCCCGAACCCCAGGGACCATGAATGTCTACCGGGGAGTGAAGCATCCAATAAGATGCATACAATCGCAAGTAGGACTGAGTTGCCTGGACTGCAAAGAGTAAATTGTCAGGGCACGTGGGTTGTAAACAGTCCACGGACAGCAGTTTGGATAGAAGAAGAAAGATTTGCATTTCCATAGTGCCTTCCATGAAGGCAGTATGGAAACCCTTTACAGCCAGCAAAGTACTTTTGATATATAGTCACTGTCGTAATGTTGGAAATGCAGCAGCCAATTTACGCACAGCAAGCTCCCACAAGCAGCAATGTGATAATGACCAGATAAGAGATTTCAGTGATGTTGATTATGGGATAAATATTGGCCAGGACATTGGGGAGAACTTGATAAATTGTGCCATGGGATCTTTTATGTCTATCTGAGCGGGCAAACAAGGTCTCGGTTTAACATCTCATCCCAAAGAAGGCACCTCCATTAGTGCAGCAGTTCCTCGGTACTGCGGTAGAGTGTCCGTCTGGATTATTGGCTCAAGTCTCTCGAGTGGGACTTCAACAAACAAGCTTCTGACTCTGAGATAAGAGTCAGAGAGGTTAGACTTCAGGAGGAGGACAGTTGAACAATAGGTGATTCTATTTCATTCAAAATAGACCCGGTCAAGTAGGCTCTTGGTATCTGCAGTTTTGTGATATTTTGTGCTCTGTAACGGTAAATGGCTTTTGATGTTTTGAAGCACTGAACCCAAATGTTAGTTTGAGGTAAAAACAAGAAACGCTGGCAATACTCAGCAGGGGTGGCACAGTGGTGCAGTGGTTAGCACTGCATCCTCACAGCTCCAGGGACCCGGGTTCGAATCTGGGTGCTGCCTGTGCGGAGTTTGCAAGTTCTCCCTGTGTCTGCGTGGGTTTCCTCCGGGTGCTCCGGTTTCCTCCCACATGCCAAAGACTTGCAGGTTGGTAGGTTAATTGGCCATTATAAATTGCCCCGAGTACAGATAGGTGGTAGGGAAATATATAGGGAACAGTGGGGATGCTATTGGAATGTGGGATTCGTGTAGGATTAGTATAAATGGGTGGTTGATGGTCGGCACAGACTCGGTGGGCCGAAGGGCCTGTTTAAGTGCTGTATGTCTAAACTAAACTAAACAGGTCTGGCAGCATCTTAAGTTCTGAAGAAGGGTCACTGACCTGAAACGTTAACTCTGCTTCTCTCTCCACAGATGCTGCCAGACCTGCTGAGTATTTCCAGCATCTGCAATATTTTGCTTTTATGTTAGCTTGAGATGCTGTGGTTAGACGGTAGTGCAGTTAAGTCCACTGGTAATAATTTGCAATCATCTTTGTTGGTAATGTGATTGCATTGGATGGAGGTTGCTGCAGTGCAAGTCTAGAATAAGACAGGCTTGAACACCTGTGCTAATGTGTATAAATTCAGAAGAATCCAGGATGTGTGGGAGTTTGAACTAAATGGAAAATAAATCCTTGGTTTACATCAGCTGTCCGATAATATTTTGTCCAGTTTTAGCGCACTTGTAGATAAAGATGAAACTCAACAGTTCAGCCATGAACTTACTGAATGACGGAGCAGGCTCGAGGGGCTGAGTGGCCTACTCCTGCTCCTAATTCGTATGTCCGTATGTAACTCTCCATTCCTATGACTCTGATTGCTTGTGCATCCTCTTCGCCCCTACATTGTCGGCACTGCCTTCAGCTGCCTCGGCCCAATGCTGTGGAATTCCCTCTCTAAGTCCCTCCGCCTCTTTCTCCTTTTAAGACGTTCCTTAAAACCAATCTCTATGACTAAGCATTTGGTCACCCTCCCTAACATCATCTCCATTGACTACATTTCTGTAAAACACCTTGAGAAATTTTATTTTCGTGCTGAAAGTACTAGTTGGTACCTCTTGGAAGCTAGAGACTTTCTGAAAAAAATGGATTTTGTTTGCCCTCAATCCCAGCAGCATGATTGCGTCCTGTCAAAAATCACAGATACATCTGTGAATACTGCAACAATGCTCATATCTTCTCTCAATCTTGGGGTATACAAGAATTGGACTGTAGAACAAGGTTCCATATTGCACTTCTTAATTCAGTCATGGTTCTAAGTGTCATTGTTTTCAAGTACGACGGGATTTGGTTGTTAGGGAAGATCTGCAGCTGCCCAGTGAGTTCATTGTATTTACATCAGCTTTTTAATTGATGCAGAGGGACAGCTTTTGTTCAAAATACAACTGCACAATTTTAATTTATTGGAAAATAAAAGGTGAAATGCTTTGTGGCTTTTATGCGGGCATTGTTTTATTGTCAGAATGAATCATTCTTATTTGCTCTGCAGTTCAAAACCTCAAACTATTTTGATGTGCAAAAGAAATGAAGTAAACTTTACTGACCTGTTACGTTCTGGAACCTCTATTTGGTGTGTGCACATTAATGCCCCACTAGTTCAGTAACTCTGTAACAACTGACAATTGTGGCCATACTGATTAGTTCCAGTCTCTGGCTCAGGGTTTCTGTTTTAAAGCTGCAGTTTTTCTTTAATGTTTTTGCGATTGGTAAAAATGCAACCAGGGAAGATCCATGTATAACGTGAACCATAAGCTGGATTACAACAAGCAATTTCCAGTTGACACAAAGTACTGTCACTGCTGGAAATCTAAAAGCACAAACCAAAAAAGCTGGTTAGGCAATGAGGAAAGGTCTCAATACATGAAATGCCAGCTGACTGGCTTCTGTTTCTCTGCAGATGCTGCCTGACCAGCTGATTATTTCCAGCTTTTCTCATTTTTTGTTTTCCATTTGACACAATGTCCTCTACTTTTACCAGGGAGGTGGGAAGGGTGCGGGGGGTGGAGGAGGTCATGGATGTAGAGGCTAATGGATCCAGGGCCCACAGACATGTGCACTACAATACAGTCAGGCAAGAACAGGAATTTAATGTTAGGAGGCTGCATCTGGGAACCCCTGGAACGAACCTGGCATTCAGCAGGAGGAGGGGTTTCTTCGTATTGAGGTGGGATCAGGGGAGGACTGGAGTTTCATTGGCGTTGTATAATCAGGGAGTGGCCTGGGATTCCCTTTGCATGATCAGAGGTTAAGGAAAACTGGAAATTTTGGTGTCTCATTGCACCATGCAGGTGGGGGATGCTGGAGAGGCCCAAGGTCTCCTGAGGGTCTGGTGGGGTGCAGTCCTGAGCCTCCGGGCCTACAAGGAGTTGAAGGAGAAGGCATTTTAAAAACAGCCAGTTGGTTCCTCCCAACATGGTTTTGCAGCAGATAGCGTGGGACTCCCCCTCCCTTAATACATTGTGTCGCGGCGACAATGACATTCTCGGGGCACAACTTCTTCATTTTAAATCGGCCCTGCTTGCTTTTAGCTGAAGCCTCATCCAGGGCCTGAGTGCAAACAGCAATGAGCTCATTGACCAGATAATCTGTTTTAGTGATGTTGGTTTAGGGATTGACCAGGACACTGGGTGAAACTCCCCTACTCTTTTTTTTTTTTTGGAATAGTGTTTTTTTTTTAATGTACACCAGAGAGGGCAGATGGGGCCTCAACTTAACATTTCATCTGAAAGACACCCACTCCCAACAGTGCAGCACTCCCTTCGTACTGCATGGTGGTGTGAGCCTGGATTATGTGATCAAGTCTCCGGAGTGGGGCTTGAACTCTTCTGACTGAGTGAGAGTGCGACCAAATAGTGAGGTACTGGGGTGATTTACAATAACTGTGTCTCTGTTGCAAATGTACACTCACAGCGTCTACAATGACGCAGGTCTGCTGCATTGAGAATATCTGTTGTGGATGTGGACTGCAGCCAAGAGAGTAAAGATACAAGGCCTTTAAATAAACTGAAAGCACTGTAGTATATTCCTGGGAAAAACAATGTTGTCTATTTCATGCAGCTCTTGTCTCCAAACCGCCTGAAAAATGAGGGGCTCTGACAAACAAGACACATCCTATCAACACTGCAGCACTTTGACAGGACCCAGACAGATAGATGTGGCATGGCAAGGTCATGCTGAACTTCTCTCTGCCAATTGAATAGAGTGGGGGTGGTGGGAAGGGAGAGGATGGTAAGAAACGCTTTGGCATCAAATCAGAATGTAGCAGCTTGGGGAGGAGACGGAGTTAAACAAACTGGTGGAAAAGCTGGTCATCATTTTCTATTTGTTATGGTTGGAATGGTTTTTAAAATCATAGTAACAGGTAAATTACCCAGACAAAGTATTCTCAGATATTGATTTAACCCTTCAGGGGAAATACACAATCTCTCACAAAGGCAGACCCTGGAGTTTCTGTTACAAAATACAGGCCCAGGGACTGAGTAAAAGAGAGACTTGCATTTCTCTATTGCCTTTAACAATGTCACAAAGCACTTTTTGCAATTACATCATTGGCTGTAGTGTAGTCACTGTTGTAATGTAGGAAACGTAGTGACCAATTTGAGCACAGCAAGCTCCCACAAATAGGAATCAAGTAATGACCAGGTAAGCTGTTTTTTTGTAATGTTGATTGAGGGATAAATAGCGGTCAGGATACTGGGTATAACTCCCCTGCTGCTCTTCAAAATAGTGCTGTGGGATCTTTTATGCCCACCAGAGAGGGCAGATGGGGTCTCGGTTTAATTCACCTCTGACAGTGCAGCGCTGTCTCTGGAGTGGGACTTGAACCCGCAGCCTGCTGACTCAAAAGGCGAGTGTGCTACCAGCTGAGCCGCAGGTCACATCATGAAGAGCTCCAAAACGGAATGATCCCCAGGGTTAGGGGTCTGAGTTATGAGGAGACACACACAATTGAACTGGGAAAGGAAGCATCCGAGAGCTGATCTTAAGTAGAAATAGTTAAGGAAATGGAAAAGAGACATGCAGATTATTAATTCATAGTAAATGGAGGCAGTAGGACAAAGGACTGAAAACAGGGATTTTTCTTCAGTGTGTGAAATGTGAACAATGCATTAAATGGAGTTGCTGAGGCAAAACCCTGTAATCATTGAAGAACAATTGGATGCTGAGAGCCAAGTAATGGTAGGGGGGGATTCTAGACGGATGAACTAGAGTGGGCCGAATGACCACCTTCACCCATAGTTATTGTGGTTTGGTGACGGAGATTGTGTCATTGCGCCAGCTCAATATTTATCCCTCAACCACCCTCACTAAAAGAAACAGATTATCTGGTTATTATTTCTTACTGTTTGTCGGACCTTGCTGCATGCAATTTGACACAGTAATTACACATCAAAAATACTGCATTGGCTGTATAGGACTTTGGGACGCCTAATGGCCTCAAAGGTGCTATAGAAATGCAAGTTCGTTCTTCTTAGAACATGGGGAGAACTGGCACTCTGAGCCTTTTTTATCTTCCTCTGCACTGATTCCAGTGTTTGAATGGCTCCTGGTTTCTCAGTGGCCAGAATTGGGCTCAGGACTGCACGTGCAGTCTGACCAGAGCCTTGTACAGTGTGCTCATGACTTCCTCTGACTTGTATTCGACTGCTTTTTTTTTTTGCCTATGGCCTTTCAACATCCTATCAGGCTTTGATAAATGGTACTTCCTAGTTTATCGGGTTTCCTCTCTAGGTTTGCTCCTGACCTCAGCCTTGACCCTTTTGCGTCAGTTTCTCAATTTATAAAAATAAGAATTGCTCCTCCTCCCAAGAAAATGATAGTGATTTAAAAATAAAAGTCCAGACTCAAGAGGGTCTTTGCTTTCTCTTGTGTATGTCACATTTTTAATCATTACAGAGACCTCATGGATTTTTCAAAGCAAAAGTCATATTTGGGTTTATGCATTAAAATGTAAAATTATTCACTTAACGAGCAGTCTGAAGTACCCCAGCCTCAGCCTTCACAATGCAACACATGAAGGCAAACACTTCTGTCCTGCTATATTCCTTTTTATGGTCTTTTGAAATTCTTGTCAACCTGTTCAGTAAGGTTTTAAAAATATAACCAAATTCAACATCTTTGAAATATCGAATATGACATACTGATTCCGAAAATATTAGCAAACTTTAAAGTAGACAGACTGGTGAATGTAAGCAGACACTTGGCAGATAAAATTTAGTGGAGAGGAGTGTGAAGTGATGCATTTTGGAAAGACAAATGAGAGGCAGTATAAACTAAATTGTACAAAGTTAAAGGGGGTACAGGAACAGAGTCCTGGGGATTTACATACACAAATCTTTGAAGGAGGCAGGACAAGTTGAGAAGGTTGTTTTTGAAAAAGCAGACGGTGGTGGGGGGAGGGGAGGTGGTCCCTTGGCTTTATAAATACAGGCATAAAGTATAAAAGCAAGGAAGTTTTCCGAAACTTAAATAAAACGCTCGTTGGGTCCTAGATGGAGTGTTATGTCCAATGCTGGGCACCACATTTGAAGAAGGATGTCAAGGCCTTAGAGAGAGTGCAAATTTACTGGAATGGTACATGGGGTGAAGGTGTTCAGTTATGTGGAGAGACTGGAGAAGCTGAGGTTGTTTTCCCTAGAGCAGAGAAGTCTATGGGGTGATTTAGAAAGAAAGGCAGACTTGCATTTATATAGCGCCTTTCATGACCACATGACCTCCCAAAGTGCTTTTACAGCCCATAAGGTACTTTGAAGTGTAGTCACTGTTCTAATGTAAGAAACGTGGCAGCAAATTTGTGCACAGCAAGCTCCCACAGATAGCAATGTGACAACGACCAGATGATCTCTTTTTGTGATGTTGATTGAGGGATAATATTGGCCAGGACACTGGGGATAATTCTCCCGCTCTTCAAAATAGTGCCATAGGATCTTTTACGGTAACCTGAGAGGGCAGATTCAGCCTCGGTTTAACATCTCATTCGAAAAACGGTATCTCTGACCGTGCAGCACTCTCTCAGTACTGCACTAGAGTGTCGGTCTTTTTTTGTGCTCCGGTCCTAGAGTGGGACTTAAATCCATAACCTTTCAACTCTGAGGCAAGAATGCAATCAACTGAGTTACGGTTGACACTTAAATTTAATAGAGATGTTCAAAATTGCGTGGGGTTTTAACAGAGTAAATAGGAGAAACTATTTCCACCGGCCGCAGCGTTAGTGAATAGAGGGGCAGATTTAAAATAATTGGCAATAAAGCCAAAGAGGAGAGAGTTTTTTTACTCAGTCATCTGTTATGAACTGGAATTCACTGCCTGAAAAAGTGGCGGAAACAGATTCAGTAGTAACTTTCAAAAGCGAATTGGATAAGTACTTAAATTTTACTTTGCAAGGGAGTGGGCCTAAAATTGGTAGCTCATTTGTGGGACTGGCATTGGCATGAGGGGCAATAGGCCGATCGCCTTGTGTACTGTATGATGCTGTGCAAACATTGTGGAACTTTAAGTTGAGCAAGCCTTAAGACTTATGTGGGATATTTAAAGGTATGTGGAGTGAACAGGGCAATGAGCTTGAACTGGGTGGGATATTAAAGGGATGAGGAATGATTAGCAGAGTGAGATTAGAAAACATAGAAGAATAGGAGCAGGAGTAGGCCATTCGGCCCTTCGAGCCTGCACCGCCATTCAATACGATCATGGCTGATCATCCAAACCCTGTTCCTGCTTTCTCCCTGTATCCCTTGATTCGATTTGATGGGGTATGAAAGGGCATGGGGATTAGAATGTGTTGCTCTTGGGGTAGTAGGCTTGATACATGGAACGTCTGGTTTCTGTGCTAGCACCTTGTGATTCGGGTGTACAAGAATGATAGGCTTGCCAGTAATGTTAACATGGAAAGTGGAAGGGCTAGGGTAGGATCTGTTGTGCTTAGCCTTTATTCTGCTGCATAAGCAGTAACATTGTTGAATGAAACCTGTGTTTTAATGGTTCAATTACAATCTACCAGTCATTTTTTACACAAAATTGAATTATCCAAATATTCAAAGTAAGCAACCCAATTAAAATGGCAATGTTCTACTTAAAAAAAAAAAGAAATGTGATTATCATGCAGAAAGCGTACTATAACCATATTATAAAAGATAAATGACCCACTGATTCAGCAATTGATTCAATTATTTCTTTAGATCTGCCCCTTTTCCTTTTTTCAAGTTTTAAAGAGGTTTTCTTTCAGTATATGCGCTATGGGGATCACACCTACTGCTAACTCTTGGATTCATAATTGAAGAAGCTTTGTTGGTCGGTGGTCATATTGTAAAAGCGAGGTGCCCACTTTGACTCCATTATTATCTTAATCAAGCCAGCCACTCTGCGATCAGCTGTGAACAGACGACTATGTAGCTCAGTCATAGCAATGTTATCTCTCAGTCGGAAGGTTGTGGGTTCAAGTCTCACCCTGGAGACCTGCGCACATAATCCAAACCAACACTCCACAGTAGTACCAAGGAGTGCTACGCTGTCAGAGGTGCTGTCTTTGGGATAAGACATTAAACCGAGGCCCTGTCTGCCTTCTCAGATAGCCGTAAAAGATCCTATGATATTTTGTAGAAGAGCAGGGAAGTTATCCCCCGGTGTCCTTGCCAATATCCTTCAACCAACGTCGCTAAAACCGATTATCTAGTCATTATCACGTTGCTGTTTGTGGGAGCTTGCTTTGTGGAAATTGGCTGCTGTCTTCCTTGCATTACAACAGTGACTACAATTCAAAAATACGTCATCGGTTATAAAACATTTTGAGATGTTTTGAGGTCTACAAAAGATGCAATATAAATGCAAGTATCTCTTTCCAACATACAAAAATAGAGTGACCTGACTCTGAACAAGAAGGACCACTGAAAGTAGAATGAGAGCTGAAAATTCCAGTCTGCTGCAGGATGCCATGGTAATTTCAGACAAGTGGCCACCTGAAAACTGAGAGACACGAACAGAATCTGAATTGGAGCTGCAGCGATAGAGAAGCTGTCAGGAAAAAGCTCTAAATGATGTCGAGAGACATCTTCTCGATCTGTTAATGGGCCATTGTTATTGGCTGGGGAATTATTCAAGTTGTGTCAGCGGGGAAGTGTGAATCATAACATTGACACTAGCTTTACATTTTGATGTATTACTCCCTTCCATCACCCACTCACCACTAGCTGCCACTACCTCCTGCAATCAGAGGGTGTAAGCAGATGAGCATGCTTGGCTGAATGGTAGCACTCTATCCTTTGAGTCAGGAGGTCATAGGTTCGAGTCCCACTCAGAGACTTGAGCACGTAGGCTGAAACTCCAGTGCAGTACTGAGGAAGTTCATACACAAATTTTCTAACATGAGTCGCTGGACAGTGATCGGGAGCAGGAATTCACGGGTTTTGTTCTAGCACAAATCGGTTTTAACCGCGCCCTCTCCATTACCCCACTGTTAGAACCAGGTGAGAGGAAGTCTCGGGTTCCCTCTCAGCCTTCACCTGGTATTAGCGTAACAGCGTTTTATTTTAAATACACGTTTTTTAGCTCCCCCTTGGTGAATCCTTGTTTACTGCTTTCAATTATAAGGCAAAGAATCCAGCCAAACAGGTTTTCTTTGGTTTAAAGAAGAAAGATTGATCTTTATTAAACTTCAACTCTAATTCGGTTATTGCCCACGGGTACGCGACGCACCCACGCTCACATGCATATGCGATACACACATGCAGATAGAGACAGAAAAGAGCAGAAGAAATAAAGTGGAAAAGTTTGAGGCAATATCTGTTTAGTTTAGAGATACAGCAGTGAAACAGGCCCTTCGGCCCACCGAGTCTGTGCCGACCATCAACCACCCATTTATATTAATCCTACACTAACTCCATATTCCTACCACATCCCCACCTGTCCCTATATTTCCCTACCACCTACCTATACTAGGGGCAATTTATAATGGCCAATTTACCTGTCAACCTGCAAATCATTTGGCATGTGGGAGGAAACCGGAGCACCCGGAGAAAACCCACGCAGACACAGGGAGACTTGCAAACTCCGCACAGGCAGTACCCAGAATTGAACCCGGGTCGCTGGAGCTGTGAGGCTGCGGTGCTAACCACTGCGCCACTGTGCTGCCCTGAAGATGGCTTTGTTTACTGTTCTTTAAGCTTGCAGTAAAGTCCTTGATTGTAGGTAGGTTTTAATTTTTGTTGGGGCCCAGTATTCTTCTTAAACCTTGTTCGATGTAGGAGACTTTTCTCTCTTGGAGTTCATGTGTCCTCAGTGGGTCCAGAGGCTTGTGAGAAAGAGATGGGAGCAGAGAGGAGAGGTTTTCTCACTCCAGGAGCAAACAGTCTTTCTGAGTCCAAACTCTTTGTACAATACAGAAAAATCCAGGTTGCCAAGAAGGTTAGTCATGTGAATAGCTGGTCTGACCAGGTCTGTTTGTGGATTCTCTTGTCTTAGCTGACCCTGGAATGTCTCCTCTTGCACACAATACCTGGTGCTCAAAGTCCATTGTGGGTTAAATTGGAGCAGGGAATAGCCCCTTTGTCCCTCCAAGCACTGTCTGTTAGTATGCAAATGTTTTTTCCAGCCACGGCTGATCTGTTTAACATGTCATTTCCTCGCTCCAGCAACAGTTTAAAATCAATGTTCATATGGCAAAATTAATATGCCTCATTCTTGGCAGGTGGGGGATCTGCATGACACACACCCTCAATTGTATTAAAACTATGTAAATGCTGCATTACAAAATCAAAACTCTCACAACTCACAAAGTTTTCCTAACTTTATTGTTTCTACTGGGGCCCCATCTACCCTCTTGGATGGCTCTCCCCTTTAAATATAATTAGAACTATTTGCTCGCGTGGGTAATGAACACCAACACGACTGGGCTTGTTTTTATACTGTAGCTTCGACATTTAAATTAGAAAGAAAAATAGCCAACGAAGAAGGGATCTCATTGGCAAATAAAATTAATGCTCACGGTATAGGTGACGGACAGAAGAACTGTTGTGAAGAAAAATGGCTTCGCCATTTTTAATAAAATTCTTCCCAATCTGTAGCAGAGTTCAGGCACTGTTCAGAACTGGGCAATTATTTATTATCCTATCAGCATACCTGACCAAAATTCCATTTAAGATGCGCGGCTGCACAGCAACCCGAAAGTTCCCGCACAGGATGCATGCAAGTTGGCCCTTTTAAGTAACTGCTTAAAAAAATTTTAACTGCCTGCATGCTTAAACAAGTCGGCTGGTCACTACAAAAGAAAATAGAGGGTGCATTGACTCTAACTTGAGTTATTTAATTTCAATTGGAGTCAACAACACAACAGTTTTTTCTCTGTTCCATTATGGCTGTAAGAATCTTGGTGCAGACGGACAACATCAACCCCACTGAAGTGAATGGGGACTTGTGTAAACATCCACTTCCTCTCGCAAACTAAAAACAGAAAATGCTACAGATACCCACTTTGGCCTCGAAAGAATAAAATGAGAGTTTCATCACATTAGTCCGGCATTTGCAGTTTTAAATTTTTATTTGTACCGTTTTCTCTCGAGGCCCATTGCGTATATATATCAATTAATGAAGTATTTTACCTCCAAGTTACCTATTTTCCCACATTTGCAGCCAACATTTTTTTTATTCATTCATGGGATGTAGGTGTCACTGGCCAGGCCAGCATTTATTGCCCATCCCTAATTGCCCTTGAGAAGGTGGTGGTGAGCTGCCTTCTTGAACCGCTGCAGTCCATTTGGGGTAGGTACACCCACAGTGCTGTTAGGAAGGGAGTTCCAGGATTTTGACCCAGCGACAGTGAAGGAACGGCGATATAGTTCCAAGTCAGGATGGTGTGTGACCTGGAGGGGAACTTGCAGGTGGTGGTGTTCCCATGTATTTTCTGCCTTTGTCCTTCTAGTTGGTAGAGGTCACGGATTTGGAAGGTGCTGTCTAAGGAGCCTTGGTGCATTGCTGCAGTGCATTTTGTAGATGGTACACACTGCTGCCACTGTGCGTCGGTGGTGGAGGGAGTGAATGTTTGTAGATGGGGTGCCAATCAAGCGGGCTGCTTTATCCTGGATGGTGTCGAGCTTCTTCAGTGTTGTTGGAGCTGCACCCATCCAGGCAAGTGGAGAGTATTCCATCACACTCCTGACTTGTGCCTTGTAGATGGTGGACAGGCTTTGGGGAGTCAGGAGATGAGTTCCTAATGTCTGATCTGCTCTTGTAACCATGGTATTTATATGGCTATTCCAGTTCAGTTTCTGGTCAATGGTAGCCCCTAGGATGTTTATAGTGGGGGATTCAGCGATGGTAATGCCGTTGAATGTCAAGGTGAGATGGTTAGATTCTCTCTTGTTGGAGATGGTCATTGCCTGGCACTTATGTGGTGCGAATGTTATTTGCCACTTATCAGCCCAAGCCTGGATATTGTCCAGGTCTTGCTGCATTTCTACACAGACTGCTTCAGTATCTGAGGAGTCACAAATGGTGCTGAACCTTGTGCAATCATCAGCGAACGTCCCCACTTCAGACCTTATGATTGAAGGAAGGTCATTGATGAAGTAGCTGAAGATGGTTGGGCCTAGGACACTACCCTGAGGAACTCCTGCAGTGATGTCCTGGAGCTGCGATGATTGACCTCCAACAACCACAGCCATCTTCCTTTGCGCTATGTATGACTCCAGCCAGCGGAGGGTTTTCCCCCTGATTCCCTTTGACCTCAGTTTTGCTAGGGTTCCTTGATGCCATACTCGGTCAAATGCTGCCTTGATGTCAAGGGCAGTCACTCTCACCTCACCTCTGGAGTTCAGCTCTTTTGTCCATGTTTGAACCAAGGCTGTAATGAGGTCAGGAGCTGAGTGGCCCTGGCGGAACCCAAACTGAGCGTCACTGAGCAGGTTATTGCGAAGCAAGTGCCGCTTGATAGCACTGTCGATGACACCTTCCATCACTTTACTGATGATAGAGAGTAGACTGATGAGGCGGTAATTGGCCGGGTTGGACTTGTCCTGCTTTTTGTGTACAGGACATACCTGGGCAATTTTCCACAATTCCGGGTAGATGCCAGTATTGTAGCTGTGCTGGAACAGCTTGGCTAGGGGCACGGCAAGTTGTGGAGCACAGGTCTTCAGTACTATTGCCGGAATATTGTCAGGGCCCATAGCCTTTGCAGTATCCAGTGCCTTCAGTCGTTTCTTGATATCGCGTGGAGTGAATCGAATTGGCTGAAGTCTGGCATCTGCGATGCTGGGGACTTCAGGAGGAGGCCAAGATGGATCATTAACTCGGCACTTCTGGCTGAAGATTGTTGCAAATGCTTCAGCCTTATCTTTCTCACTGATGAGCTGGGCTCCCCATCATTACGGATGGGGATATTTGTGGAGCCACCTCCTCCAATTAGTTGTTTAATTGTCCACCACCATTCACGACTGGATGTGGCAGGACTGCAGAGCTTAGATCTGATCCGTTGGTTATGGGATCGCTTAGCTCTGTCTATCGCATGCTACTTACGCAGTTTGGAATGCAAGTAGTCCTGTGTTGTAGCTTCACCAGGTTGACACCTCATTTTGAGGTATGCCTGGTGCTGCTCCTGGCATGCTCTCCTGCACTCTTCATTGAACCAGGGTTGGTCTCCTGGCTTGATGGTAATGGTAGAGTGAGGGATATGTCGGGCCATGAGGTTACAGATTGTGGATGAGTACAATTCTGCTGCTGCTGATGGCCCACAGCGCCTCATGGATGCCCAGTTTTGCATTGCGAGATATGTTCGAAATCTATCCCATATAGCACGGCGATAGTGCCACACAACACGATGGATGGTATCCTCAATGTGAAGGTGGGACTTCGTCTCCGCAGGACTGTGCGGTGGTCACTCCTACCAGTACTGTCATGGACAGAATCATCTGCGACAGGCAGATTTGGTGAGGATGAGGTCAAGTATGTTTTTCCCTCGTGTCGGTTCCCCCACCATCTGCCGCAGACCCAGTCTAGCAGCTATGTCCTTTGGGACTCGGCCAGCTCGGTCAGTAGTGGTGTTACTGAGCCACTCTTGGTGATGGACATTGAAGTCCCCCACCCAGAGTACATTTTGTGCCCTTGCCGTCCTCAGTGCTTCCTCCAAGTGGTGTTCAACATGGAGGAGTACTGAGTCATCAGCTGAGGGAGGGCGGTAGGTGGTAATCAGTAGGAGGTTACCTTGCCCATGTTTGACCTGATGCCATGACACTTCATGGGGTCCGGAGTCGATGTTGTGGACTCCCAGGGCAACTCCCTCCCTACTGTATACCACTGTGCCACCACCTCTTCTGGGTCTGTCCTGCCGATGGGACAGGACATACCCGGGGATGGTGATGGCAGTGTCTGGGACATTGTCTGTAAGGTATGATTCCGTGAGTATGACTATGTCAGGCTGTTGCTTGACTAGTCTGTGGGACAGCGCTCCCAACTTTGGCACAAGCCCCCAGATGTTAGTAAG
The DNA here is from genome assembly GCF_036365525.1 of Heterodontus francisci. Lineage (NCBI taxonomy): Eukaryota > Metazoa > Chordata > Chondrichthyes > Heterodontiformes > Heterodontidae > Heterodontus > Heterodontus francisci. The sequence continues at coordinate 19,827,086 of NC_090383.1, read as the reverse complement.
GAGGACTTTGCAGGGTCGACAGGGCTGAGTTTGCCGTTGTCGTTTCCGTTGCCTAGGTCGATGCCGGGTGGTCCGTCCGGTTTCATTCCTTTTTATTGACTTTATAGCGGTTAGGTACTGCTGAGTGGCTTGCTAGGCCATTTCAGAGGGCATGTAAGAGTTAACCACATTGCTGTGGGTCTGGAGTCACATGTAGGCCAGACCAGGTAAGGACAGCAGATTTCCTTCCCTAAAGGACATTAGTGAACCAGATGGGTTTTTACAACAATCGACAATGGTTTCATGGACATCATTAGACTAGCTTTTAATTCCAGATTTATTAATTAAATTCAAATTCCACCTTCTGCTGTGGTGGGATTTGAACCCATGTCCCCAGAGAAATACCCTGGGTCTCTGGGTTGCTAGTCCAGTGATAATACCACTACGCCTACCCTACATCACACTTGATTTGTTTTGGACAACAACCTGCATTTATATAGTGCCTTTAGCATAGTATGACATCCCGCGGAGCTTCATTGGAGCATACATCAGGCAAAAATTGGCACTGAGCCACAGGTGATGGTACGACAAGTAACCAAATGCTTGGTCAAAGCCGTAGGTTTAAAACAGGGTGTTAAAGGAGGAGAGTGTGGCAGAGGGCTTTGGGGAGGGAATTACAGAGCTTGGGGGCCTAGACAGCTGACGATGGTGGCGTGAAGGGAGTGGGGCATGCATTAACAGACAGCGCACTACATGGTTTCTGGTGATGCACCAAATTTCCCGAAGTTGGTAGCTGTGTGAAATTTAGTCGACACTTAAATGGGGCCATGAACACTTTGAGCCACTTCACAGCCAGGTTGAATACTGCGATTTCCACTTAGCCTGCGATGCTGAGATTGGACACTGTGCTTGTTTCAGCTTTTGGACTGTGAGTGAATGAGCTCAGTTCAGCAAACACCAGAGAAAACAAGTCTGTTCATCCCCACAACAAATCTGCGTGCTGGGGCTGTGGTGTATTGCTTTCCCTCTTGAGCCCCTCTTTTCCTTCCTTCTGCCTTCTCGTATTGAAAATGTAATCCAGGCCTTACCTTTGCCCAGGTGTTGAGTGTTTCTTGAGGGTAATATGTAATGCAATACTGTTAAACCTTAATATCAGTTGCCAAACACTCTTGCCTCTGAGTCATAAGGTCATAGAATTATACAGCACAGAAACAGGCCCTTCAGCCCATTGTGTCTGTGCCGGCCATCAAGCACCTAACTATTCTAATCCCATTTTCCAGCACTTGGCCTGTAGCCTTGTATGCTATGGCGTTTCAAGTGCTCATCTAAATACTTCTTAAATGTTGTGAGGGTTCCTGCCTCTGCCACCTCTTCAGGCAGTGTGTTCCAGATTCCAACCACCCTCTGGGTGAAAATTTTTTTCCTCAAATCCCATCTAAACCTCCTGCCCCTTACCTTCAATCTATGCCCCCTGGTTATTGACCCCTCCGCTAAGGGAAAAAGTTTCTTCCTATCTACCCTATCAATGCCCCTCATAATTTTGTATACCTCAATCAGGTCCCCCCTCAACCTTCTCTGCTCTAAGGAAAACAACCCCAGTCTATCCAGTCTCTCTTCATAGGTGAAATGCTCCAGCCCAGGCAACATCCTGGTAAATCTCCTCTGCACCCTCTCCAGTGCAATCACATCCCTCCTATAGTGTGGTGCCCAGAACTGTACACAGTACTCCAGCTGTGGCCTAACTAGCGTTTTATACAGCTCCATCATGGGTTCAAGTCCCACTCCAGGACTTGAGCACATTATCTAGAGTGACACTTCAGTGCAGTACTGAAGGAGGACTGCACTGTTCGAGGTGCTGCCTTTTGGATGAGATATTATGCCGCGGCCCAGTCTGCCCTCTCGTGTAGGTGAAAAAGGTCCCCAAGGCACCATTCGAAGAAGAGCAGAAATGTTAACCCCAGTGTCCTGGCCAATATTTATCCCTCAAACAGATTATCTGGTCATTATCACATTGCTATTTGTGGGAGCTTGCTGTGCACAAAATTGACTGCCAGGTTTCCTAAATTGCAACAGTGACTACACTTCAAAAGTACTTTATTGGCTGTAAAGGACTTTGGGATGTCCTGAGGTTGTGACAGTCTCCATCCAAGCAAGTCTTTCTTTTCAATTTAATGTGTGAGGAAAGTGACATTTTAATTAACTTCCCCTGGAATCAGGAGAAAAACAAATGGAAGAGTGTAGACGTGTCAATGTATGGCTGTATTAAATGGATGGCAAGGTGAAATATTTACACTTCTTATGTATTGTTATGGCGAACAGTGAATAGCGTTTACATTAAATGCCATTTAAATTTGATTTAGTAAAAGGTGCCAGAAAATTTTGACCTTGAGGGTTGAGGTAATGACATGCAGTGGCCAGTGGTGGCAGCACTGTTGCTCACCTCTTTATTGGTGCAGGGGTTGTAACCAGAGGTCCCTGCTCCTGGATTCTATGCTTTGAGTCCTCTTGCCAAGTACGTGCTGGCAGATCAAGCTTTACTCCAGTTCATCCGAGTCCCCATTTCCCACATCATCGGTAGTCTTGGTAGTTCAATGTGTTGCCTCTCCAGAATCTTTAGTGTGCATTTATACACATACTCACTCATACACGCACTTGCTGATTAATACACTTGTGTGCCGCTCCCATGCTCATGAACTTATACATGGTTGCACATCCCCATACAGGCTCTCGCACGCTCTGTTTTTTTTTCTCTCTTTCTTTTGCCCTTCACATTCACTTGCTCAATTTCCTGCACTCTCTTCCAAAGTGTCACTGAGTAGTAATTGAGCAGCTGCCTGAACAATTTGCCTTCTGTTGCCTTGAGGTTTAAGCCCTCACTGCTGCCATAGCTGAAATCCACTAACTTTGTGTAGCAGAGCATCAAACTCAAGATTTTCAGCAGTCCAAAAGAATTGAGTTCATATCCAGATCCCTTTTGGAAAGTACTATTGGATCTACATCCAGCACCCTTGCAGGCAGTGCCTTTAGGTCATAATTCATTTCCGCTCTGGTTTTTATCCTGTTTATCTTCAGTTGACATCCGACCGACTATTCTGCCAGTCGGAATAGTTTCGCCTCACTTACTCCATTGAAACCCCTCATCATTTAGAACACCTCTGGTAATCTCCCCATAACCCTCTCTGCTATTTCTGCCCAGATTCCCCAGTCTATCCACTTAACTGAAGTTGCTCATCCCTAGTACCATTCTAGTAAATCTCCTCTGCACACTCTCCAAGGCCTGGACCTCCTTTCTGAAGTGTGGTTCCCTTAATTGGACATAATATTCTAGCTGAGGTCTAACCCAGTAATTTACAAAGGTTTTGCATAACTTCCTTACTTTTGAACTCTATTCTTCTATTTATGTAGCCCAGGAGCCTGTATGCTTTTTAACAGCCTTCTCAATTTGCCACCTTCAAAAATGTGTTTATGTAAATCCCTAGGTCTTTCCGTTCCTGCATCCCTTTTAAAATTGTACCATTTAGTTTATATTGCCTCTCCTCATTCTTTCGTTCAAAATGTATCACTTCACTATTCAACCTTTTCATTCTACAGATGCCCATTGTGGAAAAGATTCGCACAATAGCGCAGAAGATTTACGGGGCTGAGGATATCGAGCTGTCGCCTGAAGCCCAGTCTAAGGTGGACCTGTACGTCAGTCAGGTGAGAAACATTCCATAAGCAAGCAGCATGCTTAGAATTTGTTCATACTGTGCAAAATTACCGAGAGCTTGGGCTACTGGAGAAGACATTCAAAGGAACCACCCATGAGTTGCAGTCAACCTCGTGTTCATGTGTTTTTTAATCACAGAGCAATATTGTTGGAAGAGGAGTGAAATAGGCACCGACTGTAAATGAGGGAGTTGGGAGAAGAGAGCTGGGATCCAAAAGGAGGCATTTTTGAGGATACATTGGGAGGGGAGCAGAGTTTCAGGAGGATGTACCAGAGAGGAGTGTTATGACAGCTGAAGGTCGTGTCACTGATTGATTGTACAGCAGAGGGAGGGAGAGTGCGCTGTACAGGTGAAGGCTGTGTTACTGTGATTGTACCACGGATGGAGAGAGGGAGGATGAATGTGCAGAAAAGCTGAAGGCCGTGTCACTGATTATATAGAGGAGAGAAGGAGGGAGAGTGCACGGTACAGGTGAAGGCTGTGTCAGTGTTTTGTGGAGAGACGGAGAGTGTGTGTGAAAGCTGAAGGCTGTATCACTCTAAAGCGAAGAGAGGGCGAATGTACTTTCATCCCTTGACATAAGTAGAAAGAGGGGAAAATATCTCGCAGATTGTAAAGATAATGGAGTTTGCCATATTTTCACAAATCATGTCTGGCAGAGTTGTACATTAATTCCAATGAATGATGACGTTTTTCATCACCGTGGACACTTCGAAGGAATGCTACAGAATAAGCAATGAGTTTTTTTTTAAAAAAAAAAGTAAAAATTGGTTTGTATTCAAATCCAATTCATATGTGGATAAAACTTTCATCTCTAACAAAGCATTGTGTGCACAAGGAGCACATATCAGAAATTCAATGCCCACAAGTAAAACAAAAATGAAAATGAATTCTTGGAGTGTGGTCAGCATTTATTGATCATTCCTAGTTGCCTTTGAGCTGGGGATGGTGAGCCGACTTCTTGAGCCTCGAAAGTCCATGTGTTGAAGGTGATGATAGGCAGGGATTCTGGAATTTTGACCCAGCGACAATGAAGGAACAGCAATATGTGTCCAAGTCGGTATGGTGTGCGACTTGGAGGAGTAGTGTTCCCATGCACATGCTGCCCTCTTCAAGTGGTGGTGGTTGCGGGTTTAGGAGGTATTTTGCGTCTGGGACTTGAGATTGTCAGTCAGTTACCTCTCTGCCAAGCAGTCTTCTGCCATCATGGGGTACTGAGGCTGGGTGTGGGAGCCTAACTTGAGTCAGAGTCTGGGCTCCCAGTGAGTAAGAAGGGGTGGGGTTCTGTGAAACGACATCATGATTCAACCTCGCCCTACAGGTATCGATAAGGTGGTCTTGTCATAGAGAGAGAACTTGTCATAGAGAGATACAGCACTGAAACAGGCCCTTTGGCCCACCAAGTCTGTGCCGACCAACAACCACCCATTTATACTAATCCTACATTGATCCCATATTCTCTACCACATCCCCACCATTCTCCTACCACCTACCTACACTAGGGGCAATTTACAATGGCCAATTTACCTATCAACCTGCAAGTCTTTAGCTGTGGGAGGAAACCAGAGCACCCAGCGGAAACCCACATGGTCACAGGGAGAACTTGCAAACTCCGCACAGGCAGTAGCCAGAACCGAACCCGGGTCGCTGGAGCTGTGAGGCTGCGGTGCTAACCACTGCGCCACTGTGCCGCCCTGGAGGAAGTGCAAAAAGAGGTTTACAAGAATGATACCAGAAATTGGGTATGTGGGGGTGGCGGGGGGGGACATAATTTAAAAGTTGCAAATGTCGTAAACTGTGAGGAAGATTGCATCCTGATTTCAGGAGGCTATGGACAGACTGGTGAAATGGGCAGACACATTGTAGATGAAATTTAATGCAGAGAAATGTAAAGTGATTCATTTTAAGAATGTGACAACATAAAATAAATTGTATAATTTTAAAGGGGGTGGAACATAGGAATAGGAGTAGACCATGTAACCCCTCGAGCCTGTTCCACCATTCAGTGAGGTCATGGCTGATATGTGATCTAACTCCATATATCCACCTTTGCCTCATGTCCCTGACTACCTTTTATTAGCAAAAATCTATCAATCTCAGATTTAAAATTTACTATTGATCTACCATGAATTGCCGTTTGTGGAAGAGAATTCCAAAATTCTACCACCCTTTGTGTGTAGAAGTGTTGCCTAATTTCACCCATCAATGGTCTGACTCTAATTTTTACACTATGCCCCCTAGTCCTAGACTCCCCAGCCAGCAGAAATAGTTCCCTTATTCACCCCATCTGTTCCTCTTAATATCTAGAAGACTTTGCTCATACCACCCCTGAATCTTAATTCCAGGGAATAGAACCCTAGTTTGTTTAATCTCTCTTTGTAGCTTAACCCTTGGAGTCCAGGTATCATTCTGGTAAATCTTCACTGCACTCTCTCCAAGGGCAGTATATCCTTCCTAAGGTGTGGTGCCCAGAACTCCTCGCTACTCCAGGTGTGGTCTAACCAGGGCTTTGTATAGCTGAAGCATGACTTCTACTCCCTTCTATTCTCGTCCTCTAGATATAAAGGCCATTAGATTTTTGATTATTTTCTGTACCTGTTTGTGACATTTTCATGATCTGTGTACCCGGACCCCCACAAGTATTTTTGGACCTCCACTGTTTCTAGCTTTTCCCCATTTAGGAACAGAAAGACCTGGGGGTGCACCTTCACAAGTTTTTGAAGGTGGTTGGCCAAGTTGGGAAGGCTGTAAAAGAGGCATACAGGATCTTTGGCTTAAGACAAAATAAAAAAAATTTTTGAAAAGGAAATTGTTAAACCTTTATAAAATGCTGGTTAGGCCCCAGCTGGAGTATTGTGACTAGTTCTAGGCATCACACTTTTCAAAGGATGTAGAGACATTGGAAAGGGTGCAGAAAAGATTTACTGCAATGGTATCGGGGAGACTAGAGAAACTGGGGTTGCTCTCCTTCGAGCAGAGAAAAGTTAAAGGGAGATTTGGCAGCGGTATTCAAAATCACAAACGGTTTTCATAGAGTAAATAAAGGTGAGCTGTTTTCAGAGGCACAAGAGTCGGTAACCAGAGGACACAGATTTAAAGTAATTGGCAAAAGAAACAGAGGCATCTTGAGGGAAAAAAAATACGGGCGTTTGTTATAATCTGGAATGCACTGCCAGAAAGAGTGGTGGGAGCAGATTCACTTGTGACTTTCAAAGGGGAATTGGATAAATACTTGAAGAGGAAGAATTTGCAAGGCTATGAGGAAAAAATCAGGGGACTGGGACTAATTCAAAGAGGCGGCACATGAATGATGGGCTGAATAGTCTCTTCCTTAGTCGTAACATAGTTTATAAGCTCTCAGTCCAAACTATCAGGAAAGATTGAGCAGCCTTGGGGCCCTTTTCACTAGAAAAGAGGGGACTGTGTGGTGACCTGATAGAGGTCTTTAAAAATTATGAAGGAGTCTGATGGGGTAGACTGAGATGTTTCCACTTGTGGGAACACCAAATCTAAGGACCATAAATATAAGATCGTCACTAATAAATCCAATAAAGAATTCAGTAGAAACATCTTAACCCAGAGTGTGGTTAGAATGTTGAACTTGTTATCATATGGAACAATTAATGCAAATGGTATAGATGCATTTAAGGGGAAGGTAGATAAGTACATGAGGGAGAAAGGAATAGAAGTATATTATTATGACCTCAGTTGAGACCATTAACTTTAAACCAAGAGATATGAGTTCCACAGGCCGATTAGAGAATTACACTTCAAGATTTCATGTGTTAAAACTTTTACTTTAACAACTAAATTAAAAATCAACATCAACATTAACTAAACAGTACTTAGTAGGTAGCTAACACAAATTACAGAGAAAGGTATTTCCCATTAACTAATTAAGGAGTGGATGATCCATCTCGACCTTCTCCTGAGATGTCAGTCTTCAGCCAATCTGATTCACTCCACGTGATATCAAGAAATGACTGAAGGCGCTGGATACTGCAAAGGCTATGGGCCCTGACAATATTCCAGCAATAGTACTGAAGCAGCATTTGCTCAGCAATAACCTGCTCACTGACGCTAAGTTTGGATTCCGCCAGGTCCACTCAGCTCCTGACCTCATTACAGCCTTTGTCCAAACATGGACAAAAGAGCTGAACTCCAGAGGTGAGGTGAGAGTGACTGCCCTTGACATCAAGGCAGCATTTGACCGAGTACAACATCAAGGAGCCCTAGCAAAACTGGAGTCAGTGGGAATTGGGGGAAAACCCTTCACTGGTTGGAGTCATACCTAGCACAAAGGAAGATGGCTGTGGTTGTTGGAGGTCAATCATCTCAGCTCCAGGACATCACTGCAGGAGTTCTTCAGGGTAGTGTCCTAGGCCCAACCATCTTCAGCTACTTCATCAATGACCTTCCCTCTGTCGTGTCAGAAATTGGGATGTTCGCTGATGATTGCACAATGCTCAGCACCATTCGCAACTCCTCAGATACTGAAGCAGTCCATGTCCATATGCAGCAAGACCTGGACAACATCCAGGCTTGGGCTGATGTGTGGCGTGAATGTTACTTGCCGCCTAAGTGCCAGGCAATGACCATCTCCAGCAAGAGAGAATCTAACCATCTCCCCTTGACATTCAATAGCATTACCATCACTGAATCCCCCACTATCAACATCCTGGGGGCTACCATTGGCCAGAAACTGAACTGGACCAGCCACATAAATGCTGTGGCTACAAAAGCAGGTCAGAGGCTAGGAATTCTGTGGCGAGTAACTCACCACCTGACTCCCCAAAGCCTGTCCACCGGGGGACAAGGCACAAGTCAGGAGTGTGATGGAATACGCACCATTTTCCAGGATGGGTGCAGCTCCAACAACACTCCAAGAAGCTCGGCACCATCCAGGGCAAAGCAACCCACTTGATTGGCACCCAATCCTTCGCCTTCAACATTCACTCCCTCCACCACCAGTGGCGGCAGTGTGTACCATCTACAAGATGCACTGCAGCAACTCACTAAGGCTCCTTCGATAACACCTTCCAAACCTGCAACCTCTACCATCTAGAAGGACACGGGCAGTAAGGAAACACCACCGCCTGCAAGTTCCCCTCCAAGCCACACACCATGCTGACTTGGAACTATATTGCCAATCTTTCACTGTAGCTGGGTCAAAATCCTGGCACTCTCATCCTAACGGCACTGTGAGTATACCTGCACCCAAGGACTGCAGAGGTTCAAGAAGGCAGCTCACCACCACCTTCTCAGGGGCAATTAGGAATGGGCAATAAATGCTGGCCTGGCCAATGACACCCACATCTTACAAACAAATATTTAAAAAAAAACACTCAAAAACTCCACACCACATTTATATGTTATACAGTGCTCTCAACAAAAAGGTTTCCTTGCAGTTAAAAGTCCCAAACTCCTCCCCATTGCAATGGGTTGGATCTCCCAATGCCTTTAAGCCAGTGTCCTCTTTGCTCACTTCTTCCGAGCACACTTGGCTGGTCTCCTGTTAATAAGGCAATCTCTGTTGACCCTGTTGGTCTTTTCTGTTCTGCAAACCATGAGCTTTCGAACCGGATTCAAATCTTAGCAGTCTTTTGCTATATCAGTGGTCTGAGAGCAGTTGTTTTCTCTCTCTCTTCTGAGGCTGCTACTGCTTGGTCTTCATGTCTTCCTTACAGCCTACAAACTTGGGAAAGCCTGTTGAATTTATCCAGAACAAAAGTCAATTGCTGTTTGCCTTATACAATATTCAGAGTCTGTAAGTCTGTCAATAGCAAAACCACCTGGGCTTTCTTTGGTCTCCAGGTGCAAGCAATTGCAACTCAAATTTGCATTTTTAAACCCCCCTGGCTCCCTGCTTATGATCTGAGGGTCTGGGAGAATTAAACCCATTGTCCATCAAGTGTTACAATCTTGCACCCTGCTTTCAAAAGAGTCTTTGATCTGGGTTCCTTGCTTGCATGGTAACCAGGACCCCTGGCTTGTCTCTGGGAAAACTTGGTGTGAGGTCACATGTCTGCTCTGAATCCTTTTTACACAGTATTAAAGATCACAGTTTTTAAAACATAATCATACTACAAAGTCCAGAGAACGTAATCTGCAGATAGAGTCAGATGAAGTAAGATGGGAGGTGATTCATGTAGACCATAAATATAGGCATAGACTAATTGGCCGAATAGTCTATTTCTGAAATGTACATTGTATGTACTTAGTAGGAATTTAAGAAATATGTGCTTATAGGGTGGAGGCTTATCTTGAAATGCTCCATAATTGTCTGACAGAAATGGGTTTGGATTTTTTTTACGGAATAGATCACTGATCATTTTTGTAAACATTACAAATGTTTGTTTTTGTCCTTTGTCATGTGAAGATTCTGTCTTCAGCACAGGTTCAGATTAGCATGTCCCAAGTATGTTCTGTGTAGTTTACACCTGTGTCTGCTCTGATGATTTGCTCAGTGACCAGTGCTTCTCCTTCCTGGTGCAGGGCTTCGGAGAGCTGCCGATCTGCATGGCGAAGACCCATCTGTCACTATCGCATGATCCCAAGCGCAAGGGCGTTCCCAGTGGGTTTATTCTGCCAGTCCGGGATGTGCGTGCCAGTATCGGGGCTGGCTTTATCTACCCATTGGTGGGCACGGTAAGTAACCAATTCCCAAAATGTGTCACAGTTGCAACAGACCGAAGAGGCCGAAACTGTAAATCCATCACCACGGGTTGGCTGGATTTTCATTCTTCTCAACGGGGAGAAAGATCTTGCCTCGTTTTGAGATAACTGGCAAAAGAATTAAGTGAGAAATAACTTCCTCTGGGACATCCTGAGGTTGTGAGAGGTGCTAAATAAATGCAGGTTCTTCCTTTCTTACTATAAATGGTTGATCACTTGCTCCTGGTAATGCGATAACTGAAAGCCCATTTTTGCAATGGTACTCAGGATGAGGGACTTCAGTAATGTGGAGAAGCTGTGATTATTCTCCTCAAAACAGAGACAGTTAATATTTAATAGAGGTGTTCGAAACTATATGTAGTTGTGATGGTGTAAATAAGGAGAAACCGTTTCACTGGCAGGTAGGTCTGTAACCAGAGGACATAGAGTTAAGATCATTGGCAAAAGAAACAAAAAGGAGAATTTTTATCTGGCAAGTTGTGATGATCTGGAATGTGCTGCCTGAAAGGGTGGTGGAAGCAGATTCAGTAATAGTTTTCAAAAGGGAGTTGGATAAATACTTGAACGAGAATATTTGCAGGGCTGTGGGGAAAGAACAGGGGCTGTTTCAAAATGCCTGCACAGGTAGGATGGGCCAAATGGTCACCCGTGTTCTATAATTCTGTGAAAGCAGAGCCTTAATTCTTTGAGACTTCAGCATTAAACAAAATGTAAACCAGCTTTTCCTTCTTACAGAAAAAAGAAACTTGCATTTATGTAGTGCCTTTCACGACCGTGGGACATCCCAAAGCACTTTACAGCCAATTAAGTACTTTTGTAGTGTGATCACTGTTGTAATGTAAGAAACGCAGCATCCACTTTGCACCCAGCAAGTTCCCACATATAGCAATGTGATATTGAGTAGATAATCTGTTTAGTGATGCTGGATGAGGCTTAAATATTGGTCAAGATACCGGTGATAATTTCCCTGTTTTCCTTCAATAGAGTGTTGTGGAATCTAATATGTCCACCTGGGAGGTTTAATATTTTATCTGAAAGATGCCTCCGCCAGCAGTGCAGCACTCCCTCAGTACTACAGTAGAATGTCAGCCCAGATTCTGTGCTCAAGTCTCTAGAATGGAACTTTAAACTCCCAACCCTCTGACACTGAGACAAAGGTGCTGTCAACTGAGCCACAGCTGATCATTCATAATGAATTCATTCTTTGTATTGAACATTGTATTGTACATAATCACAAATACTGGGCAGTATTTTATGTGCTCCCCATGGTGAGCTGGAGGCAGGCAGGGCATTTAATCAGGTGAGATGGTGGCAGGTGGGGCCCTGGCACCTTCCTGCCTCCACCCCAGTTAAGTCTCTGACGGGAAGAGCTGTGGACATCCTTCCACCACCACCACCACCACCACCAATTGAGGCCCTTAAGGGGCAATTAATACCCAATTAAGGGCCTCTTCTTGCCGCTGCTGGTATTAATCAAGTGGCAGATGGGCCTATCACCATGCAGTGACTTGCAAACCCGTGCAGTGTTGCTGGTGGTCTCCCAGGGGGGTCCCTCATTCCAAAGCACAATGCCTGATCGAGGGACCCGGCATTGGGAAGCGGGGGCCCCACTGAGAGCCACCCCCAGCCCTTGCTGCCGACCCCTCCTACACCCCCTCCTCCCCCATGACCACCAACCCCACAAAACCCCTGCCACCTCACTTACCTCTGGCTTGGGTCATACTGCCATCCTGGGCCTCTGGTGGGTATTGTTCTGGCAGCGGCCACTGCCTCCCTGGTTGTATTGCTGAGCAAAAGAGATGCTGCCCACTGATTAGCAGGCAGTTCTCAGGCATGACGTCTGCCCCCCGGGTCCTGATCCCAGGGAAGGCCCGGCGGTGGCCTGTAAATTGCCTGATTGGCTCATCAGACAGTGGGCCTTCGGTAAGGAGGCAACGTGGGTCTCTCTCAGCTCTCCAGCTGGTGGCAGAAACCCCTGTCGCCTCCATAAAATTCCCCCTTTCACATCCCATGAATTATGTTGTGCAGGTACTGCTGAGAGAGTCAATCCTCAGTATTTGTCAAAATGCCCAACATAGGCAAGATGGCCGAATGGCTGCCTTCATGCTTTACCGTTCTATATATGTATGACAGATTAATACATAAAGTAAGTCTCAATCTTATGCTAATTTGTTCTTTCTCTCATAGTCAACCTTTGACGAGAACTAATTTTGTCTTTTTTTTAATTAAACCTTTCTGTTACTAAGGGCTTGTTCTGATCGGGGTTAAAAATGCAGCTATTATCTCTTTCAACAGAGGCAGATTATGTTTCCTTATTGGGAGGGAGGGAGGGGTTTTGTTTCATTGACACTTCACTCCTTTGCTTCATTACTGTGGAATTATTGTAAATTGCAAGTCACTGCGCTTGGAAGAAAACACTTCCTATGGGAAAGAGCTTAATTAAATTCATAAATGGTGTCACTGGGGCCTTGGTACTCTGGGTAGTTGGTGGGATCCAGTGCAAGTTCTTTGAAATTCTCCTAGTTAATTCTTCTTTGCCTACTTCCACCTCCATACGTTGCCTGTTTCTATTCCTGCCTAAGCTCATTTGATGCTGAAAATCTCATCCATGCCTTTTGTTATCTTTGGACTTGACCATTCCAATACTAACTTGGTTGCCCTTGCACCCTCTATAAACTTCTGCTAATCTGTCCATGTTCTAACTCAAACCAAGTCCCATTCACCCATCACACCTGTATTCGTCAACGTGCATTGGCTCCCGTTCCAGAAAAACCTCTATTTAAAAATCTCATCCTTGTTTTCAAACCCCTGCATGGCCTCATCCCTCCATATCTCTGTAACCTCCTCTGGCCCTACATCCACCAAGATCTCTGTGCTCTTCAAATTCTGACCTCTTGCACATCCCTAATTTTCAACACTCCATCATTTGTCGACCGTGCCTTCAGCTGCCTAGGCCCTAAGCTCCCTCAACCTCTCTGCGCTCTCCTCCTATAAAGGCCTCCTTAAAATCTACCTCTTTGACCAAGTTTTTGGTCGTATGTCCTAATATCTCCTAGCGTGGCTCAGTCTCAAGTTTGCTTGATAACTGTTCCTGTGGGGCATTTTTCCAGCATAAAAGTGCTATAGGAATACAAGTTGTTGCTGTTAGGTTGTTGGCAGTGCTCTATATTTCCTTCCGTGCCCTATATTTCTTTCCGCTTAGAAATGATTTTGAAGAATTTTCTTGAAGACTGTCTCCAGTTTCAAATTCTCTAAATTTCAAGCATGGATATTAGGAATGCAAAACTGATGCCTGGACACCACATATCTCATAATGCAATCTTTGCTCATTTTGTATTTTACAAAAAATAGAACGCAGTGTGTTCTGTAGATGGTGCATTCTGCAGCCACTGCGCACTGGTGGCAGAGTGAGTGGATATCTAAGCTGTGAGGTAGGTTGTCTTGTTTCTATCACTCTGCAATAAATGGGGATCAGAGTTTGATGTCGGAATGCTTCGGATGGGACCAGGAAAAACACAAATAAAATTTACCAGTTTCTCTATTTAAAATATGAAAGGATTTATGGGGCTAATCCCTCATTGACCACCCAAAAATCATCCTAGATTTCTGTGGAATGTGCCGTGAATAGGAAGAGAAACGCACGTTTTTTTTCCAGAGAACTGTGGTACAGAGGCTAGTGCTCATGAGACTGGGGACTAAATCTCTGACATCTTTATGCAATTTACTGCTGGAGTATCTGAACTATACATCACCCTTCTCAAGAACAGCCAACCACCTTCCTCCCAGTATAATGAGGGCCATTTGCTATATAGTCACCTTTGCTCATGTATCTGCCCACCTGCGTTTCATCTGAATTTCACTACACTTGAGTACTGTGCACAGTTCTGGTCTGCATATTATGAAAAGGATATGGAGGCACTGGAAAAGATGCAAAAAAGAATCCACAAAGATGAGGGGATTTACTGATCGATCAAGTCTGAAGAGGCTGGGGTTCTTTTCTCTAAGGAAGAGAAGGCTGTGAAAGGTCTGTAAAATTATGAAGGCGTTTAATTCGGTAGACATAAAGACGATGTTTCCACTTGGGAGAGACAACTAGGAGCCATAAATATAAGATAGTCATTGAGAGATTCAGGAGAAACCTCTTTACTCAGAGTGGTTAGAATGTGTCACTAACTGGTTGAGGTGAATAGCATAGATGCATTTAAAGGCAAGTTAGGTAAGTACTTGAGTGGGAAAGGAACAGAAGGATATGTTGATAGGAGACTTGGGTGGAACGTAAACACTGGCAGAGAGCAGTTGGGCCAAATGGCCTGTGTTAACACGAGGTGGGAGGAGTGCACTGTTCTAGTTCCACTTCTCTACGGGTCACAACATATATTTACATTTTTTCCCACTTATCGATATGGTTAATCATAGACCCTATTTTTATCCCAGAATAAAACACACCAACCAGGTTTCTTTAATAAACAACAAAATTATCAGTTTATTATAAAACAAGTCTTGACCAGTAATGAAGTAAAGCACAAACGCACAGATTGAAATATTAAAGTTCCCTTTTTATCTTAGCCCCTCACACTCATGCATATACACCGGTTAAGCGGCAAAAATAAAGGGATTTTCGTTTTTAGAGCTCTGTTACAGACAAAAAAAAACACTTGGGCTGAATACTTGCTCATTCTTGAAGAAACAGCGGATGAGTTATGTGTTCCAAACTGGTATACGTTCTGTATGTAGATGGGTCACTGGGATCTTTTGGAACAGTTCTTTTCAGGCGGCATTGTGAATTAATTTAGGTTTTTCTTCAAAGACAGAAGACAAGATGAGTTGACACAGTGGACTTCTCCGGGTCTTTTAGGGACATGCTGGAAAGCTGAACTGGGTTGTGGTCTTCTCTCCTTCCTTGGGAACCCTCTTCTCTCCTTGGAAGTTCTCTCCCTTTTTTATACAGTTCAACCCCAAATCAAAACAATTCAAAAGCGAAACCGACAACAGGAGATCAACCTTTTGACCACCATCAATCTCGACCTGTCACTTCTTTGTAAACAGCTTCTCCAGGTCTCCAAAGTTCTCTGTTGTTTAGTGAGCTGGAGGTCAGGTAGTTTCCCTGAAAGGCTTGTTTTCTTCACAAGACCTCTCAGTGCCCCTTTGAAAAAACCATTTCCAGGGACTGTTTTTCAAAGTCAAATGGCTTTACATGACCCCCTTTGAAAACCCCGATGTTTAACATTTCTTCAATCTTTCAAAAATGAATCCTCAAAAAATATATTTAAGTAAACACAGAGGCACTTTCGTAACACCTGTTAAATTCTGTTAAATTGCTGTAAAGGCTACATCATTAATAGTTCCCAACAGCGTGTCTAGAAAGGCATTCCGGCAGGAGATAGCAGCTCCTTGCTTTGCCAACTAAATACTTTTCTCTTATTCAAGGCAAAGTTCCATCCTATTTCCAATGGTTGCTTCTCATTTTGGAGGAAGTCTTACAACCGGCAGTGAAATTGCAAGCATGTAGTTCATGGATGTGTTGATATCTCCATTGTACAATGCATGCTGGAATTGCTTTGTCCCTCCCCCACCCATCTAGCTAACTTGTGGCTTTGCATTGGGGCAAGTTATCCTTCATATGAAGGAGGTAGAACGTGTATATTTGTTGATTTGTGTATTGAATTGCTGGGCAGCTCACTACATTCTATATCAAATATATTGAAAAACTCTTAACACAAGACAATTTCTGAAGGAACCATCATTTTAAAAGTGTCTGCATAAAAATGCAGTATTTTTACAATGCCTGTAGGTAGTGCTGTGATGGGCCTTTACAGGGTTGAGGTTTCTGTGCTTGACTCAACTCCCCGAAAGCTGAGTTTGCTTACCTTTGTCTTTTCCCCTGTCACTTAGTGGCCTTGCCCCTCACATCCTTGCTGAGAGAACTTGCCCCATACTCCGTTCCCACTTTTCCTTATCCCTCCTTCCACGTCCCCCTTTCTCCAGCACCCCCCCCCCTCCCTCAACACCAGTCCCCTTTCCCCTCTCGTTTGTTTCCCACTCTCCCACAAAACATGCCTCAATTTTCAGTCGTACTGTAAATGGTAGTGTACCAGGGAGGAGTATTGGGTTGATGTGAGCAGGTGTTGAAGTATCTTAATGAGCCTCTGAGCGGGGTTTGTTCTGTAGCTCGTCATTTCTCAGCACCATTTGTTTTGTTTTTAGGAAGACAGTTGAAGGTCATGTCAGGAGCACAGTGTTTCATGTCCAAACATGGAGAGAGGTTCAGAGTAGATCTGAGCTTGGAGCAGAGAAAGGCAGCCAGTTGTTTAAATGATTCTCCCTGATCTCTACCACTACCACACAAAAGGCCTGGTTGGTCTGTTATTTTTATGACTGTTATGCCCACTAAAATGGGCCCAGCATAAGCATTTTCAGCACACTTAACTGTTGTGTTTAACTTAATGGGGAGAAGTTATAATATTTCCTTGAATGTAGGAGATTGAAGGGTAATTTTATGGAGGTGTTTAAGGTGACTTAAAAGATTTGATAGTGTAGAGAGAAATGAATTCCTGTGGTGGGGGAACCCAGAATAAAGGGGCATAAACATAAAATTAAAGCTGGGCTGTTCAGGCGTGAAATCAGGAAGCACTTTTTCACACAAAGGATAGTGAAAATCTGGAATTATCTTCCTCCAAAGGGCTGTGGATGCTGGGGGAAATTGGAGCTGCCAAGACGGAGAGCAGTTTTTTTTTGTTGAGTAAGGGTATCACGGGATATGGAGCGAAGGCGGGTAAATGGAGTTGAAATACAGATCGGCCATGATCTGATTGATTGGCGAAACCAGCCTGATGGACTGGATAGCCTCCTCCTATTCCTATGTTCCTCACTGTTAGTCAGTAAAATAAATCTCAGCACCACTGCTGATCAGACCTTGTGATTTTATAGCGAGCATCAGCCATTCATGACATACCCATGGCCGCTAATGACTATATCCCACTATTTGCAATTGCACGCAGGGAACGTAGCTCAGGGTATTGCATGCAGATCAAGATTTTAGGTTCAGTCATTTTGTTGTCAGTCTGGTATGCAACCAAGGATAAGAAGTAAGTTCTGACGGTCGTGCTTTCCAACCAATCTGGTTTGTACCAAATCCCCAATCCTAGTGTTAAAAAGCGCATGCTAATTTTCTTATGACATGTGGACTTGGCAGTTGAAATGCTGGTTGTCCACTTAATGCTGAAGGGTGGCTTATGAGCTCGCTCTGGTCCCTTGGAGTAATTCAGTTTCTGTTAGCGTGGTTTTTGCATTGGCTCAGTTACTCCTTTATCTCAAGCACACTGAAACCAAGCAGGTAGTCCTGCACACTCATACTGGCTGCAGTATAACTCCAGCCCAATGCAAGTGCCCAGAGAAGCTCATTGAGCACAATACAAAACCTTTTTAACATTGAGCAATGCATTGCTGCTCGCACTGCCCTGTGCAAAGACCTCTCTTGTTGCTGAGCTTCCTGCTGCCTGCGATGAAGTGCAACCACCAGTATAACTTGCATCTGCTAGCTGCATATCACATATGCAACTGGTGTTACGGGTTTCGAATTACAAAATTGAGGAATTTTGATACAGTAAATGGGAGGAAACTGTTTCCACTGCAGGTGGGTCGGTAACCAGAGGGCAGAGAATTAAGATACTTGCCTAAAGAATTCTTTTCTGCAGCAAATTGTGAAATGGAATGCGCTGCCTTGAAGGGGTGACGAAAGCAGACTTAAACTAACTTTCAGATGGGTGTTCGCTATATGCTTGTAAAAGAAAACATTGCAGGGCAAGGGGAAAGATGAAAATGGGAGGAGTGGGACTAATTGGATAACTCTTTCAAAGAGCCGGCACAGGCACCATGGGCCGAATGGCCTCCTGGGATGTTTCTGCAGTATTAATAGGAGCATCTGGGGTCAAACCAACTCTGAACTCAAATAACAATTGCTAAACTATTCTGTGCCCGACATTAATTGTATTCCACTAGTTCACATCTCTCTCTGACCAATGATCCAGCATCCAACTCGTCCCAACCCATGCTCATTGATTCTTATATCAAGTGTGCACACTCCATTCTCCTAAGCTGCAACACGTAACTATGGGTACAGCAGTGCAGGATGAAGGAAGCAACTTGTGCCTCTTCTCTGTGGGGCCCACCACAGAGCTGAAAATAAAATAACAAATGGGGAAAGCTAACTGGTAAACAAGAAAGCTTTGAAAATGCACTACAAAATGATGGATTGCCATTAGACTGACTGGCTGTAGAATTTAAAAAACATTCTGAGCTAAAGTTTTATTAATTGCTCCTTTTAGCAGCAGTTGCATCACCAGCTCCCTTCAAACCAAAAGAAATCTGTGATATCTGTACTTGTGATCTCAGTTGAACAATGGCGTAACATTCTGGCTGGAACAATTGCCCCGCAGCTAGAGAAGCTGTTAACATCAGTTCCTCATTGAACAGATTGGCATGCTTAAAACAGAAGTCTTTATCTGTAGAATTCAGGCACGGTCAGTCTTTTAACTAGCTTCCAGCACAACCACTTTCAGCACACACTTCATTATGCAGACCCCACCACTTTAAAACAACCCTGTTTAAAACAGAGGGTTGTTGATATTGGCCAATAAGAGATGATCTTTGGCCATTTAATGGATTAATTTGATCGGTGTCAGCCATGGCTCTCACTTTTGAGTAAAGTCCCACTAAGAGACTTGAGCACATAATCCAGGTCAACACTCCAATGCAGTACTGCAGGAGTGCTGTACTGCCTGAGGTGCCGTCTTTGGGATCTGCCATGAAACCAAGGTCCCGTCTGATTTTGCAGCACTATATTGAAGAGGTGTTTGGGAGTTTTCCCTGGTGTCATGGGCAATAGTTATCTATCAACCAACATCTAAAACAGTTTACCTGGTCATTGCCACATTGCCGTTAGTGGGACCTTGCTATGTACAAATTGGCTGCAGCATTTCCCTACATGACAACAGTGACTACACTTCAAAAGTACCACATTGGCTGTAAGGTGCTTTGGAGCATTCTGAAGTTGTGAAAAGCGCTATATAAATGTAATTCTTTATTGCGTTGATGTCAGTTTCACATTCGCCTATTGTACTATCTTTTGTGCTGAGTCTATTTTGGATAGAAACGGCTGGAGGCCGGTGATTTGTTGAAAAGGAAGACTATACTCTATGATGGGTGATTCAAACCTCTTGCGTCCAGTTTTTTCTTTCTACCCTGTTCAAAAGTTTCTGTGAAACTATCTGTGGATTAAATATAGCTGACATGATTACTAGCGTGGAGATTACACTGTTTTAGAAGAAGTATTTTCTGGAGGATAAACACAATACATTGCACTGAAATTTAACTCCCCCCAATAGGAATACTAAGCACGTACAAGTCACACTGGCATCGCGAATAGCTGGGCAGGTGATGTTCACATAAACAATAACTTGCATTTATATAGCGCCTTCAACGCAGTAAACCATCGCAAGGCGATTCACAGGAAAAGCATCAAACAATTTAATACCGAGTTGCATAAGGAGGTATTAGGACAGGAGATGGGTTTTATTTATTTAATTAATTTAGACATACAGCACTGAAACAGGCCCTTCGGCCCACCGAGTCTGTGCCGACCAACAACCACCCATTTATACTAACCCTACAGTAATCCCATATTCCCTATCACCTCCCTACACTAGGGGCAATTTACATGGCCAATTTACCTATCGCCTGTAAGTCTTTGGATGTGGGAGGAAACCGGAGCACCCGGCGAAAACCCATGCAGACACAGGGAGAACTTGCAAACTCCGCACAGGCAGTACCCAGAATCGAACCTGGGTCCCTGGAGCTGTGAGGCTGCGGTGCTAGCCACTGTGCCGCCGGATTTAAGGAGCATCTTAACAGTGGAGAGGTTTAGCAAGGAAATTCCAAAGCATAGGGCCCAGGCAGCTGAAGGCACAGCCACCAATAGCGGAGCGATTAAAGTTGGGAATGTGCAAGAGACCAGAATTGGAGGAGCACAAAGATCTCGGAAGGTTGTAGGGCTTGGATTGCAGAGACGAGGAAGATTGAGGCCATGGAGGGGTATAAAAACAAGGATGAGAATTATAAAATCGACGCGTTGCCAGACTAGGAATCAGTGTAGGTCAGTGAGCATGTGATGGGAGTATGGGAATTGATGTGAGTTAGAATGCAGGGAACAGAGTTTTGGATGAGGTCAAACTTACAGAGGGTGGAAGGTAGGAGGTTGGCCAGGAGAGCTTTGAAATAGGTCTAGAGGTAACAAAGGCAGGGGTGAGGGTTTCAGCAGTAAATGAAGTGAAGCAGGGGCAGAGACAATAGATGTTACAGAGAAACGAATTGTATGTTTTTGTAGCAAATCTATTGTGGCATTGCGCACCGCTTGAGATTGATGGTTTTATTACAGTGAATTGTGACAGGAAACAAGTGCAACACCTTCAGGAAGTATGCAGGATATGTCAACTTTTTACAATATGATGGATATTTACATGATCTTATTCAATATTGGCTGAACATGCCATAAGAAATAGGAGCAGGAGTAGGCCTATCCACTCAAGCTTTCTCCGCCATTCAATGGCTGATTTTCATTTTCCTGCCTGCTCCACATGTCCCTTGATTCCCTGAGAGACCGAAAATCTGTCTATCTCAGCCTTAAATGTATTCAACAATGGAGCCTCCACAACCCTCTGGGGTAGAGAATTCCAAAGATTCACAACCCTTTGAGTGAAGAAATTTCTCCTCATCTCAGAACACTAGTAGGTATATTTGCTGCAGCTCCATATGTTATGAGTGTGATGAGGTTCAGATGAAATGGAGTGAGAAATAATTAGAGATAGAAATGTTAGTGAATTATTAGCCAATTCTATAGCCAGTATACATTATGGGTGTATAATGTTGGAAGTCAATTAAGTAGTTGGGGTTTGTGCAGCTCATTTAACTTCGCTGTACTTGAAAGCTGGTTATATCATAGAATCTCGCAGAATAGAAGGAGGCCATTCAGCCCATCGTGCCCATGCTGGCTCTTTGTAAGAGCCAGCTAGTTAATCACACTCCCCTGCTCTTTTCCCATGGCCCTGCAAAATATTCCGTTTCAATTTTATATCCAATTATTTCTTGCAAGTTACTATTCAATTTGCTTCCACCACCCTTCCAGCAACGCATTCCTCACTCCAACAACTCACTGCTTAAAAAAAAATTCTCATTCATCCCCCTGGTTTTTTGGCCAGTTATCTTAAATCATTGCCCTCTGTTTACCACCCCTGCTGCCAGTGAAAATGGTTTCTCATTATTCACACTATCAAAACACCTCATAATTTTGACTACTATTTACATCTCCCCGTAGCAACCTCTGCTATAAGGAGAGCAATCCTAGTTTCTCTAGTGTCTCCAAATAACTGAAGTATGATATATTTTTTATATATTCTGCATCTATCACCAGGTTTGCTTTATTAAAATTAGTTGAGTATCTAATGTTTTAAGGAAGTTATTAATCTGTATAAACCATTTAGCATACAGAATCTTAAATCTCTTGTCAGTGGCCATATCCTCTGACCTGATGGGTTCAGAAAGATAATCTAAAGGAAGAGTTTTGAATGATTTATGCTTTTCTCTCTTGGCTAAAACTGGATTCCTGCTAAAGCAAAGTGATTAGAATGGAAGCATTCGAAATGACCTTGCTTTGTCCAGGGTGTATCTGCCTATCCTAATTAATATTTAGCAGGTCTAATCTCCTTCAGATTTGAGGATCTGGATTCACTCATTAACTGTGGAATCCAGGGTGGATTCTTGAAAAATCTGGAGATATCTTTGGCCAAAAAACCTGGATTTTTTTCCAAGGTTCTTATGATCAAATTAATCACACTAAAGCCCATTGAGCATGTCCCTTGAGCATTCTGTCCCACCCAGCCTAGCATCCAACTACATCCCAAACTCCCGATCATTTTGACTTTACTCCCTCATCAATAGTTATTCCAAATGTTAATCAGTCTTTTAGTCAAGATTTTCTTTGTTTTCCTAGCATCTGTTTTTAACTTTGCCTTTCACTAATTCGGGCATACAACCTCCTGAGCTTTATCTTGTGTCACAACAGAGACGGGAGGAATGCACCATTTCTTCTAGTTCTGCTTCTCCACAGATCACAACATGTATTTAAATGTTTACCCAGTTACCGATATGGTCAATCATAGACTCGAATTTTATCCCAGAATAAAATATGCCAACCAGGTTTCTTTAACAAAATTATCCATTTATTATCAAAACAAAACCTATCCTGTAACATAGCAAAGCATTAACACACAGATTGAAATATGAAAGTTCCCTTTTTAAATTCCCCACACACAAACTCTCACTCACATTGAAAAAGTACAGAAATTCTCTCGCAGAGCTTTGTTTACAAAAAAGAATACTTTGGCCAAATACTTGCTAATTCTTGAAGAAAAAAGAGAAGATATGGAAAGATGTCGGTTGTCCCTTTTGGTCTGGCGTCCCAAATACGCGTAGACAGCTGTCACTGAGATCTTCCTAGAACAGTTTTTTTTAGGCGACGTTGAGGATCAGTTGGGCAGGCTTTCCAGGAGAAATGCAGCAACAGGGGTTTTTGGCAGGCCTTTCAGGAGGAATGCAGCATCAAGGGTTTTGGTTATCACACTGAGATGGAAAAGGCTGAGCTGGGGTTTTGTCCGTGGCAGGTTGATTTTCAAACTCCTTTCAAAACACTTTCCACACCCCAACTTGCTGTACAAAGCGAAACCAAAAACAATATCTCAAGAGTCAAGCCTCCTGACCCCTATAAATCTTGACCTGTCACTTCTCTGTAAACGTCCTCCCCAGGTAAAAAAGCCTCCGCTGAGTATTTATCTGATGACAGGTGACTTCCAGTAAGGGTTGTTTACAAACCAAATCCAAAAAACCTTCCGTGACCTCTTTTTAAAAAAAAAAACACAGTCCAGGATCTATGGAATCCTTTTCAGTTTTTAAATCTAAGTCCTCAAAACAAATTTAACAAAAAAATAGAAGCACTTTCATTCACACGTGATACACTTTTGTGTGTTCCACCTTACTTATATTACTTATTTATTCTTTTTTAGGATGTGTGTGTTGTTGGCAAGGCCGTCATTTATTGCCATCATGAAGGTGGTGGTGAGTTGCCTTCTTGAACCGCTGCAGTTTATGTGGTGTAGGCACTCCCACAGTGCTGTTAGGGAGGGGGTTCCAGGACCGTGATCCAGCGACTGTGAAGGAATGTCTATATAGTTTCAAGTCTGGGTGGTATGTGGCTTGGAGGGGAACTTGCAGGTGGTGGTGTTCCCATGCATCTGCTGTCCTTGTTCTTCTAGGTGGAAGAGTTCGCTGGTTTGGGAGGTGCTGTTGAAGGAGCCTTGGCGAGTTGTTGCAGTGCATCTTGTAGGTGGTGTACACTTCTGCCACTGTGCACTGGTGGGGAGGGAATTAATGCTGAAGGTGGTGGATAGGGGTGCCAATCGAGTGGGCTGCTTTGTCCTGAATTGTGTCGAGCTTCTTGAGTGTTGTTGGAGCTGCACTCATCCAGGGAAGAGAGTATTCCATCACACTCCTAACTTGTGCCTTGTAGATGGTGGACAGGCTTTGGGGAGTTGGGAGGTGAGTTACTGTGGCTGGTCCAGTTCAGTTTCTGGTCAAGGTGAACCCACCACCACCCCCCCCCCCCCCCCCCCGCCCAACGTTGATGGTGGGGGATGGTACTGCCACTGAATGTCAAGGGGAGATGGTTAGATCTCTCTTGTTAGAGAAGGTTATTGCCTGGCACTTAGGTGCTGATTGGATTCTTGCTATACCTGAATGACATCTCTTCACTATCACCTCGCTAGACTGCAGCGCTTATGTTTCTCAAATTATGCCTCGTACCCCATCCCCTTCTGTCTACAATTATCTTGCATACCTCCAGTTGCCTAAGTCCCAAGCTCTGGAATTTGCTTCCGAAAGCCCTCCATCTCTTTCTCCCCTTTTAAGACGCTCCTTTAAACTTACATCTTTGATTTAAGCTTTTGATCGCCTGTCCTAATATCTCCTTATGTGGATTCGTGCCAAATTTTGTGTGATAACACACCTGTGAGGCACCTTTGGATGTTTTACTGTGTTTAAGGCGTGATATAAATGCAAATTTTTGTTACTCTTTCCTGCACCCTCTTAAACATAGCAGTGGCACAGTATTGCAAGAGATATCTAACCAGTGCATTATAAAGCCTTTGTATAACCTCTAGACTTGTACGCTAGTGTTCTGGCTTTACATGCCAGCATTCTTTGCCTTTTTAACTGCTCTCTTCACTTTTTCTGGAAATTGAAAGCCTGCTGATATTCCCAAGTCTCCCTGTGCTAATTCTGTTCCCTTCATTGATTGGCTGTTACTCATTCTTTTGCCCAAAATGCCCCAATTAGCATGTCAGAATTGGATTTAATTGACCATTTTCTCTTCTCTTCAGTAGCTGAACTAAGTCCCTCCCCAGAACCCCAACTGCATCCTCTGTGTTATGGCACTCCCTATTTTAGTGTTTGTGCATTTAAGTCCACAGCATTTGGCTTCCTTCTCCCAAGTCGCTTGTGTAGATAAGAAAAACACAGAGGCCCACACATTGACTGATGCAGTACTTTACGCAGCACCGTCACCGGTCTGACGCTAGAAGATCCCACGGCAGTATTTTGAAGAAGAGCAGGGGAGTTCCTCCCAGTGTCCTGGGCAATATTTATCCCTCAACCAACATTTTAAAACAAAACAGATGATCTGGTCATTATCACATTGCTGCTTGTGTGAGCTTCCTATATTACAACTGTGACTACACTTCAAAAGTACCTCATTGATTGTGAAGTGCTTTAGGCTGTCCTGAGATTGTGAAAGATGCAAGGGAGATACCAGTCTTTCTTCCTTTTAAAATGGAGATACAGAGATTGTAATGGAGATGGTGATTACTGATTGTTCTGCCAACTTTATCTTGCCATTTTCATTGCATTGGTGAATCCATGTTAGCTGAGACAGGGTGGTTAGTCTATGGCCAGAATTTTACGTTGAGCTGGAGGCCCCAGCCATCGGCCAAAAAATCGGGGACGAGCCCACCTCCAGCGGGCCTGGGAGCCGCACTATCACTTTACATGGCCCAGACCCTTAACTGGCCTCAAGTGGGACTTATGCCCCACTGAGGCAGGATGTCCCACCACCAAGAGCTGCTGGCCAATGAGCGGGCCGGCAGCTCTCAGTCCCAGCAGCGCCACTGGGAGCGGTGGCCACTGTTGGGACTGCAGCCAGGGAGTGGAGCAAGAGAAACGCCGGCCCCGGAAAAAAGGCTAACTTTGTGGGGCATTTCTGGGATCAATCAGCTGAGCCCCAGCGAGGCAAGGGGGGTGTTGGTTGGGATGGGGTGGGGAAAATGCATTTCAGTGTGGGCAGTTGTGTCCCACGGAGGCTGCCAGGTTTTACTGGGGGGCCTGAGCCTCCCGCCTGCCACTGGTAATATTCCAGCAGGAGGAGGCCCTTAAGTGGTGGTTAATTGGCCATTTAAGGCCCTTAATTGGCCTGGGGTGGGCGGGCCATTTCTCCTCGCTGCCGTCCCTTGTAAAGTTGCAGCAGGGGCGGAAAGGCGGTGGGAACTGCACCTCTAGCCTGCTCCTGCCAAAGTGTGTGTCTCTGCCAGCCTGCGCGCACAAACACGTGTGCAGAGATTTGTGCATATTAGTTTACTGCTCTCACTACTTTTCCAAAAACCGGTTATGTCACTGGTTTATGCAGTCTATGCACTGCCATCTGTATCTTGAGCTGCCAATTGATCAACCTGTCCATTCTGAGATGTGTACGTGATCCAGTTAGTCAGAGTTGCCTCCATTTAGCTGGGACACTCTTGGTGTAAGGGTGACTTTCTTTCAAAGTAGGCAAAGCGAATGAGCATCCGCAGACCGACTTGAACTTGGTTCTGCTGGCGCACCATAGAATGAACCATTAAAGGCCCAGTGAGGTTCTAAACCAGCCCGTAACCACACTTGCTAATAACACAGATGTTTGTCATTACATTTGATTGGAAACTGCTGTGCTTTCCTTCAGCTTCATTTATCTTGTATATGGTTCAAGATAAGCAAGGGGGATAATTATTGATGACTGCCAGGAATTGTTTGATCTGGATGCTGCGTTTTACCATTGCATCTCTCAGATCCCATTAGCAAATTGGCAAATGTGGACTAGAAGCGGACATCACTGAGGAGTGAAGATGGTTAATACGGTAGTATTCTGTGCTGAAGTTTGGATAAATTATTTGTTCTGAACTATGTAGTGAACAGTGGGTCCTCAGTACAGAGCTGTTCTGGTTATGCAGCCTTAAAACTTATTTAGTATTTTAAAAGAACCTCAAAAGATCAAATTAAGTGTTTGGTGTACGTATTCAAAGTCGTATGCAGTTGAATAGTCAGTGCATGTGTATATGTGTGTTTGTGTGTCTGGGTGCATCTGTGTCAACAATTCAAAACAAACAGCTCTTGTGAACTGGACTTCAATTAAATTCAGGGGCTTGTGCTAGATAAGATAACATTACTATCCATTTTAAAGCTCTGTTGATCGTTCCCTTTCTAAAGTCTAACTTGCAACATTGCAGTAAGTTCTCTGGTTGACTGCGCACAGCAGTAATTTACTGTGTGCACCTTATTCCAATGGAGACAAAAGATCCAAAGTGCTGTATGAAGCTGGAGAGTTGGAAGTGCCTTCAGCTAAAGGAAACCTGAGCTGAATGCTGATTAGCTGATTCCTCGCTATAGTTCACGCCCCTAAGAATGCAGTTCTGAGGGTGTCAAACTGCGTTTAGGAATGGGAAAAGGAATGGTTGCACAGTCGGTATAATAAGTCTGTTTAGCTAGTAACATTTGGGCTTGTGCCAATCTAGTGAGCCTAAGATAGCTAAATGTAAGGAAAGGAAGATTCAGTCTCTCAGGGAATTTCTATCCCTTTCTGGTTCTGCTCCTCACTGAAAGAGCTCCAACCTGTAGTAAAGGAGCATTAAGATTCTTGCATCTTTAGCAGTTTTGCTGCACTTTGCTTTAATGGGCACCCTGAACACACTATGGTGGTTTGTAAAGCAAACACTCTACCTCTAACTAAGGTGTTCAGTGCAAAACTGTTGGCTTGTAATGGGTCGAGTGTTTCCTTTTGAAACCAGAGTTTGAGGTAGGTGGTGTGTAATGAGAAGTATACTTGAATTGTGCATTCCAGATAAACTGTGTGCAGGAAGAAGGAATGTTTACGAAGCGTTTCCGCCCCTTCTCGACACACAACAGTGGTATGTTATTATGGCCACATGGTGAAGTTTGGGTGGTTCCCACTGTTCAACTCCCAACTGACAGCAGCAAGTGTGTGGTGTTATTGGGGTTTAACTCCTTGGTGTTTTATTTGTTAAATAAACAGCGACAGGTTTTCTTGTAGATTTAAAAACAGAAAATCAATTGTTTATTGATCAATACGCCTTATCCCGAAACTGTCGCAACCGCATCCACTCGTGCATTCGCTCACAAAAATACACATGCACACACAAGATAAGACAGATAGAGGGGAAAAAAGGGGTGAACAATCATAAGTGGAGGGTAGGTTTTGGAGGATGTCACAGTAAACCTGTTGAATTCTCTTGGAAATTAAGTTCTTGTTGGTTGCAGGCCTGAGGTGTTTGTAGATTTCTCTCTTGGTTGAAAGTTCAGTTGAAATCAGTGGATCACTTACAGTTCTCTGCTGTTTAGTGTCGATGCAGATTTCTACAACCGGGCACATGCCTTCTGCTTTTCTGGAAACAATCTTCTGGATACTGCCTTCTCTTTCTGGGGTGTCCCCCTCTAGGCTGCTTTCTAAGGTAAAGCTGTGCTACTTCTTGCCTCTGGGTAGGAAACGCTTTGGTTTCTCCCCCATGGTGATCGCACCATTGCCCAGGATGTGGCTACTTCACACCACCTTTCTTTCAGAAGAAGACATTCTGGAATATTTAAGGATGGGTGTAGGACGGGTGCAATTGACACCTCTTAGCTTTGAAGATTTTCCTTTGTCCCTGTCAAGACAGTTTGAATATACAAAGGCCAAGCCCTTTTTTCTTCAGTGGCCATTTTGGTGCATTGTTCACTTTTTAAAAGAAAGGTCCATTTTAAAAAAAATACAAGGTCAGCTTTTATGTCTCTTCAGATTTTGTCCATAATTTGTATCATCGCACTTCTTGTGTGTGTGATATCTAATTGAACTGATGGAGGGCCAGTGGATTAACTCATTAATGGGATACCTCTTGCAGTGATTTGGGTTAATGGGTGTGTGTCTACAGGCGAATAATGTGAACCATCGGAGCTCTGAGAGGTGGTGGAAGAAAAAAGGAAAAGACACAGGATTAGCAGTGTAGGGGAAATTAAGGAACTTTACTGATAGGGTCATGGGCTAAGACAAATCTTTCCTTCATTTCAGATATAAGGAAGAGCAGCTGCTTGCAAAGCTTTGCCCATCGATAGGCAACCTAGATCCTTATAGTAAAAGGATCAGCGAGCATCTGTAGGGAGAATAAAATCAATACAGTTGTCTGCAGAAAATAGCCAGATAGGACAACATGCACTTAGCAATGCTGGACGAACTACACTTCTATCTAAGTAACAGCTTGGCTCAGTGATGGCGATATCCCCTCCGAGTCGAAAGGTTGTAGGTTCAAGACCCACTCGAGAGACTTGAGCCTATCGTCCACGCTGACACCCCCAGTGCAGTACTGAGGGAATGCCAAACTGTTGGAGACTGCCTTTTGGATGAGAAGTTAAACCAAAGCCCAGTCTGCCCACTCGTGGATGTAACAGAGCCACTATTGTAATGTCAGCATTAGATTGGAAACCCACCAGCCAATTTGTGCTCAGCAAGGTCCCACTAATAGCAATGTGATTAATGACCACATCGTCTGTGTTAGTGGTGTTGGTTGAAGGATGAATATCGGTGAGGACACCGAGGTGAACTCCCCAGCTTTCCTTCGAAATGGGATCTTTCACACCCACCTGAAAGGGCAAACGGCACCTTGATTTAAAGTCTCATCTGAAAGATGATACGTCTGACATGTTTGCGCTAGGTAATGCATGGTTGCAACCAGATCTGGAAGGTGGTGTGCTGAGCTGATTGCTGTTTATTTTCCAGAAGGAAGATAAACAAATTAGAGGGTTGGAGGCAAGGAAATGGTTTCTAGCATTTGAAACACAGAAGTACCTTGGCAGCAACGAAGACTGCCAGGGGCCAAACTCTCTCTTTCTCTGAGCAATACTTATTCCTGGGCACAGAAAAACTTCCAAAACAACTTGCCCACCTTGACCAAATGCAATATTTACAACAACACAGAATTTTATTTATTTTATTTTATTTAGAGATACAGCACTGAAACAGGCCCTTCAGCCCACCGAGTCTGTGTCGACCATCAACCACCCATTGATACTAATCCTACACTAATTCCATATTCCTACCACATCCCCACCTGTCCCTATATTTCCCTACCACCTACCTATACTAGGGGCAATTTATAATGGCCAATTTACCTATCAACCTGCAAGTCTTTGGCATGTGGGAGGAAACTGGAGGAAACCCACGCAGACACAGGGAGAACTTGCAAACTCCGCACAGGCAGTACCCAGAATTGAACCCGGGTCGCTGGAGCTGTGAGGCTGCGGTGCTAACCACTGCGCTGCCCTTGCTGAAATATGCACTACATCATCTTTTGTTTTGCAATATTTCATCAGTATAAAAATCTGGTAGGATTAGCACTGCCATTGAGTTCATGGTCCAGCTAAGAATGGATTGACAATCAAATTGAGCCCTGATTTCCCCCCCCCCCCCCCCTCACGTGTGCCTGTACACACATGTATGTACGCACAGATGTAACCTCGAAACACACGTGTGTGTGTGTGTGTGAACCTTTCACTGGACAACAACAATGTGCTGAAGGATACTGGAGAGATAATTTGGCCTGGTTTTCACCCCGAAAACAATGTGTGGAATAGGAAATCTTAAACAACAAAGATATTTATAAGGAACAGCGCTGACATCAAATTAGTCTGCTTGGAGGGGCAATTGTAACCTAACCCTGCTGTCGGGAAACTGCCAGGATCGGATGCAGTGCTGTTTTTACTCCCTGTCACCGGAGAGGAATATTGAACAGGGATGGAAAACCAATGTTGCAGCCATCCCTTGGGATTTCTACCCGGCCAGTACAATTAAAATTGCTCGCTCTCCACCTTTGTTTGCAATAAAGCCACTGATGCCTCACTTGCTGGGATAGTTGTTCCTCTCCATCCCTTCTCATCCCATCACCGCGAGCACTGAACTGAAGCGTTTTGCAGATGGATATCTTGGAGGAGTTTCCAGTCACTGGACTAGCGGGTGTGGCTGAGATCTCATTCAGAAGAGGATGCAGCGCCTCTCTCCATCTCTCACCTGGTATTTAATGCCTGTCGCCTTCAACTGGTGAAGGAAGATAAAAAAGAAAGTTTAATTGTTAACCCTGACCGTTCCATAGCTGAGTTTGCTGGTCTGGGTGCAATAAAAGCCTCTTTTAGGTGCGATGCATTTTACAGCTGAAGTTATTCACGTCTGTACCATGGACAGAATCTTTTCAGTTTCTGAATGGCGATAAAACAGACCTTTAAATCTAGATTTCATGCAAATGAAGCCCTGATAAATATTTTTTCACCATTCCTTCTAGAATGAAGGGGGAGAGAGTCGAGAGGGAAAAAAAACAAATAATTTGTTTTGAAATTATTATTCCACGAAGAAAGGGGTTGGAATAATTAAGGAAAAACTCCCTAGAGCAGTGAAGGTTAAGGGTAGGTTTAATAGGGGTGTTCAAAACTGAGAGGGGTTTGATTAAAGTAAACAGGGCGAAACTGGTGGATGGGTCAGTGACACAGATTTACAGTAATTGGGAAAAGAGCCAGAGGGAAGGGGAGGCGAACCTCTTTGAGTTATGATCTGGAATGCACTGATTGAAAGGCAGGTTCAGTGGTAACTTTCAAAAGGGAATTGAATAAATACTTGGAGAAGGAAACATTTCCAGGGCTATGGGGAAAGCACAGGGGTAGTGGGACAAATTGGAGAGTTCTTTCAGCGAGATGGCACAGGCATGATGGGCCAAATGGCCTGTTTCCACGCTCTTGTGATTCTATGAAAGTATGGAACAGACAATAGGAGAGAAAGAGTGCTTTCTGGTGTTTGAGTGGTTTGTTGTCTTAGCAAAGTGGTGCAGGAGTTAGCAGCTTAAACTTCTGGCTGTCCTCAGCGACTGTTATTCGCTGGCATTTGAAGAGTTAAATTTAATATAAGCCAGCCAAGCAACTCCCACGCAGTCTTGACTTTTTTCTGACAGTGAGTAGTTACTTTTCTTGGAGTCTGCAGTACAAGGCAGTGAGCAATGTTTTCTCTTGAGAGTAGGAAATGTGCTCACGCTGGGGTATTGTATTCTGCTCTGGGTGTCTGCCTTGTGAGTGGATCATGCACAGTACTCTGTATCTCATTAGTAATGACTCTCCATTTCACAAGGACAATGTCTTGTACAGGCAATTGGATTTATTTTTAAGCTGTGATCCACCAAAAGCTCATCACGTAGGCAGTAAAGCTTGCTCAAACACTGTCAGATGTACTAATTATGTGGCCTTCATAGCTTGTATCCTGTATCCCCATTAGTGATCAGAACATAATGAACTGCAGATGGTATTGAACCAGTGCCCTGTTTTCAGTCTGAATCTCTGAAAGTAATGAGCACAGCGCTCTTCAGGCGAGCAAGGAATGATCCAGTTTAGTTAAGAAAGAAATCTTGTCTTTATCTTGCGGTACCCTGTTGTTTCTTGGGGCCTTTTTCTTTTAAATGTTTCTTCTCTTGGCAATTGCTGTGAAAACATTTCTGTGAATAGGACCCGCTCTTTTTATTCCGTTAGCCCACATCACGTACAAGGTGTCAACCAGTAGGTGGAAACTGAGTCAGAAGGTTGTGTTCAAGTCCCAATCCAGAGACTTGAGCACATAATCTAGGCTGACACTCCTAAATACAGTACTGAGGGAGTGCTGCACTGTCAGGGGTGCTGTCTTCCGGATTAGACATTAAACGAGGCCCCGTCTGCCCTTTCAGATGGAACATAAAAGATCCCAAGGCACTATTTGAAAGAAAAAGCGGGAGTTCTCCTGTTATCCTGGTCAATATTTTATCCCTTAAATTGATCATCTGGTCATGATCACATTGCTTTTGTGGGAGCTTGCTGTGCTCAAGTTGGCCAGCAGGGCTTAAAACAATGACTACATTTTAAAAGTATTTCATTGGCTGTAAAGCACTTTAAAACATCCAAAGGTTGTGACAGGTGCTATATAAATGCAAGTTCTTTCATCCTTCATTGGTCAGTATCCTTATTAACTCTGTTATAGGACACTGCAGGTCTATCCTACAGGGTGTTTTTTTTTTATTTGTTCATGAGATTTGGGCATCACTGTCTAGACCAACATTTTATTGACCAATCCTTTGAGAAGGTGTTGGTGAGCTGCCTTCTTGAACCACTGCAGTCCAGGTGGGGTAGGTACACCCACATTGCTGTTAGGAAGGAAGTTCCAGGATTTTGACCCAGCGACAGTGAAGGAATGGCGATATAATTCCAAGTCAGGATGGTGTGTGGCTTGGAGGGGAAATTGCAGGTGATGCTGTTCCCATGCATCGGCTGCCCTTGTCCTTCCAAGTGGTAGAGGTCGCGGGTTTGGAAGGTGCTGTTTAAGGAGCCTTGGTGTGTTGCTGCAGTGCATCTTGTATATGGTACACACTGTTGCCACTGTGTGTTGGTGGTGGAGGGAGTGAATGTCTGTAGATGGGGTGCCAATCAAATGGGCTGCTTTGTCCTGGATGGTGTCGAGCTTCTTGAATGTTGTCAGAGCTGCACCCATCCAGGCAAGTGGAGAGTATTCCATCAC
Source organism: Heterodontus francisci (assembly GCF_036365525.1). Lineage (NCBI taxonomy): Eukaryota > Metazoa > Chordata > Chondrichthyes > Heterodontiformes > Heterodontidae > Heterodontus > Heterodontus francisci. The sequence continues at coordinate 19,793,753 of NC_090383.1, read as the reverse complement.
ACTGCTGACTTGTGCCTTGCAGATGGTGGACAGGCTTTGGGGAGACAGGAGGTGAGTTACTCTTTGCAGGATTCCTAGCCTCTGACCTGCTCTTGTAGCCACGGTATTTATATGGCTACTCCAGTTCAGTTTCTGGTCAATGGTAACCCCAGGATGTTGTTAGTGGGGGATTCAGCGATTGTAATGCCATTGAATGTCAAAGGAAGATGGTTAGATTCTCTCTTGTTTGAGATGGTCATTGCCTGGTACTTTTGTGGCGCGAATGTTACTTACCATTTAACAGCCAAAGCCTGGATATTGTCCAGGCCTTGCTGGATTTCGACACGGACTGCTTCAGTATCAGAGGAACATCACAGCGAACATCCCCACTTCTTACCTTACGATTGAAGTAACATCATTGATGAAGCAGCTGAAGATGGTTGGGCCTAGGACATCTCATAGAAACCTACAAAATTCTAACAGGACTGGACAGACTAGATGCAGGAAGGATGTTCCCGATGGCGGGGGAGTCCAGGACCAGGGGTCACAGTCTAAGGATAAGGGGTAAGCCATTTAGGACTGAGATGAGGAGGGATTTCTTCACCCAGAGAGTAGTGAACCTGTGGAATTCTTTACCACGGAAAGCAGTTGAGGCCAAATCATTGAATATATTCAAGAAAGAGTTAGATATAGTTCTTGGGGCTAAAGGAATACGGGGAGAAAGCGGGAACAGGGTACTGAGTTTGGCTGATCATCCATGATTGTATTGAATGGCAGAGTGGGCTTGAGGGGCCGAATGGCCTACTTCTGCTCCTATTTTTCTATGTTTCTGTATTACCTTGAGAAGTTCCTACAGTGATGTCTTGGAGCTGAGATGATTGACCTCCAACAACCACAACCATTATGTTGTGTCAGGACTTCTGTAGTAAACTCAAATGGGGCCTTTGGGTTTAAAAAACAAATCAGGGTCCTGATGAGCTGTTAAATCAAAGCTGCAAGTAAAAGTGAAAGCAAGTCCATAGGAAGTGTTCAGGATAAAATCAGATAAGCCTCTTGATAAGAAACAGGTTTTGATCACTTGAATGTTTTGACAGTTTGTGTTTACCTGCTAAACATTGCAGAGAGATGGTAGAAGATATCTGATTGTACTGGCGAAATATAACCCTTTGGCGTTTATGAACTTGCGAATTAACAGTCCCAAAACACATTAATGTTTACTTCTGGCAGTGTAGTGCCAATGTTTCCAACTTAAATAGTTGATTGGTTGTACAGTACTTTGGCACATCAGGAAAGGCAGAGGACAGGTGACCAAAAATTCAGCCAACCAGATAGGTTTTAAAGAGTGTTCTAATGGAAGGAGGAGTTTAGGGAGAGAATTCCAGAGCTTCGGGCCCAGGCAGCTGAAGGCATGGCTGCCAATGGTGGAGCAATTAAAATCATGGATGGACAAGAGATTGGAGGAGCACAGTGATCTTGGAGGGTTGTAAGTTTGGTGAAGGTTACATAGGTAAGGAGGGGTGAGGCCACTGAGGGAATTGAAGAATGAGAATTTTGCAGTCGCGTTGCTGCTGGATTGGGAGCTTATGTGCTATTGTAGGTCAGCAAGCACAGGGATGATGGGCGTTTATATAAAATGGCAAGTTTGTTCGTTCTTACTACAAGCAATTAATCTCTTGCTCCCAGCCATGTAATGATAACCTGGGATTAGACCCTTCAGTTACGTGGAGAGAAGGTGGGATCATTCGCCTCAGATCAGAGACATTTCCAAGGAGATTTCATCAGCAATTTTCAAAATCAGGAGGGATTTTGATAGTGTAAATAGGAAGCAACTGTTTCCACTGGTGGGAGGGTTGGTAACTACTGGACACAGGTTTAAGGTAATGAGCAAAAAAAAGGAGAGAATGAACAGATCTGGAACGCACTGCTGGTAAGGGAAGATTCAGTAGTAACTTTCAAAAAGGAATTGGATGTATACTTGAAAAGGAAAAATTTGCATGGTTGTGGGGAAAGAGCAGGGGATTGAGAATAATTGGATAGCTCTTTCAAAGAGTCAGCATGATGAGCTGAACGGCCTCCTCCTGTGCTGTAAAATTCTATGATTCAGCCCACAGAGCCAACTGTTACTGTTATTTTGTGAGAAAAGAGGGACCTCTTGTGACTTTCCTAATTTGATTATACATTTTTTTTGTGTTTTGTGTATTGGTCTTTAACAGGAACTCTTGAGATTTGTCCCATGAGTTTTGTAAATTTGGACAGAGTAACCCCACCCCCTGTTCTTTAGAGTGAGTTCCTTGGTGCAGAGTTCAATCCCATCACTTGATTCTCATTGTGTTGGAATGCCTTCCTCAATGCAAGCAGTGTTCTCTTGCACAACGATCTGCGTTGCCCATCAGTGATAAGCGTGCAAGCCGATCAAATGACCTGGACATTTCAGTTCAGTAAGCGATTGACATGTAAACTAAACTCTTAGAATGGCTGGTGACATGGAATGCAAAATGGTAATACTGGAAGTAATATCGTATAGAACCATTATGTGTGTGATGGGGATCACTTATGCCTAGAGTTGCATTACATATTCAATTATTCTGCCATTTAGACAGATTTCTACAGCACTCACCTCTGATTGATTGAGGCTGCCAAGCTAAAAGCTGCAAGGTTTTGCACTTTCCTCCCTGATTTCAGTTGGACCTTGAAACTGCTTCTTTACAATGGATGAAGATTGCTTCCCATCAGTCACCTCCCAAATAGAACAACAGTAAGGCAGGCTTTTTTTTAAGGGATTCTGATGCTAATTAGATTGACCTTCAGTAACATTAAGATATTTACTAGATTGTTGCAAGGCCCAGCATCCAGTAATGTATACAAATTATGAGGGGCATAGATGGGAAGAAACCTTTTCCCTTAGCGGAGGTGTCAATAATCAGGGGGCATAGATTTAAGGTAAGGGGCAGGAGGTTTAGTAAGGATTTGAGTGAAAAAATTTTCACCCAGAGGGTGGTTGGAATCTGGAACACATTGCCTGAAGAGGTGGTAGAGGCAGGAACCCTCACAACATTTTAAGAAGTATTTAGATGAGCACTTGAAACACCATAGCATACAAGGCTGCGGGCCAAGTGCTGGAAATGGCATTAGAACAGATAGGTGCTCGATGGCCGGTGTGGACACGGTGGGCCAAAGGGCCTGTTTCTGTGCTGTATAACTCTATGACTCAAGATGCTTTTTTGTGATCATGGACAAAGAGCTGATGTTAACTTGCCTCTTGTTTCAATCTGGTGCTGATTTGAGGTCGAATGAAGATTTTGATCAAGTTCTCAGGTGTTCACTGACCATTTGGAGTCAACCTTGTTCAAACTGTTTTTCTTGCTTGGATTTCTGCACTGTTTACAACATTGTAATTCTGTTCTGTATTACTGTTACGGCCACATGGTAAGGGTTGTGGGTGGTTCCCACTGTTCAACTCCCAGCTGACCACAGCAAGTGTTTTTGTTACTAGAGTTTTAAGCCCTTTGAGTTTCATTTGTTAAATAGACAGTGACAGGTTTTCTTGTAGGTTTAAAAAGGAAGATTGATTATTTACTGAACAATATGCATTCCCAAAATGGTCAAAACCGCACCCTCACATGCATTCACTCGTGCGCGCACACAAGAGATATGTATTGAGGAGAAAAGGTAAGTGGTTTGAAGTGAGGTAGGTTTTCAGGGTTCATGGTAACCTGTCGAACCTCCTTGGGGGTCAATTTCTTTAAAGTTGCAGGCCTGGGTTGTTTGTAGATTTCTCGTTGAAATTTCAGTCTGAAGACGGGATCACTTTCCATTCTCTGCTGCACAGGTTGAAGTGTAGAACTCACAGCAGGGCACCTTCTTGCTGGATTTCTCTCAGCCCTCAGCTGGACAGGTTTTGGTGATGCTTTTTTTTGCTCTTTCTCTCTAAAGAGCTACTTTTACGGTCAAAATGGTCTCGCATCTTGCCCCTATTGGGAGACCCAGATCCTCCTCCCTGAGGTGAGGGACAGTGACCCAGGATGTGGCTACTTCACACCATTGTTTCCAAAGAACTATTTCAATTCAGAAATGTCTCTTGATGGGTTCTGGATGGGTGTAATTGACACTCTTAACTTAGAATATCCTTTTGTTCTTACAGTAAGACAATTTGAATACACAAGGCTAGGTCTTTTGACCTTCGGTGGCCATTTAATCCAGCACATTGCCCACTTTTTAAAAGAAAAGTCAATTTTTATAACTCTTTAGTTTGAGTTCTTGTGTTTTCAATCAATGCACTTCACATGAGTGTAACAATATTCATTATCTTGGCTTCCTGTGATCTATGCCACACCAAGTCCCAATTGCCCATTATTCCTGCCTTCGCTAATGTACATTGGATCCCAGTCCCCTAACATCTCAAATTTAGAATTCCCATCCTTGTGTTTAAATTCTTCTTTGGCTTTGCCCCTTTCTATCTCTGTAACCTCCTCCAGCCCTACAGTTCTTGATCACTCCAATCCTCTGACTCTAGTCTCTTATGCTCCCCGCCCCAACATTAGCAACCATGACTTTTGCCATCCATGGTCTGGAGTTCCTTCTTTGTCCTTCTCCCACTCTGATTTTTAAAACCCACCTCTTCGACGAAATTTTGGATCCTTTCCTAATCTCTCCTCCTTTGGCTCAGCATGAATTATTTTCTGTATATTTCTGTGGACATTTCTGTGTTAATGCAATATAAATGCAAGTTTTGCTACAGGGTTTTGTATAACCTGATATTTAGGTTAATTCTGTATAAGATGGCAAGTAAAACATCTCCGTACAGTTTACAAAACATATCTTCATGCACACGATTCCCTGTCAAGTTTTGGAATTGGGGGGGTGGGGGGTGGGTAATGTGGCACATTGGTGCAATATAGGTCAAAATGCCGTCATTGAGCTCTCAAGGGGTTAATTGACAGTACAGGAGGGGAGATGCGTCTCTCAGGGTGAGGCGTGCACATTGGGCCACATATATGTGAGCACATAGTTTGAAACAACAACAATTTGCCTTTATATGGCAACTTCACATAAAACATACCAAGGCACTTCACAGGCATTATGAAACAAATGTTGCCAGTGAGCCACGTAAGGAGATATTAGGACCGGTGACCAAAAGCTTGGTCAAAGAGGTAGGTTATACGGAGCATTTTAAAGGTGGAGAGAGCGGCAGAGAGAGGGGATTCCAGAGCTTAGGACTCACATAGCTGCCAATGATATGTGATAAAAATCTGAGTGTTCACAAGAGACCAGGATGGGAAGAATGCAGAATTGTATAGGACTGAAGGAGATTAGAGACAAGAAAGAGGTAAGGCCAGAGAGGAATTTGAAAACGAGGGTGAGAATTTTAAAATGGAGACATTGTCAGGGGACTATGTATAGGTCTGTGAGCACAGGGGTGATGGGTGAATGGGACATGATGCGAGTTAGGATATGGGTAGCAGTGTTTTGGATGAACTCAAGTTTACAAAGGGTGCAAGATGGGAAGCCGACCAAGAGGGCATTAGAATCATTGAGTCTGGAGGTAGCAAAGGCATAGATGAGGGTTTCAGCAGCAGATGAGCTGAGCCGGGGCAGAGAATGGTGATGATACAAAGGTGGAAGTAGGCACTCTTGGTCATGGCGAAGACAAGGTGTCAGAAGCTCGGCTTAAGGTCAAAGAAGATGCCAACGTTTGTAATAGTCTGGTTCGCCCTCAGGCAGTAGCCATGGAGGGGAATGGAGTCAGTTCGAGGGAACAGAGTATGTCATGGGAGCAAAGACACTGCTTTGTCTTCCTAATATTTAATTGGAGACGACTGGACATAATGTACACTCGGTTAAACACAATGCTTATTATCCATGTCCCAGTGTTGTGTAGAGATGGATGTAGGTGAGGTCTGCTTGGTGAGCCTCACAACACACTCTGGCTGTTTTGTCAGAAGACAGCATTATGTTTACAAGCTTGACTTTTTAAATTTTTTTATCAGTTTAAATTGAATTTACTCCCAACTGTGTAGTAATTGCAGTCACACGCAGGAAGGGCAGTTAATTCCTCCTTTAGCTTGGTTTGTTATTAAGGCCTTTCGTACTAAATGTTTTCTGAAAATAAATAGTACAGTGTTACACGCAGTCAACCAGGAAACCCAAGCGTATTTAAAGAGACAGAAAGTAGCGTTACATTCCTGTATGTGATTTCATGATAAGGCAAGCTAGTGGTTTTGACGCTGAACGATGAACACAGGCTATGAGTTCCAGTTCTGCAACAGCAAGTTGGGCAATTGAATTCAATAAATATACTCATTTGTGGCTGACAGCAGTAATATTTACTATGCAGCTGCTGGATTGTTGTAAAAACCCAATTGGTTCACTAGTGTCCTTCAAGGGAGGAAACCTATGAGGTGTCCTCTTACAAGGAGTCATAGTTATACAGCACAGAAACAAGCCCTTCAGCCCATCGTGTCCGTGCCGGCCATCAAGCACCTAACTATTCTAATCCCATTTTCCAGCACTTGGCCCATAGCCTTGTATGCTATGACATTTCAAATGCTCATCTAAATACTTCTTAAATGTTGAGGATTCCTGCCTCCACCACCACTTCATGCAGTGTGTTCTAGATTCCAACCACCCTCTGAGTAAAAAAAAATTTCCTCAAATCCCCACTAAACCTCCTGCCCCTTACCTTAAATCTAAGCCCCCTCGTTATTGACCCCTCCGCTAAGAGATAAGGTTTCTTCCTATCTAACCTATCAATGCCCCTGATAATTTTGTATACCTCAATCATGTCCCCCCTCAGCCTTCTTTGTTCTAAGGAAAACAACCCTAGCCTTTTCGGTCTCTCTTCATAGCTGAAATGCTCCAGTCCAGGCTGGTTCCTGGTGAATCTTCTCTGTACCCTCTCCAGTGCAATCACTCCCTTCCTATAGTGTGGTGCCCAGAACTGTACAAAGTACTCCAGCTGTGGCCTAACTAGTGTTTTATACAGCTCCATCATAACCTCCCTGCTCTTATATTCTATTCCTCGGCTAATAAAGGCAAGTATCCCATGTGCCTTCCTAACCACCTTGTCTACCTGTGCTGCTGCCTTCAGTGATCTATGGACAAGTACACCAACTTCCGTCTGACCCTCTGTACTTCCTAGGGTCCTACTATCCATTGTATATTCCCTTGCCTTGTTAGTCCTCCCAAAATGCATCACCTCACACTTCTCCGGATTAAATTCCATTTGCCACTGCTCCGTCCATCTTACCAGCCCATTTACATTGTCCTGTAATCTAAGGCTTTCCTCCTCACTATTTACGACACCACCAATTTTTGTGTCATCTGTGAACTTACTGATCATATCTCTTATATTCATGTCTAAATCATTTATGTACACTACAAACAGCAAGCGTTCCAGCACCGATCCCTGCGGTACACCACTGGTCACAGGCTTCCACTTGCAAAAACAACCCTCGACCATCACCCTCTGCTTCCTGCCACTAAGCCAATTTTGGATCCAAATTGCTTTGGATCCCATGGGCTCTTCCCTTCTTAACCAATCTCCCATGTGGGACCTTATCAAAAGCCTTACTGAAGTCCATGTAGACTACATCAACCCTCATCTACACATCTGGTCATCGCCTTGAAAAATTCAATCAAGTTAGTTAGACATGATCTCCCCCTGACAAAGCCACGCTGACTATCCCTGATTAATCCCTGCCTCTCCAAGTGGAGATTAATCCGGTCCCTCAGAATTTTTTCCAATAGTTTCCCTACCACTGATGTTAGACTCACCGGCCTGTAATTACCTGATTTATCCCTGCTACCCTTCTTGAATAATGGTACCACATTCGTTGTCCTCCAATCCTCTGGTACCTCTCCTGTGGCCAGAGAGGATTTGAAAATTTGTGTCAGAGCCCCTGCAATCTCCTCCCTTGCCTCACATAACAGCCTGGGATACATCTCATCTGGGCCTGGGGATTTATCCACGTTTAAGCCCACTATAACAGCTAATACTTCCTCCCTTTCCATGCTAATATGTTCCAAGTATATCACAATCCCCCTCCCTGATCTCTACACCTACATCGTCCTTCTCCATAGTGAACACAGATGAAAAGTAATCATTTAAAACCTCACCTATGTCCTGCGGCTTCACACGCAGATTGCCACTTTGGTCCCTAATGGGTCCTATTCTTTCCCTGGTTATCCTCTTGCCCTTAATATACTTATAAAACGCACAGCAAGTAATTCGGAAAGAAAGTGGAATTTTGGCAAGAGCAACAAAATATATAAGTAGGAGAGTCTTGCTACAACTGTACGGGGCGTTGGTGAGGCCACACCTAGAGTAGTGCATCCAGTTTTGGTCTCCTTATTTAAGGAGGGATATAATTGCATTGGAGGCAGTTCAGAGAAGGTTCACTCGGTTGATTCCTGGGATGAAAGGGTTGTTGTATGAGGAAAGGTTGAGCAGATTGGGCCTCTACTCATTGGAGTTTAGAAGAATGAGAGGTGGTCTTATTGAAACATATCTGATTCTGAGGGGGCTTGACTTTCGGTGGATCGGACATGTCCGCAGGATGGAAGACAGTTGCATACCCAAAGACCTTCCGTATGGTGAGGTAGCCGGGGCCAGACGACCAGTGGGGTGCCCAAAGCTCCGCTTCAAGGATGCTAGCAAGCATGACATGAGGGCCCTAAATATTGTCTATTTCACTTGGAAGTCACTAGCTGGCGAAAGAGGGAAATGGGGACACATCCTGTGGACTGGTGTGTACTACCACAATGACAGTTGTTACAGCAGCTTGGTAACCGGCACCAAGGTCAAAAAAAAAAACTCTGTCACTTGGCAGCTTCATGTGCTGCACTCGCGAGGTTTGGCCTTCATAGCCATCAGCAAAGGTGCACCAAGAGAAGACACCCCACCGAAATGGATAGTTTGCTGCATGTCCATCATCTTTCAGAGATGGAAAGATGCCAGCCATGACAGTAGATGCCGAGAGGACGTTTGCCCTCGTGGGGGAATCTAGAACTGGGTGCACAGTTTCGGAATAAGACGTCTCCCATTTAAGATGGAAATGAGGAATTTCTTCTCTCTGAGGGTGTTAATCCTTGGAATTCTCTACCCCCGGGAGCAGTGGAGGCTGGGTCATTGAATATAATGAAGGCTGATTTAGACAGATTTTTGATCAACGAGGGAGTTGAGGGTTATGGGGGCAGGCCAGAAAAGTGGAGTTGAGGCCACAATCAAGATCAGCCATGAGCTTATTAAATGGTGGAGCAGGCTTGAGGGGCCGAATGGCTGACTCCTGCTCCTGTTTCTTATGTAACCTGCAATCCTTACCTGGTTTGGCCTACTTGTGACTAGTCCCATACTACATGGTTAACTTTTAATGAGCTCAAGGCAATTTGGGTTGGGCAATGACTGTGCGCGCAATGCAGATGATGTGGGCAACCCCCCCCCCCAGCCCCGTACCTGCACTGTATTACAAAGGACCTGCAACCAGGCTGGTTGCAAGTCATTAAGGTCCATAATATGCATGATTCGAGCTCCAGAAACTCTGTGCCCTTTTACGGTGTCAGTAAACGTGACCATGAAGTTGTCAGATTGACAAAATAAAAGGCCCAACTGATTCATTGAATTTCTTCAGGGAAGGAAATCAGCTGTCCATTTTTTGTTTATTTATGGGTGCGGGCATCGCTGGAAAAGCCAGCATTTATTGCCCATCCCTAACAGCCTGTCTGAAGGTGGTTAGGAGCTGCTGCCTTGATTAGTGAACGGCTTGCTAGACCATTTTAGGGGTGGTTAAAGGTCAACCACGTTGCTGTGGGTCTGGTGTCACATGTAGGCCAGACCAGGTAAGGATGGCAGATTTCCTTCCCTAAAGGACATCAGTGAACCAGATGGGTTTTTATAACAATCAGTAGTTACACGGTCACCATTACTGATAACTTTTTATTCCAGATTTAACTGAATTTAAATTTGGGCCTTGAACTCGTGTCTCTGATTATTAGTCTAGGCCTCTAGCTTTCTAGTCCATTCACATAACTGCTATGATACTGTTCCCATAACCTTATCTGGTCTAGCCTATATGTGACTCCAATCCCACACTAGTGTGGGTAACGCTTAACTTCCCTTTTAAGTAGTCTTGCCAGCCACTTGCTTGTATCACCACATTCTCAGAGCAACTAGGGATGGGCAATATATGGTGGCTTTGTCAGTGACGCCCACCTCCCAAGAATGAATGAATTTAATACAGTCAGAGGCTATGATATGCCATTTTAGTAATATGGTGGGGGCGTAGCATGCATTAGTTTAACTACTTTTATTTTAGAATTTCTTCAAGCTAGCTGATTCTTGTGCCTTTTACCTAGTGGGGCTCATAACTGTCAAGCAATTTATTGGATGTCATGAGTCATTGCCCATTCTGGTACCACCAATCCAATTACAAGTCTGATTTACGGTGTTTTTTTTATATTTGACTATTTAAAATTCAGGTGGGGTAGCTGTGCAGCAAGTGTGTCAGGGCTGCAGTGTGAAATGCAGACTAGACTGGACAGATTGCACATTCACGTTGCCACCCTTCATTCCTGCTGTGCTTCCCAGGCAGTGGACCCTCCATGGACTGAGTCCGATGAATTTATTACAGTCTCCGCTGACAATCCAGAAGCAGCTGAATTCAGTTCTGGAAACCACTGCACCCTATTGTTAGTGTAAGAAAGGAAGCACAGTGAAATGCAGAGAATTTACAGGCCATTTGGCCCAACTGATTTACTCTGGTGTTTATGCTCCAAACAAACCTCCACCCACCTTCACCTCTCCCTGTGTGCATATCCTTCCATTCTTTTCTCCCTCATGTGTTTATCTAGCTTCCCCTTAGATGCATTTATACTATTCATCTCAACTACTTGTGGTAGGAAGTTCCGTATTCTAACTGTTCCCTGGATTCCACATTGGATTTATTCATGACAATCTTATATTTATGGCTCCTAGTTTTGGACTCCGAGAACGTAGAGTCATTATGGCAAAGAAGGAGGCCATCTGGCCCATTGAGACCATGCCAGCTCTCAGTAGAGCAATCCAGTCAGTCCCATTCCCCCGCTCTATTCCCCATAATCTAATGCAGTACCACGGGAGTACTGCACTGTCCGATGTGCCAATTCGCAGATGAGGCGTTAAAACAAGGCTCCGCCTACCCTCTTAGTTGGATGTAAAAGATTCCACAGTACTATTTGAAGCAGAGCAGGGGAGTTCTCCCCTGAGTCCTTGCCAATGTTGTTCCTCAACCAACATCATTAAAAACTGATCATTTGGTGATTATCTCATTGCTGCTTATGGGACCTTGCTGTGCGCACTTTGGCTGGTTACAACAGTGACTACACTTCACAAAGTACTTCATTGGCTGGAACGTGCTTAGGAGCATCTTGATGTCACAAAAGGCTTTATAAATGCAAGTTTTTTCTTTGTCAGTCAGTGCTATCTGTTCATATTTTAAATTATACTAGTTTACCAACATAACACTCCAGGTTTTTGTAATTCCCACAGTTTATATTCATTTAACTTCAGAAATGTTTAAACTGCAATCTTGTAAAGACTTTTTTTGCGATTACCTGTCTCAGCGATTATTCATGAGTATTTGGAAACCTCCGCCATTAATAATTATAATATCCACGTCTGTCGTGCGCACTGGGTTATTTTATCCATGCTGTGACTGAGTCGATTAATTTTCATCATCTCAAAGTATGTGATTTGCTCCCAGTTGGTATTTCAGACCTCATTCGCCAGTCGTGGTTTTGTAAAGCCTCCCCTCCCCCAGCCAGTCCACAAGACAAAATTCTCTGTGATTCAACTTGCAGGACAATTCTTCATCCACTGCATTATGTACTGCTAAAAATAGCACAGCGTGATGAAGGCACCAAAAAAAATTCACCAAGAATTTTCCCATAAACTTGATCTTATGGGTTAAATTATGAGGACAGGTTGCAGAGGCTTTTATTCCCTTGAGGATAGAAGATTAGTTCAGGTGCTAAGAATGATTAAAGGATTTGATAGGGTAGATGGAAAAAAAAAATTCTGGTGTGGGGGAGGGGAGTCCAGGATAGCTACCCTCAAAATGAGAATTAGGTCGTTAGGAGGTGCTGTCAAGAAGCACATATTCACACAAAGGATAGTGGAAATCCAGATCTATCTTCCATAAAAAGCTGTGGCTGTCGGGGGGGTCAACTGAAAATTTCAAGTCTGAGATCAATACATTCTTGCTAGGTAAAGGTATCAAAGGATATGGAATAAAAGTAGGTCAATAGAGTTGAGGTACCAATCAGCCAGCATGTAATGGAATGGCAGAACAGACTGCAGGGGCTGAATGGCCTGCTCCTGTTCCTGTTTGCCTAAGGCTGCCTCGGATCACCAGCAACCTTCCGAAATATAAATGGATAGAGTTTTGCCTGCGTTCACGCGTACAAGGCGATTTAAAGGTCTTATTTTGGTGGAGAGGGTGTTCATGAGAATCCTTTTTGAATGACAAATTGTTGAACTATTTGTGGATGGAATGGATTTGAAGATCAGGTGTTCATTCGTCAGGATTGAGAGGAAAGGTTTGAGGGTTTCTCAAGGACGTAGCACTAGGTAGGAAGTGGGCAGTGTAAGGTGGTGCAGTGTTTCTTGAGATGTACTTGGGTAGAATTTCCACAATGGTTCTCCCAATCTCCTACTGTAATCCTGGGGGTCTCCTCCCCCCGAGAAGTGGTCTATGTTGTTTCTCTAGCGATTCTCCCAGTTACTTTAGCAGAAGCACCTTGTGGGGGAGTAGATTATTGCTGCCATTGTGTCTTCACTCCACGACAACTGTCTCCTTGCACTCAGTGTCATTGAATGTGTCTTAACGCCTGGGTGAAGTCTGAGCGCATAGCGTGCAATTGGAGCAGATAGCACCTGTCTATGAGCTCGCATGGGAAAGAAGGGACAAATGGCCTTTGTGCTGTGAATTCTATGACATGTATTTTTTATCTCTCTACTTCAGTTATGTTCTGTTTGATTCCTTACAGATGAGCACCATGCCGGGACTACCCACTCGGGCCTGTTTCTATGACATTGACCTCGATTCAGATACGGAGCAGGTTAGAGGATTGTTCTAAAGACGATGGCTCTCAAACTTCAGGTATTGCTTTATTAAGGCACGCGTGTCCTGCCAAAAAAAAAAACCCTGCTTCATATTAAAAGTGCTGGTATTAAAGACCTTTTATGAATTATGAGTAGATTTGGCTTGTATTCCCCTCAGTTTAGAAGATTGAGGGGTGATCTGTTCGAGGTGTTCAAAGTTATAAAAGGATCTGTGGGGAAAAAACTATTTGCTCTGAGCCAGGCCAATCAGAATGGAAATCATAAGCACATTTTCACACAAAGGGGAGCGGAAATGTGCAACACTCTCCCTCAAAAAGCTGTGGATGTTGGGGAACAATTGGAGCTTTCAAGACAGCTAGATTTTTGTGAGGGAGGGGTATTGAGGAATCTGGAATTCAGGTACAGATCAGCCATGATCAAATTGAATGGTGGAACAGGCTAGAGAGGCTGAATGACCTTCTCAGTCCTTTAGTCCCAGACGTGAGAAGCTTCCCATTGCCTCGTCCAATGAGTAATGGGCATGAGCCTACTTCAGAAACAGAACAAGCTGGCAATACTCAGCAGGTCTGGCAGCATGATCTGTGATAGGGTGGAAGACCAGAGAGATTAAATAACAAAAGAAATGGTGGTGCAGGGCCAATGGGAGAGGTAATGGGAGAAGTAAAGAAACAAAAGATGTGTCTAGAGGAGGTGTGAATGGCAGAATGATGTACAGCTGCCATCCGAAAACAAAAACGAGAGTAAAATGAGGGTAAAACCGATACCTGCAAAGAAAAAGGAAACAAAATGGGGGCAGAGATTACAGTCTGAAATTGTTGAACTCAATGTTGAGACCAGAAGGCTGTAAAGTGCCTAATTTAAAGATGAGATGCTGGTTCTCGAGCTTACTTTGAGCTTCATTGGAACGCTGCAGGAGGCCGAGGTCAGTGTGAGAGCAAGGTGGAGAATTAAAATGACAGGTGACTGGAAGCTCTGAACTGAACAGAGGTGTTCCACAAAGTAGTCCCCCAAATCTGCACTCCGTCTACCCAGTGTAGAGCAGACCCCATTGTGAGCAGTGAACATAGTTTACTAAATTGAAAGAAGTACACTTAAATCGCAGTTTCACCTGGAAGGAGTGTTTGGGGCCTTGGACAATGAGGAGAGAGAAGGTAAAAGAATAAGTGTTAGAAGGTGCCAAGGGAAGGGGAGGGGCTGTTGGGGGTGACTGAGGAATACACTTAATTCACAGTTTCATCTGCACTGTACTGTAAGGACACTGACCCTTGTACAGGGTATCGCGGAGGGAGCGATCCCTTTGGAATGCTGGGAGTGGAGGGGGGGTAAGATACGTTTGATGGTGGCATCACAATAGTGGCGGAGGATGATACGTTGAATACGGAGGCAGTTGGAGTGGAAGCTGAGGAGAAGGGGAACCCTATTTTGGGAGGGGGGCAGGGATAAGAGCAGAAGTGTGTGACATGGGATGGACACGTTTGAGGGTCCTGTCAACCACGGTGGGGGTGGGGAATCCTTGGCTGAGTTAAAAGGAAGACCTATCAAAAGCACTGGTATGGAAGGTTGGATCATCAGAACAAATGCGACGGTGACGCAGAAACTGGGAGAATAGAAATGAGTCCTTGCAATAGGAAGGGTGTGAGGAAGTGTAGTCGAGGCAGCTGTGAGAGTCAGTGGTCTCATAGTGAATATTCATTGTTTTCCTATCCCCAAAAATGGAGACTGAGAAGTCAAGAAATGAAAGAAAAAAGTTGGAGATGGGCAATGTGAAGGTGAGAGAAGGATGGAAATTGGAAGCAAAGTTGATTAACTTTTCCCACTCAGGGCGAGTGCAGGTACTGGCACCGATACAGTAATCAATGCAACGGAAAATGGAGGGGGCCTGAGTGTTCCACATATCCCACAAAAAGGCAGGCATAGCTAGGACTCGTACAAGTTCAGCCAGGCGGAGGAGAGTGGTGATGGAGGGGGACTGGTTCAAGGAAGAAGCAGAGAGCTTGCAGACCGTCCTGGTGAGGATGAAGGTGTAGAAATATTGGACGTCCATGATGAAGAGGAGACGGTTAGGGCAGGAAATTGAAAACTATTAAAGTGATGGAGGGCATCAGAAGAGTCACGGATGTAGGTAAGAAGAGACTGGTTAAGGGGAGAAAAAAATAAAAGTCGAGATAGGAAAAAATCAGTTCAATGGGGCAGGAAGAGGCTGAAACGATGGGTCTACCAGGCCAGTCGAGTTTGTGGATTTTGGGAAGGAGGGAGCAGGGGGCTGTTCGGGATTGGGGCACTATGAGGTCAGTGGCAGTGGAGGGAAGATCTCCAGAGGGGTGAGTACAATGGCACGTTTTTAATTTTTATTCTAATTTATTGTAAAGTATGACCAGATCAATTAATTAGCACAAAACTGAGGCATTTTGATAATTTATCATTTAATTACAATCAGTGTTCAATTAATCAAATCTAGGGAGAAAGTTAAAATTAAATAGCAAGGGGTGGTAACATTAAAAAGGGTTATGAAGTTTCCAGTAAATTCAAATGAAATATATAGATAATAGTTAAGTAAAACATTTACGTTAACTCCCTATAAAATAAAGTGACATCAGCACAAGGGAAGTAGCTGATTGAGTTGCTGGTGTGTATTTACGTCTTAGTTATTTAATAGTTTTTTTAAATTCATTCATGGGATGTGGGCATTGCTGGCTAGGCCAGCATTTACTGCCCATCCATAATTGCCCTTGAGAAGGTGGCGGTGAGCCGCTTTGAACCGCTGCAGTCCCTGTGGTGTAGGTACACCCATAGTGGTGTTAGGAAGGGAGTTCCAGGATTTTGACCCAGCGACAGTGAAGGAACGGCGATATAGTTTCAAGTCAGGATGGTGTGCGACTTGGAGGGTCACTTGCAGGTGGTGTTCCTATGCATCGGCTGCCCTTGTCCTTCTAGGTGGTAGAGGTCGCGGGTTTGGAAGGTGCTTTTTAAGGAGCCTTGGTGAGTTGCTGCAGTGCATCTTGTAGATGGTACACACTGCCGCCACTTTGTGATGTGTTGTGTTGAGTGAATGTTTGTGAATGCGGTGCCAATCAAGTGGGCTGCTTTGTCCTGGATGGTGTCGAGCTTCTTGAGTGTTGCTGGAGCTGTACCTATCCAGGCAAGTGGAGAGTATTCCATTACACTCCTGACTTGTGCCTTGTCCCTTGGTGGACAGGCTTTGGGGAGTCAGGAGGTGAGTTACTCGCCGCAGGATTCCTAGCCTCTGACCTGCTCTTGTAGCCACTGTATTTATATGGCTACTCCAGTTCAGTTTCTGGTCAATGGTAGCCCCTAGGATGTTGATAGTGGGGGATTCAGCGATTGTAATGCCATTGAATGTCAAAGGAAGATGGTTAGATTCTCTCTTGTTTGAGATGGTCATTGCCTGGTACTTTTGTGGCGCGAATGTTACTTACCATTTAACAGCCGAAGCCTGGATATTGTCCAGGCCTTGCTGCATTTCGACACAGACTGCTTCAGTATCTGAGGACTCGCAAATGGTACTGAACATTGTGCAATCATCAGCGAATATCCCCACTTCTGACCTTCTAATTGGAAGCTGGTGATTGATGAAGCAGCTGAAGATGGTTGGGCCTCGGACACTACCTGAGGAACTCCTGCAGTGATGTCCTGGAGCTGAGGAGATTGACTTCCAACAACCACACCATCTTCCTTTACGCTAGTTATGAATCCAGCCAGCAGAGAGTTTTCCCCCTGATTCCCATTGACTCCAGTTTTGCTAGGGCACCTTGATGTCGAGGACAGTGACTCTCACCTCACCTCTTGAGTTCAGCTCTTCTGCCCATGTCTGAACCGAGGCTGCAATGAGGTCAGGAGTTGAGTGGCCCTGGCGGAACCCAAACTGAGTGTCACCGTGCAGGTTATTGCTAAGCAAGTGCCGCTTGATAACACTGTTGACAACACCTTCCATCACTTTACTGATGATTGAGAGTAGAGTGATGGGGTGGTCATTGGCTGGATTAGACTTGTCTTTCTTTTTGTGTACAGGACATACCTGGGCAATTTTCTACATTGCTGGATAGATGCCATTGTTGTAGCTGTACTGCAACAGCTTGGCTAGTAAATAGGGGCATGGCAGGGCATCTCAGTCCCGTAGAGTGCATATCCTGTGCCATGTGAGAACTCCAGGATGCTGCTTATGTCCTGGACTGCCACATGTGCAGAAAGTGTCATCAGCTGGAGCAGCTGAGGTTTCGGAGCTTAAGCAGCAGCTGGCATCACTGCAGTGCATCCACAAAGTTGAGAGTTTTGTGGATCACACATTTCTGGATGTGGTCACCCCACAGCTTAAGAGTATGCAGGCAGAGAGGAAATGGGTGATCACCAGGAGGACCTGGTGTGCAACTCCCTCTCCAAACAGTATTCAGAATTCTGAAATAAAAGCAAAATACTGCGGATGCTGGAAATCTGAAATAAAAACAAGAAATGCTGGAAATACTCAGCAGGTCTGGCAGCATCTGTGGAAAGAGAAGAAGAGTTAACGTTTCGGGTCAGTGACCCTTCTTCGGAACTTCTTGTTTTTACTTCAGAATTCAGAATACTGGTGAGAGATCCTTGGGGGAAGTGCAGCCACAGCCAATTCACTGTACCATGGCTGGCTCAGCTGGGAGGCAGGAGGAAGATTGGGAAAGCAATAGTGATGAGGAATGTTAGAGTTAGGGGACTAGACAGGCATTTCTGCAGCCACACACGTGAATCTAGGATGGTATTTTGCCTTCCTGGTACCACGGGCAAGGATGTCACTGAGCGACAGCAGAGCACTCTGAGGGGAAAGGATGAATTGCCAGAGGTTGGGATCCATATCAGTACCAACGACATAGGTAGAATGAGGGATGAGATCCTGCAGGCAGATTTTAGGGAGCTAGGAAGGTTAGCAAGCAGGACCTCCAAAGGTAGTAATCTCCAGATTACTCCCAGAGCCATGCGCCAGTGAGTATGGAAATAGAATAGAGCAGATGAATGTATGACTGTAGAAATGGTGCCGGCTTGGTGCGGGGTGGGGTTAGATTCCAGAAACATTGGGATCGGTTCTGGGGCACATAGGACGTGTACAGAGCCGGGATCAATATCCTCGCGGGGCGGTTTGCACGTGCAATTGGAGAAAGTTTACACCAACTTGGTAGCGGTCTAGGAACGTTAGAGAGGAAAAAATGGTGCACAAAGAATTGGGAGAGAGTACAAGAGTAAGAATTAGAATTAGGTGGGGTCAGAGTAAGAGGGAATGCATTTAGGTCTAAATAAATTAGGTTTACAATCATGTATGTGAAGGCTCAGATAGCCATGTGGGAAGAAGATGTGGCAATAACGAAGACCTGGCTCAAAAAAGGGCAGGGCTGGGTAGTAAATATTCCTGGATACAAGATGTTCAGGAAAGATGGGAGGTGGGGTAGCAGTATTGATTAACGAGAGTATTACAGTGCTGGATAGAGAGAATGTCTAAGTGGAGTCAAGGATGGAATCTATTTGGCTAAAGCTAAGAAACAATACACCCACCGTTAAGCTACTGGGTGTATTCTGTAAGCCACCAACTAATGGGAAGGGTGTCGAGGAACAAATTTGCAAGGGAATTCGAGAGGTGCAAAACCTGTATGGTAGATATAATGGGAGACTTTTACTATCCCACTCGATACTAGGATAATTAGAGTGTAAAGGGCAGAGAGGGGCAAGAGTTTCTGAAGTGTGCTTGGGAGAATTTTCTACATCAGTATATTTCTGGCCCAACTAGGAAGGAGGCATTGCTGGATCTGGTTCTAGGGAATGAGGTAGGTCAATTGGATCAAGTGTCAGTAGGGGAACAATTAGATCATAGTACCATGAGGTTTAGGTTAGCTATGGAAAACGACAAGGAGCAATCTAGAATAAAAATAATTATTTGGGGGAGGGCCAGTTTCAGTGGGCTGAGAATGGATCTGGCCCAGGTAAATTGGAATCTGAGGTTGGCAGGCAAAACTGTAATTGAACAATTGGCTGCCTTTAAAGAGGAAATAGTTTGGGTACAGTCAAGGTACATTCCCATAATGGGGAAAGGTTGGACAAAAAAAGCCAGAGATCCCTGGATGATGTAAGTGATAGAGAGTAAGGTGAAGCAGAAAAAGGGTGTACATGACATGTCAGGTTGATCATGCAAGTGAGAACCAGGTTGAATATAGAAAGTTCAGAGGGGAAGTGAAAAAAGAAATGAGAAGTAAAGAGAGAGTATGAGAAGAGACTGGCAGCTAACATAAAAAGGAATCCAAAAGTCTACTATAGGCATATAAATAGTAAAAAGGTGGTAAAAGGAGTCGGCCCAATTGGGGACCAAAAAGGAGATTTATGCATGGAATAGAAGGCATGGCTGAGGAACTAAATGAGTACTTTGTATCTGTCTTTACCAAGGAAGAAGATGCTGCCAAAGTCATAGTGAAAGAAGAGGTAATTGAGATACTGGATGGACTAAAAAATTATAGATATTAGAAAGGCTGGCTGTAATTAAAAGTTGCTCAGTCACCAGGATCAGATCAAATGCAGCCCAGGATACTGAGGGAAGAAATTGCACAGGCACTGGTCATAATCTTCAAATCTCCCTTGGATACAGAGGTAGTGCCAGAGAATTACAAATGTTACACACTTGTTCAAAAAAAGGTGTAAGGATAAGCCCAACAACTACAGGCCAGTCAGTTTAATCTGAGTACTGGGAAAGCTTTTAGAAATGATAAGCAGGACAAAATTAACAGTCACTTGGACAACGGTGGATTAATTAAGGAAAGCCAGCACAGATTTTTTAAAGAGCAAATAGTGTTTAGCTAACTTGATTGAGCTTTTTGATGACGTAGCAAAGAGTTGATGCAATTGCAATTGATGTGGTGTACATAGACTTCCAAAAGGGTTTGATAAAGTGCCACATAAGGCTTATCAACAAAGTTAAATCCCATGAAATAAAAGGGACAGCATGGATACAAAGTTGGCTGAAACAGGAAACAGAGTACATACCAATATACGAATTAGGAGCAGGAGTAGGTCACTCGGCCCTTCGAGCCTGCTCTGCCATTCAATAAGTTCATGGCTGTACTGATTACTCCACATTCCCACCTACCCCTGATAACCTTTCACCCCCTTGCTTATCAAGAATCTATCTGCCTCTGCCTTAAAAATATTCAAAGACTCTGCTTCCAGTGCCTTTTGAGGAAGAGAATTCCAAAGACTCATGAACCTCAGAAAAAAAATTTCTCCTCATCACTGTCTTAAATGGGCGACCCCTTATTTTTAAACAGTGACCCCTAGTTCTAGATCCTGCCACAGAAGAAACATCCTTTCCACATCCACCCTGTCAAGACCCCTCAGGATCTTATATGTTTCAATCAGGTCGCCTCTTACTCTTCTAAATTCCAACGGATACAAGCCTAGCCTGTCCAATCTTTCCCCGTAAGACAATCTGCCCATTCCAGGTATTAGTCTAGTAAACCTTCTCTGTACTGCCTCCAACACATTTACATCCTTCCTTAAATAAGGAGACCAGTACTGTACACAGTACTCCAGATGTGGTCTCACCAATGCCCTGTATAGCTGAAGCATAATCTCCCCACTTTTGTATTCAAATCCCCTTGCAATAAACGATAACATTCTATTAGCTTTCCTAATTACGTGCTGTACCTGCGTACTAACCTTCTGCGATTCATACACTAGGACACCCAGATCCCTCTGTATCTCAGAGCTCTGCAATCTCTCACCATTTAGATAATATGCTTTTTCTTTCATCCTGCCAAAGTGGACAATTTCACACTTTCCCACATTGTACACCATTTGCCAGGTCTTTGCCCACTCACTTAACCTATCTATATCCCTTTGGAGCTTCCTTATGTCCTCTTCACAAGTTACTTCCCTACCTATCTTTGTGTCATCAGCAAATTTAGCAACCAGACCTTTGGTCCCTTCATCTAAGTCATTTATGTAAATTGTAAAAAGTTGAGGCCCCAGCACAGATCCCTGTGGCACACCACTCGTTACATCTTGCCAACCATAAAATTACCTATTTATGCCTACTCTCTGCTGTTAGCTAGCCAATCTTCTATCCATGCCAATATGTTATCTCCCCCGCCCGCCCCCCCCCCCCCACCACCCCCTCTACACCATGAGCTTTTATTTTCTGCAATGACCTTTGTGGCAACTTATCACATGCTTTCTGGAAATCTAAGTACAATACATCCACTGGTTCCCCTTTATCCACAGCACCTGTAACTCCCTCAAAGAACTGCAATAAATTGGTTAAACATGATTTCCCTTTCACAAAACCAGAGGTTGAGAACCAGAAAAAAACGATTTAAGGTGAATGGCAAAAGAACCAAAGGCGAAATGAAGAAAACCGTTTTTACACAGTACGTGATTAGTATCTGGGATGCACTGCCAAAGCGTGTGATGGAGGCAAATTCAATCATGGCTTTCAAAAGGGAATTGGATAATTATCTGAAGAGAAAAAAGTTGCAGCACTACAGGGGAAGGGCAGGCGATTGAGAATAACTGAGTTGCTCTTGCTGAGAGCCAGGACAGACTCGGTGGACTCAATGGCCTCCTTTTGTGCTGTAACCATTCTATGAGGGAAGCAGAGAAATTGAGATGGCCAATGTCACGCCGGCATTTCTCAATTAAAAGATCAACAGAGTGTAAGGGACCAGAAGGAGGGGGCCGCGTGGAGGGAGAATACTGGAGATGGGTAAAAGGGTCCGCTGTGCGAGGAGATGACGCCTGGCCAAAGAAATGGTAACCGAAGGTGACGGAAGGAGAGCTCAGCGTTGCGCTGAGCTCAAAATTCATTGACGTGGGGATTTAAGGGGATGAAGCTGAGGCCTTTGCTAAGGACAGATCGTTCAGGATCACAGACGGGAAAGTTGGAAGGAATTGTGAATACACAGCAAGGGGTAAGATTAGAAGAAGATGGGATAACTCAGCAAGGCTGAAGAATGGTCGGTGTGGGACATGAGGGAAAATGCCACACTTGGTTATCTCCAATTTTACATAGACCAACATGAACTGCACTGTTTTCAATGCCAGAAAGCATCAGGATTTATTGCAAATATTTCTGTTCCTGGCTGTTGGTAACTCCTTGTCCATTATTGATTGGTAGATTCAGTAGTTCTGATTTGTATTGTGAATGTCAAGTTTCACCCAACCAACTGCAAGTGCAGTACAGAAATTTGAATATGGAAAAGTGACACTTGAGTTTTGACCAATACACAGTCATGTTCGATGCGTGCTGCAGACAGAGGAAACTGTAGCAAACATGTGCATCCCAGTAAATGACCCTGTTGACACCTATTTTTATATATGCCATCATAGTTTGTCGCTTGCCTTGTGAATTTCTTTTTTTCTCCCAAAAATATACTTTATTCGTAAAATTCTGTAAAAAAAAAAAAGCATTACAAAAACAGTTCAAAACAGAACCAAGTTGACGTTCCAAAAAGTGCAAAAGAAATCAGTTTTCTTCGATACAGGAGTGAGTTGCCTCACAACCTTTCCATTCTATTTTACATGCCATGTACATTTTACAGCAAACCCATATTTGGTGTATACAGCCCGAGGGGTTTCCCATGGGTCCAGCCCCTCAGTTCACTTTGGTGGGAGGACCTTACAAATGATCTTTCCCCATTAAGCCTTTGCCGTGGCTGCCCCAAGCTTTAGTGTGTCCCTCAGCACGTAGTCCTGGACCTTGGAATGTGCCAGTCTGCAACACTCAGTCGTGGACAACTCTTTTCACTGTTTCGGGCAGACCAAAGAGCATCTTTCACCGAATTGATGGTCCTCCAGCAGCAGTTGATGTTTATCTCAGTGTATGTCCCTGGGAACAGCCCGTAGAGCACAGACTCCTGTGTTACAGAGCTGCTTGGGATGAACCTCGACAAAAACCACTGCATCTCTTTCCATACCTGCCTTGCAAAGACACATTCCAGAAGGAGATGGACAACTGTCTCTTCCCCACCACAGCCACCTCGAGGGCAGCATGTGGAGGGGGCGAGACTCCGGGCGTGCAGGAAGGATCTGACGGGAAGGGCCCTTCTCACCACCAGCCAAGCTATGTCTTGGTGCTTGTTTGAAAGTTTTGGTGATGAGGCATTCCGCCAAATGACTTTGGCAGTCTGCCCAGGGTACCATCCGACCGGATCCACCATCTCCTTTTCCCGTAGGGCCTTAAGGACATTCCATGCAGACCACTATCTGATGGATTGGTGATCAAAGGTGTTTTCCCGCAGAAACTTTCCCATGAAGGATAGGTGGTACGGCACGGTCCAACTGGATGGAGCATTCCGTGGCAAAGTGACCAGGCCCATCCTTCGTAACGCCAGGGACAGATAAAACCTCAGCACATAGTGACACTTGGTGTTTGCCTACTGGGGCTCTACACACAGCTTGATGTAGCTGCACACGAAAGTAGCCATCAGGATGAGGGCCACGTTGGGTACATTTTTCCCGCCCTTATCCAGAGGTTTGAACATCGTGTCCCTCCGGACCCGGTCCATTTTAGATCTCCAGATTAAGCGGAAGATGGTTCAGATGACCGCCGCGGCGCAGGAGTGGGGTATGGACCAGATCTGTGCCACATGAAACAACAAACTGAGCGCCTCGCACCTGATGACCAGGTTCTTGCCCACAATGGAGAGAGGTCACTGCTCCCACATGCTCAGTTTGTGGTGTACCCTGGCTACTTGCTCCTTCCAGGTTTTGGTGCACGTCCCTGCCCTTCCGAACCATATCCCCAGCACCTTCAGGTAGTCTGACCTGACGGTGAAGGGGTCAAAGGGTGAGTCAGCCCAGTTCCCAAAGAAAATGGCCTCACTCTTGCCGTGGTTAACTTTGGCTCCCGAGGCCAGTTCGAACTGGTCGCAGATGCTCATCAGTCTGCAAACCAACGGCGGGTCCGAGCAGAAGACGGCGACGTCATCCATGAACAGGGAGGCTTTTACCTGAGTATCTTCACTGCCAGGGATTGTCAACCCTCTTATACCCGCATCCTTCCTAATGGACCCAACAAACAGTTCGATACAGCAAACAAACAAGACTGGGGAGAGAGGCCAGCTCTGTCTGACTCCAGATTGGATCGGGAAACTTTCCGATTCCCACCCATTGATTGAGTCTGCGCTACTGATGTTTGTGTAGAGCAGTTGGATCCAATTGCAGATTCCTTCCCCAAACCCCATTTTGGAGAGCACGTCCATCATGTAGGTGTGTGATATCCTGTCAAAAGCGTTCCCCTGGTCCAAGCTGATGAGGCAGGTGTCCACCTTCCTGTCCCGTACATAGGCGATCGAATACCTGAGTAGCGCAAGACTGTTGAGATCTTCCTGCTGGGTACAGTGCAGGTCTAGGCCGAGCCAGTCCCATAGAGCCGAATACAACTCAACCGGTAGGCCGTCGTTTCGGAGGTTTTACTCGTCTCGAAGGACCTGACGGCGTTAGTGGTTTGTCCAGTCTCTCCTTCATGCTGTCATTTAAGACCTCCGTGATAGATGACAGGAAGGACTGGGAAGCCATGCTGTCTGTGGGCTTCACGTCGTACAGCCCAGCATAAAAGGATTTGCTGATCCTTAGTAAGTCGGACTGCAAAGATGTTACCGAGCCATCCTCTTCCTTCAGGCTGCTGATAACAGAGCTCTCTCTGTGTACCTTTTGGAAGAAGTAACACGAGCACGTCTCGTCCAGCTCAACGGAGCAGACTCTGGACCGGAAGATGATCTTGGAGGCCTCCGTGGCAAAGAGCGAGGCCTGCTGGCTCTTCACCTCATGGAGGTCCTCCTTGACCTCGACCCCCATCGACTGCAGCCAGAGCAGATTTTGCATTCCTTTCTGGAGTCGGGACATTTCCCTCTGTCTCTCTCTCGCCCTCTTAACACCTTTGAAGATAAGGAATCTCTTGATGTTCTCCTTGATCACCTCCCACCAGTGAACTGGAGACTCAGAGGGGTTTCACGGTTCTCCAACCTTTGTAATCCCTTTTGAGTTCTGCAACGTTCTCTGGGGTTAGCAGTGTAGTATTGAGCTTCCATGTCCCCCTGCCAACCCGCTGGTCGTCCTGTAAGTGACAGTCGGCCAGTAAGAGGCAATGGTCAGAGAAGAACACCAGCTTGACATTGGTGGATCGGACCGTGAAAGCACGGGACACAAACAGGAAGTCGATCCTGGAATGGGCAGACACGTCTGGTCTTGACCAGGTGTATCTACACTGCGCTCCGTCTGCAGGGTTGCTGAAGATGTCGTGCAGTTTGGCATCTTTTACTGTTTTCATTAGGAATCTGGACGTAGCGTCCAGTTTGCTGTTGTCACTGCCGGATCGTCCAGCTGCATCGATGATGCAGTTGAAGTCACTGCCTAGAATGACCGGCCTGGACGTCGCCAGCAGCAGTGGGTGCTGCTGGAAGACAGTCAGCCACTCGCTGCATTGAACCAGGGTGTACACGTTGATCAACCGGAGCGGAGCGTTGTTGTACATTACATCTGCTACGAGGAGGCGACAGCCCACCACCTCCTTAACTTCGGAGATGGTGAAGTTACCTCCCCGCAGCAGAATGCCCAGGCAGGAGGAACGGGAATCATTACCCCCTGACCAGATCGATGGCCCGTGGGACCACCATCGCAACCATTGCCTGTAGGTGCTGAGGTGTGGTATTCCACACTCCTGCAGAAACAGCAGGTCAGCTTTGACTTTGGCGAGGTAGTCTAAGGTTGAAACACATCGCGTAGTGGATTTAATGCTATGCACGTTAATTGAAACAATCTTTAAGTTAGTTGTTGCTTCCCACACCATTTGTCCTTGCTAGTCCCAGTCCTATGGTATGTTCCTGCATACCCATAGTGTACGCGAGCTGTTTCACGTTCGTTGGGCTCCGAAACCGTTCCTGATACCTCATGCAGGGTTTGTTCTGCTGGGGTGGCATCGGTGGGGGGGATCTTGTAGGCAGCAAGGTTTGGGCTGTCCTCTGCTGTTGGTATCTTTCCCCTCTGTTCCTCCTCGAAAACATCACTGCTCCCGGCTTCCCGGAGCTGGAGTGCGTCCTACGCTTCTTTGTTCTCGGTGTCCCGGAGCTGGAATGTGCTGGGCATGTCGCTAGGTTCGGCGCTTTGGGTTTGGGGCACCCTGGGCCCATCACAGCTTCCAGTGCCCTGGAGCTGGGGGGCTTTATCTTCCAGCTGCTTTGAGTTCTGCCACTTCTTTTGCAGGTGCAGCCGTTCCAGCGCTTCCTCGTCCAGTGAGGAGGAGCTGCTGTACTCTGTCTCAGACGGTAGCCTTCTCTTGCCACTTGGGTGGTGGCCTGTTCCATTTTTGGAGGTTATTTCTTTGTGATTTTCCTTTGTACACTTGCCACTGACCTGTTTGGCCATCTGCTGCCTCCTCCTCCATGGATTCTGTCTATAGAGGAGGGGTTTCCGGGCACCGGGTAGGTGCTGCCTCCACTTTCTCCTCCTCCTCGGGTAGACTTTCCTCGCTGCGGAGAAGGTTGCTTGTCTCCTTCCCAGCACCAGATGCATTCGCCGTTCCTTCTCCTGGCCTTTCCTTGGACCTTGCTGCCTGAGCATAACCGAAGCAGCGTTTGGGGCAGGTTTTGTAGAGGTGGCCTGCCGCACCGCACAGGTTGCAACACTTAGTCTGTTTATGGTCCTTGGTTTGATGGCCTTCCTCCTTGCAGTTCTTGCAGACGACTGTGCTGTAGTTAGTTGCCACGTGACCAGATTTGCCACGGGTGCGACAAACTCTGGGCTGCCCAGCATAGACCAAGAAGCCTCGACTTCCCCCAATAGCGAAGCTGGAGGGAGGATGGATGATGGCTCCATTGGCATCGACCTTCAAGGTCACCTTGACCTGCCGCTTGCTGGTCCAAATCCCAAATGGGTCCTTGACATCAATGCTGCTGCCGGCCACGTCGACGTCCCCGGCGAGGAAGGTGAGTACATCCACCACAGGAACATGGGGGTTGTAGAGGTGAATTGTCACAACCCGGTCACATTGTGACAGCAGCGTGAAGAGTGACTCCACTGTGAGGATCAACAGCGGTGCCTGGTTTCCCCTCTCCTTGAACACCTTCTGGAACTTGATGCATCCCGCCACATTCTTGAAAGTCACATCGAAATATCCACTGCTGGGGAAGTCCTGCAGGCAGAAGATGTCCGCAGCTTGGAATCCACAGCAATCGATAAGGATTTTCTAATTGAAGAAGGTTCGGTCCACAGGTGCACTTCCTTCCTTATCCCTTCACCACCACCCGAACAGTGTTACACACTCCCTGGCCTGAAGCTCTAGAATTTTTTCCAGCCATTTTTACTCAAAAACCTACCTGGAACAGGATCAAAGGCCACTGATCATGGTTTCTTTCCCTGCCAGGTAGTGTTTACAGTTGTTGAGGAGTGAACCAGTCTTGTGCCTTGTGAATTTCTGCCTCACTCTGTTCTGGTGAAAGAGAAAAGATTGATGTAGTTTCCAGACCAGTTTTTGCTGTTCCTGTTACTGCTGCCCATTACTGTCACTCTAGTTCAGCCGAGGTTTGGTAAAAAGATGAAAAGTGTATGACAGATTCCAAAATCTGAGGATGCAGAGTGAGGCATTAATATGTAACAGGAAAATGAAAAGAGGAATGAGCTTACATTTATATATCCCCTTTCACAACATCAGGGACATCTGAAAGTACTTTTGAAGTGCAGCCAGTGTTGTAATGTCGGAAGCGCGGCAGCCAATTTGCACACAGCCAGGTCCCTCAAACAGCAATGAGATAATAACCAGATAATTTGTCTTAGTGGTGTTGGTCGAGGGATAAATATTGGCCAGGTCGCCTGCACTTCTTTGAAGTAGTGCCATAGGATCTTTTACATGCACTCAAGAGGTCAAACAGGGCCTCAGTTTAATGTGTTTTCCATAGGCAGCACCTCTGACAGTGCAGCACTCCTTCAGTACTGTGCTGGGAGTGTCAACCTGAATTACGAGTTGAAGTCTTGGGGTGGGAGTTGATCCCACAACTGTCTGACTCGAGAGTTGACAGCACTACCAACTAAGTCATGGCTAGCACAAAAAGAAAGTAAACAGGAATTGTTTTTGACGATATAATTCTGTCCTGTTCTTTCCCTCAACAAATTTTCAGATAGAAAACACATCCGCAGCTTATTAAATTTCACGGGATTAATAAAGCTGCAGAAAATGTAATTACATGCTTTCCTTAGTATTGCAACTTACTGCATCCATCACAAGGGCACTCACAGTGGGCGATGTTTCCTTCTGTCAAGTAATTCTAATGGAAATGTTGATGAGTTAGAGGGCTGTAATGCTATTAGAAAGGCTCATCTTGAACTTGTGGTGCAGCACAGAATGCATGGTCGAATTGAGACGACTTCAATCCTAGTCGGACCTGACGGTAGTTTTAATGAAATATCTCCGCCTCAGCTTGGTGGTAGTACTCTCACATGTTGTGGTTGTGGTTGTGGTTTGAAGCTCCACTCTAAAAACTTGAGCACAAAATCCAGGCTGACACTTCAGTGCAGTCATTCTGGTTCAGCCGAGGTTTAGTATGATGTTGAAAAGGTTATGACAATTGCCATGGCCTAACTATTCAGAGTGAGGCAATAATGTGCAAAGAGAAAGTGAAATGAAAGATGCATGCTGCACAGTTGGAGGTGCCATCTTCTGAATGAGCCATTAAACTGAGGCCATGGCAGTATTCAAAGAGCAGTGAGTTCCCCTCGGTGTCCTAGAAAATATTTATCCCTTACTCAACACTTAAAACCAAATATCTGATCATTTATCTCATTGCTGTTTGTGGGATCTTGCTGTGGGTAAATTGCCTGCCACACTACCTGCACTACACCAGTGATTACACTCAAAAGTACTTCATTGGTGAAGTGCTTTGTGACATCCTGAGATCATTAAAGGCGCTATAGAAATGCAAGACGGTTTTTCTTACCACCACAGCCGTGACTAAATGACGAGCGCACATATTGTTAATTGGAGAACGTGAGGGTACCAGCCACTATCTGTTCACAGTGGAGGAGCAGGTGGTGAGTGTGAACTGAGAGATGAGTACATGGCACCCAAAAGGCCAGCCCCACCCAATGGGTGTCTCACAGTAGACTCAGCTGCTTGGCTATGGCGTTGGTTTGCACTTGTCCACATTCAGCTAATTGAAAGCGTCGCACTGACATTTCCATAGCCCGCTGGCCAGCTGCAGGAGGTGCAGAAGGCCTTCTTCGGGTGTCTGAAGATAATTCAAGAATCAACTGCATTGCTGGCACTGGAATCACATATAGGCAAGACCGGGTAAGGACGGCACTGACGGCCATCTTGTCGCCTGCCTAAGCCCTAAGCTCAAATCGCCTTCTTGAACCTCTCCGTGTCTCTACCTCTCTCTGCTCCTTTAAGACATTCCTTAAAACCTATCTTTTTGGTCACTTGTCCTAATATGTTGCTCAGTGCCAACATTTTGTCTGATAAGGCTCTTGTGATGCACCTTGCCATATTTTACGATTTATACAAATTTTTTTTAATTCATTCATGGGATGTGGGCGTCACTGGCTATGCCAGCATTTATTGCCCATCCCTAATTGCCCTTAAGGTGGTGGTGAGCTGCCTTCTTGAACCGCTGCAGTCCATGGGAGGTAGGTACACCCACAGTGCTGTTAGGAAGGGAGTTCCAGGATTTTGACCAAGCGACAGTGAAGGAACAGCGATATAGTTCCAAGTCAGGATGGTGTGTGACTTGGGCGGGAACTTGCAGGTGGTGGTGTTCCCATGCATCTGCTGCTCTTGTCCTTCAAGCTGGTAGAGGTCGTGGGTTTGGAAGGTGCTGTCTAAGGAGCCTTGGTGCGTTGCTGCAGTGCATCTTGTAGATGGTACACACTGCTGCCATTGTGCGTCGGTGGGGGAGGGAGTGAATGTCTGTAGATGGGGTGCCAATCAAACGGGCTGCTTTGTCCTGGATGGTGTCGAGCTTCTTGAGTGTTTTTGGAGCTGCACCCATCCAGGCAAGTGGAGAGTATTCCATCACACTCCTGACTTGTGCCTTGTAGATGGTGGATAGGCTTTGGGGAGTCAGGAGGTGAGTTACTCGCCTCAGGATTCCTAGCCTCTGACCTGCTCTTGTAGCCACGGTATTTATATGGCTAGTCCAGTTCAGTTTCTGGTCAATGGTAGCCCCTGGGATGTTGATAGTGGGGGATTCAGCGATGGTAATGCCATTGAATGTAAATGTGAGATGGTTAGATTCTCTCTTGTTGGAGATGGTCATTGCCCGGCACATGTGTGGCGCAAAAGTTACTTGCCACTTATCAGCCCAAGCCTGGACGTTGTCCAGGTCTTGCTGCATTTCTACACAGGCTGCTTCAGTATTTGAGGAGTCGCAAATGGTGCTGAATATTATGCAATCATCAGCAAACATCCCCACTTCTGACCTTATGATTGAAGGAAGGTCATTGATGAAGCAGCTGAAGATGGTTGGGCCTAGGACACTACCCTGAGGAACTCCTGCAGTGATGTCCTGGAGCTCAGATGATTGACTTCCAACAATCACAGCCATCTTCCTTTGCGCCAGGTATGACTCCAACCAGCAGAGAGTTTTCCCCCTGATTCCCATTGACTCCAGTTTTGCTAGGGCTCCTAAATGCCATACTCGGTCAAATGCTGCCTTGATGTCAAGGGCAGTCACTCTCACCTCACCTCTTGAGTTCAGCTCTTTTGTCCATGTTTGAACCAAGGCTGTAATGAGGTCAGGAGCTGAGTGGCCCTGGCGGAACCCAAACTGAGCATCATTGAGCAGGTTATTGCTAAGCAAGTGCTGCTTGATGGTACTGTTGATGGCACCTTCCATCACTTTACTGATGATTGAGAGTAGGCTGATGGGGCGGTAATTGGCCGGATTGGACGTCCTGCTTTTTGTGTACAGGACATACCTGGGCAATTTTCCACATTGCCGGGTAGATGCCAGTGTTGTAGCTGTACTGGAACCGCTTGGCAAGGGGCACGGCAAGTTCTGGAGCGCAGGTCTTCAGTCCAATTGCCGGAATATTGTCAGGACCCATAGCCTTTGCAATATCCAGTGCCTTCAGTCGTTTCTTGATATCATGCGGAGTGAATCGAATTGGCTGAAGTCTGACATCTGTAATGCTGGGATTGAGATGGATCATCAACTTGGCACTTCTGGCTGAAGATTGTTGCAAATGCTTCAGCCTTATCTTTCACACTGATGTGCTGGGCTCCCCCATCATTGAGGATGGGGATATTTGTGGAGCCACCTCCTCCTGTTAGTTGTTAATTGTCCACCACCATTCACGACTGGATGTGGCAGGACTGCAGAGCTTAGATCTGATCCATTGGTTATGGGATCACTTAGCTCTGTCTATTGCATGCTGCTTATGCAGTTTGGCATGCGAGTAGTCCTGGGTTGCAGCTTCACCAGGTTGACATCTCATTTTGAGGTATGCCTAGTGCTGTTCCTGGCATGCTCTCCTGCACTCTTCATTGAACCAGGGTTGGTCTCCTAGCTTGATGGTAATGGTAGAGTGGGGGATATGCCGGGCCTTGAGGTTACAGTTTGTGGTTGAGTACAATTCTGCTGCTGCTGATGGCCCACAGCGCCTCATGGATGCCCAGTTTTGCAGAGCTAGGTCTGTTCGAAATCTATCCCATTTAGCACGGTGATGGTGCCACACAACATGATGGACGGTATCCTCAATGTGAAGGCGGAACTTCGTCTCCACAAGGACTGTGAGGTGGTCACTCCTACCAATACAGTCATGGACAGAAGCATCTGCGGCAGGCGATTGGTGAGGACAAGGTCAAGTATGTTTTTCCCTCGTGTTGGTTCCCCCACCGCCTGCCGCAGACCCAGTCTAGCAGCCATGTCCTTTAGTGCTCGGTCAGCACTGGTGCTATTGAGCCAGTCTTGGTGATGGACATTGAAGTTCCCCACCCAGAGTACATTTTGTGCCCTTGCCACCCTCAGTGCTTCCTCCAAGTGGTGTTCAACATGGAGGAGTACTGAGTCATCAGCTGAGGGAGGGCAGTAGGTGGTAATCAGTAGGAGGTTACCTTGCCCATGTTTGACCTGATGCCATGAGACTTCATGGGTTCTGGATTCGATGTTGAGAACTCCCAGGGCAACTCCCTCCCTACTGTAGACAGCTGTCCCGCCACCTCTGCTGGGTCTGTCCTGCTGGTGGGACAGGACATACCCAGGGATAGTGATCACAACTTGTTTTTGTTCTTCCCCCACCCCCAATCCCATCTAGCAGGCCCTCCTAGTAGGGGGTTTGAGTCAGGCTAACGACCATTCTACATAAAACAGGGTCTTTGTTACGGAAACAACCCAGAGCGCAGTGGAAGAAGTGAGATGCCAAGTGTACTGTTCGGCACAGAAGAGTATAGAGTTGGTTTTTTAAAAAAACATGAAATTGTATCTGATAAATTTGTTTTCTTTGTGCATTTCAGATTGCCCAGAAATATCCAGTCTTATTTCCTGACTTGAACAAACTTAATCTCCATTTGCCTATTAAAGAAACTGTGGGAAGACAATGGACTCGAGATAGCCTCGACCTCTCCTGAGATGTTCCAAGGAGAATAGCCAGCTCATGTGACTTTTGGTTGCCTCAACTGATCTATTTTTATGTTTATTTGATAGATTAAATCCAAGTTTTGAAACATACCCATTGGATACTCTTAAATTTTATACCATTTTTTTCAGTAGTTGTCGGAAGTATTTAATTTTTTTTCAAAATGGGGTTACACATGGTGGTACTCAGTGACTTGTTTAAAATGTTTCATTGTAGCCTCAACAGCTTAGTGCCTTTCTATATTTCAGTATTCTTTCTTGAGATGTATGAAACTGAAATGTGTCACAGCACCTTATCACATCTGCCCAAACGTACCAACCCATGCTCTGGGCACAGAGTTGCCTTGAAATACAGCAGCTGTCATGGCAGCCATCTTGCGCACAGGAGGATCCCACAGGTGTCCATGAGGCATTGAACCAATGAATCTAATGTTGGCAGCAACGGTTACCCTGACCCTTCCAAAATATTGCATTTCTTAACGTGAGACAAACTCGCTAATGATACATGGTACCAAATGGAGCTGAAAAATTTGTTGCAAAGACCGCAATGTAATTCCTTGGCAACATTTAAGATGCCAAAGATGCTTATACATATTTCCTACTTCAAATACAATTAAAATATATCTATACAAAACCATGCTTGCCTTTTATTGGTTTGAAAAAGGCTTTCTTTTAATTTTCAGTCCTGCATCTTGAGAGTCCATTATTACCAGTAGATAATTATCCCTTGGGTTCATTAAGGAAGATTTCAAGTCCCACTTTTACCTATTGCAGGTGATTATAAAGGAATAACTGAAGGAAGAATTAAGCAAATGTTGGTTTAAACCCCCCTTTGATGCCCTTTCCTTAAGCAGAGCATTTAAACTTGTTCAGATACTTTTTTTGTGCATTTCTTAATCCCTCAGTGACTGCCTTCTGGAGCAGTGACTGCAGATTTCACATCTCCGTCAGGTGGCAGTGCCCTCTGTGTAGAACACTGCCACTGGCACCTTCGGGTGCTGGAGTGCAATGCAAATGAGGAGGCAATCTGGGAAGGGTGTTAATGAATTTTCTGATAGATTAGGTGCCTCCTTTTCTTTATTTGAGGCGGTGAGGTAGGTTTAATTGTGTGTATCTTTGATATGAGCTTAATGGTTATATTGTGAATGTCTACATTTTGTTCTCTTGTAGTCCAGTGGTCACTCACATTAATGTGTATTTTTTGCTATTTTGTTTTTGCTGAGCATCGAATTACTTTTCATTCGATGTCTACAAGCTAATAAAAATCCTGCAATAATTGTTTTGAACTTCACATTATCTCAGTGTGTGTGTGTGTGTTACAGTACAAAAACGGGCCATTCAGCCCAATAGGGCCAGACCAATGTTTATGCTCCAGATATGCCTCCTCCCACCTGACTTCATCGCACCCTATCAGCATATCCTGTTTTTTTTCTCCCTCGTATTTATCTAGCTTCGTCTTAAATGTCGCTCTGTTATTCACCTCAGTTACTCTCTATTCTGATTCATAGTTCCATATTCTCACCATGCTCCGGGTAAAGAAGTTTCTCCTGAATAGCTTATTAGATTTATTAGTGTTTATCTTATATTTATGGTCTCTAGTTTTGGATTCTCCACAAGTGGAAACCATCTTCCCTATATCTACCAACTTCATAAAGACTTGTCATCACTCAGCCTTCTCTTATTTAGAGAAAAGAATCCCAGCCTGTTCAGTCTTTGCTGATTGTTATAACCCTCTCAGTTCTGGTATCATCCTTGTACAATATTTTTTTGCACCACCTTCAGTGTCAGCCGTGGCCCAGTTGGTAGCGCACTCACCTCTGAGTCAGAAGGTCCCTTCAGGACTTGAACACAAAAACCAAGGCTGGCACTTGAGTGCTGTACTGAGGGAGTGCTGCACTGTCAAAGTTGCCGTCTTTTGGATGAGATGCAAAACGGGCCCTGTCTGCCTCCTTGGGTGGACGTAAAAGATCCCATGGCACTACTTTGAAGAAGGGCAGGGAGGTGTCCTGGCCAACATTTATTCCTCAATCAACATCACAAAAACAGTTTATCTGGTCATTGTCACATTGCTGTTTACAGGAGCTTACACTGGCTGCCATGTTTCCTACATTACACTTCAAAAGCATTTCATTGACTGTACAGCGCTTTGGGATATTCTGTGGTTGTGAAAGACACTGTATAAATCCAAGTCTTGTTTTTCAGCACCTCTCTCTATCCTCCTTGTAATGTGGAGACCAAAACTCTACACAGTACTCCCAAGTGTGGTCTAACCAAGCGACTATACAAGTTTAGCATAACTTGCCTGCTTTTCATCCTCTAGATAAGCTCCAGTGTGTTGTTGGCATTTATATGACCTCATTAACCTGTGTTGCTACTTCTAATTTGTGAATATGCACCATAGATCCTTTTGCTCCGCTTCCCCATTTCAACACATTTCCCAAGGAATATGTGGCCTCCTAATACCCCTTAGCAAAACATACCACCTTATACTATCGATATTGAAATGTATTTGCTAGTATGCATATGCATGTGTGTGTACATCCATTTTGTATGTATACAGAATGTACATTGTGTAAGTTATTCATCGATTAACTTGGATAATTCTTACATAAAGCCACTTTTCCTTTATATCATTCAGTAAGCGCTGGTTATCTAAACAAAGCTTCGATGCTTATAACAGTACCACCTGACCAAATTTCACACTCGAGATCTCATGGTATTTACAAGGCGTTTGCATGTTGGAAGAGGTCTTATTTCCACTAAGAACGGGAGGATCTGAAGCAGTTCCTTTTAATCTCGCGTTAGTCCGACCCAAAATTGGCTGTTCGTTGACTTCAAATGAAAAGACTCGTGGTGGGGGGGGGGAGTGAAAAATAGGTGGCTGATCCGATTCCATCAGTTTCTCGCCTGTGCTGGAGTGGGGGCAGGGTTGGTGATTAGGTTAAAATTCTATTGTCTTCTCACCTGGGCTCTGGATAGCTCTGCAGGTCCGTGACATCTCGACAAGCATTCTTGCTGGTAGGCTACACTACTACAGATGGTTAAATCATATAATCTTACAGCACAGAAGGAAGTTATTTGATCCATTGTCCTTGTGTCCACTCTTTAAAAGAGAGATCTGATTTAGTCTCACGCACCAGCTTTTTCACTACAACCCTGCAAATCGAAGAGTCATAGAGTTATACAGCACAGAAACAGGCACTTCGGCCCATCGTGTCCTGCTCAACATGATTCAGGACCATCAAGCCAGGCTCCCTGAATTTAAGTAGGTGGGATGTGTCTGTATGGGCAGAGTGTGTATGAGTAGACCAAACTGAACAGAAGAAATTTCTGGTTTGGCATTGGGGCTGAATCAGAGTGACTTTGGTTTGACATTAGGACAGAATCAGTGACTCCAGTTTGACATTCGGACTGGAACAGAGTGACTCCGGTTTGACATTAGGACTGGAACAGAGTGACTCTGGTTTGACATTAGGACTACAATTTGGTACAATGGACTGAACCAGTTTGTGCTGAAATTTCCATGAAATTGTCAATTTCCTTACTTGTGAAAAGGCTAAAATCCGGTATCACATGAACATCTGTAACCTCCAGTTGAACTACTGAAACAAGTAAAATGACGCATCTTGTAGAAGACATAGCATTTTAATTGTTTTAGTTTCAATTCAAAGAGTTAGTGAATCATTGCCTTGGGACGAAGATGTCCAAAGAACACATCCTAATTTCCTCCTGAAAATTGCATGAGAGTTCTATTTGTCACAGGATATTTCCTTACCGTCTAAACAGACATCCTGCTTTACAGGCTGAGTCCCATTCTGAAAACAGTGATGCCCCCTCACAACAGACAGGTTTTTGCACAAGCCACAACTCCACACAAGATCAGATGGCAGGTTGTTCAACCTTGCCCGTCTCACAGTGAAGACCAAAGTATGGAAAGTCTTCATCAGGGAACTCCTCTTTGCTGACGATGCTTCATTAACATCCCACACAGAAGAGTGTCTGCAGAGACTCATCAACAGGATTGCTGCTGCGTGCAACGAATTTGGCCGAACCATGAGTTACAAGAAAATGAACATCATGGGACAGGATGTCAAATGCTCCATCCATCAATATCGGCGACCACGCTCTGGAAGTGGTTCAAGAGTTCACCTACCTGGGCTCAACCATCACCAGCAACCTGTCTCTCGATGCAGAAATCAACAAGCACAGGGGAAAGGCATCCGCTGCTATGTTCAGACTGGCCAAGAGGGTGAGGGAAAATGGCGCACTGACACGGAACACAAAAGTCCGAGCGTTTTCATGCCTGTGCCCTCAGAACCTTGCTCTCCGGCAGCGAGGCCTGGACAACGTATGTCAGCCAAGAGCGACATTTCAATGCATTCCATCTTCGCTGCCTCTGGAGAATCCTTGGCATCAGGTGGCAGGACCGTATCTCCCACACAGAAGTCCTTAAGGCAGCCAACATCCCCAGCATGTATGCCCTACTGAGCCAGTGGTGCTTGAGATGGCTTGGCCATATGAGCCGCATGGAAGATGGCAGGATCTCCAAGGACGCATTGAACAGCGAGCTCGTCACTGGTATCAGACCCACCGGCCGTCCATGTCTCCGCTTTAAAGACGTTTGCAAATGCAACCTGAAGTCTTGCGACATTGACCACAAGTCCTGGGAGCCCATTGCCAGTGATGGCCAGAGCTGGCGGACAGCCATAAAGGCGGGGCTGAAGAGAGGCGAGTCGAAAAGACTCAGCAGTTGGCAGAAAAAAAGAGACAGAAGTGTAAGGAGAGAGCCGACAACAGCCCCGACAACCAACTTCACCTGCAGCGCCTGTGGAAGAGTCTGTCACTCTAGAATTGGCCTTTCTAGCCACTCCAGGCGTTGCTCCACAAACCACTGACCACCTCCAGGCGCTTACCCATTGGCTTTCGAGAAAAGGAGGCCAAAAAAGGAAAGGATTACCTTACCATCTAAACAGACATCCTGCTATACAGGCTGAGTCCCATTCTGGAAACAGTGATGCCCCCTCACAACAGACAGGTTTTAGCACAGGCCACAACTGCTCCAAGCAGGTCCTGACACCAACCTCACATATTGAGGATTTCAGAAAGATCTGAAGACAGGAACCATCTTTGTCGATGTATCCTGTGCCTATGACACAGTGTGACATAGAGGTTTGCTACTGAAACTCTCCAAAATCATCATCTGTATGTAAACCCTACAACTAATCAACTCTGTGAACTGCGACCGACAGTTCCCTGTGCACGTTGGAGATCAAATCAGCCGCCCATACATAACCAATTGAGGGCTACTGCTCTCGGTGAGCACCCACTTCTCCCTCTGTCTGTCTCTCCCATTCACTCGTCTAGCTCTCTTCTCAAATTCCCTCTGTCAGGCTCAGTTCTCACACCAGCCCTCTTCAACATATACCAGTGACCTCCCTCCCACAAAGTCACAGCTCTTCATAGATGCTGATGACTTGGCCCTGGCTTTCCTAGCTAAAGAACTTCAGGACAATGAGAAAACACTCATTGAAGATCTATGTTCTCCGGAAGCCTACTTCAGAAATTTGGGACTCCGACCAAATGGTGCCAAGACTGTCATTCCAGTCTTCCACCTGAACAACTTGTAGGCTGACCGCTCACCCATGACCCAACCCAAAATATCTTGACCGTACAATGACCTACCAGCGACACCTCCAGATCACCGGAGCCAAGGTCAAGATGAGTGTGAATCTAATAAGGAAACTGGTGGGTACCACCTAGGCAGCAGAGCCAACACACTACGCACTGCTTCACTTGCCCTGGTCTACCCAACAGCAGAGTGCTGCTTCTCAACCTGGTTCAGGAGCTGCCACACAAACATGGTAGATATCCAACTCCAGGAAATCATGAGGATTATTTCTGGAATGTTGAGACCAACACAGCGCGAGTGGTTTCTGTGCTAGCACACATTGAA
Source organism: Heterodontus francisci (assembly GCF_036365525.1). Lineage (NCBI taxonomy): Eukaryota > Metazoa > Chordata > Chondrichthyes > Heterodontiformes > Heterodontidae > Heterodontus > Heterodontus francisci. The sequence goes on along the minus strand of NC_090383.1, from coordinate 19,755,136 downwards.
CCTCCTGATGTCCACAGGGAAAACATTCTCCTCAAAGAACACCACGAGCTGACAGCTAATGAAGCACTCCCATTGATACAGGACCTCAAAAGAACCCCACACACCCACCTGAAATCTCCTAGCCCCTACTGGAACCCCCTCCACACCCTACAAACTGACGACAGTCCCACCTCTCGATGGTGCCCTTCTTGGTTGACTACTAACATCACCAACCACAACCTTGTAGCTGACCCAAGCTGTCAAGTTCCAACTTTCAACCTCCCATGGAAAATCTGGACAATCCTCAACCGCTTGAGGACGGTCCAGGGAAGAAGTCCACAAATGCAACATGAGAACCAGCTCAAACTGGGACTGCGGCCATCCCAAGTCAGACCATTGATCACATATTAAACTCTTTGCCCTGAGAGATCCATTCCTGGTGGCATCACAACCATACACACTGTATTAGCTGAAACTGTTGAATGGACTGTTAACCTCGACATCGAATTATAACTACTTCCCCAGCCATACGAATATATATCTTACCATCCTGTTTTTTTTTCAATTAGTTTTGATATTTGCAGGATTGGCACATCAAGAATGTTGATGTAACTGTATGTACTCATGGATCAAGATTTTGTTTTTGGGAATGGCTCCTAAGTTTAGTTGGGCAAGGAGTTCTTTGCTAATTTGTATCTGCTGACTGTCGTCTCCAAGGTGGGTTATCACTTTCCTCTCTTCCTTGCTTGATTCCTGGTTCTTCCTCTATAAGAGTGTGCTGTTGTGTGTATGGTCTAACACTATCATTTTCAAACAATGGGGCCGAAGCTGCTGATGGTATTCAATGAACAGCAGATGCAGGTTGGACATCACTTACATAAAAACATAAGAAATAGGAAAAGGAGTCCGCTATTTGGCCCTTCGAGCCTGTTCCACCATTCAACAAGATCGTGGCTGATCTCCTACCTCAACTCCAGCTTCATGCATTATCCCCATATCCCTTAATTCCCTCAGTATCCAAAAATCTATCAACCCCCTGTCTTGAATATACTTGACGGCTGAGTATCCACGGCTCTCTGGCACATATTTTCCGGGTCTTTTAGCTGGGGTTTAAGCCATCACCAGATAGACAACAGGTATCAGGAGTTCCTCCCAAGCAGCTTGCTGAGCAGTGTGAGGACATTGCTGCCATTCTCCTGGTCATCCCATAGCCCAGGGAACCATTTGGAGGTACAGAGTGAAGCTCAGTAATATCTGCAATGTGCTCTGGATCTATCGATGATCTCATACCAGGCCTCTAACATATTCCAATAGCTGCCGTCCCAGGTCTATGATTTTCCTTGTCAGCTGTATAATTAACAGGGCAGTGTGCATCTGAGTCCGAAGTCATGAGCTCAGCTCACTCATTACCAATTGTTAAATCCAGGTCCTTGTGTGCCCACTGGGAGGCTGAAACCCCTTCCTGGTTACTGTAACTGGTTAGTTTAAGAGTCAAATCCCGAGGCCAGGGTCAGCTCCTGGGGCAGGCAGCGACACCTACTTAGACATCCACCACCGAGGCACAGTGGCAGCAGTGTGTACCTGTTCAAGATGCACTGCAGCAACACACCACGCCTAAACCCGCAACCTCTTCCACCTAAAAGGACAAGGGCAGCAGATACATGAGAATACCACCACCTGCTAGTTCCCCTCCAAGTCACACACCATCCTGACTTGGAACTATATTGTCATTCCTTCACTGTTGCTGGGTCAAAATCCTGGAACTCCCTCCCTAATAGCACTGTGGGTTTACCTACACCCCAAGGACTGCAGTAGTTCAAGAAGGCAGCCCACCACCACCTTCTCAAGGACAATTAGGGGTGGGTAACAAATGCTGGCCTGGCCAGCGACGCCTACATCCCATGAAATGTACTTTTTTTTAAATCAAATTAACAAAGGAACTTGCAATACATTTCTGTGATACTTCTCTTCCCTCTCTTTTAATGAACATCCAACCTTTTAATACCTCTCATTAACAGACGTGCTAAGTTTCAAGGGAACAGGTGTTGGCCATTTGGCCCCTTGAGCCTGCTCTGCCATTCAATTAGATCATTGTTGATCTGTATCTTAACTCCAGTTACCCACCTTGGTTCCGTATCCCTTAATTCCCTTACCCAATAAAAATCCATCAATCTCAGTTTTTAAATTTTCAATTGACCACCTAACTTGAACAGTTTTTTTTAGGGGAGACAGCTCCAGATTTCCACTATCCTTTGTGTTAAGATGTGCTTCTTGACATCAGTTCTGATTTTAAAGTTATGCCCCCTTGTTCTACATACCTCAACTGAGAAAATAGTTTCTCTTCATCCACCCTCTAAAGCCTCAGTTAGAGCACCCCTTAATCTTCTTTAAACAAGGGAATATAGCCTAATCTCTGCAACCTGTCCTTGTATTTTAACCATGGTATTATTCTGGTGAATTTACACTGACACCCCCTCCAAGTCCAATATATCCTGCCTGAGTTGCATTGCCAAATCTGAATGCAGTACTCCAGATCGGGACTGACCAGCGCTTTATACAACTTTCCAACCACCAGTAGCAACGTCAGTCATTTCCAAACTCGTAATTTTGTAGCAGAACATGTTATAACCAAGCTGGTTGTCAGCATTCCAACTGCTTTCTTAAGTCTCTGTAGATCTCTGAATCTGAGCCCTTGCTTTCCCACAAAACTTCAACCTTCTCCTTCAGAGAACTCCCCCTCCTCCAACAGGACAAATATTGTAAACAAGATTCCAGGATTAATCACTGTCCAAAGATTGCTACCCTGAGTTTTCTGATAAATAGCCAATTTATTATCCAGTTTACAATTTCCTCTTTAATCCTAAGGGACTTTTTCCTTTGCCACAGACATTGTTCTCGATTCTTCCAACCATCGTTCAGCAGTTCAGTTACAAGCCAAACTAATTCCATCAGTTTCTTGACCTGCCTCTCATAGGCCTGTACTGACTTAAAACTATTTCCTTTGCTCTCGGTGAATGCCCTTGAACAGTTGCCTCGGGCAAAATATTCCAGTGTTTTCTCACACTCTACTAGGTGTGAATGTGAACAGGCTCTGCAATTCCTGGGAACCTTTCTTGAGAACTGGAGCAAGAGCCACAATTTTCTGGGATGAGTCTTGCAGTCACTGAGCTACGAAGCATTTTAGCCCCAACTCACCAGCCTCATTTAACAAAGCTGCTTTGAATGGTGTTCCATTTGGTCCTGTTCCAATAATGAATACTCAAAACATGGGTTCAGCAGCTGACCCTCAAATAAATACTGTTGTTTATCCCGTAAAATCTTGTCACTGCTTTCCTTTCCATTCTGTGCACTCACCTCTCTTATCTCTCAGGAAATGTGCTTGCAGTTTTGCAACAGCAGCTGTTGTGTGACAAGTTCCAGGAACCAGAAGGCCATCCGTGAGCAGGGGAAGAGGGGAAACTGAGGGCGGGGAAGAGGGAAATCTGAAGGTGAGGTAGCGACTCACAGAGGGGAAACCAGAGGTGGGAGGAATTTTGAGTGACTAATTAAATCCACTGAAATTGCACTAATAACTCCTGATAACACTGGTAACACTTCTTGTATGATTATCTTGAAGAGTTATGTCCCTTTAAGATGGTAGTACGTTAATGAGTTAAGTATCAGGATGCAGTCATGTGACTCTAAGCCAGAGTCAGTTGGCAAATGTAACACCTAGAGGACAGGTTGAACCCTGACATTGTGATCAAACCTGCTGACAAGGGTGGTGCTGTTGTTGTCTGGCGTACCGGCCTCTACCTTGCACAGGCTCAGCGCCAACTCTCAGTCACTTCTTCCTACCTCCCCCTGGACTATGACCCCACCACCGAACATCAAGCTACGGTCTCCAGGACTGTCACTGACCCCATCTCCTCCGAAGATCTTCCCTCTACAGCTTCCAACCTCATAGTCATGAAACCCCGAACAGCCCTCCTTCCCAAAATTCACAAACAGGACTGTCCTGGCAGACCCATTGTCAGCCTGTTCCTGCCCCACTGAACTTATTCCTTCCTATCTTGACTCTATCTTTTCTCCCCTGCTCCAGTCTCTTCCCACCTACATCCGTGACTCTTCTGACACCTACGTCATTTTGACAATTTCCAGTTTCCTGGCCCTAACCGCCTCCTCTTCACTATAGATGTCCAATCTCTCTACACCTCCATCTCCAACTAGGATGGTCTGATGGCTCTCCGCTTCTTCCTTGAACAGAGGCCCAACCAGTCTCCATCCACCACCACCCTCCTCCGCCTGGCTGAACCTGTTCTCACATTGAACAACTTCTCCTTCAACTCCACTCACTTCCTTCAAATAAAAGGTGTTGCTATGGGTACCTGCATGGGTCCTAGTTATGCCTGTCTTTTTGTGGAGTATATCGAACATTCCTTGTTCCAGTCCTACTCAGGCCCCCTCCCCCAACTCTATTTCTGGTACATTGATGGCTGTATCGGTGCCGTTTGCTGCTCCTGCCCTGAACTGGAAAACTTTATCAACTTTGCCTCCAATTTGCACTCCTCTCTCACCTTTAAATGGTCCATCTCTGACTTCCCTTCCCTTTCTCGACTTCTCTGTCTCCATCTCTGGGGATAGACTGTCCACTAATATTCATTATAAGCCCACTGATTCCCACAGCTACCTCGACTACACTTCTTCACACTCTGCCTCCTGTAAGGACTCCATTCCTTTCTCCCAATTTCTCTGTCTCCGACACAACTGCACTACCTTCTACGACAACGCTTCTGATATGTCTTCCTTTTTCCTCAACCGAGGATCCCCCCCCCCCCCCCCACACTGTGGCTGACAGGGCCCTCAAACGTGTCCGACCTATTTCCTGCACTTCTGCCGTCACCCCTTCCCCTCCCTCCCAGAACCTCACTTTCCACCCCACCAGCCTCCACATTCCAAAGGAGCATCCTCCGCCATTTCTGCCACCTCCAGAGTGAAGCCACCACTGTCAGCATTCCAAAGGGATCGTTACTTCTGCAACACTCTGGTCCACTCCTCCATTTCCCCCGACACCTTGTCTCCTTCCCACGGCACCTTCCCATGCAATCACAGGAGGTGTAATACCTGCCCTTTTACCTCCTCTCTCCTCGCTATCCAAGGCCCCTAACACTCCACTCAGGTGAAGCAGCGATTTACTTGTACTTCTCTCAATTTAGTATATTGTATTCGCTGCTCGCAATATGGTCTCCTCTACACTGGGGAATCCAAATGCAGATTGGGTGACTGCTTTGCGGAATACTTCCGCTCAGTCCGAAAAGAAAACCCCCAAGGTTCTGGTTGTTTGCCATTTCAGCAGCCCCCCCACCACCCACTCTCATGCCCACATCTCTGTCCTTGGCCTGCTGCAGTGTTCCACTGAACATTAAAGCAAGCTCGAGGAACAGCACCTCATTTTCCGATTAGGCAAGCTACAGCCTACTGAACTAAACCTTGAGTTCAATAATTTCAGAGCATGACTGGCCCTTTTTAATTTTAATTTAATTTTATTTCATTTTTTTTTTTAACCATGTGTATGTCTACTGGTTTTTCATGCTTTTGGCTAGGGCTGCTCATTATTCTGTCATTAACACTCGCTCTGCACTAATGCTTTGTCTTTCACCACACCATTAGCACACTCTCTTTGCCTTTGCCCCATGACCTCCTTGTCAGTTAATGTCTCCGCCCTCTGTCCTATCACACATCTCTTTTGTTCTATTTCCCTGCCTCCACACCCGCCCCCCACCCCCAACCACCCTGCTTTACTTGCTTAAAACCTGTTACATTTCTAACCCTTGCCAGTTCTGATGAAAGGTCACCGACTTGAAACGTTAATTCTCCTCTCTCCACAGATGCTGCCAGATGTGCTGAGTATTTCCAGCACTTTCTGTTTTTATTACACCTAGAGGAAGATTCTGTAAATAGTTAGCTCTGTACTGTATATACTTGTTAGCTGTTAATAAACCTGTTGGAGATCTTCCGCATATCTGGACTCCACGCATTTCATTTATGTTGCATCAGACAACATAAAGAATGCATTACAACACTCAGACTCCCCTCATAACCAACAGTAACACAATTACTCACTAATCGTCCATACGGAACTGGTAGTAATAGGTGTAATAACAGGTCCAATTACTCTTCCTATCTCTGTGGAATTTGTTTTGGACTCCTGTTCTGTATGAGGGTGACAACTCTGAACTGGAAACCTCTGTACTTGGACTTCACATGCAAAACAGGGCACAAAACAGACTGATCTGACCAAACCAAGATCATATAAAGAGCAGCGGGCTCAGTGTTTGGGGCACTTCTCACAGGGCATGTGGTTTTAAACTCAGCCTAGCATCGCATTTCTAACCCATTCCCCAGGCTCAGTCTCAAGAAAGGAGATTTTTCATAGAATGTTAGAAATTATAGCACAGGAGGAGGTCATTCGACCCCCGGCGTTGGCGCTCTTCGCTGTAACCACAGCCCTTCCTGATATTTTCATGTTTCTCCTGTTCAGATATTTATCCCATTCCCTATAGATTCCTCCTGGTTTCAGCTCCCACGATTTCAGAGTCCTCTGATTTCAGATCCACCTGATTTCAGATACCCCTGATTTTAGTCCCCGGATTTCAGATCCCCTAATTTCACATCCCCTGATTTCAGAACCCCTCCCCAGCTCCTGATTTTAGGATTCCCGCATTTAACAACCCCTCACTTGATTTCAGATCTCCCTCCAAATTCAGATCCCTCTGATTTTAGAATCCTTGATTTCAGCACCCCCAGATTTCAGATCCCCCCGAATTCAGTGCCCCTGCTTTTTGCTCCCCCACCCCGATTTCATATAACCCGTTTTCAGGACACTGATTTCAGCCCCTCAATTTCACATCTGCCCAATTTCAGATCTGCCAATTACAGATCTCCAAATTTCAGATCCCCAATTAACAGCAGACCCTGATGTCAGACTGTCCTGAATTCAGCCCCCTGATTCCTGGTGCCTGATTTCAGTATCCCCCCACTTTCAGCCCCCTGAATTTATCCACAGTAAGGTTACCCCTTTAATGGCAACTCCTTTCTCAGTGCTGCACCAGGACCTGTGAGAAATTGTAGATCCCGCACAATTCCCCAGTCTCCATCTTTCCCCCAAGCCCCCATTCTCCGGTCTCCATCTCACAGAATCTCCATTCTCCTCTCCCTCTCTTCCACAAATCCCCATGGTCTAATCTCCATCTATCATTCTGAGCCCACATTCTCCAGTCTCCCTTCCCACACTGAGTCCCCCTTCCCCTGTCTCCAGAGGCCCATTCCCCATTTTCCCAATCCCTTGAGTCCCCATTCCCTAAGGTCCAGCTCCCCCGAGCCCCGAAACTCCAGTCTCCATCTATCTCCCATCCACTCGAGTTCCCTTATTTTAGATCCATCTAATTTTAAATGCCCCAATTTTAGATTCCTCCATTTCACATCCCTCAATTTCTGCCCCATCTCATTTCAGAACCCCCTGATTTCAGCTTCACCCGCCACCCAGACCCCCAGATTTCTGATCCCTCCAACTTCATCCAACCCCAGTTCAGCTCTCCCAAGTATTGCATCCCCTGATTTCAGATCCTGCTGATTTCAGGTCCCCCAACTTCAATGTCGTTGAATTTAGATCCCCCAATTTCAGATCTCTTTGATTCCATATCCCCTGGTTTCAAATCCCCTGAATTCAGATCCCCCAATTTCAGCACTCCACCCCACCCCCTATTTTAGATCCCATATTTTCTACCCCCAATTTTCGTGCTTGGCCACTGATTTCGGGTCCCTCTGATTTCAGATCCCTCTGATTTCAGCCCCCCTCCCCCTTGCTGAATTTCATATCCTCCAATTCCAGTGACTCCCATTTTCAATCTCCAGATTTCAGGACTCCAATTTCAACCACCACCCTCTCCCCCAATTTTAGATCCCACCCAATTTCAGGATCAGATTGTCAAACATCCTTGATTTCAAATCACCCAATTTCAAATTCCCTAATTTCAGAAACCTTAGATATCAGATTCCCCCAATTTCAAATCCTCCTGATTTTAGAAATCTCAATTTCTGATCCCTCTGATTTCAGACCCACCGATTTCAGCACCACCGGATTTCAGATCCCACATTTTCTGCCTCACAATTTCAGCACTTCCCCCCAGATTTCAGGTCTTCCGCATTTCAGATTCCCCTGAATACATACCCCTTTCTGAAATTTCACATTTCCTGATTTCAGTGACTCCCATTTTCAGTCCCCAGATTTCAGGACACCAATTTCATCACCACTGATTTCAGATCCTCCCAATTTCAGATCTGCCAATTAAAACTTCCCTGATTTCAGATCTGCTGATTTCAGATTCCCCCAATTTCAACTCCTTTCACTTTCAGATCCCCTGAATTTAGGTCCTCCAATTTCATAATCCACTTATTTCATACACTCCTAATTTCAGATCTCTTGATTTCAACTCACCTGCTTTTGGATTCCCCCGTTTGTCACACCCCTTTTAAAGCACCCTCCTCCACCTCCCGATTTCAGGTGCCCCCAATTTCAGTGACCCTCATTTTCAGTTCCTAGTTTTCAGCCCACAATTTCAAATTCCCCAACCCCCAATTTAGGATCCCCCAATTTCAGAACCGCCCCCCCCCCCCGATTTTAGATTTCCCGCGTTCTGATCCCATGATTTCGAATCCCCCAATTTTCAGATCCACACTGATTTCAGTGCCCCCTGAATTCAGAGGCCCCTAGATTTCAGACCCTGATTTCAGAACAGTCCCTCCCCCTTGATTTCTGAGCTGACTTGACTGACCACACTCCCCCCCCCCCCCCCCCCCGCAGATTGCCAAGACCTTCCCCGATTCCCAGGCTCCTGGCACCCCCCAACCCCCAATTACATTCCACGCACTAACGGGGTGGAACCTGGTTCTGTTCCATTTTATAGGCCCTTGATAATTCCACTCCAGCTGTACCTTAGCCTTGGACCAGAATTTTGAAAATTGGATTAACTATTTTTTGGAATGTGGCATCACTGGCATGATGCCATTTATTACCCAGCCCTCATTGTCCTTGAGAAGGAGGTGGTGGGACTTCTCATTAAACTGCGGCAGTCAATGTTGTGAAGGTGCTATCTCAGTGCTGTTAGGGAGGGAGTTCCAGGATTCTGCTTGATGAAGGAATGGCAATATATTTCCAAGTCGATGGTGTTAGCATGTACCCGCTGCCCTTGTCTTTCTAGGTGGTGGAGGATGTGTGTTTTGAAGGTGCTGACAAACAAGGCTTGGAGAGTTGATGCAATGCATCTTGTAGGTTTAGTTTAGTTTAGTTTAGTTTAGTTTAGAGATACAGCACTGAAACAGGCCCTTTGGCCCACCGAGTCTGTGCCGACCATCAACCACCCATTTATACTAATTCTACACTAATCCCATATTCCTACCACATCCCCACCTGTCCCTATATTTCCCTACCACCTACTTATACTAGGGGCAATTTATAATGGCCAATTAACCTATCAACCTGCAAGTCTTTGGCATGTGGGAGGAAACCGGAGCACCCGGAGGAAACCCACGCAGACACAAGGAGAACTTGCAAACTCCACACAGGCAGTACCCAGAATTGAACCCGGGTCGCTGGAGCTGTGAGGCTGCGGTGCTAACCACTGCGCCACTGTGCCGCCCATGTAGGCAGTACACACTGCAGTCACAGTACACTGGTGATAAAACACTGGCTCCAAACACAGACTAAACTGGCGTGCTTGCAGGAAACGGTAAACATTATCACCTACCCACAGAGCGAGACACAGGCCGTCTAAATATCGTGAGTTCTCATTGTTTGTAACCTATGCCAAGTACCAAACCAAACCCAAATTCATGGCAATGTTTGGGCACACATGTCCAAGTCCTATTAGTCAGGGTGGGGAGGAGGGGGAAACGGGGGCAATGGGTGATGTTTGTGTTCAGCAGTGGCGTAGAAGGCTAGTAAGTGTTTGCGTCACCTCACTGTCTTGCTGCAAACCTCCATCGTCCTTCCTTGTTGACTCAGTTGAGCGTATGCACTCACGGTTTGCCAGTGTTCCAGTTGCAAGGAGATATTTTCTTCATGTTCCGGCACTCTAATGAAGAGTGCACATGTATGTCCTGTGGTAGCCAAGTCTTTGAGCTTGTGTCATGCTCCCTGGAGAATGCAGACCATACCCTGTGCCCCACAGGAAGCCTAGGTCAGCACACACTTTTTTCCAGCCCTTGTTTATTTCCTCTCTCTCAGAAACAAACACAGTTAAGTGCTTTTAGTACAGACTAACTCTGTCACAACAAATTAAAAACAAGGCCAAGGATTCAAATCTCTAATTGGAGCTACAGCGAGGTTCACATGCAATGCTCTGTTGACCACGGCTTCTAATGAAATAATGATATTTTACAGTCATGCGAGTTCTTAGTTGTCACAAGCTGGTCCCCATGTGACTGTACTTTCTCAGCAAGTTTCAGGCCAATTTTTTTCCAAAGCTTTAGTCTTCTTTCTACATGTGAATCCCCCAAATAGGAGAGTGCAGGAGCCACCAATTCCTCAGCCTTTCCCGTTGGTGTTCAGGATATCAAGGTTGCTCTGTTTGATACTCATGCTGACTTTTTCAATCAGAAATGAACATAGCTGGAGAGAGCCCTTCGAACCTGCCCCGCCTTTCAACACGAGGCTGATCTTCTACTTCAACTCCACCTACCCACACTATCCCCATGTCCTTTAATTGCCTTAGTACCCAAAAATCTATCAGACTTAGCCTTGAATATACTCAACGACTGAACATCCACAGCTCTCTGGGGTAGAGAATGCTAAAGATTCACAACCCTTTTCACTTAATCCTAAATGGTCAACCCCTTATTCTGAGACTGTAACCCCCTAGTTCAGGTCTCCCCAGCCTGGGGAATCATCCTCCTATCATCTACCCTGACAAGTCCCTTAAGAATGTTATATGTTTCAAAGAGATCACCTTTCATTCTTCTAAACTCTAGGGAATATAGGCCTAGTGCATTCAGTCTCTCCTCATAGGACAATCCTTTCTTCCCAGGAATCAGTCTGGTGAACCTTTATTGCACTCCCTGTAAGACTTGAGTATCCTTCCTTAGGTAAGTAGACATACACCCCCCCCCCCACCCCCACCCCACAACCTGCACTACAAAGAAGTACAGCAATACATAGAATTACATAGAATTTACAGCACAGAAACATGCTACGCTGTTTAACTGGCCTATGCCAGCGTTTATGCTCCACATGAGCCTCCTCCCACCCTACTTCATCTATCAGCATATCCTTCTATTTCTTTCTCCCTCGTGTGCTTATCTAGGTTCCACTCAAATGCATCTATGCACTAAGATAGAGAACGTCATGGCCCGATTTTAACTTTGTACAAGTGGGTGGGGTTTGATTGAGTTAAAATTTTGCCCTCAGTCAAAAAATAGTGAAGGATCAGAAAGATCAATACTCTGGTGCCAATCCGCGCTGTTTTCCAATACTACCATATTTGCGCATTGGATCATTCTATATTCCTGGCACTTTATTTAGTACAGTCAATGATCAGTTTTGCCTTGCCATAGTTATGGATACACTGAAATATCACAGAAACTGTCTAGGCATTATAGCAAAAGTTTTTTATTGAATGCAAGACTCAGTCAGTTCGGTTCACTCAGTATTTTGGATATTGATGTGGCAATTTATAAATTGAGGGGGAGAAACCCCATGACAGGTTACCACAAGCCAATACCGAAAGGGAGAAACTATTTTCACTGGCAGGAGGATCAGGAAGCAGAGGACACAGATTTAGGATAATTGACAAAAGAGCTAGAGGGGAGATGAGGGGATGTGTGCTATTGTTAGCTGATCCACACTGCCTGAAAGAGTGATGGAAGCAGACTTAATAGTGATTTTCAAAAGGGAATTGGGTAAATACCTGAAACAGAAAAATTTACATAGCTACAGAGGAAGAGCAGGGGAGTGGGTTTTCTTTTAAAAGAGCTGGCACATGCAGCAAATGGCCTCTTTCTGTGCTCTATAATTCAAGGTGCATGGGAACGCCGTCACCTCCAAATTCCCCTTCAAGTCACACCCCACCCCGACTTGGACATATAATTCCTTCATTGTTGTTGGATCAAAATGCTGGAACTTCCTGTCTCTCAGCATTGTGGCAGCACCTTCGCCACATGGACTGCAGCGGTTCAAGACAGCGGCTCAGTGCCACCTTCTCCAGGGCAATTAGGGATGGGGGATAAATGCTGCCCTTGTCAGCGATGCCCACATTCTGAGACAATATAAAGAAACTTCTTTAACCTTTCCTCCTACCCATAATTCTTGATAACTCTGTGGTTTGACTCTATACCTCCTCAAGGGCAATAACACCCATCCTGTGGCCAGAACTGCACACAGTAATCCAGAGGAATACCAACCAACAACAGTTTATGCAGTCATTTCACATCATCACTGTTTCAATATCTTGGAATTTCCTAACGAACACCATTCTGGGACTGCGCTGATTCAAGATGAAGGCCCACCATCACCTTGCCAGAGCCAGTAAATGTCAGCCTTACCAGTGCCATCCAAATGCAGACAATGAATTCCTTAAAATAAAACCGGAGAGGTGAACATGCCTTTCCCAACATGCATTACGGCCATAGAAGTACTTTTAGTGAAGTGTAGTCACTGCTGCAATGTAGGAAATGCTACAGACAATTTGCACACAGCAAGGTCCCACAAACAGTAACGTGATAATGACTAGATAATCTATTTTAGTAATGCTGGTTGAGAGATAAATATTGACAAGACATTGAAGAGAAACCAACTCCCCCCCTCCCCTCCCACCACCATTCTTCTTCGAAATAGTGTCATGGGATAAGAGGGGATCCTGAGTTTAAGGGGACAAGCAATGAAGAAAGTTTATCGAAAAATAAACTCTATGGTCTCAGCGTTAAAGGAGAATGTCACTGAGAAGTAGTTAAATATAAAATGCGAAACTCCTGACTGTTACTTCAGAAGGAATGAGGAAAGCAAGACCAGTGGACAGAAATTTAACTGACATTAGGAGGAAAACTCAAGGAGCAAAATGTATTTGGAAGGTGAATGCAGTGAAGGAACCCACCTCATAGTCATTGGGCCCAATGTGCAGACCCAGAAAAATCCCCTTTGGAAATTTTCACACTAATTTTAGTAAATTATGTGATTGCGTTCTGTACTAGAGAACATTCAAGAAAGCAAAGAAAGAACTTTCACAACCTCGGGGCTTCACAGCCAATGAGGTGCTTCTTGGAACTGAGGTCAACGTTGCAATTTGGGTGCAGCAAGGTCCTAGACAGCAATGAGATAAATGACAAGATAATTCGTTTTCTGTTATTGTTGCCATTAATAGCTCCTCTAGACCCATCTTTTATTTCTTTACTTATCCCATTAACTATCCTTTTTTGCTTTACACTATCATCCTTTTTGTCACTTTAATCATACCTGCCTTCTGCTCTATCTCAGACATTTCCTTTGCCCTTCCCATTTCCCTTCCATTGAGAGGTCATCGACCTGAAACGTTAACTCTGCTTCTCTCTCCAAAGATGCTGCCAGACCTGCTGAGTATTTCCAGCACTTCCTGTTTTTATTTCAGATTTCCAGCATCCGCAGTATTTTGCTTTTATCCCTGCCTCTGTACTTGCTTAAAACCTATTAAATCTGTAACATTTTCTCATTCTGACAAAAGGCAGTTTGGAGGTGGGGAGAGCATAAAATCGGGTAGGATTGTGGTGGTGGTGGGGGGGTAATTAACCTCCAATTAAGGGCCTCGTCCCGCAGCAGCTGCAGTGGGCAGTCTTGTCACCGCAAAGGAAGCACAGCATGAAAAATTGTGTGGGCTGCTTTCCAGCTCCGGGGGTTGGGGGGGTTGGTGGGTGGGGGGGGTGGGGTTCCTCATTCAAAGGTACTTAGCGCCTGATCAAGGGACCCGGCATCGGGAAGGAGGAGGCCCACTGAGGACCACCCCACTGCCCTTGCTGTCGACCCTCCTCCCACCCCTCCCCCGTGACCCCCACCCCACGAGACCCCTCCCTGATGTCCCTTAAGCCTGGTTCCAGCGCTGCTCCTTGGTGTCTGGTCACTGGCTGCAGTTACTGGCCTCTGATTGGCCAGCAGCTTTGTAAGGCCAGGACGTCCAGCGACAGGGTCCTGTAACTGACTCTGACTCTAAATCAGGGTTGTCCAGCATATGGCTCGCAGGCCAGGATCGGGCCCGCCAAAGGTTTCCATCCGGCCCACCGGTGTAAACTCTACCCGGACCGTTCCTCATCCTCACCAGGGCTCCATGACCGGAGATGGGAAATTTCCCATTGTCTTCTCCCTGCAGACCGGCTTTTAAAAACATTGCGCTGTCAGATTCACAGCTGACTCGGGGTTTTCTGACTTTTTTTAAAAGCTTGCTGGAAATCCCCGAATCTGTACAAAGTAGGGAAGTGTATTCCTGCTTCAGCAGTTGTCAGCTGTGAAACTGACAGCACAATGTTTTTAAACAAACTAACCAACCACAAAGCTGCTGTGCTGAGCGCACCCGATCCCTGCAACTCAGAGAGAGGGAGAGAGGAGGGGGAAAACAGAGAGAGCAAGAAGGAAGCAGAGAGACAGAGGGAAAACACAGAGAGGGGGGGATCAAATAGAGAGAGGGGAACAGAGATAGAGGGGTGAAAAAAGATGGAAGGGAACAGAGAGAGGGGAGAACAAAGAGAGAGAGAGGGGAACAGAGAGAAAGGGGGAAACCTAGGCCGGAATTTTACGCTGCCCCAGCAGGTCGGATGGTGGCGTGGGGGCGGCGTAAAATTGAGTGGCAGGCTCCAGGAGGCCTAACCGCCCCGATTCCACCTCCGACCAAGTTTACGGAGGTTCGGGGGGGGGGGGTGGTGAGAAGCAGCCCGCCTGCCCAAGGCCAATCAAGACCCTTAAGTGGCCACTTAACGGCCACTTAAGGGCCCTTGCCCGCCTCCACGGGTATTTTACCTATGGCAAGCGGGTGTACCAGGGGTGCGGAAAGGCCACCCAGCTATAGCTGTCGGCCTTTCCGCACCCCGGGTGGGGGGGGGGGCCTGGCAATCGGGCACAGGGTGCCCGATTGAGGGCCGCCCCCACCTCCCAACCCAACCCCGGGATGCAAGACGCCCTCCCTCCCCCCAAATGACCACCCTAGCCTCACCAGGGCACGACCGATTCCCCTGATGAGGCTGCCCGAACTTTCCTTCTGTCCCGGTTCCATTGTGTCCGCCTCCGTCGGCTGGGCTGCAGTCTCAGCAGTGGCCACCGCTCCCGGTGGCGCTGCTGAGTCTAAGAGCTGCCGGCCTGCTGATTGGCTGGCAGCTCACTGAGCGGGACCTCCTTCCTCAAGTGGGTGGAAGTCCCGCCTCGGGCCAATTAAAGCCTGGGGATCCGTAAAATACGGGAAGGATCCCAGGCTGGGCGGGAGCGGGATAGGCACCAACATTTACGTCGGAGTCCGGCTCCCGTCTGCCCAGCATAAAATTCCGGCCAGAGAGAAAGGGGGGAACAAAGAGAGAGAGAGGGGGAAACAAAGAGAGAGGGGAACAAATAGAGAGAGAGGGGAACAGCGAGTGAAAGGGGGGAACAAAAAGAGAGAGGGGAACAGAGAGAGAGAGGGGAAACAAAGAGAGAGGGGAACAAAGAGAGGGAGGAACAAAGAGAGAGGGGGGAAGAGAGAGAGGGGGGACAGAGAGAGTGAGAGACAGATAGAGAGAGGGGGCACAAAGAGAGAAAGAGGGGGACGGGGGGGGGGACACAGAGAGTGAGGACGACACAAAGCGGGGGGAACACAAGGAGAGAGAGACAGAGACAGAGACAGAGAGAGAGAGAGATCAAGATCACTCCTGACAGATGGATATCTATCCGGAATACTCTGCATCACTACAACAAGTGTGCAGGCAGACATTGACTACTTGTGCAAGCAAATAAATGCCAGGTATAGCATTAAATCAGTGTCCAACATAGTGATGAGAAAGTAAGTCAATAAATTAATCTTCTCATTTAAAGCTTCTTCACAAAAATGCACATTTGTTGTTGTTTCGATTAATAGTAAAATAACTTTTTAATGCCTTTATCTTTCCGAAATTGTCTCACCGGCCCCCCCATGTAAGACAAAAATTGTATTGTGGCACCCCCCCACACCTCACAACAAAAGGTTGGACAACCCTGCTCTAAATCCTATGGAAGGCTCACCGCTGTCCAGTTAAGTGCCTGATTGGCACTAAATTCAGCGGGCCTTCCATAGAAGACGCGACATGGGGATCTCAGCGTCAGTTTCCCCCAATGCCGAGACCCCTGCCACCAGCATAAAATTCCCCCTGTTAACACTGTTTCTCACTCCATAGATGTTGACTGACCTGCTGAGTATTTCTAGCATTTTCAATTTATATAATCTGTTTAAGGTGTTAGCTGAGGGTTAAATATTGGCCCAGGACACTGGGAAGAACTCACCTATTCTTCTTTGAAATAGTGCCATGGGATCTTTTACATCCACCTGAGAGGGCAGATGGGACCTCGGTTTAATGTCTCATTCAAAAGGCGGAAGGCACCTCTGACAGTGTAGCTCTCCCTCAGTACAGCACTGGAGTGCCAGCCTAGATTCTGTGCTAAAGTCTCTGGAGTGGGACCTGAACCCACAACCTTCTGACTCAAAGGCGAGAATGCGACCACTGAGCTAATGCTGGGGTCAAAAAGGAGAGCTGTAGACTGTTTGGAATAAAAGTAATGTGTTTGCAAATTTGGTTTGCGTTATGTGTTCTGGCCGGGTTGGGTTGAATATGCTGAAGTGGTAAACTCACATCAAACCGCCAGATTTGCTGCAACCGAATGATTCAGGAACTCTCGTCTCAACCTCTAGCCTGGTCTATTTGACATTAGGTTGCTATGTTCCTCGGTGACCTGAACATGCCATTCCCGAGGCGCCCAGAAAAGCAGCAGGAACCCACTGGCACATAGTCACTCTTTGAGCTGCTACATTCCGGGACCATTGTCAGAAGCTACCCAAGTGTTCACAAACTTACTGCTAATTAAAGGCAGTTGAATAAGTAATCCTCAGCGCTCTTCTTCAGTCACTCACTGTCTCCTTGTCTGATCAAACGATGCCGTTTTCAGCCTGTTGGGCAGAAGGAACCTCAGTGTAATGGGCATCTCTCAGAGACGTACCACGTAAGAGGAAGTAAGTTTAATTATAACTCAGCATTGTTTTTGGAAGAGGCCAGAGTGGAGTGGATTTGTTCGTTCATGCTCTGTTTCCAATGATTATTTGTGCCCTATGGTGGTACTTTTACTTCATGTCTGGCTTTCATTTCTTTTTAAAAACACAGATTAGATTTCCAGACTTTGCTGCATATTTGGGAATTGTCCCCCCAAAAGCTTTTCAGTCAATTAGACACACATTGTTGCCCCTCAGTTCTATATACTGTTTAACTGTAGTCTATAATCTCGCTGTGGCTCATTGTAGCACTCTTAAATCTGAGTCAAAAGGTCATTGTTTCAAATCCCATTCGAGAGACATGAGCATGTAACCCAGGCTCAAATTTCCAGTTATCTCTCAAGCAATATTTATCGCTCAACTAATATCACTCAAATAGATTATCTAGTCACTATCGCATTGTTGTTTGCGGGACCTTGCTGTGCACAAATTCGCTGCAGCGTTTCTTACATTCTACCAGATCATCTGTCTTAGGTACTGGTTGAGGAGTAAATATTGGCTGGGAAGAACTCCACTGTTCTTCTTCAAAATAGTGCCATGGGATCTTTCACATCCATCTGAGAGGGCAGACAGGAGATAACTGAAGGAATGCTGCACTGTCGGCAGTGCCATCTTTCAGATGAGATGTTAAACCGAGGCCCTTTTTGCCTTATGTGTGTCCAACATTGATAGCGACAGGCATGGGTTAATCACACATCGTGATCCCTGTGCCCATTTTTAGAGTCTTTCCAATTTTGATCCCATGATCTCTAAGCCTTGGCCGTCTTAGTGTCACTGGAGGGCAAGTCCCACTGGTCCTCACCCAATCTTCACACACGTTCTTCCAGCAGGGTCTTCTTATAGATACCAAGATCCCTCTGTGAATCCTTAATCCACACCCTTCTATAGACCAGTTGAACCATCACACTCCAGCTGAAGTTTGGTAATTCAGAGATCAAATCTGTGGTCTTGTTTCAATGTGATATGTGTGATCTGTTTTATCGATCTGCGTTAAATGTCACCAGTTTATACAAAGCCCTGAATCTGCACTGTTATGGTTGTGTTCCACTTTGTCTGCTCGTTAAGACATTTTCTACTTTTCTCCACCTCTCTCTTCTCAAGGCACTCATTAAAACCAACTTCTTTGTCCCAGGTTTTAGGCCACCTCTCCTAATATGTCCTTCCTTGTTTTGTGATTCATCTTTTCCTTATGCTACTGTGCAGCTCCTTGGAATAATTTTCCGCATTAAAGACGCAGTATAAATGTGTGTTGTTTCTTCTTTTTGAATGTCAGAATCTGAGTTCAGAGAGACAGGAAAAGTTGCCTCTCCTCAGCATAATGCAATGTGTTTTGATATGTTTCACCAACAAAGAAACTATTCTGTGTTCAGTAATTTTTCACTTATAGAACTGACTGTTCGTTGTATGTAAAATGAATCAAAAAGATGCAAAAAGTAGCTATTTGTATGGAATTTTCCTCGTGTGCTAATATCCAGGCAGACAGAGAAGGCCATTGGGCCCAATTTTAACTCGCGCAAGTGGGTAGGGTTTGAATGGATTAAAATTGAGCACATACTGTCCAGAGTATGACTATTAATGTCTGGGGGGTGGGGAGGGGCGTGGTTGAGAGGGGAGACTGTTAATGTCCAGAGGGAGAAAGCTGTTAATGTGCAGAGGGAGACCATTAGGGGTAGTGCGTTCAGGCACTAAATGACCATTTGAGGTGGGCTAGATGGGGTCTTGGGCTGCAACTCCGGTTAAACCTGTGTTCAGCGCAAAACATCATCCTGGTAATAAAGTTGAAGTGCGCCCTCTGCATGGTTGTCCGAAGGTTGATTACTACTTAAAATGCCTGATAGGGCTCATTAAGCAGGCTGCCCAGCATTTTGGTGGCTGTCACTTGAACTAACGTTCACTCCTAAGGAAAGAGTAGGGCCTATTAGACACCAAAAAGGTAACCTGTGTGTGGAGCTGGAACAAGTGGGCATGGATCTCAAAGAAACCTTTGCATCGGTCTTCACAAAAGAGGGGAGTGATGCAAACACTGTATGTTCAGGAGGAGGCATGTGGAATATTAGATGGGATAAACATCATGAGAGAGGAAATATTAAGGGGTTCAGCATCTTTGAAAATAGATAAATCGCTAAGGTTGAGATGAAATGCATCCCAGGTGCTAAGAGAAGCAAGGAAGGAGATAACGGAAGTTCTGGTCATCATTTTCTAATCCTCTCTGGCTACAGGTGTGGTGCCGAAGGACTAGGGGATTGCTAACGTATTGTTGTTTAAAAAAAGGGAGAAAAGGATAGACCAAGTAATTACAGGTCAATCAGCCTAATCTCAGTGGTGGGCAAATTATTGGAAAAATTCTGAGAACATATGAAATAAAAGCTGCATTAGGCTTTTGCCCTTTAAACCAGCTCCACCATTTAACAAGATCATGGCTGATCTTCTACTCATCTCCACCTTCCCACACTATCCCCATATCCCTTAATTCCCAAAAATCTATCGACCTCTTTCTTGAATATATTCAATGACTGAGCATCCACAGCTCTCTGGGGTACAGAATTCCAAAAGATTCACAACCCATTGAGTGAAGAAATTTCTCCTCATCTCGTCCTAAATGGTCAATCCCTTATTCTGAGACTGAGATCCCATGTTCCCCAGCCAGGGCAAACATTGGGCTGAATTTTATAAGCCCGCCGCCAAAATTGGCGGCAGGCAAAAACAATGGCGGCCTGCCCGCATGGGCCACATGTCACGGAGCCACCGCAATCCTAAGTGTGGCGGGTCATTTAAATAGCCTGTGCATAGGCGCTGATGCCATTTTTAAAGGGCTTTGAGCCCTATAGTTAAATTTAAAGGTTTAAAGCACAAGGACATAAACAATAAATAAAGACATTTCTCCTGCCCTTCTCCCACCCCCCAATGACAATTAAATTAATTACTTGCCCTCTCCCCATAAAAACCTTACCTTATCCACCTGACCTTCCCCCCCCACCAAAGTGCATAAACGTTAACCTCAAACCTTTCCCACCATCCCCGACACCAATGATGTTACTTTGACCCCATCCCCCTACCTCCTGCACTGAGAAACCTACCACCTCCCCACTCCCCACAAGTGTTCTACCCCGTTTCCCCGGATCCGAAGGCATGGGAGTCCCGGCCACTGGGCCGAAGATCGGAGCGGGAACTCAGGCGAGGACGTAAATATAATTAATGCATTCATTTACATTTATTTGAATTTGCAAATGGGGGCCCTGTCACCAAGCGGAGGCCTTGCCACCACCGGCAATATTGGGCTGGGCCCTCCCATTGTTGGGGCTCGTGGCAGCCCTCTCCTGGAGGCATTTTCCGCCCCCCCCCACCCCCGCCACTAAACCCGACGTCAGGGGGTCTGTAAAATCTAGCTCATTTTCTCATCATCTACCCTGTCAAGATCCCTAAGAAGTTTATATGTTTTAATTAGATCATCTTCAGGGCATATAGGCCTAGTCTACTCAATCTCTCCTCATAGGACAATCCCCTCATCCCAGGAACCAGTCCAGTGAAACTTTGTTGCACCCTCTCTAAGGCAAGATGTCCTTCCTTAAGTAAGGAGACCAAAACTGTACACAATCCCGGTGTGGCCTCCTGAATGCCCTATATAATTATAGTAAGACTGCTTTATTCTTATTTTCCAATCCCTTTGTAACAAAAGCTAACATACCATTTGCCTGCTTAATTGCTTGCTGTACCTGCATGTTAACGTTCTATGTTTCATGTACAAGGACACCCAGTCCTCCTGAATGCAAACATTTCCTTATCTATAAAAACAGATAGTAAGAGTTTCTACAAGTATTTAAAAAGGAAAAGAATAACTAAAGTGAGCGTTGGTCCTCTAGAGAGGAATTAATAATGGGAAATAAGAAAATGGTGGAAGCGTTGAACCGATATTTTGTGTCTGTCTTCACTGTAGAAGACACCAATAACATCCCAGGAATACTTGTAAATCAAGAGGTGAAAGGGAGGGAGGAATTTAAAACACTTACAATCACGAGGGAAAGGGGACTGAGAAAACTATTAGAACTAAAAGCTGACAGTCCCCAGGACATGAAGGCTTGCATCCTATATCTTAGAAGAAGTGGCTGCAGTGATAGTATCACAGAATCCTTACAGTGCAGAAGGAGGCCATTCGGCCCATCGTGTCCACACCAGCTCTCTGAAACAGCAATTCACTCAGTTCCATTCCCCTGCCTTCTCCCCATAACCCTGCACATTCTTCCTTTTCATATAACAGTCTAATTCCCTTTGAATGCTTCAATTGAACCTACCTCCAACACATTCTCAGACCTTAACCACTCGCTGCGTGAAAAAATATTTCCTCGTGTCACTTTTGTTTCTCCTCCAAAATACTTTAAATCTGTGCCCTCTCGTTCGCAATCCTTTCACGAGTGGGAACAGTTCCTCTCTATTTACTCTGTCCAGACCCCTCATGATTTGAATACCTCCATAAAATCACCTCTCAGCCTTTTCTTCTCCAAGGAAAACAGTCCTAACTTCTCCAATTTATCTTCATAACTGAAATTCCTCATCCCTGGAACCATCCTTGTGAATCTTTTCTGTTCTCTCTCCAATGCCCTCACGTCTTTCCTAAAGTGCGGTGCCCAGAACTGGACGCAATACTCCAGCTGAGGCCGAACTAGTGTCTTATACACCCAGGTCCCTCTGCTCCTGCACCCGCTTTAGAATTGCACCCTTTATTTTCTATTGTCTCTCCATGTTCTTCTACCAAAATGAATCACTTCACATTTCTCTGCATTCAACTTCATCTGCCACCTGTCTGCCCATTCCACCATCTTGTCTATATCCTTTTGAAGTTCTACACTATCCTCCTCACAGTTCACAATGCTTCCAAGTTGCATATTATCTGCAAACTTTGAAATTGTGCCCTGTAACCAAGGTCTAGATCATTAATATAGATCAGGAAAAGCAAGAGTCCCAACACTGATCCCTGGAGAACTCCACTACAAACCTTCCTCCAGCCCGAAAAGCATCCATTAACCACTACTCTTTGTTTCCTGTCACTCAGGCAATTCCGTATCCATGTTGCTACCGTCCCTTTTATTCCATGAGCTATAACCTTGCTTACAAGTCTATTATGTGGCACTGTATCAAATGCCTTTTGAAAGTCCATGTACACCACATCAACAGCATTGTCCTCATCAACCCTCTCTGTTACCTCCTCAAAAAAACTCAAGCAAGTTAGTTAAACATGATTTTCCTTAAGAAATCCATGTTGGCTTTCCTTAATTAACCTGCATTTGTCCATTTTCTCCCAAATTATTTTTTCTAGAAGTTTCCCCAACATCGACCCCACTAACTTGCCTGTAGCTGGTGGGCTTATCTCTACACCCTTTTTCGAACAAGGGTGTAACATTTGCAATTCTTCAGTCCTCGGGCACCACCCCCGAGTCCAAGGAAGACTGGGAAATTATGGCCAGTGCCTCCGCGATTTCCACTCTCACTTTCCTCTGTATCCTCGGATGCATCTTATCTGGTCCTGGTACTTTATCCACTTTGAGTACAGACAGCCTATCTAATACTTCCTCTTTATCAATTTTAAACCCTTCTAGTGTCTGAATTGCCTCCTCTTTCACCATTGCCTGGATTGTACCTTCTTCCTTGGTAAAAGACAGATGTAAAGTGTTCATTTAATACCTCAGCTATGTCCTCTGCCTCCATAAGGGACCTTTATGGTCCCAAATTGGCCCCACTCCTTTTACCACCTTTTTACTATTTATATGTCAATAGAAAACTTTGGGATTCCTTTTAATGCTAGCTGCCAGTCTCTTTTCATGCTCTCTGTTTCTCATATTTGCTTTTTCACTTCCCCTCTGGACCCTCTATATCCAGCCTGGTTCTCAATAGTATTTTCGATCTGGCAACTGTCATAAGCACACTTTTTCTTCTTTATTTTAACTTCTACCTCTTTTGTCATCCAGGGAGCTCTGGATTTGTTTGCCCTACCTTTCCTCTTCGAGGAAACATACAATGACTGTGCCAGAAACTATCTCTTCTTTGAAGGTAGCCCATTGTTCAGCTATTGTTTTTCCTGCCAACATTTGACTCCAATTTATTCGCCCAGCTCCATTCTTATCCCATTGAAGTTGGCTTTCCCCCAGTTAATTATTCTTACCCTGGATTGTTCCTTTTCCATAGTCAGCCTAAACCTTATGATACAACGATCACTATCCCGTAAATGCTCTCCCACTGATCTTTGGTCCACTTGGCAAAACCCAGTGGCGACCTTCAAGAATGCAACTTTCAAATCGTGCACGCACTCGCTCCTGCAACCATCCGGATTTCAAAATTCAGCCCTTAATATCCAGAGGGAGGAGATTGTTAATGTCCAGGGAGAGATTGATAATAACTAGAGCGGGGAGACTGCTTATGTCTGGAGGCGCAGGGTGTGGGTTGGGGGGGGGTGGGGGGGTGGGGGTTGAAGGTGGAGGGAGGAGACACCGTTAAATGTGGAACAAGCCCTGCATATTTTTTAATTTCCTACAAATTATGAAAACTAAAACTAACCTATGCGCTGTTCACAATGAAATTCTGTCGCTTTCTACATTGTTCTTTCCCTCATTGAGTTTTTATTTCTTATTCCTCCTCTTGTTTTCCTTTACTTTCATTATCACCCTTTCTTTCTATCTTCTAACATATCGTCGTGTGCAAAAAGCTGGGGGTGGGCCTGAAATCAATAACATGAAAGACTGTTTGATATTATGGTTAGTGCTCTGCAGCGAGAACATTGATCCGGTTCACTTCAGTCGACATAAAATTGATCAATTAGCGAGCTTTGTTATGGTCTACAACCCTGATCTCTTCCTTGAAATATTTAGGGAGCAAAGGGAAAGAAACAAAATGAAATATAAAGAGACATTGAAACCTATGCAGCAAACAGCAGGTAAAGTGAGGAGAAAAGCAAAAAGCTGAATGATTTAAACATCATCCCAATCCTTCGGTGACCTCGGCGGTCTTCAGGCACAGATGCGCCGTCACTAAGCCCCAAAATATTTCGAGCAGATGCTCATTTAAATAGAGGGGGTGGAGTATCCACCCCCGATGACGTAGAGGGGGCAGCCACTCGGTCCCCCCGCAACAGCAGCTGGTGCCACCGTTCAGGTGCCAGCGCCATTTTTAAAGGGTTTCAAGGCCTTTGAAGCAATTTTAATTTTTAATGTTATATCACATTGTCCTCAAAAAATTAAATAAAAGCTGGAGGCCCTTTCCCACCCGCGCCCCCATGTTTGTTTTTGGGCCTATATCGCAAAAATGAACTTTTTTCCCAACCCGAACTTTGCCCCCCAACCTCGTTACATTTACCCTTCAACCCCTTCCCACCATCCCCACAGCCAATAAAAAGTGTTTTCCCGCTCCCCCGCCACGCCCTGATAATTTCACTCCTTCCCCCTCCCCACCAGCGTCATGCCTCGGAACTCCAAATGGAGTTCCGAAGGCGCGGGTGTTGTGGCCGGCGGCCGGAATATCGGCATGGGACGGCCACCAGGACAAGGTAAGTTAATTTGCGTGCATTAACCTTCATTACCATAATGAAATGAAGGCCCTGCCATCGAGTGGCAGAGGAGGCCTCGCCGCCGACGGTAAAATGCGGCGGGGCCTTTTCAGCGTCGGGGGTCATGGTGGGCCTCTCCCGGATGAATTTTCCAGACCCCCCCCCGCCGCGAAGACCCCGACGCCGGAGGCCTCAGAAATTCAGCCTGGAATCTTCAACTGCAAAAATAAAAAAGAACAAATTCACTGTCCAAACCAGGCTTACCTCACACCCGGATGGACTAAAAACATGCATTTAAACTACTGCCGAACACCTTCTGTTTGTCTCCTTCCTCCTAAAGGCAACAATATTACCAAATACTGCATTCTGCATTTTAATTATTAAGGTTTCAGCCAGAAGCTGCCATCAGTTGATGAGCTACAGTATCCAGGGGATGGACTCCTGTAAAGATTACATAAAATATACAGCACAGAGACAGGCCATTCATCCCAGATATCTATGCTGGTCTCTATGCTCCACATGAGTCTCCTCCCCACCTTATTTCATCTAATCCGATTGATATATCTTTCTATTCCTTTCTCTCATGTACTTATCTAGCTTCCCCTATTCACCTCAAATACTCTATATGGTAGCAAGTTCCACATTCTAACCACTCTCTGGGTGAAGAACTTTCTCCTGAATTCCCTATTGGATGACTTAGTGGACTTCTTTTGGTCTGACCACAAGTTCAAGTATCTTCTCTATTCAACCCCTTCATAATATTAAAGAGCTCTATCAGTCTTCTCTTTTTTACCGAAAGGAACCCCAGCCTGTTCAATTAGAACCTCTCAGTTCTGGTGTCAACCTTGTAAATCACTTTTGCACCTTCTCCGTGTTACTATCTCCTTTTGGTAATAAGGAGACCAGAACTGTGCACTGTACTCCAAGATGTGTTATCTTGAGCTTCATTGAAACTCTTAGTTATATTTTTAGCTAACTTTTAGTTAATAATTGCAATGCCACGTCCAAACACCCAGTGTAAAAAGACAAGTACACAAAGCAAAACACTTTTGCATGGTTGTTTGCCAGTTTAAAACTTACCTGGGAATTTTAAACAAGGAGGTAGTAGTAAGGAAAATCAAACAGTGCTCCTGCACAGTGAATGAGGATAGGGTATTCAAGTGAGGAATTGCATTTATATAGAGCCTTTTACAACTTCAGGACATCCCATAGCACTTTACAGCTAATTAAATACCTTTAGAAGCATAGCCACTGTTGTAATTTAAGAAATGTGACAGCCAATTTGCGCACAGCAAGCTCCCACAAACAGCAATGAAATAATGACAAGATAAACTGTTTTGCTGATGTTGGTTGAGGGAAGAATAACATAGAATCATAGAATGGTTAGAGCACAGAAGGAGACAATTAGAACTGACATGTCTGTGCCAGCTCTCTCCAAGGGATACTCAGACCCACTCCCCTGCCCTTTCCCTGTAACCCTGCAAGTCGTTTCTCTTCAGATAATTATGCAATTCCCTTTTGAGAGCCAGGATTGAATCTGCCTCCACCACACTCTATGGCAGTGCATTCCAGATCCTAACCACCCACTGTGGAAAAAAGGTTTCCTCATGTTGCCGTTGCCAATCACCTGAAATCGGTGTTCTCTGGTTCTCGACCCTTCCATCAATGGGAACAGTTTCTCTCTGTCTACACTGTCTAGACACCTCATGATTTTGAACACTGCTATCGAATCTCCTCTCAACCTTCTCTTCTCTAAGGAAAACAATCCCAGCTTCTCCAATCTATCTATGTAACTGAAGTCCCTCATTCCTGGAACTATTCTCATAAATCTTCTTTGCACCCTCTCTAAAGTCTTCACTTCCTTCCTAAGGTGTGGTGTCCAGAACCAGACACAATACTCCAATTGATGTTGAACCAGTGTTTCGTACAGGTTTGTCGTAACTTCCTTGCTTTTGTACTTTATGCCATTATTTATAAAGCCCAGGATCCCTATGCTTTATTAACCACTTTCTCAACCTGTCCTGCCATCTCAATGATTTGTGCACTTATACCCCAGGTCTCTCTGTTCTTGCACTCACTTTAGAATAGTATCCTTTATTTTATATTGCCTCTTCTCATTCTTCCTACCAAAATGTATCACTTCACATTTCTCTGCATCAAATTGCATCTGTCACATGTCCCCCATTCCACCAGCCTGTCTATCTCTTCTTTAAGTTGATCACTATCCTCCTTATAGTTCACAATACTTCTGTTATCTGTAAGTTTTGAAATTGTGCCTTTTACACCCAAGTCCAGGTCAACAATATATATCAAGACAAGCAGTAGTCCCAGTACCGACCCCGAGGGAACCCCTCTGTATACCTTCCTCAACTCTGAAAAACAAACATTTACCACTACTCTCTGTTTCCTATCATTCAGGCAGTTTCATATCCACGCTGCCGCTGTCCCTTTTATTCCATGGGCTTCAACTTTGCTGACAACTCTGTTATGTGGCACTTTATCAAACGCCTTTTAGAAGTCTATGTACACATCAATGACATTACCCTCATCAACCCTCTTTGTCACCTCATCAAAAAACTCAAGCAAGTTAGTTTAAATATGATTTGCCTTCAACAAATCCATGCTGGCTTTCCTTAATTAATCCACACATGCTGTAGGATCTTTTACATCCATCTGAGAGGGCTTAGCTCTTGGTTTATTGTCTGATATGAAAGACGGCACCTACAACAGTGCAGTACTCCCTCAGTACTGCACTGAGTGTCAGCGTAGATTATTGACGCAGGTGCCTGGAGTGGGTCTTGAACCTATGATTTTCTGACTCAAAGGCAAGAGTGCGACATAAGATCATAAGAAATAGGAGCAGGAGTAGACCATTTGGCCCCTCGAACCTGTTCCATCATTCAATACTATCATGGCTGATCTTCTGCCTCAACTCTGCATTCTCGCCTGCTCCCCAAATCCCTCGATTCCCTGAGAGACCAGGGGCTGGAATTTCCTTACAGATGTGGGAAACAGGAACTTGCTCTGATTCTGGGTCAGAAACCCGCCTCCATTGGGAAACTGATTCAAACTGAGATTTTCAGATGGGTAAGCCCTTAATTGAAGGTGAGTCAGATCAAGTGTGGGGCTCATGTAGACTCTAATGGCAGCCATCACTGAGGCTGTTTGTTGCCCTGAGGGAGAGATCTGCCTTCCACTGCACCAGAGGGAAGTGAGATGCCACAGGAGAGCTAGAGGCCTGGCACTAGGGGCAGGGCAGACCCTCTCTTCATCAGTACCCATCTGGATCTAATCCTGGAGGCTGCGAGGGAGAGGAGGGAGGTCCTCTTCCCAGAGGGTGGCAGGAGGAGGCCACCTTGTCGTGCAGCAGGGGCACGTCTCTGTTCAGTGTTATCCCCCTCAGCCTCCTTTTCCTCCTCCTCGCTTTCCTCCTGCTCTTCCCCCAATGAGCTGTCTCCTTCCAGAGCCTCACTGTCCTCAAGGTCCACACCTCTCTGGAGGGCCATGTTATGGAGAGCTCAACAGACTACTACAATGATCAAGACCATGGCAGAAGGGTATTGGAGGGAACCAACCATCTTCGGAAACCCAATGGTCTGCTCAATGGTTGGCCTGCTGAGGAGGTGGCATTTGTTGTATTGCCTCTGTGCCCCTGTCTGGGGTTCCCATAGAGGGGTCAGTAGCTTCAATGGATTTCCCTTGTCCCTTTGGATCCATCCACGCAATTGGGGGATGGAGTGAAGATCTGAGGCAGCCTGGACTAGTGGAGGAGCTGCCAGGAAGGCGTGTGCACACATGGAGGAAGCTCTTGTTGTGGTCATGGACCAGTCAGACGTTGAGGGAGTGGGAGCTCTTCCTGTTGAATAATCTCACTGGTTGGTCACTAGTGCCTTGATGGCCACATGGCCGCATGCGATGAAGCCCTGCATCCAATGATGGAGGCAAAACCCAATGTCCTCTGTTTCTGTGCAGGCCCATCTCTGCCGAAATAGATGTAGTGCCTGCCCTCCGGAATAAGACATCCATGACTTGCCTGATGGCATGATGAGCTACCGACTGTGAGATGCCACCTAGGTCTGCAGCTGATCCCTGCTACGACCCAGCTGCATAATAATTCAGGGCAATGGTGACCTTAACTGTTGCAGGTTTGGGATTGTCATGGGGGCTGAGAGGCCACTGGTCACTGTGGATCAGAGCACAAATGTCCAAGACTCCAACGGCAGTGCCCTCTGTCATTTGCAGGTAGCTGACTCTTGGGCAGTAGACCCGATGTCTTGGGTAGTGCCTTCTTCCCCTTGCAGCCCCCTGCTGTGCTCCTCTGGCCTTCTCCTATCCAGGAGGATGCATCCACTGAAGCTCATCCTGGCTGCTCTGTCCAATGTCAGAGGAGCCTGTTCCCATCTCAACGCCCTCAGCTGGGGCTCATTCCTTCACCAGGCCTTCTCCTGCCAAACCCAGCTGCCCAAGTAAAGCCAGTGACCTCACGTCCCTTGCTGGCTTTCTACCACTCACCACTGACAAATGCAAGTCTTTCCGCATTGGCTACTCTGTGGCACTGTTTGAGTAGCTGAGCTTTATTCTGGGCTTCTACAATATATTAAACAGCCCTTCCCATTGCCCTCATGGCCGCCCACAGTGTCCACGACTTCTACACCCTGCCGTGTTCCAGACATCACATTTTCCCCGTGCAGTCCCATTGAAACTTACAAACTGCTCCTGACAAGCTTTTCAATGAGCTCCTTAATGACCTCAACAGCTATTTAATTGGAGGTGTGCAGGCTTCCTGATCCCTCCGCTCCGGTGTCCCTTTCAAAACAGCTTCACATTCCAGAGGCAGTGGGATCCCGTGCCGACCTCCAACAATGTGATTTTCAAATCACGCTCACACTTGTTCCCACACCCATTGACAGTTCAAAATTCAGCCCCTTGCATGAATACAGCTTTTTTCAAACTTGGAGACTTTAAAACTAACTCCTTTTTGAAAACATTCAATGTTTTGGCCTCAACTGCTTCCTGTGGTAGCAAATTCCACAGGCTCACCACTCTCTGGGTGAAGAAATTTCTCCTCATCTCAGTCCTGAAAGGTTTACCCCGTATCCTTAGACTATGACCCCTGGTTCTGGACTCCCCCACCATCGGGAACATCCTTCCTGCATCTACCCTGTCAAGTCCTGTTAAAATTTTATAGGTTTCTATGAGCGCCCACCCCCCCCCGTCCATTCTTCTGAACTCCAGCGAACATAATCCTAACCGACTCAATCTCTCCTCATACGTCAATTCCGCCATCCCAAGAATCAGTCTGGTAAACCTTTGCTGCACTCCCTCTATAGCAAGAACATCCTTCCTCAGATAAGGAGATCAAAACTGCTCACAATATTCCAGGTGTGGCCTCACCAAGGCCCTGTATAATTGCAGCAAGACATCCCTGCTCCTGTACTCAAATCCTCTCGCTATGAAGGCCAACATACCGTTTGCCTTTTTTACAGCCTGTTGCACCTGCATGCTTACCTTCAGCGACTGGTGTACGAAAACACCCAGGTTTTGCTGCATATTCCCCTCTCAGTTTATAGCCATTCAGATAATAATCTGCCTTCCTGTTTTTGCTACCAAAGTGGATAACCTCCCAATTATCCACATTATACTGCATCTGCCATGCATTAGCCCACTCACTTGTCCAAATCACTCTGAAGCCTCTCTGCATCCTCCTCACAACTCACCCTCCCACCCAGTTTTATGTCATCTGCAAATTTGAAGATATTACATTTAGTTCCCTCATCTAAATCATTAATGTATATTGTGAATAGCTGGGGTCCTAGCACTGATCCCTGCGGTACCCCACTAGTCACTATCTGCCATTCGGAAAAAGACCCATTTATCCCTACTCTTTGTTTCCTGTCCGCCAACCGATTTTCTATGCATCGCAATACACTACCCCCAATCCCATGCGCTTTAATTTTAAATGCTAATCTCTTATGTGGGACTTTGTCGAAAGCCTTCTGAAAGTCCAAATAAACCACATCCACTGGCTCTCCCTCATCACCTCTACTAGTTACATCCTCGAGAATTCCAATAGATTTGTCAAGCATGATTTCCCTTTCGTAAATCCATGCTGACTCTATCTGATTCTACCACTGTTCTCTAAATGCTCTGCTATAAAATCTTTGATAATGGACTCTAGAATTTTCCCTACTACTGACATCAGGCTGACTGGTCTATAATTCCCTGCTTTCTCTCTACCTCCCTTTTTAAATAGTGGGGTTACATCAGCTACCCTCCAATCTGTAGGAACTGTTCCAGAGTCTATGGAATCTTGGAAGATGACCACCAATGCATCCACTATTTCTAGGGCCACTTCCTTAAGTACTCTGGGATGCAGACCATCAGACCCTGGGGATTTATCGGCCTTCAATCCCATCAATTTCCCCAACACCATTTCTCTACTAATACTGATTTCTTTCAGTTCCTGTCTCTCACTAAGCTCTGCGTTCCCCAACATTTCTGGTATGATATTTGTGTCCTCCTTTGTGAAGACAGAACCAAAGTATGCATTTAGTTGGTCAGCCATTTCTTTATTCCCCATAATAAAATCCCCTGTTTCTGACCGTAAGGGACCTACATTTGTCTTCACCAATCTTTTTCTCTTCACATACCTATAGAAACTTTTACAGTCAGTTTTTATATTCCCTGCAAGCTTACTCTCGTACTCTATTTTCCCCTTCTTAATCAATCCCTTGGTCCTCCTTTGCTGAATTCTAAACTGCTCCCAATCTTCAGGTCTGTTATTTTTTCTGGAAAATTTGTATGCCTCTTCCTTGGATCTAATGCTGTCTCTAATTTCCCTTGTAAGCCATGGTTTGGCTACCTTTCCCGTTTTACTTTTGCGCCAGACAGGAATAAACAATTGTTGCAGTTCATCCATGCGCTCTATAAATGTTTGCCATTGCCTATCCACCGTCATCCCTTTAAGTAACGTTTCCCAATCCATCATAGTCAACTCGCGCCTCATACCTTCGTAGTTTCCTTTACTAAGATTCAGGACCCTTGTCTCAGAATAAACTACGTCACTCTACAACTTGATGAAGAATTCTATCACATTATGGTCGCTCGTCCCCAAGGGGTCTCACACAACTAGATTGTCAATTATTCCCCTCTCATTACACAATACCCAGTCTAGGATGGCCTGTTCTCTAGTTGGTTCCTCAACGTATTGGTCCAGAAAATCATCCCATATACACTCCAAGAATTCCTCCTCTACAGTATTGTGACTAATTTGATTTGCCCAATCTATATGCAGATTAAACTCACCCATAATTACAGATGTTTCTTAATCGCATGCATCTCTAATTTCCTGTTTAATGCCATTCCCAACATCACCACTACAGTTTGGGGGTCTATATACAACCCCCACTAACGTTTTTTGCCCTTGAGTGTTTCTCAGCTCTACCCATACAGATTCCACATCGTCAGAGCTAATATCTTTCCTCATTATTGTGCTAATTTTTTCTTTAACCAGCAATGAACTCCACCGCCTTTTGCTTTTTGTCTGTCCTTCCTAAATACTGAATACCCTTGGATGTTCATTTCCCATCCCTGGTCACCTTGCAGCCATGTCTCCGTAATCCCGACTATATCATACCCTTTTACATCTATTTGCACGATTAATTCACCCACTTTATTGCGAATGCTCCGCGTATTAAGGCACAAAGCCTTAAGGCTTGTCTTTTTAACATTACGTCCTCTTCCCACTATTTTTCACTGTGGCCCTGTTTGATTCTGGCCCTTGATTTCTCTGCCTATCACTTTTCTTATTCCCCTTACTGTCTTTTGTTCTTGTCCTTGATCCCCCCTCCTCTGACTCCTTGCAAAGGTTCCCATCCCCCTGCCATTTTAGTTTAAACCCTCCCTAACTACTCTAGCAAATACTCCCCCTAGGACATCAGTCCCTGTCCTGCTCAGATGTAACCCGTCCTGGTTACACCTCTGTACTGGTCCCACCTCCCCCAGAACCAGTCCCAATGCCCCAGGAATCTGAAACCCTCCCCCTCACATCATCTCTTCAGCCATGTATTCATCCGATATATCCAGCTATTTCTACTCTGACTAGCACGTGGCACTGGTAGTAATCCTGAGATCACTACCTTTGAGTCTTACTTTTCAATTTACTTCCTAGCTCCCTATATTCTGCTTTTAGGACCTCATCCTTTTTTTACCTATGTCGTTTGTACCAATGTGTACCATGACCACTGGCTGTTCACCCTCCCCCTTCAGAATGTCCTGTAACCGTTCTGAGACACCCTTGACCCAGGACCAAGGAGGCAACATACCATCCTGGAGTCTCTTTTGTGGCCACAGAAATGCCCATCTATTCCCCTATAATTGAATCCCCTATAACTATTGCATTCCCATACTTTTTACTCCTTCCCTGTGCAGCAGAGCCAACCGTGGTGCAATGAATTGGGCTGTTGCTGCTTTCCCCTGAGAGGCCATTCCCCCTAACAGTATCCAAAGCAGTATACCTGTTTTGCAGGGGAATAGCCACAGGAGATTCCTGAACTGCCTGTCTAGTCCTGTTGCTCTGCCTGGTGGTCACCCACTCCCTTCCTGCCTGTGGAGTCTGAGCCTGCGGTGTGACCACCTCTCTATACGTGCTATCCACGATACTCTCCACCTTGTGGATGCTCCACAATGTCCCCAGCTGCCGCTCCAGCTCCGAAACCTGGGCTTCCAGGAGCAGCAGCTGGACACACTTCCTGCACACATGCTGGTCCCGGGCACTGGAAATGTTCCCAGCTTCCGACATGGAGCACGAGGAGCACAACACGGCTTTGAGCTCTCCTGCCATGACCTAACCCTTTAAATTAAATTAAACCTTCTGGAAAATCTTAATGAGCAATAATATCAGTTACTCTAGGGCCCTTCTTTTCTGGTCCTTGTTACTACAGAACTCCCTAAAAAGAAAAACTACTTACTATATTTGAAAGAAACTTTAAACTTTTCTTACCTGAGATACTTACCCAGCTATTTAGAGCTATTCCCTAACAGCAGTGACTCACCAACCAATCACCTTGCAGCTCTCCTGTGATATCACTGTTGGCTTTTTTTTCAAAACTCTGGCGCGCTGGAAGAGGTCCAACTGCTCTCCGCTCCCATAGGTTAAGAGACTTGGTCTCGATCCTCGGGTTCGCTTTATAGGCTCTGCTCTCTGCGTTCTCCCCACAGGTCTGCTCCGCTCCCGGAAGGTAAGAGACTGGGCCTCAATCCTCAGGTTCGATTTACAGGCTCTGCTCTTGGCGTTCTCCCCACCGGTCCACGCCGCTCCACTCCCAGAAGGTAAGAGACTGGGCCTCGATCCTTGAGCTCGATTTATAGACTCCGCTCTTGGCATTCTCCCCACAGGTCCGCCTCGCTCCCGGTAGGTAAGACTGAGAGAGATGCAATTCTCAGCCAAAAGACGAACAGGCATTCCACATTGTGAACCTGACACATCATGTTGATGAAGTCAAACAACTGGAAGCTTTCGTCAATATTAACATCATGTGCCCAAAAAATGCTGGCAAACATATACTGAGGGCTTAAGATCAACACCTATATTTGCTAGTGCAAATATCCTACCAGTCCAAATCCTCAATGATATGTACTGGAGTGATTGGAAATCAATGCTACAACTGACAATTGCCAAGTTATCTGCATACAACAGGCCACCCATTCCTTGCAGTGGCACACTAACAATGCAATGCAGCTATGGCAAGTCAGCGTGGAAACCACAAACATTCTACCTAGTAGACACGAGCGGACCAGCACTGGCAGGACTACCAGCATGTAAGGACCTCAACATCATAAGAGCATTGCCAAGGGGAAATCTCCAAGGACCGGAAGCCGCTCGCAGACTCTGGGCAGCAACAAATGGTGCAGTTTGGAAATCCAGCAACAGCACAACTATGACGCACTCCCACCTCTGCTCTCTGTAGAACCACCAGCACCAAAACAAGCCAGATCAGATAGGTACTTCATGAGGCCAAATGCTCCTCCCCAACAAGTCCTCGACCTTGAGCCCCAAGCCTTCATACGTGGAGGATGAGGAGAGGCGAAGGACACGCAATCTCCTGAAGAGGCAGAGGAGGATTGAGTTAAAGCATTGTCTATTGGTTCTTCAAGATGAGGTGCCAGAACTTTCCAAGAATGACAAGGGCTCAAAGGTGATCATCTTGAGAAAAGCAACAGAGTATATTAGCAGGCTGAAGGTAGAGCAACAGAAGCCCTATGCAGAGAGGGAGAAACTTCAGAAAAAACAGCAACAGCTGAGGTGCAAATTCTCCGAGCAAGAACTGTCAAACTACCAAAACAATATATGGACTCTTAAGCCTCTTTATTCGTAAAGTTCATAATCTCTATACTTGTGTAAATAATTTTCATGTTATCCAATGTTATAGGTTTGTACTTTTAGCATACAAGAATTATCTTTGGAAAGAAGGGGGATGTTGTACGATTGCCTTTCATAATTATGACCCTTTAAGATCTTCGTATGCTAATAAGATAAGTGCTAGGACCCAGTCATGTGGCTACCAGCCAGATTCACTCTGCTACTGTACACCTAGAGGCAGGTTCTGTAAATAGTTAGCTCTGTATTGTATATAATTGTTTATCTGTAATAAACCTGTTTTGAGATCTTCAACCAACTGGACTCCAAGCATCTCATTTATGTTGCATCAGACAACATAAAAAGAACTCATTACAGATCCCAGAATATATTAACATTCACCATGAAACAAGTGAAAGGGCAAGTTGGCCCTCGTGATGCAATAATGGGCAAGAAATGGAAATGGCGCGAATCATTAAATTTTATGTGGCATTCTAAAAAAAAAGGAAAACTTAACAACACAACATTTTGTCAAATACCCACATCTATATACTTGGTGAGTTATAATTTCTTCAACTTATGGTTCCAACTGCTTCTATGTGGTGCATCTTTTGTGGCATCAGCAGAGGGCGGGGCAGGCTGCTCAGATCCCTGCCCTAACTGCTGAGATGCTTTTGGTCATCAGGAGTCAAGGCATCATGTTGGGTACTGGCTATGGGGGTGCAATGGGTGAAAAGTGGGAGCACTTGGAGTGGACATCCCACTCCCATGTCCCTTTTCCCTGGGCCAGTGCCACAACAGTCCGACCACTACAAATCAGATTGGTAAAGATCACTGATGTTCTAAGTCCATGGACAAGGTATCTATCATCCTGTTTATGGTGGCATTCAAACTCTGCAGGGCCGTGGTCATAGCCTGCATGGACTCATTTGAGGGCCTTGCTTGAAGCTCCGAGGAGACAGCCAGTCTCACCATGGCAGACATTCTCACAGTTGCCTGTGCTACCAAACCATTAGCAATTGAGTTGTCTTCTCCATCCTCTTCGCTATTGTGCTGAATGTGTGTGGCAAGTCTGTCAGTACCTGGCCAAGTGACTCATGTGTCTCCACCATTCTCCATCTGAATGATGGACCCAGGCTTCAGCAAATGTGTTCAGCTGAACTGAGCTCGGACAGAATGTGACCACAACCCTCCTCTCTCCACTCCTGCCACCAGTGTCTGCTCGTTTGCACTTGTGAGATGTGAATCCCCAGATGAAAACTCGACTAGCTGTCTAACTGAACCCACCATAGTACAATTATCTGTGTTAGCGCACGCCTGTACATCCTGTGACAGTACACCCTCAGAAGGAATGATCTCCTCAGAGAATTCACCCTCATGGATGTCCTGTGAAACTTGCTGCCTGGTAAACAAAAGAAAGCAAAATGATTTAGTGGTGGCAAAGTCACAAACTTGATAATTGCGATACTCAGACCTCTCATAGCTCAATCATTGCTGGAATGAAGTCAGCATATTTGTAGAAGAGTTATTGGTAATTCTGTTACCAGATATCTGTGAGCACCCGTCTCGCCATCTCTGACTGAGTGGGCCGCAGATATGCCAGTTATCTCCAGATTCTCCTCCTCTACATCGACAAGCTGGACTACTTGTGTCATGGCACCTCCAATCCTCCCCTTTACCCTTGCGTTTTCTGCTCTCTTCTCCTACAAGGAGGGAAGAAATAGACCAGTGGGTGAGTGAAAGTCAGATATTCACCCGCTGGATGCAGTACATTGATGAGTGTGACTATGAGACACATGCATCACATTGCATAAGGAATGGAGTGGGTGTCGACGGTGGATAGATAAATGGAGCAGTCATAAAGTGCATAGAAAGTGAAGGCTGGGTGCTGCTGAATGTTGGGTTGGTATGAGGAGTCATGTGATGGAGAACACTTAGCAAGACTGAGTTAAAGGGATGGGATGGGGGTGGTGGGCCTTAAAACACAGGATGTAGTTAAACCAGTAAATATACTCACTTTTCCTGACCTGGTTAGGTCATTAAGTAGTTTTCAACTTTGCATCCATGACCTGGGCACAACATCCTGCTGCTCAGCTCCTCAGTTACCTCCTTGGTGAGAGCAAAAGCTATGGGCCCTGACAATATTCCGGCAATAATACTGAAGACCTATGCTCCAGAACTTGCTGCGCCCCTAGCCAAGCTGTTCCAGTACAGCTACAACACTGGCATCTCCCCTGCAATGTGGAAAAATGTCCAGGTATGTCCTGTACACAATAAGCAGGACAGGTCCAACCCAGCCAATTACCGCCCCATCAGCTTACTCTCAATCATCAGTAAAATGATGGAAAGTGTCATCAACAGTGCCATCAAGCGGGTTTTGCTTAGCAATAACCTGCTTAGTGACGCTCAGTTTGGGTTCCGCCAGGACCACTCAGCTCCTGACCTCATTACAGCCTTGGTTCAAACATGGACAAAACAGTTGAACCCAAGAGGTGAGGTGAGAGTGACTGCCCTTGACATCAAGGCAGCATTTGACCGAGTATGGCATCAAGGAGCCCTAGCAAAACTGAGGTCAATGGGAATCAGGGGGAAAACCCTCCGCTGGCTGGAGTCATACCTAGCGCAAAGGAAGATAGTTGTGGTTGTTGGAGGTCAATCATCTGAGCTCCAGGACATCACTGCAGGAGTTCCTCAGGGTAGTGTCCTAGGCCCAACCATCTTCAGCTGCTTCATCAATGACCTTCCTTCAATCATAAGGTCAGAAGTGGGGATGTTCGCTGATGACTGCACAATGTTCAGCTCCATTCGTGACTCCTCAGATACTGAAGCAGTCCATGTAGAAATGCAGCAAAACCTGGACAATATCCAGGCTTGGGCTGATAAGTGGCAAGTAACATTCGCGCCACACAAATGCCAGGCATCTCCAACAAGAGAGAATCTAACCATCTCCCCTTGACATTCAACGGCATTACCATCGCTGAATCCCCCACTATCAACATCCTAAGGGCTACCATTGACCAGAAATTGAACTGGAGTAGCCATATAAATACCATAGCTACAAGAGCAGGTCAGAGGCTAGGAATCCTGACTCCCCAAAGCCTGTCCACCATCTACAAGGCACAAGTCAGGAGTGTGATGGAATACTCTCCACTTGCCTGGATGGGTGCAGCTCCAACAACACTCAAGAAGCTCGACACCATCAAGGACAAAGCAGCCTGCTTGATTGGCACCCCATCTACAAACATTCACTCCCTCCACCACCGACGCACAATGGCAGCAGTGTGTACCATCTACAAGATGCACTGCAGCGATGCACCAAGGCTCCTTAGCCAGCACCTTCCAAACTCGCGACCTCTACCAACAAGAAGGACAAGAGCAGCAAATACATGGGAACACCACCACCTGCAAGTTCCCCTCCAAGTCACACACCTGACTTGGAATTATATCGCCGTTCCTTCACTGTCGCTGGGTCAAAATCCTGGAACTCCCTTCCTAACAGTTCCTAACAGGTGTACCTACCTCCCATGGACTGCAGCGGTTCAAGAAGACAGCTCACCACCACCTTCTCAAGGGCAATTAGGGATGGGCAATAAATGCTGGCCTGGCCAGCGACGCCCATATCCCATTAATGAATAAAGAAAACAGGTTTCGTCCTCCCATTGCTGGGGGAAGTATGTGGCTCCTCTTCCTGACTGCACCCAGCAGTAATTCCAGGGACGCATCATTGAATCTGAATTCTGTCCTTGCTCTAGTCTACCATCCCTCCTCAACATCTCCAAGCTCTATTTGTGCACTGTCCCTTTAACTACAGCTGAAAGCACGCCATGCGAGTCCATATCGCACCCGTTGCGCAGCTTGGAGACGTGAAACCTGGAAGTCAAAACTAATTAGTGCAATTGGGATGAAATCGCAGATTCCGACATGCTCAGTTGGCTTCCGGGTTTCACACCCACAATTCCACCCTCTCCCCCACTGCATGGAAGCCACGGTCAGATTAATATTGGGGCCTGTATTACCAAAGCAGATGATGCGGTCAGGGTTAACTTCAATCCAAATAACGCTGCAGTAGCAGGGACACTGTACACATATTCAGCTTCGGAACAAGAAAGGAAAATTCAAAGGATTATTAACTATAGTAGCATTTAGAGGATTAACGATAGTAGTACTCAAGGGATTGACTGTAGTCATATTCAATGGATTAACTGTAGGTAGTATTCAGAGGATTGACTATCGTATTATTGGCTACATAGAGAGGGGGAGAAAGCACAGGTTTCCATTGTGAGATTCAGGAAGCTAGATGTGGAAGTAGGATCGTATATCATACAACCAGCTTTTAATTGTTTCATGTCCAGGAGCACAAGGGAGAGGTGTTGGAAGAGCTCCTAAAGATTGAACAGGATTTAAATTATGGACAGACTTGGGGCTTTACAGAATAAAGTGTTTTTGGGATAAAGAAGGGAAACTCAGTAGCTCAGCAACAAATGCCTGATCCAAAATCAGAATAAGCCAGACAATTGCAGATCAGTTAGCTTCATGTCACCAATAGGAATCATAGAACATTACTGAACACTTAGAAATGCATGGGCTAAGCAGGGACAGCCAACACAGGTTCGGAAAGGGCAGCTAACACTCATCTAATTGAATTGGATTTTGTGAGTGTATAGATAAAGGGAATGGAGTGCATGTGGTATATTTGAACTATCAAAAAGCTTTTGATAAAGTGCCACATGAGAAACTTTTTACGATTAGAGGGATGGCTGGAAGATGGAAAGCAGAGGGTAGGAGTAAATGGATGTCTCTTGGACTGGCAAGATTTAACTAAATGCATGCCTTGAAGATTAAGTTGGGACCTCTGCTATGTATAACTGATTTGAACATATGGAGAATAAGATAAAAATGAGATAGTAATACCAAATTAGGGGAGATACATACTGAATGTGGATCAATCTGAACATTAATAGAGATAATTGAGGGGAAGGCAGCTAATTTTAGGACCTTTATCCAAGCTCCCACCATGTTCTAGGTTTGCAAACCAAACTACACAACCAGCTTTGAAAATATTGTCTATTTCTATAAGATGATGTACTTTGAAAGGACAAATCAAGCAACCTATAAAAAAATTTGAAAACAGACTTTCAATTAACCTGAAAGAACACTTATGTCACTCTCGTCTTATTACAAAGCTGGTCTCTTGCGATGTATCTAATGAACCAAATGCGCTCCTTAACAGACGTAACACAGCTATCATTTAATATCTTCTCACTGCAATACCTAAGCAGGAGTACCTGAGGGAAGAGTTTGTGCTCCTTTTCCTCTGCAATGACCTAGTCCAGGGTTCGGCAATGTTTTTACCTGAAGAGTCTTTTCAAAAAAAATTGCTTAAAATAAAAAACTATTGGGAGTCGCAACACGAAATTTTGACATTTCTAAACCAAATGCTTGGCAAATTGCCAAATGTCTCTTGTAGCATGCATAATTTGCATATACAATAAATAAAATACATGTGTTGGATCTACGTATCAATAGAAAAAAAAAATCAAAATTAAAATTGACCTAACTCTGAATTATTGTATTCTTTGACTTTTTTTCTACTAAAATTTGTCAGTAAAATCATCTTGAAAACAAACTTAAGAGGCACAGAATCAAGACAATTTTTTCAGCTTTTGATCCTCATGAATAGCACATTCAGATTAATTTACTGTTTCAGCTATATTAGAGACAATAATAATCACAACCATAAAACCTGTTCCTTGAACCAAAGGCATTATCTATAACCATGGTGTAGCTACACCACTTGAACAGGTTTATTTTGAGAACAATTGTGTCTTTTGTTAAAATAATCGTTTGAAACCATAAAGTGCAGCATAATGATTCGCCTTTACGCCCCACAATAAAAACACAGCTCTTACTTTTCTTCACTTAATTTTTTTTCGGGCTTTTTTTATGTTAATGCAATCCAACTGGAATAGGTTGGGAGCCGCACATGAGATGTTAAAGAGCTGCATGTGGTTCTGGAGCCACAGGTTGCAGACCCCTGTCCCAGTCAGTTGCATCAAAGGTAATTGTTGATGGTGCCACATTCGATGGAACTTTTGACTCCCTAAGTTACGTTGAACACAAGGTTGCCAATTAAGAGGAACTAAGTGGCTCTTTTGAAAGGGGCACCACGAATGCACTGTAACAAAAACTAAAAACTTTAAGGGAAACTTAGCCAATCAAATTAAGGTGACATTTCCGGGAGAGATGATGCACTCCAGTCCCTCAGGTGCTCAAGTGTACTGGTGAACACTGCCTGCTCCCTCCCTAGGGATACCCAGGCACAGACACAGCTGCAGAAGAGAGGCAACCATTTGGGCCAAAAGACCCCCTAAACTGCCCACTGCCTGGACCTCTTGATGGCCGTCTTGGCCAGGCCCAGGAGCAGTCCCATGAGGCGGTCCTCCAATTGGCTCAGTCCCCTCCGCACCAGGTAGGCAAGTATCAGAAGTGTGGGACTGAAGTGCAGCCAGAAATTGAGGAGAAGCCTTTCAAATAATGAAAGAGGGGCTGCAACCTCACACATCCTGCATAGACATGAAACACGGACTGCTCCAGGCTGCAGAAATTATAGGCAGCCAGTGAGACCTTGAT
The DNA here is from genome assembly GCF_036365525.1 of Heterodontus francisci. Classification (NCBI taxonomy): domain Eukaryota; kingdom Metazoa; phylum Chordata; class Chondrichthyes; order Heterodontiformes; family Heterodontidae; genus Heterodontus; species Heterodontus francisci. The sequence goes on along the minus strand of NC_090383.1, from coordinate 19,713,384 downwards.
CAACTTAAGAATCTATTGCATGGGACTGCCACATGCAACACCTTCCACGCCAAATCCCTGATGGAGAAAGAGGGAACTCCCAGATAGAGAGCCTCCCATTGGGGTCTTCCATCTGCTCTGGATGACAGGATGGAATCAACTGTCTTCTAAAGTGCATGAAAATCGTTTCAATTAGCAACCCCATGGAAATTCACTGGAGCAGTGCAGGTGGCAAGGAGTTGCTAAAAGAGAGGCAATGATGAAGAAAACTGAGTCCTTCTGTTTATGGTTGTTCAAAGTTTAATCTGTATTTCTGTCCTTCATTTTAAATAAATTGTGGGGTTAGACCTATTTAAATTGTCACGGACTTTGGGAAGGAATCAGGCTTTCCCTTGTTTCATATTTAATCTTGGAATTACTGAGGCAGAGCTGCACTGTTAAAGTTGCTGTCTTTCAGAAGAGGCCCTGTCCGCCAGCTCGAGTGGAGATAATAGAATCCCCTGGCGCTATTTCAAAGAAGAACAGGTCAGTTCTCCCCGGTTTTCAACAATTATCCCTCAACCAACATCACTAAAACAAATTGGTCATAGTCACATTGCTGTTTGTGGGATCTTGTAGCGTGCAAATTGGCAGCTGCTTTTCCTACATTGCAAGAGTTATTAGTCTTCAAAAAGTACTTCATTGGCGGTAAAACATTTTGTGACATCCTGAAGTTGTGAAAGGCACTATATAAATGCAAGTTTTTTTTTTACACATTTCATCTGTGTATTCCACAGAAAATCTTCATCATTGGATGTGCTTTTTTTCCCCACAGCTCTGTGTTAGACACAAGTCACTAAATCTGATTAAAGGCAGCCTGTCTGGGCGAAGTTAGAGGGGGAGGCGAGGGTTAACACTGCCCTTTTGCAAACAAAGTTAATGTGAATCCGAATGGCAGACAGCAACTGTAATATGTTATAATAAATCACTGCTGACCTGAGTGGATCTTCCTTCTCACAGTGAATAGGCGATATTCCAGGGGGCCTCGGGTTGGCTGCCGCTTCCATTCGCCGAGCTGGTCCCTCCCTGCGCCGCTCTCATTGGCTCGGCACAGGGTTTGGGCCAGGGAGAAGAGGGCTGGAAGCTGAGAACAGCTGCAGAGAGTAGTCCGGGAGCTCAGAGTGTACATCGGAGAGGGAGAGGGAGAGGGAGAGGCTGCAGAGAGGACAACCTGACTCTGGGTATAGAGAGAGGGGAGCCAGGGGTAAAGAGAGTCAACCTGACCTCCAGGGGAGAGAGGGGACAGGGTCCAGTCTGACCCCCGGGGAGAGAGGGTCCAGTCCAGTCTAGTCTGACCCCCAGGGGAGAGAAGGTCCAGTCTAGTCTGACCCCCAGGGGAGAGAAGGTCCAGTCGTCTGAACCCCCCCCAAGGGGAGAGAGGGTCCAGTCCAGTCTGAGCCCCAGGCAAGAGAGGGGACAGGGTCCAGTCTGACCCCCAGGGGAGAGAGGGTCCAGTCCAGTCTAGTCTGACCCCCCAGGGGAGGGGAGCGCCGCTTTGAAGAGACGGGCCGCGGCTCAGTGAAGTGCCGGAGGGGTAGCGGGGTGGATGGTGGAGCGGAGCTGATTCCCCGGTAGAGGAGGAACTCGGTGCGAACACAGCCCAGCTACATTGCCGGTGCCGGGAGCGGCTTCTCCGGGAGGTGAAGCCAGAATCTGCTGGTGTTTGGAGCCGGGCCCCGTTACTTGCCAGTTACCTGAGCCCTCAGCCCGGAGATGGGAGCCGGCACCTCGGCGCAGGACCCCGCCCGCCTCAGCCCAGCCGACAACCCGAGTGAGGACGACAAAAGCCGACAGGAGGTGAGCGACCAGGAGAGGCAGCACACAGATGGGGCGGATGACCGGGTGAGTGTCTGGGGGGGTGGGGCAGTTGTCCAGGGTGTCTCACTGGGGGGACTGGGATGTGGTCTGGGGTGGGGAGGGGTGTCCTGGCTCTGCATGGACTGGGTTTGCATTCACCGGCCACAGGCTCTGGTCAAACTGCCAATCCCACACCCAACGGTCACCCACCAAGGGGTCAACTCTCAATGCTCAAGCAACTCCACCACCACCTCATCTCTCCCTTCCTCACTCTCTTTTTCCCCCCCCAAATCTCCTCTTCTTCTTTTCTCTTCTCCCCCCCCCCCCCCCCCCCCCCCCAAATCTCCTCTTCTTCTTTTCTCTTCTCCCCCCCCCCCAAATCTCCTCCTCTTCTTTTCTCTTCTCCCCCCCCCCCCCCCCCAAATCTCCTCCTCTTCTTTTCTCTTCTCCCCCCCCCCCCCCCCCCCCCCCCAAATCTCCTCCTCTTCTTTTCTCCTTCCCCCCCCCCCCAAATCTCCTCCTCTTCTTTTCTCCTTCCCCCCCCCCCCCAAATCTCCTCCTCTTCTTTTCTCCTTCCCCCCCCCCCCCAAATCTCCTCCTCTTCTTTTCTCCTTCCCCCCCCCCCCCAAATCTCCTCCTCTTCTTTTCTCCTTCCCCCCCCCCCCAAATCTCCTCCTCTTCTTTTCTCCTTCCCCCCCCCCCAAATCTCCTCCTCTTTTCTCCTTCCCCCCCCCCCCCCCCCCAAATCTCCTCCTCTTCTTTTCTCCTTCCCCCCCCCCCCCAAATCTCCTCCTCTTCTTTTCTCCTTCCCCCCCCCCCCCCAAATCTCCTCCTCTTTTCTCCTTCCCCCCCCCCCAAATCTCCTCCTCTTCTTTTCTCCTTCCCCCCCACCCCAAATCTCCTCCTCTTCTTTTCTCCTTCCCCCCCCCCAAATCTCCTCCTCTTCTTTTCTCCTTCCCCCCCCCCCCCAAATCTCCTCCTCTTCTTTTCTCCTCCCCCCCCCCCAAATCTCCTCCTCTTCTTTTCTCCTTCTCCCCCCCCCCCAAATCTCCTCCTCTTCTTTTCTCCTTCTCCCCCCCCCCCCCCCAAATCTCCTCCTCCTCTTTTCTCCTTCTCCCCCCCCCCCCAAATCTCCTCCTCCTCTTTTCTCCTTCTCTCCCCCCCCCCAAATCTCCTCCTCTTCTTTTCTCCTTCTCTCCCCCCCCCCCCAAATCTCCTCCTCTTCTTTTCTCCTTCTCTCCCCCCCCCAAATCTCCTCCTCTTTTCTCCTTCTCCCCCCCCCCCCAAATCTCCTCCTCTTCTTTTCTCCTTCTCCCCCCCCCCCCCAAATCTCCTCCTCTTCTTTTCTCCTTCTCCCCCCCCCCCCCAAATCTCCTCCTCTTCTTTTCTCCTTCTCCCCCCCCCCCCCCCCAAATCTCCTCCTCTTCTTTTCTCCCCCCCCCCAAATCTCCTTTTCTTCCCCCCCCCAAATCTCCTCCTCCTCTTTTCTCTTCCCCGTTACGCAGTGTCTTAAACTGTACAAGGTGTCAACTTTATTACTAAACTTCCTGAATTGTTTTTAGAATTGGGAAAATTAATTGTTGCATCTGCAAGTAAATTTGCACCCTCCCTCTAACGTTGGCAGGAATGTTTGAATATAAAATATTATTTTGAATAACATTGGAGTTTCAAGAGATTTGGTCCAATATTCTCGACAGTGAGACTGGTTACAGAAGACTGGACTGAGCTGAATGTGAACTTACTGTAATCATAATAACAGCATGTCTGGACTTTAGTTCAGTCTTAATAGGATAAACACTTTTTACCACACACCGTGTGTTTGTAGCTTTTGCATTTCATTGTATTTAAAAGTTCGTCCCTTCAGGACATGCTTTTTTTGTTAGAACTAGCTCACATTTTGGCATTGGTCCATTCACCAGGACAATAGTCGTCTTCACTGGAGTGGGGAGGAGAAAATTGACCGAAGTCCCTGGTCTAGCCAGTGAGGGGATACCTTTTATTAAAGAGGCTACCACAGCCACAGAAAGGGAGAGTTTAATTGGTGTTCAGACAGGCTGTTTGGATAGAGTTACAAAGGATCTGTTACCATATTGGGAGTGCATTGTAGAACAAGGAGACATGTGAATAAGGGTTGGGTTGGTCATAACAAAGCTATAACTAGGTAGGAATAGGTGTTTCTACCAAACTTGGATATATGACTCTCTCTATTCATTCATCCAAGTTATTTATAAATATCTCAAAGCTGAGTCCCCAGTACAGATTCCTGGGGGAAACCACAAATTGCATCCTGCTCATTGAAGTATGTATCCATTATTCCTACTCTTTGTTACCTCCTAAACAATGTCATATCATAAACAGCAATTTTAGTGGGTGGAAGGACACCTATCTCAGATTAATTGGCTGGAGTAAAATGGTAGATTATATAGTGAACTGGTAGCAGGGAAATACTTACATGCAAGTTGGATATTTTACAGGTTAAATATACTGTCTTTACTATAAAGGTGCTATATAAATACAATTTGTTCATGAAACATCCCAAGGTGCTTCATACAGGACCATCATAAAACAAAGTATGACACAGAGCCACAAAAGGAGATATTAGGTCAGATGACCAAAAGCTTGGTCAAAGAGAAGAGATTTTAAGGAGTGTCTTAAAGGAGAAAAGTGAGGTTTCAAGAGGTGTAGGGAGGGAATTCCAGAGCTTGGGGCCTAGGCAACTGAAGGCGTGGCCACCCATGGTGGAGTGATTAAAATTGGGGATGCACAAGGGGCCAGAATTAGAGGAGCGCAGATATCCTGCAGGGTTGTGGGGCTGAAAGAGATTGTAGACATGGAGGGGTGGGGCCAAGGAGGGGTTTGTAAACAAAGCTGAGAATTTTAAAATCAAGGTGTTGCTTGACCAGGAACCAATGTAGGTCAGCGAGCACAGGGGCGATAGGGGAATGGGATTTGGTGTGACTTAAGACGTGGGCAGCAAAGTTTTGGATGACCTCTCCACCTCTTTTTAAGACACTCCTTAAAACCTACTACTTTGACCAAGCTTTTGGTCATCTGAGCAAATATCTCCCTTTGTGGCTCGGTGTCGTACTTTGTTTTATACTGCTCCTGTGTAGGACCTTGGGATGTTTATGTTAAAGGCACTCTATAAATATAAATTGACTGGGAATAAAGGTGTAAAGCAAGGGTTCCAAGAATAGAGCAAAAATATGTTTTTGTTTACGAAAGGGCACATGTTCATTATGGGGGATAGGTAATGTAGAAGAAATTCACCTAGTGACTGAGACAGAGATACTGAAGTAGTTTGCTTCAGTTTCTATAGAGGAATGTAAAAGTGGGGCTGTAGGATTTTCTGAGCAAGGGTGGGGAAGTAGAACTGTTGGAGTACCTGAGGAGGATCTGCAAAAGATTTCTATATTTTAAGCAAGTTAAGGTAAATAAGGATAGAAAATTACCAGGCTCAGGTGATATGCATTTCAGAAGCAAAAGATTGGGGATGAAAAAGTGAAGGCTGTAATTATTTTACCAAAAAAATCTTAAACAGGAACTGTGCCAAAGGTCTTGAGGGAAGAACTACCTTTCAAGAAAATGAGTCAGGCAATTCTAGATGAAATTAGTTTTACCTGGGTCAAGAGTAAATGACTAGAGTCAGTAATCTAGAATGCAATTAGTGAAGCTGTGTGGAGTGACTGACAGTTAATGACTAGGTGACCTTTCATCAGAATGGGAAGATGCTAGAGAATCCTGTCATCTGTTAGATCCGCCCTCAATCTTCTAAACTCAAGGGGACACCTGGTATTATTCTGTGCTGCGCCCCTTCCAAGACCAGTATGTCCTTCCTGAGGTGTGGTACCCAAAGCTGAATGCAGTACACCAGATGGAATCTGACCAAGTTCTATAGAATTGAAGGACAGCTCACCACCATTAAATTCCAATCTCCTCGCGATAGCCAAATTCCATTAGGTGGTTTGATTGCTTTTTGTGTCTGTGCACTAGCTTTTAGTGACTTCTGTATGCGTGCACCCACATCCCTTTTGTCCCTCCACAGTTTGTGGTACCAGATTAGGGGGCATGTCAAATTGAGGATGATTGTAGGAGAACATGGATATGTGAAAGTTGAGAAGTGGTGTACGTTTGGCAGGGAGGGAAGGAATAGTAAGAATCTTAACCGAGTGAAGGATCAGAGAATGCAGGGCACCTTCATAGCGATCTAAAGTTGGCAGTTGAGGTGCAAAATGCCTCCAGGCAAAATGGATTTTGGATTTTATACATTTGCGTAGTGGAGACCTCCATTTATAGAGGTCCTTTATTCTGTCGATGGAATGTCCCAAACACCTGGCTGACCTGTGATGCTTAGTCTATTATTTTGTAGGTAAATGTAGTACACAAATTGTGCACAGCAAGATTCTACAGTAGCAAATTCAATGAGTCGCATTTATTTGGACCCTATTGTGTATCTCAGCTTCATGGGCAATTAATTATTTTGAAGCAGATTTTGTGTAGACAAATGTGGCTTGCCATTTTCTGCATGGCAATGTCTCTCAAATGTTAGACAAATGACCAGTTAATTGGTATTTGGTGATTCTTTGGCCTCCTTGTCTCGAGAGACAATGGGTAAGCGCCTAGAGGTGGTCAGTGGTTTGTGGAGCAGCGCCTGGAGTGGCTATAAAGGCCAATTCTAAAGTGACAGACTCTTCCACAGGTGCTGCAGATAAAATTGCTGGGGATGATGGCCGCCACGAGGACTTCTATGTTGGAGATACGGTCGCTGCCTCTGGAGAATCCTTGGTATCAGGTGGCAGGAAGATGGAATGAGTTGAGACGTCGCTCTTGGCTGACATACATTGTCCAGGCCTCGCTGCCGTAGAGCAAGGTACTGAGGACACAGGCTTGATGCACTCGGACTTTTGTGTTCCGTGTCAGTGCGCCATTTTCCCACACTCTCTTGGCCAGTCTGGACATAGCAGTGGAAGCCTTTCCCATGCGCTTGTTGATTTCTTCATCGAGGGACAGGTTACTGGTGATAGTTGAGCCTAGATAGGTGAACTCTTGAACCACTTCCAGAGCATGGTCGCCAATATTGATGGATGGAGCATTTCTGACGTCCTGTCCCATGATTGTTTTCTTGAGGCTGATGGTTAGGCCAAATTTGTTGCAGGCAGCCGCAAACCTGTCGATGAGACTCTGCAGACACTCTTCAGTGTGAGATGTTAAAGCAGCATCGTCAGCAAAGAGGAGTTCCCTGATGACTTTCCGTATTTTGGTTTTTGCTGTAAGATGGGCAAGGTTGAACAACCTGCCATCTGATCTTATGCGTTCAAGTCTTCAAAAGAAGGAATTTTGCTCCACACGAGAGCAGCAGTGACAAGATCCCAAACAGTGTAGGTGCGAGAACACAGCCCTGTTTCACGCCACTTGGGATAGGAAAGGAATCTGATGAGGCACTGTTATGCTGAATTGCGCCTTTCATATTGTCATGGAATGAGGTGATGATACTTAGTAGCTTTGGACATCCGATCTTTTCTAGTAGTCTGAAGAGACCACGTCTGCTGATGAGGTCAAAGGCTTTGGTGAGATCAATGAAAACAATGTAGAGGGGCATCTGTTCGCGGCATTTCTCCTGTAGCTGGCGAAGGGAGAACAGCATGTCAATGGTGGATCTCTCTGCTCGAAAGCCACACTGTGCCTCAGGGTAGACACACTCGGCCAGCTTCTGGAGTTTGTTTAAAACGACTCGAGCGAAGACTTTCCCCACTGTGCTGAGCAGGGAGATTCCACGATAGTTGTTGCAGTCACTGTGGTCACCCTTGTTCTTTATAGAGGGTGATGATATTGGCATCACGCATGTCCTGTGGTACTGCTCCCTCATCCCAGCACAGGCAAAGCAGTTCATGGAATGCTGAGAGTATAGCAGGCTTGGCACTTTTGATTATTTGAAGGGTGATACCGTCCTTTCCAGGGGCTTTTCTACTGGCTAGAGAATCAATTGCGTCACTGAGTTCTGATTTTGTTGGCTGTTCGTCCAGCTCATCCATGACTGGCAGAGACTGGGCTGCATTGAGGGCGGTCTCCGTGACAACATTTTCCCTGGAGTACAGTTCTAGGTAGTGTTCCACCCAGCGGTCCATTTGCTTGCGTTGGTCAGTGATCGTTTCCCCTGATTTTAGACTTGAGGGGGGCGATCTTCTTGGCCCAAAAGCTCTCTTAATGCCATCATACATTCCTCTGATATTTCTGGTGTCGGAGGCTAGCTGAATACGACTGCATAGGTGTTGCCAGTAGTCATTTGCACAGTGCCTGGCTGTTCTTTGTGCACCGCTTCTGGCTGCTTTAAGTGCTACAGATGTTAACTCGCTGGGGGCTTTCTTGTAGTTCAACAGTGCAGTGCGCTTAGCGGCTATGACCGGTTCCAGCTTTTCAAAGTGAGATTGAAACCAGTCTGCATTCTGCTTCTCACGTTTGCCATAGGTGGTCATTGCTGAGTTATCGGCGTCTCTGATGTGGGCCCACTTAGTCTCTGCATCCCCTGTAGGATTGTTTTGAAGGGCTTTTTCAAGTGAATTTAGAAACTTATGTAACAGCTGTGGATAAGAAATTCTGTTAGTGTTGATGCGTGGGCGGCCCTTCTGCTTGGAGTGATGTAGCTTTGGTTTGAGTCTAACCTTGCTGCACACCAGGGAGTGGTCGGTGTCGCAGTCCACACTGGAAGCTGCGTGTGATTTGGACACTGTTTATAGAGGCTCGTCTTGTGACGATGAGGTCCAGCTGGTGCCAATGACGTGATCTTGGGTGCCTCGAAGAAACCTGATGACCGGGTTTAGTATGAAAGAACGAGTTGGTGATGCAGAGGTTATGATAGGTACACAACTCCAGCAGTCTCTGTCCATTCTCATTCATCCTTCCAATGCCATAGTGCCCAAGGCAGGAGGGCCATGTGTCATGGTCGGCCCCAACCCTGGCTTTAAAGTCCCCCAGTAGGAACAAATGTTCGGTATTAGGAATACTAATATTATGGAGTTCCTTGCAGAACTGGTCTTTAACTTCAGGTGGGGAGCAGAGTGTTGGAGCATAGATGCTGAGTAGGTGTACTGGACCAGAGGCGGTGAGCAGTCGGGTGGACAGTATGCGTTCAGAGCCATTTGAAGGTGGTTTTTGGTGACTAAAAGGAGGAATATTACCCAGGACACTGGGAGAATTCACTGGATCCTCTTTGAGTAGTGGCACTTGGTTTAATGTCACATGCATAGAACAGAACAATCTCTACTATCAGCCTAGATTATGTGGGGGTTGAACCCACCAACTTCTGACTCTAAGGTGAGAATTCTCTGATATTGACTGCACCATATAAAGGTAGCTGTACAAACTGGATCCAACTGAATTCCCCCTTCCTCTTTTAGTTCAATGCAAAAGTAAATAAATGAAAACTTCACAGAAGGGTGTGGTGACCATTTTCCCCCACTACTCCCCTCTCCTCTGCTAGTGTATCTTGGTGAAATTTTAAAAAACTCTGGCCTTTGTTCCTATGGGTGGGTTGGGTGTTTAGTTTAATTTAACTGTGTCCAGTGATACATCACTAGGAATGATGCTTTCATGTGGAGAAGCGTAGGGCCCCAGGTAGCACTATCTAATGAAGAGGGTGAAGGCAGTTTCTCCTTTCAACAGCAACTTTCATTTATATAGTGCCTTAGAGATAGTAAAACATTCCAAGGTACTTCACTGGAGCATCATTGGACAAAATTTGACACCAAGCCACATAAGGCAATATTAGGACCGATGACCAAAGGCTTGGACCAAGAGGTAGGTTTTAAAGCACATCTTTAAAGGGTGGGAAAGAGGTGGAGAGATTTATGGAGGGAATTCCAGAGCTAAGGACTTGAGCAGCTAGACATTGCTGACAACGGCAGGATGGAAAAAAGCAGATGTGCAGCAGCCCAGAATTTCTTGCCCTATATTCCCATATTTTCAGAGTCATGGAGCCATCCTTATAGAGCAGTGTGACTGGACAATGTCTGCAGCTTCCCTTCATGGTTTTTCATAGAAACATAGGAATTGGGAGCAGGAGTAAGTCATTCGGCCCCTCAAGCCTGCTCTGCCATTCAACTAGATCATGGCTGATCATCTATCTCAACACAGTGGTTAGCACCGCAGCCTCACAACTCCAGCGACCCGGGTTCAATTCTGGGTACTGCCTGTGTGGAGTTTGCAAGTTCTCCCTGTGTCTGCGTGGGTTTCCTCCGGGTGCTCCGGTTTCCTCCCACATGCCGAAGACTTGCAGGTTGATAGGTAAATTGGCCATTATCAGTTGCCCCTAGTGTAGGTAGGTGGTAGGGAAATATAGGGACAGGTGGGGATGTGGTAGGAATATGGGATTAGTGTAGCATTAGTACAAATGGGTGGTTGATGGTCGGCACAGACTCGGTGGGTCGAAGGGCCTGTTTCAGTGCTGTATCTATAAAACTAAACACCATTTTCCTGCACTATCCCCATATCCCTTGCTATCTTTAATATCTAGAGCTCTAGCTCTCTCGAATGTACTTAATGACTGAGCCTTTACAGCCCTCTGGGTAGAGGATTCTAAAGATTCGCCACCCTCTGTGTTAAGAAATTCTTCTTCATCTCAGTTCTACATGCCCTATCTCTTATCCTGAGACTGTGTCCCCTGGTTCTAGACCCCCAGTCAAGGGAAACATACTTTCTGCACCTACCCTATAAGAATTTTGTATGCTTCAATGAGATCACCTCTCATCCTTCTAAACTCTAGAGAATATATGCCAAGTCTCCTCAATCTCTCCTCTTAAGACAATCTTCCATCCCAGGGATCAGTCTTTCATTACTGACCTTCATTCCCTCCTTTTGATACCTGTACCATGTCTGAATTTTAATGTCTTGGTGTGTGAGAGAGCATCCATTTGATTGTCTCCATGGCTAGGGTGTTAATTGTGGTCTTTCAAGGAAGGGGAGGCCTGCTTTCAGTATGATTAATAGTGTATTGTTGATTTTAAGACTGGGGTTCTTTTCGATAGAAAAGAGGAGACTGAGAGGTGACCTGATGGAGGTCTTTAAAGTTATGAAAGGGTTCGATAGGGTAGATGTAGAGAAGATATTTCCAATTCTGGGGAATCCAAAATGAGGGCCCATAAATATAAGATAGTTAAAACCAATAAGGAATTCGGGAGATTTTTTCCTTCAGTAGTTAGAATGTGGAACCTGCTTTCACGTGGGGTGGTTGAGGTGAATAGCATAGATACATTTAAGGGGATAAAAGCAAAATACTGCGGATGTTGGAAATCTGAAATAAAAACAAGAAATGCTGGAATCACTCAGCAGGACTGGCAGCATCTGTGAAAAGAGAAGCAGAGGTAACGTTTCGGGTCAGTGACCCTTCTTTGGAACATTTAAGGGGAAGCTAGCCAAATACATGAGGGGGAAAAAAGAATAGAGGGATATGTTGATGGGTTAGATGAACTAGGGTGGGAGGGGCTCGTGTCGAGCATTATCACGGGCACAGAGCTATTGAGCTGAAAGGCCTGTTTTCGAGCTGGTAGAATTCTATATATTAGATGTAGGTGGACCAATAAAATGTCTACTTTATCTATTCCCCATGACTGCAGTAAAGGACCGTGGAGTTGAGTCAAACTGTTGAAGCTCAGAAGGGGACTTTATTGTATGCCTCAAGAATGCTGTAGGTATCGGAGGAGGGCCTGATTCTGAGGATAAAACTAACCATTTACAGCACATTATTTACTGTGGGAGCACACATTCTCATGACCCTTCCCTTCTCCCTTTTCACCCTCTCTCCCCTGAGAGTCGGGAGAGGAAGGAAGAAATTAAAACACCCACTTCTCTTTCTGATTGTGTTAATCTTTTTAGTGGGAATCACAGTAACTATCTCTGTTTACAACAGCTGGTGTATCTTGGAATCTGTAGACAATTCTTTACATGGATTCTGTAAGCAAACCGTGTTGAATATTGTCATGCAGACCCCCATCTGCATATTAATTTTGTCGTATCATTGATTTTAAACTGTTGCTGGAGTGAAGAAATGACTTGTTTGAAGATCACCAGACACTGGGCTGAAGGACCTTTGTATACTTCGAGACGCTGCTTGTGGAGACAAAAGACTGTTCCCAGCTTCAACTAACCCAAATGGGTTTTGATCATCAGTCATTGAAGGTGTAAGGAAGTGCATTCCTGCTAAGATGATACAATCCACAGAGCCAGGACTGGTTAAACTGGCTGGTCCAGGTTTTTTTTGAACTAGCCACGGGACAGTTTGAATTCGGAAGTTTTATGTGCATCTGAAGCTGGGACACTAAAGTCTCGCTCTCACTCTCCACGGAAGACATGTAAACCGAGTGAAAAGACTCCTCCATTGGAACATGTTGAAATCTGCACTGGGCCCCGACCATTTGCAAGACTTACCACCAGCCAAAGACTCTGCATTGAACTGTGTGTTTATCACATATGCATGCTAGCGTGGTCACGTCGTATATTTGTAGTCATTAACCGGATTAGAGTCTAAGATTAATAAACTTCTACCTTTCTTCTTTAAATCTAAGGAAACCTGTTTTATTTCTTTACCTTACAATCGGAGCAGTGAACAAGGATTCACTGAGGGGGAGCTAAAACACGGTGTTTCTAAAATTAAACCTTGTTACGGTTAAACCAGGCAGAGGTAACCCCTGGACCCCTTCTCACCTGGTCATAATCATAGAGGTGAGGCTAACCCTTTCAAAGTACAGTTAACTGAGTTGTTGAAGCAGATAGCATTGGTGCATGCATTTAAAGGAAGGCTTGATGTATGCATGAGAGGGGGATAGAGGGCTATGGGCGATGAGGTAATTAGAGTAGGAGGAGGCTTGTGTGGAGTGTTAGTAGGGCAAATGATCTGTTTCTGTGCTGCAGATTCTGTAATTCTAACTGAGCGAATAGCTTTAGAAGTGTGGCCAGCTGGTACACGTCCATATGACTTTAACATGGGGATGTTGAAAGATGGACCCTTTTGGCCTGTTCAGCTCAACACAATATTTTAAAGCTCACTACCTATTTTGTCAAGGCTCTCCAGTTGATATAGCCAGGTCTAGTGTTACGTGAATCATGTATTCTATTTGTATAGTAGATCTTTGATCCTAAGATCCTTTTTCCAGAACTTTTAGTTGCCTGCCAATGTAACCATACAGGATATGCCTAAATAAAGCAGGGCTTTGAATTGCAAGTTACTGTAAGGTGATCATCTGATCTTCATATGTGTCTCATATACTGTCAATTTTCCCAATGAAGGGGCAATCTATACTGTGTCTGACTTGATACTTGCTTGTATTCCCAAACTTATACATCTCAGTTTCTTGTACAAAGTTCCCCCGGTTAAAAAGTCAAATTGCATTTCTAAACAATAATGCCTTATTTGTGGTTGAATTAAAATTTTGGGGTTTGTGCTGATTTGAGTAAAACCTGCTTATGCCCACGCCCAGCAGAAGCTTGGATACTGGGACAACCAGAGTGTTCAAGGATGAGATACATTTTTATTGGGTATGGCACATAAATGGAGTTGAGGTACGGATCAATGATCCAGTTGAATGGTGGAGCAGGCTTGAGGGGCTGAATGGCCGCCTGTTCCTATGTTCCTTTCCTTTGACTTTGATGCTGGAACTTTTTTCTACTTGTATCCAATCTCATTGCGTTGACCTCTCTACCTCTTTATTAAAAATAAGCATCTGCCTTGTTTTTCCTACAGTAAAAACATCTTGTTTAGAACCTCTATGCTCCAGGCTATATCCAGTGTTCTTTTTAACATTCGTTAAGTTCTCAGTAAATGTTTTATTTTGCCTCCATCAAATTACATTTGAACTGAATCCAAATGCATGTCCGTCTTGAGAATGTCTTTAAAAACTGCAACAAATTTTAAGTCTCTGCCATTCAACCAAAATTCTGGTGTTAAATGTGGCCTTTTGTTCTCTAGGGAATTTGATTCCTTTTTGGACGGAATGCTCCCGGCCAGTTTTTAAACCATGAAAATTTCTACTCTAAACCTTATTTCCATAAATAACCAGGGGTACGAAGCATTCAGAATTAGTAGTCTTAATGTTTTCGTCCCAGTCAGAACCTTCTGGAAAGTTATGCAGTTTTTCCATCTGTAGCTGCACCAGTTTCAATCCTTTTCCGTCCTTCCTTGTCTCTTCCCTTCTCCTACCTGCACTCTGCATTCCTCCAACTCTTGTGCATCCCATTAGCCGACCATTGGCAACTGTGCTTTCAGCTGCCTCGGCCACTGATCTGGAATTCTGTCAGTAAACCTCTCGACCTCTGTCCTTTTTTTTTTCTTTGACCAAGCTTTTGATCTCTGCCTCCAATATCTCCTCCAGCTCGGTGCACTATTATTCTAAACAACTTATTTATATAGCACCTTTTGACTGTAATGAAGTGTCTTGGGACATTTTACAGCAGTGCTATCAGACAACATTTAATGCTGAGCCACATGAGATATTAGGACAGGTGACTGACAGGTTGGTCTGAGGTAGTTTTTATGGAACCTTTTAAGAGGAGAGAGGCAGAAAAGTTTAGGAAGGAAGAGCTTGGGGTCTAGGTAGCACAACCACCAGTGTTGTGGCGAACAAAATTGGGAATGTACAAGAGGTCCGAATCGGTGAAGCGGAGTTCTTGAAGGATGTAGGGGTAGAGGAGATTACAGAAATGGGGGTGAGGGAGGCCTTGGAGGGGAATTTTAAATTCAAGGTGTTGGGCAATAAAATAATGTAGGCCAGAAAGCACAGGGGTGATGGGTGGATGGGACTTGGTACTAGTTTAGATTTGGATGCTGTTGCTTTTATTCTAAACCTTTAAAATAGCTCTCCAAGTTACTCCTTCCCCCTCCCCAAAGATGCTGACACATTTTGGGGGTGGGATTGGGTGGTGTGTGTATGCTTTAGTGCCACACTAGTCAAACGTACTCGCGTAGCTAGTCAAAAGCACTGGTGTTTTAAACATGAGTGAAAACCTTCTTGAAATCTGTACTTCTTCCTAACACTTGGTCACTGGTTTGTAGCTTCGAAATGACTCCCTGCTTTTCCATTTGGAATCGTTTTTGCGCACTTTATCGGACCTCTGCACTGGCATGTAATATTTACAAGTTGGCAGGATATTTGGATTAACTTGCTTACGGCCCTAGATAACCCCATTTGCTTGTCTGACTTTTTGTAACTATTTACAAACCAGACGCCAAGATTTCAATTGCTGAGGCTTGCAACAGCTTTTTGTTATATTCAAAGTATAACTTAAGATGTGAATTGGCCAAATGTTTGGCATGTTATGACGTGAAACTTATCAAATTATCCCTGAGCTGAGAGTGGTTGGTTACAGAATGGAAATCCAACAACACCACAGTGCTGGCACGCATTCTGATTTGGAAACACACGCTCAGTGCTGTTGGGATCAGTCATATTGGGGGAATGGGTGCTTTTGGAGGTTGCCCTGGATACCTGGAATGGAAGCTAGGGCTCTAACCATAGCAAAACATGGCCTTCTGAAAGTCTGGGTAGAGAGTGTGGTCAGACAGCAGCGCTGCTTTGGGTCAGCCTCTTCAATCATTGCCTCTTGGCAAGCAGTGGCATTTGCCAGCATCTAGTGTTGTGGGATTGGAAGGTGCTTCTGGACGTTGGTGGTTAATGGACCTCTAAACATGGTGCACATGGTTTTGAGTTCTTTTGCAAGCTGCCAATGATCCTATGAACCTTTTTCAGGGTAGCCTCCAGTGAAGCCAATTCTAAGCAGGAGCCTCGAAACAGATTTCTGTGGGGGCCATCTTTGGCATTCTGTATCCCAAAGGGCTGTGGATGCTTAGTCATTGAGTATATTCAAGACTCAGATTGACTGACTAGATTGTCAGGTACTAGGGGTATTGAAGGTTCTGGGGAATAGGGAGGAAAGTAGAGTTGAAGTAAAAGTTCAGCCGTGATCTCAAAAGCAGGCGTGAGGGGAGGTATTCTTGCTCCTATTTCTTGCATTCTTGTAATCAGACTCTCTTCCTTATCTCGCTGATTAGCTCTGCCACCAGTGCACAACTCGTGCACACTGGCACCAAACCTGAGGGTCTTGGTTTTGAGAGAGATTTTCCTTTTTAGAGGCAGGCAAAAAAAGCAAGGTTTGGATTTAGATAATGCCTTCCCTGACCTTGGGGCTTTCCAAAGCACCTTTCAACTAATGTGAAGGATAGTCACTGTTGTAATGTAGGAAACGTGGCAACCAATTTGCACGCAGCAAGCTCCCACAAACAGCAGTGGGATAATGACCAGTTAATCTGCTTTTAGTGATGGTTTGAGGGATAAACATTGTCCAGGACACCAGACAGAACTCTCCTGTACTGCTTCCAAATACTGTGGGATCTTTTCCATTCACCTGAGGGCAGATAGGACCTCAGTTTAAAATCTGATCCAAAAGTCGGCACCCCTGACAATATCTTAGTTTAATAACTGGGGAACGTGGGGAAAAAGACATTAAATCTCATTTTAGTAAAGTCTGATCGATTTAAAAGTTGGGGAAATTGAGGTTAGTAAATTCATGTCCGCCTGGGCTTTATTATACATGAAATTTCGTGAAGAGCAGAAAAGCCTCTGAATACTTGAAATGAGGGCTTACATTTGAATAGATTGAGGGTGGTTATATCCCCAGTGTCAATGGCCTGTAGGATTCCCATGGGAATCCGTTTAAAGACTCCTGCTTGGGAGTTGGCCTCACTTGAAGGTATCGTTAATGGAATGTCTAGCTTCTTCGTCAAAAGTGAAATTGAGAACATTGCAGCAAAGCAACTGTGCCCTGCAATTCTGTAAATGAATGAGGCAGAGGGAAAGAATGAAATGGTGATAGAAAAGGAGGGTTGTAAAGCAACATGAAATATTTAGATCTAGTCCATTACACATGGGGAGTCCAGGCCAAGTGTGTGCTTCAGGTGAATTGGTGTTAAAGGGTAGTGATAATTAGACAATTGTGAACAGATGTAATTATTTTAAAGTCTAATTTTTATCCTTATTTCATATCTCCATTATAAATTCCTATGTCAACATTTATAATTAAAATTGTCCATGCAAACTAGTCACATTGCAGTTAGAGATTCCTGCCAATGGAGGTGTAAGCTACACTAGGACAAGCTTATATGGAAACATTTACAGCACAAAAGGAGGCCATTCAGCCCATTGTCTGTCAAACTTTTATCGAGCCTAATCCCACCTTCCAAATCTTGATCTGTGACCCTGTCAGTTGCATTTCAAGTGGGTATCCAAATTTTTTTTAAATGCCATGAGGGTTTCTGCCTCTACTACCCTTTTTAAGACAATGAATTCCAGAACTCTACTACCCTTCTGGGTGAAAATAAAATAACTCCTCAACTCCCCTCTAATGCTTTTAATTGCTTTAAATCTATGGCCCCTTGTTATTGACCTCTCCTAATGAAACTGGGTCCTTCCTATCCACTCTGTCTAGGCCCCTTGTAATTTTATACACGTCAATTAAATCTCTCCTCACTCCTCCATTCTAAAGCAAGCAACCTCTGCCTATCTAATCTTAGCTAACAGTGACTGCAGCTCAAAAGTAATTCATTGATTGTGAAGTGGTTTGAGGCATCCTGAGCTCCTGAAAGGTGATCTATCAATGCCGGTATGTTCATTTGCTGTCATTTGCTTTTGCTTCCTTACTTATTGTAGTGAGCTGTACTTCACTGCAGTGTTTGTTTTTTTTTGTCTGCTGATCATTTGGCCAGTAAGGCAGAAGAAGTTTTCCACAACCAGTTTTAAAATTTAATACAGGGTGCAAGGGGCAGCTAAAAATACGCACATAAAACATTCACCGTGAGTAGCTTTAGAGATGGTGTTCAGGGTCATTGGAGTGTTATGCTGTCAGTACCCTGTTTTTTACTGCTCACTTTACATCCCTAATAGTCCTTCTCGCTTTAAACCTGTGCTGGAGTTGGTGGATCCTCTAAATCTCCACTGGTCAAGCTTATGGATGGCACATGGGTGAATTCTGTTATACCTCAAGTAAATTGACTGGTGTGTACACCAAGCTGTGGAAAATGTGACAAGCATACCCTCTGGAAAGGGGCTCATTTACAGAGTATTGCTCAATACTAACCTCATGAAACCCACCAGTCTCCAACTGGAATTTATTGCTGCAGTGACCCAAGTATTTCTCTCTCCTGTTATTTCTGTAATGGAGCATTAAACCTACATACACTCAGTCTCGTCATAATTCGTATTCCTACGTCCTAGACTTCTTCTGTGGCAAGTATCTCCTTCCTGAAGTGAGGTGCCTAGACGGAACACACTAGTCAACTGAAGTTTGGCTAGCACTCTAAATGCAGTGGCAATTCCTTGCATTTGTATTGAAAGGTAAGGTTAGTGTGCATCTCTGAACTATTGCTTCAAGTTTGGAGATCCAATTTTTGGAATTGGACTCTGGCTAATAGATGAATAAATAGAAAATCCCACCACTACAGTTAATGCAGGAAGTTTCAGAATCTGACTTTTTTAATTTTTTTTTTATTCAAGGTTTATTAAAATTGATCTTTTTGCCAAGTTGTGTGACAACCAACTGAACACAAGCCAAACAGTCCAGCAGGCTGAATGAAGTGCAGTGTTGGTGAAAACATATTTTCCTTGGTGTCAGAGGTCGAGAAACGAGCAGTTGCACAGAGCTGCAAGTGGAACGCTGCTTCTCAGATTTGTTGGTGCGCTATGAGACAACTAGCTTTTGGAATGGGGAGAGCCTAGCATTCAGTTGGATTCGACTTAATGACGACCTAATTCAGTCAGTATTAGTGTAGCTCTGTTCTGGAGTCACATGAATTTCACTCCGCGTGACACAATGACAATTGCGTGATTTCAATTTAGGTCTTATTGGCTGTGATGAAAAGGCTTACAACCTCTGATGGTCCAACTATCTTGAACAAAGTTCAGTCCACTTCTCTGGCAGACTGGCTCTTGGAGATGGTTGTGTCTTCTGAGTTCTCTGCATTTGTCTATTGAGTTTTGGTTTCTTCACTTGTACTGAATTAATGTCACAATTTTGTTAGATCTTGGAATTAAACTTTTTTGTTTTTGATTTTAGCTTATTTCTTGCCTGCCTTCCCTTCCTAAAATGGTTCGTCCACGTCCTAACTCGTACCAAGTCCCTTTCGCCCATTGCTTTGGGCTCCCACATACAATTGGCTCCCAGCCTAACAAGCCCCCTTTTTTTTTTAATGAATGCTCATAATAGTTTTCTAATCTTATCGTGGCCAAGCCCCTTCTCATCTCTAACCTCCTGCAACCCTCCAAGATCTTCTGCACTGCTCCAATTCTGGTCTCGTGCACATCCCTGATTTTCATTGCACCACCATTAACGGCCATGCCTTCAGTTGTTTAGGGCCTAAACTCTGGAATCACTGCCCCGTTAAGATTTTGGTCATCTACCCTAATACCTCGTTCTGTAGCTTGATGAATTTTGTTCTGCTCTTGTGAAGCACCCTAGGCCTTTCTACTACATTTAAAGGTGCTTTATAAACATACGTTGTTGCTTCTCTCCATTGGGTCTTGGACGTCCGAGTCTGTCCTTGATCTTTCTTTCCTTCCTTTGTGGCTAGATGGAAGAGGTTAGTCTGAATGAACTATAGTATATGTTCTCTTTCTTTTTGTACCTGAATATCAAAGTAATTTGAGGGTAATTTGGCACAAATGTCAGCCTTGGCACTGCAGTAGCACTCTGTCAAGGTCAAGGGTGAAAATCCTGTTCCAGAACTAGAGTCCATAATCTAGACTGACACTCCAGTACTGAAGGCATACTGCACTGCTTAATGTGACATTGAGCCAAGTTCTATCAAGATCCCTTGGCACTATTGGAGGAATAGTGAGGTATTCTGTATCTTGGCTAATATTTTATGCCTCGACCAATATCTGTTTTTCCCGCTTGCTGTTTTTGGCACCTTGCTCTGCAAAAGATGACTTTTTTTTTGCGCTTATTTGTATATGTAACTACACTTTAGAACATCCTAACCTGCCAAGTTCTACATAAATGCAAGTTTCAGTTTTTCCTAACTCCTGATTTCAAAAATTGGGCACAGGTTAGGGAGGTGACTGTGTTAAAAGATTTTGAAAGGTAGGGCAGTAGTTTGCAAGGACAGATGAGTCGAGGGTGATATGCAGCAGAGGTATAGTCTTCATATTAGCTTTCTCCTTCTGCCCTAGAACCTGAGATTTCTGCATTTCTCAAATTATGGTCACTTGTACATCCCTTAATTTGAATAGCACAGCCAGCAAAGGTGAAGTGATGAGTTGCCTAGGCTCTGAACTCTGAAATTCCCAGCCTAAAACCCTCTGTCTTGTCTTTTTAAAGACACTCCTTTAAAACCTACCTCTTGGATCAAGCTTTTGATTATCTGTCCTAATAGCTCCTTAAGTGGTCTGTGTTAAATTTTGTTTGATAATGCTGCTGTTCAATGCCTTGGGCTGTTTTGCTACATTAAGGTGCTAAATAAGTGTTGTCGATTTAGTCAAACGTGCAATTTTGCCAATTTGGTAAGCCTTCAAACTAAGATTTGTCTATTACTTCCTCATAAGGAATAGCTGTTTAATTTCATGCAAAATAGGCCCACTAGTTTCTTGAAGCCGATTGATCTCTTAACACAGAGAGCCAGTTTTGTAGTCTGACTGAGGTTTTGGCCATCTGCAATCATCAATCTGCATATTGAGACAGACTCTGGTCTGTTAATGTCCAGCGTTCACAAAGTGGAGTTTGCCCTATTACATTTCCTATCATAATCTTTAACATTTGTGATGAATCCTACCATCCCATTAGCCTTTCTGATTTGGTGTTGCACACACAAACTAGCTCCAAATATATGTATTTAAATTCCTAAATCCTCTTGTTTAACTACCCACTCTCTGTTTCCCCACTTAAACCTCATTCTTGTATACCAAGTGCACTAGCTCTCACTTTCATGTTAAACTGCATTGGCCACTGCTCTGCCCACTTGCTAAAAATTATTTGTGCCTTGTTTGAGTTTCTTTTTACGGATGACTATTCTTTGGCGTATTTTCTGGTAGATTTAAATATCTTTGTAAATAGTGAGAAGCTGGGCGCTCTGCAGTCTCTACTCCATTTATTGCTCCTTGCTAATCCAAAAATATCCCTTCCAACCCAACTGTGTTCCAATTTCCTAACAATTTCGCAAGGTTACTTATAATGTAATCTACCTCAAATATTAGCTAGCAATCCCTTTTGTGTTCTTTTGGGCCTCCATATCTCGAGAGACAATGGATACGCGCCTGGAGGTGGTCAGTGGTTTGTGAAGCAGCGCCTGGAGTGGCTATAAAGGCCAATTCTGGAGTGACGGGCTCTTACACAGGTGCTGCAGAGAAATTTGTTTGTCGGGGCTGTTGCACAGTTGGCTCTCCCCTTGCGCCTCTGTCATTTTTCCTGCCAACTACTAAGTCTCTTCGACTCGCCACAATTTAGCCCTGTCTTTATGGCTGCCCGCCAGCTCTGGCGAATGCTAGCAACTGACTCCCACGACTTGTGATCAATGTCACACAATTTCATGTCGCGTTTGCAGACGTCTTTATAGCGGAGACATGGACGGCCGGTGGGTCTGATACCAGTGGCGAGCTCTCTGTACAATGTGTCTTTGGGGATCCTGCCATCTTCCATGCGGCTCACATGGCCAAGCCATCTCAAGCGCCGCTGACTCAGTAGTGTGTATAAGCTGGGGGTGTTGGCCGCTTCAAGGACTTCTGTGTTGGAGATATAGTCCTGCCACCTGATGCCAAGTATTCTCCGAAGGCAGCGAAGATGGAATGAATTGAGACGTCGCTCTTGGCTGGCATACGTTGTCCAGGCCTCGCTGCCGTAGAGCAAGGTACTGAGGATACAGGCCTGATACACTCGGACTTTTGTGTTCCGTGTCAGTGCGCCATTTTCCCACACTCTCTTGGCCAGCAATCCCTTTGTGTCGAGCCTTGACAAATCAATCACAACATTCATGTATATCCTGTCCTTTATCCTCCTCCTCATCCATCGTCCTGACATAGTTGGTAGCACTTTTGTGTTTGAATCAGAAGGTTGTGGATTAAAGCCCCACTCCAGAGACTTGAGCACTCAAGAGGCTAACAATCTAGTACAGGACTGAGAGTGCTGCACTGTCTGAGCTGTTGGCTTTTTCAGATGAGATGTTAAACTGAGGCCCCTTCAGATGGAAGTTAAAGATCCCATGGCACTATTTTGAAGAGCAGGAGAGTTCCCCCTGGTCTCCTTGCCAACATTTGTTCCGAACATCACTCATAAATTATCTGATCATTTGTGACTTTCTGAAGGAACTTGCTGTGTGCAAATTGGCTGATACATTTCTGAAGTTGCTACTATGTTTAAGTAATTATTTGGCGTTTAGCGTTCTATGACCTCTACTATTGTCAAATCTAAACCTGCTTTAAATTGGACCATTTCCTCTTTTTACTCATTTTTCCTGTGGTTGTGAAGCCTCATTTGCCATACCCTTCCTACCATCTCCAAGGTATTCCATGTTCCCCTGCCCCCACACCCTGCCCCACACACCACCATTGCTTCCTCTGAGCAGGGCTGCATCATGGAATGTTATAACAATGTGAGGAAGGGATCTCTGGCTCTCCGCTCAGTCTTTTTCCTGGTTTGGCTGTAACGGGGTTTAACTTTTAAGTGTTTTTAGCTTCCCCTCATTGAATCCTTGCTCATTGCTCTCTTACTGTAATGGCAAAGAAATCAACCAGACCGGTTTTCTCTGATTTTAAACAAGAAAGGTGGAAGTTTATTAACCTTAAAACTCTAACTCCGTTAAAACTACTAAAGATATGTGACTATGCTAGCATGCATGCGTGATAAACACACATAAATAGGGACACAGGAGGAGAAAGAATGAAAAGGTGGAGGGGGATGTAAAGTCTTGTAGTTCTCGTTGGGGCCCGGTGCACACTTTCACTTGTTTAGCTGATACCAGAAGGCTGCAGGTGTCTTCTCTCTTGAGGCTTGAGTTACTTCCATGGGTCTCTGGAAATTTGTGTGTGACAGAGAGGTGCTCTCTTCCTGAAGTTCACTTGCTGTGTCTTCCAAAACTCTTTTGTCAGGCATGATTCAGAAAACCCTAGGTTAGCCAGCAGGTTAGTCATGTAACTAGCTCCTTGTTTAGAACAGCCTCGCCTGTGAGATTTGTGGATTCGTTCAAGCTTATCAGACACACTCTGGGTTGGGGGGGGGGGTGGGGTGCCAGTGGAATGCTGGCTCAAAGACTCTGTCTCTTGATCATCACGATTGACAACCCACCTGGCTAATTGAATCAGAGAGGCACTCCCATTGTCTTCATACAGCTGTCTTTTAGAATACAAATGTACAGCCATGTTTTCAGCCAGTGTTGTGGTCTTTTTAAACAAGTTGTTTCAAGTCCAGTAATTCAAAAATAATATTCCATATGACTAAATTAATGTCTCATTTTGGCAGGTGTGGTTTCTGTCATACCTCCACATCCAGTGGAATGAAATGCGATATTAGAGCATTTCATTATAAAAATAGTGTGTAGAGGAAAACACACATGCATTTCACTTATTGATTCAGAAATCTTAAATTCTTACAGCCTGTCTTTCCTTTGTAGCAGTGCTGCTTTAAAGTGGGTCTGAGATAGTTATGTGTTGCCCAAGGGGTTTAAAGTTTGTTCACTATCAGCCTGCAATATGTTGGGAATCCCAATAAACATGCAATTTTTTTTTGGGGGGGGGAGGTTTTCAGTTTGTACATTTCCATGACTGCCGAGGGTGCCTTTGTTCCTAATGAGGTCTGCAGGGGGCGGGTTAGATTTAATAGCCTTGGTTTGGAGTTCTGTTCATGAGAGTCGCAATGGGTGGATCCACTCTGATCTTTCTTTCAGTGCCTTGAGTTATGCGAGGACATTTCACTTTAGGGTATGGTTGGTTCTCTTTTTTTCTCCTGTCTATGGGGGGAGGATTGTTTGCTAATCTTCCCTTTGTTCTCTGGGACACTCCTGTTTGCAGTATTTGTCCAGATTCTACTGCACTCTCCTGTGGCACTTCGACTAGGTGAGGCATCACCCTCAAGTTTCTCTGCCCTCTTGAGGACTTCTTTGTCCCTGCAGGTTTCTGTAAATGCTGTTAGCAACTCTGGTGGGATGCTTCTGTGTCTGCATTTACATAGGAGGATGTGGGGTCTACCTTTTCCAACACTTCGGGATTGGCTGACCGAACAGTAGGGGTTTCCATTTGGGAATCCTTTCGACCTCCTTTACCCTGTCCTCTTTTTTTTTTTTCCTCTTTCCTCTCTAACTTCTTGCCAGCCCTGTGCCTGTCTGTCCCCTTTTGTTGTTGACAGGGGTCCCTTGCAATTCACCAGCCCTCTGCTAGAGAGTCCTCCAAACACCAATACAGGACTTAGGGGTGCAGATTTCACCATAGGTTGGGGTTTCCCCTCAGCCTAGCACGTGTGGCAACTCTGACAATATTCCTCCACTTTGTGGAGTTTTGGCCAGTCAAATTGCTGTCCTATGCGAGCTTTGCTTTTTTTTTTCTGTATGCTGACGTGTACAGCCATTGTAATCTCATGGGGCATTCTTAATATTTCTCTTCAGTACCTCTGCGGCACCAATAACTAGTGAACCACTGTCCACTCTTTGCCCTCAGGTCTGTGAGGAGCACTCCACATTCTTTAAATAGTAGTAATCAGGGACTCCCTCTGCTTCACTTTCAGACTGGGCAGCCTGTGCTAACTCTCGGTACTAGGTCGGCTCGCTGAGCCTCAGCTAGGGAAGATTCATTTAATTCATTCCCTGGGTCCTCTAACTTTCCAAAGAGAGTCTTGGATGGAAAGACCACATGGTCATCTGCCTGTAGTGCCAATTCACACTCTTCTGGGGGAGCTGGTTTGATCATGGCCTGATTCACTACACATGCAGGGGACCGTCTCCTGCCACTGTCCTTTCTCTGACCTCCTGCGGTCTCTTTCGTGACTGGGGAAGCTACCACCTTTTCCCCTGCCAGATCATTACCTAGGAGCAGGTCAACCCCGGTCACTGGTCCTGAAACTAGGTCGCACTCCAAGTGCATCCTGTGTAAAGGTACAGGCATATACTGCCCTCCAATACCATTCACCACCATTCTGCTGTTCACTGTGCTCCCTGGGGGAAAGGTCAGGCCTTTTCCCAGTAAAAGGGATCTCGTGGCTCTGTGTCCCTGAGGATTACTATGGGCTTGCTTGCCCCACTTGAGGGGTATGGTGTTAATCTCTGTTCAGACACAAAATCCTGGTAACCTTCAGGAATCCTATTAAATTTTCCTGCACCTGCAGCAGTATGTTTTCTGGGCCTTACTACTGCTGCAGTTAAAGGCATAGCTTGTTCTGCTGTGCTTTCCATCAGGGTCCCTTCTCTAGCATTGAGCAGGTGTGCCCTGATTAACCCTACAGGCTTTCCCAGTAGTTTCTAGCAGTCAGCTCTTAGATGACCTGCTTTATTACAATGGAAGCATACAGGTCTCTGGGTCTCACTCTTACTCACAGTACCTTCCTTTTTGGTTGGAGGAGGGCCCCCTGTTTCTCCTGCTTTTCTTTCTCTTCCAGGGCTGCTTGGGCTCCTATCACTTTCCCACCCTTTGTCCTTTTCGGATTTGTGGGGGTGACTAGGAAAAGTTTTCCCTTGGGAACTGACTTGTATATTATAGCAAACTCATCAGCTAAAACAGCGGCTTGCCTTGCTCTATGAACTTATTGTTCCTCTACATGAGTCTTTATGGAGAGTGGTAGAGAGTTTTTAAATTCCTCTAGCAAAATTACCTCCTGAGGTTTTCATAGCTGGGCTGCACTTTAAGAGCCTTGAATCACTGGTCAAAAGCTAGCTGCTTACTTCTCTCAAACTCCAAGTAGGTTTGATCAGCTTGCTTCTTGAGGGTTCAAAACTTCTGGTGGTAGGCTTCCGGTACGAGCTCATATGCCCCGAGCATAGCATTTTTTGTTGGTTCATAATTTGAACTCTCATCTGGCAATAGGGAATAAGGCTTTTCCCGTTGGACTCTTCTGTTGCAAAAGTAAGCTAAGTCTCAGCCACCCACTTTAACTGCCTTGCAAGTTTCTCAAAAGATACAAAAAATACTTCCATGTCTCCTTCATTGAATTTTGGAATCAATTGGGAAATCTTTTAACAATTCCGTACATAGCCCCGCACCATTTGCATTTTCTATGCTTTCATTGGGGTTACTGTCATTTTCCCCCCCCCCCCCCCTTCTCCCCCAGCTAATTCAAGCTACGTCCATGCTCTTTCCTCACCTTTCTTCTGGAAGGTTTGTTCTTTCTCTCTGTCTTCTAATTCAAATTTCCTCTGTTCCAATTGTATCTGTGCTATGAATACCCTTTTGTAGTCTATTTCTAACCCTGTTTCTGATTCTTCAGGTTCGTGGGGAAAAATGTTTGGCCACTAGTCTTAGGAGTTCAGATTTCCTAACCTTGGCACGGAGAGTGATTCCCACACTGCTCAGCCATAATGCTCAACTGTTCCATAGACAGTGCCTTTTAACTTATCCCAAGTTACTTTATCCTGGCTTGGGGAGTCACTGGCTTCAGGTGCAGATATGTCTGTATTCTAGCACACACCGCCACAAGAAAACCTGTATTGAAATATTTTAACTTTTTTTTTTGGATTGGGATCAATTTGATTTCCCACTTCCAATTTCTCATTTGTGGGTCCAATCTGGGACGCTAGCCCCCAAATCTCTGTTACGACCAGGTGAGTAAGGGGTCTCGGGCTCTCCCCTCAGCCTTTTTTCTGGTTTGGCCGTAATGGGGTTTAACTCTTAAAACACCTCAGTGAATTCTTGCTCACTGCTCTCTAACTGTAATGGCAAAGAAATCAACCAGACAGATTTTCTCAGATTTAAACAAGAAAGGTATAAGTTTATTAACCTTAAAACTCTAATTCAGTTAAAACTGCTAAAGATACGTGACCACGCTAGCATGTATATGCAATAAACACATGCAAATAGAGACAGAGGAGGAGAAAGAATTAAAAGGGTGGGCGGGAGGTTTGAAATAGTAGTTGGAAATTCAGTTATTGGTTTTGAGTTGGATGTTAAGTCTTGCAGTTCTCATTGAGGCCTAGTGCACACTTTCACTTGTTTAGCTGGCACCAGAAGACTGCAGGACTCTTTCTTGAGGTTTGAGTTACTTCTGTGGGTCCCTAGAATTTTGAGAGGGAGATGCTGTCTTCCTGAAGTTCACTTGCTGTCTCTTCGAAAACTGTTGTGTCGGGCATGATCCAGAAAACCCCATGTTGGCCAGCAGGTTAGTCATGTGACTAGCTCCTTGTTTAGAGCAGACTCACCTGTGCGATTTGTGGATTCCTTCAAGCTTACCAGACTGACTCAGTGCAGGGGGGCGGGGGTGGAATGTTGGCTCTGAGACATTCAATGTCTCTTGATCATCACTATTGACAGCCCATCTGGCTAATTGAATCAGGGAGGCACTCCCATTGTCTTCATGCAACTGTCTTAGAATGTAAATGTACAGCCACGTTTTCAGCCAGTGTTGCGGTCTTTTTAAACAAGTTATTTCAAGTCCAGTAATAAAAATAATGTTCCATATGACACAATTAATGTCTCATTTTGGCAGGTGTGGTTTCCATCACAACGATTATAGCTTGGTAGAAGGCCATTTGGCCCATGTTACCTCTTTTTTGAAAGAGCTCTATCCAAGTAGCCCTGCACCACCCCCACCCCTTCTCCCCATAGCCCAGCAAATGTTTCCTTTTTTTTTGAAGAATTTGTGCAGTTGCCTTTTTGAAAGTTGCCACTGAATCTGCTCCCGCTATACTTTGAGGCAGTGCAATCCAGATCCCCTCTGCTTCTATTGCTTTCTACATTTTTACCACCCACAACCCCCCACCCAGATTTCATTCATGGCGTTATTCACCTTTGCATAAACCTGCATCTTTTTAATATAGACTCTAAATACACTCAAACCATGGTTACATCACTCCAGAACTATGCCATCTGCCCTTCTCGAATAGATTCCTTCCAATTTCCCCCTCCCTATTGTAACTAGTTCCAGCCTTCGATTAGCCCACTTTAAATTATTCCTTTTCCTACTTTATAGTTTTAGTTCTCAGCCTATATTCAGCTCGAGACTACTCATTGTTCTCTATTTATGCTTTCGTTCCTACGTCTTCACCTGCTAGTGTTCTCCGTCCTTTCCTGTTTTTGTGACTCATTTTTAGATACTTTTTTTTTTTGCTGTCATTTCACAGCTTCCATTGCCACTCCTACTTTCTCCATTCTTTGCAAAAATCTTGTACCTGACGTGCTTGACTCCAAACCCAACCCTCAGCTTTGTCTGTCCTACATTCTACCCATCGAGCTTTGCTTCTAGTTTCTCTAACATTTGCTGGACTTGTACATGACCTTCCACCTGCACACACTCCCTCTGCTCTTTAGCTATCTTTAATACAGCAGTGCCTACGCTTCAAAAAGTATTTAATTGGCTGTGACCCTTTGGGACATCCTGAAACCATGAAAGGTGCTATATCAATGCAAGTCTTTATTTTGAAGTTTTCCAAGTGCAGCTGGTATATTGACCCCTCTTTGATCTGACTGCCATGTTCCAAAATTCTTTGCAGCCTCTCCTGTTTGTGCTTCTGCTCAAATTGCTGCCTTGCAGTCGTGCTTAATGCGAAGACGAGCTTGTTTGCTTAATTACATTGATCTGGAATATAAGTACTTTCAAAGGTTTTTAAACTTTGAGGTGTTTGACTGAGAAAGCTAGTGAAACTCTCCAGTTTTTTTTAAAAAATGAGGGCAATGGGAGTTTGTGTCTGACCCCACCTGGTTTCTGGCTGTGGGCTTCATTATCAATAAGGTCCTTCTGCTGCATTTATGTTTCAGCTGTGATGTCAATGTTGAGTGCCCTTTTGACCTGTGAACCTACCTAGACATTGGACAAGGATTCTTGACCCAGAAGCTGAGGTTGTAGCTTCGTAACCTTTTTAAAGTTCAGGCATTGCCAGTGCTGTGGGATCCACTCTTGGTGCTTAGTTATCTCTGTGGGCAGTTAATTCTCAAATGTTTTTTTGTCTCCCGGCCCTGACTTCCAAATAGAAGGTGCTAAGATTGGGGGGAAAAAATTGTCCCTTTCTCTACAGAAAGGAAGACTTGCATTTCTATAGTACCTTCACAACCTGAAGATGTCCCAGTGTGCTTCAGAAACAATGAAGTAGTTTAGTGCGATTAAGTACTTTTTTTTTTTTAGTAATGTTGGTTGAGCAATAACTCCCTTGCTCTTCAATGTTTTACATCCACCTGAGAGGGCAGACAGGGCTTTGATTTAACATCGCATCTGAAAAACAGTACCTCTGACACTGCAGCACTCCCTCTGGTGTACTGGGCGTGTCAGCCTAGATGTAATGCTAGTGGAACTGTAACCATAACCTCCTGACTCCGAGGTGAGAGTGATACTCACCTGAGCCACAGCTGACCCAAGATTTGCTTACAAAGGGTGTTGGCCGATGTTCCTGCTAAGCTGCGTGGCCGCACAGCAACTTGAAAGTGGCCACACACAAGTGGTCTGCTATGAGACACGGCACGTGTGCGACTGTGGTCACGAAAAATATTTAAAGATACCGTGCGCTTAAATGAATCAGCTGCACGTTACGCAACAAAATTAGAGGGAACATTGGTGTTGGTGCCAATTAAAGTGCAGTGGAGGCTGTGGATGGAAGCAAAGTACATAAATGTTATGGGTCTCTGTTTTTGAGAGCTGCTATTTTGGGATTGTTTGTTGAAATCTCTTGTTCAGTCTGGGCAATCTGAGTGTTTTGAAATCTCTATGGAGCAGTACTGTTCCAGCAATGATTGGAATCACTCTACTTACCAAATCTCTACCCAAGGACTGAATGTTGAATATTTTGTGTGTATCGGTGCCACGCAACATAGGACTTTTACTGAGACCACCTGCCCCCCTCCCCACACGCTCCCAACAAGCCTTGCCTTGAATGAGCCACTTAAATACTCTTCAGTTAACAAGATTTTAAGTGAAATGCCACACAATAGCGGAGGGACTGAAAGCGTGGAGGTCTTTTAAAGGATGTTTGTGAAGTCTGTGCTTTTGAAAGCAGTCTGGCAGGAAGCTTTCATTATATATGGGGCTGTGTGTGCATTCACTGCACTTTATTTAAAACACATAAAGGCTGACTGAGCTATGAGGAATGTTTGGGTCATCCCATCACATCAATCTGCAAACCGTCTGTGAAATACTTCTCTAATTAAAATGTCTCCCAGTTGATGTTTGCTGTTGTCCTTGCTGATCTTGTTACACAAACAGAGCACCATATCTATAGAGTGTGGAATTCTTATCCTTGTGTTTAAATCCCTCCATGGCCTTGCCCCTCCCTACCTCTAACCTCCTGTAGCCCTACAACCCTGAGACGCCTGTGCTGCTCCAATTCTGCCTCTTTAACATTCCCTGCCTGATTATGCTCTTGTGAAATGTCTTAAGACCACTTACTGCATTAAAGGTGCTATATATGCAAGCTGTTGAAGTGGGTACACACAACTACATAAATGGGCATTGCATTGTTTCCTGATTCCGGTCCACCAATGCCTCATTTATAATTCACAGGCTTGTGTTTGAATCCTTACATATCTTTGCTGCTCCCTATCTCGTGACCTCCTCCAGGCGCTGCCTAAAATTCTCCATTACCCCAACCCTTGCCTCTTGTGCATCCTTGGTCCTGCCTTTGGTTGCCATGCCATGGTGGTTGGCAACAGGTGAGGTTGAAGGTAGAAAATGACCGGTTGCAGCCATTTCAAATAGCTGCTGTTCTCTGATCAATCTCCTTGTGAAGGCTTTATTTTGGTCTGTTGATACTGTTTTTGAAATTTGGTTGAGATTTGTTTTGGTAGGTTGGGTGGGGGAGAGGGTGTTCTAAAGATTTCTATCGAATGAGGTGCCTTGTTTGTATTGCATTTATTAGAAGCAGTATAAATCTTTGCTTGTCAGTCAAAGTGTGAGGAAAGAGACCTTTAAATTCAGTGGGAACAGTTACCTAGATCAGAGTTCTGTGTACAAATGCATGTAGTACAAGAAATAAAACAAGTGAGTTGGTGCAAATTAGGCTCAAAGGTAAGATGAAGTAACTGTTGTAGTGATTTGGCTACAATCTGGTTGTGATTGGGAGCTAAGTATTCCAGGCTGTCGGATCTTTAGGAAGGATTGCGAAAGGAGGGGGTGTAGCAATATTGAGACAATCGTCACTGTAAAAAGTAGGGATTTCAGTAAGGCTGAGCAGGCAGTAAAAACAGTCGGATAGAGCCAAGAGACGGCAAAGGATACAAAACTCCTGATAGTGGAGTGGGATGTACAAATGGGGAGATTGGGGAAGTTTGTAGCAGAAACGATGTGGCTATAATGGAACGTTATAATCTTAAAGTTCTGTGATAAGCAGAATAGCTTAAGCAGTAAAGGCAATGAATTTCCAGACTGACTTGTTATCTAGAACAATGTTTTCAGACAAATTGGGGAACAGGATATAGTGAATTAGTGATGAGAAATGTACCAAAATTAACTAACAATCGAACAGCAAGGCGGCATTTTTAAAAGTTATCATATGATTGAATTTGATAATTATGCCTGAAGGGGAGAAGGCTTTCATTGTAAGTTAGACAAAACCAGTACATACCTCCTAAAAGGCAAAAGCTTCACGTGTGCATTTTGGTCTAGGGGTCCCTTTCAGCCTTCACCTGGTCTTACTGTAACGGTTTATTTTTAAACACACCATGTTTTTAGCTCCCCCTTGGTGAATCCTTGTTAACCGTTCTCCAGTTATAAGGCAAAGAAACCAGCACAAACAGGCTTTGTTGGGTTTAAAGAAGAAAAGCAAAATTTTCTTAAACTTAAACTGTAATTTGGTTAACGCCCATGGATACACGACGTGCCCACACTAGCATGCATATGCGATACACGCATGCAGATAGGGACAGAAAAGAGCAGAAGAAATAAAGTGGAAAAGTTTGCAATATCTGAAGAGTTTTTGTTATGGGTCTTTGAGCTCACTAGAGTCTTTGCTTGTAGATAGATCTTGCTTTTCATTGGGGCCCAGTATTCTTAAACCTTGTTCACTGTAGGAGACTTTTCTCTCTTTGGGTTCATGTGTCTTCAATGGATTCAGAAGCTGGTGAGAAAGAGATGGGAGCAGACAGACAGGAGGTCTTCAGTTCAGGAGCATCCTGCTTTCTGCCACTTCAAACACTCTCTCCAATTTAAAACTCCGTTCAAACTCTGCAACAGCCAGTTAGTCATGTGACTAACTGGTCTGACCATGTCTGTTTGTGGATTGAATTGGAGCAGGGAGTGGCTCCTTTTGTCTACAAGCATTGTTAATATGTAAATGTGTCTTTCCAATCAGGGTCCTGGCAACCCCTTGTCACAGGCCTTATCTTCACAGTGACAATTTGAAATTTAATGTGGTGAAATTAATGTGCCTCATTCTTGGCAGGTGAGGGCCTGCATGGCAATTTAAACAACCATAATCAACAAATGAGGTAAGAGATTGTGTCTAGCTAACTGAAAAGACTTTCACAAATGGAAGAAAAGTGGAAATTCAGCAGACTGAATTAGAAACAGCTACAAAGGGGTCCAAAAGAAGTAGATGGGCAAAAACATGAAAACATTTTTGGAGAGTGAGTGGTAAAGGGCAATGTGGGCTCATTAGACAGATGTAGGTGAGACTACAATGGATAATAAGGAAATGGCAGCCTTGTTAACTTAGTACTTTGTATCCATTCTTAATGGAGGAAGAGGTCTAAATATCACTGGTACAAGAAAACCCAAGAAATCATGAACTTAGTGGATTTAATATTTTTAAAAACTGGTAATCTCCAGCAGCTGATGGCTTCCACCCTAGGCTACTAAAATAAACAGGTGGGGAAATTCCAATTGAGTTGGCTATAATTTTCCAACATTTTCTACATTCAGGAATTGTGTCCTTGGATTGGAGAATTGCAAATCTAACTAATTAGGGAGGGAGAGAGAAACCAGGTAATGACAGACCTGAGATTCCAGTAATTTCCTCACAATTCATGTTAATCTATCATAGCAAATTGCTGAGGATTTGGACAATAATGACCTGAACAGAGTCCACCATGGATTTGTGAAGTCGGTCATGTCTGGGCCTAAATAGTTGAATTTTTTGAGGTCACTGTAATATTACTTGTTCCTTTGGTGTGAACTATTGTAAGATTCATGGGACTACAAGTAATATCTAAAGAATGTGTTTTTATCATAACTGGAATTTTTTTTATATATATGCATCCATGTGCCCACAATTCTCTGGTCATGGGTGACGTGACATCACTTCCTCTGGTGACCTTCTCCCTCAGGCTTTTAAGATGGTTCCACCAACAGTCACGGGGGTGTGTGTATGGATGTTGTCTGTATGGACTTCCGAAAGACATTTGGTGAGTTTGCACACACGGGATTATTAGCAAAAATAAGAGCACATTGAACTGGAAGTAACCTTGTGTTACAGGTTGGGAATTAAAGAATAGGGATGACTGAGAATAGGGATAAAGGGTCTTCAGTAGATTTATTTTTTAGGTAAGGGTATTAACTCGGTTCTGAAGAAGGGTCACTAACCTGAAACGTTTACTCTGCTTCTCTCTCTCCACAGATGCTGCCAGACATGCTGAGTGTTTGCAGCATTTCTTGTTTTTATTTCAGATTTCCAGCATCCGCAGTATTTTGCTTTTAATTAAAGATGGGAATGTTCGTGGCGCCTCCTCTTCCAGTTAGTTGTTTAATTGTCCACCACCATTCACGACTGGATGTGGCAGGACTGCAGAGCTTGGATCTGATCCATTGGTTGTGGCATTGCTTAATTCTGTCTAGTTGCTTCTGCTGTTGAGCATGCATGTAGCCCTGTATTGTAGCTTCACTAAGCTAACGCCTCATTTTTAGGTATGCCTGGTGCTGCTCCTGGCATACTCTCCTGCACTCCTCATTGAATTAGGGTTGATTCCCTGGCTTGATTGTAATGGTAGTGAGGGATATGCCGGGCCGTGAAGTTACAGGACGACATTTGAGGTAACTAAGCATCAGAATGACGAGCCTGTTTCACTAAATGTAGCAAACTAGTGCAGCTACTTTTCACAACCTGCACTCTCTCACTAGACGCCTTTAATGTGGAATTGGCTCTTGTAAGTAATTGTTGCTTTTAGAGGGTGCAATATTCTAGAACAGGAGTACATCAGTTTGGTCACTAATACATTCCTATCTGTCAGATCAGCAATGATGGGTTTGAATAAATTCATTGTACTGATGTTGGTTTTTATCCATTGTACTCTCGCTACATTAAAAGGTATGCCAGTAGACAGGCAATGGCTAGCATTTAAAGAATTAATACATGGTTTACAACAAATTTACATTTTATTTTTGAGGCAGAAAAGCCCAGCAGGAAAGATGATCCTACCATGGCAAGCAAGAGAAGTTAAAGATTGTATTAGATCAAAGGAAGAGGCTTATAAATTTGCCAAAAAAGTAGTAAGCCTGAGGATTGGAAGCATTTTAGAATTCAGCAGACGAGGACCAAGAAACTGATAGAGAAAATAGAATATGAAGGTAAACTAGCAAGAAACATTAAAATGGACTGTAAAACTTTCTATAGGTATGTAAAAAAAGATAAGTTTTTAGTAAAGACAAATGTGGGCCCACTACAAGCAGAGATATGAGAATTTAATAATGGCAGAGAAACTAAACATACTTATATAAATAAAAGCAAAATACTGCGGATGCTGGAAATCTGAAACAAAAACAAGAAATGCTGGATTCACTCAGCAGGTCTGGCAGCATCTGTGGAAAGAGAAGCAGAGTTAACGTTTCGGGTCAGTGACCCTTCTTCGGAACTGACAAATATTAGAAAAGTCACAGATTATAAACAAGTGAGGTGGGGGTTGGGCAAGAGATAACAAAGGAGAAGGTGCAGATTGGACCAGGCCACATAGCTGACCAAAAGGTCACAGAGCAAAGGCAAACAATATGTTAATGGTGTTTTGAAAGACAAAGCATTAGTACAGATTAGGTGTGAATATACTGAATATAGAACATCAGCAAGTGCAAACCTGAAGAAAAACAACCTGAAAAAAACAGTGGGTAAGCAAACTGAACAAACTAAGATGAAATGAAATAAATGCAAAAAATGTAAAAAGGAATGCAAAAAAAAAAGGAAGAAAAAAAAGGAAGAAAAATAACTAAAAATGACTAAAAATGAAAGTAAAGTGGGGGGCTGTCATGCTCTGAAATTATTGAACTCAATGTTCAGTCCGGCAGGCTGTAGTGTGCCTAATCGGTAGATGAGATGCTGTTCCTCGAGCTTGCGTTGATGTTCACTGGAACACTGCAGCAATCCCAGGACAGAGATGTGAGCATGAGAGCAGGGGGGAGTGTTGAAATGGCAAGCAACCGGAAGCTCAGGGTTCTGCTTGCGGACTGAGCGGAGATGTTCCGCAAAGCGGTCACCCAGTCTGCGCTTGGTCTCCCCAATGTAGAGGAGACCACACTGTGAGCAGCGAATACAGTATACTACATTGAAAGAAGTACAAGTAAATCGCTGCTTCACCTGAAAGGAGTGTTTGGGGCTTGGGATAGTGAGGAGAGAGGAGGTAAATGGGCAGGTATTACACCTCCTGCGATTGCAAGGGAAGGTGCCCTGGGACGGGGACGAGGTGGTGGGGGTAATGGAGGAGTGGACCAGGGTGTCGCGGAGGGAACGATCCCTTCGGAATGCTGACAGGGGAAGGGAGGGGAAGATGCGACTGGTAGTGGCATCACGCTGGAGGTGGCGAAAATGGCGGAGGATGATCCTTTGGATATGGAGGCTGGTGGGATGAAAAGTGAGGACAAGGGGAACCCTGTCACGGTTCTGGGAGGGAGGGGAAGGGGTGAGGGTAGAAGTGCGGGGAATGGGTCGGACACGGTTGAGGGCCCTGTCAACCACAGTGGGGGGAAATCCTCGGTTGAGGAAAAAGGAGGTCATATCAGAAGCACCGTCATGGAAGGTAGCATCATCAGAGCAGATGCGTCGCAGACGGAGAAACTGGGAGAATGGAATGGAGTCCTTACAGGAGGTAGGGTGTGAAGAAGTGTAGTCGAGGTAGCTGTGGGAGTCAGTGGGCTTATAATGGATATTGGTAGACAACCTATCCCCAGAGATGGAGACAGAGAAGTCGAGGAAGGGAAGGGAAGTGTCAGAGATGGACCATGTAAAGGTGAGAAGGGTGGAAATTGGAAGCAAAGTTGATAAAGTTTTCGAGTTCGGGGCGGGAGCAGGAAACGGCACTGATACAGTCATCAATGTACCGGAAAAAGAGTTGGGGGAGGGGGCCTGAGTAGGACTGGAACAAAGAATGCTCGACATATCCCACAAAAAGACAGGCATAACTAGGACCCATGCGGGTACCCATAGCGACACCTTTTACTTGAAGGAAGTGCGTGGAGTTGAAGGAGAAGTTGTTCAATGTGAGAACAAGTTCAGCCAGGCGGAGGAGGGTGGTGGTGGATGGGGACTGGTTGGGCCTCTGTTCCAGGAAGAAGCGGAGAGCCCTCAAACCATCCTGGTGGGGGATGGAGGTGTAGAGCGATTGGATGTCCATAGTGAAGAGGAGGCGGTTGGGACCAGGAAACTGGAAATTGTCAAAATGACGTAGGGCGTCAGAAGAGTCACGGATGTAGGTGGGAAGAGACTGCACCAGCGGAGAAAAGATAGAGTCTAGATAGGAAGAAATAAGTTCAGTTGGGCAGGAGCAGGCTGACACAATGGGTCTGCCGGGACAGTCCCGTTTGTGGATTTTGGGAAGGAGATAGAAGCGGGCTGTCCGGGGTTGCGGGACTATGTACAGGAAGCTGTAGAGGGAAGATCACCAGAGGAGATGAGGTCAGTGACAGTCCTTTGGACGGTGGCTTGATGTTCGGTGGTGGGGTCATGGTCCAGAGGGAGGTAGGAAGAGGTGTCTGTGAGTTGGCGTTGAGCTTCTGCAAGGTAGAGGTCGGTACGCCATACAACAACAGCACCACCCTTGTCTGCAGGTTTGATGACCATGTCGGGGTTAGACCTGAGAGAACGGAGTGCCTCAAGTTCAGAGGGGGACAGGTTAGAGTGAGTGAGGGGGGCAGAGAAATTGAGACGACCAATGTCTCGCCGACAGTTTTCAATGAAGAGATCAAGAGCGGGTAAGAGGCCAGGGTGAGGGGTCCAGGTAGAGGGAGAATACTGGAGGCGGGTGAATGGGTCTGCTGGTCGGGGGGAGGACTCCTGGTCAAAGAAGTGAGCCCGGAGGCGGAGGCGAACTAAACATACTTTCTGTCTTCATGGAAGATATAAAATACTTCCCAGGAATACTAGAGAACCAAGGGACTAGTGCGAATGAGGAACTGAAAGAACTTAGTATTAGTTTTAAAAAAAAAAGTACTAGAGAAATTAATGGGACTGAAAGTTGATAAATTCCTTGGACCTGATGGTCCTAAAGTGTTGAAAGATGTGGCTGTAGAGATAGTGGATGTGTTGATCATCCAAAATTCTATAGACTCTGAAATGGTTCCTGCATATTGAAAGGTCACTAATGTAACCCCGCTATTTAAGAAAGGAGAGAGAAAACTGGGAACTACAGACCTGTTAGCCTGACATAAGTGGTAGGGAAAATGCTAGAATCTATTATAAAGGATATGATAACTGCACACTTAGAAAATAATGGTAGGATTGGGCAGAGTCAACATGGATTTATGAAAAGAAAGTCATGTTTGACAAACCCATTGGAGTTTTTTGAGGCTGTAACTAGCAGAATAGATGAAGGGAAACCAGTGGATGTGGTGTATTTGGATTTTCAGAAGGCTTTTGATCAGATCCTACACAAGTTAGTAAATTAAATGAAGACACATGGGATTTGGGGTAATATACTGGCATGGATTGAGAATTGGTTAACGGACAGAAAAGAGAGAGTAGGAATAAACGGGTCATTCTCAGGTTGGTGGGCTATGACGAGTGGGATGCCTCAAGGGTCAGTGCTTGGAGCCCCAGCTATTTGCAATCTATATCTATGATTTGGATGTGGGGACCTAATGTAGTAGTATTTCCAACTTTGCTGATGACACAAAATTAGATGGGGTTGTGAGGAGGATGCAACGAGGCTTCCAATGGGATTTCGACAGGCTGAGTGGGCAAGAAAAGGCAAATAGAATATAATGTGGAAAAATGCGAAGTGATCCACTTCAATAGGAAAAACAGAAATGCAGAGTATTTCTTAAATGGTGAGATTGGGAAATGTTGATGTCCAAAGGGACCTGGGTGTCCTTGTTCATAGGTCACTGAAAGCTAACATGCAAGTGCAGTAAGCAATTGGGAAGGCAAATGGTATGTTGGCCTTTATTGCAAGAGGATTTAAGGATATGAGTAAAGATGTCTTGCTGCAATTGTATAGAGGCTTGGTGAGACCGCACCTGGAGTATTGTGTACAGTTTTGGTCGTCTCATTGTTATGCAGACCCCCACCTGCTAAGAATGAGGCATATTCAATTTTGTCATATGAACATTGATTTTAAACTGTTGCTGGAGTGAAGAAATGACTTGTTTGAAGATCACCAGACATTGTACTGGAAGGACATTTGCATACTAAGATGCTGCCTGTGGAGACAATGGGCTCCACTGCTCCAATTAACCCAAATGGATTTTGATCACCAGACATTTGAGGGTGTAAGGAAGCGCACTCCAGGCCCTGCTAAGACGATGCATTCCACAGAGCCAGGA
This sequence comes from Heterodontus francisci, assembly GCF_036365525.1. Taxonomy (NCBI): domain Eukaryota; kingdom Metazoa; phylum Chordata; class Chondrichthyes; order Heterodontiformes; family Heterodontidae; genus Heterodontus; species Heterodontus francisci. The sequence goes on along the minus strand of NC_090383.1, from coordinate 19,674,750 downwards.
CTGGTTAAACCAGCTGGTCACATGACTAACTGGCTGGTCCAGGTTTTTTGAACTAGCCACAGGACATTTTAAATTCAGAAGTTGTGTGTGCAACTGAAGCTGGAACAAGGAACTTTTTTCCCCCCGCTTCTCCTCCACGAGAGAAAAGGCTGCTACGTCAGAACAAGTTGAAGCATGAACTGGGCTCCAACGAATTGCAAGACTTGCAACCAACGACTCCACGTTGAACATAAAGGACTGTAACTACCAGATATTGCCTCAGACTTTTTCCCTTAATTCCTCCTTTTTCCTGTCTGTGCTTATCGCGTATGCATGTTAGCGTGGTTGCGTCCCATATTCGTAGCCGTTAACTGGATTAGAGTTTAAGATTAATAAACTTCCACCTTTCTTCTTTAAATCTAAGGAAACCTGTCTGATTTCTTTGCCTTACAATTGGAGCAGTGAACAAGGATTCACTAAAGGGGGAGCTAAAAACATGGTGTTTTAAAATTAAACCCTGTTAAGGTTAAACCAGGCAAAGGCTGAGAGGGAACCCCTAGACCCCTTCCCACCTGGTCGTAACATCACCTAAAGCAGGATATACTTGCCAGAGAGGAAGTGTGATGCAGGTTCACCAGAAAGAATAATCCCACCATCTCAGGGATCTATGAGGAGAGATTGAGGAGACTGGGCCTGAATTCCCTCGAGTTTAGAAGGATGAGAGGTGATCTCATTGAAGCATACAAAATTCTTACGAGGCTTGATGGGGTCGATGCAGGAAGGATGTTCACCCTGGCTGGGGAGGTCTAGAACCAGGGGGCACAATCTCTGAGTAAGAGGTCGGCTATTTAGGACTGAGATGAGGAATTTCTTCACTCGGTGGTGAAGCTTTGGAATTCTCTACCCCAGAGGGCTATGGAGGCTCACTCATTGAGTATATTTAAGACAGAGATCAATAGATTTCTAGATATTAAAGATACCAAGGGATATGGGGATGGTGGCATAGTGCTAATATCACTGGGCTATTAATCCAGATGCCTAGGCTAATCTGGGCAGATGGTGAAATTTAAATTCTATTAATAAATCTGGAATTTAAAAAAAAAAAGCAAATTGAATGGAACCATGAAACCGTTATCGAATGTTTAAAAACCCATCTGGTTCGGGAAGGAAATCTGCTGTCCTCGCTTGGTCTGGCCGACATGTGACTCCAGACCCACAGCAATGTTGTTGACTCTTAACTGTTCTCTGAAATGGCCCAGTAAGCCACTCAGTTGTCAAGGGCAATTGGGGATGGGCAACAAATGCTGGCCTTGCCAGTGACGCCCTCATCCCATGAAAGAATTTAAAAAAAAAAGGATTTGAGGTAGAAGATTAGCCATGATCTAGTTGAATGGCGGAGCAGACTCGGGCCTATGTTCACCTGCATCTATCTTTTAGTGAGTCTGAATTATTAATATATTAAACATTTTTGCTGTTGGCTTTGATATTACTTGCAAGTTGTTTCCATTCTCCGTGTTAAGCCAGCATGGCTGCTTCAATCATCTGTATCCCTCTCTTGACATTGTTTGTTTATCCCGGTGCTTCCTTGGCTTCTTGTTCCATACAGCTCAGTGTGCAAGGCCATGCTGGAGTCACCAGGTATCCATAGGAGAGAAAGCTCCAGCTCTTGCCTCCCTCTCTTCCCCACCCCCTCACGGGCCTGCAAAATACTAACAGACTCTTGATCTATTCGGTGTATCAGCTGGTGCTTTTATTCATTACGCTGTATGTTTTGGGACGCTAAGCACATTTTAATCATTTGTTTGTTCGTTGGAATTTATGGCGACCTTTTCCCCCTCTCCTCTGCCCCCCCACCACCCACCCTGCTTTGGGGTACAGCACCTAATGGTGCAAGTCAGAGGGTCATGTTACAAAACAGTACTTCAGGTTGGAGGGAGCATCTGCTGCAGCTCTTGAGCTAAGTGAGTTATTAGCATCATCACTGGTTGCTGTGCAATTTCCGTCAATCAGAAGATAAATCCTTGGTTTGATTCTTTTTTACAATCTGAGGAATGATACCCAAATGATTTGTTTCCACAGTAAATAAATTAAAATGGCCAAATCCCAATGGAATCTGAGTCCAACAAAATCATCTGGATAGCCTTTAATCTACTTTTGTGGATTTGTTGGAGACTCTGAAATTTGTATTTTATGTTAGAAGGATGTGTTGTTTGGGGTGAACTGACGGTGGAAAGAGGTTCATGTGGAGTATTAATACCAGCATAGACCAGTTGGGCCAAATGGTCTGTTTATGGTGTATATACCATGAAGCATAGCAACTGTTGTCACTGAGAGTTGGAATTATTGTGCAAACCCAATTAATGTCCTTTTTTAGGGAAGGAGATCTGCCGTCCTTACTCAGTCTGGCCTATGTGACTCCAGTACCACGTCAACGTGGCTGACTCTTAACTGCCCTCTGAGGTGGCCGAGTAAGCCACTCCGCTGTATCGAACCACTCGGAGAAAGCTCAGCAGCACCACCTCGGGGTAACTAAAGGATGTGCAATAAATGCCAGCAATACCCACGAGAATTTTTAAAATAAGATTTTGGTGTTTTGATGCAGCCTTTCCAAACCTTGCAGACCCACAAATTCCAGAGAGGACAAACTATAGATATAACTTCATTGTGGAGAGACCAGAGAAGGTTCAGAAGAGATTTGATCGAGGGATTCAAAATCAGGAAGGATTTTGACAGAGTATATAAAGAACTGTTGCAAGAAGGGTTGGTAACCAGAGGGGACAGATTGAAGGTGATTGGCGCAAGAACACAGTGAGTCATGTGGACAGCACTGTCTGAAAGAGTGGTGGAAGCAAATTAAACAAAACTTTGAAAAGGGAATAGGATAAATACTTGGAAAAAGAGAAATTTGCAGGACTATGGGGAAAGAACAGGGAGCGGGATTAATTGGATAGGTCTTTCAAAAAGCCAGCACAGACACTATGCATGGAATAGCCACCTCCTGTGCTGTATCATTCTACGATAAATCAGATTTACTGGGCTTTGAGAGCAGGCTTTCCAGTATTTTGGGAACGCATGCTATGTGAATTTTTGTTTAGATTGCCCCTAGGTAAGGATGCGCTTTCTTTTTACCTCTAATGTTGGCTTGAATCCAGCCTAAGTGGATGAGATTAATGTTTTATGTGGCTGAATTTTTCATGGTGAAAGGTTCAAATGGACTAGGAGTTGGCACTAGGATAAATTATTTCACTCAGAGTAACTGACTCAAAGAATAAGCTGTAGAGAACAGAGTGTGTCAGACCTGTGCTTTGTGCTAGCTCTTCAGTTGGGGTTGAATACTTGCCCGACCATCTCCATACTTTTTATATCCCTCCTTTCCAACACTTGGGTGTAAGCCATGGCACTCTCCTCAGTTAGAAGATCGACCTACAGTACTGAGAGAGTGCTGCACTGTCGGGCGCTGTCATTCGGATGAAATGCTAAATGGACACAGTGTATGCCCCCTCAGATGGACGTAAAAGAGCTATTTTGAAAAGATTATTTTGAAGAGCTGGGGAGTTCTCCCTGGTGCCCTGGCCAATATTTATCCCTCAACCAATATCACTAAAACACATGATTTGGTAAATATCTCATTTGCTGCTTGTTGAGACCTTACTGTGTGCAAATTGGCTGCTGCATTTCCTGCAATAAAAGTGACTTCACTTAAAGTACATCATTGGCCTTAAAGCATTGAGAGATCCTGAGGTTGTGAAAGGTGCTGTATAAATGCAAACCTTCTAATTATCAAATTCTTTTTAAATAATGTTACCACCTCTGCCTCAATAGCCACTTGTGGTAATGCATTCCCTGTTATAATAACCCATTGTTAAATAAAAAAGCTTCTTAACTTCATTTCATTCCTACAGTGATGATCCTTAGTCTGAGATTCCTTTTTGTTGGCAATTTTTGCTAACTAGTGGGAACAATCATTCACTAACCTTCTCGTAACCTTTTGTGATCTCCATTAGACACTTTTCCCCCCCCCCCCCACCCCCCTTTTTCTGTTGCAATTATGAGTTCCATGTTACTTCCTGCTATCCTCCTTTGCTACCATTTAACTATCCCACTTAAATGTCAGTGTCCATTTTCAATCCTCTGTGCAGTACCTTGTGACCTATTTTGAGACTGAGACTGCCAAATTAATGTTCCATTCATGTTGGACTCTTGCAACTAGCAGATAAAGAAAACTTTCATCCCTTTTAGTCTTGGCTGAATTTGATACCATGTTGTAGAAGTGGCAGACAGGTGGGTAATTCACTGCAACCCCCCCCCCCCCCCCCCCCCCCACTGTGCAAGATCAAAGGCATTCTCTTGATAGATCTGCATGCGAAAATGTTATCTGCAAGCTTTAACACTTTAAAAACATGAGGGGAATTGCTGGTGTGTTTTGTTTGTCATGTATGTGCAATAAATAGCACAGTTTCAGATTTACAGCATCTGCAGTATTTTGATTTTATATTACTGTGGGAAACCAGCTTCCCTGAAAAATATCCGTCTCTATGGACAGTCTTGTAAATTCTTTCTCCCAAAATAACTTTTTTTTCCCAAAATATTGCAGCTTGCTACAGTTGGATTTAAAACCTGTTTTATGTTGGAAAGTGTACAAAAATATTATACAGCAATTTTGTTCAGCGACCTGATTATACCCAAGTTGCATTCATGTAGCCCCAAGGCACTTCATGGGAGCATTATACTGGAAAATCTGACTAAGCCACCAAAATATATTGGGGCAGATGGTCAAAAGCTTGGTCAGACAATGGGGTAGTGGTAATGTCACTGAACTAGTAAACCAGGGGCCCAGGCTAATGCCCTGGGGACACTGGTTCAAATCCCACCATGGCAGGTGGTGGAATTTAAATTAAATAATTCAATTAATTTTTAAAAATCTGGAATTGAAAGCTAGTCTGTTTCATACCATTATTATCATCAATTGTTGTAAAAAAAAAAAAATCATCTCGTTCACTTTCGGAAAGGAAATCCTCTGTCCTTATCTGGTCTGGCCAACATGTGCCTCCAGACCTACAGCAATGTGATTGACTCTTAGCTGCCTTCTGAAATGGCCTTGCAAGCCAGTCAGTTGTTAAGGGCAGTTAGGGATGGGCAACAAATGCTGGCATTGCCAGTGATGCCCACTTCCCATGAAAAAAAGGTAGGTTTTAAGGAGCATCTTAAAGGAAGAAAGCGAAGCAGAGAGCTTTAGGCCCGAGGCAGCTGAAATGTATGACCACCAATGGTGGAGCAATTGGGGATTCTCGAGAGGCCAGAGTTAGATGAGTGCAGATATCATGGTGGGTTGTGGTCTGCCTCTGTCGCCATTCTTGTCATTTTACATCAGATGTCTTTTTAAAATGACTGAATTAGTTTACAGAAATAAAACAGCAACAGATACAAATGGCAAAAAACAAACAAGAACAGCTGAATGATAAATTAGCAGAATGTGGAATTCATTAGACCTGTTGCTACTGTTGGAGAGTTTACAACAAAGCTTTTGAGCATATGAAACAACAATGAAGATTTCCAGAACTGGGCCAAGGCTAAATATTTATTTGTATTTGCTTCTGCCCTTTGTGGTTTTAGCTATTAGTTGGTGCTGTGCTGAGTCATGTTTCAGGTTATAGTTACAAAAAGTGGCTCTTGGAAGAAAGATGTGAGAGAGTAGAGACTTGCATCTATACAGTGCCTTTCAAGACCTCTGGGTGCCCCAGTGAAATATTTCTGAAGTGTAGTCACTGTTGCCATTAGCTGTTTAAACCCCACGATGTGGAATTCCCTTGCTAAACCTCTCTACTCCTTTAAAACACTTTTTTTTTAAAAAAAACCTTCCTTGCCCTTTTGGCACGTGTCAAATTTTGGCTAATTTATGCTCCTGTGAAGTGCCTTGGGATGTTTTCCTATACTAAAGGTGCTATATAAATGCAAGTTGTTGGTGAATGTGGTGGTGAGGAAACTGGTTACACTGAAGGTGGCTGCCAAATGTTGTGCTGATGCACTCTGTTTCACCCCTTGTTTCCCCCCCCCCCCCTCCCCCCCCCATACTATTTAGTCCCTACAGAGGTGTGTCTCATGAATGCTGTAAATTGAGATTAGATGTTGTCTTGCCCACTGACTACTGGAGCAGTTGAAGATAAGCCTGTCTAAGCATTGTATTCAAGCTCCAATATCCTTTCGTCTCCAACTGTACTTGATTGTTTGAATTGTGCTTTGTGCAGTTGCTCATGATGCAGTCTAAGGACAGGGTGCAATTGTGACAGTTGGGTTTACACGTGGGGGTGAGTCTACAATGGATCTGTAAAGGATCGTGGTATGACTGGTTTTGGGCTCACACTGCAAATACTGGCTAAACAGATTGGAAGGGAAATGAGTGTTTACAGAGAAAATACTTTGAACTTTCTAAAGAATGTAATGGGAGAAATGTCAAGTTGGTGACTTTCAACTGTGGAGTGATGTTTAATCGGGCACTAAATTGTCAAAGAGTGATTGAAGTTAACCATTGTATTCAGCTTACTATTTCAGAGTTTGCTCACCCAGGTAAAGTGTCAACTAATTTAATTACTGCAAACTACTATTTTGGATATTTGCATTTACCTCCAAAGCTCCCTTAGGCTTTGTTAAATCAGATGCTTTCCTCTGCAAAGGCAGGAGCAGGAAAGCAAGAGCTGACTTTTTGGTTCTCGAGAGAGAGAGAGAGAAAATTTGGTAAGTTTTGAGGATTTGTGCAGGGCAGAGAGTTTGGCTGATGAATGAATGTCCTGCATCTACCCTCTGTTCTGTGCTCTTCTCTAGAGAAGATGGGGAATGAGGATCCCTGAGTATGATCTCTCAATTCCCTTCAAATCCTCTGTGGTCACCTTTTTTTTCAGGTTTATCCTGTTTATTAAGATTTGTTTTGATTGTTTACGCAAGTCTCTACCAGCACAGAATGGCCTCCTGTGCTGTAAAGTTATATATTTTTTTTTAAAATCACATTGTCCCTGCAGTCTGGGGACCTCACTTGTTTATTATACAAATGTCAGAATTTAAAGAATCTAGAATGTGAAACTTTTTAAATTATTAGAAACTTTTTAAGAAACTGTCTACACATAACCTGTACTGTTTTGTATATCAGATTTAATGTACACTACCATCACTAGTGGAAGAGTGTAATTAGACCCTCCCAAGTTTACATAGGCAATCTGTTACAGTAATTTACCAGTTCAATATATTAAAGTGAATAAAACTAACTTGACAAAAGGATTGAATGAGGACTGCATGTCTTGTTCTAATTAACCCCCCCCCCCCCCCCCAAAATCCTTGACATCTTTTTTTAAATAGCACAGAATCTCTAAATTGGTGCAGAAGGAGGCCATTTGGCCCATTGTGGCTTTCCCAATGAACAATTCACTAGTGCCATTTCCCCGCCTTCTCCCCGTAACCTTGCACATTCTTCCTTTTTTTTTATTCCCTTTCGAATGCCTCGATTGAACCTGCCTCCACCACACTCTCAGGCAGTGCATTCCAGATTCTAACCACTTGCTGTGTGAAGTTTTCCTCATGTTACTTTTGCTTTTCTTGCCAGTCACCTTTAAATCTGTGCCCTTTTTGTTCACTATCCTTTCACGAGTGGGGACAGCTTAAGCTCATTAACTCTGTCCAGACCATTGATAATTTTGAATACCTCTATCAAATCGCCTCTCAGCTTTCTCTTCTCCAAGGAAAACTGTCTGAACTTCTCCAATCTGTCTTCATACCTGAAATTCCTCATTCCTGGAACCACTCTCCTAAATCTTTTCTGTACTTTCTCCAACACCTTCATATCCTTCCTAAAGTGTGGTGCCCAGAACTGGGCGCAATACTCCCGCTAAGGCTGACCTAGTGTCTTGTACAAGCTCAACATCCTTGCTCTTGTGCTCTATGTCCCTATTAATAAAGCCCAGGATACTGTTTGCTTTATTCACTGCTCTCTCAACCTGTCCTGCCACCTTCAATAACTTATGCATATATGCCCCCAGCTCCCTCTGCTCTTGTACCCTTTGTTATATTGTCTCCATGTTCTTCCTACCAAATTGAATGACTTCACATTTCTCTGCATTGAGCTTCATCTGTCCCTTGTTTGTCCATTCCTCCAACTTGGCTGTCCTTTTTGAAGTGCTAAACTATCCTCACAGTTCACGATTGTTCCAAGTTTCGTATCATCCGCAAATTTTGAAATTGTGCCCTGTACACCAAGGTCTAGGTCATACATGAGCAAGGGTCCCAACACTAACCCCTGGGGAGCACCACTACAAACCTTCCTGCAGCCTGAAGAACATCCATTAACCACTATCCTCTGCTTCCTGTCACTCCAACCAATTTCGTATCCATGTTGCTACTGTCCCTTTTTTATTTCATGAGCTATAATTTTGCTCAAGTCTGTGCTGCACTGTATCAAATGCCTTTTAGAAGTCCATGTACACCACATCAACAGTATTCCCCTCATCAACCCTCTGTACCTCTTCAAAAAAAAAAACTTTAAGTTGGTTAAACATGATTTTTCCCTAAAATATGTTCTGGCTTGCCTTAATTAACCCACATTTGTCCATGTGACTATTAATTTTGTCCTGAATTACTGTTTCTAGAAGTTTCACCATCACTGAAGTTAAACTGACTGACCTGTAGTTGCTGGGCTTATCTTTACACCCTTTTTTGAACAAGGGTGTAATATTTGCAATTCTCCAGTCCGTTGGTACTGCCCCCGAGTCTGAAGAAAACCTGGAAAATTATGGCCAATACCTCCACAATTTCCACTGTCACTTCCCTCCATATCCTTGGCTGCATCTCATCTCACCCTGATGCTTTATCAACTTTAAGTACAGAGAGCCTATCTCATACCACCTCCTTAACAATTTTAAATCCTTCTAGTGTATTAATTATCTTTTTCACCGTGAACTGTGCAGCATCTTCCTTGGTAAAGACAGATGCGAAATATTCATTTTAATACCTCAACCTTGCCCCCTACCTCCATGTGTAAATCCCCCTTTGGTTCCTAATCAGCTCTACTCCACATTTTTACCACCCTTTTACAATTTATATGCCTATGGAAGACTTTGTGATTCCCTTTTATGCTAGCTGCCAGTCTCTTCATACTCTCTCTCTTTGCTTCGCTTATTTGGTTTTTCACTTCCGCTCTGAACCTACTATATTCAGCCTGGTTCTCCATTGTCTTATCTGACATGTTTCAGACGTGTTGTGTAGTATAATGTACATCACCAGTTGAATGCCACTGGGGGCAGTTGTCTTGAGTTTTCCCTGTGCCAATATAGGCTGCACATTGAACTAGATCTGTTTTAATGCAAACCTTTTTATTAGTTTATTCAGAAATGGGATACCTTTTGAACTTGCTGAACAGTTTTTTTTTCAACAATAATTTGCATTTATTCTTTTGGGCCTCCTTATCTCGAGAGACAATGGATACGCGCCTGGAGGTGGTCAGTGGTTTGTGAAGCAGCGCCTGGAGTGGCTATAAAGGCCAATTCTAGAGTGACCGGCTCTTCCACAGGTGCTGCAGAGAAATTTGTTTGTCGGGGCTGTTGCACAGTTGGCTCTCCCCTTGCGCCTCTGTCTTTTTTCCTGCCAACTACTAAGTCTCTTCGACTCGCCACATTTTAACCCCGTCTTTATGGCTGCCCGCCAGCTCTGGCGAACGCTGGCAACTGACTCCCACGACTTGTGATCAATGTCACAGGATTTCATGTCGCGTTTGCAGACGTCTTTAAAGCGGAGACATGGATGGCCAGTGGGTCTGATACCAGTGGCGAGATCGTTGTACAATGTGTCTTTTGGGGATCCTGCCATCTTCCATGCGGCTCACATGGCCAAGCCATTTCAAGCGCCGCTGACTCAGTAGTGTGTACAAGCTGGGGATGTTGGCCGCCTCGAGGACTTCTGTGTTGGAGATACGGTCCTGCCACCTGATGCCAAGTATTCTCCGGAGGCAGCGAAGATGGAATGAATTGAGACATCACTCTTGGCTGACATACGTTGTCCAGGCCTCGCTGCCATAGAGCAAGGTAATGAGGACACAGGCCTGATACACTCAGACTTTTGTGTTCCGTGTCAGTGCGCCATTTTCCCACACTCTCTTGGCCAGTCTGGACATAGCAGTGGAAGCCTTTTCCCATGCGCTTGTTGATTTCTGCATCGAGAGACAGGTTACTGGTGATAGTTGAGCCTAGGTAGGTGAACTCTTGAACCACTTCCAGAGCGTGGTCGCCAATATTGATGGATGGAGCATTTCTGACATCCTGCCCCATGATGTTCGTTTTCTTGAGACTGATGGTTAGGCCAAATTCATTGCAGGCAGCCGCAAACCGGTCGATGAGACTCTGCAGGCACTCTTCCGTGTGAGATGTTAAAGCAGCATTGGAGGAGTTCCCTGATGAGGACTTTCCGTACTTTGGACTTCGCTCTTTGACGGGCAAGGCTGAACAACCTGCCCCCTGATCTTGTGTGGAGGAAAATTCCTTCTTCAGAGGACTTGAATGCATGTGAAAGCAGCAGGGAGAAGAAAATCCCAAAAAGTGTGGGTGCGCGAACACAGCCCTGTTTCACGCCACTCAGGATAGGAAAGGGCTCTGAGGAGGAGCCACCATGTTGAATTGTGCCTTTCATATTGTCATGGAATGAGGTGATGATACTTAGTAGCTTTGGGCATCCAATCTTTTCTAGTAGTCTGAAGAGACCACATCTGCTGACGAGGTCAAAGGTTTTGGTGAGATCAATGAAAGCAATGTAGAGGGGCATCTGTTGTTCACAGCATTTCTCCTGTATCTGACGAAGGGAGAACAGCAGGTCAACGGTCGATCTCTCTGCACGAAAGCCACACTGTGCCTCAGGGTAGACGCGCTCGGCCAGCTTCTGGAGCCTGTTCAGAGCGACTCGAGCAAAGACTTTCCCCACAATGCTGAGCAGGGAGATTCCACGGTAGTTGTTGCCATCACCGCGGTCACCTTTGTTTTTATAGAGGGTGATGATATTGGCATTGCGTATGTCCTGTGGTACTGCTCCCTCGTCCCAGCACAGGCATAGCAGTTCATGTAGTGCTGAGAGTATAGCAGGCTTGGCACTCTTGATTATTTCAGGGGTAATGCTGTCCTTCCCAGGGGCTTTTCCACTGGCTAGAGAATCAATGGCATCACTGAGTTCTGATTTGGGTGGCTGTATGTCCAGCTCATCTTTGACTGGTAGAGGCTGGGCTGCATTGAGGGCAGTCTCAGTGACAGTATTCTCCCTGGAGTACAGTTCTAGGTAGTGCTCAACCCAGCGGTCCATTTGTTTGTGTTGGTCAGTGATTTATGTCCCCTGATTTAGATTTGAGGGGGACGATCTTCTTGATGGTTGGCCCAAGAGCTCTCTTAATGCCATCATACATTCCTCTGATGTTTCCGGTGTCTGAGGCCAGCTGAATATGACTGCGTAGGTGTTGCCAGTAGTCGTTTGCGCAGCGCCTGGCTGTTCTTTGTGCAGTGCTTCTGGCTGCTTTAAGTGCTGCGGATGTTAAATCGCTGGGGGCTTTCTTGTAGTTCAACAGTGCAATGCGCTTAGCGGCTATGACAGGTTCCTGCTCTTTGAGATTGAAACCAGTTTGCATTTCTCTTTGCACTTTTGCCGTAGGTGGTCAAAGCTGACTCATAGATGGCGTCTCTGATGTGGGCCCACTTGGTCTCAGCAGCCCCTGTGGGAGTGTTTTGAAGGGCTGTTACAAGTGAATTTAGAAATTTTTGTAACAGCTGTGGGTGAGAAATTCTGCTCGTGTTGATGCGCGGGTGGCCCTTCTGCTTTGAATGATGCAACTTCTTTGGTCTGAGTCTAACCTTGCACACCTGGAGGTGGTCATTGGTTTGTGAAGCAGCACCTGGAGTGGCTATAAAGGCCAATTCTAGAGTGACAGGCTCTTCCACAGGTGCTGCAGAGAAATTTGTTTGTCGGGGCTGTTGCACAGTTGGCTCTCCCCTTGCGCCTCTGTCTTTTTTCCTGCCAACTACTAATTTGCATTTATATAGTGTCTTTAACTGTAGTAAAACATCCCAAGGTTCTTCACAGCATTTAAGACAAAATTTGATGCCAAGTCACAAGGAGAAATTGAGATAGGTGACCAAAAGTTTGGTCAGTGGTAAGTTTTAAAGTGTGTGTGCCTTAAAGGAAATCTAGAGTTGTAGGAGGTTAGAGATGAGGCGGGGCAAGACTCTGAACTAATGAGTAGATTGTAAGCTGATTGGAAAATAATTTGTCCTCCTGTATCATCCTTTCGCTGTTTGTCTATTGTGTCCAGTAGTGTATTTGGTCACATATGCTACCTACAATATTAAGCCAAATAAATTGAATGCACAGCTTCATAGGAATGATATTGGAGCCATGGAAATGAGACGATGAAGATTTCTTGGAAAGATGCTGCAATGAGAGGGTCAAGTTAGAACAAAATGCTGAAATACTGCAGCTTTCTCTATTGGGACACAGAAGGTTTAATTGGGAGGTGGTATTCTCAGAGGTTTGGAAAAGTTTTGAAAGGACTGATAGTGGTAGCAAGTGTTTAGGGTATATTATTTGGGGATTTTTGTAAGAGAAACAAAGGGGGTAGTTGAAATTTCTGAACAAGCAGTCTTTTACATTGAGGGGCTATTGACACAAGACAAATCGTTTAAGAAGTTGAAGGATTATTAAAAAAAGATGCAGGGAAATGGGATTAAAGGTAAGACTTGCATTTGTATAGTGTCTTGCACAACCTCGGGACATCCTAAAGCACTTCAGCCTCACTAAGTTTGATAATGTAGGAAACACAGCAGCCAATTTGCATACTACAAAGTCCCACAATCAGCAATGACATTTTCAGATAATTTTGTCTAGTAATGTTGGTTGAGGGATAAATATTGGCCGGGACACCGGAGAGCAGCTGCCTGCACTTCCTCTTGGGAGGGCAAATAGGGCCTTGTTTTAATGTCTAATTGGAAATGCAGCACTTCCTCAGTATTGCACTGGAGTGTTAGCCTAGGTTATGTGCTCAAGTCTTGAGTAAGATGTGAACCCACAGCCTTCTGACTTGGCGAGAGTTCCACACACTGAGGCACAGCTGAGTTATAGTAGAGCTGGAATCAATGGGCTGAATGGCTGGCTCCTGCAACTGTATCTCTGAATCTCCCATCTCATGTAGTTAATTATACAGATCTAAATTTTCATCCTTTTCAAGATCACTCTTAACCTTTTGTACTCTAACCAGCATTGAGCTTCGTGGCCCTTTAGCCCTCCTGATCCTTGGCCTCCCAGCTCTCACTATAGACTTTTTTTTTATCCTTCTAGTTGAGTTCACTGAATTTGAGCCTGGTGGTCTTTGTCAGGTGTGGATGGGCTGAAGCTCATCCACCTGCTTGTGGTCAGAGAGCCATGGTGGCCAAAGGCAGCCGATTCCACGTGTCTGCTGGTTGAGAAGCCCCTGAGCAGATTGCTAGTGCATGCCACGTTTATATAGCTGCCCATTGTACAGATTTTTCATAGAACCACAGACCTCCAGAGCACGGGAAGAGGCCGTTCAGCTCATGAAACCTGCGGCAATACTTTTTATTTATTTAGAGATACAGCACTGAAACAGGCCCTTCGGCCCACCGAGTCTGTGCCGACCAACAACCACTCATTTATACTAACCCTACAGTAATCCCATATTCCCTACCACCTACCTACACTAGGGGCAATTTATAATGACCAATTTACCTATCACCTGCAAGTCTTTGGCTGTGGGTGGAAACCGGAGCACCCGGCGGAAACCAACCTTTGAGCAAACCAATCCCACAAACTGGTTACGTTCATGTATACCCTGCATCACTGTACACAGACATCTCCAAGCCCTGGAGAGATATCACCAGCGTAGCCTTTGCAAGATCCTGCAAATTCAGTGGCAGGACAGGCGCTCCAATATCAGTGTCCTCTCTCAGGCCAACATCCCCAGTATTGAGACACTGGTCAAGGCTAGTCAGTTATGCTGGGCGGGCCACATCATCCGCATGCCTGACGCAAGACTCCCAAAATAAGCTTTCTACTCCGAGCTCCGTCATGGCAAGAGGCTACCAGGAGGGCAGAGGAAACGCAACAAGGATATCCTTAAAGCCTCCCTGAAAAAATGGGACATCTCCACCGATTCGTGGGAATCTCTTGCCCGAGACTGCCCAAAGTGGAGAAGCATCCGTGAAGGTGGCAGCCAGTTCACGCAACGTCGACATGCCCAGGCAGCGACCAAGATCAAATAGCGGAAGGAGCACTCGGAAATTCAAGCATCCCATTCACTCGTCTCACCAAACCCCACCTGTGGCAGAATGTGCAGATCCAGAATTGGACTATTCAGTCATCCAACGACCCACAATTCTGGAGTGGAAGAAAGTTATCTTCGTTCCTGAGGGACTGCCTAAGAAGATGATATTATTGGAATGTTACTGGACCAGTAATCCATAGGCCTGGACTGATGATGCAGAGAATGAGTGTTTGAAAATAAAAGATCTGCCCTAAAGTGTGGCTACCTGACCAGACCCGATGACGTCCGGTTTGGGGGTCTCTTCTAGGGCCAGCATTCGGGGTCGGGACGGGCTGGAAGTGGTCAGTGCTGCCTTGCTCTGGGAAGTAATCTTCAAATGAGCATTCAGGACATCATGGTGGGAAACGGGCAGTCTGGACACCGCATTCTGCAGTGAAGCCTGGCTACCCGACTACGTACGTCGGGCATTTAAAAAAAATTAAAGAACTCTGGCTTGGGTCAGGTTCGGGTTGGCTGTTGTCGGGTCGGGTTTTAATTGTATACCCGCGCCAGACGTTAATCTGCTATTCAGTAAAAGTGGCCATGAAACTGTCCGTTTGCAGTAAAAACGCAACTGGTTCACCAATGTCCTTCCTTTGGGAAGGAAACCTGTCTTTACTTGGTCTGGCCTATATGTGACTCCAGACCCCCACCAGCTCTTAACTGCCCTCTGAAGTCACCCAGCCAGCTAATCTGTATCCAGGACAACTAGGGATGGGCAATAAATTCTGGCCTTGCTAGCAGTGTCCACATTCCAAGAATACATTCAGGACGAGATCATCCTCCGCTTCAAATATTTATTCAATCTTCCCCTCAAAAGATGAAATGGCTTCTGACTCTGCCACTCAAGTAAGAGATTTGCCATCTCTCTTTCCTGATTCATCAAATAACTGATCAGTTATTTGTCGCATATCAGTGCAGGCGACTAGATGTCCTGTGTGCCTTTGAGGCAGATTGCAAATAGTGAATATGCCAACCTTATCAATAATCAGGAGTCTGGATGTCTGGATATCCCTGCATTTAAAAGGAAATTCTTTTCTTTGGAATCAGGCACTCAAAGTCCAGTGGCCCCTGAGGGTTTTGCTAGCTCTCTATCTTAAAACCCACCTAAACAATGGGCATTACCACACTCTGCAGACTGCTGATTGTGTCATTGCATTCAGTCTGGCTGGACGGTCAAGCATCGTCTCGGCCAGCTGCTGCCCTGCCCTCCTGTCTTGTGTCCTGGGCTTTCTGTATAAAGGGGCTTCTGTTAATAGATTCACTCTTTGAAGTGTTTCTGTCACCCTCTTCTGGAGAGAGAGATAGACCTGAGCTGCAAGAAGCAGCACGCTGAATTAAAACCTTACTGTTGGGTTATAATTGCACTGTTTTGAGCAATCAAAATGCAAGGCTACTGAAGCAAACACTGGACTTGGTTCTTGCAAAGAAAACAGTGTTCAAACCGGCATTGCTGTGCCTGTGATTAAATAAAGCCCCAACTTGTGTAACTCCACCTATTTGGTTTAGAAGTTGGTATATAGTTGATGCCTTCAGTCGAAGATATAAATTTAGTGGGAGTACATTAAGCAGTAAGAGTTTGTGTAACCCAAGCTACATGCATGTTCTGTTTTATATTGGATTCTGTATTAGTGAGCTAGTTTCCTGCTGATTATGATGTCCTGGTTGAATTTCTGTTGGGGGACTTGTAGCCCCAATCTCTCCTGGATTTTCCAAGCTTGCCACAGTTCTACAGAGATACAATAAAGAACAGTACAGCACAGGAACAGGCCATTCGGCCCTCCAAGCCAGCACCGATCTTGATGCCTGCCTAAACTAAAACCTTCTGTACTTCCGGGGACCGTATCCCTCTATTCCCATCCTATTTATATTTTTCAAGATGCCTCTTAAACGTCACTATCATACCTGCTTCCACCACCTCCCCTGGCAGCAAGTTCCAGGCACTCTCCACCCTCTGTGTAAAGAACTTGCCTCGCACGTCCCATCTAAACTTTACCCCTCGCACCTTAAACCTATGTCCCCTAGTAACTGACTGTTCTACTCTGGGGAAAAAGCTTCTGACTATCCACTCTGTCCATGCCGCTCATAACTTGGTAATCCTCTATCATGTCGCCCCTCCACCTCCGTCGTTCCAGTGAAAACAATCCGAGTTTATCCAACCTCTCCTCATAGCTAATGCCCTCCAGACCAGGCAACATCCTGGTAAACCTCTTCTGTACCCTCTCCAAAGCCTCCACGTCCTTCTGGTAGTGTGGCGACCAGAATTGCATGCAATATTCTAAGTGTGGCCTAACTAAAGTTCTGCACAGCTGCAGCATGACTTGCCAATTTTTATACTCTATGCCCCGACCGATGAAGGCAAGCATGCCGTATGCCTTCTTGACTACCTTATCCACGTGCGTTGCCACTTTGTGACCTGTACGCCCAGATCTCTCTGTCTGTCAATACTCCTAAGGGTTCTGCCATTTACTGTATACTTCCCACCTGCATTACCTCACATTTGTTCGGATTAAACTCCATCTGTCATTTCTCCGCCCAAGTCTCCAACCGATCTATATCCTGCTGTATCCTCTGACAATCCTCATCACTATCCGCAGCTCCACCAACCTTTGTGTCGTCCGCAAACTTACTAATCAGACCAGCTACATTTTCCTCCAAATCATTTATATATACTACAAACAACAAAGGTCCCAGCACTGATCCCACTAGTCACAGCCCTCCATTCAGAAAAGCACCCTTCCACTTCTACCCTCTGTCTTCTATGACTGAGCCAGTTCTGTATCCATTTTGCCAGCTCACCTCTGATCCTGTGTGACTTCATCTTTTGTACCAGTCTGCCATGAGGGACCTTGTCAAAGGCTTAACTGAAGTCCATATAGATAACATCCACTGCCCTTCCTTCATCAATCATCATCGTCACTTCCTCAAAAAACTCAATCAAGTTAGTGAGACATGACCTCCCCTTCACAAAACCATGCTGTCTCTCGCTAATTTCGTTTGTTTCCAAATGGGAGTAAATCCTGTCCCGAAGAATCCTCTCGAATAATTTCCCTACCACTGACGTAAGGCTCACCGGCCTATAATTTACTGGATTATCCTTGCTACCCTTCTTAAACAAAGGAACAACATTGGCTATTCTCCAGTCCTCTGGGACCTCAACTGTAGCCAATGAGGATACAAAGATTTCTGTCAAGGCCCCAGCAATTTCTTCCCTTGCCTCCCTCAGTATTCTGGGGTAGATCCCATCAGGCCCTGGGGACTTATCTACCTTAATGCTTTGCAAGACGCCCAACACCTTTTTGATAACGACATGACCGAGACTATCTACACTCCCTTCCCTAGGCTTATCATCCACCAAGTCCTTCTCTTCGGTGAATACTGATGCAAAGTACTCATATAGTACCTCGCCCATTTCCTCTGGCTCCACACGGATTCCCTCCTCTGTCCTTGAGTGGGCCAACCCTTTCCCTAGTTACCCTCTTGCTCTTTATATAACGTATAAAAAGCCTTGAGATTTTCCTTGATCCTGTTTGCCAATGACTTTTCATGACCCCTTTTAGCCCACCTGACTCCTTGTTTAAGTTCCTTTCTACTGTCTTTATATTCTTCAAGGGATTCGGCTGTTCCTAGCCTTCCAGCCCTTATGAATGCTTCCTTTTTCTTTTGACTAGGCTCACAATATCCCGCATTATCCAAGGTTCCCGAAACTTGCCAAACCTATCCTCCTTCCTCACAGGAACATGCTGTTACTGGATTCTAATTAACTGATGTTTGAAAGACTCCCGCATGTCAGATGTTGATTTACCCTCAAACCGCCATCCCCAATCTAAATTCTTCAGTTCCTGCCTAATATTGTTATAATTAGCCTTCCCCCAATTTAGCACCTTCACCCGAGGACTACTCTTATCCTTATCCACAAGTACCTTTTAAAACTTATGGAATTATGGTCACTGTTCCTGAAATGCTCCCCCACTGAAACTTCTACCACCTGACCGGGCTCATTCCCCAATACCAGGTCCAGTACGACCCCATCCCTAGTTGGACTATCTACGTATTGTTTCAAGAAGCCCTCCTGGATGCTCCTTACAAATTCTGCCCCATCCAAGCCCCTAGCACTAAGTGAGTCCCAGTCAATATAGGGGAAGTTAAAATCACCCACCACTACAACCCTGTTACCTTTACATCTTTCCAAAATCTGTCTACATATCTGCTCCTCTACCTCCCGCTGGCTGTTGGGAGGCCTGTAGTAAGCCCCCAACATCGTGGCTGCACCCTTCCTATTCCTGAGCGCCACCCATATTGCCTCGCTGCATGACCCCTCCGAGGTGTCCTCCCGCAGTACAGCTGTGATATTCTCCTTAACCAATAGTGCAACTCCCCCACCCCTTTTACATCCCCCTCAATCCTGCCTGAAGCTTCTAAATCCTGGAACATTTAGCTGCCAATCCTGTCCTTCCCTCAACCAAGTCTCTGTAATAGCAACAGCATCATAGTTCCAAGTACTAATCCAAGCTCTAAGTTCATCTGCCTTACCTGTTATACTTCTCGCATTGAAACAAATGCACTTCAGACCACATGTCCTGCTGTGCTCCGCAACCTCTCCCTGCCTGCTCTTCCTCTTAGTCTTACTGGCCTTATTTACTAGTTTCCCCCTCATTTATTTCACCTGCTGTCCTACTGCTCTGGTTCCCACCCCCCCCTGCCACACTAGTTTAAACCCTCCCGAGTGACGCTAGCACACCTCGCAGCCAGGATATTTGTGCCCCTCCAGTTTCAATGCAACCCATCCTTCTTGTACAGGTCCCACCTGTCCCTGAAGGGATGCCAATGATCCAGATATCTGAAACTCTCCCTTCTACACCAGCTGTTCAGCCATGTGTTTAGCTGCACTGTCTTCCTATTTCTAGCCTCACTGGCACGTGGCACAGGGAGTAATCCCGAGATTACAACCCTAGAGGTCCTGTCTTTTAACTTTCTATCTAACTCCCTGAACTCTTCCTGCCTATGTCGTTGGTACTGATGTGTACCACAACCTCTGGCTGTTTACCCTCCCCCTTCAGAATGCCCCCTGTCTGTTCAGAGACATCCTTGACCCTGGCACCAGGGAGGCAACATACCATCTTGGAGTCTCTTTCACGTCCACAGAAGCGCCTATCTGTGCCCCTGACTATAGAGTCACCTATAACTATTGCTCTTCTGCGCTTTGTCCCTCCCTGCTGAACAAAAATCTAGAATCTTTCAACACTGGGGAGACAATTTCAGCCCATTGTGCTGGAGCTGTCTCTTTAAAAGAACTATCCAATTAATTCCACTCCCCACTGTCTGGAAACACAACAGCAACATGCTGTTCAGCCCCTCAAACCTGTTCCACCATTCATTTTAGATCATGGCCAATCTGCACCTCAACTCCTTTTAGCTACCTTTCAACTCTGGATTTCTAGATACCCTAACCCAACTAAAATTCCACAACCTTTTGGTGAAGAGAGGTTCAGGTTTCCACACACCTTTTGTGTGAAAAGGTATTTCCTGATTTTCCCTTCTAATTTTGAGATGTTCCCTCATTCCTGATTTTCACATCAGAGGAAATAGATTTTCTATCTCCTATCAAATAAATCCTTTTTAACATCTTAAACACTTGGATCAGATCAACCTCCTGTAATCTTCTATACGCAAGGCAATAAAAGCCAAGTTTATTCCATCTGTCCTCCTAATTTAACACTGCCCCATGATCACTTTCTTCCCTGAAACATTTTTATTTTTAAGCATCTATCCCATTCCTTTTTTTGAAAGTTACCATTAAATCTGCTTCCATCATCCTTTCAGGCAGTGCAATCCAGATCATCACGTGCTGCAAAAAAAAAAAATCTCTATCTCCCCTCTGGTTCTTTAATTATCTTGAAATCTGTGTCCTCTGGTTACTGACCCTCCTGCCAGTGAAAAACCATTTCTCATTTTTACTTTATCAAAACCCCCACTGTTGAGATACTGTGCTCCCTAGATTCAGACTTAAATGCACGTGGGTATAAAAGGGCCAGAGAGTCTTGGAAATGTAGAATCTGAACTTAACTGTGTTAATGACCTTTGATTTGTTCTGTGCATTTCTTTATGAATATGAACACAGTGACAGCAGGAAGAGACCATCTATTTCATCTAGCCTGTGCCCCACAATTCGTCATAGAGAGATACAGCACGAAACAGGCCCTTCGGCCCACCGAGTCCGTGCCGACCATCAACCACCCATTTATTCTAATCCTACATTAATCCCATTTTCCCTCTCTCATCCCCACCTTCCCTCAATTCTCCTACCACCTACCTACACTAGGGGCAATTTTTTTTACAATGGCCAATTTACCTATCAACCTGCAAGTCTTTGGCATGTGGGAGGAAACCAGAGCGCCCAGCGGAAACCCACGCGGTCACAAATTGACCTTGAAACTTGCAAACGCTGCACAGGCAGTACCCAGAACCGAACCTGGGTCGCTGGAGCTGTGAGGCTGCGGTCCGCCCATCACAATTGTGATACCTTGTACATATATGGATCCCCCTCCCCACCCCGACTTGAAACCATGTGATCTGGGAGAGGCAAAACACCAGATTCAAAAACCAGTCAATTTGTGGGGAGGAATGTGGGAACTTACACTCCGACCTGTTTTTGGGTGCTTGAAACTAGTCTGGGCGACCATTCTCCCCCTCATACTTGTACCATTTTGTATGAGGTGATCTCCACCCCAGCCAGAAACAGGCCCAAGTAGGAAGGATTGAAGGAATTAAAGGTGGGGATGGGGTGGAGAGAGAAAGTTTGTGTGCATTTAATGTGCTAAACTAAAATGAACTGCCCCTGTTTCAACAGTCTGTTCAGAAGAATGGCCAGATTTCAGGAATCCATGCAAAATCTGAGGACCAAGAGGCACTCGATGGAAAATCGGAGCAGCTAAATGGGCTCCAGGAGGAGGTCATTCCTGGAGAAGGTGAGCAAGTTGGGTTGTGTTTTGGGGGAGGTGGTGAAAGATCCCATAATGGAAAATTTAAAGGTAGCTCGGTGAGACCTTTCACCTCTGGGTACTGGAGTCAAATTCATCTCAAACTGGATGAAAGTCTCCCATGTCTCATGGCTGTGAGGGTTGTGTGTAAAACGAGTGGGGTGGTATAGATCCAGTTCTGTGTGAGCATGGGCTCCACAACATAAAACTGGCACTGACTGGCGATATCTATGACTGGGTTTAATGTTGGTGGGTGGTAAGGGGTGGGGAGTAGTGTGTGGAAAGGGGTGGAAATGCAATACTGGTGGAGGAGGCAACTATCGTTTTAGGTCAGTGGCATATTGATACAGTATAGAGGAAACTCTACTCTGTATCTAACGCATGCTGAATCTTCCCTGGAGCATTTGATGCTGACACTGGGTACTTGAAGTGGGAAGACACTTGCTGAAACTTGCATCTCATCCTTGAGCCCAAATAATTCATTTTTTAAAAAAAACTAGGATGTTTCGGTTTACAGAAAAACAAACTTCACCTTTGGGGGGGGAAACCTAGATCTCAGTATTTAGGAAACAATTCTTGGTCATTCTTCATTTTGAACAAAAAATTGCCAAATGTTTGGACTATTTTTGTATTTGTGTTTGCTGACTATACCCTAGCGTTAATTTGCCTGCTTTTCAGAAGAGTAGACTATTTTCTTTGTATGTATGTGTGTGTGTGTGTGTATTTTGGCTGGCAGCCTTACATTTCAGTCTGGTGGTCATTGAGTCTACCGGTTTGTGTTCACGCTTAGCAGACTGAATCATGGAATGTGACTTTCAGAACGGATTCAGATTCCATGTAATGAACTCTCTATAATCTTGAAAACTGGTTTTCTATTGCACTGAAACATGTGATGGTGACAATGGTCTCCAGTTATGTCGAGTCGTGCAGGAGACTGTAGTCACTAAGGAAACACATCTAGGTTTGCTGGAGGTTGGGTCAGCTGTTGTGTTGCCGAGTGCCGGTAGCTTTACTTAATGGTTGCAGCCAGTGAAACTTGCACCACAGCTTCAGTCGTTGTGAACCAGTGGGCCCAGTAAGTGTGATGGGGTGGGTTTTGGGTGATGTGTTTGGAAATGTGACTGTACCTTGAATAGAATTGAAGAAATCTATTTCAGGAGTGGACACGTGGCAAATAATTATGCTAAATATTAGGTTATGTGCTCATTAGTCCTTCTAGTGTCCACCTTGGTTCAGTTGATGGACTTGAATCCATGACCTATGACTCCGATGAGAAGGCTCACTCCAGAGACATGAGCACAAAATCTCGGTTGATCCTTCAGTGCAATAGGGGAGCGTTCCTGTCTTTCTGATGAGACATTAAACCAAGGTGCCGTCTGCCCCCTCAGGTGGTTGTAAAAGATACCCGTGGCACTATTTGAAGAGTAGGGGATTTCTTCCGGTGTCCTGGCCAATATTAATCCCTGAAGCGGTGGGGCTGGTTTTGCAATATTAATCCTCCAACCAACATCACACTAACAGATGACCTCCTCATTATCCCATTGTTGTTTGCGGCACCTTGCTGTGCAATTGGCGGTTGCATTTCCTATGTTGCAACAATGACTACGCTTCAAAAGTACTTCATTGACTGTGAAGTGCTTTGGGACGTCCTGAGGTTGTGAAAGGCATTCTATAAATGCAAGGTCTTTTTCCCCCCTGCATTGTTTTTGATTGACTAAAGGTGTACAGAAACTTGTGTCATGCTGGATTAGTATTTCATGTTTGTTTATTTAAGTAACTGAGTTGGGGCCTGTGGCAGAGGTATCGTGTACACCCACATCAGTAAATGGATAGCCGCTCGGGACTGCTTTCCTCCACTCCTGTAGGAGCAGTGGTCTGAAGAACACCCAATAATGGAAGAAATAAATTAGTAAAAAACATAGAATGGCAGATTTTAACTACCCTAAAATAAGCTGGCGACAAGAAGTAGGGACAGGAGATAGCATTTTTACAATTCCTTCAGGATGACTTTCATGCCCAATATACGAGAAACCCAACAAGAAAGCAATCACTGGATCTAGTAATGGGAAATGAACCAGAGCAGCTCGGAGAAGTAAACAAAGGGGAACATCTAGGCAATAACGATCATAACATAAGGTTTAAAATAGAGAACGATATAAGTAAGACAAAGATCAAGGTAATAAATTGGAAAAAGCTAGTCTTGTGGGGATGAGAATGGAACTGGGAAGGTTAATTGGATTTTGACAAAGATGTAGAACAGTCGGTGGGTGGGGGGGGTGGTAACTAATAGAGGAATATTCTGTTAAATAACAAAAAGCAACTAACCAATAGTGAAACCCCATGGATGAAAGAAAGACGTCATGGATAAAATTGAAACGGAAGAAAAAGGCATATATTCAGAATAAAGAGGATAGGAAAGTTCAAAAAACAATTAAGAAAGCAAAGAGGACCCTATGAAATTAAATCAGAGGAATATTTACTTTTTCAAAAGTATTCTACAGGCAATAAATAACAAAAGCAAAACCAGGATAGGAATAGGGCCATTAAAAGATGCACAAGATAAACTCTCGGGTACTAGGTACTGACTGCGAAATGCAGTAATATTGTAATTACTTAGCTTCAGTTTTTATCAGGGAGACTAACGGGGTGGACATGACATTAGAAGATACAACTACATTTAAGATGGAGGGGGAAGAGATAATAAACTAATCAAACTTAGAGGCTAAAGCCCCTGGTCTGGATGG
This sequence comes from Heterodontus francisci, assembly GCF_036365525.1. NCBI lineage: Eukaryota > Metazoa > Chordata > Chondrichthyes > Heterodontiformes > Heterodontidae > Heterodontus > Heterodontus francisci. The sequence goes on along the minus strand of NC_090383.1, from coordinate 19,650,721 downwards.
ATTGCAACAGTGCACAATAAAAGTTGGGGAAGAGGTGGCAGAAACACTATTAATATATTTAAAAATTAACTAGGAAAGGGAATAACGCTGGAGGACTAACACAGCTAATGTGATTCCTGTGTTTAAAAAGGGAGATAGAACAAGGTCAGGGAACTATAGACAGATGAAAATCAGTGTTTTAAAAAAGAAAGATACTGGCATATTTACTCCATATGTGGAGTCGGGACAAGTGGCAGAATGGATAGCAAGCTGGCTATAAAACAAGAGTAGGGGTTCAGGATGTATACTTTGGCAAAAGGTTGGAAGTGAGCCACAATGATCGGTGTTGGGATCACTTCATTTACAGAAACCATCTGGGCTCTGAAATCAGAAGTACAAATTTCAAAATGTGTCGACAACATAAGGTGTGTTAATTGTATAGTTACATCGTATAGTTAATACTGAGGAAGATGGTGACAAGAACGAGATGACATTAATAAACTTGCAGAAAGTGTGTAATTGGCAAATTAATTCTAATGTAGATAAGTGTGAGGTAGTGCATTTTGAAAAATAAGCCTCTAAATGGGGTTGAGGAGCAAAGTGATTCAAAGATACAGATACACAAATTAGTGACACAGGTTAATGAGGCCATTAAAAAAAAAAAGCACTGGGGTTCACTTATAAAGGAATTGAATCGACATCAGTTGTTAAACCCTGTATGGAACTTTGGTTCGACCACACATGGGAGTACTCTGCATAGTTCTGGGCTCATAATGTGGAGGCATTGAAAGCACAAAAATAATTTACAAGGATGATCCAGAACTGAGGGGCTACAAGTAACAGGAAAGATTGAATAAGCTGGAGCTTTTTTCTCTAGAAAAGAGCTTGAGAGGTGACCTAATGGCGGGCTTTAAGTTTTTAGTAAAGGGTTTGATGAGGTAAATGTAGAGATGTTTCTACTTGTGGGGAAGAGTAAAACTAGCAGTCATAAATCCAATTGGGAATTCAAGAGAAACATCTTTATTCAGGAAGTAGTTAAAAATATGGAACACTCTACCACAGGAGTAGTGGAGGTGAATAGCTTAGATACATTTAAGGGAAGGCTAGATAACACATGAGGGATAATAGAATAGGATACATTCAGGAAGAGTTCCAGCTTCCAAGAACTCAATGAAAAAAGTTTCCCATCTCCCCTCTAGATCTCTAGCCAATGATTTTAAAATCTATGACCTTTGGTTACTGACCCACTCGCTAGGGGGAATAATGTTTATCTACTCTATATCAAAACCTCTCATCATATTAGGTCATCTCTTAATCTTCTGTTCCGAGAACATTCCTAACTTTTCCAACTTCTCATAACTGAAGTCCACTATCCCTGCTAACATCTTGGTAAACCTCCTCTGTACCTTTTTTGAAGGCCTTTACATCTTGAGTGTGGTGGTCAGTTGTCCACAATGCTGGATAAAGGGTAGCAGATTTAAATCTGAGGTGAGGAGAAATTACTTCTCAAGGGTCGTGAGCCTGTGGAATTCACTCCCTGAGAGCGTGGTGGATGCTGGGACATTGAGTAAATTTAAGGAGGAGATAGACAGATTTTTAATTAGTAATGGGTTGAAGGGTTATGGAGAATGGGCAGGAAAGTGGGGTTGAGGCCGAGATGAGATCAGCCATGATCGTACTGAATGGTGGAGCAGACCCGAGGGGCTGAATTGCCTACTCCTGCTCCTAGTTCTTGTGTCTAACCAATGATTTATGAAGTTCTCGCACATCTCTTTTGCTTTTATATTCTATTCCTCTTTATTAAACCCAAGTAACTATATTTATTTTTAAAACCACCTTATCGACTTGCCCTGCTACCTTTTTAGGTATTTGTGTATATGGGCAGCAAGGTGCCTCTGCTCAGCTATGCTTTTCAAATGTTGCTTTGTCTAGGTGGCGTAGGGTGGGAGGGGAAATGTGTGGATCATGAACTGTAGCATGTACCCATTGGGCCGAATGGCCTGTTTCTGGGCTGTACATTCAATGTAACGGGGGGGGCGGGGGTAAACCAAAGCTGGGACTTCTCCACAAGACCACAATGTGGGAGGATGGGGTCGCCATACTGTGAATCAACCGACAGGTGAGCAGGGACAAATAACTGTGCTGGTGTCCTTTTTCTTTGCTTCAGTTAATACATTCCATGAGCCATGGTTCTTGGAAGATAAGCTGTTTGTGTGTCTTCTGTGCTTGATGTTGCCCCCCTTGGGTTGCTCTGCTTCTTTGGTGAGTCACAGATGATCTGAAGGCTGATTGTCAAGTCCCAGGACAGGGTGGGGGGTGGGATTTGTGGTGCTTTCAGCTGCTTGGAGGTTGACCTACTTTAGCAAGTCGAGGTGACAGCAGTAGGCTGACTTAAACATCAGGATTAGGCCAGTCAGGCCTTTGAGCCTGCTCTGCCATTCAGTTAGATCATGACTGATCTGTACTTTTTAAACCCATTTGCAACCTGGGTCCTGTAACCCTCAATACCCGTAACCTAACAAAAAGATTTCATTCTCAATTTTGAAATTTTCACTCGACTGCCTAGCTCAAATGGCTTTTTGGGGGAAGAGAGCTCCAGATTTCCAATATCTTTGTGTGGACAAGGTCTGACGAGGTCCCTGAATGGCTTGGCTCTAACTTTGAAGGTCCTGGAATCTTCCAGAGGAAATAATTTCTCTCTCTCCACCCATTAACTCCATTTACTTATTTTAAGCCACTATCATCCATTAACCTTCTAAAGTCAAGGAAATAAAAATACCTAGTATATGGAACCTGCCCTCATAATTTAACTCTGTTAGCCCTGGTTTCATTCTGGTGAATCTGAACAGCATGATCTCCGAGGCCAAAATAACCTTCCTGAGGTGTGATGCTGAGAATCCGAATGCACTCACTGGCCTCAGAGAACCTCCAACTAGTTCTACAGCTCCGCCTACCCTGAGGGCTTGGCACATTTATCCAGTGAGTCGCCGAGGCAATGTCTGCCAGTGAGGCGAAGGGTTGGGGCTGTGCAGGAAGATGGATGCTTCATGTGGCCTCTGTGCTCTCGGATGGGGAATAGGAAAGACTAAACCATGGTCTCTGTTCTTCAGAGTGGGTGGGGTTCATGTGCAAAATGGACACTCTGGTAAGGAACAGGGATGTGGGGTTAGTTTTGTGGATCTCTTGCTTCCAGGAGGAAGGAAAATTCACCAATAAAATGTGAGAAATATTGAGTCCATTTCTGACTGACTTGCACACTTCAGTTTTGTGTAATTGTCTCGAGAGCAAAATGCTAGGAATTTTCTTTTCTGGCAAGTGTCTTGAGGGAGAGGCTGAGTTTTTGCTCCATGCATGTAGACTTTGAACAGCTGGTGTCTTGTGATTGGGCTGATCATTCTGGAAAAAGCTCACTAAAGAGATCACATGATTAGCTGTCTTTCTCTCTTCTCTTTCTCTCCCCCCCCACACTTTTTGCATTTGCCAAAGATGCAGGAATGTGGTTCGAATCCCCCCTGAGATTTCTCTCTCTCGCTCTCATTAGAGCAGTCAGCCAGTCGACAGCTGGGAGGGGAGGGGAAGCACATCCATCGCCCTGCAGGAGACTGTCCAAATGTGCATTCAGTTTGCCTCACTTCGGCACCCAGACTGGGGATAGTGAGGGAGCACGAATCGATTGGTAAAAATTAACTGGGCTAAATAACGTTAACCTGAGTGCTTAGCAGTCAGCTGTGCTCTTTCCGTAATATACAGCCTGCTCTCTTTCACACTTGGAACAATAAAGCACTGGAGAAATGCCAGGTACAATAGCAGCCACAGGTATGGTCGTTTGTGTGTTTTTTTTTAGAAAAACGAATTAACTTTTTAACATTTGTCTCTTTATTAGGCTGTCTTCTCTCTGGCATTGTTCTGGGAAGGTTCAATGGGAAGGGTGTGGCTAGGTCAGTTTGCTTGGGTTTTTTTTTAAGACGTGCTGCTCCTTTGTGATCAGTAATTTGTTCATTACAGAGTGTGAATAAAATAGAAACTGGAGGTGAAATAATGCTGCATTCTATTACACAGGACGATTGAATTTAGAGATTAAACTGCAAATGCTGGGATATTGGGAACACAAGCTGGGGGGAAAGCACTGGTCAGTCTGGGAGATGCTTAGTGTTTGTCATTAAGGATTATGTTTAAATTTGTTGACTTTTTCTTACACCTGTCAAATCATCATCCCCTCCCAGAATATCCTAGAATCTCGCAAGAATGACTTCATCTCCTGTATGCTTGCTGCGTGCAATAGCCAAGAGGAAAATCATGGGCATTTTAAAAAGTATTTTTTTTTAAATTTTCTTTGATCACTTTTGTTCTGAGTTGTAAAAATATTGGAGGTGGGGGAGAGGTTGTTTAACTGCAATCGTTAAATCGAGCAGAGGCGGGGAGCTGCAATCATGGGCGTGTTGGCCACGCAGCGAAGGGAGGTGTCCCTCTTCCCCCCCCTCCCCCTCCTTTTTTTTTCTCCAAGAATTTAAAATTAAACATTGTACCATTTTACTTTGTGGCGAGATGCCGCGATGTATCTCATCACAAACCTCTAACAATGCTCGTTAAAACCATTCCCAGTGCAGAGCTCAGCATCCAGCGGTGAGGAGATACTGACTCTGTGACTGCTTTTCAAGTTGGAAAACACCTTGGGTCTGACCATTGCGGCCTCTTAAACCGGTCAAGCAATGGGGTTCGGGGAGCTGCTCTAACCCTGTCTCCGAGCCCTACAGGAGAGTTGGTATAAAGTGCTTGGGGCGGAGGGAATGCCCCAAACCTGCAAGTGTCTGTCATTGCATCAGAATGCAGCCTTGGCTGGAGTGTGGAATCTGCAGCTGTCACACTGGGACTGAGACTGCAGGAAAATCTCTGAGCAGCGATTAACTGCAGCTGCCTTGACTTTGTTTAATATATAATCGGTACCTCAGCTGCAAAATATCCTGGGCTACATAATGAAATTTGGGCTGCTTTGTGTTTTTAAACTAAATCCTGCAGTGCTAGATGCTGAATTTTGTTTTATTATTCTGTGTCTTGGAATTGAATTGCAACTCTGCTCACACCTTGAGCGGAAGATTGCAGTTTCATCCAACTCTTTGATACAATATATCCAACCGTTGACTTTTAGGAGTAGTGACATGGTATCTGGGAACTATTCAACCCTTTGAGCCTGTTCCAGCAAGGTTGTGTATAATACAGGAGGACACTTGAAGGACTTGGGAAGCAGAGGTCATGTGAACATTGAAGGACAAGTTAGACCAGTGATTGAATGAAAGAAAAGGGGATTAAAGGAACAGAGTAGGTACATGGAGTTGGGGTACTGCCCTTGTGGAGAATAAGCACCCACACTGACTAGCTGAGCTAAATAACCTTCTGTGATTTTTCCATATCATTCTACTCTAAGTGGTTGTCTGTTTTGGCACCTGGTGCTGTAGAATTCACTGTTCATCTTGGACACGTTGAAGATCAGGTGCAAATTCCACACACTCCACTAATGGCAAACATTTGCAGCTTTCAGGCATGTTCATCTCGGAGAAAGTGTATTAATGGAGGATGGATTGGAGTGTTTTGCAGGCAAATTTGAGCTGAATTTGCACGCGACGCGTTACTGAGCAAATCAGTGATCAGATGACTTGTGTGTGATGTTAGTTGAGGGATAAATATTGGCCAGAAGCCTGGAGAAAGATCCTTTACCACTCTTTTTGAATAGTGCTATGGGGTCTTTTGTATCCATCTGAGGGGAGATGGGGAATCGATTTAATGTCTCATCTGAAAGACGGCACCTCCAACCAGTGCAGTGCTCCCACAGTACAACACTGATGTAACAACCTGAACCATGTGCTTAAGTCTTTGGAGAGGGGCTTGAACCCACAAACTTTTTGACGCATGTGAGAATGATGACACTGATCAGGACGTCTCTTCTGTTTTAGGAAAGTGGGAAGAACAGATTTATATGTCATTGATCACGTTGTTTGTGGGAGCTTTGTGTACAAATTGGTTGCTGTAAATCTCAACAGTGACTACGCTTCAAAAGTACTTAATTGGCTGTAAAGCACTGAAGCATGTCCTGAGGCTTGCAATATTAGTAAAAGTATTTACTACTTCAGCCAACATGCTGAAAAGAAATGTGCTTTGAAACCCGTCCTTAATTTTCTCCAATGTAAGATACAGTTCCTAGCACAAGTGAACTTCAACCAGACAGGACAAAACTAATGTCGAAGTAGAGATTTTTTTTTTAAATTTCCAAAATATACTTTATTCATAAAAATCTGTAAAAATTACATTCCCAAACAGTTTAAAACAGCATCGTCAAAAAATACAAACCGTGCAAGGGTGAGCAGTTTCCTTCAATACAATCATGAGTTGCCTCACAACCCTTCCATTTCATTGTTGTGCCAGATACATTTTTACATTTACAGCACACAAAATTTTCCCGATACAGTTCGAGAGGTTTCCCATGGATCCAGCCCCTCAGTTCAGCTTGGTGGGGGGACCTTACACTGTGGTCTTTCCCCCATTGAGCCTTTGCTGCGGCTGCCCCAAGCTTTAGTGCGTCCCTCAGCACGTAGTCCTGGACCTTGGAATGTGCCAGTCTGCAACATTCGGCGGTGGACAACTCTTTGCGCTGGAAGACCAGCAAGTTTTGGGCAGACCAAAGGGCGTCTTTCACCGAATTGATAGTCCTCCAGCAGCAGTTGATGTTTGTCTCTGTGAGCGTCCCTGGGAATAGCCCGTAGAGCACAGACTCCTGTGTTAGAGCTGCTTGGGATGAACCTCGACAAAAATCACTGCATCTCTTTCCACACCTGCTGTGCAAAGACACATTCCAGGAGGAGGTGGGCGACCGTCTCTTCCCCACCACAGCCACCGCGGGGGCATTGCGCGGAGGGGGCGAGACTTCGGGCGTGCATGAAGGATCTGACTGGGAGGGCCCTTTTCACCACCAGCCAAGCTACATCTTGGTGCTTGTTTGAAAGTTCTGGTGATGAGGCATTCCGCCAAATGACTTTGGCGGTCTGCTCGGGGAACCATCCGACAGGATCACCCATCTCCTTTTCCCGTAGGGCCTTGAGGACGTTCCGTGCAGACCACTGCCTGATGGATCGGTGGTCGAAGGTGTTTTCCCGCAGAAACAATGTCTAAGTAGAGATGCTTGGAGAAATGTGCTCACATCCATGATCTCCTTGCATTGCCTGTCCTTGTTTACTTTGGTAGTCAAGGTCATTGGCAATTAATCCATTCCCATCTGTCACTTCCCTTTTTTCTGTCTTTCTCTCCTGTTGCACTCTAATAATCTGGATTGCCCATTGTCTGCTCTATGGAAGCTGAGGTAATGTCTAATATCTCAGCCAATCTCTCTCTCACACTCATAGATTTGACTGCATCATTCCTGTGGCCCTACTCTCTGCCCTGACCAGCTTCTTGCTCTCAGAAAACCTTTTCAAGACCCTTTTCTCCTTGAAATATGCTCAACATGAACCTTTGTCTCCAGTTTAAATGCTTCCCACTGCTGATCTATGGTTCTGTTTTCCAGATTTCCCCTCCATTTCATCTGCTTGACGTCAGATTGCTGAGTTGGTTTCAGTGCTGCTGTAAATCAGTGAGGCTGACTGAGCAACAATTTGGGATCCACTTTATGTTTAAGGCCAGTGATTTATGATCAAGTTAAATTCCGTTTCTGTTGCGTGGGGTTTTCGGGATTAAAATCTCCAAATTTTGTCCATAAATCCATGATGTTGGCTCAAATGTTTGAGTCATGCTTTAACCTCCTGATATTATATAATCATTGCTGAACTATGACCCAGTTAAGATGCCGCCACTTTGAGTGAACAACCACAGTATCTTGTACTTGTCCAATTGGCAAAAAAATTGCTTTGTACTGACTGGTACATTTGCCAAGCATTTGTTGAGAAAATTCCGTTGCTATTCCTCTTGTGAATGCTGTTGTGACAATTTATTCCCTCGCTACTTGAAACTGTTCATGACCTTTTTTAGTTTGATTGCTGTAGATCTCTTCGTTATAATGCTGGTCATTAGTTCTTGGGCACTGAGTGCAAAATGGTGGGACTTGCATTTCTATCAGTAACCATTTATACCCTTCAATGGGCATTGCTACAAGTTTGTGGGTTGTAAAAATCCATGCCAGTGATGTGTGACTCTTCAGTGGACATGGCAAACCTAACTAGGGAGGATGTTCCAACCTCTGGCAGTCTGGTTTCATTCATTGCACATTGTGCTGGTCCCATTCTTGAATTATTTGCTCAGCGAAGGGAGGATTTTCAAAAAAAAATTCTCTGCTTGTGAATGTTGATGGCAAGACTGGCTTTTATTGCCCATGTCGATTTGCACTAAGATGATAGTGGTGGGCTTTTCTATGTAATGTTTTGATGCAATAGAATGGCTTGATAGGCCACTTCAGCAAGAAGAGTCACCTGCGTTGGTAAGACTGGAGTCACATAGGCCAAACTGGGTAAGGATGACTGGTTTCCTTGCCAAAAGGATGTTCATGAGCCACTTGAAGTTTTTATGACACCATGACTGTTTGTTTCATGGTGACTTACTGATGCAAGTTTTTAACTTCCAGATTTTTTTTCTTGACTATGCTGATGTGTTTTGGTGCTCACTAATGAAGGACTTGAATATTTACTCTTGTTGCTAAGCTACCAGCTGTGGTATGCTGGTCTAGTTAGTTGAAGTTGTTAGCATTTGGGGTGAAGGAACAGTATGATTCTTCGCACATGCAGGCCGCTGTCTCCTACTGAATGACAAACTCCAGTCCAACTATGTACAAGTTTGCAGCTTATAGCTGTTATGATGCCGTTACTGTCAGAATTGCCTCCTTTGATCATCCTGTGAGCCATCTCGGTGCTTTCATCTCCGTCCGGACAGCTGGTGACCATCTGGATGCAGTCAGTGGATGTCTGACCACGTTTGGCACACCCTCTCCACCCTAGGCATTCCATGTACTTGACGCTGGTCTGTTGCAGCAGTGATTCTAGAGTTCTGCCTCCTGTGTTGCACAGGGGACTTTATTTCGCTCATTTATTTGCACGTTTATCAGAGTGGCACCAGGGACGTGGAACTTAGACTTCAGTTATGTGGCGAGACTAGAGAAGTTGGGGTTCTTTTTGAGCAAAGATGGCAAAGAATTTATAGAAGTGTTCAAAATCATGAGGGGTTTTGATCAAGTAGATGGGGAGAAACCCTCCACTGGCAGGAGGGTCAGGAATCAGCGAACACTGATTTAAGATAATTAGCAAAAAAAATTACAGGGTGAAAATTCGAGTTGTATTAAGTAGTGTTATGATCTAGAATGTGCTGCCTGAAAGGTGAAAGATTCAATAGTAGCTTTCAGAAAGGAATTGGTACTTGAAAATAAAAATTTGGAGGCTATGGGGAAAGAGCAGGGGAGTGAGATCAATTGGATAACTTTCAGAGACGCAGCACAAAAATGATGGGCCAAATGGAAACCTCCATGCTCTATCATTGTATGCTGATCACCTACAGTGAAGAATTTTGATCAGTCCGAAAACAACCTTTTTAAAATTTATTTGATCCTGTGTCGTCCCCATATTCTTTTCCTGCAGTTTTTGAAACAAAAAAGTATTTTGTATTCCTCTGTAAGATCACCATTGGTGCTTCCTTTCCAAGCTGGAAAGCCCATGTCTCTCCAATCTTACAATTCAGACCCCTGACCATTAGGGGATCAGCCTTGTGGCTCTTTGCACTGCCTCTAATGGTTGAATGTCTCTTGTTACTTGACTACTAGAACTGGATGCAGTGCTCAGATGTAGTTTGATCAGAGCAATATAAAGTTTGCTCACTACCTCTTCTGACTTGTACTACTTTTGATCCTTGTAGTTCAACATCCTATGACTTTTGTCCATTGCTGTTCTGCATTGATTGAACGTGCTCATCATTGAGTTTACTCTGGCACCAAGATGTCTTTTATGCAGTTTACTCTCTGCTCTTCCAGTCACTAGTTGTTGCACCCCTCTGCTGCCCTTGACTGATTATCAGCTGAGGACTGTTGTTCAGTGCTTGAAGCCACAGAAGCAAAGTCCCACCCTCCGATACCCAAAGCTGATGTACTCATCACAGTGATCTGATTCCTCAGTTATTTCACAGATCTTTCTTTGGTGTTGAGCAGATACATTAGTGTCCCAGAGGGGATCTTCTCTCATTTACCTGCACTTATTTGATCCTTATCTGTAAAGGGTTAATTGGCAAAGTGTTGGATGCTTCCGAGAGTCTGTTTTCATATCTCTGGAGGCAAGAATGGTAAAATCATCTTTAACTGTAGGTACAAAGAGGCCTCTAAAACCTTGTTAAAGGCACTGGCTTTTTACTATAACCCACTTTCTGTTCTGTGGTCAGTTGAACTTGGTGTTTTGATTTACATTATCCAGCTGTTTAATAACCTGTATTGTCTTTTCACTTTCCCTTTCCCTAAGATGCATATTTTACAACAATAAGGTGCAACTCAATGAGCCTCCTCTCCAAACTTGCCTTTAATTGGCCTGGTAAATCTTTTCTGACCTTGCTTCCACCCACACCATCACCCAAAATTGTGCATGAACAAAATTGTCCATTAGTCATGCTGTTTTCAGGGTATGATACCAAAGATCTGAAATGCTAGTTAATAATGGGGGGGGCCTCCTGCTGGTTTTATTGATCGGGGAACATTTTCCTCGCTCTGTAATATTGTCAGTCCCATGTGCTTTGCCTAAGCTGACCTTGATTAACCAACAGCCCAAATTCTCTAATTGTTCAATGTCGCCATCTACTGCCTCACTGTGTCTGCTTCTTGACGGATAGTGATCTACCCAAATTAAAACTAACGGCATCTCAGGAAAAAGGGAATGATGGAAGAACACTGAACTCTATAGTGGAGTACGTATGGCCTGTGTTTGTTAACTCTTTTTAGCAAAAGTTGCAGAGTGGGGCAGTTAAGGAATTGGCTGATGTCTTGTAAATCGAAACATAGCTTTTTAAAAAAAAAAAATGTAGTTTTACCTTGTGCTTCTCTGTTCACCTTCTCTCTTCACCCCCTGCCTCTGTCTGTCTCTCCCTCCCTCCCTCTCTCTCTCTCTCTCTTTCTCTTTCTCCCCCCCCCCCCCCCCGTCCCTCCTCTTCCCCTTCCCTCATCCTCATCCCCCCCCCCCACCACTAGCCTCCTTCAGGCCCACCACACTCTGAATGCTGCCCTCCATCCAATTATGGCATTTTCTGTCCCCAGTTTTATCCCATCCACCATTGGCGGCAAAGCCTTCAGAAGCCAAGGTCCTGAACTCTGGACTTCTCTGACTCTCTCTACCGTTCTTCTCTTGGTCACCTGTGCTAATCTAGCTCAATGCCTTGTGACATTTTACTACATTATTTGCACTAACCCAAGTACACAATCACAGAACAAAAAGTGATTTACAGTAAAGGCTTAGTGCCTTCACTGGCTAAATTTCAAGTTTCTTCCCTCCCTGCCTGCCAAGAAAGATGTGAACCGATTTAAGTAGCTAACACAATTAACCCTTTACAAATGAGCTAAATGAAAGGGTGGGATAGATGGGAGCAAACTGGCTTCAATTAAGTTTATAAACGAGGGATCATAAATATAAGATTAAAAGTTCAGAGATTTAGAACTGAGGGCAGAAGAAATATCCTGGCGTTGAGGCTGGGGAATTTGCTTCTAGGTTTAGAGTTTGAAGAAGAAATTACTTCAACGTTCAGGATTAATAGGTGGATGAAGAGCTGTGGGAATAGGGAGGTTAAATGTGATTATTCCGTTAACACTGACTAGTAAGGTCACATGGCTTCTTTTTGTGTTGCAACTTATTTCTAGGTATAAGTGGGTTGTTCTGAGATGCTTGCCCTCCTGTTTGCGGATGAGACAAAACTAGGTGGGAATGTGTGTTGTGAGGAAGATGCAAAGTGGCTTCGATGGGATTTGGATAGACTTAGTGTGTGGGCAAGAACGTGGCAGATGGAATATAATGTGGAAAAATGTGAGGTTATCCACTTTGGTAGGAGGAATAGATGTGCAGAATATTTCTTAAATGGTAAGAGATTAGAAAGTGTAGATGTACAAAGAGACCTGGGTGTCCTCGCCAGTAAGTCACTGAAAGCTAACATGCAGGTGCAGCAAGCAATTAGGAAGGCTAATGGTATGTTCGCCTTTATTGCAAGAGGATTTGAGTACAGGAGTAATGAAGTCTTGCTTCAATTGTATAGAACCTTGGTTCGACTGCACCTGAAGTACTGTGTGCAGTTTTGGTCCCCTTACCTTAGGAAGGATATTATTGCCATCGAGAGAGTGCAACGAAGGTTCGCCAGACTTCTTTCTGGGATGGTGGGACTGTCCTAGGAAGAGAAATTGGGGAAACTGGGCCTGTTCTCTAGAGTTTCGAAGAATATGAGGGGATCTCATTGAAATCTACAAAAGACTGAAAGGAATAGACAGGGTAGATGCAGGTAAGATGTTTCCCCTGGTTGGGGAGTCTAGAACCAGAGGACACAATTTCAAAATAAGGGGGAAACCACTTAGGACAGAGATGAGGAGAAATTTCTTTACTCAGAGGGTTGTGAATCTTTGGAATTCTCTACACCAGAGGGCTGTGGAAGCTCAGTCATTGAGTATGTTTAAAGTAGAGATTGACAGATTTCTAAATACAAATGACATAAGGGGATATGAGGATAGGGTGGGGGGGGGGGCGGAAGGCATTGAAGTGGAAAATCAGCCATGATATTGAATGATGGGGCAGGCTCGATGGGCTGAACGGCTTACTCCTGCTCCTATGTTCCTATCAAGTGACTTGCCTCCTACTCATTTTAAAGTCAGCTAACCTCAATTTGGAGACTGCCTGTCTCAATGCCACTCCCATTGGATTGGGATAAGTGAGGATTTGCTAATTCCCAGCATGGTCCCTTTCCTACCAAATCTCATTCAACCACCACCAGTTGGCCGAACCTAGCTCAGCTACTGGGAATAATAGGTTTTCAATGGAGATGCAACTGCCTCCCCCAGCACCCCACCCCACCCCACCTTGAAATCTGGGTGTCCTCCTGAGTCACATCAGACTTTGTTCAAACCTCCTGGTTTTAGAGGGTGGCTACCCAATTGATGGGTGTAGGGGCTGATGCCCACTTTATAAATAAGCAGAGTGAGGAGTGGGCCCTCGTTGCATGCCAATTTGGGAAGCCCACCATTATGTATCGCTGAACTCCTGGCATGAGCTTTGACCACGGCAACTTGTATTTATATGGCACTTTTAATGTAATAACATGCCCAAGGTGCTTCACAGTAGCATTATCGAACCAAATTTGACACAGCCACATATGGAGACATTGGGCCAGATGACCAAAAGCTTGGTGTTAAAAATCAGATGGCCAGGCAGTGAAAGATTGAAGACTGGAGCCCAGTCTTTTTACACTTGTCTCCTCTTAAAAGACACACACCATATCGTACACCTGCAGCAAACACCCTCTCTCTGTCCGCTCCTGTGTATATAATGAGCACAGATGAATCCCAATTAATATCTACCACCTGAATGCAATTAACATTCAATTGGTACAATTAACACTTGGTCAAAGAGGTAGATTTTAAGGAATATCTTAAAGGAGGAAAGAGAGTTGGAGAGGTTTAGGGAGGGATTCCAGAGCTTAGGGTCTAGGCAGCTGGGCTTGGCCAGCAATGGTGGAACAATTTAAAATCTGGGATGTGTAAGAGACTGGAATTGGAGGAGCACAGATATCTGAGGGTTGGAGGAGGTTAGAGATGGGGAGGGTGAGGCCATGGAGGAATTTGAAAACCAATGTGCTTAATTAACCAGGAGCTAGTGTTGGTCAGCAAGCACAGAAGTGACTGAGAAAATGGGACTTCCTTGCAAGTTAAGACATGAGCAGCAAAGTTTTGGATGACCTCAGATTTATGGAAGATGGGATTCCGACCAGGAATGCTTTAGAATGAGGTAACAAAGGCACGGATGAGGATTTGAGCAGATGAATGTAAGCATGGTGGAGTCAGCGACGTTGCAGAGGTGGGAATAGGTGGTCTTAGTGATTACACGGCTATGTAGTTGGAAACTCATCTCAGTCAGACAAGACACCAATATAATAAAAGCAAAATACTGCGGATGCTGGAAATCTGAAATAAAAACAAGAAATGCTGGAAACCGCTCAGCAGGTCTAGCAGCATCTGTGGAAAGAGAAGCAGAGTTAACGTTTCGGGTCAGTGACCCTCCTTCGGAACTGACAAATGAAAATGTCACAGGTTATAAGCAAGTGAGGTGGGGGTGGGGCAAGAGATAACAAAGGAGGTGGTGTAGATTGGACAAGGCCACATAGCTGACCAAAAGGTCATGGAGCAAAGGCAAACAATATGTTAGTGGTGTGTTGAAAGACAAAGCATTAGCACAGAAAAGGTGTAAGCAAATTGAACAAACTAAGATGAAATGAAATAAATGCAAAAAAAGGTTGTAAAAAATGTAAAGAAAAAAACCACTAAAAATGAAAGTAAAATGGGGGGCTGTCATGCTCTGAAATTATTGAACTCTATGTTCAGTCCGGCAGGCTGTAGTGTGCCTAATCGATAGATGAGATGCTGTTCCTCGAGCTTGCGTTGATGACACCAATGTTGTGAACAGTCTGACCCTGCCTCAGTTGTCAGAACGTGGGATGGAATTGGTGGCTAGGGGCAGAGTTTATAGTAGGAACTGAAGACTATTGTGTTGGTCTTGCTAATATTTAGTTGGAGAAAAGTTCTGCTCACCCAGAGTGAATGTCAGACAAGTGGTGTGACAATTTATAGATGGTGGAGGTGTTGAAGGAGGTTGTGAGGTAGAACTGGGTGTCATCAGTTTTCAGATATAGACTGATGTTTTGTGTTATAGATGAGAAATAGGAGAGGATCATGGATTAGATACTTGAGGGTCACCAGGTAACCATGTAGGAGTAGGAAAAGAAGTCATTGCAGGAAATTCTCTAACTACAACAGGATAGATGAGAATGGGACCAGGCAAGTGCAGTCCCACCAGCTGGATGGTGGTGACAAGCAGTTCGAAGAGGATAGTGTGGTCAACCAAGTCAAAGGCTGCAGACAATTGAGAAGGCCGTGGAGGGATCGATTGCCTCTATCGCAGTCACATGGGATGCCATTTGTGAGTTTGGTAAGAGCCGTTTCAGTAATATGGCAGGGGCAAAAACCTGATTGGAGGGATTGAAGCATGATGTTCTGAGAAAGATGGTCACAGATTTAGGAGGTGACAACACATTTAAGCTTGAAAGGAAAGGGAGGTTAGAGATGGGATGCTAGTTTGCAAGGCCGGAGGGGGTCTAGGGTTGTTTGAGGAGGAGATTGATGGATTTAAAGAGGGACAGCACCTGAGGAGAGTGAAAACTGTTAACAATATCAGCTAACATAGCCAGGGAATGAAGTTGGGTGGTCCGAAGTTTAGTGGGAATAGGGTCGAGGGCGCAAGAGGTGGGTCTTGTGGACACTATGAGCTTGGAGAGGGCATTGGGGAGATGGGAGAGAAGCTAGAGAAAGATGAGAGTTTGGGATTGGGGCATTGGTCAATTTTTGGAGGAAGCTTGGCCCAGTGGACTAGGGAAAGGGAGGGAACTGACCGAGGCAGCTGATCCAGTCTTAACCTTGTTAAAGTCCATGAGCTCCTCGCACTTAGTTCTGAATTTCCTCTTCAAGTGTTGCTGGCTAAGATCTGTGCTGGAGAGAGCTACTGTTAACATACACTTGAGAGGAACAGCCAGTGAAGGGTGCTGCATTTGTTGAGGCAAACATTAATTAGTATAGGACCTTGTGTCAGAAGGTAAGCTCCATGTATGGTCTGTGAGCAAACAATCTGCCCTCATTTGGAAGAGTTTTAGTTAATTTGGCAGTTGGGTGCTGCACTTTGTTTTTGAAGTGTTTCATTTGAATTTCTCTGCACAGTCATGTAGCTAAGCATTTTGGACAAAAAAGCAGACAGTTGGCTGACTTCTGTTAATATTTGATTTTTGGTCTGTCTCATTTTTGAAGTGCAAGTATTGTATCATTTTTCTATTGAATTTCCCCTGCAAGCAGGATGTGTTATTCTGTCTGCTGTGGCTCAGTGGTAGCACTGTACTCACTTAGTGAGTAGGTCATGTGCTCAAGCTCCTCTACACAGAGACTTGAGCACTTAATCCAGGCTGACACTTTTGGGCAGTACTGAGGGTGTGCTGCACCTTCAGAAGTGCCATCTTCCAGATGAGACGTTAAACCAAGACCCCAGCTGCCCTCCTTGGGCGTAAAAAATCCCATGGCACAATTTCGAAGACAATCAAAGGCCAACATTTATCCCTCAACCAGCATCACTTTAAATCAAAAGCATTTTTCTGCTCATTATCATGATGGGAGCTTGCTGTGCACAAATTGGCTGCTAGGTTTCCCTACATCAAAACCTGTGACGCACTTCAAAAGTAAAGCTTCAAAGCGCTTTGAGACATCTGGAGGTTGTGAAAGATGCTATGCAAATACAAGTCTATCTGTCTGTTTTGAATGGGGAAGGGGTTAAATTGTCCATTCAAGAAGTGAGGTTAAAAAAAAAATGCTTGCCTTTTAGATCAGTTGGAGTTGCTGCCAGTACAGAATCCACTTTTCTGCATTGATCTTTTTCAACACAATTCAGAGAGATTAAGTCTGAGGAAGACATTTAAAAGGCATTTCGCGCTCTCTCTCTCTCTCTCTCTCTCTCTCTCTCTCTCTTTTCTCTCCCCCACCCCCTTTGCTGACTACACTGAGTAGTTGAGTTCATGCCCTCGCTGCAACTGAACAAACCTGAGTGAATTGTCCCAGCTCTGAGATTGAAGGGATTTCTCTCTGCTCAGAGTAGATTGAAACCTCTGCACCTGTGACTGGGTTTCCCAGTATCAGACTTGTGACGTGTGTTTCTTGGATGAAAATCGCCAAAAGCTTTGAGAAATTGGATAAGAAAAGCTGACAGTAACACTATTTTCAGAGGCTTTCCTTCCAGTGTATTGAAGTTAAGCCTGCATGTCTCCTTAAATTACCTGAACTGGATGCAAAGGTACTCAATGCTGTAAAATTGTTCCTCTTTCACCCACCCCCCACCAAAACAAAGGCTGTAACAAAGGTCATCTTTCAGAATGCATTCTTTTTAGAGTCATAGATGAATTCATGGTCCACCTTTTGGTCCTGTCTGTAACCTAACCCATGACCTTGATTTGTGACGACATCAAAAGGACTGTTTTTAGCAGAGCTTGGCAGTTAGTGGCTTGGGAAAGACTGCAATGCAGAGCCTGCAAGCTGAACTGGGAGCTGAGAGCTGGTGCGCAGAGTTTGTGTGCCCCTGAAGAGAACCTTGTGATGACTTGAATTGCTGCAGCGTGTTACTCATTGTTGCAGTGCTAGTCAGACGGGCTCGCAATCGTAGCCAGGGTGATGCCTGAAGGTGAGTAGGATTTCAGCTTGCAGCTCAGTTTGGAGCCTTTTGCCGTTGCTAAACTGTAACAGTTTTAAAATTTAAATGGGGTTTGTAAGAATATTGTGGTCCAGGATTTAAAATTTGCATCTCTCTACTGAAGAGTGTGAAGAGACTGTGGCATAAAGGTATGAAGGAAATGGGACGTGTTCTTTTCTGAAGTTGTTGGCTAACACTAGACAGTTTAGCATGTGACTTTTGGGTCCAAAATGCATTGTGCCCTTTGCAGAAATGGGCGATGTTTTACTGTATGATTCAGGTTCTGATTGTATTCAATCAGAATGGAGTGTCTGTTATGCTTGCAGGGGTGGAAACCCCCCAAAAAATCTAGCGTCGTCCTACACCGACTAGGTGTAGATCTATTAAATGTGGAAAGCTCACATCGTTCATTGTGTGTGCCCCCAGCACCCGTGTTATCTCAAAGTTTGCGCACTCCAGTGCTCACTTCCCCCTTGATTTCTGGATCGTCTGTGTATGCCTTATTCTACAATATATCTGTATTTCTCTGTTTTGCACCATCTGCTTTGCCCCTCCTATTGCTCCCAAACTGCAGGCAGTTTTTTCTCTTTGTCTCACCCTGTCCTTGGATCAGACATTGAGGTACACTCTACCTCACCCACTACTTTCAAAACCTGATTGCATCCTCTATATCACTTTTTCTTCTCCCCTGGGAGCACTGTAGGACCCCTTAGTGCCTTGGAGCATGTCTCTTTCTTTCTCCCCCCTGTCTATCTGTCGTGTGTGTGTGTCTTTTTCTGCCCCCCCCCAATTTGTCCTCTTAACGTCTTAAACTTTGATCGAGTCGCCCCATAACTTTCTAAATTCCAGGGAATACAACCCTTGTTTGTTTAATTTCTCCCCATAATTTAATCCAGGCATCATCCAGCTAAAGTTACACTGCACTCCCCCTAAGGCCAATTTATTTTTTCCTAAGGTGTGGTGCTCAGAACTGCTCACATTATTCCAGATGTGGTCTAACCAGGGTTCTGTATAACTGAAGCATGACTTCTATCATCCTGTAGATATAAAGGCCAACATTCCATTAGCCTTTTTGATTATTTTCTGTAAACAATTTTAATCTATTTCTTTGGACCATCTCTCTTTCTCACTTTTCACCATTTTAAAAAGTACCCTGGTCTATCCTTTTTTTTGGTCTAAAGCCTCACATTTATCTTTGAAATCTGTTTGTCTCAGTTTTGCCAATTCACTTTATCAATATTTCTTTGCAGTTTTATGCTTCTAGCTACACTGCTTATAACGCAACCTATCTTTTTGTGTCAACAGGCCTCCAACAAATTTGGATATGTGCCTTTTATCCCATTACCTAATTCATTAATAAATGCAATGAATAGTTGAGGACCCAACACAGATCCTAGGGAAACCACCTAGTCACATCCTGCCAATTAGAGTACCTGCCCATTATCCCTACTTTCTGTCTCGTCACTCCACCAATTTCCAAACTAGGTCAATAATTTGCCTTCAATTCCAGGAGGTTCAACTTTTAGGTTTCTTATTCAGGACTTTATCAAATGCTTTCTGGAAATCCATATCTTTGGCCTCCTTATCTCGAGACAATGGGTAAGCGCCTGGAAGTGGTCAGTGGTGTGTGGAGCAGCGCCTGGAGTGGCTATAAAGGCCAATTCTAGAGTGACAGGCTCTTCCACAGGTGCTGCAGAAAAATTTGATTGTCGGGGCTGTTACACAGTTGGCTCTTAACTTGCGCCGCTGTCTTTTTTCCTGCCAACTGCTAAGTCTCTTCGACTCGCCACACTTTAGCCCCGCCTTTATGGCTGCCTGCCAGCTCTGGCGAACGCTGGCAACTGACTCCCACGACTTGTGATCAATGTCATAGGATTTCATGTCGCGTTTGCAGACGTCTTTAAAGCGGAGACATGGATGGCCGATGGGTCTGATACCAGTGGCGAGCTTGCTGTACAAGGTGTTTTTGGGGATCCTGCTGTCTTCCATGCGGCTCACATGGCCAAGCCATCTCGAGCGCCGCTGACTCTCAGTAGTGTGTATAAGCTGGGGATGTTGGCCGCCTCGAGGGCTTCTGTGTTGGAGATACGGTCCTGCCACCTGATGCCAAGTATTCTCCGGAGGCAGCGAAGATGGAATGAATTGAGACGTCGCTCTTGGCTGACATACGTTGTCCAGGCCTCGCTGCCATAGAGCAAGGTACTGAGGACACAGGCTTGATACACTCGGACTTTTGTGTTCTGTGAGTGCGCCATTTTCCCACACTCTCTTGGCCAGTCTGGACATAGCAGTGGAAGCCTTTTCCCATGTGCTTCTAGATTTTTGCATCTAGAGACCGGTTACTGGTGATAGTTGAGCCTAGGTAGGTGAACTCTTGAACCACTTCCAGAGCGTGGTCGCCAATATTGATGGATGGAGCATTTCTGACGACCTGCCCCATGATGTTCGTTTTCTTGAGGCTGATGGTTAGGCCAAATTCATTGCAGGCAGCCGCAAACCTGTCGATGAGACTCTGCAGCCACTCTTCCGTGTGAGATGTTAAAACAGCATCGTCAGCAAAGAGGAGTTCTCTGATGAGGACTTTCCGTACTTTGGACTTAGCTCTTAGACGGGCAAGGTTGAACAACCTGCTCCCTGATCTTGTGTGGAGGAAAATTCCTTCTTCTGAGGACTTGAACGTATGTGAAAGCAGTAGGGAGAAGAAAATCCCAAATCCCAAAAATCTACCAATTTCCAAACCTGCCTTCAATTCCAGAAGGTTCAACTTTTAGGTTTCTTATTCAGGACTTTATCAAATGCTTTCTGGAAGTCCATATAAATAACATCTATAGACATTGCAGTGTCAACTACTTTAGTCACCTCTTCAAAAAAATTCAGTCAGATTTGTCAGGCATGATCTACCCTTTACAAAACTATGCTGGCTCTCTCTGGATACCTTGAAAATTTTCAGCTGATCAGTCACCCTTCAGTATATTCTTTATAGACTTTATTTATCTCACGACAACAGATGTTGGGCTAACTAGTCTATAATTACCTGGTTTTCCTCTATCTTGCTTAAATAGCAGAGTGACTGGCACAATTTTCCAATTTAATGGAATGGTTCCCAAATCGAGAACTTGGAAAGATTAACATTGGAGCATCAGCAATGTTTTCACCTACTTTTAAAATCCTGGGATGGAAACCACCTGGTCCTGGAGATTTATCACTTTAGTGCTATGTTCTTCATTACTGCTGTTTAGTTTAATTTTGAGTTCCTGATTCAATATTAGTCTTCTTGATGTCTAGCTAGCTGACATATTCCTCTACTCTAAATACTGATGCAAAGTAATTATTCAACATGTCTGCAATTTCCTCATTTTTATTGACTATCACCTTTGTCTGTTTTCAAAGGGCCCACATTGCTCCTGACCACCCTTGTTTTTTTTCCTAATTGTATATTTTTTGCGTTGATTTTGAGATGCCTTACGAGTTTCTTTTCATATTCCTTCTTTGTAGCTTTTACTCTCTGTTTTGGTACCCTTTGCTGTTTGTTGCATCTTCCAATTTTTCCAGAATCTCTTTTTTTGCATTCTATTAAAATAGTTTTTCTTTGGCAAGTATATCTCTTGTCCCTTAGGGGTATAAACTGGTTCTGTATTACAAATTCTTTTTGGGTGCCTTCCACTGATCATCTGTAGTTTGACCGATTTTTTGCAAATTTGCCCAGTTTACTGTAGACAGTCTCTCCCTCATCACATTGAAGTAAGCATCAGACAATAGGAGGCAGTGTCTCCTTTCTAGCCTGTTCCTTCTATTGAAAATGGAAGCGATGACAACGTACTGTACTCCATCCCTCATTATTAATGAGTCTGGTAAATGTTACTGAGTGATCTTAGCAATTGGCACAGCTAACAGCAGAATTTACATGCAGGCTAAGGTACATCCATAGCTTGCACGTGTTGAAATCCATTCATGGCCTCTCTCCTCCGTATCTCTAACTTTCTCCAGTTCTACAACCCAACAAAACCCCATTCCCTTTGCACCACCATTGGTAGCCATGCCTTCAACTGTCTAGGTCCTTAGCTTCATTTAGAGATACA
The DNA here is from genome assembly GCF_036365525.1 of Heterodontus francisci. Taxonomy (NCBI): domain Eukaryota; kingdom Metazoa; phylum Chordata; class Chondrichthyes; order Heterodontiformes; family Heterodontidae; genus Heterodontus; species Heterodontus francisci. Next base: position 19,629,195 of record NC_090383.1, on the reverse strand, counting down.
GCACTGAAACAGGCCCTCCGGCCCACCGACCAACAACCACCCATTTATACTAATCCTACATTAACCCCATATTCCCTACCACATCCCCACCATTCTCCTACCACCTACCTACACTAGGGGCAATTTACAATGGCCAATTTACCGATCAACCTGCAAGTCTTTGGCTGTGGCAGGAAACCGGAGCACCCGGCGGAAACCCATGCGGTCACAGAGAACTTGCAAACTCCGCACAGGCAGTACCCAGAACTGAACCCGGGTTGCTGGAGCTGTCCGGCTGCGGTGCTAACCACTGTGCCGCCCTCCACCAATTCACCCTGTTTAATATCTCTTTTGACTTAGCATTGATTATTATCTGATTACACCTTGTTGTGAATTGACTTTGGATGATTCTTTGATAAAAGTGTTATGTAAATGCAAGTTGTTGGGACTGTTGTGCTACTGTGGACAATCGATTAACCTCTATCATACAAGTCCATTAATGTCTGGTATTACTGGTACTCTCGGGGCTATTGTGGTTTGCTAGCAGTGACTATAACTTGTATTTATATAGTTCTTTTGAAGTGTTTTGATCCCTGTGGTTATCACAAACAAACAAAGAATCCAATCCGCCAACCGACCCCAATTTAGAAAAAAACAAATGGGCAAGATTTCACATTTATAAATTTTACTTGAACACTCAAAACCAAAACCATCAAAATTTAAAAACAAACCAACAGTTAAGTTGATTGATTTATGGCTTAAAGATTGCATGTTAATTACTAGTCTCACTAGTCTTTTGGGTAGTCCTCTCAGCACAGAGCACCAATTACAGCCACAAAGTTCTTCGGGTCTTTGAACTTTTCAAGTAGATCTCCAGATCCTGTCTTCGAAGATGCAAATGCCGATTTCCGTTAAATTGCAGTTCCCCTGCAATCCGAACTCCGCTGATACGGTCTCCACCAAAACTGTGCACCCTTCTGGAACTTCCATGGTTTCTCAACAGTCCTGATGGCAGAGCTCCGTCAGTGTTGCCTTAGTAATTTTGTCCCCGAAAACCATTGTAGTAACTTGTAATTGGCCAGCTCCCAGAAAACAAATTCCAATTACAGCAGTTTACTCTTTTATTTCCTTCTGCACACTGCAGAGTGATCTTGTAAACTGAAAACGTGAGCTCCAGTCACATGTCTCTAGTCACACCTGACGGTTTTAAGTTTCTAACCAGTCCCGTCTTCCCTAGAACTCTGAAGCTTTCAGTTTCTTTTTCCAGTAAATGACTCTCAGAAAAAATACAAGCTTTGAATCCCAAAGTCAGCGCATATAGCAGTGTGTTCAACAGGTCAGCTGTTCAGATAACAGTCTGCACACTCTGACTCCATCACAGAAGTCATGGAGAGCTTTGATGAGTATAGTGTGGTTGATATTCACATGGGCTTTCAAAAGGCATTTGACAGAATACCACTTAATAGACTTGTTAGCAAAGTTAAAGCCCATAGGATTAAACTGACAGTGGCAGCATGGATTCAAAATTGGCAAAGGGACAGAAGGCCATGGTGAATGGTTTTTCGGACTGGAGGGAGGTATAGTGTAGCATTTCCCAGCGGCTGCTATTAGGACCACTGCTCTTGTTGATGTATGTTAATGACCTGAACTTGGGTATACAGAGCATAATTTCAAGATTCGCACATGACACGAAACTGAGAATTGAAGTTCAATGAGGAAGATGGTAACAGATTTCAGGTGTACATACAGGTAAAATGGGAAGACACATGGCAGATGAAATTTAATGCAGAGAGGTGTGAAGTGATTCCTTTTGTTAGGCAGATTGGAGATAGTATGAACTAAATGGTACAATTTAAAGGGATTGCAGGAACTGGGAGATATGTAGGTGTACGTTTGCAAATCTTTGAAGCTGAGAGGGCAAGTTGAGAAGCCTGTTGAGCATATGGGACCTTGGCTTTATTAATGGAGGAATAGTGTACAAAAGCAAGGAAGTTATGGTAAACTTTATAAAATGTTTGTTCAGCTTCATCGGGAGTACTGTGTTCGAGTCTGGGCACCATACTTTTGGGAAGGAATTTAAGACTTTGGAGGGGGTGCAGAGGAGATTCGCTAGAATGGTACAAGCAGTGAGAGACAGTACCAGTTATGTGGAGAAGCTGGGTCGTTCTCCTTCACCATAGAGAAGGACTAAGAGGAGGTTTGAGGTGTTCAAGCACATGAACTGTATTGATCGAACAAATTAAGGAGAAACTATTTACAGTGACAGAATGGTCAGTAACCAGAGGAAACAGATTGCAGCACGAGGAAACTGTTTTTTCAATAGTGAGTTGTGATCTGGAGTGCACTGTCTGTTCGGGTGATGGAAGCAAATTCATTAACTTTAAAAAGAGTTGGATGAATACATGAGGGGGCAAAAATTTAGAGCTGTAGGAAAGAGCAGTGGAGTGGGACTAATTGGATAGCTCTACCAAAGAACCATCACTGGCACGATGGGTTTTAAGGTTTGACTGAATGCTCTTAATGACTGCAGGGTCAGTTCCCTGGTTGGAGAGAGGTGGGACCAGAGTTAAATGAGCGGAGATTGGTGAGGTATAGAGGGGCTAGTGGGAGAAAAGTCGAAGGAAGGACTTGAAGATGAAGACCGGATTGTGAAATGGCTGCACTGGGCTCCGGGGCACAAACTGGGTTGGAGTAACGGAGGAGCAGGACTGTGTGCGCGATAGGGTTGGGTAGTGGGATTCTGGATGAGTAGGAATATGAACGAGCTGGCGAGACCAGCAATTGGGTGTGGGATAGCCCCATTTCTAACAAGTCAGCAAGAATACTTTTGAACCTCTAGTATTTATAGAACCTTAGATATCTGGAGGGAAGAAATCCAGGTAAACTGCCTTCCTGTTGAGTGCTCCAGTCGAAAATTGACATCAAAATGAATCTTCAAAATTAGTTGATTTTCTGCATAGGGCAGAATATTTATTTGTAATCCAAGTGAAAATTTGTGTCACATAAGCAAGGATTCGGAGGAAGTCTGGCTACAGTGGTGATTACATTTTAGATCTATAATTGAACAGCATGCTTGAAAAATCTTGACTAGTTTGATTTATTTGTTTTGTTAAACTGTCTCGTTCTATGTCAAGGGGCTTACTTTTGATTGTTTCTGTTGCAGTTGGGCAAGGTGAACCATCAAGCATATCCCAAAAGGAAGAACTGGAGGAAATGGAGCTTGAACAGAGAGAGACTCTCATTGAGACCAAAGATGAGCAGAAGGATGTCCTGGCAGACCTAGGTCCGCCTGCAGAAATTGGAGAGCAGGTAGAGGAGATGCAGGCTGGTGAGATCGGCTTTAAGAAGGTCTTCAAATTTGTTGGCTTTAAATTCACAGTGAAGAAAGAGAAGTCGGTGAAATCGGAGCCTGTGCAGTTGCTGACTGTGACAAAAGAAGAAGGTGGCGAGGCTACTGCGGTGGATGGTGAATCCAGGCAGGAAACAGAAGGAAGAAAAAACGGTGAATTGAGTCCAGTCATTGACGAGGCCTTGGGAAGTCCACCTGAAATTCTTTCCCCTGGTAAAGTGGAAGAATGCACTGACCAGGCAGAAATGAAACCAGCTGCTGCTGAGGATCCACTGGTGCAGGCGGAATCTGCGGTCAGTCCAGTAGAAAGCCCTGCTGTGGATTCTGCTCTGAAGAGATTTTTTAGACAAGGCTTTTTCTCAGGATTGCGAAGGAAGCCAAGTTTTAAGAAGGCTAAAGATGAGCCACTTGTCATTGATGAAAAGACTGAAGTAAATGGAGAGAAGGAAAATGGGAAGCAGGTCCGTGCCAGTGAAGATGCTGAAGGTGAGCAACTTGACCATGGAGCTAAAGCACAACCTTCAACTATAAAGGAGGCTTCCACTTCACAAGAAGCTAGTGAAATCCTCGATGTTCAGACAGTGGAAGAAAAGAAGGAAGGAGATGATGACTTTGAAGATCTTACTGCAGAGCTGGCCAGCGTTACGGAGGCGAAAGAGGTACTGACCATGGATGAAGGCAAGAAGACAGAAATAGGTGTCCCTGCAGAAGAGGACAAATTGTGTGAACCTGCATTGAAGTTGGCTCCTGCTGAATTGCAGATGGATCAGGTGAACCAACTGAGCATGAGAGTTGAGCAAAGCACTGCAGATGAAGGACAAGTGAGGCCAGAATCTGCCCCCATTGAAGCCCCAGCAGGGACTCAAGCTGAACAGACTGTAATAGCCCAGGGGCAATCTTCAGTTAAGGCCTCAGAACTTGTTCTAGGTGAGGCTGAGCTCTTGTCTTCACAAGAAAAGGCCAAGTTGCAAGGCAGCCCACTGAAGAAACTGTTCACAAGCAGTAGTATCAAAAAGCTGTCTGGTAAAAAAACAAAAGCCAAGAAAGGGGAAACCAAATTGGGAGATGCTGCTGATGATGATGTGAGAATGCAATCTTCAACTGAATCTGAAGAGAGTCCTGAAAGCCAGAAGCCAGAGACTCCTTTAACTTCTCCAGAGGAAATGGGCGAGACAATGCCAACTGAGATGGTAGAAACCCTTGATAGGGCTCCTCTAGAGGTGGAGGAAGTTAATGGTGTTGCTGAGAGAGAGAGAAGAAAGGAAAACATTACTGCATGGGCTTCATTTAAAAAGTTAGTGACACCGAAAAAACGTCCAAAAAGACTCTCTGAGAGTGACAAAGAAGATGAGCAGACTGACAAAGCCAAAAGTGCAACAATCTCTTCCAATGAGAGTGCGGCCTCGGTCGAGAAGCAAGAAGAACCTAAATCAAATGCTGAGGAGCAAAATTTGGAACGAAGCATTGAAGATCCTAAAAAGAAAGTTGATGCCCCAGTATCCTGGGAAGCATTAATCTGTGTAGGATCTTCAAAGAAGAGGGCACGAAAACTATCTGATTCTGAGGCCCCAGAAGAAAGTGGTCAAGCACAAGAACATGCTGAGGAATTAAAGGCCGACAGCCCGCAAGATCCTGATCAGGAACAAGGCGGAGCATCTCCAGAATGTGTTGCAAGCCCTGTGGAAGGGGAAGCGTCTGATGGCGCTGTCTCCACGTGGGAATCTTTTAAGAGATTGGTGACTTCGAGGCGCAAGTCCAAGAGCAAGCTCGAAGAATGTGCAGATGAATCTGTAACCTCCACTGAAGCTGTTCTTCCCGAGACCGAACCTGCTAAAGAGGAGTCGTGGGTTTCTTTCAAAAAACTGATAGGCCGAAGAAAGAAGAGGTCCGATGCTAAACCAGAGCAACTTCAGGCAGAGTGTGTTGGAAAAGAGACCAAATGGCTAGAGTTTGGAGCGAACAAGAGTGAAGAGGAGTCTGATACACCAGCAGTGGTTCCACTCTCTGAATATGATGCTGTCGAAGAAGAGAGAGTGAGTAAGGAGCAGCAGGTAACAGTAGGAACTGACGCAATCCACATGGATGGAGTTCTCGCCAAGCCTGAAGCTCCACCTGAAGTTGGAGAACTGAGTGCTGAGCAAACTTGTACAATGAAACGGGGAGTTCTAGAAGCCATCAAAAGCGTCGTTGATGAACGATCTCCATCATGGATATCGGCAGCAGTCTCCAATGTAATTGAGATGGGGGTTGAAGATGAGAAAATAGAAACAGCTGAAGAGGCTCTGGCAACAGATGAACTTGTAAAGAAACAGATGGTGCTTGGTGACGCAACCCCAAAGGCAGAAGTGACTAGTGAAGCCTACCCCAGTGAGATCGCTGAAGAGGCGCAAGAGATTATCTCTGAGGTCGTAACGGCACCAGAGTACCCAGCAGAGGAGTCCTTAACAGAGGAGACGACAGAAATGGTTTCGGCTGTCTCGCAGTTGACAGAGACCCCGGTCACCACCGCAGAGGGCACCCCTATCCGGGAGGATGAGGCCCTGGTAACTAGGCAAACCCAGCAGGTGCTGCAGGAGGCTGCTGAAAAAGTGAAGCTGTCAGCGGGTCCAATTGTGTCCTTTTGCGAAATGGCGGCTGCACCAGAAATACAAGACAGCGAGCGGGAGCCAGAAATTTCCACAAAAAAGATCCAACATGAAGTGCTCAAGGTCTCCTGTAAAGTAGAGATGCCTGAGTCTGCTCAGAAAGGAAAAGCTTCAAAATTGGACACTGCGCCTAAGGCCTCTGATGTAGCTGAAGGTACTATCCAGAAGCCACCAGTAGAAAATGAAGATGTGCAGCATGAACTTGGTGAAATGCTTGAGCAAACAACAACTGAAATGCAAGAGGTTTCAGTCCCTCAAAGGGTCAAGACCGAAACCATTCCTCAGACAGAGAGCGCTGCTTCTGCTTGCCTAGCGACTACAGCTGAAGCTGTGCAGGAGGTGGGAGCTGATGCAACGCATGCGGGCGAACATGGCACTCCACGAGAAGACGAGATTGAAGGGCCTGTGGGAATGATGCGCAAGACCGATGTGGGAATTGTAGCGGAAGAGATTGTGAAAGCTGAGATTGGACGCAAGGTTGAAATTGGGATGTCAGAAGCCATGGTGGCAAAGGTGGGGACTGTACGTGAAGAAACCTTGGAAGTCAGTGAAGCAAAGGATGTGGAAAAGCAAGAGGCTACTTATGAAGAGCCCATTGAAGCTACTCGAGCAAGCTGCATGAAAGAGGTTGAGAGAGAATCCAGGGAGACTATGGAAGTTGCTGAGAAGATGGGACTGGAGCACGTTGCTGAATGCCGAGAGACCACTGAAGAGACTCCATCAAAAGTTGTTGAGAAGATTGAAACAATATTTGAACGGACGGGTGAAGCAATTCCAGAAGTTGCTCATCAGGTGGGAGTGGGAAATGCTGAGGCTGTTTTTGAAGAGAAAATTGAAAATGTTCAAGAGATTGGTGAGAAGGTGGGAACAGAAAAGTCTGTGGCTGTATGCAGAGAGACTCTAGCAAGTGTCAAGAAGGTTGAGGTGGTACGTGAACAGAGCACTGAAATCATTCCAGTGAATGTGAGTGAGGCAGTATGTAATCAAGAGATGGTGCGAATCACTCCAGAAGTGGCTGTGACTGAGGTGTGTAGTGAAGAGACCATCAACATCAGTCCAGATGTGGAAGTGACTGAGGTTGTACAAAGTGAAGAGACTGTGCAAATCACACCAGTATTGGAAGTGACAGAGGCTTTACCAAGTGAAAAGACTATTAAAATCACTCCGGTTGTAGAAGTGACGGCAGTTGTGTGTACTGAAGAGACCATCGACACCAGTCCGGTTGTGGAGGTGGCGGAGGCTGTACGTGGTGAGATGCCCATCGATGCCAGTCCGGTTGTGGAGGTGGCGGAGGCTGTACATGGCAAGGAGACTGTCGATGCCAGTCTGGTTGCGGAGGCTGTATGTGGCGAGGAGACCGTCGATGCCAGTCTGGTTATGGAGGCGGGAGTGGAAGATATGCAAAGAATTGACGAGGATGCACAAAAGATGGCAACTGACAAAGATAAAATAGTTCAGGAGCAGTTCAGTGCAGTCAAGATAAGGCAACAGATTGGTGAAGCCAAAGAGCATGTGAAATCTGATACTGAGAATATGGGAACTGAAATGAGCGAGGCAATGTGTGACCAGATTGCTGAAACCCCTGAAAGAATTGATGAGCAGAGAACAAAGGGACAAGTAGTTGAAACATTGATTTCAGCAACTGAAAACATACAGCAAGAGCCAAGTATTGAAGGACTATCAAAAGAAACAATTCAAACCTCCATAATGGAGTGTGTAATAATTGGGGTTAAGAGTCACGGGGAAACAGAAATAGTTGCCATTTCTAATGACAGACTTGAAGTCACGCAGCTTGAGGGAGCCAAAGAGGAAACCAGAGTTGAACTCGGGCAAGAAACTGATGTGGTTGAGATACAGAAGACTGAAACTGAAGTGAACCAACATACAACTAAAGAGAAGGTGGACCCTACAGTGGCCATGTTGTCCAAAGATCAATGTGAAATTTCACCAGGTGAACAAGTTGAAAAAACAAAGACTGCAGAAACTGAGGTGGTTGAGTCAGCAACCAAACAGTTTGAAATAGAAATAACATGTGTTGCTAATGAGCTACAGAGCACAGCAACTGAAGCGCTCAAAGGTACACATGAAGGTACAAGTCTTGAACCAGCAACCGAAGTGGTTGAGCTTGTCGAGAAGGTGGGGTCTGAGCAGGCTACTGTGGAAAAGGACAGACCAGCACCAGATGAAGAAGTTGAATTAATCAAGGTTTCTCACAAAGCTGGTGAACTAGTCCAGGATGACCAGTTGGATGGAACAGATAAAGATGGACAAGATGATGTGACTGTAAATAATCGGTGTAAAGCCATTGAAAGGGCTGATGCACAAAAAGGGGATGATGTGGAGTTAGCTCATGGAGCAACTGGTAAATGCTTAATTAATTTGGAGTCTCCTGGAGAGTTGGCCTCCACAAAAACTTTAGTTGAGGAATGCAAAGAAGAATCTAAACTTGAAGTAGTTCCTGAATCAGAGTGTCTAACTTTGGAAAGTGACCATGAAATAAAATTGCACTCTGGTTCTATTGACGAATTTCAAGTTGTACAAAGTGAGACTGTGACCCCGATTGTGGATCTTTCTGTAGCTGAGTGTTCAGAGTCCCATGAAGTGGTTTTCCTTGTGACTGCAGCTGCTGTAGAAGAGCAGGTTATTGCAGAGACTGCAGAATCTGCAGTGACGGAGCTTCCAGAGTCGAGTGCTGTGGATCAGGTTCTCCAACCAGCTGAGTCCGATGATGTACAGGGACCAGTGGTAGAAACTGCAGCTGCTATTGTAGAGGTCGCAATAGAAGCAGCTGCTGGCTGCTTGTCAGACGTTCCTGGTCTGGTCCATGAAATAGGCTCAACTATTGTCCTAAAGCAGCAGAGCTCCAGTACTGAGCAGCTTGAAGGTGGGTTGATTGATCACAAAATTGAAGGTATTGAACAGAAATTAGAGTCTTTGGAAATGGAGAATCAAGTAAAAGTTGGTCTGACGAGGACTTCTGAACAGCAAAGCGTAATGGTTGCTCCAGGTCTGATTCAGGATGTTGTGATGCTAACCGAGGGACAAGTAGATATTCCTTCTCAACAGGAAAAAGATTATCAAATACATAAAGATGAAGAAAAGGTACCAGGGCCACAAAAGCTCCTGGCAACAGAAGGAAGAGGTGATGAAGCCATTAGCCAAAGAGTGCAAACCCAAGGGAGCAAGGACACTGAAGCAATAGAGCGAGAGCTGGTGGCACAGCCAACCGAGATACTGTTTGAGGCAACTGCTGAGGGTGATCAGAAACAAGTTGAGAATGAAGCTGTTGCATCAGTGGAAACTGAGAGAGAAAGGGAATCGCTGTCTGACCACATTTCTGAAGAGTCTGCAATATTGCCAGATGGATCCAAAGTGACCGAAGCAGAATGTTGCCAATCATTAGCGAAGCCCGAAGGAACATACCCATCTCTAGAGCTGACTGAGAGAAAAGACCAACTTGCAGAAACCCAGCCGCTGGCTGAAAAACAAACTTCAATACAAGGTGTCCAAGCCAGAATGATCTCATCTGCTGAAGAGAACCTAACACAAGGCCTTGTGTATAAGAAGGTGGAAGGTGATGCAATGGAACCCATCAATCCCAAAGATGATAAAGAGACTGATCAAAACCAGACGATTGAGGCAGTTGAAAAGCGAGAAAGTCAAGAAATGGAGACTGGGCACCAAATGGATCGATCCTCTACTTTAGAATGTGCAAAAGGGGCAGCTGAGAAGACCCCATCCTGAGGCAAGTAAAGTCTTTGCAATGTATTATGGATAACAGTCCTTGAAAATTTACTTTTTGTACTTTGTCAGGTCTGTTTTTGCCCAGATGAATTTCCTTCACTTTCCTTGCAGTGTTCTGGTACAATGTAATTTCAAATCACTAGAATAAAGCCAATTTAAGTTCCAGTTTCAAGTTTTCTGTCCAATATTTAGTTCAGATATGAATTTAAAAAATTGAAAGACTAACCAGTAAATTGCTTGAACAGTGTGATTTTTTTTTTAAACATTTAAACAGTTTTAGGATCTTGTCCTCTCATTCCTGGGACATCCCAAGGCACTTCATAGCCAATTAGTACTTTTGATGTGTAGTTCTTGTTTAGGCAAATATAATGGCAAATTTGTGCACAGCAAGATTCCATAAACAGTTGATTGATCATGTAATCTGTTTTGGTAGTGCTGGTTGAAGGATAAGCATTGGTCAGGATACCAGGGAGAACTCCCCTGCTCATTGGTTAGTGCCAAGGGATCATTTACATCCACCCAAGAGGCAAACATGGTTTCTAACGTTTCAGCTGAAAGACGGCACCTCCCACAGTGCAGCGCTCCCCCTACAACTGCACTGGAGTGTCAGCCTGGCTTATGGTGCTGGAGTCTCTGGAGTGCGACTTGCACCCATGACCTCTGACTCAGTGTGGAGATCGCTACCACTGAAACGAGTTGGCGCTTGCTGTTTAAAAACTTCCCTATCTTAATGGTGAATTCTGAGTACAAGAGACTACTTAGTGGTGTGAAAGTTACTTAAACTGCATATTGCCACACTTGTGCCTACTGAGGGTGATTGAGTTTGACTTCATGTAGATGTTTGGACAGTGATGCATAGACAAGAATGTGGAAACTTATTTAAAAATAATGAATACTCTGCTATACAATATTCTTGCTGCTCTAATGCTTCTCTTTCAAACTCCAAATTCAGATGGGACTTGCTGTCAGTTGCTGTGGAAAAGTGCATCATTTGGGACAAGTTTATGCTGCTTATAAGATCTCCTTTCAATTGGACCTTTATGGTCTTTCTCTTAACTGCTGACATCTTGATTGCTGATAAATGCTGCAAATGTTTTTTGATGCTGCAGCTTGGTGGAATTTTGTGATTCACGATTTGTTCAGTGAATTTCTGAGCAGTCCTTCGGTATTTTAATGCCATTTTGCTCGGAGATCTGTGGCACTTTAGATTCTGTGGAATTGTCCTCTGCCTGTGGTCCAATTTAGCAATGAATACTGTGAGGCCTTTCCATTGACTGGACTGCACCTCTTCACATCTCCTGTCACCATATAACTTTCAAAGAACAAAGCTTTCTTTGAACCTCAACAACAGTACTCTAAGCATTTCTCTGGTATCAAAACTCTCTTGACCATGTGAATATTTAGCCTTAGTCTCAACAGTTGCAGTACATGTATGGCTAAGTATAGCTCCAATTGGTGCATTTATAAAATGAAGTGTTAATGGGAATCTCCCTCTACTGCACAAGAGTCCCATAATTTGTTTTCAACCTGTACTACCAGTGGGAAGTGCATGAAGAAACAGGCTGGTGGAATGCTTAATAATGTAAACCATATGGCAATAAATGACACTGCCCACCCCCCCCCCCCCCCCCCGCCCCAAAAAACCCTACTTCCTCCTCAATCCAGGGACGTAGGTTAAACATCGCGCCCCTACCTTCTGTAATGCTGATTCCGACAGGCTGCAATCACTGCCATCTTCCAGGCCACTAGGGTTCAGTTACTCAGCAATCTGTGTCAGTCACAATCAAACCTTGAAGTTGAACCAGTGACCTGTATGTCGGAAGCAAGAGTGCTGCTCGCTGAGTCAAACTGGCAAAATGTCTTTTGGCATTCTCGGTAACAGGGATTTCTCCCTCCCTCAACAAACCAGGGTGATATACCAGTGCAGTACAGAGGGAGTATTGCACTGTCTGAGGTCTTCCAGATGAGAGATCAGACGGAGACCTCGGGTGCCCAACTCCTTTCCTACCTCTGTCTTGAAGTCTCACTGTTCCCAAATGTCAAAGTTCCTTTTGTTTTGTAACATGGTCTTAAAAGGAGCCTCAGCAAAAGATAGTGTGACCAAGAATTGGAATTCGTTGTCATAAACTGAGTAACAGCAGCTGTACTACTTCTGCAATACTAATTTTGTGTGTGTACACTTGCAGAGTTCCAAACAAACATTTGTGGAAAAACAGAATGTGAAGTCGAAGAGGGTATAGGAGTATCCCACAACTCTACTGTGACAAGACCAAGTGCCGCTGTCGTTAGTCCTGTTGATTGACAATCCCGAATCAGTTCGAGAGCTTTACCTACACTGTTATAGTTATTTAATCTAATGGTTTCTTGCTTTTAGCCTGATGATAAATGTAATGTCAGTTGTTGAACCAATGCCCTTTCCTGCTGCCTTCAGGTTCTGTGTGTAGGGAGACAGTGTCTGAATGTTCTGGGAAGGGTTAAGGTATTTGTTCACACACTGAGAATCTTCTCTAGTTCTATCATCAGATTGCTTTTTTTTAAAAAGAGAAATTTAATTCTAAGAATTATCCTAAATGCAATAGTGTCCTTTTTTCCTTAAGGTTATCACTGGATAGAGAATTGAATTGAGGAAAAACTGAATCAACTCTAGCTGTCCAGGGTCTGGTTCTTGATGTTTGGCAAAAGTATTCCAGAGGTGATAACTTAAACCTAGAACAGTCTAGAGTGAAAGCAGTCCATACAAATTTGTAAATTCTCACCATGGCAGCTGCTACAGACTATACCTGATGGTATTTCAGAATTTAATTTGCCTGACTGAAGCTGTCTTTACCTTGGATACAGAATGGAACGGACCTCAAGGTGACTTAAAATATTGAAATGTGCTCAAAGGCCCTAGAAAAGCTGATCTCCATTCTGAGGAATGACTTGAGATTAAAATACCTCCTTATGAAGTAAGGATAATTTTAGTGCATTGTTCTGAGTTGATGAACCATGCAAGTGTGGCTAAGCCGAGGTCCTGGTTATTGCCAGGACTGTGGCCAGTGCTCCTAGGGATGAAATGCAACCATCATTGACACATTGCTTTTGACTGTTGGAGACTGGAGTCAGATTGCTAAAACTGAAGTATCATTGACTGAGGGAGTGTTACATTGGAGGAGGCCAGGCTCACTGGGAAACTTGTTTGTGTGAGATGAAGATGCATTAAGTTGGGTTATTAATTAAGGTTTGTTTGGACTTTCATAACCTCCAAGATGTGCCTTGGTATTGCATACAATTAACTCAATCTGTCATTGTAATGTTCCTGTTTATGATCCATTTTGGTCTATTTGTGACTCTTCTCGCCATCTCTTCCCCATGACATTGCTTACTAAATGATAGAATTAAAGCAATGTTGGAGCTGATTGTTCGGGTTATTTAGACCTAACCAGCACACTTCCTTCCCCCTCTCCATTAACTAACAAACATCCTAGCCTGTAACAGTGTCACTGTGTACAGTTCCTGTCTTGTGTTAATGTTTACAGTAAGTGGTCAGGTTAGCAAACAGTAAGTACCGTACACTGATTTACTGCATGACTTTAACTAGAGCAGGATCTATGACCAGAGCTCAATGCTGCTCTCAGTAACACTCCTATGCTTTTATAACTGAATGTGAAATTGACATTTGTATAAATTCTATTACCTGTGTATCTAAAGCCGTATTGGAATAATTAAAACTCAACTTCTACTAATAAAGTAATAGCATTAACTTGTTTTTTTTTTGTGGTTTCCCTATTGTACGTGGGATGGGTCTGTGCTGTATGAGATTGGCTACTAATGATTGGGATGAGATAGAAATCTAGTCTACTGCTCTGATCAATTTTAGAATCTGGTAACGTAGGCCATTTGGCCGGTTATGCCTTTGCTGGCTCTTCATTTAGTCCCACTGTCCTGTTTCCCTGTAACCCTGCAAGTTTTTCCCTTTTTTTCTAGAATCTATCCAATTGCCCCTGCATGAAAACATTTTTCATCTCAACTGCCCTCGCAACACCTTTTCAAAGTAATTATTTTGCCAATTAATGTTGCATACTGAAAAGGCTAGCATTGGACAAATGGAACATTTTAAGTGTGATTAAATTATCTTCTCCGATTTCTGTTTGGCTTTTCCTGCACATCACCTGACCGCACCCCCCAAAAACAAACTATTAGTGGCCAGCCTTCTGCAGCTGCCTAACTTCACCACCTCTTCCCCCTTACCACCACTACCACCACCCCCCCCACCCCCCAACTCAAACCTTGGACCAAGCCTCTCGACATGTCTCTTTTTTTAATGAAAAGAAAACTCTGTACAACACTTTTTTTTCACGAAGCTTTCAGTCTCCTAGCTCTCCCATCATACTTTGACTGACCTGAGGCTGCTCTGAGTCACGTGGCCCTGACTTGGCTTCAACTGGCATGAGGGAAGATGAGATGAAATACTGTTCTTGTGATAACCTTTCTTGTATAGAGAATGAGGCACATGGTATTGTGCTTCTGTGCCTCTGCTTGATAATCAGTAACCTTGAACTGGGGCTAGGTCTCTGAATTCACCATCTCTTGCTCCTGTGCTATCTCAGCTAATGTTCTGGAAGGTGGCCCCCTCAAACTCAGCCAACCAGAGTCATGAATTCTGTTCTGCATACAAAAATGAAAAGTTGAGTTTGCCAAGAGATCAACAAGTAATACTTGAGTATTAGGGTGGGTGCAATTAGATGTATGTACACTGTGCTGAAATTATTTTTTTTGGAATGAGTCATTTTAAACGACAGTTAAGAGTTGCAGGTGTAAGTAACTGATATGTACTGTGCACCAGCAGTCTACAGCAAGACCGTAGGTTATTCAACCCACTTGAGCCTGTTCTACTCCATTACAAATGATCTACCTCAACTCCATTTACCTGCTTCTCCATAACCTTTAAAACATAACTTAAACAATTTGATGTTGGTCTCAGTTTTAATTGATGCAGTATCTACAGTCTTTTGAGGAAAGAGTTCCAGTCTTCCACTACCTTGTATGGAAAAAGTGTTTCCTGACCCCTCTCAAATGGATAAGCTGTAATTTTAAGATTGTTCTCCCTTTTTCTGGGTTTGTCCACCAGTAAGTTTTCAAAGGGTTGCAAAATAGTGCAAGACAGAGAACATCACACAAGACTCACTTTAGGTCCTTACTTCTATTTTTAAGTACTGGTGGTTAGTTCTACCTTGTTGAGGCTCTGCACATTGGCCTGGGTTACCAAGTGCGATCCCAAGATTTCTACAGTAGGAACCATCAGGAATTTTTCTGCAACAAATATTTTCATTGTCACTTTTATAAGTTCAAACAAGAGGATTGCAGCTCCCCTTAAAGACAGCTCTCTTTGATGTTACAGATCTCTGATGTTTACAACAGTTAACATTACAGCTCTGATTACAGTACCTTTTAAGGGGAAGATAACTAATTGGAGAAAAAAATAGGATATATTTGGGGTTGGATATAGAGGAGTGAAAGGGGGCTTATATGGAGAATAAACACTGGCATAGCCTAGTTGGGCCAAATGGCCTGTTTCTGTGCTATAAAATTCAATAATTATATAAAGCATATTTTAGATGTCCACAGTCCTTGTGTTATGATCCCTGTGGACCACCAACAAAGCAAGAGAAACAAATCCATTAACTGACCCTAATTTAGGAAACCAAAAACACAATAGACAAGATTTAACTCAAAGTAAAATTTATAACACTCAAACCAAAACCAACACTTTATCTATGATCTAACAGTTAAATGACAGTCAATATATGTATCTCAAAAATGACAATTAGCCAATGCATCAAAGCTAGTGCTTAAGGTCCACTGAACAGTCCTATCACCAAAATGTCATTGAACAGTTCCACAGTACAAGATCAGTAGGTTTCAAAGTCCAGTCATCAAGGTTGCAGATATGGAAGTAAGAGGTCCCGTTGATGGCAAGTGATGCAATTTTTTAACAGTTCAGTCTTGTCTCCCTTCGCACAACCTCGGCCTTGCCCACTACTGTCCTGATGGCATTGTATCACGTGTAAATTTTAGTCACCAAAGACAGCTGTTGTAAGGCAGCCTGCAGTCCAGGCTCCTTTACCTGTAGCCAAACTGTTGCCTTGCAGTCTGCTTCAATTCTAAGCAGAAACTCTCAACTTGGAAAGCCTTTTTAAAAAAAAAAAAATCTCACTGCTGTTTTCCTGGCTTAACACTCTGGTATTTTTTCTTTGGCAAACTCCACACAACTTGTTTGCTGGCTTGATCCCCTGTAGAGACTTCCTAAACTGAAATTATAAACTGCCAGCCACGTGTATCTGGTTTAAAAAAAAAAGTTTGTTCTTCTCCCAGTCACAAGACTTTGTATAACCTGGGTTCAATATGGAAACCCCCAGCTTCAAACCAGGGCCAAACCCAAAACATGAGCACAAGCTGTACAGAGCTCAGTTTATACATGACTCCATAACACCATACTCCACTATTTCCTTAGCCTGCATGTATATATCCAATTCTAATTTGAAGGTTACTATTTAATGAGTTTCCACCACCCTTTCAGGCAACCACAACTTGCTGTGTAGAAATTTTTTTTCCCATGTTGTCTCTGGTTCTATCAAATCTCCCATAACCACCTCTGCTCTAAGGCTTCTGTAATCTCTCCATATCACTAAGTCCCTCAACTCTGGTACCGTTTTCGTAACCGTCGGCTTCACCCTCTCTAAAGACTTGACATCCTGCCTAAAGCATAGTGCCCAGAACTGAACACAGTACTTCCCCTGAGGTGAAACCAGTGTTTTATAAAACTTCAGACTAATTTCCTTGCTTTTGTATTCTATGCCTCTATTAATAAGAGCGTATGGATCTTTAGCTTTAACAGTCTTCTGAACTTGTCCTGTCACCTTTAGATTGTGTACATACACTCCCAGCTGTGTATGATCCTACACCCCCTTATAAAATTGTACTTTTCAATTTATATTTCCTCCCCTCATACTTCCTACAAAAATGTATCACTTCACATTTCTCTGCTAAATTTCATCTGCCAAATCTATTAGGTTTTTCTACATGGTTTCTGAGGTGACCGGCTACTGCTAGTCTAAGAGAAGCTCTTGAGTTTGCAGTTGTCATCGAGCTCTGTGAGCAGAGGTCGGAGATGGCCCAGTTGCTTTCGGTGCCATATGTGCAGTCATTGAGCATTGAATTTTACATTCCATCTGTCATGAGTACTCATTGGTTTTAAAAAAACTTCTAATCCAGTTTCTCCTTGTACTATGGACTCTGCCTGATCATACTATGATTTTCAGTGCAAAAGTCAACATGGTTTACGAAAGGGAAATCATGTTTGTCAAATTTAGTAGAGTTTTTTTTGAGGATGTAATTAGTAGGGTAAAGGGGAAACCAATAGATGTAGTATACCTAGATTTCCAAAAGGTATTTGATCAGATGCCACACAAAAGGTAAGGGCTCATGGAAATGGGTAATATTTTAGCATAGGTAGATGATTGGTTAACTGACGGAGCAAA
The DNA here is from genome assembly GCF_036365525.1 of Heterodontus francisci. Classification (NCBI taxonomy): domain Eukaryota; kingdom Metazoa; phylum Chordata; class Chondrichthyes; order Heterodontiformes; family Heterodontidae; genus Heterodontus; species Heterodontus francisci. Next base: position 19,611,958 of record NC_090383.1, on the reverse strand, counting down.
GAGTAGGCATAAATGGGGCATTTTCAAGTTGGCAGGCTGTGGCTAGTGCAGTGCCGCAAGGATCAGTGCTGGGGCCTCAGCTCTTTACAATCTATACTCTCTGTCTCCTCGTCTAAATCATTAATAAAATATCTAAGTTTGCTGATACAAAGGTAGGTGGAAATGCAAGTTGTGAGGAGGACTGAGGCTGCAAAGAGATACAGGTTAAGTGAGTGGGCAACAAGGTGGCAGATGTGGGGAAGTGAAGTTGTTCGCTTTGGTTGTAATAGAAGAGCAGAATATTTTGAAAAGGTGTGAAACTTGAAAATGTTGTTCAGAGAGGCTTGGGTGTGCTCGTACAAGGAACACAGAAATTTTAGTTTGCAGATACAGCAAACAATTAGGAAGGCAAATGATAAGTTGGCCTTTATTCCAAGGGGTTTAGATTGCATGAATAAAGTCTTGCTACAATTGTACAGGGCTTTGATGAGACCACACCTGGAATTTTTTTTGATTTCGATTTAGAGATACAGCACTGAAACAGGCCCTTCGGCCCACCGAGTCTGTGCCGACCATTAACCACCCATTTATACTAATCCTACATTAATCCCATATTCCCTACCACATCCTCACCTGTCCCTATATTCCCCTACCACCTACCTATACTAGGGGCAATTTATAATGGCCAATTTACCTATCAACCTGCAAGTCTTTTGGCTGTGGGAGGAAACCGGAACACCCGGAGGAAACCCACGCAGACACAGGGAGATCTTGCAAACTCAACACAAGCAAAACCCAGAATTGAACCTGGGTCGCTGGAGCTGTGAGGCTGCGGTGCTAACTACTGTGCCGCCCCAATTGTGTGTGCAGTTCTGGTCTTCATATTGAGGGAAGAACATACTTGCATCGGAGGCAGTACAGTGAAGGTTCAGTAGATTGGGCCCTGCGATGAGACGGTTGTCCTATGATGAGAGGCCAAGTAAGAAGAAGAATGAGAGGTGATCTCTTTGAAACTTACAAGATTCTGAAGAGGCTTGACCGGGTAGACACTGATTCCACTGGCTCAAGAATCTAAAACAAGTGGGTGGGGCGGTGGTTCAGGGTAAAGGGATGATTATTTAGGACTGAGATGAAGAGAAATTACGTTACTGAAAGGGTTGCGGATCTCTGGAATTCTCTACAACAGAGGGTAGTAGATTCTTGTTGAATATATTTAAGGCTGGGATCGACAGATTTTTTTGGTCTCTTAGGGAATCGAGGAATATGGGGAGTGGGTAGGAAAGTGGAAAGCCCAAGATCAGCTATGATCATATTGAATGATGGGGCAGACGCGACGGGCTGGGTGGTTCTACTCCTGCTTCTTGTGGCCTTGTGTGTTTAGTTTTACTAAAAGTCTTGCTTTCCTGTCAAAAACCTTTATATAAAGAGTTCCAGTTTCCACATTATTTCTAATGCTTTAAAGCAGTCAAGAAGGTTTGTCAAGCAGGACATAAGTAATGACTTAATAAAGATGCAAGATAGGTATATATCCAGCCTAACCTAGAGAATAATTGTTCGGGTAAGGGACATTTACTTGCCGCCTTCTGTTTCAACAAACTTCTAAGGATTTGTTGCTTCGCTGTGCACATAGCATGCCCACTGGGATCTTAGAGATGAAAGGCCACAGTGAACAAGCCCGTGGAGGTGCTTCCCCTCTAACTCAATGTCTCCACCAGCTTCAGGATCTTCAGTGCAGCCCTTCTGTATTGGCCAGTGAGGGCATCTCCATGTTCAGTCACCCTTGAGGTCTCTGACCTGCCTCAGCAGCACTCACTTCTCCTCTGTGGCCCTGCAGTATCAGGCACCTCTCTGCCATCCTTAATAGGACAGCGAATGTGAAGGCAGCCAATTAGGGGGCTACCTCCCAGCAGATTGTGCTGCGGGTCTCACTGCTGGCAAGTGCAGGCTCAGGCCTCCTATTTGGTCCTGACGCTCATCGGAAAATCCAGCCCACTGTTTAAGCTGGATGACCTTTCAACAGAACTACAGGATGTTTGAAATTAACAGCTTTTAATCAAGTGCCGAGCCAGGGAAGTGGCGGTGGGATCAGGGGGAAAAAATGTTATAATAGAGGGCAGGAGTGATTACATAATTATATAAACAAAAGATGGCTATTAATGGATACAACAGGATAGCCTGCGTGAGGGAAGCATAGAAAATCTGTCGCAAGGAGGATGGCTGCACCAGGGTGTGGACTGGTGAATGGGCTGGCCTTTCCCCCAGTGCATCCACCTGCCTTTCTTCTGCCACATTGCCAAGGCATGGGCTCCTTCAAGTCTTTGCCAGAATTAGGAGAAATTCTAGGAATTGCTAAACTGGTTGAAGGATGGGAAACAAGCAGTTGTTACAGTGGCGGGCACAGGGCTCAGAAGTAGGATCACTAGTTTCTAACTTACATAAATGACCAGGATTCAGAAACTCAGCACAAAGTACTAAAATTTGCAAGTGATATTAAATTAATAGGGAGACTGGAAGCAGAAGGGGTAGCGCAAAAATTATAGAATGAGTTGGCCAAGTTATTTAAGTAGGCAGAATAGATGAAAATTAGTACAGACAAATCTAAGTGTAATAGTCATACAGCACAGAAACAGGCCCATCATGTTTGTGCCAGCCATCACGCACCTATCCTAATCCGATTTTCCAGTACTTGGCCCGTAGCCTTGTATGCTGTGGCGTTTCAAATGCTCATCTAAATATTTAAATGTTGTGAGGGTCCCTGCCTCTACCACCCCTTCAGGCAGTGTTTTCCTGATTCCAACCACCTACTGGGTGAAAAGTTTTCCTCAAATCCCCTCTAAACCTCCTGCCCCTTACCTTAAATCTAGCCCGCTAGTTATTGATACCTCCGCTAAGGGAAAAAGTTTCTTCCCATCTCTGTCCCTCATAATTTTGTATACCTCAATCAGGTCCGCCTTCTCTGCTCTAAGGAAAACAACCCCAGCCTATCCAGTCTCTCTTCATAGCTGAAATGCTCCAGCCCAGGCAACATCCTGGTGAATCTCCTCTGTACCCTCTCCAGTGCAAACACATCCTTCCTATAGTGTGGTGACCAAAACTGTAAAAAGTACTCCAGCCTAACTAGCGTTTTATACAGCTCCATCATAACCTCCCTACTCATATTCTATGGCTTGGCTAATAAAGGCAAGTATCCCATATGCCTTCCCAACCACCTTATCTACCTGTGCTGCTGCCTTCAATTATCTATGGACAAGTACACCAAGGTTCCTCTGTACTTCCTAGGGTCCTACCATCCATTGTATATTCCCTTGCCTTGTTAGTCCTCCCAAAATGCATCACCTCACACTTCTCAGGGTTAAAATCCATCTGCCATTGCTCTGCCCATCTATATCGTCCTGTAATCTAAGGCTTTCCTCCTCACTACTTACGACATCAATTTTCATGTCATCTGCGAACTTACTGATCATACCTCCTATATTCACGTCTAAATCATTAACGTACACTACAAACAGCAAGGGTCCCAGCACCAATCCCTGTGGTACACCACTGGTCACAGGCTTCCAATCGCAAAAACAATCCTCGACCATCAGCCTCTCCCTCCTGCCACTAAGCCAATTTTGGATCCAATTTGCCCTGGATCCCATGGGCTCTTACCTTCTTAACCAATCTCCTATGTGGGACCTGATCAAAAGCCTTACTGAAGTCCATGTAGACTACATCAACTCATCTACACACTTAATCACCGCCTCGAAAAATTCAGTCAAATTTGTTAGACACGATCTCATGCTGACAAAGCCATGCTGACTATCCCTGATTAATCCCTGCTTCTCCAAGTGGAGATTAATGCTGTCCCTCAGAATTTTTTCCAGTAGTTACCCCACCACTGATGTTAGACTCACTGGCCTGTAACTACCTGGTTTATCCCTACTATCCTTCTTGAATAATGGTACTACATTCGTTGTCCTCCAGTTCTCTTAACACCTCTCCTGTGGCCAGAGAGGATTTGAAAATTTGTGTCAGTGCCCCTGCTATCTCCTCCCTTGCCTCACATAACAGCCTGGGATACATCTCATCTGGGCCTGGGGATTTATCCACTTTTAAACCGGCTAATATCTTCTCCCTTCCAATGCTAATTTGTTCAAGTATATCGCAATCACCCTCCCTGATCTCCACACCGTCCTTCTCCATAGTGAACACAGATGAAAAGTAATCATTCAAAACCTCACCTACATCCTCCAGCTCCACACAAATTGCCACTTTGGTCCCTAATGGGCCCTACTCTTTCCCTGGTTATCCTCTTGCCCTTAATTATAAAACACTTTGGGATTTTCCTTTATCTTATCTGTCAGTGTTTTTTCATGCCCCCTCTTTGTTCTCCTAATTACTTTTTAAAGTGCTACACATGCCCCCTCTTCGCTCTCCTAATTACTTGTTAAAGTGCTACACATGCCCCCTCTTCGCTCTCCTAATTACTTTAAGTGCTATGCATAGGAAGAAAAAAAGTCACGCATGTGCTCCATGGATGGTTTTGAGATACTTCAGGGTGAAGGTGAAAGAGGCATAGCAGTCTCAGTAGACTCAATGGTTAACATGTCCAACCAATGCACAGTAGCACCCAACAAAGCCAATAGGATGCCGAACACAAGTTAGATGAGATACTGATCAAACATAAAACTGCTCTGGTCAGATTGTACTTTGAATGCTGTGTCCAGTTCGAGGGGGCAGGGGAAGCATCTCTCTGGGTGGATGAATCAAAATGAGCCTCATCTAAAATTATCTGGTGATCTTGTATTACCATTATTCACTTGGTGGCAGGTAAAAGTACCAGAGGTGGAAAAGCTGTAATCAGTACAACATATTGCAGAAAGATTTCAGCGAGACAGTACAACAATGTTTCCAGTTCCTACCAAGCTCGTTTTATTCAAGTCTTTGGTATTGGCAGCGTTATATTACACATTATACAGTTATTAACTAACAAAGGTTTTGATTTAACAGTACAGTTGTGGCATGGAATCAAGACAAATACAGGTGCGGTGTGTATTCAGTTTACGCATTTAGGACTAAACACAAATGACAAGTCATTGAAATAAAAGTAAGGCTGAAGCTTAGCCCTGTGACTTAGTCAACAAGGCATGCACGACTCTTTTCTAATTAATCTGTAGGCTATTACTGTATACAGCAGGGATAGGAATCTGCATGTATGCTTTGTCAAATAAGACCCCAACTATACAGGTGAACTGGCTAGTTTTTGAGCAGCAACTTAAAGTTACATTAAAAAAAGGCAACACTGTACAATGCATTTCAAATCTTGACAATGCTGGTAAGGAGCGCTACTGCAGGTGATGCCACAGAAAACAATGCACTTAACCTCTGCAATTTGAAATTCAAGTAAAATTCGACTTCGCTATTATCAAATATCTAAAAACACGATCAGATAATCTTAAAAGAGCCATTGTGGGCCAAAAGAAAATGTTTATGCCCTCAATTAAACTGGCCAACCCTTAATTTGTTTTGGTCAAGGATACTACAGTGTATTACTTATTGTTAACTAGAATGAAGGAATGTACTTTCCTCACCTGGGACTCATTTTACAAGACTGAACTACATTATTTTCTCTCTTGAAACATGCTTTACAAAATACTGATTTACAAAAAAAATCTACATTTTATTTGAACCATAATTAATGCAAATAATAGATTTGACACTGAACATCATGTTTATGCTTTAAGTATTTTAAGGCAGTTGAACTTTATTTCAAATATTAATCCTACCATAAGTCTATACGAAACTTGTAACAGAGCAATTTACATACATTATTTCTTGGAATTTCATTATTGTGTTTTAGGAATTTAAGTTGCAATACCTTAGTATATTTCTGGGGGCTTACTGAGCAACAAATGGTTAAATAACTATATAGAGATACAAAACTGCAAATAATAAACAGTAAAACAAAATATTTTGGGGTTTGATGCATCTTGTAACACTAGCATTAATAATTAACAGTTCCAAATATACCAGTCTGGTGTACCCTTTCAAAACCAATTGATACTTACTTAAACAAAATGATTAATTTTATCATGCTTATTCATTCTATGTACTTCAGATAGTGGTTTTTAGTGCATGTCTACAATAAGAGCACTCTAACACGATTGGTACTAACTAATCTGACTAGTACAGAACTGAATAAAGTTAGCATGTGTACTAATCAGCAAATAAAAATAGGCTAATTGGGGAAAAAAATTGTTTGGGCACACATTTCTCAAAGCTCACTCAACATTTTTGGTACGTGTGCACACTTAGTAAATATATTGATCAATAAACCAAATGTGACAAGTTTATTTTCACAGCATAGACCCCCTTTTCCCCCCCTTCTGACAGCAATGTTAATTTTTGCAGATTATGAGTCTACAATACAGTTAATATGGAATATAATGAAAATGGATTACTTTTCTTTATGGTTCGCTGTTCTTCAGCTTAGTTTTTCCCCCAGTATTTATTAAGAACTCTAAAAACGTATAAAGACATACAACACAGAATAAATAATGCATCTACTACTTCTGTAAAACAAGTTAAAGTTACAAATACTACTACTGTATTTTGAAGTCAGCATGCATAGATGTAATTTTAAGACCCGCCCCCCCAAACGCTTGAAAGCAGATTACACAGACATGTCAAAGAGCAAATTGTAAATAAGTGAGGTAAAAGTGATATTCAGCTTTACACTGAACACGTTTAAAAACAAGGTTATACAAGTGAATAGGGAAGAATGTGGAGCACCAGAGCACAACTTTGTTCTATCACACTGGAAAATGGGTCTCGAATATCTAAGAAACAAAATTTCCATATGTGAGCACTTTTTATTTAATACCATATCAAACAAGTTCTATCTAGGAAATACTTTTCATATATATGATTCACTCATTAGAAGGGCATTTGAGTCGACATAGGAGCTACTGCAATATCTTCACCCTCCCAGGATCATGCATTTTTCTTTGCCAATAACATTGACTGAATTGTTCAACTTTTGAGAGAATTATACATATGATGATGTAACCTAGGGTATACCTATATTCTGGATTCATTATTGGTTCAGCAATGCCGTAGCCTGTTTGCATATCGTTTTATAATTCGTTATTTGCGGCAATATACAATCAACAGGTGGGGTGTACTCAGTGATCAGCTGATAATTAGTGAAGCATAAGAACATTTATCAACAGCTCTTGCACCTCTTTTGAGATAACAGGAGTTTTTACTTAATCTCAGAATATCAACTGCTGCGCTGTTACCCCTTGAAACTGTCAGTCACCAATGCTTTATTCAAACTGGGTACCTTTTAGTTTGAGTACACATCCAAAGGGCTCAACAGAGTTTGCTTATTTCTTTGAGACTGAAGTTGGTTTAGGGAGGCTGAGCAGTAAATAGCTTAGTGAAGCATATACATATCATGATGTGATAACTTCTATGCATTTGGGATACTGTGATTTAATTTCCTACTCGATCCACTTTACAAGGAAGGTACTCGTCAGGCAACACCAGTACAGGTAAAGAACAATGCACATCAGGTTCCTTTATACTAACCTGGTCCCAAAGCAACTCATGATTGACAGGGGTTAGTCTGAGTTCTAGTGCAAAGACTGACTGATACAATTATGCCACCTGAATTTTCATCTTAAAAGTAACAAGATCCTTGGATATTGAATAATGACATGCTTTTATCAGAGAATAGAGCTCAGAACTAATTTAGAAAATAAACTTTTAACATCCTTATATCGAACGACTATTAATTTTGAATTGTACATTATAAGAAACATTGAAAAGTGAGTAAATGAACAGTTTTCATTCCACTAAAACAGCCTGACCATCCTCCACATTGTGCACTGTTTCTGACAGTGACTGGCTTGCTTCTGTCACTTCACAAGCCTCTGAAGAGCCCTCCCCTTGAACTGTTGGTTGGCCTTCCATCAAAACAAAGGTGTCAGAGTTCTGGTTTTGGCATGAATGCCGAATAGCTTCACTAGCAGTTGAGAAGCTTTTATCACACAGATTGCACTTGTATGATTGGTTTGACTGGTTTGTCGCTAGGTACACTGGATCCATTAGTGACTGGCTAGTTTCTTCCGAAGAACCTTCAGTGAGCATTGCTTGCTTATTATCCACCATCATATAGGTATCAGAGTTCTGGTTAAGGCACACGTGCCTGGCAGCCTGGTTGGCCCTACAGAATGTTTTATCACAGGTACTACACTTGTATGGTTTGCCTGTGTGAATATACATATGCTCTCGCCAGTGACTTTTCTGGATGAATTTACGTCCACAGATGGAGCATTCGTATTTTCGCCTTTTTACTTCCCTATCTTGATCCCCCAGCTCTATGTTGTCAATGTCTGCAATGTCTGATGGGGGTGGTGTTTCTGCTTGCAGTTGGCCATCTGTCATTGGTGAATCATTTTTCTGTTGGAGCTCACCATCGCTAATTACTTCTGCTTCAGGTATTTCCTCAGGATCTTTTGCAGCTTTCCCAGGTTCTACCAATTGTCCCAGCATATTCATTCCTGCTGGGTTGGTAACTGGAAGCGACATTCCTGTATGGAGCTGCAGGTGCTCACGCAGGCTACTTCGTAGAGTGAACCTTCTGCCACAAAGATGACAGACATAAAACTTTGGAAAACCACTATTCCTTTTCATAATACTGGGCTTAACATGAGCTATTGCATGTATTCCGGGCTGCCCATCTAACAGGGGGATATTCTCGCATCGTTCTTCAGCTGTTGGGGGACCAGCTGGAGAAATCAAGCCTTGTTGTGTGCCTAAAGGTGCCATAGATGACTGCCCAATATGCTGAGAGGGCTGGAGTATCTGTGCTCCCTGGGGATGCTGTTGGTTACCTTCTGCACCACGTTCTTGCTCCATCCGAGAAGAATGAGTATGTGACCTTGGCTCTCGCCCAGACTTTTCTCCTGCTGTCGATAACCTACTCTGAGGTGTGGTTTGATTATCTGCAATCTGGATGCCATAGAGTGAAGATGTCCATGCGAAAACCTGATCAGGACGAGGTATGGCTCCATGGCTGGCTAAGCTGGCTTCCTGAACCAATGGGTATGCATGCAGGAACTTAATCCCCTGCTCAAGACGCACAGGATCAATAATCTGAGGAGCCATCTTCCCAGTGTACATTAAATGCAGGAGGTAGCTAAAGATATCTGGCTGAATATCTGTTGGTTTCAGTCGGACACAGTCACTGTGGAAAAATATTAAAAAGTATCTTCAGACTAGCAGAGGCAGAAAATAGGACAAAAAGAATCAACTATAACAGAAGTCACTTTAAGGTTAAACAAAGCAAAACATAGTTGAAGAGGGATATTTTTGTCACTTGGGGAATAATGTTCTGTCGGCAGAATGCACCCGTCACCTTGCAAGTGAGGGGAAGCAGTCACATGGCTGACAGGCTGGTGCCATTATGTCAAAATGTCTTAAAAGAGGATTGCATCTGTAACATTTTCGTGTTTTAGAACATTCCTGTTCTGGGAAAACCCAGTGGGGTATAGAAGATGCAATAAGAAGAAAAATAGATTTGTGCAAATCACAACAGGTGCAATATTTTTTTTTCAGTTTAAAATCTGAGTCCAAGCATTACCTGGTTTGATGGATAAAAAGCATTTTGAAGTAATTGGAGAAAGAGGCAAGGACTGCTTTATGTGCCTTGAAATAGACATCACCTATAGCCACTGTGCAGTCGCACAGGAAGCCAAACTCTCGCTGGGCATTGAGTTGTTGTAGCAGGATTAGACCATGATTAGCCAGTTCCATATTTAGACCCTAGAAGGTATAAGAAAGGAGGCTACATTAAACACAAGACAGATAAAAACTGAACTGATAACCCAAAGCTGCAATGACCTTGCACTCATTTTGGGTGCACTTGGAAGTTTCACAGCCTCTACAACATATCAAGATTGTTTATATACTTATTTTTAAAAAAATCTTATTTATATTTGTTTATGTAATCAGCTGGATCTATTAAGTTTTTTTTTTATATACAGCAATTAACTGTTATACGTGAATGCTCAGAATTCAACAACTTACATTTATTGTGCTTTTAACAGAGAAAGAACTACCCAAGGCAACAATCAGTAAGAGAAAGCTGAGTTTTAAAACAGAGAAAAACAATTACCTACCTTGTGGAATATTCCTTATTCTTTAAATAACATTACCCCGCATATATCATTTAACAGTCCAAGTAATTTACACAGACGTTCATTAGATCCTTGCTGGAAGCTTTATCAGGCAAAATCCTAAGTACCTTTCACTGGAGTGCTGACTTGTGTTGCAGTAGAGTGCTACAGTGGAAGTTTGGTAAGTGAGGATAATTAAGAACAAAGAACAGTACAGTACAGCACAGCACAGGAACAGGCCATTCGGCCCTCCAAGCCTGCGCCGATCTTGATGCCTGCTGAAACTAACACCTTCTGCACTTCCGGGGCCCATATCCCTCTATTCCCTTCCTATTCATATATTTGTCAAGATAAGGGTTAATTTTATCTTAAATCTAATGTCTTTTATTTAGCAGATCAACTTTACAGTTGCTGTTAGGGTTGGGGAAGGTGAGTTTTAGACCAGCTTTTTCACTTAGGCTCTGCTTGCAGCTGCACCTTGTTAATTAGAGAATTGGTTTAAACCAGTTTTCAGGGGCTAGAGTGAGTCAGTATAAAAGTGAGCCATCTTACAGTGCTGACTTTGTTTGCATTGGAGTGCTGACTTGGGTTGTAATAGAGTGCTACAGTGGAAGTTTGGTAAGTGAGGAAGTTCGGTAAGGAGGGAGCGAGGAGCTCTTTTCATTTCCTACCTGTCCTGAGAGAGAGGGGAGCTCAGAGCTTCCAAAGAGCACAGCTGACTGGGAGAAGACTTGGAGGGCAGAGTTCCGGACCGGTAAGTATATAAAAAAAACTTACCTCTGGTAAAAAAAAAAAGCTGAAAGTGACGTCACAGGAAAGCTGTGACCTGATTGGCTGGTAGGGAATTTTGTTTTACTGAATTTGAAAATAAAACATTGATAAAAATTGATTAAAACCCTAATTAACTAATAAATAAGTAGAGTAACTAAACCAGAGGGAGGAGATTACTATATTTAGTTAGCATTTAATATTTATAGTAGGAATCTAGCACTAGGGACCATATAGTTATAACAATTTAGTAAGGATTTAATAAGTATTTATTTATCTTAAATTAATTTATTAATTTGTGCCAGAAATGTCAGTTAGAGGGGTGAAGTGCTTCACCTGTGAGATGTGGGAGGTCCGTGACGCTTCCAGCGTTCTGGACGACTACATCTGCAGGAAGTGTACCCAGTTGCAGCTCCTCACAGACCGCATGGATCGGTTGGAGAGGCAACTGGATGCACTTAGGAGCATGCAGGTGGCAGAGAGCGTCATAGACAGGAGTTTTAGAGAAGTGGTTACACCCAAGGTGCAGGCAGATAGACGGGTGACCGCGAGAAGGGGTAGGCAGTCAGTGCAGGAATCCCCTATGGCTATCCCCCTAACAAGTATACCGTTTTGGATACTGTTGGGGGGGATGGCCTATCAGGGAAAAACAGCAGCAGCCAGAGCAGTGGCACCATGGCTGGCACTGTTGTTCAACAGGGAGGGACAAAGCGCAGAAGAGCAATAGTTATAGGTGACTCTATAGTCAGGGGCACAGATAGGCGCTTCTGTGGATGTGAAAGAGACTCCAGGATGGTATGTTGCCTCCCTGGTGCCAGGGTCAAGAATGTCTCTGAACGGACAGGGGGCATTCTGAAGGGGGAGGGTGAACAGCCAGAGGTTGTGGTACACATCGGTACCAATGACATAGGCAGGAAGAGTAACGAGGTCCTGCAGGGGGAGTTTAGGGAGTTAGGTAGAAAGTTAAAAGACAGGACCTCTAGGGTTGTAATCTCGGGATTACTCCCTGTGCCACGTGCCAGTGAGGCTAGAAATAGGAAGATAGTGCAGCTAAACACATGGCTGAACAGCTGGTGTAGAAGGGAGAGTTTCAGATATCTGGACCATTGGGATCTCTTCAGGGACAGATGGGACCTGTACAAGAAGGATGGGTGGCATCTAAACTGGAAGGGCACAAATATCCTGGCTGCGAGGTTTGCTAGCGTCACTCGGGAGGGTTTAAACTAGTGTGGCAGGGGGATGGAAACCAGAGCAGTAGGACAGCAAGTGAAATAAATGAGGGGGAACTAGTAAATAAGGCCAGTAAGACTAAGAGGAAGAGCAGGCAGGGAGATGTTGCGGAGCACAGCGGGACTGGTGGTCTGAAGTGCATTTGTTTCAATGCGAGAAGTATAACAGGTAAGGCAGATGAAAGAGCTTGGAATAGTACTTGGAACTATGATGTTGTTGCTATTACAGAGACTTGGTTGAGGGAAGGACAGGATTGGCAGCTAAATGTTCCAGGATTTAGAAGCTTCAGGCGGGATAGAGGGGGATGTAAAAGGGGTGGGGGAGTTGCATTACTTGTTAAGGAGAATATCACAGCTGTACTGCGGGAGGACACCTCGGAGGGGTCTTGCAGCGAGGCAATATGGCTGGAGCTCAGGAATAGGAAGGGTGCAGTCACGATGTTGAGGGTTTTCTACAGGCCTCCCAACAGCCAGCGGGAGGTAGAGGAGCAGATATGTAGACAGATTTTGGAAAGATGTAAAGGTAACAGGGTTGTAGTGGTGGGTGATTTTAACTTCCCCTATATTGACTGGGACTCACTTAGTGCTAGGGGCTTGGATGGGGCAGAATGTGTAAGGAGCATCCAGGAGGGCTTCTTGAAACAATATGTAGATAGTCCAACTAGGGATGGGGCCGTACTGGACCTGGTATTGGGGAATGAGCCCGGCCAGGTGGTGGAAGTTTCAGTAGGGGAGCATTTCGGGAACAGTGACCATAATTCCATAAGTTTTAAAGGTACTTGTGGATAAGGATAAGAGTAGTCCTCAGGTGAAGGTGCTAAATTGGGGGAAGGCTAATTATAACAATATTAGGCAGGAACTGAAGAATTTAGATTGGGGGCGGCTGTTTGAGGATAAATCAACATCTGACATGTGGGAGTCTTTCAAATGTCAGTTGATTAGAATCCAGGACCAGCATGTTCCTGTGAGGAAGAAGGATAAGTTTGGCAAGTTTCGGGAACCTTGGATACTGCGGGATATTGTGAGCCTCGTCAAAAAGAAAAAGGAAACATTCGTAAGGGCTGGAAGGCTAGGAACAGACTAATCCCTTGAGGAATATAAAGACAGTAGAAAGGAACTTAAGCAAGGAGTCAGGAGGGCTAAAAGGGGTCATGAAAAGTCATTGGCAAACAGGATTAAGGATAATCCCAAGGCTTTTTATACGTATATAAAGAGCAAGAGGGTAACTAGTGAAAGGGTTGGCCCGCTCAAGGACAGAGAAGGGAATCTGTGTGTGGAGCCAGAGGAAATGGGCGAGGTACTAAATGAGTACTTTGCATCAGTATTCACCAAAGAGAAGGACTTGGTGGATGATGAGCCTAGGGAAGGGAGTGTAGATATTCTCAGTCATCTCATCATCAAAAAGGAGGAGGTCTTGGGTGTCTTGCAAAGCATTAAGGTAGATAAGTCCCCAGGGCCTGATGGGATCTGCCCCAGAATACTAAGGGAGGCAAGGGAAGAAATTGCTGGGGCCTTGACAGAAATCTTTGCATCCTCATTGGCTACAGGTCAGGTCCCAGAGGACTGGAGAATAGCCAATGTTGTTCCTTTGTTTAAGATGGGTAGCAAGGATAATCCAGGAAATTATAGGCCGGTGAGTCTTATGTCAGTGGTAGGGAAATTATTAGTGAGGATTCTTCGGGACAGGATTTACTCCCATTTGGAAACAAACAAACTTATTAGCGAGAGGCAGCATGGTTTTGTGAAGGGGAGGTTGTGTCTCACTAATTTGATGGAGTTTTTTGAGGAAGTGACAAAGATGATTGATGAAGGAAGGGCAGTGGATGTTATCTATATAGACTTCAGTAAAGCCTTTGACAAGGTCCCTCATGGCAGACCGGTACAAAAGGTGAAGTCACATGGGATCAGAGGTGAGCTGGCAAGATGGATACAGAACTGGCTCTGTCATGGAAGACAGAGGGTAGCAGTGGAAGGGTGCTTTTCTGAATGGAGGGATGTGACTAGTGGTGTTCCGCAGGGATCAGTACTGGGACCTTTGCTCTTTGTAGTATATATAAATGATTGAGGAAAATGTAGCTGGTCTGATAGTAAGTTTGCGGACGACACAAAAGTTGGTGGAGTTGCGGATAGTGATGAGGATTGTCAGAGGATACAGCAGGATATAGATCGGTTGAGACTTGGGCGGAGAAATGGCAGATGGAGTTTAATCCGGACAAATGTGAGGTAATGCATTTTGGAAGATCTAATGCAGGTGGGAAGTATACAGTAAATGGCAGAACCCTTAGGAGTATTGACAGGCAGAGAGATCTGGGCGTACAGGTCCACAGGTCACAAAGTGGCAACGCAGGTGGATAAGGTAGTCAAGAAGGCATACGGCATGCTTGCCTTCATCGGTTGGGGCATAGAGAATGAAAATTGGCAAGTCATGCTGCAGATGTACAGAACTTTAGTCAGGCCACACTTAGAATATTGCGTGCAATTCTGGTCGCCACACTACCAGAAGGATGTGGAGGCTTTGGAGAGGGTACAGAAGAGGTTTACCAGGATGTTGCCTGGTCTGGAGGGCATTAGCTATGAGGAGAGGTTGGATAAACACTGATTGTTTTCACTGGAACGACGGAGGTGGAGGGGGAGACATGATAGAGGATTACCAAGTTATGAGCGGCATGGACAGAGTGGATATTCAGAAGCTTTTTCCCAGGGTGGAACAGTCAGTTGCTAGAGGACATAGGTTTAAGGTGAGAGGGGCAAAGTTTAGAGGGGATGTGCAAGGCAAGTTCTTTACACAGAGGGTGGTGAGTGCCTGGAACTTGCTGCCGGGGGAGATGGTGGAAGCAGGTACGATAATGACATTTAAGAGGCATCTTGACAAATACATGAATAGGATGGGAATAGAGGGATACGGTCCCTGGAAGTGCAGAAGGTTTTAGTTCAGGCAGGCATCAAGATCGGCACAGGCTTGGAGGGCCGAATGGCCTGTTCCTGTGCTGTACTGTTCTTTGTTCTTTGTAACCAAATCGCACAAATTTCGTGAGATTGCACTTCCAGAGAGAATCCTTTCTAGACAGGACTGCAAGTCAGAGATGGGGCTAGAATGTTCTTCTCCAACCCATAATTCCACCTAACCAATGAATACTTTAACTGTAGTCACTGTTGTAATTTGGGAAATGTGGCAGCCAATTTACAAAAATTGCAGGATCCCATAAACAGCAATGAGATAACGACGAGATCATCGGTTTTAATGGTATTGGTTGAGGGATAAATATTAGTCAGGACACTGGGAGGACTCACTCACATGCTTCTCCTCTTTTACATCCACCTTAGAAGGCACACAGGGCCATGGTTTAATATCTCATCCAAAAGACTGCAGGGAGGCTGACCAAACTGACCATAGTATTATGGGGAAAAAGTAATGTAGTAGTAGCAGGGGACAGTATTGTTTACGGGGATAGATATTGTTCTCTGCAGCTGACAGCATGAGCCCTGAAGGCTGTGTTGCCTGTCTGGTGCCAAGATTAAGGACAGTTCCTTGGGGCTGGAGAGGAACTTGGAATGGGAGGGGAAGGATACAGCTCTCATGGTCCATATGGGTACTAACGACATAGATAAGACTAAGAAAGATGTTCTGCTGAGTGAGTGAGCAGGTGGGGCTAAATTAAAAAGCAGAACCACAAAGATATTTATTAATCAATGAGCAAATTGGCATAGGATAAATAAGATCAGAGAGTTGAATGCATGGCTCAAAGATTGGTGTGGCAGAAATGGATTTCGATTCATGGAGCATTGGTACCAGTATTGGGGAAAGAGGAAGCTGTACCGTTGGGACAGCCTTCATCTGAACCGCACTGGGACCAGTGTTCTGGCGAATCGAATAACTAGGGCTGTAAAGAAGACTTAAAACAGAATAGTGGGGGGAGGGAGGATTCTGGTGAGGAGTAATTTAGAAAGTTAATGAAAAAGGACAAGGCAATAGTGTAGGGTAATGATTATCAGAGTGTGACAGGAAGGGACAGAGGGTACAAACATGAGTGCACCAGCAAATAAGATCAGAGTAGGGAAAAATGGTAAAAAGACAGAATTAAAGGCTCTTTATCTGAATGCATGCAGCATTCGTAACAAGATGGATGAATTAATAGCACAAATAGAAGTAAATGGGTATGATTATGGTAGCCACTACAGAGACATGGTTGCAAGGTGACCAAGGCTGGGAACTAAGCATTCAAGAGTATTTGACATTTAATAAGGATAAGAGAAAGGAAAAGGAGGTGGGGTAGCTCTGTTAACAAGGGATGAGATCAGTACTGTAGTGAGAAACAATCTTGGTTTGGAAAATTAAGATGCAGAATCAATTTGGGTGGAGATAAGAAACAGCAAAGAAAAGTCACTGGTTGGAGTAGTTTATAGGCCCAAGAGTAACGGCACTGTAGAACACAATATAAATCAAGCAATAACGGGGGCTTGTTAATCATGGGCAATTTTGATCTTCGTATAAATCGGAGTAATTTATCTAGCAAAGGAAGCCTGGAGGATAAGTTCGTAGAGTGTATTAAGGACAGTTTCTCAAAACAATACATTCTGGAACCAACCCAGGAGCAGGCTATTTTAGACTTGCTAATGTGTAATGAGACAGGATTAATAAATTACCTCATAGCAAAGCATCCTCTGGGCAAAAGTGATCATAACATGATGAATTTCACATTCAGTTTGAGGGTGAGAAATTTGGGTCTGTAACTAGTGTCTTAAACTTAATTATAGGCAATTACAAGGGTATGAAGACAGAGTTGGCTAAAGTGGGCAAGAAAAACAGGTTAAAAGGCGAGATGGTAGGTAACCAATGGCAGATTTTTAAGAAGGTATTTCATAACTCTCAACAAGAGATACAAAAGACTCTATGGGAAGGATGCGCCATCTGTGGCTAACTAAGGAAGTTAAGGATTGTATCAAATTGAAAGAAGAGGCTGCGAAGATTAGTGGTAGACCAGAAAGTTGTGAAAATGTTTACAAACCAGCAACGGATGACTTAAAAAAAAAAGAGGGAGAAATTAGAATATGAGAGTAAACCAGCAAGGAATATAAAAACAGACAGTAAGAGCTTCTGAAAGTATATAAAAAGGAATAGAGTACCTAAAATAAATGTTGGTCCCCTAGTGGATGAGACTGGGGAATTAATAAAGAGAAACAAGGAAATGGCAGAGATTTTGAAAAAATATTTTATATCTGTCTTAATGCAAGAAGACACAAGGATAGTAGAAAATCAAGGGGCAAAAGGGAAGGAGGAACTTAAAATAATTAGCATCACCAGAGAAAAAGTACTAGGAAAACTAATGAAACTAAAGGCTGGCACATTCTCTGGACCTGATGGCCTGCATCCTAGGGTCCTTAAAGAAGTGGCTGCAGAGATAGTAGATGCATCGGTTGTAATCTTCCAAAATTTCCTACATTCTGGAAGGGTCCCAGCAGATTGGAAAACAGCAAATGTAACCCCTCTATTCAAGAAAGGAGGGAGACAAAAAGCAGGAAACTATAAGCCAGTTAGCCTAAAATCTGTCATGGGAAAATGCTAGAATCCATTATTAAGGAAATAGTAGCAGGACCTTTTGAAAATCATAATGCAATCATGCAGAGTCAACATGATTTTATGAAAGGGAAATAGTGTTTGATAAATTTATTAGGGTTCTTTGAGGATGTAACAAGCAGGGAGGATAAAAGGGAACCGGTAGATGTCGTGTATTTGGATTCAAAGTGATTCTTGACAACACAGCCGGCAGCTGACATCATCAGACTGCGCGAAACTACGCACATGTGCAGACGGGCTCCTGCACTCTGCGCATGCGCTGCGTTCCACATTGCCAGGACTGGTTGGCACATGCGCAGATGATGTCATTGCGTAACGCGGGGAGACAGCAGGGGTGGGGGAAGCGGGGAGAGAGCGGGGGTGGGGGAAGCGGGGAGAGAGCGGCCGAAGACCTTGGTGGTGGCGGGTGCGCTCTCCTCTCCCCCCTCACTCACTCCCTCCCTGGCCCACTCGCTCTCTCCAGCCATTGTGTGCTGCCATGTGTTACGTTGCCTTTGTGTGATTATTTGAGCAGTGCCATCTTTAGTCCTGGCAGCTGTCTGAATGTCGCAGACTGAGACATTTTAGTGGCACAGGCTGCATTTGTGTATGTGACTGCAGTGCCACCTAGTGGTTGTGTTGTCAGCAAACACAGCCCTCAAATGATACAAAGATAGGTAGGAAAGGAAGTTGTGAGGAGGACACAGTGTCTGCAAAGAGCTATAGATAGGTTAAGTGAGTGGGCAAAAATTTGGCAGATGGAGTACAATGTGGGAAAATGTGAAGTTGTTCACTTTGGCAGGAAGGATAGAAAAGCGGAATATTATTTACATGGAGAGAGACTGCAGAATGCTGTGGGGCAGAGGGATCTAGGTGTCTTTGTATATAAATCACAAAAAGTTAGCATGCAGGTAGAGCAAGTGATCAGGAAGGCAAATGGAATGTTGGCAAGGGGAATAGAATCATAGAATGTTTATGACACAGAAAGAGGCCACTTGGCCCATCGTGTCTGCGCCAGCCAAAAAATGAGCCACCCAGCCTAATCGCATCTTCCAGTATTTGGTCCACAGCCCTGCAGGTTACAGCACTCGAGGTGCATGTTCAGACACCTTTTAAATGAGTTGAGGGTTTCTGCTTCTACTACCCTTTCAGGCAGTGAGTTCCAAACCCCTACCACCCTCTAATCTTTCTACTAATCACTTTAAATTTATGCCCCCTAATCACTGATCTCTCTGCGAAAGTAAACAGGCCCTTCACCTCCACTCTATCCAGGCCCCTCACAATTTCATATATTTCAATCAAATTTCCCCTCAGCCTCCTCTGTTCCAAGGAGAACAAGTCCAGCCTATCAAATCTTTCCTCATAGCTGCATTTTTCCAGTCCCGGTAATATCCTTGTAAATTTCCTCTGTTGACTCACTGGTGCAATTAAATCCTTTATGTAATGAGGTGACCAGAACTGCACACAGTACTCAAGTTGTAGCCTAACTAACGATTTATACAGTTCCAGCATAACTTCCCTGCTCTTATATTTCATACCTTGGCTAATAAAGGAAAGAATTCCATATGCATTCTTAGCCATCTTATCGACCCGTCCTGCTACCTTCATGGATCTGTGGATATTCACTACAAGGTCCCTCACTTCCCCTACATCTCTCAGTATTCTCCCATTAATTCTGTATTCCTATGCCTTGTGTGACCTTCCCAAATGCATCACCTCGCACTCCTTCAAGCTGAATTCCATTTGCCACTTTTCTGCCCACCTGACCAGTCCATTGATATCTTCCTGCAGCCTACAGCTATCCTTCTTGCTATCAACCACACGGCAATTTGCGTGTCGTCTGCTAACTTCTTGATCATGCCCCCTACGTTTACATCCAAATCGTTAATATATAGCACAAAAAGCAGGGGACCTAGTACTGAGCTCTGTGGAATGCCACTGGAAACAGACTTCCAAACGCAAAAACACCCGTTAACAATTACCCTTTGTTTCCTGCCACTGAGCCAATTTTGTACCTAGCGTGCTATATTTTCCTGGATCCCATGGGCTTTTTTTTTTAAACCAGTCTGCTATGTGGGACCTTGGAGTATAAAAGTAGGGAAGTCTTGCTACAACTGTACAGGGCATTGGTGAGACCACACCTAGAGTACTGTGTACAGTTTTGGTCTCCTTACTTAAGGAGGGATATACTTGCATTGGAAGCAGTTCAGAGAAGGTTCAGTAGGCTGATTCCTGGGATGAAGGGGGTTGTCTTATGAGGAAAGGTTAAGTAGGATGGGCCTATACTCATTGGAGTTTAGAAGAATGAGAGGTGATCTTATTGAAACATATAAGATTCTGAGGGGGCTTGACAGGGTAGTTGCTGAGAGGATGTTTCATGGAGGAATCTAGAATTAGGGGGCACAGTTTCAAAATAAGGGGTCTCCTATTTAAGACGGAGATGAGGAGGAATTTCTTCTCAGAGGGTCGTTAATCTTTAGAATTCTCTTCCCCAGAGAGCAATGGAGGTTGGGTCATTGAATATGTTCAAGGCTCAATTAGACAGATTTTTTTTTTATCTACATGGGATTCAAGGGTTAAAAGTGGGGGGGGGGGCGGAGGCAGAAAAGTCGAGTTAAGGCCACAATCTGATCAGCCATAATATTGAATGGTGCAGCAGGCTCAAGGGGCCACATGGCCTACTCCTGCTCTTATGCTTATGATTCTTATGATTCCAACTAGTACAAATCCGCCATGATGTAACTGATTAGCTGAACAGCCTCAAAGGCCTGAATTGCCTACTCCTATTATGAGGTTACAGGATGCAATTTTCCATCTTCTGACAGTTTTAGTAACTCTGGTAGAATGGTGTGGATTTTGAGAAATTCACAGGCAGCAAAGGGACACTCTACATGTGCCATTTGTATTAGGAGACAGGTGATGTATGGTTTAATAATAAACTGAGGTGTACACTTATTCAGGTAAAATATATTAATTAAATGGAGACAAACAAAAAGATTACAAAAGAGAGCATGAAATCTAAAAATGAAAGTAAAACTAGAAAACAAAAAGTTATGTTATTTTTTATTTTCTCACTGCACGGTATTGCCAGAATTTAAACACTGAAATAAAGAAAGTGCTGGAAATACTCAGCAGGTCTGGCTGCATCTGTGGAGAGAGAAACAAAGTTAACAGGTCTGTGACCTTTCATCAGAATTGGCAAAGGTTAGAAATATAATAGGCTTTGAGATGGCGTGGGGGGTGGGTGGGTGGTGGTGGAGAAGTACAAAAGGAAAGATGTGTGATAGGGCAGAGGCAGGAGAGATTAAATGACAGAGGCCATGGAACAAAAGCAAAGAGAGTGCTAACAGTTGTAGTAAAAGATAAAGCATTAATCCAGAGAGTGTGTTAATGGCAGAATAATGAGCAGCTCAGTCCAAAAGCACAAAATGAAAAACAAGTTTAAGACAGGCACATGGTTAAAAAAAATAAAACATATAAAAAAAAGTCATGCTCTGAAATTGCTGAACTCATTGAGTCTACAGCCTTCTGGACTTAAGTTGCAGCTTAAACCTGCCTTTAATTAAGTGATTTATTGGCAACTGATAAGAAGGTAAATATATTTCATACTGGTACTGTAAGATACAGATATCCCAAGTATAGTTATAATACTGTTTACCTACATGTTATAAAATTTACCCAAGATGCAAGTAATTTTGTTCTTCCCTCCCCAAAACATTTATTCTCATCAAAAAGTATGTACATTTGGTTCTACCGCCCAGGGTGAATTTGCAGTATGTACTAAAGATGCAAGTGCTTTAGATGTCTATCCTCGAAACCTTTCTTAGTTACTTACATGATACGAACAAACTAATTAGGAGCAGGAGTAGGCCACTTGGCCCCTCGAGCTTGCTCTGCCATTCAATAAGATCACAGCTGATCTGATTGTAACCTTGATTCCACATTCCCGCTTACCCTGAATAACCTTTCACCCCCTTGCTCATCAAGAATCTATCTACCTCTGCCTTAAAAATATTTAAAGACTCAGCTTCCACTGCCTTTTGAGGAAGAGTGTTCCAAAGACTCATGACCCTCAGAGAAAAGATTTCTCATCTCTGTCTTAAACGGGCACCCCCTTATTTTTAAAAGGATATATTTTCTTCCCTTATCTTTGTGCGAATCATGGCTCAGCCAGCAGCACTCTTGCCTCTGAGCCACAAGGTTCGGGCTCAAGTCCCACTCCAGGACTTGAACACAAAAATCGAGGTTGAAACTCTAGTACAGTATTGAGACAGTGCTGCACTGTTGGAGGTGCTGTCTTTTAGATGAGTCATTAAACCAAAGATCTATCTGCCCTCTCAGGTAAATGTAGAAGATCCCATGTGTCAGGCAAGCCCCCCACCTGCCAAGAATGAAGAAAATTAATTTCGCCATATGAACATTGATTTTAAACTGATGAAGAAAAAATTATTTTTAAAGAATTGGAGACTTTGGCTGGACAGAGACATTAGCATGTCCACAGACAGTACTTCAAAGGACAAAGGGTCTATTCCCTGCTCCAATTTAATCCACAATGGACTTTTGATTACCAGACGTTGAAGGTGGAAAGGCTAGCATTCCAGGTTAACTGCTAAGATGGCCAAATACACAAACGGACTTGGTCAGACCAGTTTGGTCACCTGGCTGACTGTTGGAAGTCCAAATTCAAAAAGCTCTCAACAGGGAATTGAAAATCAGAAGGCTGTTTTCACCTGGACTGAGAACACCTCTCTCCGGTCTGCTCTCATCTCGCTCTTACCAGCTTTGGAAACCACTGAAGATATACGAACCCAAAGAGAGAAAAATTTCCTACAGCGAACAACATTTAAGAAGAATACTGGGCCCCAACGAAAAGTAAGAGCTGTCTACAATCAAGGACTCTATGGTGAGCTAGAAACATAGAAACAGTAACAAGAAACCCCCTTTTACAGACTGCCTCAAACCTCTCCACTTTATTTTTCTTCTGCTCTTTTCTGTCTCTATTTGCGTGTGCGTCGCATGTGCATGCTAGTGTGGGCGCGTTGTATATCTGTAGGTGTTAACCTTATTAGAGTTTAAGGTTTAATAAATTTCACTTTTCTTCTTTAAACCTAAAGAAAATCTGGTGTGCTCATTTCTTTGCTTTATAATTGGAAAGCTGTGAACAAGGATTCACAAAGGGGGAGCTCAAAACACTGTTTAAAATTAAACCCTGTTACAATAAGACCACGTGAAGACAGCAAAAAGACCCCTAGACACCTTTCTCACCTGGTCGCAACAGAAATTTGGGTGCTAGCGTCCGGAATCTTACCCACAGACGAATGAGAGAAATTGGAAGTGGGAAGCCAAATTGTGGGGGTTTGCTGTGCGCAAACTGGCTGTTGCATTTCCTACAAGTGACTACACTTCAAAAGTACTTCATAGGCTGCAAAGTGCTGACACATTTGGCTGTTGTGAAAAGCGCTATATAAATGCAGATCTTGCTTTTCCCCTTATTTCCCATAATCGATTTGTAATTTGTACTAAATCAGTAGTAATTCCCAGGCACATATTCCATAGTATCCAATAACCAGTATCTTGAAGAGGTGGGTCCTTTACCATGACTTTATGCGTGACTATGGCTGATGCTAGCCATATTGGCCAAATTCCTTTTCAAAGTGCCTCAAACTTTCCCTACTACAAACATCAGCTCCCCTCAGCAAAGCACAAGTATCCTAATCCCAAACACCATTAACTGAGAATTTTTATTTATTGGCTTACATTATGTAAAATTCTGAATAAAGTGAACCCTGCACAACCACCACTCATCCTTCACAACTGTATTTTTTCTGACTGGGTACTGTAACGAAAACCACCATCACTCCCAGATCTTTTCTATTTGGCTATTGTCACGGACTGTGGATATTGTACTTCCACAGTTACATGATGAAAAGTACAACACACACCTGCACAATATCCAAAATCTTAGCATTCAGGCTCAAGTGAAATTTTGAACAAGAAACTAGCTCCAGATGTAAGGGCAGGAATTTCTAATAACTAATTGAATGTACATTTTTTCAGAATTGAGAGTTTTTTTTGCACTCTTGCATTATTATTTCTAACTGTACACTCTAACCTAAGTGAAGAAAAATAGCAGGTTAAAAAAAGTGTGAAGAAATTACTTGAGCAATGTTACTGATTTTGTGTTAGTATCTGGTCGATTTGTTTAAAATATTTTCATTGTTCATTTTTCTGTTGGGTACACATTCTGATACATTTTTCTACTCTTTATCTGCTAAACAGATATTTGATTAACTTAACAGATAATTAATTCTTTGAGCCAATAGAGTTTTTCACCCCATGTCCCAGTGGCACACTGAAGGGGTGATAGAATGGATGTGCAAAGGTTGCAAGACTTATTTCATTACATATGAGCAAACTAAAGTCACAAAGGAAGTGAAATGGGTACAAAGGAAACTACTTAAGGTAAAGGGGAAATGTTGAAGAAAACTAAACACAATACATCAAAATGTTTATTGCATGATGTCATCAGGGTAACTGCTGGGGAGTACAGAAATACTTTGCTATGAACTATATACCAACAACTGGTGAAAACTAACAGGTTCTTGCTGTTGAATTAGAACCTGCGCTTGAAAGAAATGGAGCACATGTCTTTTCCATGAATGCAGCAAACTACAAAGTCAACTGCAATCTTTTTAAAAAGCAGAAATTGCAATTTACAATTTTGTAAATGAATACGCATTACACTCCTACAACATGCCTGTTTTATTAAGTTGTTTTTTTTTAGTATTCATGGGACATGGGTGTTGCTGGCAATTGCCCGAGACTGTGGTGATGAACTGCCTTCTTGAACCACTGCAGGAAATACAGTGTAGGCACACACATCGTGCTGTTAGGTAGGGAGTTCTAGAATATTTACCCAGTGATGATGGAAGAACAGCAATATATTTCCAAGTCAGGATGGCGAGAAACTTGGAGGGGAACTTACAGGTGGTCGTGTTCCCATGTGCCTGCTGCCCTTGTTCTTCATGGTGGTAGAAGTCATAGGTTTGGATGGCACTGTCGAAAAACCCATGGCAAGATGCAGTGTATCTCGTGCACATTGCAACCACAGTGTGCCAGTGCTAGAGGGAGTGAATGTTTAAGGCAGTGGATAGGGTGCCATTCAAGTGGGCTGTTTTGTCCTGGATGGTGTCAAGCTTCGACTGTTGTTGGAGCTGCACTTATCTAGGCAAGTGAAGAGTATTCCATTACACTCCTGACTTGTGCCTTGTAGAAAGGCTTTGGGGAATCAGGAGGTGGGTTTCCAGTGCAGAAAGCCCAGATTCTGACCTGCTCTTGTAACTACAGCAGTTTGTCCAGTTAAGTTTCTGGTCCAGATCTTGCTGCTTGCAGGCAACGCTGTAATTAGAGTTCACGCTTGGTGTAATGTCTTAAAATGTATAAGCCTAACTAGAAGTGATTATGATAGGTAATAATGCTTTCAAATATTGTTAAAGTAACTATAATGTGTAAGCTCAGTTAAACATGGTACAAGGCCGAGAAGCAAAGCCTTACGGTAAATTTAATCCTACAAGGCTGACTTGTCCGTGACTACAACAAACTCTTATGGATACAGGTATATATTAGTTATAATATCAGGTATAGTTATATATATTAGATTTATTAAGTAGTTTACATAGAGTGCAAAGAAATAATACTTAAAGACAATAGTCACTGTCTGTGGCTTTGCTTCTTGGCTGCATACCATTTTCACTGACTTCAATTTTACTAGGGCTCCTTGATGACAAGGGCAGACAGTCTCTCACATTACCTCTGGAATTCAGTTTTTGTCCACATTTGGATGAAGGCTGTAATGAGGTCTGGAGCCAAGTGGTCTTGACAAAATCCAAACTGAGCGCTGGTGAGCAGGTTTGACGACCCCATCCATCACTTTGCTGATGACTGGAAGTAGATTGATGGGGTGGTAATTGGCAAGATTGGATTTGTCCTGCTTTTTGTGGATAGGGCATACCTGGACAATTTTCCACTTTGTCGGGTAGGTGCCAGTGTTGTAGTTGTACTAGAATAGCTTGGCTAGAGGTGCAGCTAGTCCTGGAGCACAAGTCTTTAGCACTACAGCCGAGATGTCATCAGGGCCTGGAGCCTTTTCTATATCCAGTGCGCTCAGCCATTTCCTGATATCATGTGAAGCAAACTGAGTTGGCTGAAGGCTAGCTTCTGTGATGGTGGGATCCTGAGAAGGATCATCCACTCAGCTGAAGATGGTTGTGTAAGGAAGAGAGGCCCTTTTGACACAATTTAAAAATTGGACTTTCAACCAGAACAGGGCTGATGGGGGGGGAAAAAGATCATTTTAACATCGAAACCTGCCAGTCTGTTGCAAAACAGCAAAAAACAGATGGTAGTATCAAGAAGCATCAAAAAAAGACATTGTGTGGTTAAAAGACAACATCTGTGTATCTGTGTAAAGAAGGCCTTGACGAGATTACCCAGAAACACAATGGGCCTAGTCAATAAACAATCCTTATCAGGAAGTTTTCCAGCTGGATAGTGGAGATTTGATCTATCCAGCCAATCAACTGTTAATGTGGTCTTCAGATAATGAATTCACTGAAAGGAAGTGTAGAGATGGACAGTGTCATACAGCTTTAACTTTTAAGTTTGAAACAAAACATGATCTATCATTAGTTATCATGATCTAAGGATATCAGTGATAGGCCAGTGAGGCCTTGGCAATGAAACATCCTGTCCACATTGAAAAAAACAATATATAAAAGAAGCTGTTAAGGTAACCTCATAGCTGTAGCCAAGGAGTCAGAAAAAGGACTGCAGACAAGGATGGAACCTGATCGATCATGGAAGGAGTACTGCAGCCAAGGGAACTGATCATCAGCAAGAGAATGGCACTCAAAGAGGGAACTTAACTCATCTTCAGCAGAATATCTGTTCTGTGCTCAGAACTAGATATTTAAAGGGGACATGACTCATTGTCTGAAGAATATTTAAGGGAGACCAAAGGAAGCCTTGCTCATCCTCAGGTGAATGTTAAAGGGAGCCCGACTCATCATGGGAAGAATATTTAAGGGAGCCTGACCCATTGTGGGAAGAATATTTAAGGCAGCTGAACTCAGAAGGATATATACAATCAAAAGGGGTGATTGTATGACCATTTACTTAGAATATATTTGGACATTGTATTGCTAAAGCATCTTTAATGCGAAGGGTATACTAAGAAGGGCACTGTATTGCTAGGTACACTAAGAGCTCATACTCTGTTTGAAACATATAACTGTATGTGCGTATGTGTGTGCAAGAGAGAGAGAAAGAGAGACTAGGTACAAGTTCTGTGGTCTGTCTTAGCATTTGCTTGGAACATTTATTGTAGGTGTGCATGGTAGAATAGAATTTTGCATTGTACATCTGATCTAATAAAGGTTAATATTTAAATTCAGATATTTGAGTGTGCTCTCATTATTTCTCGTAATTCTCTAGTCCAAACCGTAGAGTAACTGGTCAAAGGTAGAAGGTTACATCCTACAGTTGCAAACCCTTTAGTCTTGTCTTTTGCATTCACTTGCTGGGCTCTGCCATCACTGAGGATGGGGATGGTCATTAAGCCTCCTCCTCCCATCAGTTATTTAATTGTCCTTCATTATTCATAATTGGTTGTGGCAGGACTGTACAGCTTTAATCTCATGTTGGTTGTGGAATCACTGAGTTCTGTCTCACACACTGCTTCTGCTATTTAGCATGCATGTCACCCTGTGTTGTAACGTCACCAGGTTAGCACCTCATGTTCAGGTACGCCTGGTGCTGCTCCTGGAATGCTCTTCTACACTCCTCATTGAACCAGGATTGGTTCACTGGCTTGATGTAATGATAGTGAAGGATATGCCATGTCAAGAGGGTACAGATTGTGACTGATAGAGGTATTAATCCCTTTAAAAATCAGTTAAAATAACATACATAGGAATGTTGTTCAAATGCATCAAGCATTCATCTCATCATTACCAACAGTCATTTCTAGACTATGAATCAGAAAGCATACAAAGGATGGCAGCAAATTATATTTATTACCTGTCCCTTATAATTGCAGTGAAAAAAAAATTAAATCATTGGTGCATTTCACTGGATTTCCACTGCCTTCAGGCACTCTGGTGGGTACTCTGGGTGCAGCAAATGTAACCCTTAAAAATATACACCCAGACCCTTATCCACCAATTTTTAAGCTCAAAACATCCAAGCTGTTAAATAATTGAAAGCAAAAAAAAACTGCATATGTTGGACGTCTGAAACAAACACAGGAAATACTCTAAATAATTAACATGTTAGTCAGCATCTGTGGAGAAAAGAGGCTAGATAATGTTTCAAGTGTAGACCCTTCCAAAGATTTCAAACACTTTTTTTTTTGTTTGAAATAAATAACTAAGTTAGATCCTATGTTTACAACTACGACTCTACAAGACTGTGTAGATTGGGAATTTTCCAGTTTGATTATGCATAATATAATTACACAAGACAGATTTGAAAGGAAATAGACATTAGAATTGAGAGGGAAACAAACAAGTCAGTATCCTTGGACCTCAGCAGCAGTTGGGGGATATGTGGGGGTGGGGATCTGACAGTACTTGGGCAGAAAAGAGGGCACTGCAGGATTGAGGAGTTCCTCAGGATAGTGTCCTAGGCCCAACCATCTTCAGCTGCTTCATCAACAACCTTCCTTCAATCATAAGGTCAGAAGTGGGGATGGTCGCTGATGATTGCACAAGGTTCAGCACCATTCATAACTCCTCAGATACTGAAGCAGTCCGTGTAGAAATGCAGCAAGACCTGGACAATATCCAGGCTTGGGCTGATAAGTGGCAAGTAACATTCCTGCTACACAAGTGCCAGGCAATGACCATCTCCAACAAGAGAAAATCTAACCAACTCCCCTTCACATTCAATGCCATTACCATCGCTGAATCCCCCACTATCAACATCCTCGGGGCTACCATTGACCAGAAACTGAACTGCAGTAGCCATATAAATACCGTGGCTACAAGAGCAGGTCAGAGGCTACGAATCCTGAGGCGAGTAACTCACCTCCTGACTCCCCAAAGCCTGTCCACCATCTACAAGGCACAAGTCAGGAGTGTGATGGAATACACTCCACTTGCCTGGATGGGTGCAGCTCCAACAACACAAGAAGCTTGACACCATCCAGGACAAAGCAGGCCGCTTGATTGGCACCCCATCTACAAACATTCACTCACTCCCCCACCGACGCACAGTGGCAGCAGTATGTACCATCTACAATTGCACTGCAGCAATGCACCAAGGCTCCTTAGACAGCACCTTCCAAACCCATGGCCCCTACCAACTAGAAGGACAAGGGCAGTAAATGCATGGGAACACCACCACCTGTAAGTTCCCCTCCAAGTCACACACCATCCTGACTTGGAACTATATCGCCGTTCCTTCACTGTCGCTGGGTCAAAATCCTGGAACTCCCTTCCTAACAGCACTGTGGGTGCACCTACCCCAAATGGACTGCCGCGGTTCAAGAAGGCAGCTCACCGCCACCTTCTCCAGGGCAATTAGGGATGGGCAATAAATGCTGGCCTCTCCAGCGACACCCACATCCCATGAATGAATTAAAAAAAAACACATTCCCTACCCCTCCCATCAGCATTCCAAAGGGATTCTCTCCATGACACACTGGTCCACTCCTCCGTCACCCCAGACACCTCACAATCACAGGAGGTGTAACAGTGGTGCTTTGACCTCCTCTCTCTTCACCATCCAAAGCCCCAAACACTCCTTCCAAGTGAAGAAACGATTTACTTGTGTTTTTCAATTCAGTATACTGTATTTGCTGCTCTAAATGCTGTCTCCTCTACATTGGGGAGACCAAATGCAGATTGGGTGAATGCTTTGCAGAACACTGTTGCTCAGTCCACAAGCATGACCCAGAGCTTCCGGTTGCTTGCCATTTTAATTCACCACCTTTGCTCATGCCCACATTTCTGTCCTCAGCCTGATGCAGTGTTCCAGTGAAGCTCTAGGAACAGCACCTCACCTTCCAATTAGGCACTTTACAGCCTTCTGGACTCAACCTTGAGCTCAACAATTTCAGACCATGATCCCCATTTTGATTTTTCTTTTAAATTCCAGACTACTGGAGGAGGTGGTGGTCGCGGTGTTCATAGTGGAACAGGGGAGTGCGGAAATAATCAGCTAATGCAGAGTCAGAGGATGAAGGTATGATTGAGGTTGTGCAGGAATTTGTTAGGGAATAAGGAAAACTGACAAGTAAGGAAACAATGGGTTTGCAGAGTTGTGGATTACCTGACGTTTGAGAAGAAGGAATGTGAACAGAATGGCAAGGGGAACATTTGAAAAAAAATAATCAACTCTCAAGATGAAGATGGGGTGGATTAGAGTTTCAGTAGAAGCAAAGAGATAAGGATGTTAAGTAAGCAAAGATCCAGAGTGGAAGCACATAGGTGACTGTCTGGATATGGGGTCAAAAACCTAGTGGAGAGTCAAATGGTACACTAAAGTCATGCACAAATGACAGGCAGGCAACCAAGGAGGATGGTACCAAAGGTTACCAGGTACGGACAGGAGCCAATAAAGGATGGCACGAATCTGGTTAGTGTTGAGCCCAGGGAAATTTTGACTCATTCAGGATTTGATGAGGCAGTCAGATAAGAGTTAGATGTCATTTGCACATTTACAACGCTTGCTCCCTGCATGTGGATGATATCACTGAGGTGTAGTATGTAAAAGTATTTGGCATGAAAGTAGTTCTTGCAAGCACTTTTAGCAATGGCAAAGGTCTGAAAATGTCAATGGAGGACTAAGGGTCTACATATCAAAAAATAGGAGGCATTAGCTATCAGTCGTATTAATTGTGTCTTAATTGTTTAATTGCATGCAGGTGATGGGCATTAACTGGGGGTTCACTTGTGCTCCTTTTATAGTTTGGCTTTTGTTACTGTTGGATATTGGTGTCCCTCATTTGGGGATATCTAGACCCTTGCTTTAATTTATTTGGTACTTCAAAAGAGGTATAAATAGGAAAGCCTAAGACTGAGGTAGCTAGATTGGAGGTGCATGTTTGTGTTGTGTATCTCAGTAAATAAAGCTTATAAAAGTGTGTAAAGATTGGCTCCTGTTCTATCCTTCAACACTTGGCTTTCTAGAATAGGTTGGACTTGCAAGGAAAAGGGAGAAACTAAGTTATTCAAGAAGCGAAGAAAGATTTTGGTTATTCCATTGAAGGGCATAGATCACTGAAGCACAAAGCTGGAAGAGGATTAAGTTAGCAATGAAGTGAGTTTTGAAACCTTAGTTGGGATGCAAAACACTGGCACAAAAAAAATGTTTCAAGTATTTGTACATTTTTACCAAAATTCAAATACATTTGTAGTGGGATACGAAAATAAATATTGCATCAAGAGTGTCAAAACAGTGGTCAAATTTACAAAAATATGTATCCTTTCGGGGTGAAGCAGAAAATTTACTGATTTGACTTAAACATTTGAGAAAGAATGAAATGCTCAAAAGAACATTCATAAAATTGTTAGCAATGAAAATAATAGTCGAGTAGCATGGGACCTTTCCAGTTGTAATTTGAATGATTTTCTCTGTCCAATTATTGTCTGTGATCAAGACTGAACAAATGAAACACTGGGATCATGTCACAGTAAGGCAATGTGAAGTATCATATTTATTAGCATTAGTAATAGGGCTGGAATCTCTAAGGTCTGACTTTAAAACATTTGACTAACACTAACTTGATTGAGTTTTTTGAGGAAGTGACAAAGATGATTGATGAAGGAAGGGCAGTGGATGTTATCTATATGGACTTCAGTAAAGCCTTTGACAAGGTCCCTCATGGCAGACTGGTACAAAAGGTGAAGTCACACGGGATCAGAGGTGAGCTGGCAAGATGGATACAGAACTGGCTCTGTCATAGAAGACAGAGGGTAGCAGTGGAAGGGTGCTTTTCTGAATGGAGGGATGTGACTAGTGGTGTTCCGCAGGGATCAGTGCTGGGACCTTTGCTGTTTGTAGTATATATAAATGTTTTGGAGGAAAATGTAGCTGGTCTGATTAGCAAGTTTGCGGACGACACAAAGGTTGGTGGAGTTACGGATAGTGATGAGGATTGTCAGAGGATACAGCAGGATATAGATCGGTTGGAGACTTGGGCGGAGAAATGGCAGATGGAGTTTAATCCGGACAAATGTGAGGTAATGCATTTTGGAATATCTAATACAGGTGGGAGGTATACAGTAAATGGCAGAACCCTTAGGAGTATTGACAGGCAGAGAGATCTGGGCGTACAGGTCCACAGGTCACAAAGTGGCAACGCAGGTGGATAAGGTAGTCAAGAAGGCATACGGCATGCTTGCTTTCATCAGTTGGGGCATAGGGTATAAAAATTGGCAAGTCATGCTGCAGCTGTACAGAACTTTAGTTAGGCCACACTTAGAATATTGCGTGCAATTCTGGTCACCATACTACCAGAAGGACGTGGAGGCTTTGGAGAGGGTACAGAAGAGGTTTACCAGGATGTTGCCTGGTCTGGAGGGCATTAGCTATGAGGAGAGGTTGGATAAACTCGGATTGTTTTCACTGGAATGACGGAGGTGGAGGGGCGACATGATAGAGGTTTACAAAATTATGAGTGGCATGGAAAGAGTGGATAGTCAGAAGCTTTTTCCCAAGGTCGAAGAGTCAGTTACTAGAGGACATAGGTTTAAGGTGCGAGGGGCAAAGTTTAGATGGGATGTGCGAGGCAAGTTCTTTACACAGAGGGTGGTGAGTGCCTGGAACTTGCTGCCGGGGGAGGTGGTGGAAGCAGGTACGATAGCGAAGTTTAAGAGGCATCTTGACAAATACATGAATAGGATGGGAATAGAGGGATACGGTTCCCGGAAGTGCAGAAGGTTTTAGTTTAGACAGGCATCAAGATCGGCGCAGGCTTGGAGGGCCGAATGGCCTGCTCCTGTGCTGTACTGTTCTTTGTACTTTGTTCTTTGTATTTCAGAAGGTGTACTGGATAAAGCTTAAAAAGGCAACAATTTTTCTAACACCAAAATAGCACATTTCCCTTTCATTATACATTAACATCTTAGCTTGGTTATTAAACAAACATTAACTATCCTTCTTGCAATAATTGGTAAGTTATTACTTTAAATGTTACAAAAAGGCTATTTGCCCTTTAGGCAGTACATGAAAACAAACAGTCAGCTGGGAGTATATTATTAGGTGTAACATATAATCAAGCAGTTCTGATAATTCTATAATGTGGACCTACTTAAGATACATGTAATTTATAAAGCCATTAGAAACAGTGCTCTGCCTGTATCTCATTCCCAAACAGCAACTGTTTATAACACAATCTTCTATCCTATTTGTGTCTTCATCTTACTTGCCTTTCCACTCTAATTCCAATTCCATGCTCATCTCTTCCTAAACTCCAGTTGGCTTCGGCTCTACTCATATCTGTAAGACGGCTCTAGCCAAAGTTACGAATGACATCTTTGTAACTGTGGCACATTATCCCTTCTCACCCCTTCTGCAATGCTCAATACAATTGATCACAGCATGCTCCTCTAAAACCACTCCTTTGTTATGCAGTTCTGTGCGACTGCTGTTGCATGGTTCCATTCTCACCTATGCAAATAAAGCCAAAGCATCTATCTTCAACCTCTTTATTCTTGGTAATATTATCAGTATCATGAAGCTAGTTTTCATACGTATGTGAAGATGCACGGCTCTACCCTCCCCCTCCCTTACCTCTCTCCCAGCTCTATGCTGGTAGACTCCTTCTCCAATATCAATTCTTGGATGAGTCCTAACTTTTTCCAGCCAAACATCAGGAAGACCAAACCCATCACCACAAACTGCTCCCTTGCCACTCACTGCTTCCTTGTCCCACCACACTCTGGCTGAACAAGATTATTTATAAACTTTCGTCCCGAAGCAGAGTGTTAAACCTTAGATCCAATCTTCAACGGTTTACTTTCACCATCACAACATTGCATCTGCCTCACCTCATCCTCCACCACCTCCCCGACTATTGAAATCTTCACACTTTTGTTACATTCAGTCTTAACTACTCTATCTTCCATCCTCTACCCTCCATAAACTAACTTGTCCAAATCTCTGTTGCATGATACTATCCCATACTAGGCCCTATTTACCCATCAACCACATCCTCACTTACATACTCTGGCTCCTTGTCCCCCAGCACAAACAATTCAAAATCCCATCTTCATCCATAGATTCCATCACGGCTTTTCTCCACCATATTTCTGCAATCCCCCCCAACCCTATTTCACATCCAGAGTGTTTCAGCCCTCTGATTCCAGCTTTTTCAGCATCCTTTCTTCCCATCATCTGCATCAAAGCTTTAAACTGTTAGTACAAATTGGTGGCGCACTCATCCTAAACCTTTGCACTACAAGACCCATTTCACTGACTAAGCTTTCAGTCACCTTCCCTTCCTCGGTCAGTCTCTGTTTTCTTCCAAGACTATTTCATTAAATTTTAGAACACTGGAGCAGACCATTCAGCCCATGGCTCTTTTAGAGAGCTGACATGCAAACAACTTAGTTCTCATTCCTTTACCTACTTTCGTTTAAAAATTATTACAGAATCTACTAACACCACTTCTTCCACATACCAACCACACTCTGGATAAAAATAAATAAATTCTCACCTCTCTTCATTGTATGGGTGATGATCTTAAATTTATACTGTCCCATACTAATTTTGGTCAAGGCAAGTGAGAGATAGTGTAAAACTAAAAGAAAGGGCTATACAGAAGCAAAGAACAGCAGAGATCCTATAGACTGGGGAAAAATAAAATTAAAGTAATTCAAATGGTAAGAGCTACAAAAAGGATTCAAAGTAAGTGGTAGAAGCTGCAAAAAGGGATTATGAGAAAAAGCTTGTGAGGGACATCAGGGACAACACTGAGTATTTACAAATATATTAAGAGAAAAAGAACAGCTAAAAGTAATGTGGGCCCCTTAATGATACACACAGGTGATACTGTAATCGGAAATCAGAAAATGGTAGACTTACTAAGTAATTACTTTTATTGGTCTTCACAGTAGAGAATGATAAATACCAGAAATACAAGGAAAACAAATATAAATCAAGGGGAGGAACTAACCAGATTCAATACAAGTAAAAAAAAAATTGTTAACTGAGAATTAACTGAGGTTAGACAAATCTCCAGGACCTGATGGTTTCCACTCAGGGTATTAAAAAGTGGTGAGAAAATTGTTGATGTATTAGCTATGATCTTCCAAATCGTCCCTGTTTCAATAACTGTCCCTTTGAAATGGAAAACTGTCAATGTGACTCCATTATTTAAAGGGTAGGAGAGATAAAATAGGAAATTATAGGTCTACTGTATCAGTTGTGGGGAGGTTAATAGAATCTGTTTTTAGTGACTGAGCATTTGGACAATGCGAGCCAGAGTTGAAATGGATTTGTACAAAAATAAAACAATTTAAAAGGCTAATAAGATGTTGGCCTTTATCTCAAGAGGGCTGGAATACAAAGGGGTAGAAGATATGTTACAGTTGTACAGAACTCTTGATACCGAGGCTAAAAGTGTTAATAAAAAGCAAAATGCTGCAGATGCTGGAAATCTGAAATAAAAACAGGAAATGCTGGAAATACTTAGCATATCTGGCAGCGCCTGTGGAGAGAGAAACAAAGTTAACGTTTCAGGTCGATGACCTTTTGTCATAACTGGCAAAGGTTAGAAATTTAATAGGTTTTGAACAAGCGTAAGGTGGGGGGGGGGACAGGAGGAAAGAGGAACAAAAGGGAAGGTCTGTGAACGGGTGGGAGAGATTAAATGACAAAGATGTCAAGGAACAAAAGGCAGAGAGTGGTAATAGTTGTAATAAAAAACAAAGCATTTGTCCAGAAAGTGTGTTAATGGCAGAATAATGAACTCATGGTCTGAAATTGTTGAACTCAATGTTGAGTTCAGAAGGTTGTAAAGTACCTAATCGGAAGATGAGATGCTGCGCTTGGGTGGGGGGGGGGGGGGGGGGAGGTGGGGAAAGAGTAGAGAAAATCCTCGATTGAGGAAAAAGGAAGACATATCAGAAGCACTGTTGTGAAAGGTTGCATCATCAGAACATGGAGAATGGAATAGAGTCCTTACAGGAAGCAGGGTGTGAATAAGTGTAGTCAAGGTAGCTGTGGGAGTCAGTGGGCTTATAATATTAGTAGAAAGCCTATCCCCAGAAATAGAGACAGCGAAGTTGAGGAAGGGAGGGGAAGTATCGTAGATGGACCATGTGAAGGTGAGAGAAGGGTGGAAATTGGAAGCAAAGTTGAAGAAATTTTCCAGTTCCAGGCGAGAGTAGCAAACGGATCTGGTACAGTCATCAATGTACCAGAAAAAAGAGTTGGGTGAGGGGGGCCAGAGTAGGACTGGAACAAGGAAAGTTTGGCATACCCCACAAAAAGACAGGTGTAACTAGGAGCCATGCAGGTACCCATAGCAACATCTTTTATTTGGAGGATATGAGTGCAGTTGAGGAAGAAGTTGGGTTCAATGTGAGAACAAGTTCAGCCAGGGAGAGGAGGGTGGTGGTGGATGGGAACTGGTTGAAGCTCTGTTCAAGGAAGAAGCAGAGAACCCTCAGACTGTCCTGGAGGGGGATGGAGGTGTGCAGAGATTGGACGTCCATTGTGAAGAGGCAGCAGTTAGGGCCAGGAAACTGGATAGTTGAAATGACGTAGGATGTCAGAAGAGTCAGAGTTGTAGGCGGGAAGAGACTAGAAAAGGGGAGAGAAAGAAAGTCAAGATAGGAAGAAATAAGTTCAGTGGGGCAGGAACAAGCTAAAACGATGAGTCGATCAGGACAGTCCTGTTTGTGGCTTTTGGGAAGGAGGTAGAAGCAGGCTGTTTGGTATTGCAAGACTAGGAGGTCAGGAAGCTGTAGAGGGAAAATCTCAAGAGGAGATGAGGTCAGTGACAGTCCTGGAGATAGTGGCTTGATATTCGGTGGTGGGGTCACTGTCCAAAGGGAGGTAGGAAGAAATGTCTGAGAGTTGGTGCTCAGCCTCTGCAAGGTAGGGCTCAGTACGCCAGATATCAACAGCACCACCCTTGTCAGTGGGTTTGATCACAATGGCGGGGTTAGACCTGAGAGAACAGAGTGCAGCAAGTTCAGAGGGAGATAGGTTAGAGTGAGTGAGGGCAGCAGAGAAATTAAGACTGCTGACGTTATGCCGACAGTTCTCAATGGAAAGATCAAGAGTGGACAAGAGGCCAGAGCAAGGGGTCCAGGTGGCGGGAGAATACTGGTGGCGGGTGAATGGGTCCGCTGGTCGGGGAGAGGACTCCTGGCCAAGCAATAAGCCTGGAGGTGAAGGTGACAGAAGAAGAGCTCGACGTTGTACCAAGCACAAAATTAATTGAGGTGGGGGTGCAAGGGTATAAAGCTGAGTCCTTTGCTAAGTACATCATCGTTCAGTGTCAGAAGGTATTGTGAATATATGGCAAAGGGTGAGATTAGAAGAAGGGATGAGGTAAAAGGGGAAGATCAATCTAGAGAGGCTTTGGTACCCATGAGTTGTTGGAGCTTGCGTTCCTTAATGCCCGAAAAGAAGAGAAAATGTTTTATGTTAAAGTGTCAGATAAGACAAAGGACGAAATATAACTATGGAGCAGGACAGCTTTGAGTCAGGCTGAGTCGGTGCTGCTGGAGAGAGTGGTCGAGTGTGTACATGTGGCAGCGCATGGCACTGAATGTGAATCTCAGGATGCGACGAGAACAACAGTCTGAGGAATGTTGTATGTCTCAGAGATACTTGTAACCCTGGGTGAATTTGAAGTTTGAAGGATGGAACTTCAATTGAATCCACATGGATTAAGTCAGAGCCGGATACAGTTGCCGAGGAAGGAGATGTGGTTCAGAAAGTGAGTTTTGGTAGAACCTTATCGAACACCAGGAGGGAAATGGAAAACAATAAAGGTGAACAACGTAAAAGAGACAAACGGAAATCCCATCAGAGAGAAGAGCAGAACTTCAAGGTAGGTATTCCTGGAAGAAAAGTGAGTGAATTAAACACCAAAATAAAAGCAAACTACTGCGGATGCTGGAAATCTGAAATAAAAACAAAGTGCTGGAAATACTCAGCAGGTCTGGCAGCATCTGAGGAGAGAGAAACAGAATTAGCATTTCAGGTCAATGACCTTTCATCAGAACTGGCAAAGGTTAGAAATGTAATAGGTTTTGAGCAAGTGAGGGGGGGGGGGGGGGTGGGTGGGGAAGGAGAAGAGGAACAAAAGGGAAAGTGTGTGGAAAAAGTGTTAAATTATGAGGACAGATTGCATAGACTAGGCTGTATTCCCTTGAATCTAAAAGATTAAGTGATAATTTAATTGAGGTGTTTAAGATGATCGAAGGAATTGATAGGATAGAGAGAAACTATATCTTCTGGTGGGGGAATCCAGAACAAGGGTGTACAAGCTTAAACGTTAGAGCTAGATCTTTCAGGGGTGATGTCAGAAAGCATTTCTTCAGACAAAGGCTAGTGGAGGTCTGGAAATCTCTCCCCCAAAAAGCTGTTAAGACTAGGTCAATTGAAAATTTCAAAACTGAGGTTGATAGATTCATGTTAGGCAAGAGTATTAAGGTTATGGAACCAAGGGGGTTACATGGAGTTAAGATACAAATCAGTCATAATTTAATAGAATGGAGGAACAGGCCTGAGGGCCTATGTCCT
Organism: Heterodontus francisci; assembly: GCF_036365525.1. Taxonomy (NCBI): domain Eukaryota; kingdom Metazoa; phylum Chordata; class Chondrichthyes; order Heterodontiformes; family Heterodontidae; genus Heterodontus; species Heterodontus francisci. Next base: position 19,573,496 of record NC_090383.1, on the reverse strand, counting down.
ATAATTATTGACTCATCAGCCAATGAAAATAGCTCCCCCTCCTCAATTTATTTTATAAAAACCTATTATTTTCAGAACTTCTATTCAAATTCCTTTTAACTTTTATTTCTAATAAATTGAGTCCAAATTTCTTGAAATAAAATCAAAAAATGCTGAAATTTAGATTTAGGATACATACCTAAAATGTCATAATCTCAGAATCACAGAATTATTACAGTGCAGAAGGAGGCCATTCATCCCATCGTGTCTGCACTGGCTCTCCGAAAGAGCAATTCACTCAGTTCCATTCCCCCGCCTTTTCCCCATAACCCTGCACATTCTTCCCTTTCATGTAACAGTCTAATTCCCTTTTGAATGCTTCAATTGAACCTGCCTTCACCACACTCTCAGGCAGTGCATTTCAGACCTTAATTACTTGCTGTGTGAAAATTTTTTCATGTCACTTTTGCTTCTCTTACCAAATATTTTAAACCTGTGCCCTCTCGTTCTCGATCCTTTCACAAGTGGAAACAGTTTCTCTCTATCTACTCTGTCCAGACCACTCATGATTTTGAATACCTCGACCATTCTCGTGAATCTTTTCTGTACTCTCCCCAATGCCCTCACGTCTTTCCTAAAGTGCGGCGCCAGAACTGGACACAATACTCTAGCTGAGGCTGAATTAGTGTCTTATACAAGTTCAACATAACTACTTTGCTCTTGTACTCAATGCTCCTATTAATAAAGCCCAGGATATTGTATGCTTTATTAACAGCTCTCTCAATCTGTCCTGCCACCTTCAATGACTTATGCACGTATATCCCCAGGACCCTCTGCTCCTGCATCCCTTTTAGAATTGTACCCTTTATTTTATATTGTCTCTCCAAGTTCTTCCTACCAAAATGAATCACTTCACATTTCTAATTCATCTCTGCCCCACCAAGCATAATCATGCCAGCTGGGTTAAATTTAGAGTTATGCTGGTTCTAGTCTTAACTCCAGATTCAGTCTTCACACATGTCTCAGAACATCCCAAATTTACCAGTGTCAATTTTCCATTGCCTACAATTGGCAGACATTAGGTGGCAGTAATTCGGCACCATCAGACTAATTTATGATTCATAGAACTGTGTCCTCTGCTTCCTACCAGGCACCCAATAATAGACAACCGGGTGGTGAGCACAAAGGGTGAACGATACACTGAAGTAAAGAAAACTGAAAGTGATGAGATGAAGAAAACTTACATCAATCTTAAACCTGCCAGAAAATATAAATTTCACTGGAGGTGCCAAATGGGTGCTTCATGGGTTAGTCCTCGGATCCCAGCATCAGCTAACTTTGATTTACCACCTCCTACATCCAAGACAGCTCAAGGATCAACTCAATCCTTCCATTCATGAACTGGACAGTGGTGGGGTAGGAGAGTGCAAAGCACATGTTCATCATCTTCTTATGATGAAGGGGTCTATGATACTCAACCACTCTAAGAAACCATGATTTGAATGCTGGTTCCCTGGTTAAGATCCCAGCAATATTATTTTTTCATTATACATTGTCACCATTACAGCCTGTGGACTCTGCACCTCTTGGCATCCAAAATGCAGTAACGTTGTACAGCTGAATTCACTGATGTGCTATGCTTCAGAACAGCATTATATAAATGTGGCCTTGAGAATACTTCAGAAATCTGTTTAACTTAACCCCCACCCCCCCATAGTGTTAAATAAATATAAGGTTTCCCCATTATCATGAGTTTGAACTGTAAGGAGCATTTTTTTTTTTAAATCCCTCTCGAAGTCAACATGAGCAGAGGACGTGTCTGGCTGGATTTTAAGGGCTCGCTGCCAATCTTGGAGGAAAGCTCAAAAAACGGCCGGCCGCATGCCAAAAAGCCGCCGCAATGTGCTGCACGGCAGCTTATTTAAATGGCCAGGGCGGCCGGCCCGTCTCACCTCCACCCCACCGCGCCCCCACCCACCTCCACACCATTTTTAAAGGGCAGCCAGCCCTGCCAGCACATTTAAATTTTTAAGGAAGTAAACCTGCAAAGTTAAATAAATAAATTTATAATGCCCCTTCCCCCCCCCCCCCCAATAACAATTACAGTAACTATTTGCCCTTTCCACCCAAAACACTTAGCTTTTACATCTGATTTTCTCCCCCCCCCCACCCCCCCAACAAACTGCACAAAGTTTAAAGGTCAAACCTTCCCACCACCCCCTACACCCATCACATTTATTTGATCCCGTCCCCCCACAGAGAATGTTGCCTCCTCCCCCCTCCCCACCAGTTTGGCGTCCCGTTTGCTCAGATGGAGATTCGAAGACATGGGAGTGCCGGCCGCCGCGCCAAAGATTGTGGTGGGCCTTCAAGATCATAGGTAAGTCTATTTAAATGTGTTCATTTTATTGATTTGAATATTTTATTTGAGGTCCCGTTGCTCAGCAGTGGGGGGGGGGGGGCCGCCACGGAGCCTCGACGCCGCCGGGAGGACCGGGCCAGGTCCTCACGGTGTCTAGGTCCATGGCGGGCCTCATCTGGAGCCATCTTTGGCCCCCGCCCCCACCCCGCGCCTGGGGGAGAACAAAATCCAGCCCAGTGTCACATATTTTTCAGTGAGTCAACTGGAGGTACTGAACATACTCTATTCCATGTGCCTCACACTTTACAGATGCTGACTGACCTGCAGTATTTTTCAGCATTTGTACTTTTTCCCTTTTATTTTCCAAGTTTCTTTAGTCTCTCCTCATAACTGAAGTCTCACATCCCTGGTATCACCTTAGAAAATCTCTCCATGCCACTGCTTTGAAATCTTTTCTAAAGGTTCCCAAAACTGGACACAGTATGCAGTCTGACTTACGATTTTTATAGATTTATCAACTTGTTCTTCCACTTTTAAAGATCTGTGTATCTGAATCCCCCACATCTCTCTGTTCACCTACTCCTTTTAAAGATTTACCATTTAGTATGCATTTCCTCTCATTCTTTTTCCTAAAATGCATTTGTGAAGCATCTTGAACATTAATTCATATAGCGTCTTTATTATAAATCTAAGTTATTGTTACTATATTTCATTTTTGGATAGAATAACTATCTAGTGCTTATCCAGAAGCAATGACATTGGTAAGCATGTCAACATGTATAGTAAACGTTGAGATAATGGCCAGAATTTTGCAGCACAACAAAGTGCACATATTTTGTAGTACTAATAACAGTTTCATACATGATGTTTTGTATGCTCTTTCTTCCCACACCATTCATTACAGCACAAGAGGCCATTCAGCCCCTGGAATCCGTGCTACCCCTTCAACTACTACTGCCTAGGCTAATTCCATTTTCTTGCCCTTTCCCAATTATACTCTTCCTGTTCAAATACTTATCCAATTCCCTTTTAAGTGACATTACAGTATCTATCTCAGTCACTTGTGGTAAAGCATTCCATGTTTCAATAAGCTTCTGTATGGGGAAAAAAAATTCCCTCTGCCTTTTTCTAGTGAACGTCAGTGTATGGCATATTGTTAGCACGGTCAATCAGTGCACATTATTTAGCCTCTCAATCTTTAACAGCTCTATTATACACCGACTGCCTCCCTCCCATTAATCTTTTCTCTTCTCTTCTACTGGAAGAGGCCCCAGTTTTTCAAGCCGCTCACCAGAACAGTAAGATCTCATTCCTGGTGTTACTCTAGTGCAGCTTCATGGTACCCTTTTATGGCTCTAATATGTTTCCCATTTTGAGTGCCCAGAGCAGCACACAATACTTCAAACCAATACTTGTATAAATTCAACATCACTTCCTTGCTTCTAAATATTATAGAAAATAAAGATTTCTCTTGGCTTTATCTACCCACATTTGAAGATCTTTGTATTTACACCTCAAGATCTCTGTTCTTCAATCTAATAAGAATCTGATGTCATTATTCTCCCAAATTTAATCTATGATTATGGAGACTAGGTACTTATGCATGATATCAGCAGAAGAACACAAGAAATAAGAGTAGGAGTAGCCCATACAGCCCCTCGAGCCTGCTCTGCCATTCAATACAATCATGACTGATCTTCCTCAACTCCACTATCCCGCACACTCCCCATATCCCTTGATTCCCTGAGACCAAAAATCTGTCTCTCTCAGCCTTAAATATGTTCAATGATGGAGCAGCCACAACCCCCTAGAGAAGAGAATTTCAAAGAATCAGAACCCTTTGAGTGAAAAAATTTCTCCTCATCCTAGTTCTAAATGATCAACCCCTTATCCTGAGGATATGCCCCCATGTTCTAGATTCCCTTGCCAGGGGAAACAACCTCTGTGTCTACCCTGACAAGACCCTTCAGAATCTTGTATGTTTCAATGAGATCACCTCTCATTCTTCTAAACTCAAGAGTATAGGCCCAATTAACTCAGCCTCTCCTCATAGGTCAGCCCTCTCATCCCAGGAACCAATCTAGTGAACCTTCAAGGCAAGTATATCCTTCCTTAGACATGGAGACCAAAACTGTGCACAGTACTCCAGGTGTGGTCGCACCAAAGCCCTGTACGATTGTAATAAGACTTCCTTATTCATGTACTCCAATCCCGTTGCAATAAAGGGCAAAATGCCATTTGCTTTCCTGTACCTGCATGCTAATTTGTATGAGTACAACCACATATCTCTGAATATCAACATTTCGAAGTTTCAAATCTTTTAAAAAATATTCTGCTTTTCTACTCTTACTACCGAAGTGAGTAACCTCTCACTTCCTGACATTATACTCCATCTGCCACCTCGTTGCCCACTTGCAACCTCTTTGTGTCCTCCCCACAGCTTACTTTTGCACCTAACTTTGTATAGTCAGAAAACTTAAGATACAATATTCTCGGTTTCTTTGTTTAAGTCATTAATATAGACTGTAACTAGCTGAGGCCCCTGTACTGATCTTCCACTCGTCATAGCCTGCCAACTTGAAAATGCCCCATTTATCCCTACTCTTTGCTTCTTGTCTGTTAACCAATCTTCTGTCCATGCTAATATACTACCCCAACTTCACGAGCCCTTATCTTGCGTATTAACCTTTTGTGTGGCACCTTATTGAATGCCTTTTGGAAATCCAAATATACTATATCTACTGGTTCCCCTTTTTCTATCCTACTAGTTATACCTTTGTCAAACGTGATTTCCCTTTCGTAAAACCATGTTGACTTTGTCTGATCATACTATGATTTTCTAAGTGCATTGCGAAGACTTCCTTAATAATAGATTGCAGCATTTTCCTGACTGGCCTGTATCTCTCGGTTACCTCTCTTCCTTCTGTGAATAGTGGTGTTAGCAAAGATTTGCTAACTTCCAATCCAATGAGATCGTTCTAGAATCTAGGAAATTTTGGAAAATCATAACCAGCACATCCACTACCTCTGCAGCTACCTCTTTTAGAACCCTAGGATGTAGACCATCAGGTCCTGGGAATTTTACAGCCTTAAGTTTCTCCAATACTTTTTCTCTGCTGATATTAATTACCTTAAGGTTCTCACTCTTATTGGCCTCTTGGTTACCCTCTATTTCTGGTATGTGATTTGTGTCTTCTATTGTGAGAACAGACACAAAATATTTGTTCAAGATCTCTGCCATGTCCTTGTTCCCCATGATAATTTCTCCTGTCTCTGCCTCTAAGGGAAGATTTACTTTAGCTAGTCTCCTTTCTATATAGTTACAAAAGTTCTTACCATCTTTTTATATTCCTGGCTGGTTTAATCTCATTCTATTTTTTCCCTCATCAACTTTTTGGTTGCCCTTTGCCGCTTTCTAAAACACTACCAATCCTCAGGCTTACTATTATTCTTTACAATTTTATATGCCAATTCTTTTAATCTAATACTATCCTTAACTTCCCTAGTAAGCCACCGATGGATCTTTCTTGCTGAGTTTTTTTTAAATGGAATGCATTTTTCTTCAACATTTTGAATTATTTCTTTAAATGTTTCCCACTGCCATATCTTTCCGTCTATTTACGCAATCAACCTCAACCAGCTCTGCCCTTATATCTGTGTAATTGGTTTTGTTTAAGTTTAAGATTCTTGTATGGGGCTGGAGTATGTCACTTTCAAACTTAATATAGATTTCAACTGCATTATGATCACTTTCCCGCCACCCCCTCCCCCCCAACCAGTGGATCTTTTACCTTTACTATCTTTTACTAAGCAGCAAGTCAGTAAAAAATACGTTGGGTTTAATAGAGATTTTTTTGGCATTTACAGACTTTCAGTTTTCAAATTTTGTAGTGTCATTTTTATTTTTCAAAGTTTAAATGAATTTTTTTTGTTCAAACTCAATGTCACTACAATGTCCTATCATCCAGCAAAATTCCAGTATGCTGGAAGTTCAATATACAATGAACTGATATTTATTTGGATTTGCGGTACAGAACAAATCAACCACTTGGGGGCACTGGCACACAGAATAGAATTATATGACCAAAGATTAAGGACAAATAGGTTAAGTCAGTATGGCATGGCAGGAAGATACCTAGATTTTTGTGGTGCATCACCGGAATATGTGTTATAGCATTCTTGAAAACTTCTGAAACCCACAGATGCAACAGTTTACAGTCCTTACAATGCACACATATTCCATTCTGGCAGTCTTTCATGTAAATGCTTAAAAAGTTATGATACAATATATTCAAATAGTTTATCCATTTTTCCATTAATCCATCTCAGCCAGTAGGAAAGCAAAGTATTATCACTTACCCAGTTAACAACATTGTTCATAGAATGATAAATTTCAGAGTTTATTTTACCACAGTGTTTCCTAAACATGTTCTGCAATAGTGCCTCAGGATGACTTCTACAGCAATGAGAACACGAAGTGCGCATGTGCACTTGTGTTTACACCGCTATTTGAAGTTACTATTTAGATTTATCTGGCTGCTATCCTTTCCTGAACGACTTGGGTAAAACCACTTTGCTAGTTTCTAAATGCAGGGTGAAATATTCAGCCCATTAGCTGTAAAAATACAAGACCTCCTCTTTTACTGCCTTCTTGCTGCACCAGACTATTAGCAACCTTGGCATCATATTTGATCCAGAGGCTACCTATCCACATCATCACTAAGACCGCCTATTTTCATCTCCATATCACCCAACCTTGCCCCTACCTCAGTTTGCCTGGTGCTGAAACCCTCAACCATCCCCTTGTTACCTCTAGACTGAACTATTCCAATACACTTCTGGCCAGCCTCCCATCCTCCCCCTTCATAAAATAAAGGCCATCCAAAACTCTGCTGCCCACATCCCAACTCTCAGCAAGTCCAGTTCACCTGTCACTCCGTTCTTGCTGACCTATACTGGCTCCCAGTTAGGCAACACCTCCATTTTAAAATTCTCGCCCTTGTTCTCAAATCCCTTCATGGCCTCGCCCCTTCAAATCTCTGTAACCTCCTCCAGACCTACAACCCTCAGATATCTGCACTCCTCCAATTCTGATCTGCTGCACATCCCCAATTTTAATTGCTCGACCACTGGCAGCTGTGCCTTCAGCTGCCAAGACCCCAAGCTCGAGAATTCCCTCCCTATACCTCTCCACCTCTCTAGCTCCTTTAAGATGTTCCTTAAACCCTGCCTTTTCATCTGCCCTAAAATCTCCTTTTTTGGGATCAAATTTTGTTTGTTAATGCTCCTGTAAAGAGCCTTGGGGTGTTATACTATGTTAAAGGTGCTATATAAATGCCAGTTTTTGTTGCTGTTCTTTACTTTACTAGGCTGTCAATTGTGGGTGACATGGCAAACACAAACTAAACCTCTAGTTATTCATTCCTCCATAACCAGACTCCTAGATCTGTCCCAATGGCTTCAAAAATTAAAAAGTCCCATCTCAGAAACATACGCCCAAAAAATAAAAGCATAATCCTAACATCCACATGATCACCGCTACCCCACCTCCCCCATCTTTTGCATAAACTGCAATCACATCAGAAGGTTTTCTCTGCTTGCTATGTGTAACAAAATCGTTGACTGAAAACGTATTTAGGAATTTGATACATATAGTAGAGTTAAAATCTCTCCCACCACCTCAACGTACCCAAATCCCATGGTATTTAACAGACTCTCACAAATCATTTAATTGGTCATACAAGGCTCCATTTGAGACCCACTTCCAAAGTTTTTTTTGTTAGCTTTCTGGATGTTTGTGCCAAATAGTGAATTTGCTGTTAATTGCAATAGCAACTTGCAACTGTTCAAATATAAGATCAGGAATTAGGCCATTCATCTCCTTGTGCATGATCCATAATTCAATTAGATCATGGCTGACCTGTACCGTAAATCCATTTACCCTCCTTTGATCCATATCCCTATCCCTCAATACCCTTCCCTAACAAAAATCCATCAATCTTAGTCTTAAAATTTCAATTGACCCAACATCCAGCTTTCTGGAGCAGTGTTCCAGATTCCTACTACCCTTTGTATGGAAACTCCAAAGGCCTAGCACTAAGTGCTCCCTTGTTCTGGATTCCTCACCACCAGAAATATGTGACCTGCTATGTTACCATATTGTGTCAGTCGTGATGTGCCTAATATACCTCATGACACTTCTGAGATCAGTAACTCCCCAACCCCTCTCACTTTCTTTCCCTCTTCGCCTGAAGATACTGACTTGTGCTATAGCATGGACACAGGAAGCCCTCCAAGTGCCTTACCCAAGTGCCCATTCTTCACATATAATAATAGAGTTAATATTAACAGACCATTCAAACATTGAGGATTTCATAACCACACATTTCCCAGCAAGGGTCATTGAAACTCGACTGGTATTTCTGCTTCCTGGCACAATGACGTTGAGGGTAATTACAGTGCTGCCTCTGGCAAGATTAGTCAATTTAGCACAGAGCAGCAACCAAGCTAGGGACCGCAGTTAACAGTTATAGTTTGAGACCACAGTAGAAAGTGCACCTACACTTAGACATTCCAAGAAAGCCCCATTGGCAACTTTTTCCAATTAGTGTTTCCATAATAGACCTTCAGGTTGAAAGTACATTCCCATCCCCCATCACACACAGAAGTATTCCACAGAAACACACTGTAATGTAATCCCCATCATATGAGGAGTTCCTTTTTCAAACGACCAGATTTTCTTTCATTCTAGCTCTTTTAGTTTTAAGGTGAATTTCTGGGCCCATTTATTTGAGCAATGTCAACAGTGGGAAACTAAAATACCTTTGGGTATCTAGTGTCACATTCAAACACAAGACCCAGCAGAATTCTCCACTCTGCCTCAACTAAACTTCAGAAGACTCACCCCAATGACAAGAATTTTTTCCCATTCCCCAAACCAGCCTTCCTTCTAGCCAATTTGTACTGGATATTGAGCAGTCTTTTGCTTTGAACCCATTCATTAGGAACTAGATGTGAGTTCAGAACAAAAGACTTCTCATAATACATAAACTCATCTTACATAGGAGCCTTTTTAACCAACAGATAAGAGACTTTCACTCTGAGCCTGGCATTAATTCAAGTTTAAGTTTCACAGATGAAAGGACAAAATCCAGTCCTAAAACCACCATCCCCGCCCCCCACCCCCACTGTACGTTCTGGCTCTTCAGAAGATCATTCCTTTCATCAAAAATATGTAAAAATAAATATTGTAGAGCCCTCACAGAAGTGGACCTGACTCAATGTAGATTCAGTCTGACTTAACTTTAAAAAAAAATACAGCACACATTTGTCACACATATCATTTTGTATGTCTTCTTGCCCCCAGTGCTGAGTGAAATTGCTGGTTGAAAGAGGCTCAGAAAGTACAATGTCAGCAGCACATCGTGTATGATGATGACACACACAGCTGCCCCCTGCTGTTGTACTTCAAATGACAGCAGGCCATTGAACAATTCCATTTCAGTACGAATTGCAGAACTGCTTGATTATGTTTCAAATTACTTGTGGTTACTCTAATAGTGACTTTAGTGCTATTTATTAAAGCATATTCTTCTGAAATGCAATTTATTAGGACTTTAAGCTATACCACAACCTCAGTTAAAAATCATAATAGAATAAAGTGCAAGGGGTGGATATATGCTGAATCCAACCTGGGGGTCAAGACCATATGCCAACTCCTTGAGTTAGTTGGCGAGCTGTGATTGAGGTCACGCTGCAGATGAGAAGGCTGAGATCTTTGACAGCTGGTAAGAGGTAGGGTTTTGCTGGAAAGTGTGTTAGGACCTGCACTAGAGGTTAGGTGCATTATTAACAGTGTATAAGAGACATTTTAGAATCACAGAAGGTTTACGGCACAGAAAGAGGCCACTTGGCTCATCATGTCTGCGCCAGCCAGAAAACGAGCCACGCTGCCTAATTCCACCTGCCAGCATTTGGTCCATAGCCCTGCAGGTTACAGCACTTGAGGTGCATAGAGTTCAGGGTTTCTGCAGGCAGTGAGTTCCAGACCCCCCACCACCCTCTGGGTGAAAAATGTTTTCCTCATCGCCCCTCTAATCTTTCTACCAATCACTTAAAATCTATGCCCCCTTGTCATTGACCTCTCTGCGAAGGTAAATAAGCCCTTCACATCTTCTCTATCCAGGCCCCTCACAATTTTGTACAATTCAATCAGATCTCCCCTCAGCCTTCTCTGTCCCAAGGAGAACAAGCCCAGCCTATCCAATCTATTCTCATAGCTGCGCTTTTCCAGTCCTGGCAACATCCTCGTAAATCTCCTCTGTACCCTCTCTAGTGCAATTACATCCTTTCTGTAATGAGGTGACCAGAACTGCACACAGTACTCAAGTTGTGGCCTAACTAATGATTTATACAGTTCCAGCATAACCAGCTGCTCTTCTATTCTATAACTCAGCTAGTAAAGGAAAGGATTCCATATGCCTTCTTAACCACCTTATCGACCGGTCCTGCTACCTTGAGGGATCTGTGGACATTTCACTACAAGGTCCCTCACTCCCTCTACACCTCTCAGTATTCTCCCATTAATTGTGTGTTTCTTTGCCTTGTTTGACCAACCCAATTGCATCACCTCACACTTCTCCAGGTTGAATTCCATTTGCCACTTTTCTGCTCACCTGACCAGTCCATCGATATCTTCCTGCAGCCTACAGTTATCCTCCTCGCCATCAACCACATAGCTAATTTTTGCGTTGTCCGCTAATTTCTTGATCATGCCCCCTACATTTACGTCCAAATCGTTAATATATACCACAAAAAGCAAGGGACCTAGTACTGCGCCCTATGGGACGCCACTGGAAACCGCCTTCCAATTGCAAAAACACCCGTCAACAATTACCCTTTGTTTCCTGCCACTGAGCCAATTTTGTATCCAGCTTGCTACATTTCCCTGGATTCCATGGGCTTTTTTTAAAAAAACAGCCTGCCATGTGGGACCTTGTCAAAAGCCTTGCTAAAATCCATGTAGACCATATCAACTGCATTACCCTCATCAATCCTCGTTACTTCTTCAAAAAATTCAATCAAGTTAGTCTGACAAGATCTTCCCTTAACAAATCGATGCTGACTATCCTTGATTAATCCGTGCCCTTCTAAGTGACAGTTTATCGTGTCTCTCAGAATTGATTCCAATAATTTGCCCACTACTGAGGTTAGAATGACTGGCCTGTAATTATTTGGTCTATCCCTCGCTCCATTTTAAACAAAGGTACAACGTTAGCAGGGCTCCAATCCTCCAGCACCACACCTGTATCCAGTGAGGACTGGAAACGGTGGACACTCTCCACTATTTCCTCCTTGGCATCTTTTAACAGCCTGGGGTACATTTCATCCAGCCTTGGTGATTTATCCACTTTCAAGGATGCTAGTCCCATTAATACTTCCTCTCTCCCTATGTTTAATCACATCCAATACTTCATAATGCTCTTCCTTAACTGCAATATCTGCATTGTCCCCCTCTTTTGTGAAGACAGATGCAAAGTATTCATTCAGAACCATGCCAACAACATCCGCACCTACACATAGGTTACCTTCTTGCTCTTTTATGGGCCCTACCCTTTCCTTAGTTATCCTCTTACTCTATGTATTGTTAAAACATCTTTGGATTCACCTTGATTTTGCTTGCCAATATTCTTTCATGCCCTCTCTTTGCTTTGCTAATTTCCTTTTTGATTTCACCCCTCCACTTTCTGTAGTATTGAGTTCTCGGTGTCGGACTTAAGCTTTTTCTGCCTTTTCGTACCCTGTAAGCTCCATGACATCTACAGGGCTCTAGGTTTGGCCATTCCACTCTTTTTCTTTGTGGGAACATGTTTACTCCGAACCCCCTTAATCTCCCCTTTGAATGCCTCCCACTGCTCTGACATGGCTTTACTTTCAAGGTTCTGTTTCCAGTCCACTTTCGCTAAATCACTCCTCAGCTTAGTAAAGTTGGTCTTGCCCCAATTGAGAACTCTAACTCCTGTTCTATCCTTGTCCTTTTCCATAACTATATTAAAACTGACTGAATTATGATCACTACCACTACAGGATCAGCTCTAGTGAAGTGTGACAGCCTTAGGACAGGTCATTTCAAAACAAACAGAACCAGGGCCAGCTGGTTAACATGAAATAAATAACAAGTAAAATGCTTACTATAATGCAACCCTTTATACACAAATGGCTTTATCATGCCAGTTTCCCAAGTCAATGCTCAGAAGTGTAACAAGAAAGTGACCAATTAATGTAGTCAGCTGTGATTATTATTGGAATCACCACTATATTCAATTTCTGAAAAAAGTGGTAACTGAAATGATAAATCCACACACTGAATAAGCTGTATTTGCTTTTACTTTCTCCTCAAGCATCAGCCGTGGCTCAGTTGGTAGCACTCTGGCTTGAGTTACAAGGTTCTGGGTTCAAGTCCCACTCTAGGGCTTAAACACAAAAATCAAAGCTGACCACTCTCAGCGCAATACTGAGGGAGCGCTGCTTTGTTGGAGGTGACATCTTTCACACAAGACTTTAAAATCGAGACCCTGGCTGCCCTCTGAAGTGGACATCACAGATCCCATGGCACTATTTCCAAGAAGAGCAGGGGAGTTATTCCCGGTGCCCTGGCCAATATTTCTCTCTCAAACATCATCATAAGAATAGATCTCATCATTGTCACATGTGTGCTTGAGAGAGTTTGCTGTGGCATTTCCTACATTACAACAGCGACTGTACTTCAAAAGTACTTCATTGGCTGTAAAGCACTTGGACATCCGGTGGTCATGAAAAGCACTATATAAATGCAAGTCCTTTTTTTTTTAAAGTGCAGATAACAACTTACCACCATTCCATAAGGTCATGTGCAAGGCTTACAGAGTAGTCAAGTCAGTCAAATTCCATTTCTATGGCATGGCTCTCCAAAACATTTACTGGCATTTTAGGGACTACTGTTTTTGATTTCATCCATTTTTTAAGAAAAGGAAAAACTGTGGCTTTGCCTATTATATACAAGGGGCTGCTTAACACCTTATAATCATGGTAGTTGACTAGTCAATTTTTTTTATTCAATGGAATTTATACCATATTTATAGGATAGCATTGTGATTTTCCATGAAAAGCCGGGTTCTCGGCTGTGTGAACATCCTCTCCAGAAATGAGCAACTGCCTTCTGGTAAACTTCCTAATCAGGATCACTAAATACTGATTATTTAGCTTGGTGACTTGCATATGACACAGTTAATTACAGAAACAGGAGACACAGTGCACTCACAGAATACAGTCTGGGGCTTTCCTTACCAGCCAGTAACCATTGACTTATAGGCAGTATATTGTCAAGTCACCCAGTTCTCAAGAGTGAACTGGGTAAAAGGTGATTGTCATGGTTCAAGCAGCTATATTTGTCACACATGGTGGCGGGGAGGGAGGGAGGGTTAGTACCACGGAGTACATATACTGTTCAACATTACAGTAGATATACTCTTTAAATTTGTACTATATGAACCGTTTACAAGCTGTGTTTGTACTTCATTTAAACTAATTAACAGTACACCAGTGTTAGTTCACGAGTGCGATGTATAGCCTTAGTCTCGTCAGGTTAACGGTACCAACTTCCGACAACTGGGTCTCTTAAAGGAAGTCGGGAAACTCCCAAAGTATTCTTCTCAAACAAAGAAAAAACCAGCGAAAAGTCACACCTCAAACCTTACTGATCACACACAATATTTACACACACATACAGTTAGAGTCATAGAGTCATTAAAATACATAAACAAAAATAAGCAAAACTTTTCAGCGGATTGAAACCAACATGGTCGCAATAAATTAGTAGAGTGCGACAAAAAAAAGTGCAGAGATGAGATTTTAAAATAACTCCTGATCCGGGAGGGGGGATTTGATTCCGCCCATTTGCTAAAATGTGCCACGGAGGCGAGCGCGATCGGCGCCCGATTTTGGCCGCAGACTTTCAGCGACTTGAGAAAGGGAGGAGCCAATGGCACTGAGACCGACTCCCCTGCTCGGCTCGGGTGTTAATTATTTTAATAGTTCGCTGGGATCCCGCCCCATTTGCTGGTGGCGCTGTGGGGCCAGCCTTCTCTCTCCGTGTGACCGGATGAGTGTCTCTCACAGGCCGCCACTTCCGCACCTCCAGCATCAGGGCATGGGGGGGGGGGGACAAAGGAGAGACCGGCAGCCGCCCCTCATACCGGGAGAGGGGCCCCTGCTCACTCGGTGTGGCGGTGTGTGTTCCACCGCGGGGCCCAGGTCTCGCCTCACGCGGCCCGTGCGACGCACCGAGCTCGGACCCCGGCGCGCCCTTACCTCCCCCCTCCCCGGTTCCCTCCCCGCCTCACCAAAACACCCCCCCCCCCTTCCTCCTCCTCCACCCCCGGTACCGACCTGCGGGCTCCTCCTCCAGCTCCTTTACGGCGCTTTGTTTTTTTTTGTTAATCCGGCCTTTTTTTTTTGTCTTCCCCCTCCCGGTCTGTGCGCACCGACTGACCGAGCTCGGCTCTCCGCTCCGCGCCGCCGCCTTCCTCTCAACCAAACTGCCAAACGGTTGCTGCACGTTCCGTTACGTTCGCCGTCACATGACCGGAGTGGGCTGAGAGCTCCCGGGGCGCTGAGGCGGCGCGAGGCACAGGACAGGATAGGGCGCGCGAGGCGGCGCCGGCCGAGCGGCCTGCAGCAAATTACAGCCCCACACAGATCGGGAGAAAGGACCCGCGCCTTGTAACCGGTCAACCGGGACATGTTCCCCTTCTCCTCCCCGGTTCCGGGGGACGCAAAGCAGCAGCATAAACCATGTTCCTGCTACAAAACAATGCAACTATCTGTTCGCTCCTTTTTATTTTAAATTAAATGTAACCGGTGCACCGGGACACCTCCCCGGTTAAAAAAAAACACATAAACGCACCGTTCTTATTGCAATGCGACCTCTCCTTCCCCCTCTCTTAACCTTAAATTAAGCCATCGTTTTTATTGCAACTGTTTTTTTAACTTTTCATCAAAAGTTTCTATTGTTTACTCCAATGAAAAAGTTAACTTGTTCTTGAGTTCTGCCCCTTTACACATAAAAAAATTGCATTGCAATAAAAGATATGTTGAGAAGGTCCGCAGCAGCAATCCAAGGTCATTTGGTAGCACGCTCTCCAAATATGGCAGTGAGGCGATTACATTTTAAGCAAGGCAGGGGGAAATGAATGGGGGTCAGGCAGTTACCGATGCTTAATTTGCACAATTTAACACGGTAGGGATCGGTAAAAATACATTTTATTCCTCTCCCTTCGTTCCTCTAATTTATGTAAATTATTTCGGATTAAGGTTACAGGATTTTGCCTGGTGCATATACTGGTGCTTTGAGGTTGCTTTTATTTGCAGTAAAGTAAGGTTTTCGAACGTATTAATATGGAGTCCTTTAGGATCACTTTTTTTTTAAACTGTGCCTTTAAGAGACGAGCTGCTTCCTTTTCTGTGTGCTCCAGCAACGCTTAGCCTCGTCCCTCCATAATAAAGAGGAAGGGTAATTGTTTATCAGAAATATATCCTCACCCTCAGTGGGGCTGTGTGCATAACCCGCCTTCCGCCTGTTTCTGGGCTTTCAAAATGCTGGTTAGAGGCAGCTGGGAGGAGACATTTTGTGGAGAATCCTCTTCAGTGGTAGCAGGAATTGACTGTTCTGACCATAACCCTCTTATCTCACTGCTGATGTCATTAAGGGACTATTGCACAAAATGTCTGCTTTTTCAAGATGCCTTTGACCTGTAGTCTGAAAGCATATAAGCAAAGGCACCAAGGAGATCTTGGAGCTGTCATTAAGTGTGTCACTTATCTCCATCAATATTTAGGATACTTCATTAGTACAACTCTAAATTATTTAAAAATAAATGAATGCATTGGGGCAGTAGCAAAAAATGGCATGTGCCCTTTCGTTCTCAACCCACACACATTTTTCCAGTCCTGTGCTGAAACATTGCTTCCTTTGATCTGCAGAAGTATTCAAAGGTCTGGGCAGTGAGCGATAACAGAACAGACCTGCAACTCTAATAATGGCATTATATTGCTTGTGGCACCGCCTTACTGGCACAGTATATTAAACACTAAGTGAGCAGTCATACTGCCTACTCACAACTTTTGGTTGGGGGATCTGGTGGAGCTGTTAACATGGCACAAACTGTACACTGGAGGTGCTGATTGGAAATACAACATAAGCAAAGTTACATAAGCTGCAAGTTTCACAAAGGCGGCAACAGAAAGCACAATATCTTCCCTCCTTTGCTCTCTTTTTTCTGTCTTTCCTTTTGTCTCTTTCCTCTTATTTGTCTCATTATTTCTCTGTTATTTTCTTTCACAGATCCTAAGGCTATAGGACACGCAAGTGTTTCCACCGCTCAGAGAATGCTTTCCCAGCATTCATAACTGCAAGTGAAAGCCTTCTATTAAAACTGTACATCCTGCAGATTTAATAGAGGCCTTTCACTACCACTAGGAATGCTGGGATAAGCCTGTATCCAGTGAAAGAAAGTAAGTCAAATCCCAGGGATGACAAGCCCAATCTACACAGGTGTGAGGCTGCAATGCAAAGGCAGGATGACATGAGGCCACATAAAAGTCAGAAATATTGGTCACCCTAGCTCAGGCGCATGCACAAAGTGTGTTTTACCAACCTCCAATACAGGCACAGTATGATTCACCAACCTCCAACAATGACAGTGTGTGATTTAGCAACCTGCCGTATGCACCCCATGATTTATCAACCTATATTGGCACAGTGAGATTTACCAACCTCCTGCACTGACACAGTGCGATTTACCAACCTCCTGTACAGGCACACAGTGCCATGAAACTATCATCGATTGTCGTAAAAACCCATCTGGTTCACCAATGTCCTTCAGGGGAGGAAATATACTGCCCTTACCTGGTCTGGCCGACTTGCAATTCCAGACCCACAGCAATGTGGTTAACTCTCAAATGCCCTCTGAAATAGACTAGTAAGCCTTTAAGTTCAAGGGAACTTAGGGATAGGCAACAAATGCTGGTCTGCCAGCGACGCCCACATCCCATGAAAGAATTTTTTAAAATTACCAACCTGTACACAAAGAGTGATTTACCAACTTCCTGTACTGGTGCTGTATCTGAATGCACGTAGCATTTGGAACAAAACAGATGAATTGAGAGCACAACTAGAAATAAATAAGTACGATCTGATTGCCATTACAGAGGCATGGCTACAGGACAACATAGATTGGGACCTGAATATTGAAGGATACATGACATTTAGGAATGACAGGATGTTGGAAAAGGTGGAGGGGTAGCTCTGTTAATTAATGATGGTATTAGCGCAATCGAGAAGGATGACCTAAGTTCAGGAGACCAGGATATAGAAGCAGTTTGGGCAGAGATAAGAAATCATAAAGGCAAGAAGTCACTTGTGGGAGTGGTATACAGGCCACCTAACATTAACCACACTGTGGGACGGGTATAAAGGAAGAAATAAAGGCAGCTTGTCAGAAAGGTACAGGGATAATGGGGAATTTAAAACTACATATAGACTGGAAAAATCAGATGGGCAGAGGTAGCGTAGATGAGGAGTACATAGATTGTTTTCAGGATAATTTCTTAGAACAATACATTCTGGAGCCAACCAGAGAGCAGGCTATACTAGACCTGGTATTGTGCAATGAGATAGGAATAATTAATGACCCCATAGTTAAGGCACCCCTAAATAGCAGCGATCATAATATGATTGAATTTTACATTCAGTTTGAGGGAGAGAAGACTGGGTCCAAGACTAGTATTTTAAACGTAAATAAGGGCAATATAAAGGCATGAAAGCAGAGCTAGCTAAAGTGAACTGGCAAATCAGGTTAAGGGATAGGGCAAAAGAGATGCAGTGGCAGACATTTAGTTTAGTTTAGTTTAGAGATACAGCACTGAAACAGGCCCTTCGGCCCACCGAGTCTGTGCCGACCATCAACCACCCATTTATACTAATCCCATATTCCTATCACATCCCCACCTGTCCCTACATATTTCCCTACCACCTACCTATACTAGGGGCAATTTATAATGGCCAATTTACCTATCAACCTGCAAGTCTTTGGCATGTGGGAGGAAACCGGAGCACCCGGAGGAAACCCACGCAGACACAGGGAGAACTTGCAAACTCCGCACAGGCAGTACCCAGAATCGAACCCGGGTCCCTGGAGCTGTGAGGCTGCGGTGCTAACCACTGCGCCACTGTGCCGCCCCATTAAGGGGATATTTCAGAATACACAGGATAGATACATTTCAACGAGAAATAAAAATTCCAAGGGTGGGACCCACCATCCGTAGTTAACTAAAACAGTTAAAGATAGTATCAAACTTAAAGAAAATGCCTATAATTGCGCAAAGATGGGAGGCAGGTCAGAAGATCGGACAGGATATAAAAAACAGCAAAGAAGGACTAAAAGATTGATAAGGTAAAATTAAAGTATGAGAGAAAGCTAGCTAGAAATATAAAGACAGATAGTAAGAGTTTCTATAGCTATTTTTAAAAGAAAACAGTTAACAAAGTGAGTGTTGGTCCTATAAAAAGTGAGTCTGAGGATTTAATAATGGATAAAAAGGAGATGGAAGATGAATTGAACTGATATTTTGCATCGGTCTTCACTATTGAGGATACAAGTAATATCCCAGTATTAGCTGTAAGTCGGGAAATGGAAGAGAGGGAGGAATCAAGAAAATTACAATCATCAGGGAAGTGGTACTGAACAAATTGTTGGAGCTGCGAGCTGACAAGTCCCCGGGTCCTGATGGACTTCATCCGAGGGTGTTAAAAGAAGTGGCTAATGAGATAGTTGATGCATTAGTTTTAATTTTCTAAAATTCCCTAGATTCCAGGAAGGTTCCTTTAGATTGGAAAATAGCAAATGTAACTCCATTATTCAAAAAGGGAGGGAGACAGAAAGCAGGAAACTACAGGCCAGTTAGCTTAACATCTGTCTTAGGGAAAATGTTAGAAGCTATTATTAAAGATGTTATAGAAGGGCATTTAGAAAAAATCAAGGTAATCAGGCAGAGTCAGCATGGTTTTGTGAAAGGGAAATCATGTTTAACCAATTTATTGGAGTTCTTTGAGGGAGTTACATGTGCTGTGGATAAAGAGGATGCATTGTACTTAGATTTCCAGAAAGCTTTTGATAAGGTGCCACATCAAAGGTTATTACAGAAAATAAAAGTTCATAGGGGGTAACATATTGGAATGGATAGAAGATTAGCTAGCTAACAGGAAACAGAGAGTAGGCATAAATAGGTCATTTTCTGGTTGGCAAGATGTAACGAGTGGTGTGCCACAGGGATCTGTACTGGGGCCTCAACTTTTTACAATTTATATAAATGACTTAGATGAAGGGACTGAAGGTATGGTTGCTAAATTTGCTGATGACACAAAGATAGGTAGGAAAGTAACTTGTGCAGAGGACATAAAGAGGCTACAAAGGGGTTATAGATAGGTTAGGTGAGTGAGAAAAGACCTGGCAAATGGAGTATAATGTGGGAAAGTAAGAAATTGTCCACATTGGCAGGAAGAATGAAAAGGCATATTATCTAAATGGCGAGAGACTGCGGAGCTCTGAGATTCAGAGGGATCTGGGTGTCCGAATGCATGAATCGCAAAAGGTTAGTATGCAGCTACAGCACGTAATTAGGAATGCTGATAGAATGTTATTGTATATTGCGAGGGGAATTGAATACTAAAGTAGGGAGGATATGCTTCAACTATACAGGGCATTGGTGCGACCACATCTGGAGTACTGTGTACCGTACTGGTCTCCTTATTTAAGGAAGGATGTAAATGCGTTGGAGGCAGTACAGAGAAGGTTTACTAGACTAATACCTGAAATGGGTCGGCTGTCTTATGAGGAAAGATTGGACAGGCTAGGCTTGTATCACTGGAATTTAGAAGCATGAGAGGCGACTTGATTGAAACATACAAGATCCAGAGGGGTCCTGACAGGGTGGATGTGGAAAGGATTCTCCCTTGTGGGAGAATCTCAAACTAGGAATCACTATTTAAAAATAAGGGGTCGCCCAAATAAGATAGAAATGAGGAGAAATTTTTACTCTCAGAGTGTCGTGAGTCTTTCGAATTCTCTTCCTCAAAAGCCAGTGGAAGAACAGTCTTTGAATATTTTTAAGGCAGAGGTAGATAGATTCTGGATAAGCAAGGCGGTGGAAGGTTATTGGGGGGTAGGTGGAAATGTGGAGTAATCTGTTCAGCCATGAACTTATTGAATGTGGAACAGGCTTGAGGGGTGAAGTGGCCTACTCCTGCTCCTAATTCCTATGTATGTTCGTATGAATTACCAACCCCTTGCACTGGCACAGTATGATTTACAAACCCCTTGCACTGGCACAGTATGATTTACTAACACCCAGCACTGGCACAGTGAGATTTACAAACCTCCTGGACAGACACAGTGGGATTTACTAACCCCCTGCACTGGCGCAGTGTGATTTACCAACATCTTGTACGGGCACAGTGTGATTTACTAACCCCCTGCAATGGCACAGTGTGATTTACAAACCCTGTGCACTGGCACAGTGTGATTTACTAACACCCAGCACTGGCACAGTGAGATTTACCAACCTCCTGGACAGGCACAATGGGATTTACTAACCCCCTGTACTAGCGCAGTGTGATTTACAAACCTCCTGCACTGGCAGAGTGTGATTTACAAACCCCCAGCACTGCCACAGTGTGATTTACAAACCCTGTGCAATGGCACAGTGTGATTTACTAACCCCCTGCACTGGCACAGTGAGATTTACTAACCCCCTGCAATGGCACAGGGTGATTTACAAATCCTGTGCACTGGCGCAGTGTGATTTACAAACCCACAGCACTGGCAACGTGAGATTTACTAACCCCCTGCAATGGCACAGTGTGATTTACAAACCCTGTGCACTGGCACAGTGAGATTTACCAATGTTCTGTACAGGCACAGTGTGATTTACAAACCTCCTGCACGGGCACAGTGTGATTTACAAACCTTCTGCACTGGCACAGTGCGATTTACAAACCCCCTGCAATGGCACAGTGCGATTTACCAACCTCCTGCACTGGCACAGTATGATCTACCAACCTCCTGTACAGACACAGTGTGATTTACTAACTTCCTGCACTGGCGCAGTGTAATTTACCAACGTCCTGGACAATCACAGTGGGATGTACTAACCCCCTGCACTGGCGCAGTGTGATTTACCAACGTCCTGTACAGGCACAATGTGATTTACAAACCCCGTGTACTGGCACAGTGTAATTTCCAAACCCCTGCACTGGCACAGTGTGATTTACTAACCCCCTGCACTGGCACAGTGTGATTTACCAACATCCTGGGCAGGCACTGTGCGATTTACTAACCCCTGCACTGGCACAGTGTGATTTACAAACCCCTTGCACTGGCACAGTGTGATTTACAACCACCCCCCACCCTCTGCACTGGCATAGTGTGATTGACAAACCCCCTGCACTGGCACAGTGTGATTTACCAACATCCTGGGCAGGAACTGTTCGATTTACTAACCCCTGCACTGGCACAGTGTGATTTACAAACTCCTTGCACTGGCACAGTGGGATTTACTAACCCCCTGCACTAGCGCAGTGTGATTTACAAACCTCCTGCACTGGCAGAGTGTGATTTACAAACCCCCAGCACTGCCACAGTGTGATTTACTAACCCCCTGCACTGGCACAGTGAGATTTACTAACCCCCTGCAATGGCACAGGGTGATTTACAAACCCTGTGCACTGGCACAGTGTGATTTACTAACCCCCTGCACTGGCACAGTATGATTTACTAACACCCAGCACTGACACAGTGAGATTTACCAACCTCCTGGACAGTCACAGTGGGATTTACTAACCCCCTGCACTGGCGCAGTGTGAATTACCAACGTCCTGTACAGGCACAGTGTGATTTACAAACCCACAGCACTGGCAACGTGAGATTTACTAACCCCCTGCAATGGCACAGTGTGATTTACAAACCCTGTGCACTGGCACAGTGTGATTTACCAATGTTCTGTACAGGCACAGTGTGATTTACAAACCTCCTGCACGGGCACAGTGTGATTTACAAACCTTCTGCACTGGCACAGTGTGATTTACCAACCCCCTGCACTGGCACAGTAGGATTTACCAACCCCCTGCACTGGCACAGTAGGATTTACCAACCCCCTGCACTGGCACAGTATGATTTACCAACCTCCTGTACAGACACAGTGTGATTTACTAATTTCCTGCACTGGCGCAGTGTGATTTACCAATGTCCTGTACAGGCACAATGTGATTTACAAATCCCGTGTACTGGCACAGTGTAATTTCCAAACCCCTGCACTGGCACAGTGTGATTTACTAACCCCCTGCACTGGCCCAGTGTAATTTACTAACATGTACAGTCACAGTGTGATTTACCAACCCCCTACACTGGCAGTGTGATTTACCAACCCCCTGCACTGGCACAGTGTGATTTACTAACCCCTGGCACTGTCAGTGTGATTTACTCACTTCCTGCACTGGCACAGTGTAATTTACCAACGTCCTGGACAAGCACAGCGGGATTTACTAACCCCATGCACTGGCAGAGTGTGAGTTACCAACCTCCTGCCCAGGTACAGCGTGATTTACCAACCTCCTGCACCAGGCACAGTGTGAGCTACCAACCTCCTGCACCAGGCACAGTGTGACTTACAGTACCATGAAACTATCATCAGTTGTCATAAAATCCCCTCTGCTTCACTAATGTCCATCAGGGAAGGAATCTACTGCCCTTTGAGCCTGCTCCGCCATTCAATAATTTCATGGCTGAACTGATTACTCCACATTTCCACCCACCCCCGATTACCTTCCACCCCTTGCTTATCATGAATCTATCTACCACCGCCTTAAAAATATTTACAAACCCCCTGCACTGGCACAGTGTGATTTACAAACCCCTGCATTGGCACAGTGTGATTTACTAACCTTCTGAACAGGCATAGTGTGATTTACTAACCCCTGCACTGGCACTGTGCGATTTACTAACCCCTGCACTGGCACAGTGTGATTTACAAACCCCTTGCACTGGCACAGTGTGATTTACAACCACCCCCCACCCCCTGCACTGGCATAGTGTGATTGACAAACCCCCAGCACTGCCACAGTGTGATTTACTAACTTCCTGCACTGGCGCAGTGTAATTTACCAACGTCCTGGACAAGCACTGTGGGATATACTAACCCCCTGTACAGGCACAGTGTGATTTACAAACTCCCTGCAATGGCACAGTGTGATTACAAACCCTGTTTACTGGCACAGTGTGATTTACAAACCCTGTTCACTGGCACAGTGTGATTTACTAACTTCCTGCACTGGCACAGTGTGATTTACAAACCCCCCTACACTGGCACAGTGTGATTTACCAACCCCCTGCACTGGCACAGTGTAATTTACTAACCTGCTGTACAGTCACAGTGTGATTTACAAACCCCCTGCACTGGCACAGTGTGATTTACCAACCCCCTGCACTGGCACAGTACGATTTACCAACGTCCTGTACAGACACAGTGTGATTTACTAACTTCCTGCACTGGCACAGTGTGATTTACCAACGTCCTGGACAATCACAGTGGGATGTACTAACCCCCTGCACTGGCACAGTGTGATTTACCAACCCCCTGCACTGGCACAGTACGATTTACCAACGTCCTGTACAGACACAGTGTGATTTACTAACTTCCTGCACTGGCACAGTGTGATTTATCAACGTCCTGGACAATCACAGTGGGATGTACTAACCCCCTGCACTGGCGCTGTGTGATTTACCAACGTCCTGTACAGGCACAGTGTGATTTACCAACGTCCTGTACAGGCACAGTGTGATTTACAAACCCACAGCACTGGCAAAGTGTGATTTACTAACCCCCTGCAATGGCACAGTGTGATTTACAACCCCCCTGCACTGGCACAGTGTGATTTACAACCCCCTGCACTGACACAGTGTGATTTACAAACCCCCCCTGCACTGGCTCAGTGCGATTTACAAACCCCTGAACTGGCACAGTGTGATTTACTAATCCCCTGTACAGGCACAGTGTGATTTACTAATCCCCTGCACTGGCCCAGTGTGATTTAAAAACCACCTACACTGGCACAGTGTGTTTTCCCAACCCCCTGCACTGGCACAGTGTGATTTACAAAACCCTGCACTGGCACAGTGTGACTTACTAACCCCCTGCACTGGCACAGTGATTTACAAACGCCCTGCACTGGCACAGTATGATTTCCCAACCCCCTGCATTGGCACAGTGTGATTTCCCAACCCCCTGCACTGGCACAGTGTGATTTACAAACCCCTGCACTGGCACAGTGTGATTTACAAACCCCTGCACTGGCACAGTGTGATTTACTATCCCCCTGTACTGGCACAGTGTGACTTACTAACCCCCAGCACTGGCACAGAGTGATTTACTCACCCTCTGCACTGTCACAGTATGATTTACAAACACCCAGCACTGGCACAGTGTGATTTACAACCCCCTGCAATGGCACAGTGTGATTTACCAACTTCCTGGATAGACACAGTGTGATTTACCAACCCCCTGCAGTGGCACAATGTGAATTACTGACCCCCCTGCAGTGGCACAATGTGAATTACTGACCCCCCTGCAGTGGCACAGTGTGATTTACTAACTTCCTGCACTGGCACAGTGTGATTTACCAACGTCCTGGTCAGACACAGTAGGATTTACTAACCCCCTGCACTGGCGCAATGAGATGTAGCAATGTCCTGTACAGGCACAGTGTGATTTACAAACCCCTGCACTGGCACAGTGTGATTTACTAACCCCCTGCACTGGCACAGTGTGATTTACCAACCCCATGCACTGGCACAGTGTGATTTACCAACCCCCTGCACTGGCACAGTGTGATTTACCAACTCCCCCGCACAGGCAGATTGTGATTTACTAACCACCTGCACTGGCACCATGTGATTTACTAACTTCCTGCAGTGGCACAGTGTGATTTACCAATGTCCTGGACAGACACAGAGGGATTTACTAACCCCTTGCACTGGCGCAGTGAGATGTAGTAATGTCCTGTCCAGGCACAGTGTGATTTACCAACCCCCTGCACTGGCACAGTGTGATTTACCAACTCCCCCGCACAGGCAGATTGTGATTTACTAACCACCTGCACTGGCACCATGTGATTTACCAATGTCCTGGACAGACACAGAGGGATTTACTAACCCCCTGCACTGGCGCAGTGAGATGTAGCAATGTCCTGTACAGGCACAGTGTGATTTATTAACCCCTGCACTGGCACAGTGTAGTTTACAAACCCCCTGCAATGGCACAGTGTGATTTACAAACCCCTGCATTGGCACAGTGTGATTTACTAACTTCCTGAACAGGCACAGTGTGATTTACCAACCCCCTGCGCTGGCCCAGTGTGATTTACTAACCTGTACAGTCACAGTGTGATTTACCAACCCCCTACACTGGCACAGTGTAGTTTACCAACCGCCTGCACTGGCACAGTGTGATTTATTAACTTCCTGCACTGGCACAGTATGATTTACCAATGTCCTGGACAGGCACAGTGGGATTTACTAACCCCCTGCACTGGCGCAGTCTGATTTACCAATATCCTTTACAGGCATAGTGTGATTTACTAACCCCCTGTACTGGCACACTGTGATTTATCAACATCCCGGGCAGGCACAGTGTGATTTACTAACCCCCTGCACTGGCACAGTGTGATTTACAAACTTCCTGCACAGGCACAGTGTGATTTACAAACCCCCCTGCACTGGCGCAGTGTGATATACCATCATCCTGTCCAGGCACAGTGTGATTTACAACCCCCCTGCACTGGTACAGTGTGATTTACAACCCCCCTGCACTGGCACAGTGTGATTTACAACCCCCCTGCACTGGCACAGTGTGATTTACAAACCCCATGCACTGGCACAGTGTGAATTACAAACCCCATGCACTGGCACAGTGTGATTTACAAACCTTCTGCACTGCCGCAGTGTGATTTACCAATGTCCTGGACAGGCACAGTGTGAGTTACCAACCTCCTGCACCAGCACAGTGTGACTTACGGTACCATGAAACTATCATCAGTTGTCGTAAAATCCCCTCTGCTTCACTAATGTTCTTCAGGGAAGGAATCTACTGCCCTTTGAGCCTGCTCCGCCATTCAATAATTTCACGGCTGAACTGATTACTCCACATTTCCACCTACCCCCGATTACCTTCCACCCCTTGCTTATCATGAATCTATCTACCACCGCCTTAAAAATATTTACAAACCCCCTGCACTGGCACAGTGTATTTTACAAACCCCTGCATTGGCACAGTGTGATTTACTAACCTCCTGAACAGGCATAGTGTGATTTACTAACCCCCTGCACTGGCCCAGTGTGATTTACTAACCTCCTGTACAGTCACAGTGGGATTTACCAACCCCCTACACTGGCACAATGTGATTTACTAACCCCCTGCACTGGCACAGTGTGATTTACCAACATCCTGGGCAGGCACAGTGCAATTTACTAACTCCTGCACTGGCACAGTGTGATTTCCACACCCCCTGCACTGGCACAGTGTGATTTCCACACCCCCTGCACTGGCACAGTGTGATTTACAAACCCCCAGCACTGGCACAGTGTTATTTACCAACGTCCTGCAAAAGCACAGTGTGATTTAGTAACCCTCTGCACTGTCACAGTGTGATTTCCAAACTCCCTGCACTGGCACAGTGTGATTTACAAACCCCCTGCACTAGCACAGTGTGATTTACTAACCCCCTGCACTGGCACAGTGTGATTTACTAACCCCCTGCACTGGCAGAGTGTGATTTACCAAACTCCTACACCAGGCACAGTGAGAGTTGCCAACCTCCTGCCCAGGCACAGTGTGAGTTACCAACCTCCTTCCCAGGCACAGTGTGAGTTACCAACCTCCTGCACCAGGCACAGTGTGACTTACGGTACCATGAAACTATCATCAATTGTGGTAAAATCCCATCTGCTTCTTTAATGTCCTTCAGGTAAGGAATCTACTGCCCTTTGAGCCTGCTCCGCCATTCAATAATTTCATGGCTGAACTGATTACTCCACATTTCCACCTACCCCCGATAACCTTCCACCCCCTTGCTCATCAAGAATCTATCTACCTCCGCCTTAAAAATATTTAAAGACTCTGCTTCCACCATCTTTTGAGGAAGAGAATTCCAAAGAACTCACGACCCTCAGAGAAAAAATTTCTCCTTTTCTCCTTATCTCTGTCTTAAATGGGCAACCCCTCGATGAGAAGGATGTACCACCCATGGTTAACAAAGGCAGTCAAATCCAATCAAAAACTAAGTCATACAAAGCGGCAAAAACTAGTGGTAGACCAGAGTATCGGAAATTGTTTAGGAACCAGCAGCAGATGGCTAAAAAGCTAATAAAGAGGGAGAAAATTGATTATGAAAGTAAATTGGCAAGAAATATAAAAACAAACAGCAAGAGCTTCTACGGGTATATAAAAAGAGAGTAGCTGAAGTGAGCGTGGGACCCTTGGAGGATGCAACTGGAGAATTGATAACGGGGAACAGGGAAATGGCAGATAATTCAAACCAATATTTTGCATCGGTTTTCTTGGTGGAGGATACTATAACCACCCACAGATATCAGATAAGCAAGGAGCTAATGGGAGGAAAGATCTTGCAATAGTCTCTATCACAAGGGACAAAGTATTTGACAAACTAATGGGACAAAAGGCAGACAAGTCACCAGGACCTGATGGTCTACATCCAAGGGTTTTAAAGGAAGTGGCTGTATAGTGGAGGCATTGGTCGAAATATTGCAGAACTCACTGGATTCTGGGAGGGTCCCTGTGGATTGGAAAACTGCTAATGTGGTGCCCCTGTTCAAGAAGGGAGGGAGACAAAAAGCAGGAAACTACAGACCAGTCAGCCTAACATCGGTCATGGGAAAACGCTAGAATCCATTATGAAGGAAAAAATAGCAGGACATTTAGAAAAGCTTAACACAATCAGAGTCAACATGGTTTTGTGAAAGGGAGATAATGTTTGACAATTTTCTAGAGTTCTTTGAGGATATAACACGTAGAGTTGATAAAGGGGAACCGGTAGATGTAGTGTATTTGGATTTCCAGAAGGCATTCGATAAGGTGCCACATGAAAGATTATTGCACAAGATAGGAGCTCACGGTATTGGGGGTAATGTATTGGCATGGATTGAGGATTGGTTAACTCACAGAAGACAGAGAGACGGGATTAATGGGTCTTTTTCAGGTTGGAAAGACGTAACTAGTGGAGTGCCACAAGGATCAGTCCTCGGGCCTCAATTATTTACTATCTATATTAATGACTTGGAGGAGGGGGCAGAGTGTAATATATCCAAATTTGCTGACGATACAAAAATAGGTGGGAGGGCATGTTGTGATGAGGACATAAGGAATTTGCAAGGGGATAGGTTGTGAGTGGGCAAAAACTTGGCAGATGGAGTTTAATGTAGAAAAGTGTCAGGTCACGCACTATGGTAGGAAGAATCAAAAGGCAGACTATTATTTAAATGGAGAGAGCCTTCAAAAAAGTGCAGCACAGAGGGATCTGGTTGTTCCTGTGCATGAAACATAAAAAGTTAGGATGCAGGTGCAGCAAGTAATTAAGGCGGCAAATGGAATTTTGGCCTTTATTGCTAGGGGGTTGGAGTTTAAAAATAGGGAAGTCTTGTTACAACTGTACAGGGTGTTGGTGAGACTGCGCCTGGAGTACTGTGTACAGTTTTAGTCCCCATATTTACGAAAGGATATACTGGCATTGGAGGCAGTTCAAAAGAGATTCACTAGGCTGATTCCTAGGATGAAAGGGTTGACTTATCAAGAACGGCTAAACAGGTTAGGCCTTTGTTCATTAGAGTTTAGAAGAATGAGGGCTGATCTTATTGAAATGTACAAGATTCTGAGGGGGGGCTTGACAGGGTAGACGTTGAGAAGATGTTTCCACTAGTGGAGGAATCTCAAACTAGGGGACATAGTTACAGAATAAGGGGACACTCATTTAAAACTGAGATGCGAAGGAATTTCTTCTCTCAGCGGGTAGTGAATGTCTGGAATTCTCTACCCCAGAGAGTTGTGGAGGCTAGATCACTGATAGTATTTAAAGAGGAGGTAGATAGATTTTGAAATATTGGGGAGTTGAGGGCTATGAGGAGCTGGCACAAAAGAGGAGTTGAGGTCTGGGACAGAGCAGCCATGATCTTATTTTGAATGGCGGGGCAGGCTTGAGGGGCTGAATGGCCTACTCCTGCTCCTATTTCTTATGTTCTTACATTCTTATTTTTAAACAGTGACCCCTAGTTCTAGATTCTCCCACAAGGGGAAACATCCTTTCCACATCCACCCTCTCAAGACCCCTCAGGATTTTACATGTTTAAATCAAGTCACCTCTAAATCTTGTAAATTCCAGCAGATACAAGCCTAGTCTGTCCAATCTTTCCTCGCAAGACAGCCTGCCCATTCCAGGTATTAGTCTAGTAAACCTTCTCTGTACTGCCTCCAACTCATTTACAACCTTCCTTAAATAAGGCACAGTGGCTAGCACCGCAGCCTCACAGCTCCAGCAACTCGGGTTCGGTTCTGGGTACTGCCTGAGCGGAGTTTGCAAGTTCTCCGTGCCACGTGGGTTTCCTCCGGGTGCTCCGGTTTCTTCCCACATGCCAAAGACTTGCAGGTTGATAGGTAAATTGGCCATTGTAAAAAAAAAAATTGCCCCTAGTGTAGGTAGGTGGTAAGAGACCTGAGGGAAGGTGGGGACGTGAGGGAAAAATAGGATTAATATAAGATTAGTATAAATGGGTGGTTGATGGTCGGCAGGGACTCGGTGGGCTGAAGGGCCTGTTTCGGTGCTGTATCTCTCTATGACTCTATGACCAGTACTGTACGCAGTACTCCAGATGTGGTCTCACCAAAGTCCTGTATAGCTGAAGTATAACCTCGCTTGCTTTGTATTCAATTCCCCTCGCGATAAACGATAACATTCTATTAGCTTTCCTAATTACATGCTGTACCTGTATACTAACCTTTTGCGATTCATGCACTAGGACACCCAGATCCCTCTACAACTCTGAGCTCTGCAATCTCTCACCATTTAGATAATATGCTTCTTTTTTATTCTTCCTGCCAAAGTGGACAATTTCATACTTTCCCACATTATACTCCATTTGCCAGGTCTTTGCCCATTCACTTAACCTATCTATATCCCTTTGTAGCCTCCTTATATCCTCTTCACAAGTTACTTTCCTGCCTATCTTTGTGTCATCAGCAAATTTAGCAACCATTCCTTCAGTCTCTTCATCTAAGTCATTTATATAAATTGTAAAAGGTTGAGGCTCCAGCACTGATCCCTGTGGCACACCACTCGTTACATCTTGCCAACCAGAAAATGACCCATTTATGCCTACTCTTTGTTTCCTGTTAGCTAGCCAATCTTCTATCCATTCCAATATGTTACCCCCTACACCATGAACTTTTATTTTCTGCAATAACCTTTGATGTGGCACCTTATCAAATGCCTTCTGGAAATCTAAGTACAATACATCCTCTTTATCCACAGCACATGTAACTCCCTCAAAGAACTCCAATAAATTGGTTAAACATGATTTCCGGTTCACTAAACCATGCTGACTCTCCCTGATTACCTTGACTTTTTCTAAACGCCCTGTTATACTATCTTTAATAATAGTTTCTAACATTTTCCCTAAGTAATGTTGTTGACTCGCAACTGCCCTCTGAAATAGCCCAGTAAGCCTCTCAGTTCAAGGGCATTTAGGGATGGGCAACAAATGCTGGTCTGCCGGTGATGCCCACATTCCATGAAAAAATTTTAAAAAATTATCAACCTCCTGTACACAAAGTGTGATTTACCAACTTCCTCTAATGACACAGTATGATTTACTAACCTCCTGTAAAGGCACTGTGTGATTTACTGACCTCCTGTACTGGCACATGATTTACCAACCTCCTGTATTGGCACAGTGTGAGTTACCAACCACCTGCACCAGGCACAACATGATTTATCAACCTCCTGTACAGGTACAGTGTGAGTTACCAACCAACTGTACAAGCACAATGTGATTTACCAACCTCCTGTACTGGCACAGTGTGGTTTACCAACCTCCTGTACTGGCACAGCATGACTTACCAACCTCCTGCCCAGGCACAGCGTGATGTACCAACCTCTTGTACAAGCACAATGTGATTTACCAACCTCCTGTACAGGCACAGTGTGATTTACCAACCTCCTGCCCAGGCACAGCGCACATAGATATAAACAGTTATGATATAGTTGTGATTACGGAGACATGGCTACAGGGTGACCAAGGATGGGAACTGAACATCCAGGGGTATTCAATATTTAGGAAGGACAGGCAAAAAGGGAAAGGAGGAGGGGTAACGTTGTTCGTAAAGGAGGAAATCAATGCAATAGTGAGGAAGGACATTGTCTTGGAAAATCATGATGTGGAATCTGTATGGGTGGAGCAAAGAAACACCAAGGGGCAGAAAATGTTGGTGGGGTTGTCTATAGGCCCCCAAACAGTAGTGGAGATGTAAGGGATGGCATTAAACAGGAAATTAGAGATGCATGCAATAAGGGTACAACTGTAATCATGGGTGATTTTAATCTACATATAGATTGGTCAAAACAAATTAGCAATAATACTGTGGAGGAGGATTTCCTGGAGCGTGTATGTGATGGTTTTTTAGACCAATACGTTGAGGAACCATCTAGAGAACAGGCTATCCTAGACTGGGTTTTATGCAATGATAAATGATTAATTAACAATCTTGTTGTGCGGGGTCCCTTGGGGAGGAGCGACCATAACAAGATAGAAATGGAGAGTGAAGTAGTTGAATCCGAAACTAGGGTCCTGAATCTAAATAAAGGAAACTACAAAGGTATGAGGCGTGAGTTGGCTACGGTAGATTGGGGAACTTTACTAAAAGGGTGGATAGGCAATGGTTAATATTTAAAGAACGTGCGCATGAATTACAACAGTTAGTCATTCCTGTCTGGCGCAAAAATAAAACCGGAAAGGTGGCTCAACCGAGGCTTACAAAAGAAATGAGGGATAGTATTAGATCCAAAGAGGAGGCATATAAAATTGCCAGAAAAAGCAGCTAGTCTGAGGATTGGGAGCAGTTTAGAATTCAGCAAAGGAAGACAAAGTGGTTGATTAAGCAGGGGAAAATAGAGTATGAGAGTAAACTTGCGGGAAGCGTAAAAACTGACTGTAAAAGCTTCTATAAATATGTGAAGAGAAAAAGATTAGTGAAGACAAATGTAGGTCCCTTACAGTCAGAAACGGGAAAAATTATAATGGGGAACAAAGAAATGGCAGAACAATTAAACACATAATTTGGTTCTGTCTTCACAAAGGAGGACACAAATAACCTCCCAGAAATATTAGGGAACCAAGGGTCCAGTGAGAGGGAGGATCTGAAGGAAATCAGTATTAGTAAAAAAAAATAGTACTTGGGAAATTAATGGGGTTAAAGGCTGACAAATCCCCAGGGCCTGATAATCTATATCCCAGAATACTAAAGGAAGTGGCCCTGGAAATAGTGGATGCATTGGTGGTCATATTCCAAAATTCTATAGACTCTGGAGCAGTTCCTACAGATTGGAGGGTGGCAAATGTAACCCCACTATTTAAAAAAGGAGGGAGAGAAAAAACAGGGAATTACAGACCAGTTAGCCTTACATCAGTGGTGGGGAAAATGCTAGAATCTATTATAAAGGATGTGATAGCAGAACACCTGGAAAGCATAAACAGGATTGGACAAAGTCAGCATGGGTTTACAAAAGGGAAATCATGTTTAACAAACCTACTGGAATTTTTTTGAGGATGTAACTAGTAGAATAGGTAAGGGAGAACCACTGGATGTGGTGTATTTGGATTTTCAGAAGGCTTTTGATAAGGTCCCACATAAGAGGTTAGTGTACAAAATTAAAGCACATAGGATTGGGGGTCATATACTGGCATGGATTGAGAATTGGCCTACAGACAGGAAACAGAGAGTAGGAATAAACTGATCTTTTTCCAGGTGGTGGCAGTGGGATACCACAGGGATCAGTGCTTGGGCCCCAGCTATTCACAATATATATTAATGACTTGGGTGAGGGAACTAAATGTAACATTTCCAAGTTTGCAGACCACACAAAGCTGGGGGGGCGGGGGGCGGGAATGTGAGCTGTGAGCAGGATGCAAAGAGGCTCCAATGTAATTTGGGCAAGTTGGGTGAGTGGGCAAATGCATGGCAGATGCAGTATAACGTGGATAAATGTGAGATTATCCACTTTGGTTGTAAAACAGAAAGGCAGATTATCTGGATGGTGATAGATTGGGAAAGGGGGAGGGGCAACGAGACCTGGGTGTCCTTGTACACCAGTTGCCGAAAGCAAGCATTCAGGTGCAGCAAGCAGTTAGGAAGGCGAGTGGTATGTTGGCCTTCATTGCAAGAGGATTTGAGTACAGGAGCAAGGATGTCTTACTGCAGTTATACAGGGCCTTAGTGAGACCACATATGGAGTATTGTGTGCAGTTTTGGTCTCCTTATCTGAGGAAGGATGTTCTTGCCATGGAGGGAGTGTAAAGAAGATTTATTAGGCTGATTCCTGAGATGGCAGGATTGGCGTATGAGGAGAGATTGGGTCGGCTAGGCCTATATTTACTAGAGTTTAGAAGAATGAGAGGGGATCGCATAGAAACCTATAAAATACTAACAAGACTGGACAGGCTAGATGCTGGGAGGATGTTCCCGATGGCTGGGGAGTCCAGAACCAGGGGTCACAGTCTCAGGATACGGGGTATGCCATTTAGAACCGAGATGAGGAGAAATTTCTTTATTGAGAGGGTGGTGAACCTGTGGAATTCTCTACCGCAGAAGGCAGTGGAGGCCAAGTCATTAAATATATTCAAGAAGGAGATAGATATATTTCTTAATGCCAAAGGGATCAAGGAATATGGGAAGAAAGCGGGAACAGGGTACTGAATTAGACGATCAGCCATGATCTTTTTTGAATGGTGGAGCAGGCCCAAAGGGCCAAATAGCCTTCTTCTGCTCCTATTTTTCATGTTTCTATGTACCAACCTCCTGTTCAGGCACCGTGTGAGTTACCAACCTCCTGTACTGGCACAGCGTGATTTACCAACCTCCTGTATCGGCACAGCGTGATTACCAACCTCCTGTACAGGCACAGTGTGATTTACCAACCTCCTGTACTGGCACAGCGTGATTTACCAACTTCCTGTACTGGCACAGCGTTATTTACCAACCTCCTGTACTGGCACAGCATGATTTACCAACCTCCTGTATCGGCACAGCGTGATTACCAACCTCCTGTACAGGCACAGTGTGATTTACCAACCTCCTGTACTGGCACAGCGTGATTTACCAACTTCCTGTACTGGCACAGCGTTATTTACCAACCTCCTGTACTGGCACAGCATGATTTACCAACCTCCTGTATCGGCACAGCATGATTACCAACCTCCTATACAGGCACAGTGGGATTTACCAACCTCCTGTACTGGCACAGCGTTATCTACCAACCTCCTGTACTGGCACAGCGTTATTTACCAACCTCCTGTACTGGCACAGCATGATCACCAACCTCCTCCACAGGCAGAGTGTTATTTTGCAACCTCCTGTACAGGCACCACATGATTTACCAACCACCTGTACTGGCACAGGGTGATTTACCAACCTCCTGTACTGGCACAGTGCGATTTACCGACCTCCTGTGGAGTCACTGTTTAGTTTAGTTTAGAGATACAGCACTGAAACAGGCCCTTCGGCCCACCGAGTCTGTGCCGACCATCAACCACCCATTTATACTAATCCTACACTAATCCCATATTCCTACCACATCCCCACCTGTCCCTTTATTTCCCTACCACCTACCTATACTAGGGGCAATTTATAATGGCCAATTTACCTATCAACCTGCAAGTCTTTTGGCTTGTGGGAGGAAACCCAGAGAAAATCCACGCAGGCACAGGGAGAACTTGCAAACTCCACACAGGCAGTACCCAGAATTGAACCCGGGTCGCTGGAGCTGTGAGACTGTGTGAATTACCAACCTCTTGTATTGGTACAGTGTAATTTACCAACCTCCTCCACAGGCATAGTGCAACCTCCCTTACTGGCACAGTGTCATTTGATGAACCTCCTGTACTGGCACTACATGATTTACCAACCTCCTGTATTGGTACAGTGTGATTTAATAAACCACCTGTACTGGAAACACGTGATTTACCAACCTCCTGTACAGGCACAGCATGATTTTCCAACCTCCTGTTCTGGCACAGTGTGATTTAACAACATCCTGTACAGGCACACTATGATTTAACAACCTTCTGTACAGTAAAGCGTGGCTACCTGAGCCAAACATAACGACATGTGTCAGGGTCGGGTCTCTCTTCCGAGTCCAGCATTCGGGTTTGGGTCAGGGCAGGCTGGACATGGACAGTGCTGCCTTGCTCCGGGAAGTAATCTTCAATTGAACATTGTCAAGGCAGGAAATGTGCAGTCCGGATTCCGCACTCTGCAGTGAGCGAGTGAACGTCTCTATGATGTCATCGCGCTCATGCTGTAGCTTCCATGCATCCAAAAGTAATTCTACACTACAGTGCATTATGGATATAAAAGCAAAATACTGCGGATGCTGGAAATCTGAAACAAAAACAAGAAATGCTGGAATCACTCAGCAGGTCTGGCAGCATCTGTGGAAAGAGAAGCAGAGTTAACGTTTCGGGTCAGTGACCCTTCTTCGGAACTGACAAATATTAGAAAAGTCACAGATTATAAACAAGTGAGGTGGGGGTGGGGCAAGAGATAACAAAGGAGAAGGTGCAGATTGGACCAGGCCACATAGCTGACCAAAAGGTCACGGAGAAAAGGCAAACAATATGTTAATGGTGTGTTGAAAGACAAAGCATTAGTACAGATTAGGTGTGAATACACTGAATATTGAACAGCAGCAAGTGCAAACCTGAAGAAAAACAACCTGAAAAAAACAGTGGGTAAGCAAACTGAACAAACTAAGATGAAATGAAATAAATGCAAAAAAAGATTGTAAAAAATGTAAAAAGGAATGTAAAAAAAAAAGGAAGAAAAAATAACTAAAAATGAAAGTAAAATGGGGGGCTGTCATGCTCTGAAATTATTGAACTCAATGTCCAGTCCGGCAGGCTGTAGTGTGCCTAATCGGTAGATGAGATGCTGTTCCTCGAGCTTGCGTTGATGTTCACTGGAACACTGCAGCAATCCCAGGACAGAGATGTGAGCATGAGAGCAGGGGGTAGTGTTGAAATGGCAAGCAACCGGAAGCTCAGGGTCCTGCTTGCGGACTGAGCAGAGATGTTCCGCAAAGCGGTCACCCAGTCTGCGCTTGGTCTCCCCAATGTAGAGGAGACCACACTGTGAGCAGCGAATACAGTATACTACATTGAAAGAAGTACAAGTAAATCGCTGCTTCACCTGAAAGGAGTGTTTGGGGCCTGGGATAGTGAGGAGAGAGGAGGTAAATGGGCAGGTATTACACCTCCTGCGATTGCAGGGGAAGGTGCCCTGGGACGGGGACGAGGTGGTGGGGGTAATGGAGGAGTGGACCAGGGTGTCGCAGAGGGAACGATCCCTTCGGAATGCTGACAGGGGAAGGGAGGGGAAGATGCGACTGGTAGTGGCATCACGCTGGAGGTGGCGAAAATGGTGGAGGATGATCCTTTGGATATGGAGGCTGGTGGGATGAAAAGTGAGGACAAGGGGAACCCTGTCACGGTTCTGGGAGGGAGGGGAAGGGGTGAGGGTAGAGGTGCGGGGAATGGGTCGGACACGGTTGAGGGCCCTGTCAACCACAGTGGGGGGAAATCCTCGGTTGAGGAAAAAGGTCATATCAGAAGCACCGTCATGGAAGGTAGCATCATCAGAGCAGATGCGTCGGAGACGGAGAAACTGGGAGAATGGAATGGAGTCCTTACAGGAGGTAGGGTGTGAAGAAGTGTAGTCGAGGTAGCTGTGGGAGTCAGTGGGCTTAGAATGGATATTGGTAGACAACCTATCCCCAGAGATGGAGACAGAGAAGTCGAGGAAGGGAAGGGAAGTGTCAGAGATGGACCATGTAAAGGTGAGAGAAGGGTGGAAATTGGAAGCAAAGTTGATAAAGTTTTCTAGTTCGGGGCGGGAGCAGGAAACGGCACCGATACAGTCATCAATGTACCGGAAAAAGAGTTGGGGGAGGGGGCCTGAGTATGACTGGAACAAAGAATGCTCGACATATCCCACAAAAAGACAGGCATAACTAGGACCCATGCGGGTACCCATAGCGACACCTTTTACTTGAAGGAAGTGCATGGAGTTGAAGGAGAAGTTGTTCAATGTGAGAACAAGTTCAGCCAGGCGGAGGAGGGTGGTGGTGGATGGGGACTGGTTGGGCCTCTGTTCCAGGAAGAAGCGGAGAGCCCTCAAACCATCCTGGTGGGGGATGGAGGTGTAGAGCGATTGGATGTCCATAGTGAAGAGGAGGCGGTTGGGACCAGGAAACTGGAAATTGTCAAAATGACGTAGGGCGTCAGAAGAGTCACAGATGTAAGTGGGAAGAGACTGGACCAGTGGAGAAAAGATCGAGTCAAGATAGGAAGAAGTAAGTTCAGTGGGGCAGGAGCAGGCTGACACAATGGGTCTGCCAGGACAGTCCCGTTTGTGGATTTTGGGAAGGAGGTAGAAGCGGGCTGTCCGGGGTTGTGGGACTATGAGGTTGTGCACAGATAATGCACAGAGTGCATTATGGATGCTTGTGTGTGAAAGTTGGCGGGGGGGAGGGGAGTGTGCCGTTGGTTCCGGGTGATGAGATCAAGCTCAGATTCCCAACTCCATCTGCATGATTCTGCAGGAATAGCCTGCTGCTGGAACGGATGAACAGGATCACAACATTTGGACAAAGTAGAGCACAATAACCTGCTTGATATCACTAACTTTATTACGGTACTCAGGTCGGGACGGGTCTGGTGCGGAAAAATTTAAAGAACTCGGGCCCGGGTTGGGTTCGGGTCAGGCCCGGGTCATGTTTCAATGTTATACTTGAGCAGGCCGTTTACTGTACAGGCACAGTGTGACTTAACAACCTCTTGTTCTGACACAGTGTCATTCAACAACATCCTGTACAGGCACAGTGTGACTTAACAACCTCTTGTACAGGCACAGTGTGACTTAACGTGCTGTACAGGCACAGAGTGATTTACCCACCTCCTGTACTGGCACAGTGTGACTTAACAATGTGCTGCACAGGCACAGTGTTATTTACCAACATCCTGTACAGGCACAGTGTGATTTAGCAGCATCCTGTACTGGCGCAGCGTGATTTAATAAACCACCTGTTCTGGCACATGATTTTCCAACCTCCTGTGGTGGCACAGTGTGATTTATCAAACTCCTGTTCTGGCACAGCATGATTTACCAAACTCCTGTACAGGCACAGTGTGATTTTCAAACCTCCTGTACTGGCGCAGTGTGATTTGCTAACCTTATGTTCTGGCACAGCGTGATTACCAACTTCCTATACTGGCACAGTGTGATCTTCCAACCTCCCGTTCTGGCACAGTGTGATTTACCAACCTGTTGTTCAGGCACAGTGAGATTTACTAACCTTATGCTCTGGCACAGCGTGATTATCAACCTCCTATAGAGGCACTGTGTGATTTACCAACCTCCTGTACTGGTACAATATGATTACCAACCTCCTGTACTGGCACAGTGTGATTTACCAACCTTCTCCATAGGCATAGAGTTATTTTTCAACCTCTTGTACTGGCATAGTGTGATTCAATGCATCTCCTGTACTGGCACCACATGATTTACCCACCTCCTGTACTGGCACAGTATGTTTTACCAAACCCCTGTTCTGGCAGTGTGATTTAGCAACATCCTGTACAGGCACACTGTGATTTTCCAACCTTCTGTACATTAAGCGTGACTATCCGACCCGAACCTGACCAGACCAGACCACACCCAACGACATATGCCAGGTTCGGGTCGGGTCTCTCTTCCGAGTCCAGCATTTGGGCTCGGGTCAGGTCGGGCTGGACGTGGACAATGCTGCCTTGCTCCGGGAAGTAATCTTCAATTGAACATTCAGGTCAAGGCAGGAAACGTGCAGTCCGGATTCCGCACTCTGCAGTGAGTGTCTCTATGACGTCATCGTGCTCATGCTGTAGCTTCCATGCATCCAAAAGTAATTCTACACTACAGTGCACTATGGATGCTCGTGTGTGAAAGTTAGGGCGGTGGGGTGGGGGGTGCATGCTGTTGGTTCCTGATGACGAGATCAAGCTCAGATTCCCAACTCCATCTGCACTATTCTGCAGGAATAGCCTGATGCCAGAACGGATGAACAGGATCATAATATTTGGACAAAGTAGAGCACAATAACCTGTTTACAGTCATAGAGTTTTACAGCACAGAAACAGACCCTTCGGCCCAACGCACCTGCGCCAACCATCAAGCACCCGTCCAATCTAATCCCATTTTCCAGCACTTGGCCCGTAGCCTTGTATGCTATGGCATTTCAAGTGTTCATCTAAATACTTTTTAAATGTTGTGAGGGTTCCTGCCTCTACCACCCCTTCAGGCAGTGTGTTCCAGATTCCAACCACTCACTGGGTGAAAAGTTTTTCCTTTAAACCTCCTGCCTCTTACCTTAAATCTATGCACCCGGTTATTGACCCCTCTGCTAAGGGAAAAAGTCCCTTCCTATCTATCCTATCTATGCCCCTCATAATTTTGTACACCTCAATCAGGTCCCCCCTCAGCCTTCTCCGCTCCAAGGTAAACAACCCCAGCCTAACCAGTTTCTCTTCATAGCTGAAATGCTCCAGCCCAGGCAACATCCTGGTGAATCTCCTCTGCACCCTCTCCAGTGCAATCACATCCTTCCTCTAGTGTGATGACCAGAATTGTACACAGAGTGTGGCCTAACCAGCATTTTATACAGCTCTAACATAACCTCCCTGCTCTTATATTCTATGCCTCGGCTAATAAAGGCAAGTATCCTGTATGCCTTCCTAACCACCTTATCTACCTGTGCTGCTGCCTTCAATTATCTATGGACAAGCACCCCAAGGTCCCTCTGACCCTCTGTACTCTCTAGGGTCCTACCATCCATTGTATATTCCCTTGCCTTGTTAGTCCTCCCAAAGTACATCACCTCACATTAATCAGGATTAAACTCCATCAGCCACTGCTCCGCCCATCTTACCAGCCCATCTATATCGTCCTGTATATGATATCATGTATAATGATATCATTAACTTTATTACAGTAGTCAGGTTGGGTTGGGTGGGGTGGGGTTGGGCACGGAAAAAAATTAAAGGACTCGGGCCCGGGTTGGATGTGGTCGGGTCGGGCATGGGTCAGGTTTCAATTTTATACCCGGGCAGGCCTTTACTGTACAGGCACAGTGTGACTTAACAACCTCCTGTACAGGCACAGTGTGATTTACCAACATTCTGTACAGGCACAGTGTGATTTAAAAACATCCTGCCCAGACACAGTGTGATTTACCAACCTCCTGTACAGTCAGAGAGTGATTTACCAACCTTCTGTACAGGCAGAGAGTGATTTACCAACATTCTGTACAGGCACAGTGTGATTTACCAATCGCCTGTACAGGCACAGTGTGATTTACCAATCTCCTGTACAGGCACAGGGTGACTTAACACACTGCTGTACAGGCACAGTGTGATTTACCAACCTTCTGTACAGACACAGTGTGTTTTAAAAACATCCTGCCCAGGCACAGCGTGATTTACCAACCTCCTGTTCAGGCACAGCGTGATTTACCAATCTTCTGTTCAGACACAGTCTGATTTAAAAATATCCTGCCCAGACACAGTGTGATTTACCAACCTCCTGTACAGTCAGAGAGTGATTTACCAACCTCCTGTACAGGCAGAGAGTGATTTACCAACATTCTGTACAGGCACAGTGTGACTTAACAACCTGCTGTACAGGCAGTGTGATTTACCAACATTCTGTATAGGCACAGTGTGATTTAAAAACATCCTGCCCAGACACAGTGTGATTTACCAATCTCCTGTACAGGCACAGGGTGATTTACCAACCTTCTGTACAGGCACAGTGTGACTTAACACACTGCTGTACAGACACAGTGTGTTTTAAAAACATCCTGCCCAGGCACATTGTGATTTACCAACCTCCTGCCCAGGCACAGCGTGGTTTACCAACCTCCTGTTCAGGCACAGCGTGATTTACCAACATTCTGTACAGGCACAGTGTGACATAACAACCTGCTGTACAGGCACAGTCTGATTTACCAACCTCCCGTACAGGCACAGCGTGATTTACCAACATTCTGTACAGGCACAGTGTGGTTTACCAACCTCCTGTACAGGCACAGCGTGATTTAACAACCTCCTGTACAGGCACAGCGTGATTTAACAACCTCCTGAACAGGCATTGTGCTATTTACCAACCTCCTGTCTGGCACTGCATGATTTAATAAATCTCCTGCCCAGCAACAGTATTATTTACCAACCTCCTGAACTGGCACAGTGTGATGTACCAACCTCTTGTACAGGCACCGTTTGATTTACCAAATTCCTGCACAGACATAGTGTGATTTCCCAACCTCCTGTACCGGCACAGTGTGATTTACCAACCTCTTGTACAAGCACAGTATGATGTACCAACCTCCTGTACAGGCACAGTTTGATTTACCGAGCTTGTGTACAGGCTCAGCATGATTTATCAACCTCCTGTACTGGCACAGTATGAATACCAACCTCCTGTACAGCACAGCGTAATTTATCAACTTCCTGTACAGGCACAGTGTTATTTACCAATCTCTGTACTGGCAAAGTATGAATACCAACCTATTTTACAGGCATTGTGTTATTTACCAATCTCCAGTATTGGCACAGTGTGATTTTACTGATTGCCCTTCAATCATTGCTCTTCAAATCATATAGGGAAAAACTGTTCCCACTCATGAAAGGATTGAGAATGAGAGGGCACAGATTTAAAGTAATTGGTGTAAGAAGCAAAAGCAACATGAGGAAAAACTTTTCACGCAGCGAGTGGTTAAGGTCTGGAATGCAGTGATTGAGATCGTGGTGGAGGCAGGTTCATTTGAAGCATTCAAAAGGGAATTAGAAAGTTATATGAAAAGGAAGAATGCGTAGGAGTAGGGGGTAAAGGTGGGGTGTGGCACTAGGTGAAATGCTCATTAGGAGAGCTGGTGTAGACACGATGAGCCGAATGGCCTCCTTCTGCACTAAGACTTTTGTGATATGCATGATGACCTCCTGCAGGTCATTTGCCTTACAAGGATTTAAAGGTTGGCTTCATCCCATTGATAGGAGGGGCAGGGGAAACTGCCATGGTTGCAGGCTATTTCCATATATTTGAAGGTAAAGGCCTACTCGGGTCTGGAAAAAAAAAACCCGACCTGAACCTGACAGAAGCACATTGGACCCGAGCCTGACCCGAGTCCTTCCAAATTTTCCCACGCCCGACCCGACCATAGTGCACTCACTGTACTTACCACTTTTGGATGGATGGAATGGAAGGAAGCTGCAGCATGAACGCAATGACGTCATAGAAACGCTCACTTGCTCACTGCGCAGACTCAGCTGTCAGAGTCTGTGGAGTCCAGATGCACGTTTCCCTCCTTGACGTCCCGGACTCCCAGCTCAGGCAGGCTTTTCAAATTTTGACGCTTACTTCCTCAACTTCCCTTTTCCACCCAGCAGAGCAAAAGGTAGTACTGTGTGTGTCCGACCCGGACCCGGCCCGACCCAAGCCCGAAAACCGGACCCGGAAGAGCGACCCAACCTGAACCAGACACATGTCATGGGGTCCTGTCCGGTTAGGGTCGGGTAGCAGGCCTTTATTTGAAGGGACCAACTCCTTGATTTCTAGCTCTATTTCTTCCTATGATGCTTATTTTTGGCCAAGGTGTGTGCAAGGTGAGCAGGAGGGAGGAAGTCCCAGTATGTCACTCCTGGCCCTGGTGAAACCTTCTGTACGCAAGTCCAGGGTGCGTTGGATCATCAGGATCTGTCTCTCTGCCTGCTTGCTCTGTTCAAGGGCCTCTAGAGGCCATCAGGTATAAGCAAGCTGTGCCCACTCACAGCTTCCATGGCCAGTGGGCTCCTCAAGCGATATATTGGAGCAAGATCTGACATCCAGCAGATGTGGCTGTAGCCCAGAAATTATTTCATTGTAAAGTTGGTGGGGTGGGTGTGGGGGTATCAATTGTATTTTATTTGTGGCACTCTCCAGAAAGGAGAGCACTTGAAAAAATGATTGGTGGCATCTGGTA
This sequence comes from Heterodontus francisci, assembly GCF_036365525.1. Taxonomy (NCBI): domain Eukaryota; kingdom Metazoa; phylum Chordata; class Chondrichthyes; order Heterodontiformes; family Heterodontidae; genus Heterodontus; species Heterodontus francisci. The sequence goes on along the minus strand of NC_090383.1, from coordinate 19,529,682 downwards.
CAAACCAGTGTCACCCCCACTGGGCCAACTAAAATAGAGCTCCCTGAAGGGGTAATTTTCCACCCTACTCTTAGATCTGACTAGTTGCAGTGAAGCTTACTTTGGGCGTGTTGCTAATTACCTAGTGCAGTTCTCTTTGTGACCAGAAGCACAGCAGGACATAACGCTGTTTAATTGATATGGATGATATTATGATTTAGCTTCAATATAAGCTTCTCTTAGTTTGATTGGCCTCATGTTCAGATCATTATTATCATAGTATCTTACTGCACAGAAGGAGGCCATTCAGCCTATTGTGCCTATGTCAGCTTTTTGAAACAAAAATCCAATTAGTCCCACTCCCCTGCTCTTACCCCATAGCACTGCAAATCTTTCCTTTTCAAGTATAAATGAAATTCCCTTTTGAAAGTTGAATCTGCTCCCACCACCCTTTAAGCCCAAAATTAGCAAGATATGACCCCATTCAGTAGTATTTACGGTTATTCCCGAGCATAACAAGTCGCTGTGTAAAAAAAATCTCATCTCCCCTGCTGCGGTCTCCTCAAATGAAGGGTAGAGCTGTAGTTCTGCTTAGTAGCAATGGGGCAACACAGTGCCACCTTGTTTATCTAACCAAAATAGGCTTGGCGCAGTCCTCAGTCCGCACTCCTGGCGTACCGCTGAGTGGAGATGGAGTTCTAAGGCATCTTCAGTCAGTAAGTGACAAAAGTAACTGCCCAAGCCAGGCTAGACTGACTGTTGTTTCACACTAGTGGACAGGAGTTGGGGTTAAGGTTGCTCTCTGCCTTTACATGGATAGAAGGAGCTTCTCATGTACTGGGAGATGCTGTCAACACCAGCATTGTGCAGCTCTTGAAGCAAAACAATCCTTTTCCTGGTTGGCCCAGATGTTGAATATGTTTCTAGGGTTTCCATAGCTGTCCTGCTGAATTATAACTCCAATGCAATATGTAATAATAGTGTATTACATGGTATAATGACCCTGGATGATATGTACACAATGCATTATAATATAACGCTCCTGGATTATATAATAATAGTGTACATAGTGCATTAATAATTCAGGACAGTTACACTATGTGTTACACAGTATTAAGATCCTGGATTATATCCTCATGTGCATTTTGGGGGCGAGTCGCATCAGACGCTATATTGGTGAGAGTGTTTATGTGCGCGTAGTGAACGGCTGCAGAAGCAAGCTGAGCGGGCAGATCATGACTGTCTAAGCTGATTTGATGCCAGTGGTGCTCCATCCAGTTGGACCGTGCCATACCACCTATCCTTTGTGAAAAAGTTTGTGCAGAAAAACACCTTTGACCACCGATCCATCAGACAGTGGTCTGCACGGAATGTCCTCAAGGCCCTACGGGAAAAGGAGATGGCGGATCCTGTCAGATGGTTCCCTGAGCAGACTGTCAAAGTCATTTGGCAGAATGCCTCATCACCAGAACTTTCAAACAAGCACCAAGACATAGCTTGGCTGGTGGTGAGAAGGGCCCTCCCCGTCCGATCCTGCCTGTATGCCTGGAATCTCACCACCTCCACATGCTACCCTCGAGATGGCTGTGGTGGGAAAGAGACTGTTCCTCACCTCCTTCTGGAATGTGCCTTTGCAAAGCAGGTGTGGAAAGAGATGCAGTGGTTTTTGTCGAGGTTCATCCCGAGCAGCTCGGGAACACAGGAGTCTGTGCTCTGCAGACTGTTCACAGGGACTCACACCGAGATAAACATCAACTGCTGCTGGAAGACCATCAATTCGGTGAAAGACGCTCTTCGGTCTGCCCAAAACGTGCACGTCTTCCAGCGCAAAGAGTTGTTCACGACCAAGTGTTGTAGGCTGGCACATTCCAAGGTCCAGGACTACGTGCTGAGGGACACAGTAAAGCTTGGGGCAGCAGCCGCAAAGGCTCAATGGGGAAAGGCCACTGTGTAAGGTCCTCCCACCATAGTGAACTGAAAGGCTGTATGCACCAAAATAGGGTTTGCTATAAAATGTACATTGCATGTAAACTGGAATGGAAGGGTTGTGAGGAAACTCACTTTTGTATTGAAGAAAATGGATTTCCTTTGCACTTTCTGGAATGTCAACTTGGAGCTGTTTTGAACTGTTTTGTAATGTATTTTTTTTTTTTACATATTTTTATGAATAAAGTACATCTTTGGAAAAAAAAAGCCAGTGGTGCTTTTTTGGAGCTCAATGCTCCAGGTAATACCCTCTGTTAACCATGCACAGTTGAACATGCATTCAGTAGCAGGAAAGATTGCCCACCAGTGCTATTTAAAGAGATCATCAACTGCTTGCAGGTTAGTTTCTGGTTGATTTCTTCTGGGTGTTGCTTTGATTCTACAAGTGTTTGGTGCTTTCTATAGTTGCTTAAATTTGCAAAAGTCTACAGGGAGTGATGTGACGGCTGAAGTAGTTTTTGCTTACTTCAAAATTTGTGCAGAAACCTGTTGCTTCCAGCCATGGGTGGACTAGTAGCCATTCCCCTTGGAATACAACATGGTTTGGAGAAAGAACAGAGGCCATGCAAAGCAGGATAAGCTTCTGGAAGAGGGAGGGGAGGAGGGTGAAGGGCTCTTAACAGGAGGCCATATCAGCCCAGGATGATCAGGGAGCAATTCTCCTACCTAAACCTCAGCGAGGAACAATGTGTGTGATGTCTGCACTTCAGTACGGATGTCCTCAATGAAATCTGCCATCCTCTGCAGCCTCACCAGCAACCTCCGAGCAGGCAAGGATCATATTACCAGTGGGTAAAGATGACTGTGGAAATGAACTTTTATGCGTCTCACTCCTTCCAGGCTGGAACTGCAGGTACTTGTAACACCTTGCAGTTTGCTATCCATTATTGCAGGAGGGTCACTTCATTGAGAGCTAACTTTATTTCATTTTTTCTTGCCAGAGAGAAGCAGGGGAGCAAGTACATGGCTTCCTAGGATTTCAGACTTCCCCATGGTACATGGTGTCATTGACTGCACACACATTACTTTACAGGCACAGCATGTTGACTCTATCCTATCCCAGAACTAAAATGGATTCCACTCCCTCAGCATCCAGCTGGTGTGCCACCATAGGCACAGAATCAATGCCTGGTATCCTGACGGCACTCATGATACCTGCATTCTTCTGTGCCAGCTGCATTTCAGGCACCATGGCAAACCAAAGGATGCCTACTGGGCAACAAGAGCTATCTACTGACATCATGGCTAATGACTCCAGTGCACAACCCAAGCTTGTATGCATAAAATGAAAGCTATGCTGGCACACAAAATGTGATCAAGCAGACCATAGGTATGCTGAAACAATGCTTCTGCTGCCTATACTGCTCTGGAGGAGCCCTGCAGTACTCAGCAGAGGGGTTGTCAAGATTCATCATTGTCTGCTGCATGCTGCACAACATTGCCATCAAGAGGGGACAGCCATAGTGACCAGCTATATATCAAGCAGCTCTAAAGCAGAGGGAATTGTGCCAGTGAGTATCATGCAATCTGTTTAGATGTGGCTATCATGATTGAATAGCTGACATTGTGTGCAAGCTGTGAGACGTGGGTGTAAGGCTTGCAGCAGTGCTAAGTGTGTGAGGGTGAGGTGGAGCTTATGAATGTCAGGTATGAGTACTGATTTGACAGAGGTTACTGGTAGGTGAGATGACTTCAGGAGTGTCTGACGCTAGTGGTGCAGTTGGTTGAGTATGGCAATTGAAGATGCATTCGCTGACTTAATCACTTATGTGAATTTCTCGCGGCACTACATCCAGGCCCTCGGGACTGGACTCCTGGCATTGACCTCCACAACTATTGGCTCCCACTGCCTTCTGACCATGTATCGAGAGAGCTTCCTGAACTCCTGCAGATTCAGGGCATCTATCCCAATTTCCACTTACTCAACCAAAGCCTCCAGTGCAGTGTCTGAAAATCTTGGAGCTCACTCTCTCCCATGTTGTGCCATTATTCAATGTTTCACAGGTCAGATTCACTTCCTGTATGACTGCCAGCACCTGCTCCTGTGACGATGCACCTCCCCTTTAAGCAGTGCAGACTAGCTTTAACTGGTGCTAGCCACTCATGATGTCGGCTCCCTGCTCAGGCATCCAGCCAATTAACAGTGCGGTTAGTATTGGCTGGGCACTGAAATCATTTGAAACAGAAGGCAGCACCAAGTTGGCGTGCTGCCTGCATTGCAGTCAACAAGCAAGGGTTAATCATACATCGAGATCCTCATGCCCGTTTTTGTGGCCGATTGAACTTAGCCCCCCTATGTTATATGTGATCTCATATCGTCTCCATCTCCAAGACTGCCTGCTTCCACCTCCATAACATTGCCCGTCTCCACCTCTGTCTCAGCTCATCTGCTGCTAAAACCCTCATCCTTACCTTTGTTACCGCCAGACCTGGCTATACCAATTGTCATGAAAACCCCCACCTGCCAAGAATGAGGCGTATTAATTTCATATGAACATTCATTTTAAACTAGAGTGAAGAAATGACTTGTCTTACAAGAGATTACCAGACACTTGGCTGGAGGACATTTGCATACTAAGAGACAGTGCTTGGAGAGACGAAAGATTTTCGCACTGATTCAATTAACAGAGATTGGGCTGGGCAACGATGATCGACATCTTGTCAGGGTGGGAGACAGCACTACATGCCCCCCACCTAGAGCGTTTGAATCCAGAAACGCAAGAAAGCTGGTCACATGACTAACTGGCTGGTCCAGGTTTTTTGAACTAGACACAGGACAGTTTGGGGTCAGACTGCAGAGTGTAATTGAAACTGGAACAAGACAGCCTCTCTCCTGGCTGGCTCTCACTTTCTCACAAGCCTCCAGACCCAGTGAAGTGGCTTAAACCTCAAGAGAGAAAAGGCTCCTACATCGAAACAAATTGAAGCGTGCACTGGGCCCCAACGAACAGCAAGGCTTTCCAGCAACCAAAGACTCCACATTGAACTTAAAGGACCATAAATAACTACCAGATATTGCCTCAAACTTTTCACCTTTCTTCTTTCTACTTTTTCTGTCTATCTGTGTGTGTGTTTATCACGTATGCATGCTCGCGTGGTCGTGTCGCATATTCGTAGTCGTTAACTGAATTAGAGTTTAAGATTAATAAACTTCCACCTTTCCTGTTTAAATCTAAGAAAACCTGTCTGATTTCTTTGCCTTACAATTGGAAAGCAATGAGCAAGGATTCACTGAGGGGGGGGGGGGGAAGCTAAAACACGGTGTTTTTAAAATTAAACCCTGTTATGGTTAGACCAGGCAAAGGCTGAGAGCCTAGAACCTGGTCACAACAGAAATTTGGGGGCTAGCGTCCTGGATTTGACCCACGGACAAATGACAATTCGAAGTGGGAAGCCAAATTGATCCCAGTCAAAAGAGAGAAAAGATTTCAATACAGGTTTTCTTGTGGTTGTGCGTGCTAGAATACTAACATGAAGTCAGTAACTCCCCAAGCCAGTGTGAAGAAACTTGGGATAAGTTAAAAGCACTGTCTATGCATGAGTTGAGGAAAATGGCTGAGCAGTGTGGGATCACTGTCTGTGCCAAGGCTAGAAATTCTGAACTCCTAAGACTAGTGGCTAACCATTTTCCCCTTGAATCTGAAGAAGCAGAAACAGGGTTAGAAGTAGACTCTGACAGGGTATTGCTATCAAAGATACAACTGGAACAGAGGAAACTTGAATTAGAAGACAAGGAAAGAGAAAGAGAAGAGAAAGAAAGAGACAGGAGAGAGAAAGAGAAAGAACCTTCCAGAAAGAATGCGCAGAGAGAGAGCTGAGGGGACTTGAGTTAAATAGGGGTGACAGAGTAACCCCAGTGAAAGCATGGTCAATATGGAGGAGTGTAATTCAGGGCAGGGTACAGAATTGTTAAAACTTTCCCAACTGATCCTAAAATTCAATGAGGGAGACGTGGAAGCCTTTTTTGTGTCTTTTGAAAAACTGGCAAGGCAGTTAAAGTGGCCAGCTGAGGCTTGGACTCTCCTGCTACAAAGCAAGTTAATAGGAAAAGCCCATGAGGTTTATTCCATGTTACCAGATGAAAGTTCATCAGATTATGAACTGACAAAAAAATGCTATCCTCGGGGCATATGAGTTAGTACCGGAAGCCTATCACCAAAAGTTTAGGACCCTTAAGAAGCAAGCTGATCTCAAACTTGGAGTTTGAGAGAAATAAGCAGCTGGCTTTTGACTGAGGGCTCTTAAAGTGTAACTGAGCTATGAAAATCTCAGGGAAGTAATTTTGCTAGAGGAATTTAAAAACTCTATCCCACTCTCCATAAAGATACATGTAGAGGAACAGAAGGCTCATAGAGCCTGGCAGGCAGCATTTCTGACCGATGAGTTTGCTCACATTTATAAGCCGGTTTCCCAGGGAAAAACCTTTCCTAATCACTGCCACAAATCCGAAAAGGACAAGGGTGGGAAGGTGATAGAAGTCCAAGCAGTCCTGGGAGGGAAAGAAAAGCAGGAGACACAGGGGGCCCTCCTCCAGCCAAAAACGAAGCTGCTGTAAGCAGGAGTGAGACCCAGAGAACTGTGTGCTTCCATTGTAATAAAGCAGGGCATCTAAGAGCTGACTGCTGGAAACTAAAGGCAAAACCTGTATGGTTAATCAGGGCACACCCATGCAGTGAAGGAGAAGGGACCCTGACGGAAAGCACAGCAGAACAAGCTGTGGCTTTAGCTGCAGTAAGTGTCAGACCCAAGAAGCTTAATGCTGCAAGTGCAAGAGATTTAAAAACACTGTGTTTTAGCTCCCCCTCAGTGAATTCTTGTTCACTGCTTTCCAATTGTAAGGCAAAGAAATCAGACTGGTTTTCTTAGATTTAAACAGGGAAGGTGAAAGTTGATTAATCTTAAACTCTAATTCAGTCAACGACTACAAATTTGCGACGCGAACACGCTAGCATGCATACGTGATAAACACACACGCAGATAAATACTGAAAAAGTAGAAAGAATAATATTTACGGTCCTTTAATTTCAATGTGGAGTCTTTGGTTGCTGGAAAGTCTTGCTGTTCGTTGGGGCCCAGTGTACGCTTCAATTTGTTTCGATGTAGGAGCCTTTTCTCTCTCTCGAGGTTTAAACGACTTCAGTGGGTCCGGTGTTTTTAAAATTAAACCCTGTTACGGTTAGACCAGGCAAAGGCTGAGAGGAAAACCCTAGATCCCTATCTCACCTGGTCACAACACAATGCTGGCCTTGCAGGCCTCCCATGTACCACTCTGTAAACGTGAACTCATCCAAAAATCTGCTGTCCGTATTGTAACCCAAACCAAGTCATGCTCATCCATTACCCACGTGTTTCCTGACCTATATTTATTTCAAAATTCTCATCCCCACGTTCAAATCTCCTCATGGCCTCGCCCCACCCCATCCCTGTTAAACTCCTCTAGTCCTCCAACCTTCCAAGATTTCTGCGCTCCTTCAGTTGTGGCGTCTTGCACACTCTTGATTTCCTTCACTCCACCATTAGCAGCCATGCCTTCAACTGTCTAATCTCTGGAATTCCCTCCTAAACCTCCATCTCTCTCGGCTCCTTTTTAAGATGCTTCTTAAAAAGTACCACTTTGACTAAGCTTTTGGACACCTGTCATATCTTTTTATCAAATCTTGTCTGCTAACACTCTGGTGAAGTGCCTTGAGATGTCTTACTACGTTAAACGCACTATATAAATTCAAGTTGTTGTTACACATGAGGACAGTCCTGTACCATGTGTTACAAGGTATACATTCCTGTATTATATAATACATTGTCCTTATATAAACACTGCTGGAAGGGGGGGCAGGGTGGGGTGGGGGAGGGCATCTTGAACATGGGGACATAAATGTAATATCTCAGTCAGGCCATTCCAGAGAGAAATTATGAAACATTTCTGCACGTAAACAATGGCAGAAGTGTGGAATTCTATCCCACAAAAAGCAGTAAATGCTAGCTCAATTAATATTTTAAAATCTGAGATCAGTAGATTTTTGCTAGACAAAGGTATAAAAGTAAATGGAGCCAAGGCCGGACAAGATACAGATCAGCCATGATCTCATTGAATGGCAGAACAGGCTTGAGGAGCTAAATGACTTACTCCCGTTCTTACATAATACACTGTGTGTTACATGGTACAACACAGAACTGGGACTTCTTTACCGAATTAACTTTCTCACTGCACACTACTACAATTTAACTCTGCGATTGACTGGCTCCCACCATGACGAAGCTCAGAGATTTCTAGGTCAAACTGCACACTGATCCAAGGATGGAATGAGTGGTGTCAGTGCAGAGAAGACTTCCATTTCATACCTGAAAGGAGCTGGAATAGCAACTTGGCAATCTGGAGAAGAAGGATATTACTGAAGATTGTGGGCAGACCAATTTAGATATTAATGATGGAATAGATTACTCTACAGAGAGCTGGCATGGACTAGATGGGTCGAATGGCTTCCTTCTGTGCCATAATGACTCTATGACTCTTTGATTGTAGTAACTCCATACTAAGAATCTAGGAAAATATGCTGTGTGCCAATATGTGCCTTCCAAACAGACTTGTACTGAGAGAATGACACATCTCAGCTATAGTAGGAGCTCAATATTCTCAAAACATGAGCTCAGTGTTGGGTATCATATACTAGAGTGTACTCCTGAATCAAAGAATCAGATGATTTTTTTTTTCTGCCCACTTTAGGACTTTGACACTTGAACTTTAGTATCTCATCTGGCACAGATAATTGCCAAAATGCTGTCCAGCAAGCAGTTTCAGGATGTGAGAGGTAGTATTACCAAGCCTCCAGGATTGTCCTGAAGTCTCCAGGAATTACACATTAGTCTCCAGGACACTGCTGTGACCAACCCAGAAGAAAAATCACAGGAACATTAAAACAAGACATTTTCTTTCAACACTTTTGTTTATTGGTTATAAAAATGTTGAAGTTGGGACAGAAAAGGCTGTTTGACTGACAGTTACAAACCATCCAATCGGGTAATGAAAAGTCTGTTTGCTTTCCAATTGGTGTGGGAAGGTGTCACACCATGAGAATGGCCATTTTAGGTGATCAGTCGGGTGAGATTAGGGGTGGGGCAGTGGTAGGAAGGAGGTCTCCGAATTCTTATGTTCATATGTTCGAAATCTCCCAAGATCCTGCTAGAGTTGGCAATCCTAGGAAGAGGTGTTCAAGGTTTCAGCAATGTGATTGATGTATTGCACTACACTGAAGAACCATATTGAAAAGAGCACTCCAAGAGACCGCCTACATTAAACAAAGAAAGGTACGAATACAGTAAAGCCACACTTAAGCTCTGTGGATAAATGTTCTCTAAGAAAAAAAGATACAGCTGTGAAGAAAAAGAGCATGCCCTGGAAACCCAAGTGAAATCAGGAGCCTACGAGGAACATGAAATCATTGTGCTGGATTCATACCAAATTTGCCACTGACACACAGCCAGTATGGAAGCTAACCAGAAAGAATGTGCAATGAAGCAGGGGAATGGTTCTGTATTTAAATTAAAAGCGACCATTACCAAGGAATCAGTCATTTCTATTCATTGGTTTCCCCTTGCAGTCCACTGTGGAGCAAGTGACAACGGCCAGAACAACTTATATTTATAAAGTGTCTTTGACATTGAAAAACATTCCAAGGTAATTCACCGAGGTGTGATGAGAGGTGAGAGTGCTACCACTGAGGGAAGGGTGACACAACAGGCAATTTCCCCAGGGTTGTAGTCTCTGCAGTATTAGCAACAGCAAGCTGCTGCTTATGTTTTTGTATAGCAATTCAGGTATCACAGGTATAAGAAACTAATATGTTCTTTTCCCCCTACTGTGAGCACGGTTGCTCGCAGAGAACCAGCTAACAAGGGCACAGGTCAGCAGTATTGCAGCTTATCCACATGACCTCTGCTTATTTATCCTTCTGCCTTTTTTTGGTTCAGTTTTACTGCAAAGTCGAGTGAGAGCAGATGGAAGCTGATCTTACTACTGCCAATATCCAAAAACTATTCACTGAAATAATTGTTTCCATCTGGAATCTTCTGTGTAACAGGATGGGCCTTGACCCATTTTTCTCTCTATTATATAGAATTATCAGTTGTCTCCTGGTATAGTTTCAGTCACCTAAGGGGATTGGAGAGGAATTTCCCATATTTTTATTTTCCCAAATTGGCTTAGGTTTTTATCTATTGTTTTTGCCTCTCCCAGGAGATCACTTGGTTTCAAGTGGGTTAGGGATTGTGTTTTTTATGAAACATAAGGTACATTAATTGCATAGGATAGGCTGGATGGAACAGTGAGTCTTTTCATGTCCATCATTGCTCGTACGTTTGTGTCTTTAAGCCAGTACATTCTCTATTTTATAACTGAGACTTGGGTTTCTGTTCTAGTGTCAGCCTTGGCTTAGTGGTACAACCCTCATCTCTGAATCTAAAGGTTGTGGGTTCAAGCCCCACTTCAAAGGTTTGAGGGTATCAACTTGGCTGACACGTAAGTGCATTACTGAGGGAAAATATTCCAGCTGAACCACGTTTGCATCTACCAGACCACATTACAGAATAATTTCCTTTCCATTCTGACATCCTGGTAGCTTGTGTCCTCATTTCTAATGTAATCAACAACAACTTGCAATTATATAGCACCTTTACTGTAGAAAAACATCCCAAGGTATAAAATGACGCAAATATTGACACTGAGCCAAAGGAGATATTGGGAGAGGTGATTAAAAGCTTGGTCAAGGAGGTAGGCTTTAAGGAGCAGAGGGAAGTGGAGAGGCAAAAAGGTTTAGGGAGAGAATTCTAGAGCTTAGGGCCTTGACGGCTGAAGAAATGGCTGCAGATTGTGTAGGAAAGGTAAATAGAATGTTAATGCTATTTATTGTCTTGCCTACATTTCTCAGACAATCTGTCATCTCAACTTTTTGCTTCATGCAAACTGGCTCTGCCTTTCTTTATCTGATTTGTTATCGTGCCCTGGGTTCTTCTTCTTCTTTGGCCTCCTTGTCTCGGGAGACAATGGGTAAGCGCCTGGAGGTGGTCAGTGGTTTGTGGAGCAGCGCCTGGAATGGCTATAGTGGCTATTGTGCCCTGGGTTACTGGAGGGATAAATTGTACCAGTTGTTCCTCTGTGCAAGTCCATCTCAAAGTACACTCATCACAAGTATTTTTGTATCCCAGAGAATCAACTTGATGATTCTCATTATCACCTTCCATAGCCTCACCCCTGATGTCCTCCAGATCTGCAGACATCCTATAATCTGTCAACACCAGTCTACTTCTCATTCTCCAACACCTCTGCTCTTTTCTTACCCCATGTCCTCTGGAACTCCATCGTTCACAAATCTGCCTGTTACTTCCCTCCCTGCTTTCATAAAACCTCTTTAAGGATGTCTTGTTTGGCCAGACATTTGACCTCTCCTTGAATCTCTTCCTTCCTTACCCAGTCACTGCAAGCCACTCTGCTCTGTAAAGTGCTCTGAGCCAAGTTTTTGTAAGTTAACAAGCACTATAGAAAAGTTAGTACTGCTACATCTGATAACGCTGTATTTTATTGGCATCTCCTGCCATTTTTATGGTTCTCCAACACTGGAAACAAAGGGGGATAATTTTCTGAGCCTGTGCTTTGGTGGAGAGCTTCACCCGTGTCTATTGAGCAATTGTTGGTAATGCTCTTACATTCACAGATTATTCAGTAGGTATATTTACAAGTTAATAAATTGAAAGTCTCACAATAACACTGGTTTGTCAGTAGTCTCTTTCTTTCTAACTGCTGTTATGTGTAAGACTATTCAATGGATAGAGTAGTGTAATGGTTGGGTTACTGGACTGGACATAAGTTCAAATTCCACTATGGTAGTTTGAGAATGTGAATATGGTGTTTAAAAAAAAAGGGAATAAAAAGTTGGTATCACTATAAGTAACCCTAAAGCTGTCAGATTGTTGTAAAAACCCAACTGGTTCATTCATGTCCTTTAGGGAAGGAAACCTGCCATCTTTACCTAACTCTAGCCCCGCACCAATGTGGTTAACTCTTAGCTGCCCACTAGCAATCCATTCAAGGGCACTTAGGGATGGGCAATAAATGCCAGTCTTGCCAGCGAAGTCCAAATCTATGAATGACTAATAAAAAAATTGCATTGTCTCCCTCAAAGCCAATTGTACTCTGTATCACCTACAGTAATTTAACAAATTGTATCACTTAAATCTATTTTTGGAATGTACAAATACTTGAACTCTGTGCTTGATCCTTTGTAATGGGATGCTTTGTCTTCTGGTAAATTATATTAGACCTATCTCTGTACCTACAGAAACTGGTACCCGTGATATGACAAACCCTCATGTAACAAGACAGGCTCTCAGGAGTAACATTGGAGAAACTGTTAATGCTAAAAAGTCACCTTTAAAGAGGTCTTGAGTAAGACTAACGAAAAGCTGATTAATTATTTGGGCTAGACAAAGCCCCCACTGTTAAAACTAATAATTGGATCACAAATGTAAACTCTGAGAAACAACAGCTAACAACTGTCTGGGTCAGTAAAATTCTGTTACAACAACTGGGATACATATTGGACCACTGACTAGGTGGAGAGCAGCTGAGCACCAGACCCTCTGAAAGATGGACATCGAAAAATCATCCCTTAAACTGAGGGGAGCAGAGCATTAAGAATAAAGAGTTTTTTTGTTTATTAGCTTGTAAATGTACCTACTGAGTCATACATAACCATAAGAACATTTTATATAGGTATTAGCTGTGGCTTAGTGATAGCACTCTTGCTTCTAAGTCAGAAGACCATTCACTACAGGACTGAGGGAGTGCTGCCCTGTCAGAGGTGGCATCTTTCAGTGTTAAACCAAGGTCCCAGCTGCCCTCTCAGGTGAACGTAAAAGATCCCATGGCACTATGTGAACCTCACCAAAATGGGAACCTACTAAAGGGGGTGTGGGAGTACAAGACTGGGATAAGAAGCTGGTGCAAACAGTTGAAAATTCGCCAAACTGTAGATAGTGGTCCCCTACATAAGAAGGAAGAATTAACTTGTGTTGCCCAGAAGTATTCCAGGCTAAGTCAGGCCTGGACTCCATTGTGGGCTCCACTTGTGCTCCTCCATTGACCTGGAGCCTGATATCTTTCTGGTGTCTAGGTTACTGGATATTCATGAGGCAGGAGTCACTAGATATCTAGAGAGTGATGTCATCCAGCTACTTTTCAAATACCCCCACCAATACCCCCTCCTCCGGGCCACAGGAACTCCATTGCACACCCTGTGCAGTGCAGACCTGATGCCTACAGATCCTGCCCAATTTCCTGCCCCTCCACTGGCCTATCGCCCGTTTTATGCTGGATCTCCACCCCAGGCCCCGACGAAGATAGAAATCTGTAATCGCCCAGCATCACATGGTCAGCGCTTGTCACATGCCAGGTGTTAAACTGAGGCTCTTTCAGCCAATTTAGGTTGCTGTGAAAGATCCCATTTGAAGAAGAGCAGGGTGTCCAACTGACGTTCTGGCCAACATTTCTCCCTCAATCAACATAATCAGTAACAGATTAATTGTTATTCTCAGTAACATTTTTTATGGGCTCTTGCAGTGCATAAATCAACTGCTGCATTTGCCTACTTAACAAAAGTGATTTTATAAGAATGTGATAAGTTGGTATACATATGCAAATTTTTCCTTTAATAATATAGTGTTAGTTTCCATTAAAAGCCCACAAAACAAGGGCTATGAGTAACTTATTTCTAGCGCAACTTGAGTACGAGTTAGAGGGTCTGTTTTTGTGTTTGGTGTGATTGAAGACAAGCCATATTTGTGCCATGGATACAACAATTGGGGGATCTCATGACATCAAATTCCACTACGCATGGGATTCTCCCTACATTTTCCAAGCACAAACCACTGCCAGTAGTTAACACCTTATGTAATTTAGTGTTAAATAACTACATACAAGCAAACATATTCAGGTACAGAAAATATCGAAGGGAGTTTGTTTACCAGGTGTCCAGAGAGAAGAGGAAACGGAGTTATCTATTGACTTTATCCTATCCTGTGCCTCAGACTTTAAAAATAAACTTAAAAATTGATATATCTGGCAGGATTTACAATGGAAAGCTGAGATTACCACATTTTATCTAGGACATCCTTGTATTTCCAATACAATGTGCTCATTTCACCCTGCAGGTGTAATCACAGGCATCAGTCAATCTACCATGTCTAACGGTTGTCTGATTTTATCATTTAATTTGTTATAGTTGCAGTGGTTAAGAGAATAGGTTGTCATATCTCTTTGGTTAAACTCACAGTTAATGAGCAAATGCATTTCGGAGGTTGCAGTATTGCTGGTTCCTAAAGGTTGGAAGCCACTAGACAATTTTTGAAGGGACAGAACCATTGAACTTTACGGCATGGAAGGAGGCCATTCAGCTCATTGTCTCTGTGCCATCCCTTTGCTAGAACAATTCAAAATTAGTCCCACTGCCCTGTTTCCCTCCCCATAGCTTTGTATCTTCTTTTCCTTCAAATATTTACTAAGTTTTCCTCAAATGTACCTGCATCAACCACTCTTTATGGCAAAGGTCATATGAATGTTTGACGACATAAATTTGTGCATGATGCAAAGATCCTCATGTTTGCCATGCAACATTGTAACCACTTTTTAAAAGTTCTGTGCTGATCCACTCTCTATAAAAGATATGAGAAGACTCTCAGGACTGGCTGGTGTATAAATTCTATGTTCCCCTCAAAACCTATTATTTATACTGGGCTGTTTGTTCTATATTCCTTTTCAACAGCAATTAATATTTAGTGTGGACTTTACTTTATGTTTGTTGTTTGGGTCTGCACTATGGGGTGATATTAATTGCATTTATTTATACCAACAGCACACTGTACAGTATAATTTTGGCCTAGCCAGAATTAGAATTAGAATTAGAACATTACAGCGCAGTACAGGCCCTTCCGCCCTCGATGTTGCGCCGACCATCTGACCTACACTATTCCATTTTCATCCATATGTCTATCCAATGACCACTTAAATGCCCTTAAAGTTGGCGAGTCTACGACTGTTGCAGGCAGGGCGTTCCACGCCCCTACTACTCTCTGCGTAAAGAAACTACCTCTGACATCTGTCCGATATCTTTCACCCCTCAACTTAAAGCTATGTCCCCTCGTGTTTGCCATCATCATCCGAGGAAAAAGACTCTCACTATCCACCCTATCTAACCCTCTGATTATCTTGTATGTCTCTATTAAGTCACCTCTCCTCCTCCTTCTCTCTTAACGAAAACAACCCCAAGTCCCTCAGCCTTTCCTCGTAAGACCTTCCTTCCATACCAGGCAACATCCTAGTAAATCTCCTCTGCACCCTTTCCAAAGCTTCCACATCCTTCCTATAATGCGGTGACCAGAACTGCACGCAATACTCAAGGTGCGGCCTCACCAGAGTTTTGTACAGCTGCATCATGACCTCGTGGCTCCGAAACTCGATCCCCCTACTAATAAAAGCTAACACACCATATGCCTTCTTAACAGCCCTATTAACCTGGGTAGCAACTTTCAGGGATTTATGTACCTGGACACCAAGATCTCTCTGCTCATCTACACTACCAAGAATCTTCCCATTAGCCCAGTACTCTGCATTGCTGTTATTCCTTCCAAAGTGAATCACCTCACACTTCTCCGCATTAAACTCCATTTGCCATCTCTCAGCCCAGCTCTGCAGCTATCTATGTCCCTCTGTACCCTACAACACCCTTCGACACTATCCACAACTCCACCGACCTTCGTGTCATCCGCAAATTTACTAACCCACCCTTCTACACCCTCATCCAGGTCATTTATAAAAATGACAAACAGCAGTGGCCCCAAAACAGAACCTTGCGGTACACCACTAGTAACTAAACTCCAGGATGAACATTTGCCATCAACCACCACCCTCTGTCTTCTTTCAGCTAGCCAATTTCTGATCCAAAGCTCTAAATCACCTTCAACCCCATACTTACGTATTTTCTGCAATAGCCTACCGTGGGGAACCTTATCAAACGCCTTACTGAAATCCATATACACCACATCCACGGCTTTACCCTCATCCACCTGTTTGGTCACCTTCTCGAAAAACTCAATAAGGTTTGTGAGGCACGACCTACCTTTCACAAAACCGTGCTGACTATCGCAAATGAACTTATTCTTTTCAAAATGATTATAAATCCTATCTCTTATAACCTTTTCCAACATTTTACCCACAACCGAAGTAAGGCTCACAGGTCTATAATTACCAGGGCTGTCTCTACTCCCCTTCTTGAACAAGGGGACAACATTTGCTATCCTCCAGTCTTCCGGCACTACTCCTGTCGACAATGACGACATAAAGATCAACAACAACGGCTCTGCAATCTCCTCCCTGGCTTCCCAGAGAATCCTAGGATAAATCCCATCTGGCCCAGGGGACTTATCTATTTTCACTCTTTCCAAAATTGCTAACACCTCCTCCTTGTGAATCTCAATCCCATCTAGCCTAGTAGGCTGTATCTCAGTAATCTCCTCGGCAACATTTTCTTTCTCTACTGTAAATACTGACGAAAAATATTCATTTAACGCTTCCCCTATCTCCTCTGATTCCGCACACAACTTCCCACTACTATCCTTGATTGGCCCTGTTCTAACTCTTATCATTCTTTTATTCCTGATATACCTATAGAAAGCCTTAGGGTTTTCTTTGATCCTATCCGCCAATGACTTCTCGTGTCCTCTCCTTGCTCTTCTTAGCCCTCCCTTTAGATCCTTCCTGGCTAGCTTGTAACTCTCAAGCGCCCTAACTGAGCCTTCACGTCTCATCCTAACATAAGCCGCCCTCTTCCTCTTGACAAGCGCTTCAACTTCTTGAGTAAACCACGGCTCCCTCGCTCGACAACTTCCTCCCTGCCTGACAGGTACATACTTATCAAGGACACGCATTAGCTGCTCCTTGAATAAGCTCCACATTTCGTTTGTGCCCATCCCCTGCAGTTTCCTTCCCCATCCTACACATCCTAAATCTTGCCTAATCGCGCCATAATTTCCTTTCCCCCAGCTATAATTCTTGCCCTGCGGTATATACCTGTCCCTGCCCATCGCAAGGATGTAGGAAATGCAATATTTGAGAACTGTAAGGTATAAAGAAAGAAAAAGGAAAGTCATGCTTTTATATAATGCCTTTCAAAACCTTGGTACATCCTAAAGCACTTTACAGACAATGAAGTACTTTTTGAAGTATAATCACTCTTGTAATGTAGGAAACGCAGCAGCTAATTTTCACACAACAGGTTCCCACAAACAGCAATGAAATAAATGACTAGATAATCTGCTTCAGTGCTGTTGATTGAGGAATAAGTGTTGGCCAGGACTCTGGGGAGAATTTACATCTTAAGAGGGCAGATGAAGCCTCAGTTTCACATCTCATCTGAAGGCCGGCACCCCTGACAGTGCTTCCTCTGTACTGGGAGTGTTGGCGTACATTCTGTACTCAAATTGGATTGGGATTTGAACCCATGACCTCCTGACTCAGAGGCAAGAATGCTACCACTGAGCCACAGCTGACACTGACATATGGAATCTTTAACTCTTACCATGCAAAGTTGTGGATCCTTACTATATTGAGAGGGATTCTTCCATTTCCATGGCCAAAGAGTGGAAGCCAAATCCTGTGTAAAATGGGAGTCATATGTTGGGCTTTACAGAGCTTAGAATGTGGCCTTTAAAAAGCCTGTTCGGGCTGAAGATTGCAGCAGCAGGCTGGGTGAGCAGCAGGAAAGTAAGGTAGAGTGCTGGGCACAGTTAGTTGATTCTCAGCGATCCTCACTGGAAATCAATCTTTTCCCGCCAGTTTTCAAGAATGTCTACCACAGGGGCAGCTAGCACATGCAGCCAAACGAGGCACCA
The DNA here is from genome assembly GCF_036365525.1 of Heterodontus francisci. Taxonomy (NCBI): domain Eukaryota; kingdom Metazoa; phylum Chordata; class Chondrichthyes; order Heterodontiformes; family Heterodontidae; genus Heterodontus; species Heterodontus francisci. Next base: position 19,511,784 of record NC_090383.1, on the reverse strand, counting down.
GGGTATGGCACACAAACACAGAAGATAATTCCATAATTTCAAAGGCCTCGAATTTAACACCGCCCACTCAGCAGAAACCGGGTTGGGGGAGGGGAGGCAGTAGTTAAAATAAGGGCAGTGACTTACCCCACCCCTGTGGTCCTGCTGTACCTGATCTTAACCTGCTGTTTTGAGGTGTGCGGGATACCTGCAGGAAGAAAGGTGGGTCCTGATTAAATATGCAGATCTGGTCCCAATGATATCATGTCATTATGAACACACTTATTTCAATCCATTTCTGCACATAAATAAAATTTACCTTTGTGAAAATGTCAATATTTGTTCTACAATCAAATCTAAATCTTCTTGTTGAACACAAAAATCGCTCTCCCATAAGCAGACACCCCTAGCTCCCTCTGATCCAAATTGGGATCTGTGGTGCAAAATGATTGAAATAGCGTTAGGTTTGGCTGGATGTAATCCTGGAGGTTTCATCACATGACTTCCTCCCTTCACCTGCCCAACATCTCCATTTTCATGGCACAACACTTTACCATGCCCATTGGAAAGCAATCAGATTCTTCATTTACCCGAATGGATGATTCTTGATGTAGTCAAATAGCCTCAGGAACATAGGAACAGGAGTAGGCCATTCAGCCCGTCGAGCTTGCTCCGCCATTCAATTAGATCATGGTTGATCATCTACCTCAATGCCACTTTCCCACACTATCCCCTGATGTCATTAGTATCCTTTTCTTGCCAACTCCAACAGTTATATAACTAATAAACAAAAGTGTTGAATGAATTTTTTTTTAATGGTCCTATGATTTTTCTCCTGGGTTACTCCCAGCAGTGTCCTGGAGATTAATCTTCAATTCCTGGAAACTCCAGGACAATCCTGGAGGATAGGCAACCATCAATATTGTGCTGTGGACTCTGGATTTATACATCGAATTTCCACTACACAGCCCTGCTACTCCTGAGGAGGTTTGAGGCCAGAGGCCTTTGTATGTGTCCGAATTACCAAACAGATTTATTCACAGATGGAGCCTTTCACAGTAAAATACAGCCAGTTGTCACAGCCGGCTCAAAGCACAAGGTAATTTCAAATTAGATCACAAATTAAAAGTCAAACCTTTGGATTTGAGGGACCTATGAGATGCAGTGGTGTGCTGCTGTTTGCGAGGTGTCACCAAGCTCACAGCTGATCCTTGGGAGGAGTCTGAGTCCCTTAGAATGGCCTTCCTTTATAGACTGTTCGAGTAAAGTTGGACAGGCTTATCCCTACCAATTATAGACTTATTCATGAATTGCATAGGCTTTCCCACCTACAGAGTTTAGCATCTTTTCTCCATGTGTGTTGTGACTCAGTTCAAAGTCGTATCAAGCGGGAATATCAGAAATATCCAAACTGTACCTTCCTTGCCCCCCTTTCATGTGCAGAGTTGTCTGCTGAGAAACCAATTTGCCAGGATAAGGCAAGTGGACAGCAGGTTTGTAGCACGTACAATCAACTTGTCATTGATCATCTTTAGAGGGTGGGGAAAGCGAAGTCAACAAGGGTAGACTTTGATACAAGCTTTACCTGAATAGATTGTGACGCAGGCTAACTTGATACACATTAAATGTTTCTAGCATTTGAGTCAGTGTATCTTCTCAGACACGGTAGAGTGAATTTTATAAATGCTTTTTCCTGGCAGAGAAGCTCACCCATTGGGAGTACATATCAGAAAATTACATGGTCTCCCCACGTCCCCCCCAGGATATTCTATTAACAGCACTCATTTGTAAAATATACCCTTATGTCTGTTAGCAATTAACAGTGACAGGCTTCCTTCTATAAGCTTCAAGCAAGGTCAAGAGAGAGAAGGCTGACTTCCTCCCATGTAGTAGCAGAAGCCATTTTGAGGTTAGGGGCTTTGTTGAAAGAGCTTGGCTGCAAAACTCAGCTTTGTCGTGCCTTTAGTTTCAATGCTATGTGTGCTGTTTTGGGACCAAAATGGCATCTGTGTTGCACTTGCACACTTCCAGAATGGCTCTTGCTGGCTGCTATTTTGGGGAGGGCGTTAGCGTGGGTATTAGCAGCATTCGCCAGATGTATGCAGTGTAGGAAGATTGTGACACCAGTCAGCATGCAATGCTGATTTGATGCCAGCGCTGTCATTTTTGACCTCAATGCTCCAGCTAATACCCTCTCTTAAACACATATGGCTGAAGATGTGTTCAACAACAAGGACCCGCACCAGCACTTCTTAAAGGGATCATTAACTATTTCAGTAATATAAAAGCAAAATACTGCAGATGCTGGAAATCTGAAATAAAAACAAGAAATGCTAGAAATACTCAGCAGGTCTGACAGCATCTGTGGAAAGAGAAGCAGAGTTAATGTTTCAGGTCAGTGACCCTTCTTCGGAACTCCGTTGCACATGGAGAAGGCCTTAATTCTGACTTCAAGGATGCTAGTCAGACTATTTGTTCCCAGTCCTGGGTGTTGTAGTTACCAACCCCATGGGCTGCAGCATGAAAGGGAGATTGAGCAGAAGCAGTACAGAAGAGGACAAACTACTGGTAGAGGGAGGAGGAGGGGGAAGCAGGGCTCTCAGCTGGAGACCTTAACCACCCAAGGTCTACAGGGAGCAGCTCATACCTCAATCTAGGCCAGGAACAGTGGGCTAAATTTTCAGGCTATACTGGGGGTGAGAACGGAGATAGACAGTGCCTGAAAATACCGGCGCCAGGCTGCATGTTGGTTTCGAGACGCCATTCCTGGCGCCGGAAATGTTCACCAGGGTGGGGGAGAGCGGGACAGCGAATCTGTCCACGTCCTAATTAAAGCCAATTAAAGTAGTTAAACAGCTTATTAGAGAGGGAGGTTGAAATTTTTACAAAGGTGCATGGGTTCCATGTCGTGTCTGGCGCTGACCAGCTGAAAGGAGGTGGGTACAGAATGGGGAACCAATCATGGCACCCCCAAGGGAATTAGCTTGGCCTCATGAGAATCAGCAGTGCAGAGGGGGACTTGGCCTTAGGGAATGATGTGCCCTTGGTGCTGTGCAGGTGGTAGGGAGAGTAGGCAATCAGCGCTCGCGCACTGAATGGGTTCGTCACCCTCTAGCATCACAGGGTCAGAAGAGCAGGGAGCGAGGCTGTCAATCACAAAAGGAAGGCTGCAGCTGGCAATGGGGGCATGACTCTTGGACTCTGAGCCCAGTGGTGATGAGGGCAACACCTTCCTCAGGAAGGGCGGAGCCCTGGGCAGAAGGAGGGCACGGGAGAGAAGGGCAAGAAAGCAATGGAGGCCAAATTCTCAACAAAGGATCTACCACCACAGAGGGAGCTACCTGGAGGTGACAAAGACCCAGTGCCGCAGGAGACTGTGACTCTCCAGGCAGATGGTGACCTCGCACCGACAACCTCACACCTCGCAGTACTGGTTGCCATGCCCTGCCAGTAGCCACCAAAGTCACTGTAGTGTTGAACTTCTTCACTTCAGGCTCCTCCCAAGGATCAGCTGTGAGCTTGGTGACACCTCGCAAACAGCAGCACACCACTGCATCTCATAGGTCACTGATGCCCCTTTGCCAGAGCTGGGAACTACATTAATTTATGACAGACGCAGTCTCACAGGCACAGAGGGCAGTGGGATTCCACCTGGAGAAGGGCATCATCGATTACACCCATGTGGCATCAAGGCACCCAGTCACTGCCCAATGTGATTCATCAACAGGAAGGGCTTCCACTCTCTCAAAGTTCAGCTACTCTGAAAATACAACGAGCTTTCTCCATGCAGCTGCCACGACTCCTTCATCCTCCAGCAGTCCAAGCTGCATCTGACCTTCACTCCAACCCTTAAAGTTGTGGATGGATCCTAGGGGACAAGGGAAATCCCTTGAAGAGATGGCTACTCACCCCTCTATGGGAGCCCCAGACAGATGCACAAAGGCGATACAACCAATGCCACCTGCTCACTAGGATGACCATTGAGCAGGCCACTGGGCTTCTGAAGATGTGATTACGGTGCCTGTACTGGTCAGGTGGCACCCTCCAATACGCTCCTGCAAGGGCCTCGCCCATTGTGGTGGTCTGCTGCATTCTCCATAACATGGCCCTTTAGAGATGTGTGGATCTTGAGGATGTGAGGCCCTGAAGGAGACAGCTCATTTGGGGAAGAGCAGGAGGAGGAGGTGAGAGAGGGGGAGGAAATGGAGGCGGAGGGAGATGACGCTGAAGGTGCCCTGGCTGCACAAAGAGGCTCACGATGCAAAGGGCTCGTCAGAATGCATGAATGTCAGGGATCATCTGATTCAGGAGCGATTCTCCCGAGTCCTCAGAGCCAAATTGAGGGGCATGGCATCAAAGCGAGACTTAGATACCTGTGCTAACACATGCTTGGAGGACGCAGCCTGGGACATCCAATCGCTTACCGCCAATGAAGGAAACACATCTACCCAGAAGCTCTGCCCTCACTGTGGAGGATCCCGTTATCTCTTTTACCAGCTGATACCACTTTCCTGGTATCCTAGCAATAAACGGAGTCCCAGATGTGTGGCTTAAAGTGTCAACATTTATATAGTACAAAAAGAGGAAAACAGTATACAGAGACAGTAGGAACACAACCTAGTGACCCACTTAGTGCTCTGCACAACACGATAGCCTCCACGCTCGGCTACTCCAACACTGTGCTCCACTTGTGGCCTCGGAGGAGGTGGAAGCAGTCTACCCACCAGCTGAGATGCATCCGGCAATCATCCTGGTCATGGAGGTGCCCATGGGGGCATCAGCTGCAGCATTGCAGGGGCAGCCTCCATTACTTGGCCCAGCAGCACAGATGGTCCCTCAGTCAGAGGGGCTAAGGATAATGAGGAAACCCCGTGAGTAGCAATCTCATCCTCCTCTGTGACATCCTCAGCCCTTGGTGGGTACTCCGGATACCTGGGGGAGGACATCAGCTTGGGTGCAGCTGGCATCCCCTTCAAAGATCTTTGCGCCATCAGTGCCACTGACCAGTCTATGCTACAGAGCATCTCATGCACAGTTCCTGCATGCTCTCCAAGTGATACCTCATAAAGCCATTGGGTGCACATGAGCTACCCAAAACCCTGCACTGCCTCAGGGAACTCAGACATGTGGGAGCACATTTCCTGCTGCTGCTCAAGGTACAGCCTTCTTTCTTGTGACTCCTGAGGCCCTGCATCTGTGCCCAGCTGAGCAGGGATGTGTCTGTCCTCCCTCCTCCAAGGGGAACTAACCACAGCACCTTCTACCCACTAGTGCTGTGGTCAGCACCCTGTGCCACCCTTTTTACACATCCACAAGTACCTACCCAGGTTAGTGTATCCGGGCTGATGGATGGTATGCATGTGGGTGTGATGGTGCTTCTTTATCTCCTTCTTGCTTTTCTGGCCTGCAGAGGGAGGGGGAGAGGGTGCTGTGTGTTGGACATCTGCACCAATGGGAGACACAAGAGGAGATGATGAGAGCTAGGAGAGTAGAAGCTGCTGCAGAGCTGAGGCTACCCAATATTACTCTGCGCACAACACGGCATCGGACAGGCTGAAGTGTACTGCACTTTGTCTTCTGTAATTACCAGCTCCACCAAGAGCTCCCATTTTGCCAGGCCCCCTCTTCCACTATCCTGGCTATTTCCATTCCTGCCTGCTCCACTGGGGTGATGCGGTAGAAGAACGGCACCCCTTCTCCCATCTGGGCCCTCTCCTGGGCATTGTGTCCTCTGTCCCTATCCATTCGGGGCTGCATGTCTCAGTGGTGACAGGTCCTCAGCAGTACTATGTCTGTCAGCTATTTTGAGGGGTGAGTAAGTAGACTGCACACACACCCCTCCCACGTTCGGGAGCAGCATGTGCCCCGAGGGTTCTCAGGTGGTGTGTCTGCTGGAGGGTGAAAGCCCTAAGACCTGTCCTGAGGGTTGTGGGCTTAGCTCACCTTGCCAGAACATATGAGGTCATTGAACCTTTGATAGCGCTGTAGCCATGTTCTTCTAGTTGCACTTCTGCCGCTAATGGCAGCAGCTATCCAAACCCAGGCCTCTTTAGTTTCAGCTGGTGGCCTCCTCCAGCCACCCTCCAAGAAGAAGACTTCCCTCCTCTCCCTCACGGCCTCCAACATTACATCCAGGTTGGCACCAATGAAATAAGGGGCACCCTTGCCCGGGTGCCACTCTAGCTCTTCTGTGACATCTCGCTTTTTCTGGTACTGTGGAAGGCTTTGGCACACTTAGCAGATTTCTCCCTTAAGACAACCAGCAGCCTCAGTGATGTCTGCCATGGAGAGTCTAAATCAATCCCACGCTTCATCAGACCTGCCTCGGTTCCTTCCGACCCCCGCTGGATCCGATTGGACAGGGAACCCATCTCCATGTCAATAACGGGATCACCCCCATGAAAATCATGATTTTAATCAGTTTCCCACTGGAGGCGATTCAGGACCCGAAAACAATCCTGATCCCTGTTTCCGTAGGGAAAATTCAGTCCGTGTGTGCATCCAGTCCATTTTATGCAGGAGATGCTCACAGAAATTTGCCACCTCTTGTGGGCAGACCTGCAGCCTCAGGCCAGGGCAAGCACGATGTTGCCAATGGCTGTGAAGGCGAGTGTGGCCATGAATTTCTTCATGTTGGTGTAATTCCAGGCTGGAGGAGACAACATCTCTCACATCATCCAGTTCGCTGTTCACTGCAGCATTGGTGGGGGGGGGTGGGGTGGTGGTGACTGACACTTTTTATGCCAGGAAGAAGCAGGCAAAGCATGCAAATGGCTTTGCCTGGAAAGCAGGCTTCCCTATGGTGCAGGGTGCCATTGACTGCACACATGTCTTTGCGGGCACTGCATCTAAATACAGAAATGTACCACAAACGCAAAGGGCTCCACTCCCTGAATATGCAGTTGGTGTGCAACCATGTTCAGTACATCACACAGGTGAACTCCTGGTTTCCTGTCCTAGTACTCCTACGCAGTTCTATCCCAATGGCAACAGCATCACGGGCTGAAGGCTGCTGATTTTTAATGGGGGAGACTGCAGATGGCCTCACACGACACCCATGAGCAGCTCTGACCCTAGAAAGCCCAGCTTTGAACTGCACCACCTTGGCATGGGCAGCAGTTGTCTGGGCTGGCTGACCAGCAAAGTCACTGCTGGAGTGGCAGTGCTGAGAGGACGAATGCTGTCATCCTGAGGGAGAACAGCAGGTTTGTGCTCCATGGAGCCACTGCCACTCTCCTGAGGTGGCACCTCAGAAATTTTAGTAATCCGTTGGAAAGCAGATTACTGGACTCCTGTGAGACCCTGCAAGCCCCTTTGAACAATGGTATCCACATCCATGACGGCAGTAGTCTGAGCCTGCATGGCAATAAGCTGAGATTGCATGACTTCAGTCTGAGCTTCTACCGCAGCATTTCAATGTTGGGTTGCTTCCGCTTGTGCTGCAATAGAAGATGAGACATTGGCCATCAGATGCTGCATCATGGTTGGATCTGTAAGTGTTCTCATAGAGTTGGCCACCATTTGCACTCTGGAAAGGATAGGTTCCAAGCTGTGTGCAAAGCCTGTGCCTAGTTGGAGCTGGACTCCTGCATGCTCCTTACCATGACAACAGGCTTTCTGGCAGGCCTGCCAATACGCCAAGCATTTCATTGTGCAGGCCCATCAGCCTTTTTCTGTATACCACCCCATAGAATTCCTCAACTGGGTCCTCTGCAGCAGAACCCGTGTGTGACCCCACTCTATCACCTTAACCTGGCTGCAGCCACTTGTGCCTAATGACTCACCATGTGCAGATCCTTCCTCTATGCTACCTTCTAAAGAATGCGCGATGCTATTATCTGAGCTGGTTGTTACAAGTGTGAGATTGAATGACGGTGTTTCATCATCATCAGTCTCCTGTTCCTCTTGGACTGCACAGTCCCACGCCACTGCCTGCCTTAGTGGCAGTTCTTGGGGATCTGAACAATGGCAACTTGCATTTATATAGCGCCTATAATGTAATAAAACACCCCAAGTCACTTCACTGGAGCATTATAAAGCAAAATTTGATACCAAGCCATTTAAGCCAATATTAGGGCAACAGGCCAAAAGGTTGGCCAAAAAGGTAGCCCTTCAGGAGCATCTTAAAGAGCAAAAGAGAGGGAGAGACGGAGAGGTTTAGGAGTGAATTCCAGAGAACATATGTAGCTGAAGGCACGGCCAACAATGCTGGAGCTATTAAAATCAGGGATATTCAAGATGGGTGCAAATTTCTCAGAGGATTGTAGGACTGGAGGAAACTAAAGAGATAGGGAGGAGCAAGGCCAGGGAGGGACTTGCAAACAAGGATGCAAATTTTAAAATCAAGGCTTTGCTTAACCAGGAGCCAATGGAGATCAGCGAGCACAGGTGTGACAGGGGAACGGGACTTGGCGCAAGTAAGGATATGCACAGCAGAGCTTTGGATCACCTCAAGTTTATGGAGGCTAGAATGTGGGAGGCTGGCCAGGAGTCCGTTAGAATACCTGAAAGGAGAAAGTTATAAAGGGTAGGGTTGCAGTGAGGGAAGGGGGAAAGCAAGAGGTACATGCTTACACCAGCTCGTAAATCATAAGAGACTATGAAATGTGGGAAAAGTGGAAAGTGAGAAAGTGGATTACGTAGGAACATACTGTCATCGTTTATGGTTTCAGCCCTGCTACTGACTATGGCCTCAGGCGTAGCCGCACCAATGACTGACAGTACCATCTCCTCCAAGTAGTTGAGGACAGGCAGCCATGCCTGCTCCTGTCAATTGGGTATTGATGTCTGTGATTATGTGCCAACTTGCCCTGCAGGAAAGGGGGAAGTGTGCCATTGAGTGTGGTACATTGTGTTTTGGTGAAATGCCTGTCATAATTGGGTAGGTAGCAGTGTGTGCATGCTGAGAGATGCGAGTGTGAGGCTTGCAGGAGTGATGTGTGTGTGAGGGCAAGGCGAGGCTATGAATGTTAGGTGAGAGTTGTGCTTGATAGAAAATGTTGGCAGGTGAGTGGAGGGGGTTGGTGAACGGCACTGTGTGTGAGGCTTGTAATTCATTTGTAAGGATATGGCATTTGAAGAGGCGTTCACTGACATTGACCACTCGTGTGAAGTCATGAAATTTGTTGCACTGCAGCAAGGTCCTTGGGGCTAGACTACTTGCATTGTCAGCGATGGCTATCTGTTTCCAATGCCTTCTCAGTAGCTGTCTGGAAAGCCTCCTGGCCCCCTATGGGTCGAGGGCCTCTCTCCTCCTGTCCACCTCCTGCACCAGGGCCTACAGTGAAGTGCACCTTGGAGCATGCTGTCTGCCCTGTTGCACCATTTTCACCCTTCTTCCTGCTCAGATTGTCTTCTGTAACTCGGTCAAACACCTACTGCAGCCAGATTGCACCTCCCCTTTAGGAGGTGCAGGCAGACTTTAAGTAGTGCAGGTTAGCTTTAAGTGGTGGTAGCCTCACATGAACTTGGGCCCCCTGCTGAGGCACGCAGACACTCAACAGTATGTTCAGAGCTAGGCTGTATAATATAAATTAGTAGGCAGCATGAAGTTTGCATGATGCCTGTATTGCAACGAATGGGCGATGGTTAATTACTCATTGTGATCTCCGTGCCCGTTTTCGAGCCTTATCCAATTTTTCTTGCGTATCTTATAATCAACATAGTGTAATACACAGGTAAGATCTACAAAATATAGATCACCTTTGCTCCGGATATTTATTTTTATTATTTGTTGCATGTGAACTGTGAGAAACAAACTAATGCTGTATAAGTGCAAACATGTACCGAATGTATACATAAATATAAGATCCAATCAGGAATTCAGGAGAAACTTCTTTACTCAGAGGGTGGTTGGGGCGAATTGCATAGATGTAGATGCATTAACATCCCACACAGAAGAGTGTCTGCAGAGACTCATCGACAGGGTTGCGGCTGCCTGCAACGAATTTGGCCTAACCATCAGCCTCAAGAAAACGAACATCATGGGACAGGACGTCAGAAATGCTCCATCCATCAATATCGGCAACCATGCTCTGGAAGTGGTTCAAGAGTTCACCTACCTAGGCTCAACTATCACCAGTAACCTGTCTCTCGATGCAGAAATCAACAAGCGCATGGGAAAGGCTTCCGCTGCTATGACCAGACTGGCCAAGAGGGTGTGGGAAAATGGTGCACTGACACGGAACACAAAAGTCCGAGTGTATCAAGCCTGTGTCCTCAGTACCTTGCTCTACAGCAGCGAGGCCTGGACAACGTATGTCAGCCAAGAGCGATGTCTCAACTCATTCCATCTTCACTGCCTCCGGAGAATCCTTGGCATCAGGTGGCAGGACCGTATCTCCAACACAGAAGTCCTCGAGGTGGCCGACATCCCCAGCTTGTACACACTACTGAGCCAGCAGCGCTTGAAATGGCTTGGCCATGTGAGCCGCATGGAAGATGACAGGATCCCCAAGGATGCATTGTACTGCGAGCTCGTCACTGGTATCAGACCCACCGGCCGTCCTCGTCTCCGCTTTAAAGACGTCTGCAAACGCGACATGAAGTTGTTTGACATTGACCACAAGTTGTGGGAGTCAGTTGCCAGTGATCGCCAGAGCTGGCGGACAGCCATAAAGGCGGGGCTAAAGAGTGGCGAGTCAAAGAGACTTAGCAGTTGGCAGGAAAAAAGACAGAAGCACAAGGAGAGAGCCAACTGTGCAACAGGCCCGACAACCAATTTTATCTGCAGTGCCTGTGGAAGAGTCTGTCACTCTAGAATTGGCCTTTATAGCTACTCCAGGCGCTGCTTCACAAACCACTGACCACCTCTAGGTGCTTACCCATTGTCTCTCGCGACAAGTAGGCCAAAGAAGAAGAATTGAAGGGGAAGCTATATAAGTACATGAGGGAGAAAGGAATTGAATATGCTGATCGGTTGGGAGAAGTCGCATGTGGAGCATAAACACTGGCATAGAGCTGTTAGGATGAATGACCTGTTTAAGTGCTGTAAATTCTACATAATAATTTGACCTGCACTCACAACTCCTTCCAATTCACCCTAAAATGCTGAGTCCTTAACTCCTGGGTAAATCTATTTAGATTAGTACCTGGAGCAAAAGCCCTGAGATGATGTCATGTATTACCAGCTAAGAATGCTCAACATTTTTGTTTGAAATTTCTCTCTCTGGTGCCATCATTAACCCATTTGCATTTAAACAGGTCAACCTCTCTGCTAAATTAGCGAACCATGGAATTTCAGACAGATGTATTAAGTACTTGTTCGCTATTATCTGACTGTGTCATTTCAGGGCTTCGCTAATGCAAAGCATCTCAGGTACAAGAATTAAGAGTGAAAGCATTGGACATACCCTTCAGGAACCACTGTGTAAATAACACAGGAGCTTCTCTAAAAGAAACAAATGCTTAGAACAGAGGTCCAATAGAAATTGCTGACAAGCCAAAGGTGTGGTTATGCTGACACCGTTTTAGCCTTAATTTTAGTAGAAAACCCAGATAAATGTACTTCACGTTTGTATATTTACTTAACAGACATCTATTGCCATTCAGTAGCCAATGAAGTAGAACATCACAAGGATCAAAAAACACTCACACACTCTGCTTTTTGCCTTACCATTTTAACAAACAAATGTTAAAGTTCACATGCATACACCATATGGAGATGAGTATTGGGATTGCATACCCAAAGTGTCTGTTACTCATTTTTTATTTACTAATTAGAAATGCAATTAGCCACATCTGTATTCCCAACTAGCCACATGTGGCTAGTGGCTAATGTAGTGCACAATATTGTCCTAGATGAGTAAATATATGATCAGGCATTTAACCCTTCAAGCCTGTTCAGCCATTGAATGAGATCATGGCTGATCTTCACCCTAATTCTACATACCCCTCCTTGCCCCTTTTTCCTTTAGACCTTTGGTTAACAAAAATCCATCAATTTCAGATTTAAAATTAGCAATTGGCCTAGCATCAATTGCCGTTTGTGGAAGAGAGTTCCAAACTTTTCCACCCTTTGTGTGTTGTAGTTCTTCCTCACATTCCCCCCACATCTCTTGCCCAAAACCTTCAATCTGTGTCCCCTTGTCCTTGTACCATCAGTTAATGGGAACAGTTGTTCCTTGTCCAACTTATCTAAGCCTGTCACAATCTTGTACACCTCTAACAAATTTCCCCTCAATCTCCGTTGCTCCAGGAAGAACAACCCTAGCTTTTCCCACCTAAGCATTTCCTAACTTCACTCCTAAAAGATCTGGCTCTTACTTTTAGACTATGCCTCCTAATCCTAGACTCCCCAACTGGCAGAAATAGTTTCTCTCTATCTACCCTATCTGTCCTCTTGAAGCTTGCAAACTTCAATCACTCTTTAATCTTCTAAATTCCAGGAAATACGACCCTAATTTGTGAATCTCTAATTTAACCCTTGGAGTCCAGGTATCATTCTATTAAATCTACTCTGCACCCCCTCCAAGGCCAATACACCCTTCCTAAGGAGTGGTGCCCAGAACTGCTCAGTGTGTGTGGTTTAACCAGAGCTTTGTATAGCTGTAGCATAACTTCCATCCCCTTGTATTCAAGTCCTCTCGATATAATGGTCAGCATTCCTTTAGCCTTTTTGATTATTTTCTGTACATGTTCATGACATTTTAATGATTGATGTACGTGGACCCCCAGTATCTTTGGACCACCACTGTTTCTAACTTTTCACCATTTAGAAAATTCTATCCTCTTAAGTCCAAAGTGGATGACCTCACATTTTCCTACATTGAAATCCAATAGTCACAGAATTGCTCATTGACCTAATCAGTTAATATCTTTGTAATTTTTTGCTCCTATCAACATTGTCTAAATGCCGCCTATCTTTGTGTCATCGACAAACTTGGATATGTGGCTTTCTATTCCATCATCTGAGTCATTAATAAATACAGTGAATAGTTGAGGCCCAAACACAGATCCTTCCGGGCACCACTAATTGCATCCTGCCAACTGGAGTACCTGCCAAATATCCCTACTCTCTGTTGCCTACTGCTCAGTCAATTTCCTAACCACATTAATAACTTGCCCTCAATTCCATGGGCTTCAAATTTAGCTAATAGTCTCTTATAAACGTCTTTATCAAATGCTTTCTGGAAGTCTATATAACTAACATCCATAGACTTTCCCTAGCTGTCCATTACTTCAGTCACTTCTTCAAAAAATTCAATAAGGTTCATCAGACATAATCTACCTTTACAAAAATAAAGTTTAATAAGCATGACAGGTGCTTAAGGTTTGTCATAAGCTTCAGTTAGGCTTCATACTTACCTTGCACATCATGCCATATGGAAGACAAAATTCTGAGCTCTGAACAACTAAAATGGACTCTAAATTGAACGTGTGACTCAGCTACTGTTCCACAACAATAATTCTGAAAGAGAATCAACATCTCACAGTGCATCTGCAAAGAAAACTCAGCTCTCAAAAGGAAAACCAATGAAGGGAAGTCATTCTGAATGAGGTTAGCAAAAATATCTCCAACAGCGATAGATGGCATTCCATTGGCAAGCTGCTCATCTGAATCCTGACTGACCTGCTCCTGGCAGTTGAATTACTGTGTACAGTACAACCTTCAGTAACAATCTGCCAGATTTCCTGGTCTGTTTTCTTATACCCTAATTTATTAACATAAATGAAATCTCGCCTTCAAATCCTTCCACTTCATTCCATGCCCTTAGGGATGATCCCTGGCCAGATCTCTTTCAATAGAATGGAAGCTCATAAAATCGTAGGCACATTGTTTTCATACTAGACACTGACAATAATATTGATTGACTTTTCACTTATTCTAGGGCCACACTGTAGTCATGATGCTAACGACAAGAGAGGAATGAGGGTGGAAAGACGAGAGATGCTGGAATTGTTTTCCTTAGGGGAGATTTAACAGAGGTATTCAAAATTCTGAAGGCTTTTGATAAAGTTGATAGGGAGAAACTGTTTCCATTGGCAGGAGGTTTGATAACCAGAGGACACAGATTTTAAGGAAATTGGGAAAAAATCCATGGCGAGATGAGGAGATATTGGGCGGAATTGGTCCAGTAAAACACTGGGGAGTCACGTCTGAACAGCTCCCCGTTACAGTCCCGCCACTGGACTATTTTATCAGCAGCGAGACCGGAAGTGTAGCAGCTGCCTGCCGACTAGAGGCGAACTGCTAATTTAAATAATGAACGAATAAAAACAGAAAGTGCTGGAAATATTCAGCAGTTCTGGCAGCATCTGTGGAGTGAGAAATAGAGTTAACATTTCAGGTCTGTGATCTTTTATCAGAACTGGCAAAAGTTAGAAATGTAATAGGCTTTGAGCAAGCGAAAGAGGGGAGGGGCAAAGAGGTAGGTGCATGATAGGGTGGAGGTCAAGAGAGATTAAATGACAGAGATGACATGGAGCAAAAGGCAAAGGGAGTGCTAATAGTTGTAGTAAAAGACAAAGTGTGAGACCAGAGAAAGCGTTAATGGCAGAATAATGAACAGCTCTGTCCAAAAGCAAAAATATGAAAAACAAGTTTAAGACAGGCACATGGTTAAAAAATGAAAGACAGAAAGAACGAAAGAATTTTTAAAAATGGCAGTCATGCTGCAAAATTGTTGAATTCAATGTTGAGTCCAGAAGGCTGTACAGTGCCTAATCTGAAGATGAGGTGCTGTTCCTCAAGATTATGTTGAGCTTCAATGGAACACTTTAGCAGGCCAAGGACAGAAATATGGGCGTGAGAGCAGGGTAGTGAATTAAAGTGACAAGCAACCGCAAGTTCGGAGCCATGCTTATAGACTGAGCGGAGGTGTTCTGCAAAGCAGTCACCCAATCTGCATTTGGTCTCCCCAGTGTAGAGGATACCACATTGTTAGCAGCGAATACAGCATACTAAATTGGAAGAAGTACAAGTAAATCGCTGCTTCACCTGCAAGGAGTGTTTGGGGCCTTGGATGGTGAGGACAGAGCAGGTAAAAAGGCAGGTGTTACACCTCCTACAATTGCATGGGAAGGTGCCGTGGGAAGACGACAGTGTTGGAGATGATGGAGGAGTGGACCAGGATATCGCAGAGGGAACGGTCCTGTTGGAATGCTGACGGGGAGGGGAGGGGAGGGGTAGATGTGTTTGGTGGTGGCATCACGCTAGAGGTGGCATAAATGGCGGAGGATGATCCTATGGATGTGGAGGCTGGTGGATGGAAAGAGAGGACAAGGGGAACCCTGCCGCAGTTCTGGGGGTGAGGGGAAGGGGTGAAGGCAGAAATGCGGGAAATGGGTTGGTCACGGTCGAGAACCCTGTCAATCACATAAATAAGGGCCATTTTGAGAAGCCACAAATAAAGTGACCCACTGCTACATGGGGAGGCTGCCAGCTGCAAGGAGGTGGCCTCACTATGGCCTCCTATGGGGTTGGGGGGGTGCCATTGGAGCTATGGGCTTCATGGCCCAAAGAATGCCCCCATGGCCCTGACACTGTCGCTGGAAAGGTTACCCCTCTGATCGTCAGTGCCTGCCTGCCCTTGGCCCTGGCAGAGAAAAAAAAACTTCTGACTCCCCTGTGAGGGTGCCTCCAAATGGAGGCCCCTCTTGCTCTCCTTGCAGCCTCAGCAGCAGCCAACTCTCTCGGTGGCACTGCCAAGGTTGTAGTGCTGCCGCGCAATGTACAGAGAACCAGCCCGCTGTCCTTAATTGGACCATGCAGGTTCAGGACCCAGAGGCGATGTTGTGACTTACACCTTCTGAGAAAATCCTGGCCATTATGTTACACAGTGAGTTATCAGTGGAATGCACTGCCTGAAAAGGTGGTGGAAGCAGAATCAATAGTAACTTTCAAAAGGGAACTGGATAAATACTTGAAGTGCAAAAAAATCAGGGCTGTGGGGAACATGCAGGGGTGTGGGATTAATTGAATATCTCAAAAAGCTAGCACAGGCTTGATAGGCTGAATGGCCTCCTTCTATGCAATATGATTCCATGATTCTTTGCAAACAAAATTCACAAGACAAATAAACAGTTATTTCTAGTTTGGTGTTATCTTATAGTCTTAGGATTGAATCCTCACTGGGCAAACTGATGCATTGGCCTCGATGTTAACCTTCCCACGACAGGCAGGAGTGTGTTTGGGTGGGGGGTGGGGTGGAGGGGGGGGGTTAAAGACTTCAATATGGGGAACACATCACTAATATGGCACATCCGTGCCAGCTGCCTTTTTTACGGCAGCAGATATCATGGCTCCCAATTGCACTGCTGCTGTCTGGGTTCCTCAGGGTCGGCAAACCCACAGTGAAAGGGAGGTGGGAGCAGCCTGCTCCACAAGGCCTTTTCTGTTGTGATAGTGTATTTGTAGTATGTTAAATATAATCATTTAAATATATGTTTATGCTAATCTGTATGTCCTCACAGGAAGTGATGCAATATCACGTGATTCAGGTCTCCAGCAGTCAGTTAGCATGTGTAAGCTAAAGCAACAGCAAATTCCCATTAAAGCTCTGCATTCTAAATCTTTATGCCTGCCCTTCAGCTTTGTTTGTATTAGTCTAGAAAAAGATAATACAATATGGTGGCAGTGATAGTGAGTTGACAGCATTGATCAGCAGCTGAAAATTAAGATTCAAATCAGAAGCCATAGCTGAAGTACTGCAACTGGATCACAGCTCTCACGTTGGGAGAACATTGTGAATAGTGATTGAAGGAGATTTGAGTGCAGTCCTGGTTTTGCCCCAAGCTGGCAAGTATATCCTTCCTTAGATAAAGATACCAAAACTGTATACAATACTCCAGGTGCCATTTCACCATGGCTCTATACAACTGCAGCAATACATCTTTACTCCTGTACACAAATCCCCTTGTAATGAAGGCCAACAGACCATTTGCCTGAGTAATTGCTTGCTGCACCTACATAGTAGCTTTCAGTGACTCATAAACAAGGACACTCAGGTCCCTTTGGACATCAACACTTCCCAACCTCTCACCATTTAAAAAATACTCTGTCTTTCTGTTTTTTCTATCAAAGTGGACCACGTCACATTAGAAACATTATATTCCATCTGCCATGTTCTTATCCATTCACTTAGCCTATCCAAATCCCCTTGAAGCCTCCTTGCATCCTCCTCACAACTTACATTCCCACCTAGTTTTGTGCAATTGCAGGAGGTGTAATACCTGCCCATTTACCTCCTCTCCCCTCACTATCCCAGGCCCCAAACACTCCTTTCAGGTGAAGCAGTGATTTACTTGTACTTCTTTCAATGTAGTATACAGTATTCGCTGCTTACAATGTGGTCTTCTCTACATTGGGGAGACCAAACGCAGACTGGGTGACCGCTTTGCAGAACACCTCCATTCAGTCCGAAAGCATGACCCCGAGCTTCCAGTAGCTTGCCATTTCAACACTCCCCCCTGCTCTCATGCTCACATCTCTGTCCTGGGATTGCTACAGTGTTCCAGTGAACATCAACGCAAGCTCGAGGAACAGCATCTCATTTACCGATTAGGCACACTACACCCCCACTTTACTTGCTGATAACCTTTCACATTTCTAATATTGGCCAGTTCTGAAGAAGGGTCACTGACCTGAAACGTTAACTCTGCTTCTCTCTCCACAGATACTGCCAGACCTGCTGAGTATTTCCAGCATTTCTTGTTTTTATTTCAGATTTCCAGCATCCGCAGTATTTTGCTTTTATTTTAGTGTTTAATTCACTGCCACTTCTCTTCCAGGAATGCCTACCTTGAAGAAGTTCTGCTCTTCTCTCCGACGGGATTTTCGTTTGTCTCTTTTACCTTGTTCACCTTCATTGCTTTCTATTTCCCTCCTGTTGTTTGATAAAGTGTCTACCAAAACTCGTTTTCACAGCCACATCTCCTTCCTCAGTGACTGTCTCCGCCTCTGACTTATTCCACGTGGATTCCAACTGCAGTTTCACCCATCATGTTTTGAATCCGCCCAGGATTCCAGGTATCTCCGAGAAATGCAACATTCCTCAGACTGCTATTCTCGCCGCATCCTGAGATCCACACTCAGTGCTATGCGCTGCCACATGTACACACTGTACCTCTCTGTCCAGCAGCACCGCCTCACCTTATCTCAAAGCTGTTCTACTCTGCAGTTTCATTTCATCCTTCGTCTCATCCCACGCATTAACAAAAAACTTTTTCTCTTCCTTTCAGGTGTCAAGGAACGCAAGCTCCAGCAGCTGATGGGGACTAATGCCCCTGCAGATCCTTCTTCCCCTTCACTTCCCTCTGACCCCACCCCTTCTGATCTGACCCCTTGCCGTGCATTCACTATACCCTCTGACCTCCCCCTCTCTGACACTGAATGTTCTGTACTCAGCAAAGGTCTCAGTTTTATCCCCTTACGCCCCACCTCAATGGATTTCGCGCTCGGCATGACGTTGAGCTCTTCTTCCGTCGCCTCCGCCTCCAGCCTCACTTCTTTGACCAGGAGTCCTCCCCCCGACCAGCAGACCCTTTCACCCGCCTCCAGCATTCTCCCTCTACCTGGACCCCTCCCCCTGGCCTCTTACCCGCTCTTGATCTTTTCATTGAAAACTGACAGTGAGACATTGGTCATCTCAATTTCTCTGCCCCCCTCACTCACTCTAACCTGTCCCCCTCTGAACTTGAGGCACTCCGTTCTCTCAGGTCTCACCCCAACATGGTCATCAAACCTGCAGATAAGGTTGGTGCTGTTGTTGTATGGCGTACCGACCTCTACCTTGCAGAGGCCCAACGCCAACTCTCAGACACTTCTTCCTACCTCCCTCTGGACCATGACCCCACCACCGAACATCAAGCTACTGTCCACAGGACTGTCACTGACCTCATCTCTTCTGGAGATCTTCCATCGACAGCTTCCAACCTCATAGTCCCGCAACCCCGGACAGCCTGCTTCTACCTCCTTCCCAAAATCCACAAACAGGACTGTGTCAGCCTGCTCTTGCCCCACTGAACTTACTTCTTCCTATCTTGACTCGATCTTTTCTCCACTGGTCCAGTCTCTTCCCACTTACATCTGTGACTCTTCTGACGCCCTACGTCATTTTGACAATTTCCAGTTTCCTGGTTCCAACCGCCTCCTCTTCACTATGGACGTCCAATCTCTCTACACCTCCATCCCCCACCAGGATTAGTTTGAGAGCTCTCCGCTTCTTCCTTGAACAGAGGCCCAACCAGTCCCCATCCACCACCACCCTCCTCCGCCTGCCTGAACTTGTTCTCACATTGAAAAACTTCTCCTTCAACTCCACTCACTTCCTTCAGGTAAAAGGTGTTGCTATGGGTACCCGCATGGATCCTAGTTATGCCTGTCTTTTTGTGAGATATGTCGAACATTCCTTGTTCCAGTCCTACTCAGGCCCCCTTCCCCAACTCTTTTTCCAGTACATTGATGACTGTATCGGTGCTGTTTCCTGCTCCCGCCCCGAACTGGAAAACTTTATCAACTTTGCTTCTAATTTCCACCCTTCTCTCACCTTTACATGGTCCATCTCCGAAACTTCCCTTCCGTTCCTCGACTTCTCTGTCTCCATCTCTGGGGCTAGGCTGTCGACCAATATCCATTATAAGCCCACTGACTCTCATAGCTATCTCGACTACACTTCTTCACACCCTGCCTCCTGTAAGGACTCCATTCCATTCTCCCAGTTTCTCCGTCTCCGACGCATATGCTCTGATGATGCATATGACAGCACTTCTGACATGTCTTCCTTTTTCCTCAATGAAGGATTCCCCCCCACTGTGGTTGACAGGGCCCTCAACTGTGTCTGGCACATTTCCTGCACCTCTGTCCTCACCCCTTCCCCTCCCTCCCAGAAGCGTGACAGGGTTCCCCTTGTCCTCACTTTCCACCCAACAGCCTCCATATCCAAAGGATCATCCTCTGCCATTTCCGCCACCTCCAGCGTGATGCCACTACCAAACGCATCTTCCCCTCCCTTCCCGTCAGCATTCCGAAGGGATCATTCCCTCCGCGACACCCTAGTCCACTCCTCCATTACCCCCACCACATTGCCCCCTTCCCACAGCACCTTCGCCTGCAATCGCAGGAGGTGTAATACTTGCCCATTTACCACCTCTCTCCTCACTATCCCAGGCCCCAAACACTCCTTTCAGGTGAAGCAGCAATTTACTTATACTTCTTTCAATGTGGTATACTGTATTCGCTGCTCACAATGTGGTCTCCTCTACATTGGGGAGACCAAACGCAGACTGGGTGACCGCTTTGCAGAACACCTCCACTCAGTTCGAAAGCATGACCCTGAGCTTCCGGTTGCTTGCCATTTCAACACTCCCCCCTGCTCTCATGCTCACATCTCCGTCCTGGGATTGCTACAGTGTTCCAGTGAACATCAACACAAGCTCGAGGAACAGCATCTCATTTACCGATTAGGCACACTACAGCCTGCCGGACTGAACATTGAATTCAATAATTTCAGAGCATGACGGCACCCCCCCCCCCCCCCCCCCCAGCACCATTTTATTTTTATTTTTAGTTATTTTTTTTTTCTGCGTTTATTTTATTTTATTTCATCTTAGTTTGTTCAGTTTGCTTGCCCACTGTTTTTTTTCATGTTTGTACTTGCGGCTGTTCAATTTTCAGTCCGTTAACACCCTATCTGTACTAATGCTTTGTCTTTCATCACACCATTAACATATTGACTGCCTTTGCTCCATGACCTTCTGGTCAGCTATTCTGTGACCTTGTCCTATCTACACCTTCTCCTTTGTTATCTCTTGCCCCACCCCCGCTTTACTTGCTTATAACCTTTCACATTTCTAATATTGGCCAGTTCTGAAGAAGGGTCACTGACCTGAAATGTTAACTCTGCTTCTCTCTCCACAGATGCTGCCAGACCTGCTGAGTATTTCCAGCAGTTCTTGTTTTTATTGCAAATATTACATCTGGTCTTCACATCCAAATCATTTATATTGATTGTAAATAATTGTAGCCCTAGCACTGATCCTTGTGGTACCCAACTAATAACAGCCTGCCACCCTGAGAACAACCCTGTTTATTCCTACTCTCTGTTTTCTGTCTGTTAACCAATTCTCAATCCATAGCAGTATATTACCCCCAATCCCATGTGCTCTAAAGTTGTTTACTCCTGAGTGGGACTTTATCAAAAGCCTTCTGAAAATTCAAATACACCACACCCACTGGCTCTCCTTTACCTATGTTACAAGTAACATCTTCATCAAACTCCAACAGGTTTGTCAAACTTGATTTCCTTTTCATAAATCCATGCTGACTATGCCCAATCATATTATTTCCCAAGTGTCCAGTTATCACATCCTTTATAATAGATTCCAACATTTTCCCCACCACCTGTCAAACTAACAGGTCTGTAGTTCTCCATTTTCTCTCTCAGCCCCTTCTTAAATAATGGGGTTATATTTGTTACTTTCCAGTCTGTTGGAACCCTTCCAGAATCTACAAAATTTTGAAAGATAACCACCAATGCACCCACCATCTCTATAGCTACCTCCTTCAATACTCTGGGATGTAGCTCATCTGGTCCAGGGGATTTATCAACTTTTAATCCAATTAATTTTTTGAGTACTACCTCTTTATTGATATTAATTTCTTTCAGTTTGTATATCTTCCTTCGTGACGACAGACACAGAGTAATTGTTTAGTCTCTCTGCCATTTCCCCATTCTCCACCACAAATTCTCCTGTCTCCACCTGTAATGGACCCACATTTGTCCATGCTAATCTTTTCCTTTTCACATACTGAAAGAAGCTTTTACAGTCTGCCTTTATGTTTCTTGCTAGCTTGCATTCATATTCTCTTTTCCTTTTCTTTATCAGTTTCTTGGTTCTCCTTTGCTGGATTCTAAATTGCATATGAGCATACAAATTAAGAGCAGGAGTCGACCACTCGGCTCCTCGAGCCTGCTCCGCCATTCAACAAGATTATGGCTGATCTGACTGTAACCTCAACTCCACATTCCCGCCTCCCCCAATAACCTTTCACCCCCTTGCTTATCAAGAATCTATCTATCTCTACCTTAAAAATATTCCAAGACTCTGCTTCCACCACCTTTTCAGGAAGTGAATTCCAAACACTCACGACCCTCAGAGAAAAAAAATCCTCATCTCTGTCTTAAATAGGCGACCGCTTATTTTTAAATAGTCACCCCTAGTTCTAGATTCTCCCACAAGAGGAAACATCCTTTCCACATCCACCCTGTCAAAATCCCTTAGGATCTTATATGTTTCAATCAAGTCACCTCTTACTCTTCCAAGCTCCAAGGGATACAAGCCTAGCCTGTCCAACCTTTCCTCATAAGAAAACCCGCCCATTCCACATATTAGTCCAGCACAGTGCACAGTGGTTAGCACCGCAGCCTCACAGCTCCAGCGACCCGGGTTCAATTCTGGGGACTGCCTGTGTGGAGTTTGCACGTTCTCCCTGTGTCTGCGTGGGTTTCCTCCGGGTGCTCCGGTTTCCTCCCACATGCCAAAAACTTGCAGGTTGATAGGTAAATTGGCCATTAAAAATTGCCCCTAGTGTAGGTAGGTGGTAAGAGAACTGAGGGAAGGTGGGGACGTGAGAGGGAAAAATAAGATTAATATAAGATTAGTATAAATGGGTGGTTGATGGTCAGCAGGGACTTGGTGGGCTGAAGGTCCTGTTTCGGTGCTGTATCTCTCTATGACTCAATGACCAGTACTGTACATAGTACTCCAGATGTGGTCTCACCAAAGTCCTGTACAGCTGAAATATAACCTCGCTACCTTTGTATTCAATTCCCCTCGCGATAAACGATAACATTCTATTAGCTTTCCTAATTACGTGCTGTACTTGTATACTAACCTTTTGCGATTCATGCACTAAGACACCCAGATCCCCAGGTTAATTGGCCTTTATAAATTGCCCCTAGTGTAGGTAGGTGGTAGGGAAATATAGGGACAGGTGGGGATGTGGTAGTAATGTGGAATTAGTGTAGGATTACTATAAAATGGGTGGTTGATGGTCGGCACAGTCTCGGTGGGCCGAAGGGCCTGTTTCAGTGCTGTATCTCTAAACTAAACTAAACTAAACTAAACAAACCATCTCTGAATTGCTTCCAACACATTTACATCCTTCCTTAAATAAGGAGACCAACACTGTTGTTATGACCAAGGCGGGAGTAATGCACTGTTAAATCAGTCTCACTACTCCTCAGGTCATAGCATATTCGTAAAGTTTCCCACCTACTGGAAAGTAGCCAAATTAAACACTATTTGTCCTCCAGAAGAAAGCACACCAAACCAGGTTTCTTTAAACAAAAACAAAATTAACTATTTATTACTAAAATAAGTTTTAAACAATAATGAGATAACTCTATATGTGAAAAAGATTATTTTCAAACTTCTTATTCTTCCTAACCCTCATGCACACATACATACATTCAAAAAAAAAGGTTAACAGGGGCAAAAGGCTTTTTCGGTTTACAACAGTTTCTTTGGAATAATAAAATAATTGGGTTGTCATGGTCTAGTAGGATATTTTCAGGTCAGTGAGGTGTCCCAGAGTTGAATAGTCGGATGCCACTCAAAGTCTCTCCAAGCGAGATTGTTTAACAGTCTGTGATGGGTAGGCGTTCAAGGCAATTTGTCTGCAGCAGACATCACACAGATCTTTCAGCAAAGGGTCTAACAACAGGTCTGCTTGGGTTTTGAAGTAGCAGTGCAGCAACAGAAGCTTTCTTGGGATTTCAAGATCTCCCCAAAACATAAGAGGCAACAGGAATCACTCTTGAGGCAGAGATTTTCCAGAGACAGGAGGGATTAGGTATTTACTACCTTTCAAATTGCAGGGGCTTTCTCTCTGCAAAGCAATTTTCCTTCACAGAGTTGCAACTCCTCTTTTCCTGGGTCTTTTCTCTCTCCAGGAGTCTTTACCTCTCTCCAGACAGACCACAGCCACCACCTCAAATGTAGGCATTTTCTTTTACAGAAAGTAGTTTTTTTCCTCTGGTCTGCAAACAGGTCCCAGCCAGCTCACTGCATGCTGCTGGTCCAGCCCACACTTCTTTCACAATGTAAAGTGAAACTAAAACCCACAATCAAATCATATGACAATCATAAATCTTCCTGTCACTTCCCTGTTGAGCTGCTTGGAAACAGGTGCCTTGCAGTCTGTGCACACTTCACTCAGTACACAATTCAAACATCAGCTCTTAAAGCACTTTTTGCAAAGAAAGCTAGAAACGCTCACATAACACTGTACACAGTACTCCAGATGTGGTCTCACCAATGCCCTGTATAACTGAAGCATAACCTCCCTACTTTTGTATTCCAATTCCCCTCACAATAAATGATAACATTCTATTAGCTTTCATAATTACTTGCTGTCCCAGCATACTAACCTTTTGTGATTCATGCACGAGGACACCCAGATACCTCTACATCTCTGAGCTCTGCAATCTCTCACCATTTAGATAATATGCTTCTTTTTTATTCTTCCTGCCAAAATGGACAATTTCACATTTTCCCATATTATACTCCATTTGCCAGATCTTTGCCCACACACTTAACCTATCTATATCCCTTTTTACCCTCCATATGTCCTCTTCACAACTTATTTTCCTACCTATCGCTGTGTCATCAGAAAATTTAACAACCATACCTTCAGTCCCTTCATCTAAGTCATTTATATAAATTTGTAAAAAGTTGAGGCCCCAGCACTGATCCCTGCGGCACACCACTCATTACATCTTGCCAACCAGAAAATGACCCAATTATGCCTACACTCTGTTTCCTGTTAGCTAGCTAATCTTCTATCCATGCCAATATGTTACCACCTACACCATGAGCTTTATTTTGTGCAATAAACTTTGATGCGGCACCTTATCAAATGCCTTCTGGAAATCTAAGTACAATATATCCATCAGTTCCCTTTTATCCATAGCTGTTACAATCAGGTGAGAAAGGCGTCTAGGGAGTTCCCTCTCAGCCTTTTCCCAGTTTGGCCGTAACAGGGTTTAATTTTTAAAACACCATGTTTTTAGCTTACCCTCAGTGAATCCTTGTTCACTGCCCTCCAATTGTACTGGCAAAGAAATCAACCAGACAGGTTTTCTTAAAGAAAGGTGTAAGTTTATTAACCTTAAAACTCTTAATTCGGTTAAAACTACCAAAAATATGCGACATGACCACGCTAGCATGCATACACGATAAACTTACATGCAGATAGAGACAGAAAAAGGAGAAAGAATTAAGGGGAATGATTTGAAGCAATAGCTGGAGTTCATTTACTGCCTTTTGAGTTTGGTGTAAAGTCTTTGCAGTTAAATCTTGCCGTCTCATTGGGGCCATTGCACACTTTCAAACTTGTTTCAATGGTTTTCTGTCTTGAGGCTTCGTTTCTTCCATGGGTCCCTGATTTTGTGTGAGGGAGAGAGAGACGGGGAAATGCTCTCTTCTTGAAATCCAGTTGCAGTCTCTGCTTTTTGTGAGAGAGAGAGAGAGAGAGAGAGAAAGAAAGACAGGGATGCTCTCTCTTCAAGTTCAGTTGCAGTTTGTTTTTTTCTGTGTGGCACAATTCAAATCAAACCTGGGCCAGCAGGCCAGTAATGTGACTAGTTCCTTTCTGGAACAACCTGCCCGGCAAGGTTTTGTGGATTCTTTCAATCTTAGTCGACATCTTCAGTAGGGGGCTGGAATGCTGACTTTCACACATCCAATGTCTTTTGATCAAAATCTACTTGGTTAATTGAATCAGGGAGCAGTTCCATTGTCTTCTCCAGGCAACTGTCTTTTAGAATGCAAATGTTTCCAGCCACTATCCTTTTAGAATGCAGGTGCAGCCATGTTTTCAGTCCAGTAAGTGTTTAAAACTAATGTTCCACATGATGAAATTAATATGCCTCATCCTTGGCAGGTATGGTTTTCCTCACAATAACATGTTACTTCTTCAAAGAACGCCAATAAATTGGGTTAAACATGATTTCCCTTTCACAAAACCATGTTGATCCTGCCTGATTACCTTGAATTTTGCTAAGTGCCCTGTAATAACGTCTTTAATAACAGCTTCTAACATTTTCTCTATGACTGATGTTAAGCTAACTGGCCTGTAGTTTCCTGCTTTCTGAATCCCTCTTTTTTGAATAAAGGAATTACATTGGCTGTTTTCCAATCTATTGAAACCTTCCTCGAATCTAGGGAATTTTGAAAAATTAAAACCAACGCATCAACTATCTCACTAGCCACTTCTTTCAAGACGCTAGGATGATGTCCATCAGGACCCAAGGACTTGCCAGCTCACAGCTCCAACAGTTTGCTCAGTACCAGTTCCCCGGTGATTGTAATTTTTTTCAGTTCCTCCCTCCCTTTCATTTCCTGATTTACAGCTATTTCTAGAATATTACTTGTATCCTCTATAGTGAAAACTGATGCAAAATACTTGTTCAATTCATCTGCCATCTCCTTATTTTCCCTTATTAATTCCTCAGACTCACTTTCTACAGGACCAACGCTCACTTTGTTAACTCTTCTTTAATTATCTATAAAACTCTTACTGTTTTTATATTTCTAGCTAGCTTTCTCTTGTACTCCAATTTTACCCTCTTTATTAACCTTTCAGTCATTCTTTGCTGCTTTTTATATTCTGTCCAATCTCCTGACATGCCACCCATCTTCGCGTAATTATATGCTTTTTCTTTAAGTTTGATACTATCTTTAAGTTTGATACTATCTTTAACTTTTTAGTTAACCATGGATGGTGGGTCCTCCCCTTGTAATTTTTCTTTCCCATTGAAAGGTATCTATTCTGTGCATTCTGAAATATCCCCTTAAATGTCTGCCACTCCACTGCATCTCTATTGACCTATCCCTTAACCTACTTCGCTTGTTCACTTTTGCTAGCTCTGCTTTCATGCTCTCACGATTGCCCTTATTTAAGTTTAAAATACGAGTCTTAGACCCACTCTTCTCTCCCTCAAACTGAATGTAAAATTCAATTATATTATGATCACTGCTCCCTAGGGAGCCTTCACCATGAGGTCATGAATTAATCCTATCTCATTGCACAATACCAGGTCTAGTATAGCCTGCTCCCTGGTTGGCTCCAGAATGTGCTGCTCTAAGAAACTATCCCGAAAACATTCCACGAACTCATCTAGACGACCTTTGCCCATCTGATTTTTCCAGTCTATATGTAGATTAAAATCCCCCATGATTATCGCCGTAAATTTCTGACAAGCTCCCATTAGTTCTTCCTTTATACCCCGTCCTACCATGTGGTTACTGTTAGGGGGCCTGTATACCACTCCCAAAAGTGACCTCTTGCCTTTATCATTTCTCATCTCGACCCAAACCGCTTCTACATCCTGGTTTTCTGAACTTGTGTCATCTCTCTCTATTGTGCTAATACCATCATTAATTAATAGAGTCACCACTCCACCTTTTCCTAGCTTTCTATCCTTCCTAAATGTCATGTACCCTTTGATATTCAGGTCTCAATCTATGTCATTCTGCAGCCATGTCTCTGTAATGGCTATCAGATCGTACTTATTTATTTTTATTTGCGCTTTCAGTTCATCTGTTTTGTTTTGAATGCGATGTGCATTCAGATACAGAGCCTTTAGTTTTGTCCTATTATTATTTTTGTAACTTCTAGACTTGTCTGCTGATTTACTCTTAGATTTGTACTCACTGTCCCTTCTGGTCACGGTCTGTTTATCTTTTCCCATTTTAATACCTTTCTCTCTTGCCTTGTCTCTACTCTTTGATTTTCCACATCTTCCCAAATTTGATCCCTTGCCCCCACTATTTAGTTTAAAACCCTCTCTACTTTCTTAGTTATGTGGCTCGCTAGAACACTGGTCCCAGCATGGTTCAGGTGTACCCAATGGTACAGCTCCCAATTTCCCCAGTACTTGTGCCAGTGCCCCATGAACCAGAACCCACTTCTACCATACCAGTCTTTGAGCCATGCATTAATTTCTCTAATCTTATTTGCCCTACTCCAATTTGCATGTGGCTCGGGTAATAAACCATGGATTATTATCTTTGAGGTTCTGCTTCTTAATTTGGTACCTAATTCCTCATACTGATTATGCAGAACCTCTTTCCTTGTTCTGCCTATGTCATTGGTACCTACATGGACTGAAATTGCTCCCAATCCTCGGGCTTAGCACATTTTCTGGTAACCTTATAAGCCATTTCCTTTGATCTAATGCAATCTTTAACTTCTTTTGTTAGCCATGGTTGATACACCTTTCCTGTTGGGCTTTTGACCTAATTTTTGTAAATAATGTTATAATTGTCAAATTTCTTATATCTCATAAGGGTTTATTCATGTACATATTAATGGAGTGCTAAATGGGGTTGTCATTTAGGGGAAGGGGGATGTTGTGATAGTGTATTTGTTAGTAAATTAAATATAAGCATTTAAACATATGTTTATATTAATCTGTATGTCATCAGAGGAAGTGATGCAATATCACATGGCTCAATTCTCCGGCACAGTCAGGTCGTATGTGTAAGTTGAAGCAACAGCAAGTCTCCATTAAGGTCCGGCATTCGAAATCTTTATGCCTGCTTTTCAGCTTCCTTTGTATTAGTCTAGAAGAGGTAATACAACATTTTCCCGTACTCCTTGTGAGCCAGGAGAAACAGGAGAGCCACCCCAGCCCCTCGAGGAAGACTTTGTCAACTCCCCTCTCACTCGCAGTCTCCCTCTCCCCGAGCCTTGAAAGTCTCTCTTTCCCCCTGCCACGATTCCCCCAACTCTCAACTACTGTTTTTTTTAAAGCACCACCCCTTGGTGAATCCT
Organism: Heterodontus francisci; assembly: GCF_036365525.1. Classification (NCBI taxonomy): domain Eukaryota; kingdom Metazoa; phylum Chordata; class Chondrichthyes; order Heterodontiformes; family Heterodontidae; genus Heterodontus; species Heterodontus francisci. The sequence goes on along the minus strand of NC_090383.1, from coordinate 19,483,025 downwards.
GGTTCACTAACTTCCAATTATAAGGCAAATAAACTAGCCAAACAGGTTTTCTTAGGTTTAAAGAAAAAAGGTTGAACTTTATTAAACTTAAACTCTAATTCGGTTAACGCCTACGGATAAGCATTACACACATGCAGATAGAGACAGAAAGGAGCATAAGAAATAAAGTGGAAAAGTGTGAGGCAATATCTGAAGATGGTTTTGGTTACTGTTCTTTGAGCGCACTGTAAAGTCTTTGATTATAAGTAAGTCTTGCTCTTCATTGGGGCCCAGTATTCTTCTTAAACCTTGTTCAATGTAGGAGACTTTTCTCTCGAAGTTCATGTGTCCTCAGTGGGTCCAGAGGCTCGTGAGAAAGAGATGGGAGCAGACAGGAGAGGTTTTCTCACTCCAGAAACAAACAGTCTTTTGGAGTTCAAAAACTCCGTGGCTAGTTCAAAAAACCCTGGACTAGCCAGTTAGTCATGTGACCAGCTAGTTTAACCAGTCCTGGCCTTTGTAGATTGTATCACCTTACCAGTCTCTGGAATGCTCTTCCTTACACCTTCAATGTTTGGTGATCAAAATCCATTGTGGGTTGAATGTGTCAGGGAATGGTCCTTTTGTCTCCACGAGCACTGTCTGTTAGTATGCAAATATTTTTCAGCTAAGTGTCTGGCAGCCCTTGTAACAGGCCTTCTCATCTTTCCAACAAGTTTAAAATCAATGTTCATATGACAAAATTAATATGCCTTGTTCTTGGCAGGTGGGGGCCTGCAAGACACTGCTAAATACATAGACACTCAGCAATTTCATAAAACAAGCTTTACCTAAGTCTGCTGGTCAAACAAAAGAGACTATGGAAAAATAATTTAACAGCCTGAGTGCCAGCTCCCAGAATCTGAATCAAAAGAAGAATGCAATACCTGCAAAATGAGTGCCAGAATACCTGATGCACTGAAGTGACCAGTATTTGAATAATTAATGAGAGCTCCTGGCACAGCACTATATGCTCACAGTCGAACCTTTTGAAGTCTAACTTCCATTGTCCCAGACCATCAGCAATGCTGGAAGCCAGGGAAGCACAGTGATCCCTTCTGCCCACTGTTGCTCGAGAAGACCGTGTGATGTATTTCCCTCATTCAGGCTGCCTTCAGGAAAACCAGTGCTACATGCAGTCTAACATGCAGTGCTGCAGGCTGCCACCAAAAGGATACATTTGTAAAAATATCTTATTGTGGAACAGGATGCTCCTGACCCTACATTAAAATTGTTGTTCGCTGCCGGCTACGTCTTCTCTGATCATGACCTTAACCACCACAATTGTCACTGCCAATTTAATTTGTTTCCCCAGCCTGATTGCAACCCACCCCCTCATCTCCCGCCCATCTAGATCGCTCCCCTCTCCCAATCACTCACTGTCCTGATCTCCCCCTCTCCCAATCGCTCACTTTTCCAATTGCCCCCTTTCGATTAGCCCCCACGTCCAATCGCCCCCTCTTCTGATCGCCCTCACTTCAGACTGCCCCCTTTCGTGATTGCTGCCTTTTCTAAATGCCTCCTCCTCCAATGACCCCCCAATCGCCCCCTCTCTCAATTGCACCTTCTCCCAATCATTTCCCTTTCCAATCCCCCCCGCTCCCAATCATCCCCTCTTCTAATCGCTCCCAATTCCAATCGGCTCCTCTCCTGATTACCCCCCTTCCCCATTGCTCACTATCAACAACTGCCCTCCCCATCCTGTTTGCTCGCCATCAATGATCTCATCCCTTTCCCCATCGCTCACCATCCTGATTGATAATGAACAATTGGGAGGGAGCAATGATCTCATCCCCCCCTCCCATTGCCCCCTCCCAAATGCAAATCATCCTGATCAACCTCTGCCTCATCAACTCCTCCTGATCGCGTTCCCTTCCATCCATAGTTGTCCCGTTCCAATCGTCCTCCTGCCTAGATGCCTCCCAATCCAATCACCCGCTTTCTAACAGCCCTCCTCTCTAGTTGTCTTCCCTAACAATTTGCCCCACCTGCCAATTGTTCCACCTCTTGATCATCGCCCCCCCACCCAATCGCCCCCCTCCTCAGTTGCTTCCTCTCGATCAACTTCCCTAGTTGCCTCCAAGATCACTCCCCTCCCTAGTCACCCTCCACCTAGTCGCCCCACCTCCTGATTGCTCAGCCTCCCAATCAACTCCCTCCCTAGTTGCCTCTCCATCCAATGCCACCTCCCTGGAGGCTCCCTACTTAGTCGCCCCACCTCCCAATCTGTTTCCTCTCAATTGTCTCTCCTTCCTAATCGCCTCCCCCCTCATGGTCACCCCTTCCTCCAGATTGCGCCCCCCCCCCCCCCCCACCTAAGGCAAGTGGCTTAGAAACTGCTAAGATATCAAGTTTTGTATCAGGCCAATCCCTTGCCCAGGGGTTTACAAAAACACCTGAAGTTTGCAACTGTCGTGAGAGATAATTTCACACTTGTGCCACTGTGTCCTAATTAAATAATTGGCCATTAAAAGTCTCACAATGCAAAAAAAAAAGCCTAATCGAATTAACGTACCAATAGAAAATCCAGACAAAATAATATATTAAGCAAAAAAGAAAGTCGACTAGGCAACCAAGACTAAAATGTGGTGCTCACCTTTAAGAAGCCTACTCCCACAGGCCAGTCCAACCACACTGTAGGGCATGTTTAAAATGGGCAGCAACATGGCCTATGATCCAGTAACGGAATCTTCAGGTTATTTTGAGGTATATTGGAAAATATAACAATACAGCTTGTTAGAGGAGGGGTTCTTATTTATAATTTAAATCTCAAATCAATAAGGTTAAGACAGAAAGAAAGATTGCATTTCTATAGCACCTTTCACAACCTCAGGTTGTCCCATATCGCTTTACAGCCAATTAAGTACTTTTGAAGTGTAGTCACTGTTGTAATGTAGGAAACATGGCAGCCAATTTGCACACAGCCAGCGCAACAAACAGTGTTAAGATAATAACCAGGTGAACTGATATCCTTCAACTAACATCAGTAAGTCTAAGTAATGGCCAGGACACCGGGGAGAGGCGAGCATGAGTTCAAGTTAGCTTGCACTACTTAAAACCAGCCTGCACTACTCAAAACATTAAAGGGAGGTGAATTTTGGCTACAATAAGTGCTGAAAAAGCAAAAGTGAGTTTGTCCTGGGAAAGACACAAGATTGGCACAACAAGATGGAGAACAAGCTGCAAGATGCTCTGCTGCTGCACTGGAGGCCTTGGCTGAGGAGGTGCAGAGGACTAGAGATATCATCTATTGTGAGAGGTGCCAGCAAATCCCTCCAGACAAACTCTCAGAAGGCAGTGAGAGCAGATAGCTGTGGCAGTCAATGTTTGGAGTCGAGCCCCAAGGACCTGGATGCAGTGCTGCAAGAAGTTCAATGACCTCACACTAGTGGTCAAGGTCACAGTGCATTTTCAAATACCATATCCCACTACCTGCACACTAGCCTTACATACTGCTTATTGCACCACATCCCCATCACTCAGCTACCAACAATCTCTATCAATCATGACTGATACATCATTTTCTTAGCTTCACTGCACCTTTACACACATAGCACTACTGCAGGCCTCACATCCACATCTCACAACTTGCACACACTGCCATCTATTCAACCGTGGCAGCTATATCACCCAGCTTAGTGAAACAGACCAACATTCTTCTTAAACTGGAAATACTGTGGTCCGCCCATGAACAAATTTTGATGAAACAAAATCCCTACCCAGAACGCTAACTTGTTTTTTGTCTATTTCGATGCTCACCGTCTTGCTGTACATTTCCACCAATTTTCCTTTCTAATTTGGTTTCAAATTTTCAATTTTTGAAGATTTCCTGTAAATGTTTTTAATAAAAAAACTACCAGTACGTCAATATGTAAACCAGATTATTTGCTCATATCATGAGGGTTGATTGGTCAGAATATTTTTCATATGTAATATTGTTCTTTTAGAAAACAGAAATACCACAATGATGTCATTCTTTCATGGAATCATAGAAAGTTTACAGCACAGAAAGAGGCCACTTGGCCTATCGTGTCTGTGCCAGCCGAAAAATGAGCCTCTCAGTCTAATCCCACCTTCCAGCATTCGGTCCATAGCCCTGCAGGTTACAGCACTTGAGGAGCATATCCAGACACCTTTTAAATGAGTTGAGTGGTTCTGCCTCTACTATCCTTTCAGGCAGAGTTCCAGACCTCCATCACCCTTTGGGTGAAAATTTTTTTCCTCATCTCCCCTCTAATCTTCCAGCGATCACTTTAAATCCATGCCCCTAGTCACTGATCCCTCTACTAAGGGGAATAAGTTATTCCCACTCACTATCCAGACCCCTCACAATTTTGTACATTTCAATCAAATCTCCCCCCAGCCTTCTCTGTTCCGAGGAAAACAACCCCAACCGATTCAATTTTCCTCATAGCTGCATTTTTCCAGTCCTGGCAACATCCTCGTAAATCTCCACTGTACCCTCTCTAGTGCAATTACATCCTTATTTGAACTTAATTCATACCAGACTGTGCCAATTTAGCAGCTGGCAAGTTTGGTTTTCCAAACATTACTCCTAACTCTGTGTTCTACAGCCCAGAATTAGGAGATGACTGGGAACATCCCCAGCATGGTTCTGGCATGGAATTGAAGCAGAGGCTTTCAGCATAGCCAAAAAAGTAAGCACCACAAGGAGAAAATGTAAGCCAAAGGAATTTTTAAAAAATCAGATGCATCTGAGAAGGTCCCAGGTTCAATTCCCAGACTATGCTGAAATAGCTAATCTTAAATGGGGCAACAAATTGGAGCATGATAGTTAGCCTCAATGATGCTGGACAGTAGGGGTACTAATTCCATCCTTGGTTAGGGTGGGAAAGATTGGCCAGGGTTCCTGCTTCTGATCACAATCCAGTCAACATTAGTGAAATTCAACTGGGGTCACATTTGAGGACAGGATCAAGATTCGCTCTGATGCCTCCTTGAGATTGAATATTTTCAAGTCTCATAAATGGATAAATAATCACTTGAGCAAAATACCAGAGAGCACAAATACTCTAGTGAGGAGGTAAAATTTTGGTGAGGATCGGAACTTTAGCAACAATATTTTTTAAAAAGCAACTAATATTTAGGTCACATCTCTGCTCTATTCTTAACAGGTCTCCATCATGGGCAGTTTCTCCTTACTTACCTGTCAGAATTTTGAACAGCTCTTTTAAATCTCCCCCTATCCTTTTCTGCACGAAGGAGAACAATCCAGCTTCTCTAGTCTCTCCGTATAAACTGAAGTCCCTCATCCCTGGTATCATTCTAGTGAACTTCTTTTGCACCCTCTCCAAGCTCTTAATATCCTTCCTAAAGCCCAGCATTAGACGCAAGTGAACAAATAATTAAAAGCAGCATTGTAAGTCAATATATCTTTCTTTTGGGCCTCCTTATCTCGAGAGACAATGGATACGCGCCTGGAGGTGGTCAGTGGTTTGTGAAGCAGCGCCTGGAGTGGCTATAAAGGCCAATTCTGGAGTGACAGGCTCTTCCACAGGTGCTGCAGAGAAATTTGTTTGTTGGGGCTGTTGCACAGTTGGCTCTCCCCTTGCGCCTCTGTCTTTTTTCCTGCCAACTACTAAGTCTCTTCGACTCGCCACAATTTAGCCCTGTCTTTATGGCTGCCCGCCAGCTCTGGCGAATGCTGGCAACTGACTCCCACGACTTGTGATCAATGTCACACGATTTCATGTCGCGTTTGCAGACGTCTTTATAACGGAGACATGGACGGCCGGTGGGTCTGATACCAGTGGCGAGCTCGCTGTACAATGTGTCTTTGGGGATCCTGCCATCTTCCATGCGGCTCACATGGCCAAGCCATCTCAAGCGCCGCTGACTCAGTAGTGTGTATAAGCTGGGGATGTTGGCCGCTTCAAGGACTTCTGTGTTGGAGATATAGTCCTGCCACCTGATGCCAAGTATTCTCCGAAGGCAGCGAAGATGGAATGAATTGAGACGTCGCTCTTGGCTGGCATACGTTGTCCAGGCCTCGCTGCCGTAGAGCAAGGTACTGAAGTCAATAAAGCAATTAAAAATGCTCTAACAAAGCACTGGGTTTATTTCCAGGGGAAAAGACTAGTAGCGAAGTTATGTTAAACTTGTATGGGACCCTGGTCAGGTTGTAATTAGAGTACTGTGTATAGTTCTGGGGTGGAATCTTGTCCACTTGGTTCCTGCCAGAAAGACGGGACCATTTTCGGGTTGGGAACCTGATTTCCTAATGGGCGGGCTTGGCTGAGGCTCTTTCAACAGCATTAGCATCAGGCTCCTGACCAATTAGGGAAGGCAGGCGGGATGATGTGCCCATTCTGTTATAGGAAGGATTTTTAATTCAAGTAGTTGGATTTTTGAGGCTGCAGCAACCAGAGGAATAGACAGGAGATCTGGAAAGGCTGCCCCCCCCATGCACCCATCCCACCCACCCCCCCCTGCCAGGTATCTCATTCTTACCTGGAGGTCCTGCTGTGGGATCCGAGGGGCTGTAGTGAGGTGAGCTCTCCCTAGGATGAGAGGAAGAGGACAAACTCTCCAACCAAGCAGGCGTGGATGTAAGTGACTGAGGAAGTCAGCAGCAGAAGTGTGGTCCCTCCAACCTAAAGACAGTGCATCAAGCAGATACAGGACTTCAGGAAGGCTTGACAGGTGAGTGGCTTAACACTTTCATGTGCCAAGCCCCACACTCTGACTTGCCCAGCATTCTCCTGCACAGCAATCCTCAGGTCAACAAACCTTGCAGCTCCACTCAGTCCTCTCTTGCCAGACACATACATCCCCATCCAAACAGCCAACACTCACTATCACACTCATACCTCACAGTGACAAATGTTGTCCTTCCCTCCCCTCCACACAAGCCATTATGAACACTCACACCTCTCTGCTTTATTTCTTTGCAGGAAAGAGAGCACACAATCTGATAAGAGGAAGAAATCTTGGGGTGGGGGAGGATGGGCGATGGGCGGAAGGGGGACTTGACCCTCCAGTGTCTGGCACCTTGTTGGCCAATGGCAATGCGTGCCCACCTGATCCACTGGGAAGGAGGTCTTGTTCCAGGAGACTGCAGATGTCAGCAATGACGTACCATGAGAGCCTGAGCCTCCTGAGGCACTGGTGCTCAGGCATGTTGAGAGAGCTGGTCTTCTCTGCCTGTAGACCCCGTGTTGGGGTCTCGGGTCCTGCCAGCTGGATCTCAGTGTCCATCCCATCTGACATGTGGCAGGGCATGCAGTTGAGGAGAAGGCCGCTGGTGCTGCTGTTGGTGTTGCTCCTGCTGCTTGGCAGTGATATGGCTTCTGCTCTTGCTCTTCAGCAGAAGTGGAAGGTGGAGCTTTATAAGATGCTCCCATGCTGTTTTGAAGGCTGGCAGCACGTAAGTGTAGCTGAAGGTGAGTGACGTGGTCGACAGGTGAGTGCCTTCCAAGAAGTTGGCAAACAACAGTCAAGCAGTGAAAGCACTCTCTTTGAAAAGTAGTCTCTCAATGGCCATGACTGGAGACCTTCAATGTAACTTATCAAAGCCTTCACAGCTTGTCAGTTTCACTCAAGAATCTCTTCCCGCTATGCACTCTCCTTGGTGACCCTAGCGAGGCGCAGACACAACGTGGAAACTATGCACTGTTGGGAAAGAAGGAATCCAGGGTTAAAAGGGTTCTTAATTGCCTTTTTAATCACCTCAATTGCTTAACTTCCACAGGAGTTCCCCGCAGACCTCGGAGACTGCCCTGGGGAAAGCCGATCCGACATCATTTTTCAGGACCATCCACCCTGCCTCCACCTGCCCCTTGTCCCCATCTTAGAAAAAGAAAGTGGAACCACTGGATAAAGCGCAAAATAGATTTACAAGGGTAGTGGCAGAACTGAAAGATTACAGCTATCGGGAAAAATTGAATAGGTTAGGCATTTTTTCTTCAGAAAAGAGAAGGCTTATAGGTCACCTGACAGAGGTCTTTAAAATTATGAATGTGCTGGACAGCGTCGATGTGGAAAAAGTGTTTTCACTTTTGGGAGAATCTAAAACTAGGGGCCACAAATACAACATAGTCGTAAAATGATTGGAAAGTGAAACTCATTACCACAGGAAGTGGTTAAGCGAAATAGCTTAGATGTTTTCAAAAGAAAACTAGATGAGTACATGAGAGAAAAAGGAATTGAAAAACATGCTGAAAGGCTAAGATGAATAGAATGACAGGTGACTCGTGTGGAGTATAAACACGAGCAAAAACTAGTTAGACCAATGACCTGTTACTCAGCTGTGCATTCTATGTAATTCTATGAACCATTCCTAGAAGTGTTCATTTACTGATTCTTAAGTAATGTGTATTTTCCAATGCATCCAGCCTGTCTCTCTGCCCATGCTACTTTCTCTGCAATCTCAGCAACACTGTCCTCTCAATGGGCTGGATTTTCCAGTGGGCATTAGAACTCCGTGATCAGGGGTGGGGGTACTGAACCCACCCATGTCCTCAGCCTAATTGGCTGCCTCTGCGGTCGCCGTCTGATGCTGCAGGCTGAATCAGAGGACCTGTAGTGATGTCAGGCTGGCAGCTCTACTGGGAGAGGTGGGTTCTTCCAAGGCAAGCAGGCGAATGTGAGGGCACTTCAACGTGGCTGCCTGCATTGAAGTTATAAAGTAAAGAGGCCTGAAGTTGGTAGGGGCATAGGGTTGGAGGGGAAACCCCTTCGCATGCCTATTCACAGATGGGGCTGTGGCCTTTCAGCCCTGTCTTTGGGGCATGGAGCCTTCAGTTCCAATGGCCCCCTGGCATGCCACTAGCAGGCTGCCTCAATTGAGCTGGCGGCCTCTGCACATAGTGGAGGACCACTCCAATGTTGGTAAAATACTGGCATCGGCGCAAAATGACCCCGAAGTGGAGCCTTAATTGGAATAATGGGCTGCCTGCCTTCGTGGAACGGTCAGGTGGCCTGGTTCCCAGTCCATCCTGGAAAAGCCCCCAGAGATGGGAATGCATTGGGGAGCCGACCAGACATGGCTCCGCTCTGTTTTCCTGGCCCCTCTGCCTCCAACCCCATCTCTTTGGGGATGGGAAAAGCCAGCCCAAAATTTCTCAATACTGCTCTCACAGCATTTACTGTGAATTGCATCATAAAATGTATATATAGCTCTGCGCAGCACATTACTAAGCTAATATGTCGTACCACATAGACATGAGACATACATCAATACGCACCTGGTATTAGCTGTGTATTCGTGGGGATTGCACTGAGAGAAAAGAAGTCTCAGGGGTCTCATTCATACTGCTCTTGTACACTTGCCAATGGCTGATTCAAGTAACACTGCATTAGCACCTGCTTATTCTCTCTGTTTCGGAATAACATCTGGGTTAGAAAATAAAAGGAGTGCAAGTTAATTAGAAGAAAACAGTGGGAGGTTGTAGAGAGTGAAGTTTATGGTTTGAAAAATAAAACTGCGACTACTAATTAAAAAGTTAAAATTGAGACATTATATAGTGTAATACAATAAAGGCACATGTGCAACATTATTGAACATATGAATATGGCTATGTTGAATGCTCCGACTTGGTGATAAACAAGTGTCTGCACGGGTGATATAAGTTTTCATGGGAGTTACTCTTGGGTGTTTCTGTCACAGAGTCATGGCGGTACATTTTCACCTTTATCGCCTAAGTAGTAATCTAGGTGAGTGGATCATCCACCTATTATACAACCCACCTGGTTTATATCATACTGAAATCAGTAGAATGAAAATCAAGCAGGCAATCCACTTCTTCAGATTACTGGCCAAGTGGAGGTGGTGAAAATTACTGATAGAATTTATAGCACAGAAAGCGGTCAGATATCCTATTCCATCTCTGTCAGTGCTACCAGACTGGTACTATTACTGGAACTGAAGAAGGGTCTCTGACCTGAAACGTTGACTCTGCTTCTCTCTGCACAGATGCTGCCAGATCTGCTGAGTATTTCCAGCATTTCTTGTTTTTATTTCAGATTTCCAGCATCTCCAGTATTTTGCTTTTATATTATGGAACTATTCAGTGTCAGCCTTGTCTTAGTGAGTAGCACTCTCATCACTGAGGCAGAAGTTCAAGTGCTGTGTGGCACTACCACCGTGCTAACTGGGATAGATTTTGAACAGATCTAGCAATCCAAAAATGGGCATTCATGAGGTGCTGTGGGCCATCAGCAGCAGGAGAATTGTACTCAACCACAATCTGTAACCTCATGGCCCTGCATATCCCCACTCTACCATTACCATCAAGTCAGGAGACTAACCCTGGTTCAATGTAGAGTGCAGGAGGACATGCCATGAGCAGCACCAGGCATACCTCAAAATGAGGCGTCAACCTGGTGAAGCTACAACACAGGACTATCTGCGTGCCAAACTGCGTAAGCAGCATGCAATAGACAGACCTAAGCGATCCCATAACCAACGGATCAGATCTAAGCTCTGCAGTCCTGCCACATCCAGCCGTGAATGTTGGTGGACAATTAAACAACTAACTGGAGGAGGTGGCTCCACAAATACCCCCATCCTCAATGATGGGGGAGCCCAGCACATCAGTGCAAAAGAGAAGGCTGAAGCATTTACAACAATCTTCAGCCAGAAGTGCTGAGTTGATGATCCATTTCAGCTTCCTCCTGAAGTCCCCAGCATCACAGATGCCAGACTTCAGCCAATTCGATTCACTCCGCGTGATATCAAGAAACGACTGAAGGCACTGGATACTGCAAAGGCTATGGGCCCTGACAATATTCCGGCAATAGTACTGAAGACCTGTGCTCTAGAACATGCTGCGCCCCTAGCCAAGCTGTTCCAGTACAGTTACAACACTGGCATCGACCCTGCAATGTGGAAAATTGCCCAGGTATGTCCTGTACACAAAAAGCAGGACAAGTCCATCCCGGCCAATTACCGCCCCATTAGCCTATTCTCAATCATCAGTAAAGTGATGGAAGGCGTCATCAACAGTGCCATCAAGCAGCACTTGCTTAGCAATGAGCTGCTCAGTGACACTCAGTTTGGGTTCCGCCAGGGCCACTCAGCTCCTGACCTCATTTACAGCCTTGGTTCAAACATGGACAAAAGAGCTGAACTCAAGAGCTGCCCTTGACATCAAGGCAGCATTTGACCGAGTATGACATCAAGGAGCCCTAGCAAAACGGAGGTCAATGGTAATTGGGGGAAAACCCTCCGCTGGCTGGAGTCATACCTAGCGCAAAGGAAGATGGTTGTGGTTGTTGGAGGTCAATCATCTCAGCTCCAGGACATCACTGCAGGAATTCATCAGGGTAGTGTCCTAGGCCCAACTATCTTCAGTTGCTTCTTCAATGACCTTCCTTCAATCATAAGGTCAGAACTGGGGATGTTCGCTGATGATTGCACAATGTTCAGCACCATTCGTGACTCCTCAGATACTGAAGCAGTCCGTGTAGAAATGCAGCAAGACCTGGACAATATCCAGGCTTGGGCTGTTAAGTGGCAAGTAACATTCGCGCCACACAAGTGCCAGGCAATGGCCATCTCCAACAAGAGAGAATCTAACCATCTCCCCTTGACCTTCAACGGCATTACCATCGCTGAATCCCCCACTATCAACATCCTAGGGGCTACCATTGACCAGAAACTGAACTGCAGTAGCCATATAAATACCATGGCTACCAGAGCAGGTCAGAGGCTAGGAATCCTGCGGCGAGTAACTCACCTCCTGACTCCCCAAATCCTGTCCACCATCTACAAGGCACAAGTCAGGAGTGTGATGGAATACTCTCCACTTGCCTGGATAGGTGCAGCTCCAACAACACAAGAGTCTCGACACCGTCCAGGACAAAGCAGCCCGCTTGATTGGCACCCCATCTACAAACATTCACTCCCTCCACCACCGATGCACAGTTGCAGTGGTGTGTATCATCTACAAGATGCACTGCAGCAATACACCAAGGCTCCTTTAGACAGCACCTTCCAAACCCACGACCTCTACACTAGAAGGACAAGGGCAGCAAATGCATGGGAACACCACCACCTGCAAGTTCCCCTCCAAGTCTCTCACCATCCTGACTTGGAACTATATCGCCATTCCTTCACTGTCGCTGGGTCAAAATCCTGGAATTCCCTTCCTAACAGCATTGTGGGTGTACCTACCCCACTTGGACTGCAGCGGTTCAAGAAGGCAGCTCACCAAAACATTCTCAAGGGCAATTAGGGATGGGCAACAAATGCTGGCCTGGCCTGCGACGCCCAAATCCCATGAATGAATAAAAAAAAAAGTACCTAGAGTACTGATGTAGTGCTGTACTGTCAGAGGTGCTGTCTCTCAGATGAGGCGTTAAACTGAGGCCTCCTCTGTCTTCTCAGGTTGATGTAAAGCTTCCCACAGCACTATTTGAATAGCAAGGGAGTTCTCCCAGTGTCCTGGCCAATATTTGTCCCTCAATCAACACCACTAAAACTGGACTATTTGGTCATTATCTCGTTGTTGACTGTGGGAGCTTGCTGTGCAAAAATTGGTTGCTCTGTTTCCTAAAGCCTGGCTACCCGACCTGAACCCGACTGCACCTGACTACGTGTTGGGTTGGGTCGGGTCTATACTCCAAGACCAGCATTCGGGCTCGGGTCGGGTCAGACTGGACAGTGCTGCCTCCGGGAATTCATGGGATCAGGCTCACCTATGATTCCCCACAACTCCAACTGCAGGAATAGTCTGCTGCCAGAACAGATGAATGATATTCGTGTCGGGTCAGGCGTGAAAAAAAATTGAAGGACTCGGGCCCAGTTTGGGTTTGGGTTGGCTATGGTCAGGTCAGGCCTGGGTCAGGTTTCAATTTTATACCCGAACAGGCCTTTACATCAAAAGTATTTCAGCAGTTGTGAAAGGCTTTGGGATGCTCTGATGTTGTGAAAGATGCTGTATAAAAGCACTTTCTTACTCTAATCCCAGCTTAGTTTTAGTTTAGTTTAGAGATACAGCACTGAAACAGGCCCTTTGGCCTACCGAGTCTGTGCCGACCATCAACCACCCACTTATACTAATCCTACACCAATTCCATATTCCCACCACATCCCCACCTGTCCCTATATTTCCTTACCACCTACCTATACAAGGGGCAATTTATAATGGCCAATTAACCTATCAACCAGCAAGTCTTTGGCATGTGGGAAGAAACCGGAGCACCCGGAGGAAACCCGCGCAGACACAGGGAGAACTTGCAAACTCCACACAGGCAGTACCCGGAATTGAACCCGGGTCGCTGGAGCTGTGCGGCTGCGGTGCTAACCACTGCGCCGCCCACTGCTTTTCCTCATATCTCTTTCTATTTTTCCTTTCAAAATTCATCCAATTCCACTTTAAATTATAAGGCGTGACATAACATATGTGTGCAACTGCTGTGGGAGCATATTGGGATTTTTCATCCACATAAGGATGAGTCCTAAATTTCTACCCATCCCCTTCCCATATCCTCTTATAATGCTAAGGTTAACATTAAGGGGTGCATCCATCAAAGCTCTCTCCACTCTGACTGTTGGGGCACTGCTATTCAGTTCTTGTTTGATTATGACCTACATAGAAAAGCCAGAAACACCTCTGTGTGACTCCTGTTTCATTATACTGCAACCATTCTCTGTCCAAATAAAGCATCCCTCCTTTCAAGAATATGTCAATGTTATCTCATGCGAGATGAGTTTGTAATATCAGCTGCAGTGATAAGAGAGCAATGGCAGAGAGCGAAAGCACAGCAAGACTGGTGGCAGTAATAAGAAAGCAGTGGCAGAGAGCGAGAGCACAGCGAGACCGGCAGCAGGGATAAGACAGCTTTGGAAAGTTCACAGTAAACCAACCGGGTTTGAAAAATAGAATCAAAATATGATGTCACAGGAAAGCAGGTAAGTAATTGGTTGGTGAGTAACTCTCTTTTTCTGTCTCTAAACTGGGGCATTCTGGAAAATTAAAAATTTCATTTGGGGTAATTATAACAGTTAGTGAATTAATAAGAGTATTATCACAAACCAGGTCAAGAGGCATTAATTAAAACTAATAGTTTAAACAAGGCACTCACTAAATTGCAAAAAAAGGAATAGGATTTTTTGATCATGGATGGGCAGCTCCAACATGTTTCTTGCAATTCCTGGGCAATGTGGGAACTCCAGGACAATTCATGTGTCTTGGGTGACCACGTGTGTAAGAAGTGTTTCCCAGCTGCTTCAGATTGAGCTCAGGATTTCCAAGCTTGAGGGGCAGCTGGAGTTACTACAGAGCATCAGAGAGCAGGAGCATTTCCTGGTTCGTACTTTCCAGGAGATGGTCACCCCACAGCCAGTAACAGTTCAGGATACTAGGGTGGCCATCCAGAAGACTAGGAAGAGGCAGGACTTGCAGCAGTCCTCAGGGTATGTGCCACTCTCAGGTACTCAGAATTGGAGACTGCTGGGACTGGCAATACCCTGAAGGAGTACAGTCCAGACCAGGGTATCAATAGGCAAGGGACTGCACAGGAGAGATTAGCAAAGTGTAGAAATGCAGCTGTTATAGGAGACTCCATAGTTAGGGGGACAGACATTTTTGCAACAGTTACCAAGAGTTCCGCATGGTGTGTTGCCTCCCTGGTGCCAGGGCAAAGGACATCACTGAGAGGGTGCAGGATATTCTGCAGGGGGAAGGAAGTCAGAAGGTGTGGTACACATTGGTACCAACGTCATAGCAAGGGCAGATATTGAGGTCTTATGGTCAGATTTTCAGGAGCTCGCGAGGAAGTTAAAGAGTAGGACCCTGAAGGTAGTAATTGCTGGATTACTCCCAGTGTCACATGCTAGCAAGAGTAGAAATAGGGAGGATCAATGCGTGGCTCGAAGCATGGTGCAGGGGAGAGGGCTTCAGATTCTTGGAGCATTGGGATCAGTTCTGGGACAGCTGTTCAAAAGGGACAGGTTGCACCTCAACAGGTCTGGGACCAATGTCCTATCGGGGATGTTCACTGGTGTGGTAGGGGAGGGTTTAACTAAATTGACAGTGGTGTGGCCAGCAGCATATATAAGTAGGAGAGAGGAATAAGGTGCAAAATGTGCATGCTGTCAGGACTAGAGAAGGGAGCAGTTTCCATATTAGATAGGAGCAGACTGAGAAGGCCCACGCAGAATGAAAAAGGACAGGATTACAATGCATGTATGTAAATGTGCAAAGTGTGGTGAATAAGGTTGGTGAGCTACAAACACAAATAGCAGTATGGGAATATGATGTAGTGGCACTAACGAAAACGTGGTTTAAAAATGGTGAGGACTGGGTGCTTAATATACAAGGATATAAAGTGTTCAGAAAAGATAGAGAAGGAAAAAAACAGAGGTGGAGTGGTAGAACTGATTAGAGAAGACATTGTAGTGTTGGAAACAGGAGATATCCTTGAGGGGGCATGGACAGAATCCATTTGGTTAGAGTTGAGAAGCAAAAAGGGTATGGCCATGCTACTAGGGGTATTCTAGAGGCCTCCAAATCATGAGAGAGAGATATAGAGGAGCAAATCTGCAGGGAAATCACAGAAATGTGCAAGAACTATATATACTGGGGGACTTTAATTACCCAAATATTGATTGTGATAATGTTAGTGTAAAAGGAATGGAGGGAGAGGAATTTCTGAAATGTGTTCAGGAGAACTTCCTCGATCAGTATGTTCTCAGCCCAACTAGAAAAGAAGCATTGCTGGATCTGGTGCTGGGAAATGAGGTGAGCCAAGGATGTAAGGACAGTCCTAGCAAATACGGGCCGGTTAGTTAAACATAAGTGGTGGGTAAGGTATTAGAAACAATAATCAGGGAAAATATTGGAGGTGTTTGAGTTAATTAAGGATAGCCAGCACGGATTTGTATAAGGCAGATCATGCTTGACTAATTTCATTGAATTTTTTGATAAAGTAACAGAGAAGGTTGACGAAAGGAATGCAGTGGATGTTGTCTATATGTATTTTTAAGAAAGCGTTTGATAAAAGTACAACATAAAAGGCTGGTTCACAAAATTGAGGCTCTTGGAATGGGAGGATCAGTGTCCAATTGGATAAAAAAATTGGCTCAAGGACAGAAAACAGTGAGTTGTGGTAAATGTTTTTGCAGACTGGAGGATGGTAGACAGTGGCGTTCCCCAGGGGTCAGTGCAAGGGCCACTGCTTTTTCTGCTACATATAAATGACTTGGATCTTGGAATACAGAGTAGAATATCAGAATTTGCTGATGATACAAAACTTGGAGGGGGGGGGGGGGGGGGGGAGGGCAAACAGTGAGAATGATACAAACTGCTTGCAACAGGACATAGACAGGCTAGCAGAATGGGCAGACAAGTGGCAAGTGAAATTTAATACTGACAAATGCGAGATAATGCATTCTGGCAAAAGGGATAGGGTGAGGCAATATAAACTTAATGACACAGTTCTAAAGAATGTGCAGGAACAGAGGGACCTGGGGCTGCATGTGCATTGATCTTTGAAGGTGACAGGACATATTGAGAGAGTGGTTAGCAAAGCATATAGGATCTTGGGCTTCATAAATAGAGGCATAGAGTACAAAGCAGGGAAGTTATGCTGAACCATTATAAAGCTCTGGTTTGGCCCCAACTAGAGTAATGAGTCCAGTTCTGGTCACCACACTTTAGGAAGGATGTGAGAGTCCTTGAAAGGGTGCAGAGGAGATTTACCCAAATGGTTCCAGCAATGGGGGATTTTAATTACAAGGTTAGATTGGAAAAGTTGGAGTTGTTTTCCCTGGTACAAAGGAGACAGAGGGGACATTTGATACAGGTGTACAAGATTATGATAGGCTTAGGTAAATGAGACAAGGAAAAAAACTGTTCCCATTAACTGATGGTACTAGGACCAAGGAAGACAGATTGAAGGTTTTGGGCAAGAGATGCAGGGGAATGTGAGAAAGAACTTTTTTATGCAGTGAGTGGTAATGACCTGGAACTCACTGCCCATGACAATGACCAGTTGTCCACCATAAATAGAATGACAGAATGATACAGCATAGAACAAAGCCATTTGGCCCATTGTGTCTGTGTCGGCTCTTCCAAAGAACTATCCCAGTTCATGCCAGATCTCTGCTCTTCCACCACAGTCCTGCAAATATTTCCTTTTCAAGTATTTATCCAATTCCCGTTTGAAAGTTCCTATTGAATCTGCTTCCCTTTCAGATATAATTCGCAGTGTAAATACAATTCTCATCTCCCCCTCCAGTTCTTCTGCAAATTACTGTAAAATTTTAATGCACATATTTAATTTACAATGCATCTCAGTTCCCCCACTGCACCCGCCACACGCACCCCTCCCCCCACCCCACCCAAAAGACCCATTCAGAAAGACGCTGGTTCATTACCCAGCTCCACCTGTGCAACACAGCTGACCCATTTGTGCTTGTGTCCCATAAATTTTATGCAGAAATTTCTTGTTTTCTGCTTGCCAGTTTCCTTGAAGACAGAATATTCAGGTCTGAGCCCCTTAAAAATAATGGAGCGGTAATGAGGGTTGTACTGGGGAATGATCAAGGTGAGGAACAGTAATCATTCTTGTGGGGCAATGACAGCAAAGGTGGAGGTGAGGGTGTGATTTGAACAGATGGTTGGTGAATGGAGGGCCAAAAATTAGACAGTGGCATTTAAAAGTGTTAATTGGAGAAAGAGTTTTTCCAGGGGCAGACACAGAAAGAAATAGGGTTGGTAGGAGTAAGGGGGTTGCGAGTGGAATGGGATACAAGGAAGTGATTAGAGATGGCCTTTTCTGTGATTGATATGATGGAAGAGGCCAGATTAGATGAAAGGCCAACAGGATGGTCATGATTATGGATAGGGGAATTTCTACGGAGGGAGAGATTAAGGGAGTATAAAAGGACAGTGAATTCATAAAAGGGCATGATGAATTGAGTTAGAGGTTGAAATCACCGAGGATGAGACGTCACTGGGTAAAGAGGCTGAGGGAGGAAAGCAATGAAGACATCTGTGAGAAACTTGGTGTGGTACTTGGGTAGGTGGTAGACAATGAGGATTTTAAGGGCGAAATGCTAAAATCAGAAGGTGCTAGAGGAGTAGGATGACAGACCAAGGTGTGATTTGGTGATAAGGGCCACACTGCCACTTTCAGAGTCTGGACGGGGCCAGTGATGGAAGGCATAGCCAGGCAGGATGTTACATTTTGGGGAAAGGTGTCATCAACTGTCAGCCAAGTTTCCATCGAGGTCATGATGTTGATGCGATCATCCACAGTAAGCTCTTATGTGGTAAGGGACTTACTCACAAATTAATGGACATTCTGGAGAGAGATGTGTAGAGGGGCAATGATAGATGATCTGCTAGCACTGTTCACAGGGTCAGCATTGGGAGTGGTGAGTGGGACAGGAAGGAGATTGCAAAGATTAGCCAATTGGGCTGGAAGGTCAGTGAAAGAGCAGGATGGGCACTTGCGTTTGCTGCTCGTAAGGAGGCAGCGACAAGTGCCTTGATAGGCCCTTCAGAGGATGCCAATAGGCATAGAGGGGAGATGTAGGCTTATCTAAAGGTAGTCAAGCCTCGGACAGCGACAGGAAAGTAGGAAGGCCAAACTGTTTAGTTCTGACCAAGGATAGGTGCAGTAGATTTAAAATTGTACACATTCTTTCCAAATACTGCCCCTCAACATATATGTGCTTTCCTGGGGAATGGGTGGGATCTGGAAGAAAGCTACTCATAGAAAACTTTCAATTTTGCATTCTTTAGGTTGCCAAGGATGGCCTTGCTTTTCCAAGATGCCCTCAATTTCTGTAAACCTCAAAATACTTCAAAATGATATGTTAACCCAAAAGGGCTGAATTTTACTTGGCCACTGCGCTCCGTGGTGGCGCCAGTTGAACTTGGCAGGGTTCCCACATTCAGCGGCCGCCGAGAAGCCCCCGTGGGGGCTGATCTAAATAGTGGAGGCGGAGTGCCTGTTCCTATGAAGTATAGGAGCAGCCTCTATGTCCCTGGCAACGGCGTCTGGTGCCACTGCACAGGCACCGGTGCCATTTTTAAAGGGCTTTAAGCCCGTACAATTAATTTCAATTTTTAAAATGAAAACATAAGTGATTTGTATTAAATAGAAAGGTGTAATGGAGGCCCTTCCCCAACCCCCCAATGGTTATTTCATTGTCTGAAATGACCATCCATTGATTTCTCAAATATCCGAATTTTCCCCCCCAACCTTCTAACATTTGGCCTCTAACCCCTTCCCACCATTCATACAACCAATTACATTTGTTTTCACCACTTCCCCACCCCTCCCGCCCTGTAGTTTTTATTACTCCCCCCTCCTCACCAGGTTCTCGCCTCGGAACTCCAGGCCGAACACAGGCAGTAAAATCGGCGTGGGACGGCAGGTAAGTTATTTTATATATATTTAGTGCCAATCTGCATATGGAGATGAAGGGCCCGCTGCCAGGCCGTGGGGGTGGGGGGTGCTGCACCGAGGTCCCCCCTCCGCCGGTAATATGAGGCAGGCCCTTCTGACCATCGCGTGCCGAGGCGGGCCTTTCCTTGCAGCATTTTATCAGCCCCCAGGCCGCAACCCGCAGCGTCGAGGGACCGGTAAAATTCAGCCCAATGTCTCCCATTTTAAAAAATGAGTTTAGGTTTTATCATTACTTTTGAATTCAATCAATTTTTACAGTAACTTTTAAGAAACAGTTACAACTATATTTTACTGAGACTTGAGCATGCATGATCAGTTGCAGCACACCACCTCCCCCCTCCCTTTTACACTCACTCCCCATAAAGTTAAAACACACGCAAGGATAGCAAATGAAATTTCTAACTCTTCCAAATCCATGGGCGGCTCCCAACTTAGTTTTGACATCTTTATGCAGGTAAGCACTCAACAGTGTATAGTCCACTGATACAAGTTTGGGTCTTGCCATAATTGCTTTCTTAGGCTCAGTGATATCAGTCACTCCTACTGGCAGATCCCAAGCCCCCTACATTTCAGAGTTGACTCACACACGGTTGAATATTTACTTACAAGATGGTGCAACTTAAGTAATGTAACAATGTGTCCCCCTGACTTACAAACTGAAAATCATGTCTTTTGCACATACTCTCACGTTTGATTCCTTTTGAAGGCAGAACAAGAAACACTCGGTATAATGAGGCCAGATACAAATTGCTAAGCTTCTTTACTTAATGGGTTGCAAGTAAACGTATAAAGTTAATTCAATTAGTGCAACCAGTCTTTGCATAGTATCAGAAAACAATGAATAGAAAACACTTACATCAGTGAGCCAACTTGCTTGGCTTAAACAAGGTAATTTCTAATTATTATCCTGCATCCTAACCTTCAGAGTCTGGCAAAAGCTTGCTTCCGTTTGTAAACCTGACTAACTATAAGCATACCTCTGCTTCTTTTTTTAAAAATCTTCTTCTGTTCACAATTCCAGGGAGAGCCCTCTAATGATCACCAGAGACTTTCAACACACTGATTGTAAGGTGTGTATCAATTATTGAAACAAGTTAACAAATTGCAAACTGTTTATAGTCTTTGAGGAAACAACTTCAAAACCTTTTAACCAC
Organism: Heterodontus francisci; assembly: GCF_036365525.1. NCBI lineage: Eukaryota > Metazoa > Chordata > Chondrichthyes > Heterodontiformes > Heterodontidae > Heterodontus > Heterodontus francisci. Next base: position 19,462,467 of record NC_090383.1, on the reverse strand, counting down.
CTTTGATCTCAGCGCCCTTTAAAAACCTTGCATGAATGCATTTTGCTTTAAAACAAATTTTCCAAATCCTTACTGTGGAAAAATGTATCAAAAAATCTCTAAATTTATGACATGCATATCTCCATTGTCATGGAGACTGCGATTCAAAGGGTGCATTCTCATTACAATAGATATAGCCACTGGGAGTGAGCCTGATGCGATACGTTTATTACAATTCAGTTTTGAACTGGCTTTTAGCAGAGAGAGTTTGCCATAACAGAACACGCCAGACACAGAGGACAGCTGGTGTTAGTACCTGAAAAAAGAGTTCTCTACCATTTAAACTGAAGGAATAGGATTTTAGTCTGTTTATTATTATCTCTCAAAATTCTAAGAAAAAGTCAAGCCAAAACAGAGATCTCTGGTAATTTAAATTGAAGAAAGGGAAGTTAGGCTGGGACAATCTTTTATCCCTCAAAAAACTCAAGTCAGATTGATTCTGTTCAAAGTGTTTGCAAGTCATTAATTGTTGAAATTCGCTGGAGGAGAGCAACATCCTGTGAGGACTTCGAGCAATGTTGGACTGTAAATTTGCAAAGACTGTAATTTTTTCTATTTTAAATGTTGTTTATATCTTTATTGTGTTTAAGAATTTAGTTCTTCTAATTAAAGAGGTAATTTGTTGATTTAAAGATACCTGGTTTCGTTAGCCTCATTCGGGGGTTAATAGATGGTACAATTTAGTAGGGTCTTTCTTTAATTTGGAAAGTTTTAAATGATATGCTAGCCGATCTGTGGAATGACAGGATCGAATTTAAAGTGCGTTGGGCCCACCACAATCAGAATCATATATTTTGATTGGGGGCTTTGACAGGAGCGGTCGGTCGTAACACCATGCCATGACACTGTGTGCATGTGTTAGCAGTAAGCTCTGCTGCTTATGTTTGCAATGATCAGTTATGGATTGCTGAATTTAGAACTGGCAGAAAAAGCTTGGTCAAAGTAGTGCACATGTGTGAGAGTGCATTGTGAAGTCCCTGTTGAGATCAGGGCACCCCTGCAAAACCAATGAGCACAACTGCATAAGTTGTATATGTCTGTCTACATCCCTGGTCCTGTCTACCCTCTGGCACATCTATTGTCATTTGAGCTAAAAGGGAGAGGAAAGACTTAGATGAGTTACATGTGGGAATGCCCTGAAGCAGTTTCATCAGTGCACACTCTAGCTAAAGCCCTGCTTCTGGGCATACATATGAACAGATCCTGGGGCAACGATGAGGGCAGTTAAGCCCTGTATAATGGCTCTTGCCATTTGATCCTAGGATGTTAAAGTTAGAGAAAAGAGCCTCTAATATTCTGGAGCCCATGATTTTCATACCAGCTGCATGATCATTCATTTGTGATACTCCCAAGTGTAAAGGGTTTCTGGCAGTGGAAGCACAGGTTCAGATGGCACTGGAGTTGTTATGCACTCCATGATGGACTGTACAGATATGAGGCAGGGGTTTGACTTGATTATCCACCATAACTTTAGAAGAATCCTTAATGGACCACTTAAATGGTATTTCTGCCAATCTTCCACCAAAGTTCCAGAGGCCAACTGACAAAATTCCTAGGGAAATCCAGGCATTGATCTCTTTTGGTTTTGATCTCTGATTTTTAAAAAAAAATCCATGTTGAGAGGTTACAGGAATGGGAGGAAGCAAGCAGATGAAGGGGTCCAAATGACAACTGGCTGAAGCTGCTTAAGTTAGCAGTCAGGGCTCTTCACACACTGCAGTGCACTGATTGCCTTTTTGCTGTTGGGCTGAACAACCTTGGGAGTACTTGCTCCCCCTACATAGGAACAGGAGTAGGCCATTCGGCCTACCTTTCAACCTGGCCTTTGAATCCTGCCTGTGGTACACTAGATGATACTTTAAAGCAGATATTCTGAGGGACTATAGTGATTATTTCAAGACTGTTGACATTGGTGCTCAGGTCACTGGATTGCACCATATCAGAACAAGGAGATGCTCTCTTAATCTCTTCTCTCTGCATCAACACTGCTGTGGCCGTTCAGATTTTAAAAGCAGCAACGGACTCCTGGACTGGAATCAGACGGAGTTAAGGGGGAGGAATGCAACGTTTGCTGTACACCACTTCTTCAGCACTGATATTATCTTGTCCCCTTCTATTCTTCATCTATATGTGCCCCGCAGTGACATTATTTGTAAACATAGGGTCAGTTTTCATATGTATGCCAATGATGTCCAGCTTTACCTCTCACTGGCAACCTTGATTCCATGGTTCTTGCATGTTATCTGATATCAAGTCATGTACGTCAGAACTACCTGCAGCTTAACATTAGCAAGTTACTGTCCAATATATAATTATATGCTTATCTCCTCTAGAAACCCCATGGCCTTGCCCCCAATCCCATCTCCTTTCCTGTATACCCCCTGCTCAATTTCAGTATGATAGTGTGCAAATTCAGTGTCCAGCTTGACTCCTACCCAAACTTCAAACCTCACTTCTAAACCATCAGCAAGACTACCTATTTCCAGCAACAAAACATCACCCATCTCTGTCTCTACCTTACTTCCACTGCCACCAAAATCCTCACCCGTGCCTTTGTGATCTCCAGACTTCACTTTTCTAATGCCTTCCCTTCTGGCCTCAGGAGCTCCACCCTATAACAATGTCAACTGTCCAGAACTTTTTTATCATCCTTGTTATCTCCACTGGCTCTCTGCTCTTTGTGTACTCTTGTTCCATTCTGAAGACTCACTCCTACTTACCTCTGCAACACCTTCCAGCCCTACATTGCTGATATCATCCTCCACTCTGTTCTACTGCGCCTGTTCCCCTATCTCCATTCCATCGGTGGGAGAACCTTCAGTTATCTGTGTCCCACATTTTGGAACTCTCTTGTAAACTCTTCCCTATTGTTAACATTCTCCCAACTTCAAAAGCCTTCTTAAAACCTACCTCTTCAACAACACCTTCAAGCACCCCCCTCCCTCTCCTGCTCTCTGAACCCTTAATTGTTGAGTACTTTGATACACTGCAATGTATGTGTCAGGTGTCACGAAAGCACTCAAGCTGAAGCTCTGCTGTTCATAACCCAAATTCACTGGCAATTAACATATTTTTAAAAAGAACTTGCATTTAGGTAGTGCCTTTCACAACCTCAAGACATTCCAAAGGATTTTACAGCCACTGAAGCACTTTGGAAGTGTAGTCGCTGTTTAGTTTACCATCAAAGCAGTTCAAGATGACCTAAAGACTAACTTTAACCTTAAATTGTAGTTTCTTTCACAGTGTTAGTCAGTGGTAAACAAATGCCTGCTACTGGCAGCTAAACAGTTAGTTAATTAGGTGGCTAGTCAGGATTGGGCTGACTCAGGTCTTTGGAAGTCTTGCCAGTATAAATTAGCTTTTGCTAATTCTTTGGAAGCCTTGCCAGTATAAATTAGCTTTTGCTAATGCATTGAGTCTACTTTGGTGGAGTATGTGTCTACAGCATACTTAACTCGGAGATTTGGGGAGTGAATTTGGTGCAGTGGAGGTAAGAGGTGCTTTTAAAAGTATTTTAAAAAACAAGGAGCGGTCCAAGAGATGGAGCGAGACTTGACAGCTGAGATCTCGAGGCATTATTAAGGTGAGCAGGTAGATGATTGGTTGGTAAGTTTTATGTTTTGTTTTCTCTAAACTAGGGCTGTACTTTAAACCAGGACTGGGGAGATATAAGCACCGTATTAAATTTATAGCTTAACTAGTTAAACTACTTAATATAGCTGCAAGTAATTGTTGAGTGATATTTCAAAACTTGAAAACAAATTAGTTAAACAAAATACAACAGAGATGGCAGGGCAGGTGATGTGTTGCAACTGTAACATGGGAGCTGGTGGACACCAGTGTGATCCACAGGAACCACATCTGTAGTAAATGCTTGCAGCTCAAGGAACTTCGGCTCAGAGTTGATGAGCTGGAGTCCGAGTGTCGGACACTGTGATACATCAGGGAGGGGGATGGTTACCTGGACACTTTGTTCCAGGAGACAGTCACACCCTTTGGGTTAAATATTTCAGATTTGGTATGTGGTCAGGGACAGGAGGGTGTGAATATGAGTGAGGCACCTATGGGGATCTAGAAGGTAGCACTAGAGGAGTGTCAGCCCTTGCACTTGTCCAACAGGTATGAGGTTCTTGTAACTTGTGTGGATGAAAGCATGGGCTGCAGTGAGGATGAGCATACTGACCACAGCACTGTGGTACAGGGAACTATTCAAGTTGGGGGGAGTGAAAAGGCATGCAGTTGTAGTAGGGGACAGTATAGTTAGGGGGATAGATACTGTTCTCTGCAGCTGAGAGCACGGGTGCCGAAAACTGTGGTGCCAGGGTTAAGGACGTCTCCTCGGGGCTGCAGAGGAACTTGGAGTGGGAGGGCAGGGATCCAGTTGTCATGGTCCACATAGGTACCGATGACATTGGTAGGACTAAGACAGATTTCTGCTATGGGAGTATGAGCAGCTAGGAGCTAAATTAAAAAGCAAAACCACAAAGGTAATAATCTCTGGATTACTACCTGAGCCACAAGCAAATTGGCATAGGGTAAATATGATCTGAAGGTTGAATATGTGGTCAAAGATTGGTGTGGGAGAAATGAGTTTCAATTCATGGAACATTGGCACCAGGACTGAAAGAGGGAGCTGTTCCGTTGGGATAGGCTTCATTTGAACTGAGGTGGGATCAGCGAATCAAATAACTTGTGCGTTAGAGAGGGCTTTAAACTAAATAGTCGGAGGGAGCATTCATGTGAGGGGATATTAGGAAGTTAAAGAGAAAGAACAAAGCAACAGTGCAGGGTAGCGATATGGGTAATGATGTGACAGGAAGGGACAGAGCATGGAAACATAAAAGAGTGCACCAGCAAATAGGGTCAGAGAAGAGAAAAATGGTAAAAAGACAGAACTAAAGGCTCTTTATCTGGAATGCACAAAGCACTCATAACAAGATGGATGAATTGATGACACAGATAGAAATAAATGGGTATGATGCGATGGCCATTACAGAGACTTGGTTGCAAGGTGTCCAAAGCTGGGAACTGAACGTTCAAGGGTATTTGACATTTCAAAAGGATTGGAAGAAATGAAAAGGAGTTGAGCTACCTCTGTAAATAAAGGAAGAAATCAGTACAGTAGTGAGTAATGATCTTGGCTCAAATGATAAAAATGTAGAATCAGTTTGGATGGAGATAAGAAATACTAAGGGAAAGGAGTTACTGGTGGGAGTAATTCATAGGCTCCCTAACAGTAGCTACACCGTAGGACAGAAATACGAGGGGCTTGTAAGAAAGGTACTTCAAGAATCGTGGGCAATTTTAATCTTCATATAGATTGGAAAAATTAAACTGGCATAGGTAGCCTTGAGGACGAGTTCAAAGAGTGTATTTGGGACAGTTTCTCACAATACATTGTGTAACCAACCAGGGAACAGGCTATTTTAGACTTGGTCATGTGTAATGAGACGGGATTAATTAATGACTGCATAGTAAAGGATCCTCTCTGGAAGAGTGATTTCAGGGGTGACACAGTGGCGCAGTGGTTAGCACCGCAGCCTCACAGCTCCAGGGTACTGCCTATGCGGAGTTTGCAAATTCTCCCTGTGACTGCGTGGGTTTTCCCCGGGTGCTCCGGTTTCCTCCCACAGCCAAAGACTTGCAGGTGGTAGGTAAATTGGCCATTGTAAATTGCCCCTAGTGTAGGTAGGTGTTAGGGAATATGGGATTACTGTAGGGTTAGTATAAATGGGTGGTTGTTGGTCGGCACAGACTTGGTGGGCCGAAGGGCCTGTTTCAGTGCTGTATCTCTAAATAAATAAAATAAATAACATGATAGAATTTCACATTCAGTTTGAAGGTGATAAACTTGGGTCTGAAACTAGTGCTTTAAACTTAAAGGCAATTACAATGGTATGAAGACAGAGTTGGCTAAAGTGGACTGGGAGAATAGGTTAAAAGATCAGATGGTAAATAAGCAGAAGCAGACATTTAAGGACATATTTCATAACTCCCAACAAGATATATTCCATATATTCCATTGAGAAAGAAAGACTCTACGAGTAGGATGAACCATCCGTGGCTAACTAGGGAAGTTAAAGATGGTATCAAATTGAAAGAAAAGACATACAATGCTGCAAAGATTAGGGGTAGGGCAGAAGATTGGGAAAATTTTAGAAACCAGCAAAAGGATGACTTAAAAAAAGAGGAAGATATTAGAGTATGATAGTAAACTAACAATAAAAATAAAAACAGACAGTTAAAGCTTCTACACATATAAAAAGGAAGAGAGTAGCTAAAGTAAACATTGGTCCTCTAGCGGATGAGACTGGGGAATTAATAATAGGAAACAAGGAAATGACAGAGACTTTGAACAAATATTTTGTATCTATCTTCATGGTAGAAGACACTAAAAGCATCCCAATAACAGTATAAAATATAGCAGCGAAAAGGAGGGAGGAACTTGAAACAACTAGTGTCCCTAGAGAAAAAAGTATTAGGAAAACTAATGGGAGTAAAGGCTAATAGGTTCCCTGGGCATGATGGCCTGCATCCTAAAAGAAGTGGCTGCAGAGATACTGGGTGCATTCGTTGCAATTTTCCAGAACTCCCTAGATTCTGCAAAGATCCTAGTGGATTGGAAAACTACAAATGTAATGCCCCTATTCATGAAAAGAGGAAATTAGAAAGCGGGAAACTATAGGCCAGTTAGCCGAACATCTGCCATTGGGAAAATGCTGGAATCCATTATTAAGGAAGTAGTGGCAGGGCATTTAGAAAATCATAATACAATCAGAGTCCAACATAGTCTTAGGAAAGGAAAATCATGTTAGACAAATTTATTAGAGTTCTTTGAGGATGTAACAAGCAGGGTTGATAAAGGGGAACGAGAAGATGTGATATATTTGGATTTCTAAAAGGCATTCGATAAGGTGTCACATAAAAGGTTACTATACAAGATAAGAGCTCATGATGTTGGGGGTAATATATTAGCATGGATAGAGGATTGGCTAATTAACAGAAAACAGAATCAGAATAAATTGGTCATTTTCAGGTTGGCAAACTGTAACTAGTGGGGTGTCACAGGGAGCAGTGCTGGGACCTCAATAATTTACAATCTATATCAATGATATGAATGATGGGACCAAGTGTATTGTAGCCAAATTGGCTGATGTTACAAGTTGTGAGGAGGACACAGAGTCTGGCAAGGGAAAGAGGTAGGTTAAGTGAGTGGGCAAAAATTTGGCAGATGGTATATAATGTGGGAAAAATGTGAGGAATGTGGGAAAAACAGAAAAGCAGAATATTATTTAAATGGCAAGAGACTACAGAATGCTGCGGTACAGAGGCATCTGGGTGTCCTTGTACATGAATCACAAAAAGTTGTCATGCAGGTACAGCAAGTAATTAGGAAGGCAAATGGAATGTTGGCCTTTATTACAGGGGGGATGCAGTATAAAAGTAAGGAATTCCTGCTTCAACTGTACAGGGCATTGATGAGACCACACCTAGAGTACTACGTACAGATTTGGTCTCCTTACTTAAGGAGGGATATACTTGCATTGGAGGCAGTTCAGAGAAGGTTCACTAGGTTGATTCCTGGGGTGAAGGGGTTGTCTTATGAGGAAAGGTTGAGCAGGTTGGGTCTATACTCATTGGAGTTTAGAAAAATGAGAGGTGATCATATTGAAACAGATCAGATTCTGAGGGGACTTAACAGGGTAGATGCTGAGAGGGTGTTTCCTCTAGTGGGGGTGTCCAGAGCTGGGGGCACAGTTTCAGAATAAGGGGTCTCCCATTTTAAACAGAAATGAGGAGGAATTTCCTCTCAGAGGGTCGTCAATCTTTGGAATTCTCTATCCTGGGTCATTGAATATATTCAAGGCTGTCAGACAGACCTTTGATCTACAAGGGAGTCAAAGGTTATGGGGGGCAGACAGCAAAGTGGAGTTGCTGCCATGATATTGAATGGCAGAGCAGGCTTGAGGAGCTAAATGGCCTACTCCTGCTCCTATTTCTTATGTTCTTATGAGTAAGTAATTTCAAAAAGATAATCTGAAGAAAGGAAAATATACAAGTTGCAATATGTAAAATGGCATGCAACAGTACAGACACACCATGTATAGTATTTTATGACTAGTTGAAACAACTGAAGATTGGAAATAATTGGTATTCTAAAATGTATAATGTGCAAGATCCAATCTGCTCGTGACAGTAAAAATAGAAAGGTAGGGAGGATCAATGCGTGACTTGAGGCATGGTGCAGCAGGGAGGGCTTCAGATTCTTGGGATACTGGGACCAGTTTTGAGGCAGGAGGCACATATTCAAAAGGGACGGGTTGCACCACAACAGGACTGGGATCAATGTGCTTGTGGTGAGGTTTGCTAGTGTGGTTGGTGAGCGTTTAAACTAAACTGGCAGGGGAATGGGCACCAGCATATAGAAGCAGAAGAGAGTAATAAGGTGCATAATTGCCTGGATGAATGCAACTTCAATAACACTCAGGAAGTTCAACAGCATCCAGGACAAAGCAGCCCGCTTGATCGGCACCCCATCTATCACCTCCACCACTGATGCACAGTGACAGTAGTGTGTACCATATACAAGATGCACAGTAGCAACTCACCACTCCTCCTTCGACACACCTTCCAAACCAGCTACCTCTTCCACCTAGAAGGACAAGTGCAGCAGAAGTGTGGGATCGCTACTATTTGCAGATTCCCCTCCAAGCCACACATCATCCTGATTTGGAAATACGTCGCCATTTCTTCACTGTCGCTGGATTAAAATTCTGGAACACCTGCACTAGGTGGACTGCAGTGGTTCAACAAGGCAGCTCACCACCACCTTTGAGCAACATGCTGGCTTTGCCAGAGACACCCACATCACATGAAATGATTAAAAATAAAGGAGCGAGACTGCTGGACAGTAATAGAGAAGGGAGTAGTACCATATCAGAAAGGAGCAGACTAAGGAGGACTACAAGGAACACTAGACAGGTTTACAATGCATATACGTAAAGACACAAAGTGTGGTGAATAAGGTTGGTGAGCCACAAGCAAATAGCTGTGCAGGAATATGATGTAGTGGCAATAATGAAAACGTGGCTTAAAAATGGTGAAGACTGGGCACTTAATATTCAAGGATACAAAATGTTCCGAAAAGACAGGGAAGGGAAAAAAAGCGAAGGTGGGGTGGCAGTACAGATTAAAGAGAGGATGTTCTTGAGTGGGCAAAGACAGAATCCATTTGGTTAAAGTTGAGAAGCAAAAAGCGTATGATCAAGCTACTGGGGGTATTCTATACGGCTCAATACTGAGAGAGAGATAGAGGAGCAAATCTGCAGGGAAATCACAGAGATATGAAAGAACTATAGAGTGGTGATACTGGGGGACTTTAATTACACAAATATCAATTTGGATAATGTTAGATTAAAGGGTGAAGAGGGGAGGAATTTCTGAAATGTGTTTAGGAGAACCTCCTTGACCAGTATGTTCTCGGCCCAAATAGGAAGGAGGCATGCTGTATCTGGTGCTGGCGACTGAGGTGGGCAAGTGGACCAAATGTCTGTGGGTGAACACTTGGGTAAGAGTGATCATCATATCATTAGCTTCAGGTTTAGATTAGCAATGAAGAGCAAAGTACAATCTAAATAGAACTTCTAATTTGGAAGAGGGCTAACTTCAATCGGATGAAAAGGGATCCAGCCAGGGTAAAATGGAATCAAACATGGACAGGAAAAACTGTAAACATCATCCGTTGTTCTGTTAAGAAGACGATGTTTCAAGTACAGGTTAGGTACATTCCAACAAGGGCAAAAGGTAAAGGAACCAAAACCAGGGCTTCTTGGATGGTGAGGGAGATAGAGAATATGATTAAACAAAAAGTGTGTATGATGCATGTCAGGTGAATTCTTCAAGTGCAAACCAGGCCAAATACAATAAGTTGAGAGGGGAAGTGAAGAGGAAAATAAGGCTGGCAAAGAGAGAATAGAATGGCAGTTAACATAAAAGGGAACCCAAAAATCTTCTACCGGCATGTAAATAGTAAGTGGTTACTAAGAGGTGGGGTGGGGCCCATTTGGGACAAAGAGGGTGATATATACTTAGAGGCGCAGAGCAAGGCTAGAATACTTAGTGAGTACTTTGCATCAGTGGTTACTAAGGAAGAGGATGCTGGCAAAACATTGGTAGAAACTGAGATGGTAGAGGTAATGGATGGGGTGAAAATTGATAGAAAGGTTGACTGGAAAGGTTGGCTATGCTGAGAGTGGATAAGTCACCTGGTCTGGATGGCTTGCATCCCAAGTTGCTGAGGGAAGTAGAGGTGGAGGTAGCAGAAGGGCTTGCCATTATCTTCTAATCTTCCCTAGATACGGGAGAGGTGCCAGAGGATTGGAAAGTGGCAAATGTGACACCCTTATTCAAGAAAGATTGTAAGGACATTCCTGGTAACTACAGGCCAGTCAGTTTAACATCAGTAGTGGGTAAGGTTTAAGAAACAATAATCAGGGAAAAATATCAACAGGCACTTGGAGAGATTTGAGTTATTTAGGGAGAGCCAGCATGAATTTATAAAGGGCAGATTACACTTGACTAATCTAATTGTCTAATTGTATTTTTTGATGAAGTGATGGAGAAGGTTGATGAAGGGAAAGCAATGGATGTTATCAAATGGATTTTAAGAAAGCATTTGATAAAGTAGAACATAAAAGGCTGGTTAACAAAATTGATGGTATTGGAATAGGAGGGTCCATGTCAGCTTGAGGTGTTCCCCAAGATTCAGTGTTAGGACCATTGCTTTTTTGACACACACATATGACTTGGATCTTAGAATACAGAGTAAAATTTCTAAATTTGCCGATGATACCAAACTTGATGGTGTGGCAGACAGTGAGGATGATACCAATCAACTGCAAAAGGACATAAATAGACTAGCAGAATGGGCAGACAAATGGCATATGGAATTTAATACAGAAAAGTTTGAGGCAGAAGGGAAACGGAGAGGGAATACAGACAGAATGGCACAGTTCTAAAGACAGGGACAGAGGAACCTAGGGGTTCATCTGCATAGATCTTTGAAGGTGGCAGGACAGATTGAGAGAGAGAGAGTAGTTAACAAAGTGTATGGAATCTTGGGCTTCATGAATAGAGGTATTGATACCCCAAGGACTCCAGCAATTCAAGGAGGCAGCTCACCACCACCTTCTCAAGGGCAATTAGGGATGGGCAATAAATGCAGACCTAGCCAGCGACACCCACATCCCATAAACGAATAAGAAAAAATGTTGCTGTTGCTTCTTTTGCCAATCATCTCAACTCTGTGTCCTTTGGATCCTTCCGCCAATAGGAACGGTTTCTCCCCATCTACTCTGTCCAGACCCTCATGATTTTGAACACTTCTATCAAATATCCTCTTAATCTTCTCTTCTCCAAGGAGCACAGACCCAGCTTCTCCAGCCTATCCACATAACAGAAGTTCCTCATCCCCAGAACCATTCTCATGAATCTTTGCTGCACCCTATATAGCGTGGTTCCCAGAACTGGACACAATACTCCAGTTGAGGCTGAACCAGTATTTTATACAAGTTTATCAAAACTTCCTTGTTTTTGTACTCTGCCCATATTTATAAAGCCTAGAATCCAATTTGTTTTATTAATCACTTATCAACCTGCCCTGCAACCTTCAATAATTTGTGTACATATACCCCCAGGTCTCTCTACTCCTGCACCTCTTTAGAATTGCACTCTTTATATTGCCTCTCCTCATTCTTCCTACCAAAATGAATCACTTCATACTTCTCTGCATTAAATTTCATCTGTCATGTGTCTGTTCATTCCACCAGCCTCCTGAAGTCTATCACTATCCTCCTCACAATTCACAATACTTCCAAGTTTTGTGACATCTGCAAGTTTTGAAATTGTGCCCTATACACCCAAGTCTAGGTCAGGAAAAACAGGGGTCCCAACACCAACCCCTGGGGAAACCCACTATATACCTTCCTCCATTCCGAGAAACAACCGTTCACAACTACTGTTTCCTATTACTCAGCCAAAATCATATCCATGCTGCTATTGTCCTGTTTATTCTATGGGCTCTAACGTTGCTGACAAGCCTGTTTATGTGGCACTTTATCAATGCCTTTTGGAAATCCATGTACACCACATCAACTGCATTACCTTCATCAACCCTCTCTGTTACCTCATCAAAAAACTCAAGCAAGTTAATTAAACACGATTTACCCACTACAAATCCATGCTGGCTTTCCTCAATTAATCCACATTTGTCTAAGTGACTATTTATTTTGTCCTGAAGTATTGTTTCTAGAAGCTTTCCCACCACCAGGCTTAAACTGACTGGTCTGTAGTTGCTGGATGTGTCCTTACACCCTTTTTTTCAACAAGGGTGTGTTACGAAAGTGCATCTGTTTTGTTAAATATATTTTTGAGGATTCATTTTTGAATGATTGAAGAAATGTTAAACTTTGGGATTTTCAAAGGGGGTCATGTAAAGGTCACTTGACTTTGAAAAACAGTCCCTGGGAATTTTTTTTAAAAGGAACTGAGAGGTCTTGTGAGGAAAACAAGCCTTTCCAGGAAACCACCTGACTTCCAGCTCAATAAACAACACAGAACTTTGGACACCTGGAGAAGTTGTTTACAAAGAAGTGACAGGTCATGATTGATGGAGGGCAAAAGGCTCACCCCCTGTTGTCAGTTTCACTTTTAAATTGTTTTGAGTTAGGGTTGAACTGTATAAAAAGGGAGAGAACTTCCAAGAACAGAAGAGAATTCCCAAGGAAGACGACAACCCAGCTCAGCTTTCCAGCACCTCTCTAAAAGACCCTGAGAAGTCCGTGGTGTCAACTCATCTTGTCTACCGTCTTCGAAGAAAAGCCTGTTGCCTGAAAAGAACTGTTCTAAAAGACCCCAGTGACCCGTCTATGTGTAGTCGGTGGGAAGACTGTATGCCAGTTTTGGAACACACATATCTTATCTGCTGTTTCTTCAAGAATGAGCAAGTATTCAGCCAAGTGTTTTTTGTCTGTAATAGAGCACTAAAAACAAAAATCCCTTTATTTTTCTGGCTAATTGGTGTATGTGTGTACATGTGTGAGTGGCTAAGGTAAAAACGGAACATTAATATTTCAATCTGTGTGTTTATGTTTTACTTCATTACTGGTTAAGACTTGTTTTACAATAAATAGATAATTTTGTTGTTTATTAAAGAAACCTGGTTGGTGTGTTTTATTCTGGGATAAAAATAGAGTCTATGATGGACTGTATCAGTAAGTGGGCAAAAATTTAAATACATGTTGTGACCTATGGAGAAGTGGAACTAGAATAAACAGTGCACTCCTCCTGCCTCGGTCGTAAAAGGTGTAACATTTGCAATTCCCCAGTCTTCTGGCACACCTGTATATAAGGAAGATTGGAACATTATGGCCAGTTCCTTCGCAATTTTCACCCTTACTTCCCTAAGTATCCTTGAATGCATCTTGGTGACTTATGAACTTTTAAGTATAACCAGCCTATCTAATACCTCCCTTTATCAATTTGTTACCTATCCAGTGTCTCAACTACTTCTTCTTTCACCATGACTCGGGCAGCATCTTCTTTCTTGGTAAAAACAGATGCAAAGTACTCATTCAGTTCCTCAGCCATGCCCTCTGCCTCCATGCATAAATCCCCTTTTAGGTCCCTAATTGGCCCCACTCCTCCTCTTATCACTCTTTTACTATTTATATGCGTATAGAAGACTTTTTTAGATTCCCTTTTATGTTTGCCACGAGTCTCTTCTCATACTCTCTCTTTCTTTGCTTCTTATTTGTTTTTTCATGTCCCCTCTGAACTTTCTATATTCAGCCTGCTTCTCAATTGTATTATCCACCCGACATCTGTCATATGCACCCTTTTTCTGCTTCATCTTACTCTCTATCTCTTTTGTCATCCAGGGAGCTCTGGACTTTTTTTTGCCATACTTTTCCTCCTCATGGCACTGCACCTTGATTGGACCAGAGCTATCTCCTCTTTAAAAGCAGCCCATTGTTCAGTTAAAATTTTGCCTTCCGATCTTCGATTCCTATTTATTTGGGCTAGATCCATTCTCACTCCATTGAAGTTGACCCTCCTCCAATTAATTATCTTTACTCTGGATAGCTCCTTGTCCTTTTCCATAGCTAACTTAAACCTTACGATGCTATGGTCACAGTCCCCTAAAAGTTCCCCAATCGTCATTATACTTTGAAAATTCCCATAAGTCACCATATTCAGCTTCTTCAATACAGAGGTCCATCAGCAACAGCTGACAAAAAAGTATCATTTTGATTAAATTCAACCAAGATACTGTCTTCAACATTATATAACAAACAAGTGATAGCCACTTCTTGAAAGTTGGCTGCTGGGCTATGTAAATTAACTGACCTCCATCCTTCCCAATTCCATATAACGCAGGGCGAGTTAGTCCCAATGATAAACTATATAGGCTGGCTGGAGTTGGAAAAGGGTGCGACACCGGAGGTTGTGTTCCTTCAGAACTTATTTTGTATTTCCTGTCATAGATTTACATCAAAATTAAAGCAGACAAGCCAGAGAACCTCTGTGGAAATTCACCTCCCGTATGTTCATTAGATTTTGGAGAAAAAAAAGTCTGACAAGTGATATGGGTCAAAAGTGTGTGAAAGCCAGCATTCAGCTTCTGAAGTCTATGAGAAGTTACTGCTAAATATTTAGGTCAGTTGCCAACTTCAAATGAATTGTTAAATTGGGGACATAGGATATATTTATACCCACATAACGGAGTTCCTCGGACAAAGCTGACAAATGAGCACTTGCTGGTCACAATGACCTACTCCCTTTTCTATAAGTTGGTATCATAAGCAAGAGATGTCCAGGGCATGATGGAGACACTTGGTCAAACACACTTGATACAGCTATTCATTGAAAAACTGAGAAGATACACTGGCAACAACCAGAAGCATTTCGTCCTGGTGAGTTTCAAATAACTTTGAAATTTTTGGGGGCTGTAAATGGGAGAGAGAATATGTAGACAATGAATTGTATGATCTTCTATTTAAATCAGATGTCTATTGTAGCAACATTGCAATCTTCCAACTAAGGAGCAAACTATAGAACAGAGGACTTGTAAACTGACGACTGTAAAACCCAAGATGGCAATTTGTTTATCAATGGCTAAACATTCGGGGTCAATCCATTTTGACACTGGTTAATATAAAGAAAATTGTTTAACCTAATGTTCAGAAAAATTGTTGAAAATGACAATATGGCAGACATCAAAATCTGATCCTGAGCAAGTCAAATTATGCCACTTCTTGGATGACTATATTAACATGTTGCACTACATGCCAATGGTCATCAGAGCAGAGAGAAGTGGTCTGTGATATCTTCATCTTGATCCAAAAGCAGTCATGATTCTTTTTTTCCTTCACCTTTGACAGCAGTAACTATGCCTGTAGGTTCACAATTGCCGACATGCGAGAACCATCTTACACACAATTTTTCCAGTCAATGTGGACAAATATGACATTGGAATTGACTGTGAACTCACAGTCAAACCAAATAAATCATCGGATTCTCAATGCAATAAAAGTGCAGTTGATCAGTAATTTTGTACATAACACAATAGAGATTGTGTACCTATAAAAAGTGTATACTATGAATGAGTATGATGAAGTACTTTAGGAAACACTTAGAAGAAAGCAAAGATTGGAAGGGGATGTTCAAATGTTAATTACCATCCTGATGCATCTAGCAAACTAACTGTTTTTGAGGTAAGTGAGGCAGATTCCCTAATGGGAAAGATGTCACACAAAGTCTTATAGAAGACAAGGTGAACACATTGCTACCTATGATTCTTTACCCAAGCAAGTGGGAAAAGTATATTAATAATCCCAATACAGAAAAGCTGTTCTTGCAAAAAGGTTCTGAAAAGTAGAGAAAAATCAATGATTCTGGTGTCTCAGCAGCTAAAGAATTGTAGCGACTTTCTTGATAGTTTTTGGATAAATTCCTCTTGAGCATTATTGAAGTAGCTACTGACAGTCTGACCCTCATGATCATGCCCACCAAGCACTGATGCTCATCCAAGATTAATAAGCAACTTTCCAGATAAAGGCATGGCTATGTTATGTATTTGTTTATTTCCATTGTTGTCTGCAATCAATTGTGTTTCAGGATAGCTGTGTAATATATCATCTATTTCTTTAATTCAGAGTCATTTCTTTTGCTTGACAAAAAATTGAATTATCTAGTAATCCAAATTAATACACAGTGGATTCCAGTTCTCATATAATAACCTTGCTATCTGATATAACAGGGTCTTGAGCCACTTATGAGGGATGTTCCAGCTCTTCAGGCAGTATTACAGCCTGTGACTTGCAGGTATTGAGCCTCAAATTATACTCACTGGTCATGAAGTATCAAAGTTAACAAGATGTATGGGGAGTCTTCCACATGGAAAGAAAACTATTCTGGAATCTACTCAAGCAAATAGCTCTGATGACATTGAAACATGTGATATTAGTTTTGATAGCAAAACTGTGGGAAGTATTATATATAAACAAGTAACAAGTGATCAAATTTCCTGTAATGTGTAGAGTTTGTCACATGTCTTTGTGTTTTTCTGATGAGGAAGACTAAGTGGGATAGATTTTGAGAGTGGCAAGCTCAAAAAATGGGGGGCTGCACGCCAAAGAGCTGCCACAATCTCCCGCGTGGCAGCTCACTTAAATAGCTGGGCAGCCAGCATCCCCCACCACTAATCACATGGTGGGAGCCTGCTAACCGCCCCCAGCAATGGTGTCAACTGCCTGTGCGCAGGCACTGGCGCCATTTTTAAAGAGCAGCCAGCCCTGCCGGTCAATTTGAATTTTTAAAGCAGTACCGCCAAAAAATTAATCAAATACATTTCTAACGCCCCTTTCCCACCACCCCCCCCAGAACAATTACATTAATTATTTGCCGTTCCCCCCCCAAACACTTACCTTTTAAATCTGACCTTCCCCCCCACCCCAGACTGCACAAAGTTTAAAGTTCACCCCTCCCCAACACCCATTACGTTTATTTGACTCCGTTCCCCACCCTCCTGCACTGAAATTCTTAACTCCAGCCCTAAGTAGGTGAAAAAATAGAATTTTTAGCATTTTAATTTAAATGATTTCAAGTTCTATATTATAAAAAAAATTCTGTTGCAATAAATAATTTAAATTGATTAAGGATTTGCTTTCTAATGATTTTACTAACAAATGATCTGAACAGCATTCAAGTACTTGTTAAATTATATGACTGATACTGATCTTAGCTGTGGAAGTGGTAGTGACAAGCATGCAATCCCCAAGCTCAAAAAGAACAGTCCATGTGCTCTAACCTCCTACCCCAAGAAATGCACTAGAATACATCAGTTACCCTGCTTCTGCAGACCTAAAAAAAGTGCCTTTGTTCCATGACATGCTGGTCTCAAACATTTACTGTAAGAAATTTCCGCAAATTCAAATTTATTCAGTCTTGGCTCCCACATGATTAAAAGAAACTCATAATTAAAGGAATTTCCCTCATTTTCCATTATACATATATATTCTACAATGAAGCAAAGTTAAATGTATCAGTAATAGAGTTAAAATCAATTTTGGATGCAGTGTGCTTGTGTGAATAAACAGAATAGTTTGGATAGAATTGAACTGCACAAAACTCAGACATTCCACAATGATCTGGAGATCAGTACAGAAGCCTTCTGGAGGGTATTCTTTATGCCCCACCTGAAGATATGATCATTGACGATTGTCTTCCAAAGTAGTTCCAATCTGATTTTAAAAAATTACGCGTGCAAGTTCAAACAACACCTGGATAAGAAAGAAAAAAATTATCTGTTTTGTCGATTGCAAAATATTATATCCTGTAAATCACATTGTTTGTACAATTCATATCACTAAATACATAATGGTTAAGACAGGCCACTTGGCCTATCTTAGTTCATCATTCAGAAAGACCCTACTGCCCTCCCCATCACCGGATCCAGCCATTCCTCAAATAATTCCAAGGTTTCTGCCCCTACTACCCTACCCAGAAGACCATTCCATGTGCCTTTCACTCTTTGAGCAAAGAACTTTGTAATAGCACTGTTAAATGTGTTTCTCACTAGCTTTTGACTTCTGCTCCCTTGTTCTAGTTATGGCTTATTTTGAATGATGTTTTCAATGCACCTCTTCTTGACTTTTTTATACCTTACCTAGCTCTATAGGTTTTCTTGCTTTGCCTTCCTGCAAAGCTGTTAAGAACTTACATTTCTATAGCATCTTTCATATGCTCAGGACATTCCAAAATGTTTATAGCTGATGAAGCACATTAGAAGTGAAGTCACTTGTTGTAAACTTTTTCCAGATTGTTCCTCACAACCTAATGCTCTGACACGAGAGAATGCCTCATGCCTCTTATCTGGCCAGCCTTCACAGTCTGAGCTTTTTACCTGTGGGTCTTGTGACCAGAAATGACTGTGGTTCTGAAGCAGGTCATAAAACATCAATTTGGGTGTTTAGAAAGACAAATCTTTACATAGAAAGCATATAGATGGATATGGGAATAAATTGAGCAGGCCTGTGCTCCAAATGGGAACCACACTTAAAGGGACTGCAGATCGGAGAATCAGAGCCATTGTGTATACCTTTATCTCCAAGCCATATTTGTGTAGGAATACTGAACTCCCCAATGGAAAAAGAGTGAGTAATTGGGATTAAAAAGTCAAGAGCTTGCCTTGCCTGGCAAAATGGTGGTGTATGTTTGATGGACCAAAGAGTTTACTACTGGTCTTAGATTAAAAACCTCATGTGCCAGTTGAAAATTGCAAGTCACAAGCAGCCTTACAGCTACAATTTGTTTGAAAATCATGTTTTCAATTCTTGCATTTGATTTCAATGACTACATCACTTTACTAGATACATCTACATATGATTTAGTTAAAGACAATAGAAATTGCATAATTAATTCTGAAGGAAAATAACTTAGTAAGTTAATTGCCTTGGGGATAAATAAGATTCTCAACTGACTCACTCCTAACTGAACGCCTTTCACTTACCCGTTGCTGCTAATCACGTTTGATCGCTGGGATATTTTGCTTTGAAAATGATAGTTATTAATTAATTTGCTTACAAGTGTAGCAGCTAGTATATATTTCTGTCCCTACACTTCTCAAATTAAATTGTATTGGCTACCTTTTGAAGCCTTACTGAATTAATGTAAATTAAATGAATACCATTTAAATTAGGTTGCATACCCTGTTATAATATGATCAACTTTACTTAAGTAGCATTTTGACCCTCAACTCAATTAAGATGTTACCAATAAAAGCAAAATACTGCGGATGCTGGAAATCTGAAATAAAAACAAGAAATGCTGGAACCACTCAGCAGGTCTGGCAGCATCTGTGAAAAAAGAAGCAGAGTTAACGTTTCGGGTCAGTGACCCTTCTTCGGAACTTAAGATGTTATCAAATTCATGTAGAAACACAGGAATGCACAGAACTAGAAAAGAGAATTGTATTCCAAAATGGCCTGCCCCATAAAATTCTGAGAAGTCATGTGGAAAAGCACTTGAATTTCCTCTTATCTTTGAATTTTGCTGATTAGTGATGATTAGATCCATTTCAGAAATGAAAATATACTTCCTAGATTATAGGACTGATCCTCCATTCATCCTCACGCACTGACAAAGCCACACTCAAAGGTCGGAGATAACATTGTAGTCCCCAATTCACTTCCCTGTGATGCATAGCTCCCTTCTGAGATTGTGAATCATCCCTTATGTTCCTTTCTAAATACAAACTGTTCCATTTCATGATGTTGAAATTCACCCCATGACATAATCAGCTCGTTGAGAGTTGTGGAATGTAATGTAACTGAGATAAGATTAAAAGTGTGTGTTCATGGGTTAAATTTAAAATGTTTCTTTTTAAAAGAAGGACTAGACCATCAATTTTAATGGCTGGAAAATCGAGCGACTTCATGATTTCATAATGTGCAATCCAGATCAAATGGTCATGCCATTTTTCAGGGATTAAAAAAGTTATTTATGAGTTAGTTGCTGATTTACCTTGACTGCTTGAAGCCTGTAATACCATTTTGTTTTTTCCAGAGAATGTCAATAAGAAACGTGCTATGAGTGTATGCATTTCTTAGGTTTAGTTTTTATCAAATTCATGCTTCAGTATTTTATAATTTTTTTTGCCAATAATGCTTTTGAAACCATTCACATTACAAAGGACATTCAATGCTGCAATAAATAAAACAGACAACTTAAAACAGTCTTATGGGCATGCAAACATTTAAAATAAAAGCACATCAAATCTGAACATTTCCTGTGCAAAGGGCAGATTATGCATTCGAGGACAGGATATCATCGTTGCTAAGTATGTAACATGAAGGCACCCAACAGTCTAGTGTTCCAGTAGGAATTGTGACAAGATGTGAATGATTTCTTTGAACACTCTTCAACTAGGTTTAAAATTGAGCCCAGACTGATGGAATGAAAATCTCTTCTCACTGTTGGTTGTTCTAATGCTGAATGTTGTACTGAAGTCAAATTTGACTGTAAGGGATTATGTGAAATGGGTTTGGCCTATCTCAAACTATTCGTGGGTGTGCTTAGAATTTGGCACCAACTGAAAAGCTTACTTGGCGAGGCCTGGAGGACAGCTGGTGTGGGAAACAGAAAAATTCACACTGGTGCACTAGAGAGTACTCCTCAGAGTTTGGTGCAAAGGCTCATTGTAGGGGCAGAGTGAAAATAACTCTGTTTGGCTTGTGCTATACTCAACATGGGAATGCTTGGTGCTGACACAGGGACCCAAGGTTGAACTTTTTCCACTTACCTAAGTAAGTGCAAAATAAAACAGAAATTGTAAATTTATGAGTTATAAGTAGTAATGCAGAATCTCTGATGAGTAGTTAACTTTAGGTTATTTAGACCTTTTGCTGCTGTGTAGAAATCTGGAAGAAACAATATTCTATACCCTGAACCATAAGATAACGAGATTGTTCCCAGAAGATGCATAACCTACTTCAATAGAAATGAGAATCACAATCATCCACTCGAGGCGCAGTCCATGCTTCTCGCTTAGATGGTTTCTCATCAAGTCTGTTAGCTCTGTACAATGCTGTAGCTTTTCATTAATCACCTGCAGCGTTCAAAAAATTTGCATTCAGAATGATGTATTCATCTATCCAAGGTTCACTATAGTTCTAATTCAGCACAGTATAAATGCAAGTATAATACTAACTTACTATAGTTAGCCAGTATGTCATATACATTGCTTGTGTAACTCATTTTTCATACAGTTACATATATAGAGCCTCTCATGCAGATAATATAGGATATTTTGCAAAGGGAGGTTCCTAGCTCAACAAGAGTATAATTTGGCACAAAGGTCAGCATGTCTAATTCTTAACGTTACTGACATGATGCTGTCATTAAAATTAATCGCTGGAAAAATCAGAAATGTCTTGAATTGCCTACTCTGACCTCAGACTACTTTTCCGATTTGTGTCCTACGCCGAAGTAGAGCTTTGTAATGTTTACCATTCTAGCCGATGCATTACAACACTGGAAGGCACAGGCCCAGCATTCCAGCATGAAGGATTAGGTTTCCATCTTACTTGGGGGAAAAAAAACTATCTTATTCCTTTTTATTCGGTGCAAATACAAAAAGTTCTAATAAAAACAAAATCAAATTCAGCAAACTTTAGTATTTTAGTACCTCACAGCTTTCTCTGAACAATCCGCATTAGGGACATAGGAACATGAGTAGGCCATTTAGCCCCTCGAGCCTGTTCCTTCACGAGATCGAGGCTGATCTGTGATCTAACTCCATATACATGTCTTCGCCACTTTTCCCTTAATATCTTTGGTTAATTTAAGGGAACGATAGCATAGTGGTTATGTTACTGAGCTAATAATCCAGAGGCCTGGACTATTAACCTGGAGACAGAGTTCAAATCCCACCATGGCAACTTAATTAATAAATAAATCTTGTATAAAAAGCTAGTATTAGTAGTAATAGTAAGTAGCAATAATATACTAGTAATAGTTGTCAGAGCCAGGGAAAGTGTGGGAGGCAGGAAAGAACAAAGGAAAAGGTCTGTGGCAGTCATCCCTCTGCAATACCCTGATCCACTCTTCAATCACTCCCCACACCGACTCTTCCCCTGCACCTTCCCGTGCAAGTCCAGGAGATGCAATACCTGCTCTTTCATCTCCTTCCTTCCCTATGTCCAGGGCCCTAAACATTCCTTCCAGGTGAAACAGAAATTTACTTGTACTTCTTTCAACTTGAGATACTGCATTCTTTGCTCAGAATGTGGTCCCCTCTAGATTGAGGAGACCAAATGCAGATCGGGTGATTGCTTTCCTGAACACCTCCATTCAGTCCAGAAGTGTGATCTTCAACTTCTAGTCCATTGCCACTTTAAATTTTCCATCTCACTCTGACTGGTCCTCATCCTCCTATGCTGTTCCAATGAAGCTCAACAAGCTGGAGGAACAGCACCTCATCTTTCGACTAGACAATTCACAGCTATCCAGCCTCAACACTGAGCTCAACCATCTTTAGATCATAACCACTGCTCCCATTTTCTCGAACTGGTAATAATTCTGCTGTTTCCATTTACACCTCCTCTGGACCCATCTTTTGTTTCTTTACTTGTTCCATTACTTTGCACCATCATCCCTTTTTTCATTTAATTACTCTTGCCCTCGACCTCATCACTGATCTCCACCTTCCCCCACCTCCCGTACCCACCTCACTCCCGCACCCCACCCCCCACCACCACCACTACTACATTTTCCCCTGGCTCTGCATTTGTTTAAACACTGTTAAATCTCTAACTTTTTCCAGTTCTGATGAAAAGTCATCACCCTGAAATGCTAACTGTTTTTCTCTCTCAATTAAAGCTTCCTGACCTGCTGACTAATTCCAGCATTTTCTGTTTTTATTTCAGATTTCCAGCATCTGGAATATTTTACTTTTGTTTTAGTCAATGTCATATTTTTTGCATGTATAAATAGCTTCTCTAGTGCATCCTTACTTTGCTATTTTACTCTACAATGCAAGATTATTTTTCACTAAATAATAAATGCAGTAACAATTATACAGTAAAGGCATTACCATGCATCAATAGCAAGGGGCAAACTAGTACTGTAATTGCCATCCAATATGACTGGCAGTGCTTGTGTAAACATGAACTTCAAAGAAAATAAAACTACGCCTTACTATTAAAACTGCATATAGTGTAAACATTAAGCACTGTGTGATTTGGGATTCAGATAATTGTAAATTTTGTCACCCATGTAATTTATGATCAGAGCCCTTCAACCAGATTATTCCATTGTAATTACTCGTGGGATTCAGTACTGTGGCCTGACACTAGAACTTTGAAAATAAATAGAAGTGTCAGTTCTGTGAGCTGAGTGGCACAAAAGTACAGCAGTCTGTCCTTTCACCTCTGGCTCCAGAGTTTAAATCCCGCACAAATATATGGAATGAAAGCCTCTTCTGTCTGCTGACTGAAAGGATCTGACCTGGAATCACCTTTTTAAGATGATGTGATTCTGTAGCACAAAACTGCTTATCTTGGCACTAATTGGCAACCTCACTCAGAGAGCTGACAAGGATGACTGATGTGAGAAACAAAAATTATGCACTGCTGCAGCAAAGGTGTTCTTTTGAGGTCAGGGTTAAAGTAACCTGTTGTTGTAGAGCAAGGGAAGTTTTAATCTTTTTCTAACCCGTGCAAATGACAGTTAAGTCTGCACTTAGCTTTTGGGTTAGACAGGACAGGGTTCCAAATATCGGATGGACATCCTCGGTCAAGAAAAGTAGTGTCTGAAACATTACTGTTAGTCTTAGGTATTGAAACAGAATCTAAAGTATAGTTGCAGTTTCTCCTGTTCCTGGCAAAAGCACTGGGAACTCTTATAGTGTTGCTCTGGTTAAATTAGTCACATTTCTTTGATGTTATGGATGGCACAGAATGAGTCATTCTCAATAATTCCAGTTTGTTTTACATTGGGAAGCCAAAATGTAACCGTGCCAAAGCTCTAAAGAGTAGGGGACAGATAGATGGAAATGACCCCAGTGTGAGTTCTGCTCTATTAGGATCATACTTTGTGCTGCAATCACCCATCTGGAATTCATGAAAGGGTCCATGCACAAAGGAGCTCTTAAAGGTATGTTGGCTTTTTGATCATTTTTTTCAATGTTTTTTCAATTTTTTTGCCATTAGCACATGCAGGAATGGTGTATGTAGAAATAAAAAGAGGCAAATATTGTCTGCAAAATTACCAGTATGAAAATTACCAGTATGAAAATTACCATTTGAAGCATTTTCAAAAATTCAGCATAACAGAAGGAACACA
Organism: Heterodontus francisci; assembly: GCF_036365525.1. Classification (NCBI taxonomy): domain Eukaryota; kingdom Metazoa; phylum Chordata; class Chondrichthyes; order Heterodontiformes; family Heterodontidae; genus Heterodontus; species Heterodontus francisci. The sequence goes on along the minus strand of NC_090383.1, from coordinate 19,438,026 downwards.
AATGAAGGAATATGAAAAGAGACTCCTAGAATACAAATTACTACTGCAGTTCAGGGAAAAAGATTAATTGCAAACTAGGTGCCCGTGCTGATTGGTAAGCCAAGGTAAAATTAATGATGAAGGTTGCTTTTGAAGTGCCTCAACTACAATGTTTCATGGTTGAAGTGGTGTAAAATGAAAGGTTTGCCATGTAAATCAAGAGATATCAGAGCTGGACTTCTTGCACTCACTACATCACAAACTAAAGGCCTGCTACCCGACCCGAACCCAACGGGACCCAACGATGTGTCGGGTCGCTATTCCTGGTCCGGCTTTCGGGCTCGGGTCAGGTCAGGCTGGGAGCTGGTTGGACACACACAGTATTAATTGGACTTGAAAGGTTGTTTGAAAAGATGAAGACTGGAGCCACGAAGTCAGTGACTGTTTGCTCACGAGTTAAACAGAAACCCATGGAGTTGTGCCCAGACAGGTTGTGCCACACTGTACCAGTATCAGTATGGCTTAAGGGGAGATGGTGGCGTAGTAGTATTGTCACTGGACTAGTAACCCAGAGACCCAGGGTATTGCTCTGGGTTCAAATCCCACTACAGCAGAAGGTGGAATTTGAATTCAATTAATAAATCTGGAATTAAAAGCTAGTCTAATGATGGCCATGAAACCATTGTCGATTGTAGTAAAAAGACCACCTGGTTCACTAATGTCCTTTAGGGAAGGATATCTGCTGTCCTTACCTGGTCTGGCCTACATGTGACTCCAGACCCACAGCAATGTGGTTGACTCTTACATGCCCTCTGAAATGACCTAGCAAGCCACTCAGTTGCATCTAACTGCTACGAAGTCAATAAAAAAAAGAATGAAACCGGACATACAACCCGGCATCGACCTAGGCACCAGCAAAGACAACGGCAAACCCAGCCCTGTCAACCCTGCAAAGTCCCCCTTACTAACATCTGGGGACTTCTGCCAAAGTTGGGAGAGCTGTCCCACAGACTAGTCAAGCAACAGCCTGACATAGTCATACTCACGGAATAATACCTGACAATGTTCCAGACACTGCCATCACCATCCCCGGGTATGTCCTGTCCCATCAGCAGGATAGACCCAGCAGAGGTGGCGGCACAGTGGTATACAGTCAGGAGGGAGTTGCCCTGGGAGTCCTCAACATCAACTCTGGACCCCATGAAGTCTCATGGCATCAGGTCAAACATGGACAAGGAAACCTCCCTCAGCTGATGAGTCAGTACCCCTCCATGTTGAACACCACTTGGAGGAAGCACTGAGGGTGGCAAGGGCACAGAATGTACTCTGGGTGGGGAACTTCAATGTCGAACACCAAGAGTAGCACCACTACTGACCAAGCTGGCTGATCCTAAAGGAAATAACTGCTAGACTGGGTATGTGGCAGGTGGTGAGAGAATCAACAAGAGGGAAAAACATACTTGACCTCGTCCTCACCAATCTGCCTGCCGCAGATGCATCTGTCCATGACAGTATTGGTAGGAGTGATCACCGTACAGTCCTTGTGGAGACGAAGTCCCGCCTTCACATTGAGAATACCCTCGTGTTGTGTGGCACTACCACCGTGCTAAATGGGATAGATTTCAAACAGATCTAACAATGCAAAACTGGGCATCCATGAGGTGCTGTGGGCCATCAGCAGCAGCAGAATTGTACTCAACCACAATCTGTAACCTCATGGCCCAGCATATCCCCCACTCTGCCATTACCATTAAGCCAGGAGACAAACCCTGGTTCAACGAAGAGTGCAGGAGAGCATGCCAGGAGCAGCACCAGGCATACCTCAAAATGAGGTGTCAACCTGGAAGCTACAACACAGGACTATCTGCGTGCGCAACATGTGATAGACAGAGCTAAGCGATCCCATAACCAATGGATCAGATCTAAGCTCTGCAGAACTGCCACATCCAGCTGTGAATGGTGGTGGACAATTAAACAACTAACTGGAGGAGGTGGCTCTCCTCAATGATGGGGGAGCCCAGCACATGAGTGCGGAAGATAAGGCTGAAGTATTTGCAACAATCTTCAGCCAGAAGTGCTGAGTTGATGATCTATCTCGGCCTCCTCCTGAAGTCCCCAGTATCACAGATGCCAGACTTCAGCCAATTCGATTCACTCCTCACGATATCAAGAAACGACTGAAGGCACTGGATACTGCAAAGGCCATGGGCCCTGACAATATTCCGGCAATAATACTGAAGACCTGTGCTCCAGAACTTGCCGCGCCCCTAGCCAAGCTGTTCCAGTACAGCTACAACACTGGCATCTACCCTGCAATGTGGAAAATTGCCCAGGTATGTTCAGTACACAAAAAGCAGGACAAGTCCAACCCGGCCAATTACCGCCCCTTCAGCCTACTCTCAATCATCAGTAAAGTGAAGGAAGGTATCAACAGTGCCATCAAGCGGCACTTGCTTAGCAATAACCTGCTCAGTGACGTTCAGTTAGGGTTCCACCAGGGCCACTCAGCTCCTGACCTCATTACAGCCTTGGTTCAAACATGGACAAAAGAGCTGAACTCAAGAGGTGAGGTGAGAGTGACTGACCTTGACATCAAGGCAGCATTTTACAGAGTATGGCATCAAGGAGCCCTAGCAAAACTGAAGTCAATGGGAATCATTGGGAACACTCTCTGCTGGTTGGAGTCATACCTTGTGCAAAGGAAGATGGTTCTGGTTGTTGGAGGTCAATCATCTCAGCTCTATGACATCACTGCAGGAATTCCTCAGGGTAGTGTCCTAGGCCCAACCATCTTCAGCTGCTTCATCAATGACCTTCCTTCAATCATAATGTCAGAAGTGGGGATGATTGCTGATGATTGCACAATGTTCAGCACCATTCGCAACTCCTCAGATTCTGAAGCATCAGTGTAGAAATGCAGCAAGACGTGGACAATATCCAGGCTTCGGCTGATACGTGACAAGTAACATTCGCGCCACACAACTGCCAGGTAATGACCATCTCCAACAAGAGAGAATCTAACCATTTCCCCTTACATTCAATGGCATTACCATCGCTGAATCTCTCACTATCAACATCCTAGGGTCTACCATTGACCAGAAACTGAACTGGAGTAGCCATATAAATACCGTGGCTGCAAGAGCAGGTCAGAAGCTAGAAATCCTGCGGCGAGTAACTCACCTCCTGACTCCCCAAAGCCTGTCCACCATCTACAAGGCACAAGTCAGGAGTGTGATGGAATACTCTCCACTTTCCTGGATGGGTGCAGCTCCAACAGCACTCAAGAAGCTTGATGCCATCCAGGGCAAAGCAGCCTGCTTGATTGGCACACTATCCACAAACATTCACTCCCTCCACCACTGACGCACAGTGACAGCAGTGTGTACCATCTACAAGATGCACTGCAGCAATGCACCAAGGCTCCTTAGACAGCACCTTCCAAACCCAAGACCTCTACCAACTAGAAGAACAAAGGCAGCATATGCATGGGAACACCACCACCTGCAAGTTCCCCTCCAAGTTACTCACCATCCTGACTTGGAACTATATCACTGTTCCTTCACTGTCACTGGGTCAAAATCCTGGAACTCCTTTCCTAACAGCACTGTGGGCATACTTACCTCCCATGGACTACAGCAGTTCAAGAAGGCAGCTCACCACCACCTTCTCAAGAGCAATTAGGGAAGGGCAATAAATTCTGGCCTGGCCAGCAATGCCCACATCCCATGAATGAATAAATAAAATAAATAAAGAAACACAGCTTTGCCCGAAGGCTCAGAAAATATTATACATTACCTAGACTCCTGCTTTACAGGTTGAAATACTTGCTGCAAGTTTATCCAGTGAATAGCTGAGATGCAGAGACCAGGAGGGCCCTGAGTGATTAATTATTATAAAATATGCAGTATTTATATAAAAAATACAAAATGATCACTGTCAGGCCTCTAGTCTACACACAGAGTACAGTACTCTATGTGTGTAGAATAGAGTCCTGACAGTGATCATTTTATATTTTTTATATAAATATTGTATACTTTATAATAATTAACCACTCAGGACCTTCCTGGTCTCTGCATCTCAGCTGCTCACTGGATAAACTTGCAGCAAGTATTTCAACCTGTAAAGCAGGAGGCTAGGTAATGTATAATGATATTTTCTGAGCCTTCGGGCAAATGCTGTGTTTATTTTAAGCAATACAGATACTCGTACAGTGTGGCACAACCTGTCTAGGCACAACTCCATGGGTTTCTGTTTAACTCGTGACCAAACATTCACTGATTTCGTGGCTCTAATCTTCATCTTATTAAACAACCTTTCAAGTCCAATTACAGTTTTTGTTGTTTAACTGCACAAACTGAAAAAGTGAAAAACGGATTTGGAATTGGAAGGTAGGTAAAGTGAACATTCCAGTGGTCGGGTCAGGCTCAGGTCGGGTCGGGCGTGGGAAAAAGATGGAAGGACTCGGGCCGGGTTGGGCTCGGGTCTGATGTGGTTCTGTCGGGTACGGGTCGGGTTTTTTTTTTCCTGACCCGAGCAGGCCTTTACCACCAACTATATCTGAAGACCCTGGCAACTTATCTGGCAATGATTGAGCACAATTGCATTCACAGGCTTCAGGTCAGTGCAGAACTGTGTCATCTGTGGCAAGGTCAACCTACAGCATAGAACATTACCACTGTCACTGGCAATTAAGGTTACCAATGTTGTTACCTTCCCTTTCCAGGCTAGCATAGGGATCATCTGCACCATCATCAAATGTGCTGCCCACAAATGCATCAAATACACATACTGGTCAGCATTTTTATATTCTTCCCACTGAATAGCAACAAGCACATGAGACCAATGCCCAATTCCATGTGGTTACACAGCCAGCTTGTTCTTACTCCTTCTCTCGTACAAATGCTTTATCTTCCCACTGGGGCTACCTTCTCAAGATTCCTAACTACACCTTCTGGGATATATGTGCTGGTGCTTGAATTTGTTGGTGAGATAGATACAGAGTGTTGAGGCACTTTCTTATTCTGGGTCACTTCCAGCAGTTGACAGGCTGCTTTTCCAGCCTACAATGTCAACGGTCCTCGAGATTACCTGAGTTACCATTTACAGGGATTTTTAAAATTCATTTTCGGGATGTGGCTGACTGGCAAGCATTACCCATCCCTACTTTCCCTTGAGAAGGTGATGGGGGATATTCATAGGGTGAATAACAAGTTGCTTAAGGTTATTCAAGGTAGCAAAGGACTCAGGATTAGCGTTATCCTAGGGCACTTTACCATCTCTACGATTATGTACGGGAACAGAAAAACCTAGAAATTCATCCAAGGCAGGTTCCCCAGAAGAGATAAACAAAACAAAAACAAAAATCACAAACTGTGGCACATGCTGGTCTTATATGGGATGTTTCTGTACTGTAAGTTTTATGTAAAAAAGAATTGGTTCAAAAATCAAAAGATTAACAATTCAATGCAACAGGTTGAGTTTTAAAAGGAGTACTACAGTCTTTAAGTTAATATTTTAATTTTTTAAATATTTCTGAAAATGAAAGTTATAAAATGAGCTGAAATTTTAAGTAAATTACTAAACTATTGTTTTGTACCTGCTTTCAGTTGCAGTTCATCCTATTGAAATAAATGGAAAGCAAAGTTGACAGCAAATAGACATTCTCTGGTATGTACCGTTTTATATTATACCCATGTACAATATGAAATTTTGTTTAACGATGATATTTATTGCGATCCATTAAATGAGTTTGCACTAAGAATTACAAATGTTGTTTAGTAAAACTTTGAGCTGAAACTCAAAGTATGGTATATATCAGTCTGGGTTGATCTTTTCTACAATTATGTGCTTGAGATGTAAACACTATATACTGCACATAAAAGGTCATCTAGCCCTTCTCAAATCACAAAGGCCTCAATACAATTCAAATGGCAAATTCAACCTTTCTTGACCATGATCAGTCTTTCCTCAGAGACTACACTTTCTTTTGCTATATGTTTAGTCATGAGTTCCCTTTATGTAGGTAAAAAGATCTATCCTAGCACAAATATCATTTGCTAATAAATATTACTACATTTATAAAATAAAACATTTTCAAATGTTATTTGTGTAAAAAAATGTAGCTTATTGGTACCTTTGAATGACTATTCATGACAAGTGAATATATAATTTTGGAAAAATCAATAGCAGAACCAAGACACTTATTAGGGACTTTTGCAGCAATTTCAGCATCTCCTTTCATCAAAAACTACACATACCCAATAGAGCGAACTCCACACTTGTGCAATCCCATCAAGAAGCCGTGATCACAGAACTAATTCTCTCATCCACACTTCCTATGACAGTGTAGTCCTGCTTTCCCATGGGCAGCACAGAATTCCTCTATTCTTTCTACCTGTCGTAGATTTTAGCTTGTCCCTATTTTTCAGAACACCACACACCTTTACACGTCGGTTAATGTTCAGAAACTGGCAGGTTTTGTCATAGAGCTGCTCCAGGTTCTCTCTGTCCCAGTAAAAATCAGGGGTCATCAAGAGATCCGAACTCAAATTTATACGGTGTCTGAAAGAGAACAAACTTATAGTAACACCAGGCTGTGTGAGCCACTGATTTCTTACATTAATATTTACAAAACAATTCAGTAGCTATCTATATAATGCAAACAGAATATGTAGAGAAAATATAAAGAAAAAAAATGAGATATAAGGAATGCTTTTCTATCATGAAAAAGTTCTTCATTTTTCTAAAGTTAACCTTTTGATATTGTTTTTTTAAACTTAAAAAAATCAATTCTACCATTTGTACTTGTTTTGGTATATGGATTACGGGCAGTTGTCATACATAGTGTACCACATTTTGAATTCCCATCATCCCTAAAAACTGTACTCTCTCCAAGCTTCTGAAAATGCTCTTCAGGATAACAAAGTCTTTTTTTTTGTTGTTATGTCTGTATGGATGTTTGGAAGAGAGTTTGGTTCAAAGTCCAGTCGAATGGATTTCTCTCATTCATTTTTACTTCCCTGTAATGCTGCTCTGAGATATCAGCATCACTGAAAGCATGAATTCTTAATAGTATCTACCAAGATACAACACAGTCAAGCCCACCAGCCAATGAAGTCACACTGCATCTTGCAGTCAGCATGCCTCTTATCCATCATGTAACTAAATGATTCCTGCATTTAGAATCATAAGTGGTGTGGAATCAATGAATACCAAAATATTCAGGGAGATCTTACTAGTAAAGGTAATTATCAAAATATTACTGGGTAATTTTGCACAGGGTGGATGCAAGACCTCACCGCCATCAGAAATGAGTCTAGCTCTACCCAGGTTATTTCCTGCTGGGTGTTGGAAACCTTTTGCTTAAATTTACCATCAGGGCTTAATGCTGTAAGCATCTGGCCCTGGGTGATGAGTTTGCACCAATCATTTCTATTTAAAAGGAAGAAAGAAAACTCAAGTTTGTGATTGCAAATAAACACACAGCTAGAGTCCTGCTATGCTTGAGGGAAAGGCTCCAAGCATTTCTTTGGTATGATTCTTTAAAAAAAAAGTATTTTAATTTACCTTTTATACCACTTCAAATTTAAATGTAAAAAAGCTGGGAGCAAATGACATTTACTGCATTATGCCCTGTGGCAAATTCAAAATGGCATGCACATTGAAGGTAAGTATTACTTATATTCACAACAACAACTATTTGTATTTATATATCACCTTTTAATGTAGTAAAATATCCCAAGGTGCTTCACACGAGCATTATAAAACAAAATATGACACCAAACCACAAAAGGAGATAGGAGATCAGATGACCAAAAGCTTGGTCAAAAAGGTAGGTTTCAAGGAGTGTCTTAAAGGAGGAAAATGAGGTGAAGAAGTGTACGGAGGATATTCCAGAACTTGTGGCTTAGGCAGCTGAAAATCAGGGATACACAAAAGGCGAGAAGTAGAGGAGCACAGATATCTTGGAGGTTTGCGGGCTGGAGAAGATTACAGAGATAAGGAGGGATGAGGCTATGGAGGGATTTGAAAACAAGGGTGAGAATTTTAAAATCAAACATTGCTTGACTGGGAGTCAATTCAGGCTGATTCCTGGGATGAAGGGGTTGACTTATCAAGAACGGCTAAACAGGTTAGGCCTTTATTCATTAGAGTTTAGAAGAATGAGGGGTGATCTTATTGAAACATATAAGATTTTAAGGGGGCTTGACAGGGTAGATGTTGAGAATATGTTTCCACTGGTGGGGGAATCTTGAACTAGGGGACATAGTTACAGAATAAGGGGTCACACATTTAAAACTGAGATGCGAAAGAATTTCTTCTCTCAGAGGGGAGTGAATGTCTGGAATTCTCCACCCCAGAGAGTTGTAGAGGCTAGATCACTGAAAGTATTTAAAAGAGAAGGTAGATAGATTTTTGAAATATCAGGGAGCCGAGGGCTATGAGGAGCACGCATGAAAGAGGAGATGAGGTATGGGGCAGATCAGCCATGATCTTATTGAATGGCGGGGCAGGATTGAGGGGCTGAATGGCCTACTGCTGCTCCTATTTCTTATGTTCTTAATGTAGGTCAGCGAGCACAGGGGCGATAGGGGAATGGGACTTGGTGTGAATTAAGACATGGGCAGCAGAGCTTTGGATGACCTCAAGTTTACAGAGAGTAGAATGTGGGAGAACAGCCAGGATTGCGTTGGAGTAGTCAAGTCTAGAGGTAACGAAGGCACGAATGAAGGTCTCAGCAGCAGATGAGCTGAGATAGGGGCACATTTGTGTGATGTTAGGGAGATGGAAATGGACAGTTCTAGTGATGGCACGGATATGAGATTGGAAGCTTATATCACGGTCAAATGTGACACCAAGATTGTGAATAGACTGGCTTAATTTCAGACTGTTGCCAGGGAGAGGGATGGAGTCGGTAGCTAGGGAACACAGTTTGGAGGGGACCAAAAAGAATGGCTTCAGTCTTACCAATATTTAATTTGAGAAAATCTTTTTTCATCCAGTACTGGATAAGCAGTCTGATAATTTAGAGACAATGGAGGAGTCGAGAGAAGTGGTGGTGAGGTAGATCTGAGTGTCGTCATAGGACGTGAAAACTAACACTGTGCTTTTGGGTGATGTCACCAATGGATAGGGGGCCACGAATAGATCTTTGGGGGACACCAGAGGTAACGGTGCGGGAGCAGGAAGAGAGGCCACTGCAGGTGATTCTCTGGCTATAATTAGATCGATAAGAATTGAACATAGAGATATTAGGGCAGACCACAAAAGCATGGCCAAAGAGGTAGCTTTTAAAGAGCATCTTAAAGGACAAAACAAAAGTGCAGAGGTTTATGAACAGCATTCTAGAACTTGGGGCCTTGGCAGCTGAAGTCACGGTTGCCAATGGTGGGGCGATTAAAATTGGGAATGCCACATGAACATGGCCACAAAATATTTCTGTGGATAAGTCAGGTTATACAATTAGCTGCAGAACATTTACTGTAGTCTTAATGACCTTTGAGTCCCTATAAAATTACTTAGAAACAAAGAATAAGAAATGGGGCACATATCCATTTACTGGCAGTACTACAGAAATAAACTAGAAGTTTTTGCTTTACATTTTTACCTCAAGGCAAACAGTTCACCAATTTTCTGCATGACTTCAGATCGTGAAAGTTTCACTTGTTTTCCTGCTTTCAGCATCTGAATAGAGTGGAGTAAAAGGCAAAATGCAAGCAGATTGAGATGGATCCTAAACCCCAGTAACATTCTGTGAAGCTTGGATGGTATAAATCTGACTGTCAGAAACAATCAAGTTTATATACAATATTTATATATATTTTAGTTTTCAGTAAGAAATATTAGTTAAAAGTTGAACTCATGCTGACTCGTGTAGTTGGATGGAACACTGTAACTGGATTTATTTGGTGTTCAGATTTCTTTTAAAATGACAGTTAGATTTAGATCTAGATCCAGAGTTAGATGACACAACCATTCAAGAATCCTATAATAACCCCAATGATCTGACTGTCTGCCGTACAACACTGAAGATGAGCCAGAGATGAACCAAACAGAATTAAATGATATCAAAGATAAAGTAATTAAAATTTTGTAAATGAGAAAAGGATGAAACAGGAGTAATTTTTAATAAATTTTAGTTAATGTCAGCAAATCAAGGTGGAAACAATGGAAGCTAACTGACTTTTCAGTTGTTAATATTTCAACCATATACAAATTTTCTCAACATTTCTAACTTCAGGTATTATCCCAATATTCAGCCTTTATATTATCGTGGCTAACACAATTATTTTAATAGAGATGGGGGCCAGATAATATCTCAATATCATTTACTGTCTATGTTTATTTTAAATTCAGGTCACAGGTTAGACATGCAGTCTGTTTATCAATCTAAAGCAGGAAAATGTTACAGTACTCACCTCAGGAATGGACTGAATGGACTCAACAAAGTTATCCAGTGACACCTCCCAGATGGCAAGTTTTACTGCAACCAAGATGAAGGTGATAAAACTTTCAAAACGGTCAAAAATGTCAGCCATTTGCAAATAAAGCTACCTTAGACGTCCTGTGGAATGCTGATGTTGAATTGGATTTTATGTCATTCTGTAACAGCATCAGCATCATGCCAGATCATGCACAATGCATTCTTTCACTGTTAAAGCAGGAAAGTGTTCCTTTAAGACTCTAAAATGGAAAGTGGTGAAACCCAATAGGAAAAATATGCTACACTTGTGGGCTAGCCACAGAAAATGACATTAAAGTTGTTACATTGTCATTGAAACTTGGCTGATTCACTACTATCTTTCAGGGAAGGGGACCTGTCATCCATGCACCCCCCACCCCACCTTCCAAGCTCTGCCCACGAGACTCCAGTCCCACACTGTGATTGACGCAACTGATTTCCCCAATGCTGGAGAAACCCTTTTACCAAATTTTTCCCTGGCATGATTTTAAGCCCCAGTCCCTGCCTGCCTACTACAATGTGACATTGTTAAGAACCCACACAGTTAGCTACATAAACACCCCTTTCCCACCGAGACTGAGGGCAGAATTTTATAGCTTAAAAGAAGGCGTGCTGCACGTGTGATATTTCGAGCGGGGCTCATTTAAATGGAGGGGGTGGAACTGGCTCCCTTTATGACATAGAGGGGGTGGCTGCTGCACCCCAGCAATGCAATCTTGTGCCACTGCGCAGGCAACGGCGCCATTTTTAAAGGGCTTCGAGCCTTTAGGAAAAAAATTAATTTTTAATGTTACATTACTGTGCTTTTTCTTTAAAAAAAAATTAAAAGAAGACCCTTTCCCAACCCCATAATGTTTTTTTTAAAAATTGGCCTGTATCACGAAAAACAACTTCATTTCCAACCTGAACTTCCCCCTCCCCAACCTCGTCACATTTGCCCTTCAACCCCTTCCACCATCCCCACAGCCAATAAAATGCGTTTTCCTGCTCCCCACCCCGCCCCCCCCCACCCAGACAATTTCACTCCTCTCCCCTCCCCACCAGTGTCTCGCCTTGGAACTCCAAATGGAGTTCCGAAGGCACGGGTCTTCTGGCCGGCAGCCGGAATATTGGCATCTGACGTTCGTCGGGACCAGGTAGGTTTACATGCATGTTTTAAAGTTAACTTTATTAAAATGAAGGGGCCGCATCGAGGCCTAGCCGCTGCCGGTAAAATACGGTGGGGCCTCCTCGGCGTTGGGAGTCGAGGCAGGTCTCTTCCAGAAGAATTTTCCGGGCTCCCCCAGCCATGACCCCTGACGTCAGAGGGCTGTTAAAATTCAGCCCTGAGTGTGAAGGGTCCAGCTACTCTATAAATAGGCTGCAATTTCTTTCGCTATATCAAAATGTCCATCAAAACACACATATAATATAAAAATGATTTTCATTTTAAACAGCAGCACAATCTTGGAGGGGAGACTATGCAAAACAGTACTTCTGAAGAAGATCGTCAATACAGATGGCGCAATGGCAATTCAATTTGAAAATGGATTGAATAATGTATATTTAGGGATATCAGTGATTGTATTAAAAAATGATTATTTTATTCACAATCATCTCCATGATATATTACGCAAAACCTATAGGATCAGAGGCTCATCCATATCTTTGTGTGTCTCACCTGATAGGGAAAGTGCATTCGAAAATGCAAACTTCTCCAAAATAGATTCATCTGGTTCCAGATCAGTATTCAACAAAATCTGTCCTCGATGCAGCTTCGAATGCCCTCTGTGGAAAATAAATAAATAAATCTGTGGTATAGATAGTAACATACTCTTGCTTATCTTGCGAACTCTTGCTGATATCGCAGCACTTGCCCAAACTGATCTTCCCACACAGCATTAAGGGACCATAAACTGACTTAAACATAAGTACTAACAATAAAATAAACCATTTTTTGTAATCTCCTTCCATTAAAATATGTATTGGATATAGAATAGGTTCTGAAACTGTTAAACGATCACATAAATGCCCCTTGATGTGAAGATTTCTCTGGAATGTACACAGTCCAATTGCTCTGTAAATGGATTTCCCATTTCTGTTAGGGATGTGTAAGGTGAGACAAGTGATATTGGAACTAGACCTTACAACAAAAAAACCTGTTTCAATGCCACTAGCAAAAGACCAAAACAAAGCCTTAGTTAATTTGCACACAATGTAAAATTTGTACCTGCTTGGGAAACAATTGAGATGTGTTTGCACTCATGCAGTCATGAGAGTTGCAACCAGTATTGTTATAGTGATCACAGCTATTGGACATAGAACATGCAGAAAATGTTCTGTTGAGACTTGTCAGTAAGAATCAAGAGACAATCCTCTTTCTGCATTATCTGGAGTAGGGAGGTTAATCCCAGAATTGTCTATAAATGAAGCCTTTTGAGCATCACCTCGTGTGAAGGCTTTAGTTGCGAGCTCTTCATAATTGTTTTTTTTTTAACAATACTGATTTTAATACTATAAAATGCAAAAGTTATATTCTTCAAAACAGCTATGTATGCTTGGTACATTATAAGATACCCATTTCAGGCCATATCTCAGTACAGTTTCTTCAATTGGGGAGAGGACATTCAGGTACTTTTGCTTTTTCTGGCTTATATTTTTCCTGCTCTGTAGCAGATGTATCAGCAACATCCAGAAGCTGGCTTGCCCAGAAATTTTATTTTTTTATTTTTTCTAAATTTCCAGCTCTGATGAGCATTTAAGTGGAACTCATTAGTTCACACTTAGTCTGCTAAACAGCAAAAATATTGTTCTGTTGGTTCCTGTGCTTTTAGAAAATCATCTATATTAATCTTCCTAAATAATCAAAATGGACAATACACAGAATGTGGAAAATCATCACTGCAAATGTAAAGGATTGCTTCTTTAATCCAAACATCCACCATGTTCCTTTGTCAGTAATATATCTAACAGTGGCACTCTCTAACCTCCAGTGATCTCTTGTGACACAAGGGGCTGAATTTTACCAGCCCCTCGACGTTGGGGGTCGTGGCGGGGGGCCCGTAAAATACTTGTTGGAGTGGTCCTCCACGACCCCCAACATCGACAAGGCCCCACCGCATTTTGCCGGCGGCAGCGAGGCCTCAGTGCAGCCCCTCTGGCACTCGGCAGCAGGGCCTTCATTTACATATTGAAATGAATGGAAATAAATTTAAATCAACTCACCTTGTCCTGCTGGCCGTCCCACACCGACATTACGGCCGCCAAATGGAAGACCCGTTCAGAGTTCCGAGGCGTGACACTGGTGGGGAGGGGGAAGCAGTGAAATCTTCAGGTCGGGAGGGGTGTAGGAGCAGGGGAAACTGCTCCGATTGGTTGCGGGGATGGTGGGAAGGGGCTGGAGGGTCAAATGTTCTGAAGGTGAGGTTTAAAGTTCTTAATTTTACAAATTGGTTTTTCAGGGGGATGGGCTATTTTATTAATTGATAATTCAGTGGGGGGTTGGAAAGGGGATTGAAAGTGTTTCCGACATTTTGATATTTCTGGGTGCCGGCACCTTTAAAATTTTTTTATTGAACTTGAAGGGCTTGAAGCCCTTTAAAAATGGCGCCGGCGCCTGAACGGTGGCATTGGATGCCATTGCTGGGTACGGAGTGGCCGCCCCCGCTACGTCATTGGGGCAGCCGCTCCATCTCCTCCATTTAAATGAGCCCCCGCGTGAAATTTTGCGGGGGTAGGCCACGGACCTCAAAGCGCGCTGCTGCGATGTGCGGCGTACTAATAAAATTCAGCCCAAGATGGAAGGTTGGGAGGATGAAGTGGGCTGACATCAGGATGAATCTTCCACTTAAGCCCATGCTTTTGACAGGGGGAGAGTTGGTGGGGGAAAGAGAGAAGGGAAGTGATTGCTGTGCAAAGTGTCTACAACTGAGACTAATAAAGGCTTTATCCTAACCTGTAAACTAGGAGGTTGCCTGTTCATTTAGGATTAAGCTAGCTTGTTTGACCATGTGAAAAAAATTAAAACTCCAGCAGCTTCTCCACCTGCTCCCCACAGAGATTCTTGCAAATGAAGGATATCTCAAACAACTTGGTCTGCAAATCCACCAGCAGCCCAGAAATGCAAATCCAAGAATGGTGACAAAGAAAGTACAAAAAGCAGCAAACCGTGGTCTGGGGTGGAAACTGCATCCTGCTGCTCTAGCAAGACAGTCGGTAGTTTATTTTTGACCCAAGGGGATGAAAGACTGCTCATGGATGGCTACGCCATCTGTATCATTGACATAATTTGTGTCACCCTGTGGTGCGAAAACTTTACCCAGTGAATTCAGCAACAGTACAGTATTTCTTCAGAAAGGTTTAACTGTTCGCATTACTTATGAGGAAGATTTGTAATATCCTGCAATGACACATGCCTAAATTTAAGCTGATATCATAAGAGTCAGGCATCGCTATAACATTCAGGATATCCTGGAACCATTCATAAATGCGGTTTGTTTTTGGCAAGATTTGAAAAAAATCAGACATGGCCTATTTATAGATCTTATGCTGTCGTCCACAGGGTAGCTGGTACAAAGAATCATAAAAATGGTCACAATGCTCAACTCAGGGAAAGTGCAGCATTAAATCACCCTCATGGAACTTTTCATATCTATATACTTAGGAAATCAAGTTTGGTACACTAACATTTTCGCTAAAATTAAAACAGTGGGCTGGATGTTCCATGGACTTTGGGACCCCAACGTTGGGACAAAATGGAGGATCAGAGCCCGCAGTTGCCAGCAGGGAGATCGACGCTGGAATCTTCCCGAAGGCAGCCTCCTACTTGGCCATCTCTGCGCTCGCCATCCTTGGTGGGCTCCCGTTGCTGCCAGCCCAGAGGGCCACAGCTCCAGAGCCTCGCAGCCCCACCAGGAGAGGAGGGCGCCGCTACTGCAGGTCAGAGAAGACGAGGGCGCCTCAACATAGAGGCACCCTCGGAGGCTTACACTTAAATAGAAAATTCAGATGGACGAAGGCGATAGGCCCCTTGGAACGGAGGTAAAACCCCTCTGGGTTGATTGTTTGGGCCATGAGTGCGGCCTTTCCTGCCGGTGGCCCTGTCATTGGGGCACTGCGCCTCCGGCTCTGATGGCACCCCAGGCTGCCGTAGTTAGGCTGCCTCCATTCAGCTGGCGGCCTCCGCATGTGGTGATGGCCTGCTTCGCCACAAGCAAAATTGAGTGGGCAGCCGATCTGCTTCTCAGGCCACTCCTGGGAAAAATCCTGGCAACGGAAATGCGTAGGGGAGCTGTCCCGACTCCCCTCTTTATTCCCAGCCCCCCTGTCTCCAAGTATGCCACCACGGGGCCAGGAAAATTCAGCACAATAATTTTACATGATCACACTGTAAACAGACTTAACCAGTAGCAGACATTAGCTCTGAAATATCATGCTTCAGAGCATAGATGAAAATAAGAGAATTAATGGACTTTCAGTACAAGGACAGTAATGGCCTCTCATTACTAATGCTGAGTCATTAACTGATATCACTGATGACTCCTAAGTGGTGCTCAGGACTGAGGATACTCAAATGGCAGGAAAAATATTTTGTTGCTGATATTGAGGACTTCAGTTTCAACTGTTTCAGAACAGTGCAATGTTAATATTGGCTGATACCAATGCTTTACTTCAGATCTTATATGCTCCAATAAATAAAGGGGAACATATATATTGTTTTCTACCAAGTTGTTATAAGTCCAAGAAATGATGACCCTCAGAAGCTTCTGAAACTTGTCTGGGGTTGTCTCACCTTGCCCAAAGCCCACTGCTCGCTGGAAGTACATGCACAGGACAATTTCACTTTCTAAAGATGATGGTGGGATTAATTTTTTTCTCAGGGCAGTTTTTGTGTGTGTGACTGGGATGCCCTCCCAATATCATCTAGCTGAGGAATATATTTCATTGTGGGCTGCCTATGTGTTTCCAGTGGTGATAGGTGCCCCACCTACTTGGAGGACAGGATTTCCCATGGACTCAGCACTCAGAGTGAACACACCTCTTAAAGTGAGGCGTCATTCATCTCTGTGTAAATCTGGACTGCTATTTGGGAGGCACTTAGGGAGCAACATGCTGCAGGCAAAACCACCTTAAGTCACGGACATAGCAGTGGCGCTGCTTGTGGAGTAGGTGTGGGCACTGTTATCCTCGGATGGCAGGAAGGTGCCCAAGCAGATGCTGCAAGAGGCTTGAAGTGACGTGACAGATAATACCATGGCCAAGGATATGGGCTCAATGCAATAAGAGCTTCAATGAGCTAACCGGACAGCAAGGCTGAGAATTATGTCTTCCTAGCTCCATTTCTCTGCGTTAATTCTGGCCACAGCACTTCCCTTCCCTGCTCCACTTGCTTCTCCACCAAATCACATGAGGACACTGTATTAATCTCATTCCAATCAGACACACATCTGTTGCTGTGACCCTCACAACAGAAACAAACAGTATTTTGCTAACTGCTTTCACATTTCACACTGAAACCACTTTCTTGCACATGGCCCCAATCCTGCTCACATCTTGTATGTTCTTTCTCTCAACATGCACACTATATGATGCTGCCTCACATATTCGCATAACTCTTTGCAACAACCACACACTAACTCATTCCCTCTGTTTCTACAGGAGAATATGACTCACAGTAACTGGAAGTGGATTAAAACCGAGGGAGGATCAGCTTCTATCCAAGCTGTCACCCAGTTGGAGGAGTAGGCCATGGAAATCACTGCACCAGGCAGATTAAGGAGCACTGGCAATGGGAAGGCTAGAGGCCACATTCAGCAAGGTGTCTGCCTATGACTTGCACCTTTTCTCTTTCCTCAAGCAATTACACGTACTCCGCTACTGCTTAGGATTTCCATGCCCTGCTGACCCTTGTTCCTCTCTCCTTTTTCTAGATCCATCTGAAGACCTGGACCCTGCAGGACATGACTGGGACGGGGCAACCCTTCTGGAATAAGCACCAGCACTTGCTCCAACCCTCCCAAGCACCAGTACAGAAATTGGCACCCTGGAGAGATAACTTGCAAGTTAGAGTACTGGGCAGATCCAGCAGTTCCACATTTGCTTAAGCAAAAGGCATTGGGGTCCTACTGACATCATAGGATACAGATTTAAATGCTTTAATGAGGCTCTCACTTGGTTGAGGAAGACACCTGGGCCCTTGTGCAGGCCCTGAGTGAAATGGCAGCAGATAGGAGTAGGTTTTACATAGAAACATAGAAAATAGAAGCAGGAGTAGGCCATTCGGCCCTTCAAGCCTGCTCCGATATTCATTATGATCATGGCTGATCATCCAACTCAGTAACCTGTTCCTGCTTTCGCCCCATACCCTTTGATCCCTTTAGACCCAAGAGCTATATCTAACTCCTTCTTGAAAACATACAATGTTTTGGCCTCAACTGCTTTCTGTGGTAGCGAATTCCACAGGCTCACCACTCTCTGGGTGAAGAAATTTCTCCTGATCTCAGTCCTGAAAGGTTTACCCTGTATCCTGAGACAATGACCCCTGGTTCTGGACTCCCCCCACCATCGAGAACATCCTTCCTGCATCTACCCTGTCAAGTACTGTTAGAATTTTATAGGTTTCTATGAAATCCCCTCTCACTCTTCTGAACTCCAGCGAAACTTAACCGACTCAATCTCTCCTCATATGTCAGTCCTGCCATCCCAGGAATCAGTCTGGTAAACCTTTGCTGCACTCCCCCTATAGCAAGAATGTCCTTCCTCAGATAAGGAGACCAAAACTGGACACAATATTCCAGGTGTGGCCTCACCAAGGCCCTGCATAATTGCAGCAAGACATCCCTGCGCCTGTACTCGAATCCTCTCGCTATGAAGGCCAACATACCATTTGCTTTTAAGTACAGCCCCATGATTTTCAGGACACCAGTGCCCCGTTCTCCATTTTCACATTTTTAACTCACACCCCCAACCTCTCACATGTCGTGGGTTGGTTGGGGGGTGCTGGGGGGGTGGTTGCTGGCAGGGGAGAAGGGTTAATATCGAGGCCAGGTTATCTGAACTCTAATGTTCTAGTTATATCTAGATTAATTTACACATTGACTAAATGATACTCAGCAACTCATAAAAGTTGTTTTACACAATAAGCATTTCTTTTCCAGGTTTTTGGGCTTTCACCATACATTGAAAACATTCTGAACAAGTAAAATAATAGACTGTCCTTACTCTGAAATCCGATAGTTAACTTCCTCATTTTCCCAATGAACTAAAGCAACTTCATATGGCTGGATCTCATGTGGCTCCAAGATTTGCATTATGCGTTTCACCTAAAGGCAGAGGATGGGGGACCATTATAAATGAAGGACTAGAAAAATAGTTCATGTTTACTTTCATAAGTACCTTTAACAAAAATGCAACAACTTACAAAAAATATTAGAAACACAATGAAATACAAACTCTAATGATTTCAATCTGCATCGCATACTGGAGTCGAGATTCTTTTTCATCAGCTTACTTTTAGCTGTTCTCCCTTCGCCAGCTACAGGAGAAATGCTGTGAACAACAGATGCCCCTCTACATTGCTTTCATTGATCTCACCAAAGCCTTTGACCTCGTCAGCAGACGTGGTCTCTTCAGACTACTAGAAAAGATTGGATGCCCACCAAAGCTACTGAGTATCATCACCTCATTCCATGACAATATGAAAGGCACAATTCAGCATAGTGGCACCTCATCAGACTACTTTCCAATCCTGAGTGGCGTGAAACAGGGCTGTGTTCTCGCACCTACACTGTTTGGGATCTTCTTCTCCCTGCTGCTCTCACAAGCATTCAAGTTCTCAGAAGAAGGAATTTTCCTCCACACAAGATCAGATGGCAGGTTGTTCAACCTTGCCCGTCTAAGAGCGAAGACCAAAGTACGGAAGGTCCTCATCAGGGAACTCCTCTTTGCTGACGATGCTGTATTAACATCCCACACTGAAGAGTGTCTGCAGAGACTCATCGACAGGTTTGCGGCTGCCTGCAATTAATTTGGCCTAACCATCAACCTCAAGAAAACGAACATCATGGGACAGGACATCAGAATTGCCCCATCTATCAATATCGGCGACCACACTCTGGAAGTGGTTCAAGAGTTCACCTACCTAGGCTCAACTATCACCAGTAACCTGTCTCTCGATGCAGAATTAAACAAGCGCATGGGAAAGGCTTCCTCTGCTATGTGCAGGCTGGCCAAGAGAGTGTGGGAAAATGGCGCACTGACACAAAACACAAAAGTCCGAGTGTATCAAGCCTGTGTCCTCAGTACCTTGCTCTATGGCAGCGAGGCCTGGACAACATACGTCAGCCAAGAGCAATGTCTCAATTCATTCCATCTTCGCTGCCTCCATAAAATCCTTGGCATCAGGTGGCAGGACCGTATCTCCAACACAGAAGTCCTCGAGGCGGCCAACATCCCCAGCATATACACCCTACTAAGCCAGCGGCGCCCGAGATGGCTTGGCCATGTGAGCCGCATGGAAGATGGCAGGATCCCCAAGGACACATTGTACAGCGAGCTCGTCACTGGTACCAGACCCACCAGCCGTCCATGGCTCCGCTTTAAAGACGTCTGCTAACGCGACATGAAGTCCTGTGATATTGATCACAAGTCGTGGGAGTCAGTTGCCAGCGATCGCCAGAGCTGGCAGGCAACCATAAAGGCGGGGCTAAAGCGTGGCGAGTCGAAGAGACTTAGCAGTTGGCAGGAAAAAAAGGACAGAAGCGCAAGGAGAGAGCCAACTGTGTAACAGCCCCAACAACCAATTTTATCTGCAGTACTTGTGGAAGAGTCTGTCACTCTAGAATTGGCCTTTATAGCCACTCCAGGCACTGCTGCACAAACCACTGACCACCTCCAGGCGCTTACTCTCGAGACAAGGAGGCCAAAGAAGACAACTTTTAGCTGATACTAATCCAATGGTTTACTGTCCCCATTAAAATTATGCAATCAGAAAGTCTAAGCTTGTTTAGAGTTATAATGTTAAAAATGCATTGCATCAACTCTTTGTCACTCAATTAATAAATGAGTTCTGTTACGATGGTGCTTCTATATTTTTTGTTACATTTTTTTGATGACTCGTATCTTAGAATTATGTACTTTGTTTTATTCGGGGAAACTGAAAAGGATTCCATGGATGTTTTTTTCACTGAGGTCATCAGAAGGTATTTAGTACTTGATTTGTAAACAACCCTTACTGGAAGTCACCTGTCTTCAGATAAATACCCAGCAGGGGCTTTTTGACTTGGAGAAGATGTTTACAGAGAAGTGACAGGTCAGGATTTACAGAGGTCAGTTGACTCTTGAGATATTATTTTTGGTTTCGCTTTGGACAGTGTGTTGGAGCGTGAACTGTTTTGAAGGCAGTTGGAGAAACCAGCCAAGAGAGCAATCACCATCAGCCCCCTCTTCCATCTCTTTGAGAACTTCCTGAGAATCAAGTGTAAGAAATAGAGAAACTGATGATGCATTTCTCCTGAAAAGTCTGCCAGAAACCCCTGATGCCACATTTCATCTGGAAAACCAGCCAAACTGATCTTCAACGTTGCCCGAAAGAACTGTTCTAGAAAGATCCCAGTGACTGCTGTCTACACATATTTGGGACACCAAACCAAAAAAGGGTCAACCGACATCTTTCCATATCTTCTCTTTTTTCTTCAAGAATTAGCAAGTATTTGGCCAAAGTATCCTTTTTCGTCTTTTATTTGTAACAGAGCTCCAAAACGAAAATCTCTATTTTTTCCAGTTAACCGATGTGTATGTGTGTGTGAGAGAGTGAGAGAGTGTGAGAGTGAGAGAGAGATACTGATGATTTTGTTGTTTATGAAAGAAACCTGGTTGGTGTATTTTTATTCTGGGATAAAAATGGTCTATGATTGACTGCTTCGTTAACTGGGTAAACATTTAAATACATGTTGTGAACTGTGGAGAAGTGGAACTAAAAAAACTGCGTACTCCTCCGGCCTTGGTCATAACATATAATTGGGGGCTCTGTGCGGGATAACCCAACGCCAATGATGTACCATTGTAAATAGGGCAATAATAATTGAAAAGAGGAAAAGTAAAAAAAAAGGTTTCTTGTGCATTAGAATAAAGCTTACACTCCCGGAATGTGTGTGTAAGTTACTATGACCTTTCTGGGGAAGGAGGATGTATCCCTGAGTGATTTGAGAAACTTAACCGAGGCTAAGCTAAAAGATTTGGCAGAATTGTTGGTGTTAGAGTTAAAACCAGGAGCTAAGAAAGCAAACATAATTGCAGTATAGCACAGAATTTGGAATTAGAAGGCAAACCACATGGGAGTACAGTTGAATTAGCTAAGTTTCAGTTGCAGGTGAGGCAGCTTGAAATTAAGAAAAAAAAAATAGAATTGGAAAAACTTAAGCTTGAATTTCAAAGAAAAGTGAAAGAGAAGGAAGGGAATTCGAATTAAAAAAGAGGGAACTAAGATGAAGTGGGGGGGTTGTCTTGGCTCCAGTGAAAACTGGTGAGGAAAGATCTGACTTCAGCCCAGGACCCAATGGAGAGCTGTTTAAATTTGTACAAGTCCTCCTGAAACTTGAAAAGTGCCTCTACGTCCCTTTTCTCATTTATTTTTAAAAGATAGCCAGACAGATGAAGTGGCCGAAGGAAAGCTGAACACAGCTTATGCAAAGCATGTTGATGGGCAGAGCTCATGAAGTTTATACCATGCTTTCTGAGGAGGCTTCTGCAGATTATGAGATGGCAAAAAAGACTATTCTCACTGCTTATGAGTTGGTCTCTGAAGCTTACTGGCAGAAATTTCGGAACCTCCGGAGACAGCATGGGCAGACTTTGAATTTCAGAGGGTAAAGCAAATTAATTTTGATCATTGGACGCGGGCACTAAAAGTAGAGGCCATGTATGAGAACCTTTGGGAAATAATTCTCCTGGAAGAATTTAAAAATTCACTCCCTCCGTTAGTGAGAACCCATGTAGAGAACCAGAAAGTTTTAACAGCCAGACAGGCAGCAGAACTTGCTGATGATTTTGAGCTTGTTCACAAGTCCAAATTCTTTGTTTGCCACCCCCACAAACCTGAGAAGGATAGAAGATGGGATGGTGAAAGGAAGGCAAGTAGCCAGGAACAAGAAGGGACAGTCGGAATCACTTCCTCAGGCCAGAATGGAAGATGCTGAGGGTGGAAGTGAGGTCCGCAAGCCTAAGTGTTACCACTGACACAAGGTGGGAAAACCTTCGTGCAGAATGCTGGAAGCTGTGGGGTAAACCCATGGGACTTATTGGGGTACACAAAGTCAATGCAGAGATAAAGCCCTTACCCAAGAGTATGACAGATCAGACTGTAGCTCTGACTGCAGCTGTAAGGCCGTACAAAAACTGCTGTGAGTGAGGGGGAGGTGGACAAGATATCGGAGAGTTATAGGGAATTCTTGTCAAAAGGAAAAGTAACTCCTTACCCCTTAAATGAGGCAGATAAACCTATAGTTATACTTAGGGATACAAGAGCCACCCAAACTCTTTTGCTGGGGAAAGGCATAACTTTTCCACCAGAGAGAGCTCTGAATGCCAAGGTTTCAGTGAATGGTATCGGTGGGGAGTATGTCCCTGTATTTTTGTATCTGGTGCACCTAGATTACGACCTAATGTCTGGAACGGTAACTGTAGGAGTTGTCCATAGTTTGCCTGTAGATGTAGCTAACCTACTCTGGGGAATGATTTGGTCGGAGTGAAGGTAGTAGCTTCTCCAGTAGTCATGGAAAGACCAAGTGAAGGCAAAGACAGAACAGTTGCAGGAAAAGTTCCAGTAATTTTTCCTTCAGGTTTAGTGACTCGAGCCATGGCTAAACAAGTTCCATTGTCAGAGGTAAAATTGGCACTAGAACAAAGGAAAGAACAAAGAAAATTACAGCACAGGAACAGGCCCTTCGGCCCTCCAAGCCTGCACCGATCCAGATCCTCTATCTAAACATGTCGCCTATTTTCTAAGGGTCTGTATCTCTTTGCTTCCTGCCCATTCATGTAACTGTCTAGATACATCTTAAAAGACGCTATCGTGCCCGCGTCTACCGCCTCCGCTGGCAACGCGTTCCAGGCACCCACCACCCTCTGCGTAAAGAACTTTCCACACATATCCCCCCTAAACTTTACCCCTCTCACTTTGAACTCGTGACCCCTAGTAATTGAATCCCCCACTCTGGGAAAAAGCTTCTTGCTATCCACCCTGTCTATACCTCTCATGATTTTGTACACCTAAATCAGGTCCCCCCTCAACCTCCGTCTTTCTAATGAAAATAATCCTAATCTACTCAACCTCTCTTCATAGCTAGCGCCCTCCATACCAGGCAACATCCTGGTGAACCTCCTCTGCACCCTCTCCAAAGCATCTACATCCTTTTGGTAATGTGGCGACCAGAACTGCACGCAGTATTCCAAATGTGGCCGAACCAAAGTCTTATACAACTGTAACATGACCTGCCAACTCTTGTACTCAATACCCCGTCCGATGAAGGAAAGCATGCCGTATGCCTTCTTGACCACTCTATTGACCTGCGTTGCCACCTTCAGGGAACAATGGACCTGAACACCCAAATCTCTCTGTACATCAATTTTCCCCAGGACTTTTCCATTTACTGTATAGTTCACTCTTGAATTGGATCTTCCAAAATGCATCACCTCGCATTTGCCCTGATTGAACTCCATCTGCCATTTCTCTGCCCAACTCTCCAATCTATTTATATTCTGCTGTATTCTGACAGTCCCCTTCACTATCTGCTACTCCACCAATCTTAGTGTCGTCTGCAAACTTGCTAATCAGACCACTTATACTTTCCTCCAAATCATTTATGTATATCACAAACAACAGTGGTCCCAGCACGGATCCTTGTGGAACACCACTGGTCACACGTCTCCATTTTGAGAAACTCCCTTCCACTGCTACTCTCTGTCTCCTGTTGCCCAGCCAGTTCTTTATCCATCTAGCTAGTACACCCTGGACCCCTTGCTACTTCACTTTCTCCATCAGCCTACCACGGGGAACCTTATCAAACGCCTTACTGAAGTCCATGTATATGACATCTACAGCCCTTCCCTCATCAATCAATTTTGTCACTTCCTCAAAGAATTCTATTAAGTTGGTAAGACATGACCTTCCCTGCACAAAACCATGTTGCCTATCACTGATAAGCCCATTTTCTTCCAAATGGGAATAGATCCTATCCCTCAGTATCTTCTCCAGCAGCTTCCCTACCACTGACGTCAGGCTCACCGGTCTATAATTACCTGGATTTTCCCTGCTACCCTTCTTAAACAAGGGGACAACATTAGCAATTCTCCAGTCCTCCGGGACCTCACTACAGTCAGATAGTCGGATATCTGAAACTTTCTTTGGGGATTTGGATAATCCGAAAGAAATGTTCAATAAATCTTCTCTGATCAAGGCTCAGCAAGCTGATCCAGAGTTAAATAAAGTGGCACAATCGGCTCTAACTTAAGCTGAGGCAAAGGGAGTTCCAGCAGGCTACTATATTAAAAATGGGATTCTGATGAGGAAGTGGAGACCTCTTCACAGATCTGCGGATGAAGAATGGACAGTTGTTCACCAGACAGCGGTACCGCCCAAGTATTAAGGATAGCGCATGAAATTCCTATAGCGGGACATGTGGGGATCCGGAAGACCCAATCAAATATAAATTGACATTTTTACTGGCTAGGTCTTTCCAAAGACATAGTGCAGTTTTGTAAAACATTCCATACATGCCAGATTATGGGAAAACCGCAACCTGCCATAAAACCGACACCTCTAATTCCCAAACCAGTTTTTGGGGAATCATTTAGCAGGGTGTTGGGAGGACTGTGTAGGACCTTTACCAAAAACAAAAGCGGGACACCAATATATACTCACTATCATGGATATGACTATTCGGTTCCCAGAGGCCATTCCCTTGAGAACAATTTCTGCTAAGGTTGTGGTAGAGAAGTTAACCCAGTTCTTCACCAGATATGGATTACCGATTGAGATTTAGTCAGGTCAAGGTTCCAATTTTATGTCTAAAATTTTTCAGGAAGTTATGGGTAATTTGGGTATAACACAGTTAAAGTCTTCAGCATACCACCCATAGACACATGGGGCTTTAGAAAGGTACCATCAGACTCTCAAAACAATGATCAGGCCATACTGTCCTGACTATCCCCATGATTGGGATAAAAGGCTAGAATTTCTTTTGTTTAGTCTACCGGTTTTAGTCCTTTTGAATAAGTTTATGGAAATGAGATAAGAGGTCCTCTAAACTAATTAAAGGAAGGTTTTTAGAACAGAGGGATGAATTTTCTGCGTTAGATTATGTATCCGTGTTCTGGGAACGGCTCATGAGAGCCTGCAAAGTGGCTAAGGAAACCTTTAAAGCTTTCCAAACAACCATGGGTAGACAATCATGCCAAGACCCGAGCATTTCAACCAGGGAATGAGATGTTAGCATTACTGCCTTTATAGGGTGAACCACTGAAAGCACAGTTCAGCGATCCATATAAAGTGGTCAAAAGAATTGGTAAAATAAATTATTTGAATGACACCCCAGATCGCCTGAAAAAGAATCGGCTGTGTCATATCAATATACTGAAACAATATCATTGCCAGGAGGAGGATATGCAAGCATATATATGTCAGGTAGTAGGGACAGTGAAGGATGAAAGGAATAGAAAGGATGAGGCAGCAGGAGGCCTAGACAATTCTCAAACTGAAACTCCTACTACTGAATTGTTAGGGAGATTGGACACTACGCTTTCATATTTAGATGAAGAACAAGAAAACCTAACAAGGCTACTCACAGCATTTAAAGGACTCTGTTGGGACAAGCCAGAACGTACAACCTTAGCCATACATGATATCGATATAGGGGAATCCTTTCCTATAAAACAGCATCCTTATCGCTTAAGGTCAGAGAAACAGGCCCAGGTAAAAGCAGAAATCCAACACATGCTGGAAAACCACCTAAATGAACCTAATCAAAGCAGCTGGAGTTCCCCAGTGGTGGTAGTGTCTAAACCGGATGGTTCAACTAGATTCTGCATAGACTATAGAAAAATTAAAAGCAAAATACTGCAGATGCTGGAAATCTGAAATAAAACAAGAAATGCTGGAGGTACTCAGCAGGTCTGGCAGCATCTGTGGAAAGAAGCAGAGTTAACGTTTCGTGACCCGAAACGTTAACGCTGCTTCTTTTCACAGATGCTGCCAGACCTGCTGAATACCTCCAGCATTTCTTGTTTTTATTATAGAAAAATTAATGCAGTAACAAAGACACTTTCCTACCCAATACCTCACTTGGAAGACTGTATTGACAGAGTGGGCAGTGCCACGTTTCTTACAAAAATAGTTTTGTTAAAGGGATACTGGCAGGTTCCTTTAACACCTGAGGAAAGAAATATCAGCCTTTGTCACATCAGACTGTCTTTTCCAATGCCGAGTGATGCCATTCGGGCTAAAAAATGCCTCAGCCACTTTTCAGAGACGAATAAACCACGTGGTAGCCAGTGTTCCTAACTGTGTGGTTTATCTGGATGATGTGCAGGTATACAGTGACACTTGGAAGGAGCACTTGGAGCAACTAGAAGCTCTTTTCAGAAAATTACAATTGGCTTATTTAGTGATAAACCTTGCCAATGTGAATTTGCAAAAGCCAGAGTAACCTACCTAGGGCAAGGACAAGTGTTGCCAAGAACAGCAAAAGTACAAGCATTGGGGGAGTTCCCCATCTTTAGGACTAAGCAAGAAATCATGAGGTTCTTGGGGATATGGGGTTACTACTGCAAGTTTATACCAAATTTTAGCACTGCTTCACTGACAGATTTGCTTCAAAAATAAAAAACCACGGTAGTGTGGTCAGGGGAGTGCCAAGGATCTTTTGAGAGGCTGAGAGCTATTTTGATTAATGAACCAGTGTCGGCTCCTCTAGATTTCACTAAGCCCTTCAAGGTTGCAATTGATGCTAGTGACCTGGGGGTCAATGCAGTCCTGTTACAAGACAATGAATCAGGCATAGAAAAGGCCAGTGGGATACTTTTCCAAAAAGCTAAAATCGACACAAAAAATGATATTCAATAGCAGAAAAAGAAACCCTAGGCTTATTACTAGCTCTTAGGCATTTTGAGGTCTATGTCCGCCACAACTACAGAGACACACTGGTATATTACTGATCATAACCCCCTAGCCTTTGTGGAAAAATTCAAAAACCAAATGCCAAAATATTCCAATGGAGTTTACTATTGCAACATTATCACTTAAAGATTATCCACACTGCGGGAAAAGGATAATGTAATTGCGGATCCTTTGTCTAGGATTTAACTTTGTTTTGAGTGAAAAGATGGTACAAGGCAGAACTGTATTAGCTACAGGTAAAGAATGAATGAGTATGAGTGTGAAAATACGTTTTAAAATATTTTTCATCTTCTGTTTGTTTTCCCACTCTTTGTAATGAAATTCATTTGAAAATGGCTCTTCATTCCACCAAGGATGGAGGTGTTACAATGGTGCTTCGATATTTTTTCTTCAAGTTCTTTTTGACGACTCATGTATTTTAGTATTTGGGAAAACTGAAAAGGATTCCATGGATTTTTTTTTCCACTGAGGTCATCAACATTTTGGACTAGGTTTGTAAACAACCCTTACTGGAAGTCACCTGTCTACAGATAAATACCCAGCAGAGGCTTTGTGACTTGGAGAAGATGTTTAGAGAGAGGTGACGGGTCAGGATTTATAGGGGTCAGGAATCTTGACACTCGAGGTATTATTTTTGGTTTCACTTTGGACAGTGTGTTGGAGTGTGAACTGTTTTGAAGGCAGTTGGAGAAAACCAGCTAAGCGAGCAGTCACCATCAGCACCTTCTTCCATCTCTGAGAATCAAGTGCAAGAAACAGAAACTGATGCTGCATTTCTCCTGAAAAGTCTGCCAGAAACCCCTGATGCCGCATTTTGCCTGGAAAAGCTGCTTCAACATCACCTGAAAGAACTGTTCTGGAAAGAACCCAGTGACAGCCGTCTATGCGTATTTGGGACGAAAACCAAAAAAGGGACAACTGACATCTTTCCATATCTTCTCTTTTTCTCTTCAAGAATTAGCAAGTATTTGGCCACAGTATTCTTTTTTGTCTTTTTTTTGTAACAGAGTTCTAAAAAGAAAATCTCTATTTTTTACTGTTAACTGGTGTGTGTGTGTGAGGGGCTAAGGTAAAAGGGAACTTTCATATTTCAATCTGTGTGTTAATGCTTTGCTTCATTACTGGTTGTGTATTGTTTTGTAATAAACTGATAATTTTGTTGTTTATTAAAGAAACCTGTTGGTGTATTTTTATTCTGGGATAAAAAGAGAGTCTATGATTGACCGTATTGGTAACTGGGTAAACATTTAAATATATATTGTGACATGTGGAGAAGTGGAACCAGAAAAACAGTGCACTCCTCCTGCCTCAGTCATAACAGTTCATCTCTACCTCTATACCCTTACCTGGTGCACAGGTCAAGGGCAGTTTTAACATTGCAATGTTTTGAAAATATTTAGTTAAACCTCTAGGATTAGTTTTATTTACTTGAAAGCCTTTTATTTATGATGAGGCAATTTTTGGTGAAATTAGATGCGTATAATTAAAAACTTTGTAAATAAATTAACTTCCACTGCAGTATTAATGCAAGAACATCCACGTTTTTATTTATTTATTTAGCGATACAGCACTGAAGCAGGCCCTTCGGCCCACCAAGTCTGTGCCGACCATCAACCACCCATTTATACTAATCCCATATTCCTACCACATCCCCACCTTCCCTACATATTTTTTTATTTATTTAAAATTTTGAATGGGGAATACAGAATAATGCTGACAGCAAGTGACAAGAAGCTGTTACTGATGACTGGTGTGTATTAAATGGATTCACTGCGTGATACTAGTGATCAGCAAGTCCCCAGGCTTTGTAGGATGATGTGATAAAAATAGGCAGTTAGTCTTAGTTCTGATTCTACCAGTCAGATACCCCAGTAGACAGGATACTTCATAGAATGTGGCTGGATGAGTTGTCAGAATGAGGAGCATATGCCACCAGTGGGAAGCAGGTCCCATAGGCTGACATGAAGAAGAATATTTCATAGCAACACACAGTTAAAAATGGGGGTGGGGGTAAATGCGCAGTTACAAGGGGGCAGGAAAACTAAACTATACCCTGCTTACATGCAGCATGATTCAACTTACCGCTTTATCTTCCACATTCCAAAAGACAACAGAGCCCTCCCTGTGTGTGCAAGAAATAAAGATTGTTAGTGTTGCAGAAGGTCATGGAGCGACCATCTGCTATCTTTTAACAGCCAGATAATAGATTGGATGGAATATAATTTCGCTGCCTTAGGAACCTTATGACTGAATCATATATATAAAATGTAAAAAGCTAATTTTTTTCTTCAAATTAACAGCTATTGATACATTTAGTACCACAAATGATACGTTTACGACCAAATGGTGGCGTTGATGAAATAAGTTACGTTAGCGAACTACAATATTCTTCATGAAACCACTTCTTGCATTAAAAAAAATCCCATACTTTCTTCCTTCCCAAGACAATGAATCCCAGTCTTGAAAATTTCAACTGACCCCAGTATCCACAGACATTTGTGGAAGAGAGCTCCAGATTCCTACTACCCTGTGTATGAGAAAGTGCTTCCCGATTTCACTCCTGAATGGCTTTGTTCTAATTTTAAGATTATGACCTCTTGTTCTGGATTCCTTCTCTAGAGGAAATAGTTTCTCTATATCTACTCTATCAAATCCCTTAATCATTTTAAATACCACAATTAGATTACCCCTTGCCCCTCAAACATTTAAACTGAAGGGAATACAAGCCTGGTTTATGTTATCTGTCCTCACAAGTTCATCCTTTTAATCCAATGTTGAATGCAGCCTTTCCAAAGCCAATATATCTTTCCAGAGATTTGGTGCACACAGTACACCACATGAGGTTTGACCAAGGCCCCGTATTACTAAAGAATTACTTCCACACTTTTGAATTTTAATCCTCTTGAGATTTGGAGATTTTCCAAAATCCCTTAGTTTCTAGAATAGTTCCCGTGGATTAGAAGCTAACAAATGTAACACCACTATCCAAGAAAGGAAGGAGAGAGAAAACAGGGAACCACTAGATTGGGCCCAAGGATGACAGGCTGAGTAAATTGGGTCTATATTCTCTGGGGTTTAGAAAAAGGAGATGTGATCTCATTGAAACATATGAGATCCTGAAAGGGCTTGCCAGGATAAACACAGAAATTGTTTCCCCTGTCTGGGGAATCTGGAACACCAGGGGACAGTCTCAGGATAAGGAGCTGATCATTTAGGACTGAGATGAGTAGATATTTCTTCATTCAAAGGGTTTTGAATCTTTGGAATTCTCTACCCCAGAGGGTTGCGGAATCTGCATCTTTGAATATATTTAAGGAGGAGATAGACAGATGTTTGGTCACTGAGGGAATCAAAGGATATGGGGAGTGGGCAAGAAAGTGGAGTTGAAGCTGAAGATTAGTCTTGATCATACTGAATGGCGGAGCAGGCTCGACAGGCTGTATAGTTTAGTTTAGTTTAGAGATACAACACTGAAACAGGCCCTTCGGCCCACCGAGTCTGTGCCGACCATCAACCACCCATTTATACTAATCCTACACTAATCCCATATTCCTACCACATCCCCACCTGTCCCTATATTTCCCTACCACCTGCCTATACTAGGGGCAATTTATAATGGCCAATTTACCTATGTTTAATGTTTAATTATGTTCAAAAAAGCCCAATTCATGTTACCTTAGGCTCTAAAGAACGGATTTTAACCTTATCCACCTAGGTGGAATGGGGAGGCTTCAGATGGGCAACCATCAGATGGGCAACCATTTTACACTCCACTTGATTTTACACTTCACTACAGTCAATGAAGCATAATATTGGATGGGGCGTAAGAAGGGTATTTGACCTAAATGCACCCTGTTCCTACAGGGTGGTTAAGATTAAAATCAGGGAGCTTAAATGCCCAACATATAAAAACACTGATCTTGAAATTTATCAAGTGATCGACACAAGGAGTTCCATTTTAACAGCTAAATTGTGACAGAATCACAGAGGTATCCAGCACAAAAACAGGCCCTTCGGCCCATCGTGTCCATCAAGCACCTAACTATTTTAATCCCATTTTCCAGCACTTGGCCCATAGCCTTGTATGCTATGGCATTTCAAGTGCTCATCTAAATACTTATTAAATGTTGTGAAATTTCTTTGGAGAAAACAAATGATGCCAAAACTGAAAGGTTATGCCCACCAGGAAAGACTGAACAGGCTGTGGTTTTCTAGAAAAGAGAAGGCTGCGGGGTGACCTGATAAGACATCTTTAAAATTATGAAATGCCTTGAAAGGGTAAACTTAGAGAAGGTGGGCCTTCTTGTTCTTCTCTCGACGTTGGGTTCTGTGGTAGTGTTGGGGGGAGGGGGCAGGAAAACTAGAGCGACAGCGGCCCGCCATGGAACCTGACGCCAGGATTGCCAGTCCCGATCTTCCGGCAGCAGGGAAGCTCTGTGACAGCCCCTCTGCCCTTCTGCGACGGGACCCGAGTTTGCATATTTAAATTACATCTTTGCATTAATTAAAATGCAACCCACAGCGATCTTACCTTCAATTCCCAATCTTCAGTGCGATGTGCAGCACTCTCGTGCCTTCACTTTCCCGTCCAGGGAAAGCTGGCACCACAGAGGTGCGGAAGGGGTCAACTCTGCACTATGTACTGTATGGGGGTTGGGGGGGGGGGGTTTGGTGGAGGGTGAACTTTAAAATGGTAAATTTCTTTTGAATTGTCCACCGCAGCATCGCTGCTAAGGTTTTATTGCACACCTGTTGCAAAAATAAATCACTGTAATGATCAGTGGCTGACTGCATACTGAATATTACAAGAATGATTCTTGTGAAGTGAATTAGTAACTAGGCCTTCTATGGAGGGCTTTCATTAAACAAATGGAAACTTTGATGCTGTGTTGTGGAAAAATGGGTTTGGCTTGTTATTCTTCAATGGTTCTGCAATGCCTATTGGGAAAGCAGTGATTGAAAATAAAGTTTCCTTCTTTTGGTCCTGTTTTATATATAATCAATCACAAAGGGCATTTTGGGGAAATTCCTAACAGCTAAACCAGTCTGACCTGGGCCAGGCAGATTTCAGCAGCACAATGTAAGGACTGGCAGCCTTTTAAAAATAGCGGCAGCACCTGCTCCTTCATCATGTGATGCCGTGAACGGCGTTGCCAATGCCGCCCCCGCCGCATGATTTTGGGGGGTGGCGGCAGGAGAACAAGATCCAGCCTGGTGTTTCCACTTCTGGGTAATACGAAAACTGGGGGCCATTAAATATAAGATAGTCTCTAATAAATCCAATTGGGAATTCAGGAGAAACTTCTTTCCTCAAAGAGTGGTTAGGATGTGGACCTAGATACCACAAGGACTGACTGAGGTGATTAGCATAGATGCATTTAAGGAGAAGAATGATAAACATATGAAGGAGAAAGGAATATGTTGATGGTATTAGATGAATAAGGGTGGGAGGAAGCTCACGTGGAGCATAAACATCTGTATGGACCCGTTGGGCTGAATGGTCTGTTTCTGTGCTGCAAACATTATGTAGAATTATGTAATTACAAGATTCAATGATAAAGAAAAGGCTTTATCTAGGTTCAACACTCTACTTTTATTCATGCTAAGAGTATATAAAACCTATCTAATTATGTTAATTTTCATTTATTACTTCAGTAAAGTTGCAGTTTAACAAAATGGTTGCAACTATTAGAATAATGGAAAATGATTATAAAAATCCTTTGTATAAGCTGCACCTGTTTAATGGCAGTCAATTTAGTAAAAAACCTCATCAGTTGCACTAGTGTTTAAGTCATTCCCTTGTACTGGGAGAACACAAAATACACAAAAGTGCAACTGGCACACTTGACTACCCAACTGTCACACTTTTTACAAAGAAGGTATTAGGTACAGAGATATCATGCAAACCAACCTGAATAAGAAAATTAATCCATAATCATTTGGTTTGGCCAACATGTCAGTTCCAATTACCAAGACATTTGACGCATCTGGAGAAAAATATTGAGGAAAGAATAAAGAGATTTGTTACGTAATACTATACTATAGTCACTATACTTACTTAATACTATGGTAATGCCAAAGGGAAAAAATACAAGTTTGAACAGACGATACAACCCAATTTGTAGCATTCTTTATGCTGAACAAAATGACAGGAAATGTAAGCACTTTAATTTTTGTTGATAAAGTGATCAGTCTCCAGGAAGGGAGGGTGAATAGCAAATGAACATTACAGAAGATTTATATAATATTTGATCTCTAGCGTCAAGGAACATTCAAGCTCATCCTGATTGTACAAGCTTCATCAATTTTCACTTGAGTAACTAACTTGAGTAAATGGAGCAGTATGCAGTCATCATTTATCCAGTATCAAGACTATTAAAAATTGGATTTCATGATGTGCAGCTGTTTATGCAGTACAAGCCATATTGATATATATCAGAACTATATTTTAAACTTATTCTTCTTCACACAGAACCCCGCAGCTCACTTTCCTCCTGAAGTGAGCAAGGCCTGGAATGATGGGATTTACAGCAATGCCAGTTTTTTCCCCCAGAAGTAGTTTGGTTCAATGTCAAAAAGACAATTGAATCTTATATCTACCACTGATGCCGAGCCCAGAAATCGAAGGGGAAGACAGGCTAAATAGCAATCCATTATTTGAAGATAGGCAACATGAAATTACACTGTTGAAATACAGAAGGATCATTTCTGGAATCTTAGCTCTTCTAAACAAAATGTAGAACAAGTTTGGAACTGCCACCAATTTTAAAACATCTATTATGAAATGCTTACTTAACATTCTCTGGTCCATCAACACTCAACAAGATACCACCCCCACTCCCCCAAAATTTTTCTTTATTACTTATAGCCATGATGCAATCCTTTGATGATAGAGATTGGATTGTTATATCCTTCGAGGAATCAAATTTTGAATTGCTGCAAGGCAAAGTCCATTTGTGAAACTATCAAAATTACATGTGCTGACCACCAATTCCTACACATACAATATAACACGTGTTTGATGAGATGATCTGTAGATAAGAGAAAGCATTTTTCGGGAAAACTCTTCAAAATGCACATTCTTTATTTTCTCTTTGACAAGCAGTAAAATAATGACGAGTTAAAGGCACACACCATTATTAGTGCGTAACAAAATCCAGCAACATCTGAAAAGGAAGAGATACACCATGAGTCACATATTGGCACAAACTACTGGATGATTTGTGCCATCCCTCTATTAGCTCCATGAGAAATGGAGCCTTCTGTCAACCTCCCCATGGGATTCAAGAAATTACTGCATTTGCAAAATATTAAATGAAGGTGATGCCACGCATACAAGAAGTGCAATGATACAACAATCATGGACTAAATCTGAAGAGTTATAAAAAACTGAATTTGTCTTTTAAAAATGAATCTTTATTTTAAAAAGTGAACAATGGTCCAAAATGGCAATTGAAGAAAAAGGAATTGGCCTTTGTGGATTCAAACTGTCTTGACAGGGACAAAGGAAAAATCTTCAGAGCTAAGAGGTGTCAATTGCACCCAAGCTAAAACATTCCAGAATTGAACGTCTTCTTCTGAAACAAAGGGGTGTGAAGTAGCCGCGTCCTGGGCCATTGGGAACAGACCAGAGCGTCTCCTACCAAGAGGCGAGAAGTAACAGTTCTATCTTAAAAAAAGACAGCCGAGAGAGAGAGAACAATGCAACATCCAGCAGCTTGTTTTCCAGTAAACCAGAAGGCACGTGCCCTGCTGTAGAATCCTACATTTACACTAGACAGCAGTGAACTAGAAGTGATCTACTGTCTTCAACTGAACTTTCAATCAAGAGAAATCTATCCTCTCAGGCCTGCACCCAACAGGAACCCGATTTCCAAGAGAATTCAACAGGTTTATCGTGACCTCTACCCCCATCTAAAAATCACTTTTCCCCTTTTCCCTCTCTACCCGTCTCTTGTTGTGTGTGTGTGTGCGTGTGTACGAGCGAATGCATGAGTGGACGTGGTTGCGACAATTTCAGGATAAGGCATTTCCATTATGTTATGAGAATTTCCATCTTTTTGTATTAAAATTTGGGATTCTATATTTTTAAAAACTGAAAAGGATTTCAGTGGACATTGAGACATCTGGAGATAGCTGAACTTTATGGATGCTTTTGGAAGGAAGGGTCAACGAGAGGTTCCTAGTTTTGACCAGTAAACAAATACTGGAAACCAGGCAATTTCAAGGAAACCAGCAGGGGGTTTGACCTCAGAGCTACTCTTTGTGTGATAATCAATAAACAATTGATTTTCTGTTTTTCAACCTACAAGAAAACCTGTCGCTGTCTGTTTATTTGACAAATAAAACATCAAAGGGTCAAATCCTAGTAACAAAACACACTTGCTGTGGTCACGTGGAGAGCTGAACAGTGGGAACCATCCACATCGCACCATGTGGCCATAACAGCGACTTCTGAGCAGGTGGTGAGGGTGGAATTGCATGGGGGAAACCTGGAAGTCAAGTAAGCAGATCAGAATCAGCGATATCAACTCAATCGTACAAATTAATTTTGAATTCCAAGTTTCATATCTCCAAGCTGTGCAGTGGATGTAATACACACATGCGTGAACAATACCAGCTGTATTTAAAGGCTCAGTACATAAATTGATATTGCAAGTGTTCAGGAAGGATGGTGGACCTAGAGCAAGGGCTGCACCCAGATTCAGTGACGAATCGCTAGAATGACTGCTGGGTGCAGTCAGGAATAAGGACACATTTTTTCCCCAGCAATGGAAGGAAGAAACTTGCTGCTATCATCAAGAAGACATGGGTGAGGTAGCTGAGGTGCAAGTTGCAGCACACCACTATCTATCAGGACACCCTTGCTGGCGAGTACTGAAAGGTACCTCCAGACCTATCTCAGTACCTGAAGTGGCTTTTCAACTTTCCAAAGACCTGCTCGATGACACAGCTGGCTATCATGTGGCTTTCGTTGTAGCGCTCCTGCATCTCATTGGTGGGGCTCCTCACAGATATCATGAGTCAAGATTGAAGGGGGGTATCCCTTGTCTCCTAAGAGCCAGCCCTTAAGTCTGCTTCCTGGATTGAAAAAGTCTGGAATGTTGGACTAATGCATTATGAAGGCATTATGACAGCTCCCAGGGAATCTGGCGCACACCTGCATAAATCACTTCTTGTGATTGGTGAGTACCTGGTGAGTTTTTTTTATACAAATCTTCAATAAGTCTTTAGTTTATATCTATTAAGCTTAGTTAGTTTAATAAGTAGAGGCATGGTAAGGCACCTTGGTCCCATGAAGTGCACATACTGTTCCATGTGAGAACTCCAGGACGCTTCCCATGTCCTGAACAACCGCAAGTGCAGGAGGTGTTGTCAGTTGGAGTAGATCGAGCTTCAGTTTTTGGAACTTGAATCTTTTTGTTTTTAAATAATTCACTCATAGGATGTGGGCGTCGCTGGCCAGGCCAGAATTTATTGCCCATCCCTAATTGCCCTTGAGAAGGTGGTGGTGAGCTGCCTTCTTGAACAGCTGCAGTCCATGTAGGGTAGGTACATCCACAGTGCTGTTAGGAAGGGAGCTCCAGGATTTTGACCCAGCGACAGTGAAGGAACGCCGATATAGTTCCAAGTCAGGATGGTGAGAGACTTGGAGGGGAACTTGCAGGTGGTGGTGTTCCCATTCATTTGCTGCCCTTGTCCTTCTAGTTGGTAGAGGTCGCGGGTTTGAAAGGTGCTTTCTAAGGAGCCTTGGTGCATTGCTGCAGTGCATCTTGTAGATGGTACACACTGCTGCCACTGTGCGTCGGTGGTGGAGGGAGTGAACGTTTGTGGATGGGGTGCGAATCAAGCGGGCTGCTTTGTCCTGGATGGCGTCGAGCTTCTTGAGTGTTGTTGGAGCTGCACCCATCCAGGCAAGTGGACAGTATCTCATCACACTCCTGACTTGTGCCTTGTAGATGGTGCACAGGCTTTGGGGAGTCAGGTGGTGAGTTACTTGCCACAGGATTCGTAGCCTCTGACCTGTTCTTGTAGCCACGGTATTTATATGGCTACTCCAGTTCAGTTTCTGGTCAATGGTAGCCCCTAGGATGTTGATAGTGGGGGATTCAGCAATGGTAATGCCATTGAAGGTCAAGGGGTGATGGTTAGATTCTCTCTTGTTGGAGAGAGAGTCATTACCTGGCACTTGTATGGCACGAATGTTACTTGCCACTTAACAGCCCAAGCCTGGATATTGTCCAAGTCTTGCTGCATTTCGATACTGACTGCTTCAGTATCTGAGGAGTTGCGAATGGTGCTTAACATTGTACAATCATCAGCAAACATCCCCACTTCTGACCTTATGATTGAAGGAAGGTCATTGATGAAACAGCTGAAGATGGTTGGGCCGAGGACACTACCCTGAGGAACTCTTGCAGTGATGTCCTGGAGCTCAGATGATTGACCTCCAACAACCACAACCATCTTCTTTTGCGCTAGTTATGACTCCAACCAGCAGAGAGTTTCCCCCCCTGATTCCCATTGACTTCAGTTTTGCTCGGGCTCTTTGATGCCTTGATGTCAAGGGCAGTCACTCTCACCTCGCCTCTGGAGTTCAGCTCTTTTGTTCCTGTTTGAACCAAGGCTGTAAAAGAGGTCAGGAGCTGAATGGCCCTGGTGGAACCCAAACTGAGCATCACTGAGCAAGTTATTGCTAAGCAAATGCCGCTTGATGGCACTGTTGATGACACCTTCCATCACTTTACTGATGATTGAGAGCAGGCTGATGGGGCGATAATTGGCCAGATTGGACTTGCCCTGCTTTGTGTGTACAGGACATACCTGGGCAATTTTCCACATTGCAGGGTAGATGCCTGTGTTGTAGTTGTACTGGAACAGCTTGGCTAGGGGTGTGGCAAATTCTGGAGCACAGGTCTTCAGTACTATTGCCGGATTATCAGGGCCCATAGCCTTTGCAGTATCCAGTGCCTTCAGTTGTTTCTTGATATCACGCGGAGTGAATCGAATTGTCTGAAGTCTGGTATCTGTGGTGTTGGGGACTTCAGGAGGAGGCCGAGATGGATCATCAACTTGGCACCTCTGGCTGAAGATTGTTGCAAGTGCTTCAGCCTTATCTTTCGCACTGATGTGCTGGGCTCCCCCATCATTGAAAATGGGAATATTTGTGGAGCCACCTCCTCCAGTCAGTTGTTTAATTGTCCACCACCATTCATGGCTGGATATGGCAGGACTGCAGAGCTTAGATCTGATCCGTTGGTTATGGGATCGCTTAGCTCGGTCTGTTGCATGCCGCTTATGCAGTTTGGCATGCAGCTCGTCCTGTGTTGTAGCTTCACCAGGTTGACACGTCATTTTTAGGTATGCCTGGTGCTGCTCCTGGCATGCCCTCCTGCACATTTCATTGAACCAGGGTTGGTCACTTGGCTTGATGGCAATGGTAGAGTGGGGGATATGCCGGGCCATGAGGTTACAGATTGTGGTTGAGTACAATTCTGCTGCTGCTGATAGCCCACAGCACCTCATGGATGCCCAGTTTTGTATTGCTCGACCTGCTCGAAATCTATCCCATTTAACATGGCGGTAGTCCCACACAACACGATAGAGGGCATCTTTAATGTGAAAGCGGGAATTCGTCTCCACAAGGACTGTGCGGTGGTCACTCCTACCAATACTGTCGTGGACAGATGCGGCAGGCAGATTGGTGAGGACGAGGTCAAGTATGTTTTCCCTCGTTGGTTCCCTCACCACCTGCCACATACCCAGTCTAGCAGCCATGTCCTTTAGGACTTGGACAGCTCGGTCAGTAGTGGTGCTACCGAGCCACGCTTGGTTATGGACATTGAAGTCCCCCACCAGAGTACATTCTGCACCCTTGCTACCCTTACTGCTTTCTCCAAGTGGTGATCAACATTGAGGAGTACTGATTTATCAGCTGAGGGAGGGCGGTAGGTGGTAATCAGCAGGAGGTTTCCTGGTCCATGTTCGACCTGATGCCATGAGACTTCATGGGGTCCGGAGTCGATGTTGAGGACTCCCAGGGCAACTCCCTCCCGACTGTATACCACTGTGCGGCCACCTCTGCTGGGCCTGTCCTGCTGGTGGGATAGGACATACCTGGGGATGGTGATGGCAGTGTCTGGTACATTGTCAGGTATGATTCTGTGAGTATGACTATGTCAGGCTGTTGCTTGACTAGTCTGTGGGACAGCTCTCCCAACTTTGGCAGAAGTCCCCAGATGTTAGTAAGGAGGACTTTGCACGGTTGACAGGGCTGGGTTTGCTGGTCGTTTCCGGTGCCTAGGTCGATGCCGGGTGATCCGTCGGTTTCATTCTTTTTTATTGACTTCGTAGCGGTTAGATACAACTGAGTGGCTTGCTAGGCAATTTCAGAGGGCATGTAAGAGTCAACCACACTGCTGTGGGTCTGGAGTCACATGTAGGCCAGACCAGGGAAGGACAGCAGATTTCCTTCCCTAAAGCACTCTAGTGAACCAGGTGGGTTTTTACTACAATCGACAATGGTTTCATGGCCATTAGACTAGCTTTTAATTCCAGATTTATTAATTGAATTCAAATTCTACCTTCTGCTGTGGTGGGATTTGAACCCATGCCCTCAGAGCAATACCTTGGGTCTCTGGGTTACTAGTCCAGTGACAATACCACTACGCCACCGCCTCCCCTCATAGAATCATAGAAAGTTTAAGGCACCATCGTGTCTGTGCCGGCCGAGAAATGATCCATCTATTCTAATCCCACCTTCCAGCATTTGGTACATAGCTATGCAGATTACGGCACTTGAGGTGCATATCCAGACTCCTTTTGAATGATAAGGGTTTCGGCCTCAACTACCCTTTCAGGGAGTGAGTTCCAGACCCCAGAATTTGAGCAGCAGCTGGCGTCACTGCAGTGCATCCGCGAGGCCGAGAACTACATGGATAGCATGTTTCTGGATGTGGTCACCCCGCAGCTTAAGGGTGCGCAGGCAGAAAGGAAATGGGTGACTGCCAGGCAGTCAAACAAAACTAAGCAGGTACTGCAGGAGTCCCTTGAGTGCATCGTGCTCTACAATCAGTATTCAATTCTCAATATTGGTGAAAGTGATGGTTCATCTAGGAAGTGCAGCCAGAGCCAAGTCCATGGCACCATGGCTCAGCTATACCAGGGTGGGGCTGGTGGAGGGTGGGCGGGCAGAAGGAAGATTGGGAAACAATAGTGATAGAGGATTCTATAGTTAGGGGAACAGACAGGTGTTTCTGCGGCCACAGACTTGAATCCAGGATGATCTGTAGCCTCCCTGGTGCCAGATATGTCACTGAGTGGCTCCAGAGCACTCTGAGCAGGGAGGATGAGCAGCCAGAGGTTGTGGTCCATATTGGCACCAACGACATAGGCAAAAAGAGGAATGAGGTCTTGTAGACAGATTTTAGGGAGCTAGGAAAGAGACAAGCAAGCAGGACCTCAAAGGTAGTAATCTCTGGATTACTAGCAGTGCCTTGCGCTCATGAGTATAGAAACAGGAAGATAGAACAGATGCAAGTGTGGCCGGAGAAATCTTTTAAAAAAATCTTTCACTTAATGTGAGCATCGCTAGGAAGGAATTGTTGCCCATCCCTAATTGCCCTTGAGAAAGTGGTGGTGAGCTGCCTTCTTGGATTGCTGCAGTCCATCTGGTGTAGGTACACCCACAGTGCTATTAGGAAGGGAGTTCCAGGTTTTTGACCCAGCCACAGTGAAGGAATAGCTATACAGTTCCAAGCCAGAATGTTGTGTGCCTGCTGCCCTTGTCCTTCTGGGTGGTAGAGGTCACAGGGTTGGAAGGTGCTGTCAAAGGAGGTTTGGCAAGTTGCTGCAGTGTATCTTGTGTATATGGTACACACTGCTGCCACAGTGTGCCAGTGGTGGAGGGAGTGAATGTTGAAGGTGGTGGATGGTGTCCCGATCAAGCGGGCTGCTTTGTCCTGGATGGTATTGAGCTTCTTTAGTGTTGTTGGACCTGCACTCATCCAGGCAAGTGGAGAGTATTCCATCATACTCCTGACTTGTGTCTTGTAGATGGTAGACAAGCTTTAGGGAGTCAGGAGGTGAGTTACTCGCCACAGAATTCCCAGCCTCTGACCTGCTCTTGTAGCGCAGCATTTATGTGGCTGGTCCAGTTCAGTTTCCGGTCAATGGTAACCCCCCCAGGATGTTGATGGTGGGGGATTTAGCGATGGTAATGCCGTAGAATGTCAAGGGAAGATGGTTAGACTTTCTTGTCGGAGATGGCCATTGCCTGGCACTAGAACAGTGCGAATGTTACTTGTCACATATTGGCCCAAGCCTGAATGTTGTCCAAGTCTTGCTGCAAGTGGACACGGGGACTGCTGGAGGAAGGGCTTTTGATTCCTGGGGGACTGGGACTTGGTGTGGGGGAGGTAGGACCTATGCAGTCTGGATGGGTTGCACTTAAATAGAGCTGGGACCAATGTCCTTGCCCGGCAGTTTGCTCGTCTTGTTGGGGAGGGTTTAAACTAACTTGGTGGGGGATGGGAACCAGGATGTCACTAGGAAGGGAAAACAAGGTGCACAAAGGACTGGGAGAAGCAGATAACACTAGAGTAAGAAATAGTAAGGCATTAGGTGGGGTCAAACTAAGAGGTAATGCAATAAGATCTAAATTAGTTTTACAGTACATGTAGTAAACACACAAAGTGTGGTTAATATGGTTGGTGAGCTGTAGGTGCAAATAGCTACAAGGGAATATGGTGACCTGGTGATAACAAAGACCTGGTTCAAAAAAGGGTAGGACTGGGTACTAAATATTCCTGGATACAATGAGTTCAGGAAAAATAGGAAAGAGAAGGGGTGGCTGTAATGATTAAGGAGAATATTATAGTGCTGGAGACAGAGGATATCCTTGAGGGGTCAAGGACTGAACCTATTTGGTTACAGTTAAGAAATGATAGAGGTACCATTTACACTACTGGGTGTATTCTATGGGTTACCAACTAAGTTGAAAGATATAGAGCAAGAAATTTGCAGGGAAATTACAAAGAGGTGCAAAAACTATAGAGCAGTGATAAGGGGGATTTCAATTATCATAATATAGACAGGGATAGTAACAGTGTAAAAGGGCAGAGAGGGGGAAGAGTTTCTAAAGTGTGTTCAGGAAAATTTTCTTGATCAGTATGTTTCTAGCCAAACGAGGAAGGAATGAGGTTGGCCAAATGGATCAAATGTCAGTTGGGAAACTTTTAGGGAACAGTGATCATAGTATCACAAGGTTTAGGTTAGCCATGGCAAAGGCCATGGAGCAATCTAAACTAAAAATACTAAATTGGGGGAGGG
Source organism: Heterodontus francisci (assembly GCF_036365525.1). NCBI lineage: Eukaryota > Metazoa > Chordata > Chondrichthyes > Heterodontiformes > Heterodontidae > Heterodontus > Heterodontus francisci. The sequence continues at coordinate 19,395,106 of NC_090383.1, read as the reverse complement.
CCAATTTCAGTGGGGTGAGAATGGATCTGTCTTAGATAAACTGGAATCAAAGATTGGTAGGCGGAACAATGGGCTGCCTTTAAAGAGGAGATGGTTTGGGTACAGTCGAGGTACTTCCCCACAAGGTGGAAAGGTAGGGCAACTAAAGCCTAAGCTCCCTGGATGATGAAAGAGGTAGAAAGATGAAACAGAAGAAGGGGCCTATGACAGATGTTAGGTTGATAATACAAATGAGAACCAGGCTGAAGATAGAAAGTTCAGAGAGGAAGTAAAAAAAGAACTAAGAGAGGCAAAGGAAGCATATGAGGAGACTGGTGGCTAACATAAAAGGGAATCCAGAAGTCTTCTATAAGCATATAAATAGTAAAAGGGTAGTAAGAGGAAGGTAGGGATGATTAAGGACCAAACAGGGGATTTAAGGATGGAGCACAGGGCACGGCTGATGTACTAAATGACTACTTTGCATCAGTCTTTAACAAGGAAGAAGATGCTGCCAAAGTCATAGTGAAAGAGGAGGTAGTTGAGATGCTGGATGGGATAAAAATTGATCAAGAGGAGGTATCAGAAAGGCTGGTTGCATTTAAAGTTGATAAGTCACCAGGACTGGATGAGATGTATCCGAGGATACTGAGGGCAGTAAGAGTGGTAATTACAGAGGTACTGGCCATAATCTCCCAATTCTCCTTCAATTCAGGGTGGTTGCAAAGGACTGGAGAATTGCAAATATTACATCCTTGTTCAGAAAAGGGTCTAAGGATAAATCAGCAACTACAGGTCATTCGGTTTAATCTGGGTGGTGGTCTCTCTTTTAGAGACAATAATCCACGACAAAATTAACCATCACTTGGACATGGGTGCGGATTAATTGGGGAAAGCCAGCACAAATTTGTTAAAGGCAAATCATGTTCAACTTACTTAATTGAGTTTTTCGATGAGGTAACAGAGATGGTGGATCAGGGTAATGCGCTCGATGTGGTGTATATGGACTTCCAAAAGGCGTTTGATGAAGTGCCACATAATAGACCTGCCAACAAAGTTAAAGCTCATGGAATAAAAGAGAACATGGAAGCATGGATACGCTGACTGAGTGACAGGAAACAGAATAGTGGTGAATGGTAGTTTATCAGACTGGAGGAAGGTCTACAGTGGGATTCCCTACGAGCTGGTACGAGGACCACTGCTTTTCTTGATGTGTATTAATGACCTAGACTAGGGGGTGCAGGGCATAATTTCAAAGTTTATAGATGACACAAAGCATGGAAGTATTGTAAACTGTGAGGAGGATAGCAACAGACTTCAAGAAGACATAAACAGGCTGGTGGAATGGCAGATGAAATTTAATGCAGAGTAGTGTGAAGTGGTACATTCTGGTAGGAAGAATAAGGAGAGGCAATAAAAAGTAGGTCGTCACAATTCTAAAGGTGATACCGGAAAGAGAGACCTAGGTGTACATGTACACAAATCATTGAGGCAGGGCAGGTTGGGAAAGTAGTTAAGAAGGCATACAGGCTTTATAAATAGAGGATTAGAGTACAAAAAGAAGGAAGTTATGATGAACTTTTATAAAATTCTGGTTCAGCCTCAGCAGGAGTATTGGGTCCAATACCGAGCACCACACTTTAGGAAGGAAGTGAAGGCTTTAGAGGGTGCAGAAAAGATTTGAGAATGGTTTAAAGGATGAGGGACTTCAGTTGGAGAAGCTGGTGTTGTTTTCCTTAGAAAAGAGAAGGTTGAGAGGAGAACTGATGGAAGTGTTCAATATTACGAGCCTAGACAGAGTAGATAGAGAGAAAGTGTTCCCATTGGCAGAAGAGTCAAGAACCAGAGGACACCAATTTAAGGTGGCTGGAGAAAGAACAAATGGCGACATGAGAAAAATATTTTCACAGAGCAAGTGGTTAGGATCTAGAAGGTACTACCAGAGAGTGTGGTGGAGGCAGATATAATCAGGGCTTTCAAAAGGGAATTGAGTAAGCACCTGAAGAGAAAAGATTTGCAGTGCTACAGGGAAAGGGTGGGAGAGTGGGACTAGCTGAGTTGCTCTTGCAAAGTGCCAGCACAGATATGACAAGCTGAATGGCCTCCTTCTATGTGTAATTATTCTATGATGCACACCAGCTGATGGAAGTATATCAATTGCAGTTTGTAAAACTCCTGGTTGATGTGTGGGTACTTGGATTGCCCTATGTGCAGTTCATGGCATCCTGTAAGTCGGGGAATCTAGCCAGAGAGCCAATTCAGAGCGCCTGTTCAATGTGGCTAGTGTCACTAAAGGGGAAGTTTATATAATTGTTGGCCCTGACAAACAATCCATCAGTGACCTGTCTTATGCATTTTTATGCAGCCAACTGGGATAACCCAGATATATCGTTGGTAGCGCCCTGAAAGTATCTGGAGGCGAGAAAGCTGAGGGTGGTGGTCACTTTCACAGCCACTGGTAATGCATGGCACTAGGTCCAGTAAGGAGAAGGTCTTCCTGTAGGAGGCTGCAGATATGCGCCACCACTTAATGCAGCAACTTCTGTCTGTAAACCCTGTGGCCTGGGTCATACCTCCTGCTACCTCACACTCTCTTCTGCGCACATGCTGATCCTGACACAACACATCATCGTTCATGTGGATGGTGATGGTCTTTCTCTTCTGATGTACCGTCAGGCATACCCAATGCACCTCCAATTCTAATCTTGTCTCTTTGAAATCCTCCAAAGTTGAAAAAAAGCTGTATCCACATTAAGTATTCTCTGCCAAACATTTTCCAGAGGGAACTGAGACACCAGCTGCAATAAGTAAGCTTTTATTCAGATGGGACAACAATAAGTTTAAATACCCACCTGAATTTCTGTTCAAACTCACCTCCGTTTTCCTGCCCTGGGAAACCTGTGGCGCACAAGCTAAATTTGAAGCCAAGTGAAAAACAATCTGAAAAGACTTCATTAATGTGGTAATTGAGCCAGTAGGTATCTGCTCACCTGCAATAATTAAATCCCTGACTTTGGCATATAGGTTTCACAGTGGCACCCAAACACGCCTTTATTAAGCCAGAAAGTGAGCATGCTGGAGCTGGGTTGTGCTCCTGCTCTAAAAATTTAAAAAATTAAATCCCAACCATTCTTCGGAGTTAAAATTCATGATAATTCATGATATTTTCTTTTCCATTATTCCTTTGTTCATTTCATAATCCTTAAATCTCATTGGTTAAGGAAGCAGCCTACTGGTCCAGTCATTCACCATGGACCCAGAGGCCCTTTTGGCTGTGCCATTATCAGCTCACGCTTCTAGCAATTTGCAATGCAAAATTATTTGGAGCTTAAGGGCGAGGGAAAAAAAATGAAACTGACCATGAGTTGCCCTGCTACAACAAATTCTGAGCCATTATACTGCTTGACATACTTTTCTTTTGAGCCTTATAGGGCTGTATTAATTGTGTGGCAAAATCTCTCGTGGGGATTTGTAGAGTATGGTTATGGCAGTGTTAAAAATCTCAATGACATATTGTGTTAATGGCTGCTCTTACCTCTGGGCAGGTCTGTTATTTCATGATAACCACTTGACATCAGATCATGGCAAAGATTCTCTAGATGATATTCATCTGCTGTTGCGAAGGCTGTACACTTCATCAGACCCTATCCAAACAGGTACAGAGACATGCAGATAAAACAGTTTGATAGTCGGCACAGTCCAACAAAGCACTGATAAAATAAAACTTTCCTGAGTAAAAAAGACTAATGTAGTTCTACTTGAAGGCACATGAAAAATTGCATTTGTTTCAAAAGCTCCTCGTTTCCTTCCCCAATACCACTCCTGGAAGGAAATTAGGGCCTGGTCTTGTATGCATTGGCAACAAATGAGGGTTGATGAGGGTGACTATTTGCTGCCAACCCATCATGATAATTTGCTACCTTATGCCAATTATTTTGCTTTTGATTTTCCTCTAATTTGCATCTTTACTTCTCTCTTTAAAGAATCTACTATGCTTGACATAGAGTTCCACAAGGAACTCCCTTTTGGGAGCCATTCATAGAAACATGAGGCGGCCATTCATCCCCTTAAGCCTGTTTCATAATTCAGTTAGATCACGGCTGATCTTTACCTTAACTCCATTTAATTGCTTTGGCACCCTATCCTTTAATACCCTTATATAATAAATAATAAATTTAAAAATTGGCCTAGCCTGAACAGCTTTTTTTGGGGAAGTGTGTTTTAGATTACCAGTACCATGCGCCATGGAGAGGTCACTCCACAGTCGCCTCACAGCGACCAAAACAACACGGAAGGCAGCAGTTATGGGTTATAAGTCCAGCTCAATTGGCGTAGAGATTGGGCGCCACGGGTTGCCTTTGTCGGTGGGAGAGGTCATCGCATCTCACTGGACAGCTACCGTCCGCCTCAAACCGGGCAGCCCCGGGTCAGTAAGGTTGTGTCCTGCCACAGTCCACCTACTTCAATGGGCGTTTGGAGCTCAGGGTCATTGGCCGACAAGTGGACTGTAACACCGCACCAAACAGCACGACAAAAAATAAGGAAAGAAGGTACCAGCCCTTCGTCTTGCAAGCTGGAACGTCAGAACTATGTGTCCTGGCTGTCGGAAGACCTTACACAAATCAACGATTCTCGGAAGACCGCCATCATTAACAACGAGCTCAGTAGACTCAATGTGGACATTGCAGTACTTCAGGAGACACGCCTCCCTGCGAGCGGATCTCTAAGAGAGCAAGACTACACCTTCTTCTGGCAGGGTAGGGATCCTGAAGAACCAAAACAGCATGGAGTGGGCTTCGCCATCAGAAACTCCTTGCTCAGCATGATAGAGCCACCTTCAAATGGCTCGGAATGCATACTATCCATCCGACTGCTCACCGCCTCTGGTCCAGTACACCTACTCAGCATCTATGCTCCAACACTCTGCTCCCCACCTGAAGTGAAAGACCAGTTCTACGAGGAACTCCATAATATCATTAGTAGCATCCCCAATACCAAATATCTGTTCATGCTGGGGGACATTAATGCCAGGGTTGAGGCAGACCATGACTCATGGCCCTCCTGCCTTGGGCGCTATGGCATTGGAAGGATGAATGAGAATGGACAGAGACTGCTTGGGTTGTGTACCTATCACAACCTCTGCATCACCAACTCGTTCTTTCATAATAAACCCTGTCACCAGGTTTCTTGGAGGCACCCAAGATCACGGCATTGGCACCAGCTGGACCTCATCGTCACAAGGCGAGTCTCTTTCAACAGCGTTCAAATCACACGCAGCTTCCACAGTGCGGACTGCGACACTGACCACTCCCTGGTGTGCAGCAAGGTTAGACTCGAACCAAAGAAGCTGCATCACTCCAAGCAGAAGGGCCGCCCATGCATCAACACTTGCAGAATTTCTTATCCACAGCTGTTACTTAAGTTTCTAAATTCACTTGAAAAAGCCCTTCAAAACACTCCTACAAGGGATGCAGAGACCAAGTGGGCCCACATCAGAGGTGCCATCTATGACTCAGCAATGACCACCTATGGCAAACTAGCCAGTGGAAAAGCCCCTGGGAAGGACGGCATTATCCCTGAAATAATCAAGACTGCCAAGCCTGCTATACTTTCAGCACTCCACAAACTGCTTTGCCTGTGCTGGGATGAGTGAGCAGTACCACAGGACATGCGCGATGCCAATATCATCACCCTCTGTAAAGAACAAGGGTGACTGCAGTGACTGCAACAATTACCGTGGAATCTCCTTGCTCAGCATAGTGGGGAAAGTCTTCGCTCAAGTTGCTTTAAACAGGCTCCAGAAGCTGGCTGAGCATGTCTACCGAGGCACAATGTGGCTTTCGAGCAGAGAGATCCACCATTGACATGCTGTTCTCCATTCGCCAGTTACAGCAGAAATGCTGCGAACAGATGCCCCTCTACGTTGCTTTCATTAATCTCACCAAAGCCTTTGAACTCGTCAGCAGATGTGGTCTCTTCAGACTACTAGTAAAGATCGGATGTCCACTAAAGCTACTAAGTATCACCTCATTCCATAACAATATGAAAGGCACAATTCAGCACAGCAGCACCTCATCAGACCCCTTTCCTATCCAGAGTGGTGTGAAACAGGGCTGTGTTCCCGTACCTACACTGTTTGGGATCTTCTTCTCCCCGCTGCTCTCACATGCGTTCAAATCTTAAGAAGGAATTTTCCTCCACACAAGATCAGATGGCAGGTTGTTCAACCTTGCCCGTCTAAGAGCGAAGACCAAAGTACGGAAAGTCCTCATCAGGAAACTCCTCTTTGCTGACGATGCTGCATTAACATCCCACACTGAAGACTGTCTGCAGAGACTCATCGACAGGATTGCGACTGCCTGCAACTAATTTGGCCTAACCATCAGCCTCGAGAAAACGATCATGGGACAGGACGTCAGAAATGCTCCATCCATCAATATCGGCGACTACGCTCTGGAAGTGGTTCAAGAGTTCACCTACCTGGGCTCAACTATCACCAGTAACCTTACTCTCGATGCAGAAATCAACAAGCGCATGGGAAAGGCTTCCACTGCTATGTCCAGACTGGCCAAGAGGGTGTGGGAAAACGGCGCACTGACACGGAACACAAAAGTCCGAGTGTATCAAGCCTGTGTCCTCAGTAACTTGCTCTACGGCAGCAAGACCTGGACAACGTATGTCAGCCAAGAGCGACGTCTCAATTCATTCCATCTTCACAGCATCCAGAGAATCCTTGGTATCAGGTGGCAGGACCGTATCTCCAATGCAGAAGTCCTCGAGGCGGCCAACATCCCCAGCATATACACCCTTCTGAGCCAGCGGCGCTTGAGATGGCTTGGCCATGTGAGCCACATTGAAGATGGCAGGATCCCTAAGGATACACTGTACAGCGAACTAGTCACTGGCATCACACCGGCCATCCATGTCTCCGCTTTAAAGACGTCTGCAAACGCGACATGAAGTCCTGTGACAATGATCACAAGCCATGGGAGTCAGTTGCCAGTGATCGCCAGAACTGGCAGACAGCCATAAAGGCAGGGCTAAAGTGTGGCAAGTTGAAGAGACATAGCAGTTTGCAGGAAAAAAGACAGAAGTGCAGGGGAGAGCCAAATGTGCAACAGACCCAACAACCAATTTTATCTGCAGCCCCTGTGGAAGAGTCTGTCATTCTAGAATTGGCCTTTACAGCCACTCCAGGCATTGCTTCACAAACCACTGACCACCTCCAGGCACGTACCCATTGTCTCTCAAGACAAGGAGGCCAAAGAAGAAGACGACCCTTTGTGTTAAAAAGTGCTTCCCAATAGCACTTCTGAACAGCCTAGCTTGAATTTCAAAGGTATGCATCACAATAGGAAGCTGCTGCAGGAACCTGCCAATGTCTGCAAGGTTGCACCTGGTTGCAAAGCGGAAATCAATTACTGTTAGCAGGACAATCAAGAACCCACATTCTATCTGCCAAAGCTATCAGTCTTTATTTATTTTTATACAAAATATGAAGTAATTAGGATTTTCCGTGTTCAATGTCTTTACTGCTCTTGCCGAATCAGTCGTGGCTGAAAGTGAGTATACAGAAGGCTGATCCCCTGTTGGGCTGGACAATTTCATGTGTCTGATTTACCTCAATATTTTCTCCTCTGAATGGTAAAATAGATTAAATTCTCCACTCACAACAGCCTGATTTGAGAATTTACTCGAGGTTCCACACTCCCTTTAGACAAGATATGGGCCAGAATTTTACAATGAGGTGGTGGCGCCGCCCACCGGCTGGAAAGCTGGGGGTGAGCTCGCCTCCACCGGCCTTGGAAACCACGCTGCTATTTTGCACTGCTCAGGCAATTAATTTCCTACAGTAGGGGCTTCTGCCCCTCTGAGACAGGATGTCCAGTCTCCAAGAGCTGCTGGCCAGAGGGTCGGGCAGCTCTTCAGTCCCAGCAGTGCCACTGGAAGTGGGGGCCACTGCTGGGATGGCACCCAGTGAAAACAGCCATGATGGATGCATGCCTTGGAACAGGTAAGTGGGGTCAGGGCTCACGGCGGCCAACTGGACAGGCCCCGGAGAAGGGGGTGGGGGTGAGGTGGTGGTGTTCCAGTGGGGGCACAGGGTGCTCAATCAGGATTGCCCCCCCCCACTCCCAGCCTGCAAGAAGGCCGCCAGGTATTACTGGGAGGCCTTCTCAACTGGCAAAGTGTCCATCTGTCTCTGGTAAAATACAAGTGGCGGCTGGAAGAGGCCCTTAAGTGGCCATTAACGGGCCAGTTAAGGGCCTCAACTGGCCTAAGGGCGGGCGGGCCGCCTGCTATTTCCCCCACTGCTGACAAGATGCCAGCAGGGGCTGGGAGGAGACGGGCATGGTGCCCGTCATCCTACCTGTTTGACACACACCACCCCCATCCCCCCACCTGCCTCCCAGTCCGCTCCCAGGGGTGGGGTGGTATTAAATTCCACCATGGACTGGGGAGGAGCTAAAAATTTTTTAAATAGTTCACTAAAAAATTAAAAGCATGATTTAAAAAAAAATGTTTTATCCTGAATACCATTAATTACTACACTATCGTTTGGGATGATTTTTTTTTCCATCATGGACGGAAACTAATGCCTGCACAGGGCAGATGGGAATTCATCCAGCACTTTACTGCTGACCTCAGGCATTGCAGATAGAAGCCAGGTCCTGAAGATGGCAATGATCACTTGTTCAACTGCAGGCCAAAAACATCCCGGGGCAAATGGCAGCTGCAAATCCATTGTGAGAAGTAAGGGAAAAGAAAGAAAAAACATTTAATGTAATTAATTGAGAAAAAGGAGGAAGTTTTTGGTAGGGGAAGATAAACAAATAGCTGCATCTTAATCAAATACTGCAAATCCACCACTGGAAACAGAACACAACAATAAATGTTATAACATAAGTAACTAATGAAACAAAGTTACTTTTGTATCTAAAGGAGGTTTTGTAAACTACAAATCTATTATATCAGGCACTTTTTTTGCATCAGTAAGTGCCTAATATTCTTACCAAGTCAGTCATGAAATCTTGCAGTTAGAGATATTAGGAGGAATTAAAAGTACCAAGGGTGGCTGTGAGAAGTAATAGAAAGAGAAGTACAGAGAGAATGACAGAGAAATAATGAGTAACAAAAACAGAAAGAAAGGGAACTTATCAGAGGCAGGGTGAGAAAGTAACAAGAGGAGATTTTTATTGACCCCATAAAACAAAAGATGGACTTCAGTAAGATGGACCAATGAGACTGAATATAAGGGGCAGTAAACCAACATCACTCCACCAGAACCTGATTGTACTTGTTTATTCTAAGGTACATTATAACTTGAATACAAATTATAAATAACATTTTATATTTAAAATAATTTTCCCATCTATGTACATAATTTATTCCAATATTATCATATGTTCAGTCACTGAGCACCGTCAATGACAAGCTTGTCAGCACTGTGGTTAAGTGGCTATTTATAGAGAACATACCAGACAAAATCATGATTCACTTCTACGGTCACAGTTCATTTTGTGAATTATCAGATATCAAAACAATAGAGTTCATTACTGTATACATGTGCATAAATTTGTTTTTTTTAAAAATCTACCAACTAGATTCTATACACATCAATAGGAATAAGGATGTTGCTTTTCAATTACCCCATATTAATCAGTAATTATGACCAGTCACTATGGCTACCTAAAATGCTAAATGGCACATTTCCAAAATCTGATCTCAATGCGTTGTTAAGCAGCAAAACCTCAGGCTGTGAGGCTTTTGCAACCACAATATCCTAGTAAGTGCTGGAGCGAGCAATGTGACAGAGGAAATGGTTCGGAAATGAATGCATTGTAGTGGGGTACCAAAATGATGAAAATAGAAAATATTGCTACAAGAAGGGAAACAATATTACTTTGTTTCAGTGTAGAATTCATTTTTTTTTGGAATACAGGTTATCTTCAATATTCCAAAGATTTCACCTAGTCATTTCCAGTCATGTCAGGGGAGAATGGAAGCATTGCTTTTTTAAGACTTTTAATGCAGTCAAGATGAGCATACTATAATTCCTCCTCTTTCCCCTTCCTGTACAAGCACTGTTTGCATGTGATACAATTCTTGGCACCCAAGAAAGCATTAGAAATATTATATGAAGATAGGCTATCATAACATTTTCTAATGTATTCCAAGTCAGAAAGAACAAAAAGGCTATAGATTCTGAAAGCTTGGTATGTGAAAGATGATTTATATTCAAAGAATGAGAACGACCCTACTTCAGTATGGATGCAATGCAAGGCGTGCAATTGCTGTCCCGCATTCAGTTATTGTCCATATATCAAATGATATTAACACAGTCTACACAATGGGAGGCAAAATTAATCTCTTAATCCTGAGTAAGATCTGCCTCTGTGACTGATCTCCCAGAAAACATACTGTTTTTAGAAAAAAGGCCCAAATAATAATGTTGAGTGAAGTTATTAGGACTGCCACACAGATGCTACCCAAGGCCATGCTAACATTTATTCTATGATATACTCATACGCCTAATAAATTGAGCTTCAATTCTACTAGAGAATAGCTTGTATAACTATTAATGCAGATAGATGCTGCATTCTAATAACCATTTTGAAGGATAATTCTCAATAGAAGGTTCAAGCAGTGCTTTGTTCCTGGACAAATGTAAACAGTTGTCCAGATTTACAATAATCTAGTTTAATTCCCAAATAAATGGGCCCAAAGTGTCCACACAATGCAGCAGCATTTTGCTTCTAATGCCTCAGGACTTGATTGAAAACAGGAAAAAATTGCTCGACATCAAATAAATTGTGATTTTTTTTTGTTGGAACTTCAGCCAAGATGTATCTTTCTGCAAGGCAAGTTATATCCACTTATAATTCATTGGTATTCCTGAAATCCATACAAAAATTATTTGTACAGATCAGCATGAGTATATGAAAAAGGACTGCTTCATCCAGACATGTTGCAAACAACCTCCCCCTCCTCCCCTTGCAGTCACTCAATCTCCTGGGATAGGCAAAGAAACAGAAAAACAACCTTAGGCTAATTTAAGAAAAAAACTCTGGGAAATTGGCCTCTGACCACCAAATGCAATAAAAGCAAGCTACAGGAGACTATATTAACTCAGATGTACAAACCTCTTTTGGGGAAAAAAAACTTTTCCCCTTAAAGTATTTATCTGATTTCCGATTGAAAGTTATTGTTGAATCTGTTACCACCACCCTTTCAGGTAGTGCATTCCAGCCACCAGATTCAGTTTCTCCTTATTTACTGTCATCAAAATCCTTCATGATTTTTAAATCTTCTATTAAATCTCCCATTAACATTTGCCACTCTAAAAAAAAAATAACACTACCAGCTTCTAGTTTTGACGTAACTGAGTCCTACATTCCTGGGAACATTCTAGTAAATCTCCTCTGCACCCTCTCTTGGGTGACATGCTTCCTAAAGTGTGGTGCCCAGAAGCACAATGCTCTATCTAGGGCCTAACCAGTAATTTATAAAAGGTTTAGCATAACATCCTTGTTTTTGTACTCTACCCCTCTGTTTATAAAGCCATGGATCCTGTATACATTAATAGCCTTCCAAACTTGTCATGTTTACCTTCAAAGATTTGTATACATACATCCCCGGTCTCTCTATTTATGCAATCCTTTTAAAATTGTATCATTTAGTTTATATTGCCTCTCCTCATTCTTCCTTTCAAAATTTAGCATTTCACACATCTGTGTTAAATGTCATCTCCCATGTCCCTACACAGTTCCCCAGTCTTTTTATGTCCTACTGGAGTCTGCTACTATCCTCCTCACTGTTTACTACATTGCCAAGTTTCATGTCATCTGCAAACTTTCACATTTTGCCCTGTATACCCAAGTCCTTCCTATATCCTCAGTACCTTGCTCTATGGCAACGAGGCCTGGACAACGTATGTCAGCCAAGAGCGACGTCTCAATTCATTCCATCTTCGCTGCCTCCGGAGAATACTTGGCATCAGGTGGCAGGACCGTATCTCCAACACAGAAGTCCTCTAGGCGGCCAACATCCCCAGCATATACACACTACTGAGTCAGCGGCGCTTGAGATGGCTTGGCCATGTGAGCCGCACGGAAGATGGCAGAATCCCCAAAGACACATTGTACAGCAAGCTCGCCACTAGTATCAGACCCACCGGCCGTCCATGTCACCGCTTTAAAGACGTCTGCAAACGCGACATGAAGTCCTGTGACATTGATCACAAGTCGTGGGAGTCAGTTGCCAGCGTTCGCCAGAGCTGGCGGGCAGCCATAAAGGCGGGGCTAAAGTGTGGCGAGTCGAAGAGACTTAGCAGTTGGCAGGAAAAAAGACAGAAGCGCAAGGGGAGAGCCAGCTGTGTAACAGCCCCGACAAACAAATTTTTCTGCAGCACCTGTGGAAGAGCCTGTCACTCTAGAATTGGCCTTTATAGCCACTCCAGGCGCTGCTCCACACACCACTGACCACCTCCAGGCGCTTACCCATTGTCTCTCAAGATAAGGAGGCCAGAGAGAGAGAGAGAGAGAGATATATATAAAAATATAAAAAAAAATATATATATATAAATATAAAAATCCGTGGTCCTAATACCGACCCCTGGGAGACAACACTGTATATTACAGTGTATATTCTGAAGGGTCACTGACCTGAAACGTTAACTCTGCTTCTCTCTCCACAGATGCTGCCAGACCTGCTGAGTATTTCCAGCATTTGTTTTTATTTCAGATTTCCAGCATCTGCAGTATTTTGCTTTTATATTACTGTATATTACCCTCCATTCTGAAAAACACCGTTGACCACAGCTCTGCTTTCTATCCCTTAGCCAATTTTTTATCCACTGGGCTTCAATTTTGCTAACAAGTCCATTACGTGGTACTTTGTCAAATGTCTTTAGAAAGTCTAAAGATACAATATCAACTGCACTACCCTAATCAACCCATTCCATTACTTCATCAAAGAACTATAGGAGACAAACTGGTTGGATCAGTCGCTATTTCTTGTCAGTCCTATTTCTCTCTTTTTCAATGATGTATCTTTCTGCTCCTTTACTTCCATCTCTCTTTTTCTCTTTCCTTCTTCACTTGTTTCTCCCCTCCTCAATGATTTCAGTTCCTCTATCACCCTGCTCCTTTTTCCCCTCTCATACATATTTACCTCCATTTGGGCCTTTAAATCTACCTTGTTATGAATGCTGTGTGCACTCAGGTAGAGTGCCCTTAACCTTGTCTTCTTGACATTATTCTAAATTCTAAGTCTAGTTGGTGCTTGCCTTTGTTTCGCCTGCCTTCTAATGTCATTTTCTACTTTTCTACCTCCTGTTACCTGCTTTACTTCCTTCCAATTTGAGCTACCCATCAGGTTCCCATCCCCCTGACAAGCTGGTTTAAAGTCTCCCCAACAGCACTAGCAAATCTCCCTGTGAGAATATTAGTTCCGGTCCTGTTAAGGTGTAGCCTGTCCATCTTGCACAGGTCCCACGTGCCCAGAACTGGTCCCATGCCTCAGAAATCTGATGCCCTCCCTCCTACACCAATTCTCCAGCCACGGGTTCAATCGATCAATCCTCCTATTCCTATGCTCACTAGCACATGGCACTGGAAGTAATCCTGAGATTACTGCTTTGGAGGTCCTGCTTTTTAATTTCCTTCCTAACTCCCTAAAATCTGCTTTCAGGACTTCATCCCTCTTCCTACCTATGTCATTGGTACCAATGTGGACCACGACCTCTGGCTGTGCATCTTCCCCCAGAAGGATGTCCTGCAGCCCCTCCGTGACGTCCTTGACCTTGGCACCAGGGAGGCAACACACCTTCCTGGTGTCACTTTTACTGCCGCAGAAATGCCTGTCTGATTCCCTGACTATCGAATCCCCTATCAGTATTGCTCTTCCACTCTTCTTCCTCCCTTCCTGTGCAACTGAGCCACCCGTGGTGCCACAGACTTGGCTCTGACTGCACTCCCCCAAGGAAACATCACTCTCACCAGTATCCAAAATGGAAAAACGATTAGCAAGCAAGATAGACTCAAGGGACTCCTGCATTGCCTGCCTGGTTCTCTTAGACTGCCTGGCAGTCACCCATTCCCTCTCTGCCTGCATGCTCCTAACTGGAGGTGTGACCACCTCCCTAAACATGCTATCCACGTAGTCCTCTACCTCACGGATGCACAACTGTGACTCCAGTCACCGCTCAAGTTCCGAAACCCAGAGCTCAAGCCTCTGCAGCCGGTGACACTTCCTGCAGATGTGTTCGTCTAGGACATGTGATGCATCCATGACTTCCCACTTGGATACCCGAAAGTCAACTGAGCGAGTTGGAATCTGCAATTTTGACTCAATTGTACCAATTAATTTTGCCTTCTGGGTTTTGCATCTTCAAGTTGCACAATGGGTGTGATATGCTCCTGCATGGTGTAATTTCAGCTGGCTTTAATGGGTTACAGCACAAATTAAAATTGGTGTTCTGAATGCACGATTGACAAAGAGCAAGGGGCAGCATCCAGATTTAAAGTTGCCTCGCTGGAATTTCGGCTGGGCACAATTAGGAAAAGGAGGGACTTATTTCCCCCCACAATGGGTTAAGAAGCTTGCTGCTGTAACCAAGAAGGTCATATGTGGAGAGATTGTGTAGACTAGGCCTATAATTCCCTAGAATTTAGAAGAATGAGAGGTTATCTAATTGAAACATAAAATTCTTAAGGGGGTCACAAGGTAGGTGCTGGGAGGATGTTGCCTCTGGCTGGGGAGTCTAGAGCTAGAGGGTCACAGTCTCAGAGAATAAGAGGTCAGCCATTTTGGACTGAGATGAGGAGAAAGCGTTGTGAAATCTCTACCTAGAGAGCTGTAGATGCTCAGTCATTGAGTATATTCAAGACAGAGATTGATACATTATTGGGTACTAAGAGAATTAAGGGATATGGGGATCGTGTGGGCAAGTGGAATTGAGGTAGCTGATCAGAACAGGCTCAGAGAGCTGAATGGCCTACTCCTACTTCTTATGTTCTAAGGTGTGGTTGGAGGTAGCTGAGGTGCTGAGCAGCAAAATCGATGTACCCAGACCATGGATGCAATATAGAAAGCAATTTAATGAACTAACCAGGTCAGGAAAAGTGAGTACATTTGCTGATTCAACTACATCCTTTGTTTTAAGAGCTCCCGCTCCCACCCCCTCTTTCACTCTGCTTTGCTAAGTGTGCTCCATCACATCACTCCTCACACCCACTCAACATTCAACAGCACCCAGCCTTCACTTTCTCTGCACTTCATCACCTCTCCACCCACCATCGACAGTCAACCCAATACTTATGCAGTGTGATGCATGTGTCTCTCAGTCACACAGCAAATCCATTGGGTGAATACCTCACCTTCATTCTATTTAAAGGTCTATTTTTTCACCCCTTGTAAAATGCAAGAGAGGGGGACAGGACTGGAGTTGGTGTGACACAAGTGGTACAACTCACAGATGGAAAGGAGGACAACCAGGAGATAAGTGACAGATCTACGTCCCTCTGAGTTGGAGATGGAGAGACAGAACTTGCAGGTAGCTGGTGACTGGATTACAAATCACTCTGACACATATATGATGACTACATTTTATCAATGTTTGAACTATGAGAAGACTGAGTATGGTGATTGTCAAGATTGTGACTCTGCCACAACTAAATCATAACTATTTTGTCTTCCAGGGTCTCCACACATACAGCAATTGTCACAGGACATCCAAGAGGATGACTACTCAGAGGAGCTCCTTCTTTCGGAGGGTGCAGTCACAGGACCTACAACTATGCACCGACACAGATACTTGCACTTTGATGGGTCCAGTTAGAGTGTTAGTTGGGTTTTCACATGGGGATCTGCACCTTACAAGTGAGAAAAAGGAGAAACTGGTGGCAGGGACAGCTGTGGACAGTCTGAGTTGGGGAGTTGTGGTGGGGGAAGGGGGGGTTGGTGGGGGGGGAAATGTTTTCCTAACTCTGTTCAGCTGGACTGATACTGAGGCCTGGGAACTATCTTTGAAAAGGGGAAAGTGGTTTATCAGCAACTTACAGAGTTACTACCAGACAAGCCATACACGCTGTCCACAATAGCGGAGAGGATGGAGAAGACAATTTGATCTTTAATGGATTGGTGACACAGGAAATCACAAGAATGTCTTCCATGGAGAGTGGCCACCTCCATGGAGCTTCAAGTAAGGCTCTGAAATTAGTCCATGCAGGCCATGACGACAATTGTGGAGACTCTGAATACCAACTTGTCTGCCACCTTAAACAGGATGACAGCTCCCTTATCCGGGGCCTTAACAGTTACTGATCTGGACCAAGCTACTCTCTGGCAGACTGGTAGCAGTGATGTGGCACTGGTCCAGGACCGGGATGATAGCAAAAGGGGACATGAAATGGGAACTCCACTCCAAGTGCTCCCACTTCTCAACTGTTGCCTGCCCACCCCCTCTCAGCCAATACCCAACATGCCAACTTGTCTCTCAATGGCTGAGTCTGTCCCTCACATGTGCGGCTGTAGCAGTATTTGGCAGGGCCCTCATGGGCTTCCATACCCAGAAAGCATAGTCCAAAAGCAGTCAGGGCAGGGATCTGAGCAGCCTGCCTTTACCTCTGTGAAACCACACAGGATCCACAATGCTGCAACGGGAGGAAGTGCAAGTTGAAGAAATTGTAATACACCAAGGGTATACACATGGGTGTTTGACAAAATGTTATGCGAGGTTTCCTTTTTTTCCATCAAGTCACATAAAATGTAATGATTTGGACACTTCCACTTCTTTCTCATTATTGCGTCCCAACAGCCAATTCACCCTTTCATTTGTTTCAACGTGAATGTCAATTCTTGCTGGATGATTAGGTAAATGTGCAATTGGTGGATGAGTAATTGAAGGACTGCTTAGTGCAAAGGGAAGGCGGAGGTGTGGTGTTGGTGCTGGGAGTGGACCACAGGATCTGATTTGTTATGCAGCACACCAGGTGAACCTTCACGATATTAGGGCATCCCTGGCAGCAATGCAAGTGGCTGGGTGACCCACCTCCTCCTTCTGCTGCTTCTCCTCGTCCTCCTCATCCGAAGAACCTGTTCATCCTCCTCCATCTACATTCCTCTTTGCTGTGCAATACTGTGCAGGACACAGCATCATCTAATATCATCTGGATGCCCTTGCTGGTGAGTACTGAAGAACGCCTCCAGACCTATCTAGGTACCTGTTGCACACCTTCAAAATTCCAATAGCTTGCTTGATGACACACTCGGTAGTCAAATGGCTTTCATTGTAGCACACCTATTTTTTATTCGTTCATGCTGGTAAGGGCAGCATTTACTGCCCATCCGATATTGCCCTCCAGAAGGTGGTGGTGAGCCACCTTCTTGAACTGCTGCAGTCCATATGGTGAAGTTAGGTAGGAAGTTCCAGGATTTTGACCCAGCGAAGATGAAGGAATGGCAAAATATTTCCAAGTCAGGATGGTGTGCGGCTTGAAGGGGAACTTGCAGATGGTTGTGTTCCTATGCACCTGCTGCCCTTGTCCTTCTCGATGATAGTGGTCACGGGTTTTAAGAGATGCTGTTGACAAAGCCTTGGTGGGAGTTGCTGCAGTACCTCTTGCAGATGGGACACACTGCAGCCACGGTACACTGGTGGTGGCGTGAGTCAATGTTGAAGGTGGTAAATGGGGCATCAATCAAGTGGGCTGCTTTGTCCTGGATGGTATTGAGAGTCTTGCGTGTTATTGGAGGTACACTCATCCAGGCAAGTGGAGAGTACTCCATTATACTCCTGACTTGTGCCTTGTAGATGGTTGAAAGACTTCGGGAAGACAAGAGGAGATCCCTCACGGCAAAATACCCCAGCTTCTGACTTGCTGTTGGAGCCACTGTAATTATGTGGCTGGTCCAGTTAGGTTTCTGTCCAATGATGACTACCCCCCCCCTCACCGCCCCGCAAAATGTTGACAGTTGGGAATTCGGAGTTGGTAATGCCAGTGACCGTCTAGGGGACATAGTTAGACTCTCTTGTTGGAGGGGGGGGGGGGGGGATGAAAAGAGTGGGGGGGGGATGGGGAAGAGAGTGGGGGGGGGGGATGGAGAGAGTGGGGGGGGGGATGGAGAGAGTGGGGGGGGGGATGGAGAGAGTGGGGGGGGGGTTGGAGAGAGTGGGGGGGGTTGGAGAGAGTGGGGGGGGATGGAGAGAGTGGGGGGGGATGGAGAGAGTGGGGGGGGGATGGAGAGAGTGGGGGGGGATGGAGAGAGTGGGGGGGGATGGAGAGAGTGGGGGGGGATGGAGAGAGTGGGGGGGATGGAGAGGGGGGATGGAGAGAGTGGGGGGGGATGGAGAGAGTGGGGGGGGATGGAGAGAGTGGGGGGGGGATGGAGAGAGTGGGGGGGGGATGGAGAGAGTGGGGGGGGGGATGGAGAGAGTGGGGGGGATGGAGAGAGTGGGGGGGGATGGAGAGAGTGGGGGGGGATGGAGAGAGTGGGGGGGATGGAGAGAGTGGGGGGGGGATGGAGAGAGTGGGGGGGGATGGGAGAGAGAGTGGGGGGGGGATGGAGAGAGTGGGGGGGGGATGGAGAGAGTGGGGGGGGATGGAGAGAGTGGGGGGGATGGAGAGAGTGGGGGGGGATGGAGAGAGTGGGGGGGATGGAGAGAGTGGGGGGGGGATGGAGAGAGTGGGGGGGGGATGGAGAGAGTGGGGGGGGGATGGAGAGAGTGGGGGGGGATGGAGAGAGTGGGGGGGGATGGAGAGTGGGGGGGGATGGAGAGAGTGGGGGGGGATGGAGAGAGTGGGGGGGGATGGAGAGAGTGGGGGGGGGGGGGATGGAGAGAGTGGGGGGGGATGGAGAGAGTGGGGGGGGGATGGAGAGAGTGGGGGGGGATGGAGAGAGTGGGGGGGGGATGAGAGAGTGGGGGGGGGATGGAGAGAGTGGGGGGGGATGGAGAGAGTGGGGGGGGATGGAGAGAGTGGGGGGGGATGGAGAGAGTGGGGGGGATGGAGAGAGTGGGGGGGGATGGAGAGAGTGGGGGGGGATGGAGAGAGTGGGGGGGGATGGAGAGAGTGGGGGGGGTGGAGAGAGGGGGGGGTGGAGAGAGGGGGGGGTGGAGAGAGGGGGGGGTGGAGAGAGGGGGGGGTGGAGAGAGGGGGGGTGGAGAGAGGGGGGGGTGGAGAGAGGGGGGGGTGGAGAGAGGGGGGGGGTGGAGAGAGGGGGGGGGTGGAGAGAGGGGGGGGTGGAGAGAGGGGGGGGTTGAGAGAGGGGGGGGTGGAGAGAGGGGGGGGTGGAGAGAGGGGGGGGTGGAGAGAGGGGGGGGTGGAGAGAGGGGGGGGTGGAGAGAGGGGGGGGTGGAGAGAGGGGGGGGTGGAGAGAGGGGGGGGTGGAGAGAGGGGGGGGTGGAGAGAGGGGGGGGTGGGAGAGTGGGGGGGGTGGAGAGAGGGGGGGGTGGAGAGAGGGGGGGGTGGAGAGAGGGGGGGGTGGAGAGAGGGGGGGGTGGAGAGAGGGGGGGGTGGAGAGAGGGGGGGGTGGAGAGAGGGGGGTGGAGAGAGGGGGGTGGAGAGAGGGGGGTGGAGAGAGGGGGGTGGAGAGAGGGGGGTGGAGAGAGGGGGGTGGAGAGAGGGGGGTGGAGAGAGGGGGGTGGAGAGAGGGGGGTGGAGAGGGGGGGGTGGAGAGGGGGGGGTGGAGAGAGGGGGGTGGAGAGAGGGGGGTGGAGAGAGGGGGGGTGGAGAGAGGGGGGGTGGAGAGAGGGGGGGTGGAGAGAGGGGGGGTGGAGAGAGGGGGGGTGGAGAGAGGGACAGAGAGACGGGGGGGGGAAGAGAGGGAGGGAGAGAGGGGGGGGAAGAGAGGGAGGGAGAGAGAGGGGGGGGAGGGAGGGAGGGAGAGAGACACACACACACACAGACAGAGAGAGGGGGAGAGACAGACAGACACAGAGAATGGGAGAGAGAGATGGGAGACAGACACACACAGAGGGGGAGACAGAGAGGCAGACAAAGTGGGGGGTGGGGGGGGGGGGAGAGACAGACAGACAGACAAACAGAGAGGGAGAGACACACACAGACACAGAGGGGGGGGAGAGAGATAGAGGGAGTGGGACTGACAGACAGACACAGAAGGGGGGAAACAGTGTCAGGGGAAGAGAGAGACAGACAGACACAGAGAGGGAGACAGACAGACACAGAGAGGGACAGACAGACATGGGGGGGGGGGAAGAGGAGAGACAGAAAGAGACAGACAGACACAGCGAGGGGGAGAGTCAGGCAGACACACACAGAGGTAGAGACAGAGAGGGAGAGAAAGACAGATAGACAGACAGAGAGTGGGGGGGGGGGGGGTGAGAGACACACACACACACACACAGAGGGAGAGAGATAGAGAGAGACAGACAGACAGACGGAGTGTGTGGGGGCGTGGGGGTAAGAGAGACAGGCAGACAAACAGAGGGAGAGACAAACAAACAGACAGGTAGACAGAGAGAGAGAGAGAAAGGGAGAGACAGAGAGACAGACATATTGGGGGGGAGGGAGAGAGACAGACAGACAGAAAAACACACACACAAACACACACACACACACACACAGAGGGTAAGGGAGAGAGAAACAGAGACACAGAGAGGGAGACAGAGACACAGAGGGAGAGAGACAGACAGACAGAGGAGCGGGGAGAGAGAGAGAGAGAGAAAAAAAGAGTCAGAGAGGGAGTGAGACAGAGACAGACAGAGATGGGGAGAGGGATAGAGACAGACACAGAAGGAGGGAGAGACAGAGACAGACAAACAGACACAGAGAGGAGGAAAGAGAGATAATGATCGCAATCACTTCTGACAAGTGGACATCTATCTGGAATACTCTGCATCGCTACATCAAGTGTGCAGGCAGACATTGTCTACTTGTTCAAGCAAAACAATGCCTGGTATCTCACTAAATCAGTTTTAAAAATAGTAAATTAGTAAATTAATTAGTCTTCTTATTTAAAGCTTCTTCACAAAAATACACGTTTTGTTGTTTTGAATATTAAAATAAATTTCTAATGCCTTTATCCTTCTGAAATTTTCTTACTGGCCCCTTATGTAGGACAAAAGCTGTAATGTGACCCCTCACACACAAGGGTTATAGACTCTTTAGTTAGGGAAAACATCCTCTCAGCATCTATTGTGTCATGCCCTCTCAGAAACTTAAATGTTTCAATGAGACCACCTCACATTCTTCTAAACTCCAGAGAATTTAGGCATGTTCTACCCAATCTCTCCTCATAGAATAACCTTCTCATCCCAGGAGCCAATCGAGTCAACCTCCGCTTCACCCCCTGTAAGGCAAGTATATCCTTCCTTAGGTACAGAGACCAAAACAGTATTCCTGGTGTGGTCTCACCAAAACCCTGTACAATAGCAGCAAGAATGTCTTTGTCTTGTACTTCAACTCCCTTGCAATAAAGGCCAACACATCATTTACTTTTCTAATTACATGCTGTACCTTCATGTTGAGTTTCTGCGTTTCTGGTACAAGGACACTCAAATCGCTCTGAGTACCAACATTTAATGGTTTCTCGTCATTTAAAAAACATTTTGTTTTTCTACTTTTACTACCAAAGTGAATAACCTCACATTCCCCACATTATACTCCACCCATCTTCTTGCTGTCACGGAACTGTTTCTTTTTTTTCTTCTCGGATTGAAAACAGTGTGTGCCTTTAAGACTGAGCACAATGTGCCGGCTGCACCTGTCCCTAGGCCACAGCAGGAGAGGTCACATGGTATACTGTTTTGATTTGACTGCGTGTAAAAACTGGCAAATACTGGTCTGAACCAGCCACCAGTGAAGCGTGCTTACTGAAGGAAAGAGCTGTCTACTTTTCTCAGCAGAAATTCTACAATGAGCTACAGGCCAAGTTAATTGTCTAAAGAAAAAAAAACCTTTGAAGAGACCATTTGTATTGCTGGAGTAAAGTTTCGACTGAGACACTATCGGTTTTAAAATCCGAGTGGACCCATTGCTACACTCCTTGTTTAAGTAACTGTTTGATGCCTGCTGCAGCCGAGGTGCTTTGAATGCCTGTCTACTGAAGGACTGTTTCATCAAATCCGTGTTAAGACTTCGAGAAGCATTTGATTATTTTCACATGAGGAATAAATAGTTAATTTGTTAGAGTCATAGAGTTATACAGCACAGAAACAGGCCCTTCGGCCCATCTTGTCTGTGCCAGCCATCAAGCACCTAACTATTCTAATGCCATTTTCCAGCACTTGGCCCGTAGCCTTGTATGCTATGGCGTTTCAAGTTCTTATCGAAATACTCTTAAATATCATGAGGGTTCCTAACTCCACCACCTCTTCAGGCAGTGCGTTCCAGATTCCAACCACCCTCTGGGTGAAAAAGGTTTTCCTCAAATCCCCATAAAACCTCCTGCCCCTTACCATAAATCTATGCCCCCTGGTTATTGACCCCTCCGCTAAGGGAAAAAGTTTCTTCCTATCTAACCTATCAATGTCTCTCATAATTTTGTATACCTCAAACATGATCCCCCTCAGCCTTCTCTGCTCTAAGGAAAACAACCCTAGCCTTTTCAGTCTCTCTTCATAGCTGAAATGCTCCAGCCCAGGCAACATTCTGGTGAATCTCCTCTGCACCCTCTCCAGTGCAATCACATCCTTCCTATAGTGTGGTGCCCAGAACTGTACACAGTACTCCAGCTGTGACCTATCCCATATGCCTTCCTAACCACCTTATCTCCCTGTGCTGCTGCCTTCAGTGATCTATGGACAAGTACACCAAGGTCCCTCTGACCATCTGTACTTCATAGAGTCCTACCATCCATTGTATATTCCCTTGCCTTGTTAATCCTCCCAAAATGCATCACTTCACACTTCTCAGGATTAAATTCCATTTGCCACTGCTCTGCCCATCTTACCAGCCCAACTATATCGTCCTGTAATCTAAGGCTTTCCTCCTCACTATCTAAGACACCACCAATTTTCGTGTCATTTGCGAACTTATCATACCTCCTATATTCATGTGTCCAAACAGCAAGAGTCCCAGCACCGATCCCTGCGGTACGCCACTGGTCACAGGCCTACACTCACAAAAACAACCCTCGACCATCACCCTCTGCATCCTGCCACTAAGCCAATTTTGGATCCAACTTGCCAAATTGCCCTGGATCCCAGGGGCTCTTAACTTCTTAACCAATCTCCCATGTGGGACCTTATCAAAAGCCTTACTGAAGTCCATGTACACTACATCAATAGCTTTACCCTCATCTATACATCTAGTCACCGCCTCAAAAAATTCAATCAAGTTAGTTAGACACGATCGCCCCCTGACAAAGCCATGCTGACTATCCCTGATTAATCCCTGCCTCTCCAAGTGGAGATTAATCCTATCCCTCAGAATTTTTTTCAATAGTTTGCCAACCACTGATGTTGGACTCACCGGCCTGTAATTACCTGGTTTATCCCTGCTACCCTTCTAAAATAATGGCACCACATTCGCGGTTCCCAGTCCTCTGGTACCGCTCCTGTGGCCAGAGAGGATTTGAAAATTTGTGTCAGAGCCCCTGCTATCTCCTCCCTTGCCTCACATAACAGCCTGGGATACATCTCATCTGGGCCTGGGGATTAATCAACTTTTAAGCCCACTAAAACAGTTAATACTTCCTCCCATTCAATGCTGACATGTTCGTATATTACAATCCCCCTCCCTGATCTTTACACCTACATCGTCCTTCTCCGCAGTGAACACAGATGGAACGTAATCATTTAAAAAAAACCTCACCTATGTTCTCCAGCTTCACATAGATTGCCACTTTGGTCCCTAATGAGCCCCACTCTTTCCCTGGTTATCCTCTTGCTCCTAATATACTTATAAAACGCCTTAGGATTTTCCTTTATCTTGCCTGCCACCTCCCTACACTTTCTATACTCCTCTACTGCCTCTGCTGTTTTCACCGCTCCGAATCTGCCATACGCCTCCTTTTTTCCCCCCCGATCCAATCCTCTATATCCCTAGACATCCAGGGTTCCCTGGACTTGTTGGTCCTATCCTTCATCTTAACGGGTACATGTTGGCTCTGAACTCTCAGTATTTCCTCTTTGAATGACTCCCACTGGTCTGATGTAGACTTTCCTACAAGTAGCTGCTTCCAGTCCACTTTGGCCAGATCCTGTTTTATTATATTGAAATCGGCCTTCCCCCAATTCAGTACCTTTATTTCCGGCCCATCTTTATCCTTTTCCATAACTACCTTAAATTTGAGAGAGTTATGGTCATTATCCCTGAAATGCTCCCCCACTGACACATCTACCACTTGTCCAGCATCATTCCCTAGGATTAAGTCCAGTACTGCCCCTTCTCTCTTAGGACTTTCTATGTACTGGCTCAAAAAGCTCTCCTGTATGCATTTTAAGAATTCCACCCCCTTTAAGCCTTTTATACTAAGACTATCCCAGTTGATATTAGGAAAGTTGAAATCTCCTGTTATTACCCTATTATTTTTACACTTCTCAGATTTGCCCACATACCTGCTCCTCTATCTCTCCCTGACTGTTTGGAGGCCGAAAGTACACTTCCAGTCAAGTGATTGCCCCCTTTTTGTTTTTAAGTTCTACCCATATGGCCTCATTTGAGAAACCTTGAAGATATCATCCCTCCTTACTGCAGTAATTGACTCCTTGACCAACAGTGCAATGCCACCTCCTCTTTTATCCCCTCCCCTGTCACGCCTGAAGATTCTATATCCTGGAATATTGAGCTGCCAGTCCTGCCCCTCCCTCAACCATGTCTCTATGATAGCAACAATATCACAAAGAGGGCAATCACTTGTTGTCTAAAGATACCTGGTTTGGTCTGTTTTATTCTGGGGGTTACTAGAGTGTTTAATTTGGGAGGGAAAACTTTAATAATATGCAGCGACCTGTGGAGTGAAGAGCCTGAATTGACAGTGCGTAGCTCCTGCCTCCGTCGTAACATTGCCCACTTACTTAAACTATCTATATCCATTTGCAGACTCTGTGTCCTCCTCACAGCTTACTTTCCCACCTAGCTTTGTATAATCAGCAAACCTGGATATATTTCATATAAGGATGAAAGGTCACAGACCTGAAATATTAACTCTGTTTCTCTCTCCACAGATGCTGCCAGACCTGAGTATATCCAGCACATTGTTTTTATTTCAGATTTCCAGCATCCACAGTAGTTTGCTTTTATTTGGATATATTATACTTGGTCCCTTCATCTAAGTTATTAATATAGATTGGAAACAGCTGAAGCCCAAGCACGGATTCTTGCAGCACCTCACTAGTAACATATTAGCATATGTTAGCATATTACCCCCAAAACCAGGAGCCCTTATTTTGTGCAACCACCTGTTTGCCTTATCAAATGTCTTTTGAAAATTCAAATATTCCATATATCCCCCGGAATATACATCCACTGGCTCTCCTTTATCTACCCTGCTAGTTACATCAAAAAACTGTAATAGATTTGTCAAACACAATTTCTCTTTCACAAGACCATGTTGACTCTGCCTGATGCATATTATGATTTTCTAAGTGTCCTCTTACCACTTCCTTAATAATGGATCCCAGCATTTTCTCAATGACTGATGTTAGGTTAACTAGACTTTAGTTCTATGTTTTCTCTCTCTCTCTCCTTTCTTGAATAGCAGTGTTATATTTGCCAACTTCTAATCCACTGGGATCATTCCAGAATCTAGGGAATTTTGGAAGATCACAAACAGTGCATCCACTATATCTGCAGCCACCTCTTTCAGGATGTAGGCAAACAGGTCAATGTGATTTGTCGGTTTTCAGGCCCATTAATTTATTATTCCTTATTTTTTACTAATATTAATTACTTTTAAGTCCCTACTCTCATTAGAACGTTAGGTCCCCACTATTTCTGGTAGGGTTTTTTTATGTCTTCGAATGTGAAGACAGACATAAAATATTCAACGTTATAATTTCTCCCGTCTCAGTCGATCCAAGTTTACTTTTGTTACTCTCTTCATTTTTATTACATTTACATTAGCAGCTCTTACAATCTGTTTCTATGTTGCTAACTATTTTACTCATATTCTATTGTCTGCTTTATCAATTTTTTGGTCATTTAAAATTCTCCCAATCCTCAGGCCTCTTCTTTGTTATATTCCAGAAAGCCAGTTGTTGGATGATGAAACTGGAGCCAATTTTTACTCAGTCTTATACTTATTTACAGAGTAAAAATTATAAACATATAGATAGCTCCTTACTCAAATCTTCTCCCAGTCTCAGTAAGTGTCTCTGTATATGTGCTCAAGAAAGACACAATTAACACCCTCCACCTGCATATAATTAAACACAACTGATATACAATTAACAGATTCTCTTCTTTCTCTTTGAATAAAACTTAGTTTAACATGCACAAACATTTCAAAACAAATCAGAATAAATTCCATATTCTGTACAAAGCATTACATTGCAAGATGCTCTTCCTCTAGGACCCCAAACAATTTCTTTGTACAAGTGTTTCTTTTTGTAAAATAATCCGATAGTTGATGACTTGCATCTACCCATTTAATTTTGGAGAATTCTTTTCTCTCCAGCATTTGTTACAAGCCAGCAAGGTCAACCCATAACCTTTTCTTGCTTGCACTTATTGTAGGGTGTACATTATCCCACAAGGAACAATTATCCACATAACATTCAATGGGTATGCTATCTTCAGTACGTCCTTTGCACAGAATCTAACCTAAAATATTTGACAAATGGAGCCCCATATCCATCGCCTCCATAACACCCAGTGATTCCATACTTAAAGTACTTTCAACAACCCTTTTTATTTTCTTAACTTCCCAAGCTAAGTTCCCATTTTCACCCATCAGAAATATTATAAAACTAGCTGCACTCGAAAACCCATCAGGAAAATTAGCATATGAAGCATTGCTAAAAATGACTGGCTTCAATGACTTGGGTCACCTAAGGATGGGAACTCAAGTAAACATTTTTCCAAATTTAATTTTTTAAATGTTTTATTTGCCCTTAAAACATTCTCAACTTTAGGATGTTTCATCGTAGTACTTAACTCCAACACATCAAAACTAGTATCTGGTCTAGTCTGAGTGCACAACCAGTTAATTGACCAATCAAGTGTCGCAATTGCTCTGTCTCTGCTTTAGATACAAAATGTTTCTCTAATGATCTAGCATGATTAAATCGGGGTGGGAGTAACACTCTCTAAATAGGATTATTGATGTAAAGCTATTCCAGACCTATTCTGCTTAATATCTAACCCAGTATATTTAAAAGTCCCACAGCCTGACTCCCAATCTTAAACTCTAATCTTAATAGCGCATTTCTCAAATTCCGCTGTACCACCCCATAAGAAATCATCAACATGCATCATGAAGATGCCTGAAAATTTCCCTTTATGATACCAATAAAACACTGTGGGATCTGCTTTTAGTTGAACACAATCTATTTTCAGCAAAACAGATATAATCGAGAAATACCATACCCTGGAAGCATTGTTCAGACCATAGATGCATTTGTTTAGTTTCCACAGTTTTCATTCTGCATCTGCTGCCTCTTTGGGCAGTTTCAGAAACACTTCTCTCTGAAAAGTATCAGCCTGCAGAAATGTGTTTTTATGTCGATTGAGCTACACTCCCATGAATATGTGGCCAAAAGAGCTAAAACGATTTTCAAGATTACTTTTCCAGCTGTGGGAGAGTCCAGTCTAACATCTGTATCACCCAGTCCCTCTTCAAAACCCCTAGCAACTAGCCTAATTTTTGCCTTACAAGCCCCATCCACAAGGGCTTTTTCAGTACAAATTTCAGACTTATGTACATTGCTGTCAAACTTAATGTGAAATTCTATTGTATTCCGATCACTGGTTCCCAGAGGATCTCTTACTATGAGATTATCAATTCTGTCTCATTACACAAAGCAAGATCTAAAATAGTCTCCTCCTTGATTGGTTCCATGATGTATTTTTATAAGGACTGTCTTGAATGTATTCCACAAATTCGTCCTCCAAACTACTTTTGCGGAATCCAAACTGTGCATCAGTGAAAAGGTTATTGGTGAGTAAGTGTTGCTTGATAGCACTGTTGCTGACCCCTTTTGTGTCTTTGCTGATGATTGAGAGTAGGTTGATAGGGCAGTAATTGCCAGATTGGATCAGTCCCATCTTTGTGGACATACTTGGGCAATTTATTTTTAAAATTCTTTCATGGGATGTGGGTGTTGCTGGCAAGACCAGCATTTGTTGCCCATCCTTAATTACCCTTGAGAAGGTGGTGGTGAGCTGCCTCCTTGAACCAATGCAATCCATCTGATGCGGGTACACCCACAGTACTGTTAGGGAGGGATTCTGATCCAGTGACAGTGAAGGAACGGCGATATAGTTCCAAGTCAGGATGGTGTGTGACTTGGAGGAGAACTTGCAGGTGGTGGTGTTCCCATGCATCTATTGTCCTTGTCCTTCTAGGTGGAAGAGGTCGCGGGTTTGGAAGGTGCTGTCGAAGGAGGCGTGGCGAGTTGCTGCAGTGCATCTTGTATAGGTACACACTGCTGCCACTGTGCGCTACTGGTGGAGAGAGTGAACATTTAAGGTGGTGGATGGGGCGCTGATCAAGTAGGCTGCTTTGTCCTGGATGGTGTCGAGCTTCCTGAGTGCTGTTGGAGCCGCACTCATTCAGGCAAGTGAACAGTATTCCATCACACTCCAGACTTGTACCATGTAGATGGTGGACAGGCTTTGGGGAGTCAGGAGGTCGGTTACTCGCCAGAATTCCCAGTCTCTGACCTGGTCTTGTATCCACAGTATTTATGTGGCAGCTCCAGTGTACTTTCTGGTCAATAGTAACCCCTAGGATGTTGATAGTGGGGGAATCCGTGATGGTAATGTCATTGAATGCCCTGGGGAGATGCTTAGATTCTCGCTTAATGGAGATGGTCATTGCCTGGCACTTGTGTGGCATGAATGTTACTTGCCACTATCAGCCCAAGCCTGAATGTTGTCCAGGAGACCAACTCTGGTTCAATGAAGAGTGCAAGAGGGCATGGCAGAAGCAGCACCAGGCATACCTCAAAATGAGGTGTCAACCTGGTGAAGCTACAACACAGGACTACTTACGTGCCAAACTGCGTAAGTGGCATGCAACGGACCGAGCTAACCAATGGATCAGATCTAAGCTCTGCAGTCCTGCCACATCTAGCCGTGAATAGTGGTGGACAATTAAACAACTAACTGGAGGAGGTGGCTCCACAAATATCCCCATTCTCAATGATGGGGCAGCCCAGCACATCAGGGCGAAAGAGAAGGCTGGAGCATTTGCAACAATCTTCAGCCAGAAGTGCCGAGTTGATGATCCATCTAGGCCTCTTCCTGAAGCCCCCAGCATCACAATGCCAGACTTCAGCCAATTTGATTCATTCCACGTGATATCAAGAAACGACTGAAGGCACTGGATACTGCAAAGGCTCCTGATAATATTCCAGCAATAGTACTGAAGACCTGTGTTCCAGAACTCGCCGCACCCCTTAGCAAAGCTGTTCCAGTACAGCTACAACACTGGCATCTACCCTACAATGTGGAAAATTGCCCAGGTATGTCCTGTACACAAAAAGCAGGACAAGTCCAACCTGGCTAAATATCGCCCTATCAGTCTACTCTCAATCATCAGTCAAGTGATGAAAGGCATCAACAGTGCCATCAAGTGGCACTTGCTTAACAATAACCTGCTCAGTGATGCTCAGTTTGGTTTTCGCCAGGGCCACTCAACTCCTGAACTCATTACAGCCTTGGTTCAAAAGAGCTGAACACAAGAGGTGAGGTGAGAGTGGCTGCCCTTGACATCAAGGGAGCATTTGACCGAGTATGGCTTCAAGGAGCCCTAGCAAAACTGAAGTCAATGGGAATCAGGGGGGAAACTCTCCGCTGGCTGGAGTCATACCTAGCGCAAAGGAAGATGGTTGTGGTTGTTGAAGGTCAATCATCTGAGCTCCAGGACATCACTGCAGGAGTTCCTCAGGGTAGTGTCCTAGGCCCAACTACTTCATCAATGACCTTCCTTCAATCATAAGGTCAGAAGTGGGGATGTTCGCTGATGATTGCGTAATGTTCAGCACCATTCGCGACGCCTCAGATACTGAAGCAGTCCGTGTAGAAATGCAGCAAGACCTGGACAATATCCAGGCTTGGGCTAAGTGGCAAGCAATATTCGCACCACAAAAGTACCAGGCAATGACCATCTCCAACAAGAGAGAATCTAACCATCTCCCCTTGACATTCAATGGCATTACTATTGCTGAATCCCCCACTATCAACATTCTAGGGGCTACCATTGACCAGAAACTGAACTGGAGTAGCCATATAAATACCATGGCTACAAGAGCAGGTCAGAGGCTAGGAATCCTGCAGTGAGTAACTCACCTCCACCATCTACAAGACACAAGTCAGGAGTGTGATGGAATACTCTCCATTTGCCTGGATGGGTGCAGCTCCAACTACACTCAAGAAACTCGACACCATCCAGGACAAAGCAGCCCGCTTGATTGGCACCCCATCCACAAACATTCACTCACTCCACCACCGACGCACAGTGGCAGCGGTGTGTACCATCTACAAGATGCACTGCAGCAACTCACCAAGGCTCCTTAGACAGCACCTTCCAAACCTGCGACCTCTACCAACTAGAAGGACAAAGGCAGCAAATGCATGGGAACACCACCACCTGCAAGTTCCCCTCCAAGTCACACACCATCCTGACTTGGAACTATAATCGCCGTTCCTTCACTGTCGCTGGGTCAAAATCCTGCAACTCCCTTCTTAACAGAACTGTGGATGTACCTACCTCCCATGGATTGCAGCCGTTCAAGAAGGCAGCTCACTACCACCTTCTCAAGGGCAATTAGGGATGGACAATAAATGTTGGCCTAGCCAGTGACGCCCACATCCCATGAATAAAAATTTTTTAAAAAAGGTCCTGCGGCGTATGGACAAGGACTGCTTCAGTATCTGAGGAATTACAAATGGTACTGAACATCCTACAATCATCAACGAGCATTCCCACATCTGACCTTTTCCACATTGTCGGGTAGATGCCAGTATTGTAGCTGTCCTAGAACAATTTGGCTAGAGGTGCAGCTAGTTCTGGGGCACAAGTCTTCAGCACTACAGCTGCGCCCATAGCCTTTACTGTAACCAGTACGCTCAGCTATTTTTTCATATCATGTAGACTGAATTGAATTGGTTGAAGTCTGGCATCTGCGATGGGTGGGGATCTCAGGAGGAAGCTTCATTGATGGGTTCCTCACAAGTGTTAGGAGTCAAGTATGAAGTGGGTATCCCTTATCTCCTGCAAGACAGCCCTTAAGTCAGCTTCCTGGAACAAAAAAGTCCGGGATGTCTCAGTACGAAGGCATCATGACAGATTATTGATAAGCAAAGGGGTGGAAGGTTATTGGGGGTAGGTGGAAATGTGGAGTAATCAATTCAGCCGTGAACTTATTGAATGGCGGAGCAGGCTCAAAGGGCCGGGTGGCCTACTCCTACTCAGTATGTATGTTCGTATGACAGTTTCCAGGGAATCTGGCGCAGATCTGCATGAATCTCTTCTTGTGGTTCCACACCAACTTTGCATTGATGGAAGAATATCCCTTGTGGTTTATAAAACCTCCTGGTTGTTGTGGTGTTACTCAAATTGTCACGGGTGTGCAGTCAATGGCACCTTGTACCTCGGGGAATCCAGCCAGAGAGCTGAATCCGAGTACCTGTTTATTCTGGCTATTGTCACCATTAGGGAAATTTACCTAATTGTGAAAGGATAGGATCTTAGGAACTAGGAGCAGGAATAGGCCATTTGGCCCATCGAGCCTGCTGCGCCATTCAAACAAATCATGGCTGATCATTTACCTGTATGCCATTTTCCCCACTATCCCCATAATCCCTTGATGCCGTTAATATTCAGAAATCTATCGATTTCTGTCTTTAACATGATCAACAATTCAGCTTCCAAAGCCCTCTGGGGTAGAGAATTCCACAGATTTACCACCCTCTGAGTAAAGAAATTCCTCCTCAGCTAAGTCTTAAATGTCAGCCCTGGCAAACAATCTCTCAGCGACCAGCCTTATGCATTAACGTGTAGCTAACTGGAAAATCCTGGATATGTTGTTAGTAGCGTCATGGGAGGATCCGTAGGAATCACTTTTACAGCCCCTGGTAATGCGTGGCCTTCAGATCCAGCAGGGAACAGGTTTTCCTGTCGCAGGGTGCAGAAGCCTGTTACCATCTGATGCAACAACCTCAGCTTGCAGGGGCACTGCTCTTCAATAGGTCATAGAAGCTGAGCCTTGGGCTACAGGGAAAGGACAGGGAGTGGGACTAGCTTGTAGAGGACCAGCATGGACATGATGGGCCAAATAGCCTCTTGTAATCATTCTACGATTCTATCTGCTGTAAACACTGTGTCATGGGTAGCACCTCCTGCGATGTTTATCGCTCTCCTATGCATGTACTAATCCCACCACAGCACAAACTCTCTGATATGGATGGTAAAGGTCTTCCACTTCTGATGTACTGTCAAACACATCCAAGGCACCTTCAATCCTGATGGTGTCAGTCTGAAATCCTCAAAAGGTTGAATAAAGCTATATGTAAACGAGCACTCTCTGCCAAACATTTCCTAGGGGAACTGAGACAGCAGCTACAATAATTGAGATTGGATTCAGCTGGGATTAAATGCCTACCTGAACTGCTGCCAAATACACCTCTGTTTCCCTGGTCAGTTTCCTAAGTTCGGGGTGCTGAAGTAAAATTTGGAACCAAGTTCAAAACAATTTAAAAATCTCTCATTAAGGTCTCCTAAGGATGTTAATTGCATCAGTAAGTACCCACCCACATCCAATTACGAAATCCGAGAGTAGCTTTCTCGCCAGCTTCCAAATTGCCTCTATTAAACCCTGAAGTGGGCATACTGGAGCCAGTTTGGGCTCCTGCTCAAAAATGAATCATTTTTATCCACCCCACCCACTCCCAACACACATGTTCTACCCCACCACTCACTGGTCATTTTGTTCAAATTTCTTCCCCCTTCAGGTTCCCTAATTCTATCACTTGCCATCACAGTTCCTCCTTTAATCAAGAG
This sequence comes from Heterodontus francisci, assembly GCF_036365525.1. Lineage (NCBI taxonomy): Eukaryota > Metazoa > Chordata > Chondrichthyes > Heterodontiformes > Heterodontidae > Heterodontus > Heterodontus francisci. Next base: position 19,361,995 of record NC_090383.1, on the reverse strand, counting down.
TAAAACAGTTTAGAATATGGATCTCTCTTCACCACGGTTGTCAAACATACGGCCCGCGGACCAGCCTCCGGCCCTCCAAAAGTTTCCATCCTGCCTGTGGATGTAAACTGCCAGAATATCAGGCACCTTTGTGGACAGCTACAGGTTTCTTTGGACCCCACTCCCAAACAAGGCTGCACCCAGTAGAGAGGCAGTGTTCACAGCCTGCCTCTATTATCCACATTTATGGTGAGTGGTGAGAGCGAGGAGTGGAGGGAACGGGGTGGAGGGGGGGCAGAGAGTGTGAGTGACAGAGAGACAGACAATGGGCGAGCGAGAGAGAGAGAGAGAGACAGACAGACAGAGAGGAGGGAAGAGAGTAACAGAGAAGGGGGGGGGGAAAGAGAGACAGACAGCGAGAGTAGGGGAGCGACAGACAAGACAGAGAGAAGAGGGAGAGAGAAACAGACAGAGGGTGTGAGAGAGAGACATATAGAGGAGAGGAGAGACAGAGAGTGGGGGTGGGGGGGAGAAATGAGACAGACAGACAGGGTAGGGGAGAGACAGACCAGACAGACAGAGAGAAGGGGAGAGAGACAAACAGACTAAGGGGGGGGGGGGGAAGAGAGAGAGACACACACACACAGAGAGGGTGGGAGAGAGAGACACACACAGAGAGGGTGGGAGAGAGAGAGACACACACATAGACAGAGAGGGGGGGCTACATCAAGTGTGTGGGCAGAGATTGAGCACTTATGCAAGCAAAAACAATGCCAGGTATGTCACTAAATCAGTGTTCAACATAGTGACAAGAAAACAAGTCAACATATTAGTCTTCTCATTTAAAGCTTCCTCACAAAAATGTACAGTTGTTGTTTTGATTAATAGCAAGATACATTTTTAATGCCTTTATCTTTCCGAAATTTTCTCACCAGCCCCCTATGGAGGACTAAAATTGTAATGTGGCCCCCCACGCGAAAATGTTGGACACCCATGCTCTATGCCAACACAGCTACATGAGTACTCACCATCTGAACAGCAACTGCTAGTTGCAAGTAGTGCTGGCCTGCAGTTCTTCCTGCATTCTCCAAATTGAAATCTATCCATTACAGAGAAATGCTCCATCTTGTGGCTCAGCCAAGAACTGGTGAAATGTACCAATCAGTGCACATATCAGCTGGTATCTGATACCAGAAGTCAAGCTTACTGCTCTTGTGTTAGGCATGAAACATAATAGCTACCAGAATATACAGTTTTAATTTTACAGACTATATGACAGACAAAATGTAAAGAGCAGCCTGTAAACCAGAAAACCTAAAACATTTTGATTACCTGCAGATCTGCAAGTGCTGGCTGGTTGGTCCTTGATGGCTGTTTGGTCCGAGGCCCCTTAAGAGGCCTTTTAGCTGACAGTACTTTCTGTTTGGGAATCACATTGCTGCCCGTTGCAGTGGAATAAAACAGTTTCCTTACGTTAGCAGACAGTATATAGTGTAGAGATTGGTGATGTACCATTTGCATGCAAACTGTCCCTTTCCGTGTTGGATAGCATGGTTCCAGCTGGTAGTTGGGTGATCTTCCGTCTTGGTGTTTCCATGGGCTCCACAGAGCATTTCTCCGGTAACAGCCATACAACCTTAACCTGGAAAGCTGAATATTTCCCAGAGGGGAACTCAAACAGAAAGTTCTTTCCATCAAGTATGGAGCTTGTTGCAAGAGACTGAGCAATCGAACAGCCATGGCTAATGGATGATCAATCTAAAAGGGAGAAAAATAATTGATTTTTTTTTTGAGAACTTGTATTCACCACAATGGAACCTAGTGTTACTGTTTCTTATCGCTTCTCTCACATAAGCTCTTATCGTTCATCTGTGTTAAGAGTGTAAAACCCTCTTCAAAGTAGGAGACAAGTTACAAATTGAACAGACATTTGTTATTGATGCAAATCAATAAATTCCTCTGAAATGCTGATTTTTGAATAATCACTAGATGCATTAAATTTAAATGAGGCCTCAAAAGACCTAATTGTTGTTTTTCTCTATCATTATATCATTGTGTACGTAACCATTGGATAGTTATCTTTCTCGGGTAATGCAAGGTAAAATCCTAGTATTAAAATACAATCCTTATTCTCAGTGCCACTGGTTTATGTCGACAAAATAAATTAAATCCATATTTTGAGATTCCAGGATACTCACCATTTTCCAATAAAAACTGAAAAACAACAGCTCATTGTGTAAAATATTTCTGCAGTGTAAGCCAGGTCAGTTCTTAACATAGCATTGATTCATTGAAAAGTATTTGCGAGTGGTTGATCTACAGTGGTCATCACTGGACGGATGAGGAGTCGAAGCTTTGGATGTTGGACATTTTGTTTATTCCCATCGGCCGGCTGCAAGGACTTCAAGCAACCTTGGATTGCTCCACATTGGAAGATTCCACTTCGGCGGGAGCGGAAATCTGCATGGACTTTATTATATTTACTATTTTTTTAAATGTTGTTTATATCTTAGTAGTGTTTAAAAATTTAGTTTTTCTAATTAAACAGTTAATTTGTTGATCTAAAGACATCTGGTTTGGTTCGCCTCATTCGGGGTTAATAGATGGTTCAATTCAGCTGTGGATTTCTTTAATTTGGAAAGTTTAAAGTAATATGTTAGGCGATCTGTGGAGTGGCAGGACTGAATTGACAGTGTGTTGCTCCCATCGCTATTAGAATTATATATTTTGATTGGGGGCTTTGACTTGAGCGGTCAGTCGCAACAATGGTTTAGTGCAGATACTTTTCTACACAGTAGTCACAGTGTGCAACTGAAATCACATGCTCAATAAAGTTATTATAAAACTACGATCATATTAAATTAAGGGATAGACAAAAGGGGGAAATGACAGGGAAAACTGAGGGGACAGAAACTGGAACTACAGTAGTTTCACTAGGAACTAGTACTAGTCTATCTTGTTATGTAATAGAAGCTAAGTATTGTAGAGTTCTGATGAAAGGTCACTGACCGGAAACGTTAACTCTATTTCTCTCTCCACAGATACTGCCAGACCTGCTGAGTATTTCCAGCATTTCTTACTTTTATTTCAGATTTCCAGCATCTGCAGTATTTTGTTTTTATTTATTATTTTTGTAGTAGTTACTCTACCTTTTCTATTGAAACACAACTCTTTGTTTCAATATAATTTCTTTCCTTAAAACCAGCTAAACATAAAGTTTTATATAGCATTACAAAACATCGTGATCTGTACCCACCAGCAAACCACAGTCTTGATTCCTGGGATTGGTAAAATTGGTGGCGAGTTTCCTCAATTCTTGGTAAGGCCATTGGAAGGAATATCAGTACAGACATACAAATAAATAGTCACTGTCAAAAGGAAAAAAAAGCATAGGCAATCAGACCCCAGATCCATGATTACAGCAGGATAAATCTAGGCTCCCACTCTAAATCCACCTCTTATCAACTGACTAGAGTGACATCGACTGTAGTCATGCAATTGACAATGGCTCACACCATCCTATCCAACTTGAAGGAAATGAGAAGCTCCCAGGAAATTTAAAGGTCAAATTCGAATATTTCAGATAGATATTGTCATGTTTTAGGAATTTTTTGAATATGCATAAAAGGATTTGAAAAAAAGTTACTTGGGCTTTTAAAGCAAAGTGCACTCAGACAACGTTAAGGTGGTTAAAATGTTAATTAGCTACCTCTGATGTTGGGTTTGATAGGAATTGAAGGAGAGGAAACGTTCTTGAGGGGGAGAAATGAAAGTTGGTAACGACCAAGTGACAGGAAGGAGAGGAGAGGATGAGGGAAAAAAGTGAGACAGAAGTAATGGACTTGGCTTTGGAGGGGCACTTGAAGTGTGCATGCAAATGGACAAAGAAGGAACTTAGATTACAGAGGCAGGGAAGAGATTATCAGAGCTGCATTGAGGTCATTAACAAAGGATGGGAAAGAGAGTTCAACAACAATAACCTATATTTATAAAGTGCCTTAACATAATAAAATGGCCAAAAGTGCTTCAAAGAAGCATTAGAAAACAAAATATGACACTGAGTCACATACGGTGATATTTGCGTTGATGGTCAAAACCTTGATCAAAGAGGTAAGTTTTACGAGTGTCTTAATGGAGGAAAGAGGGGTAGAGAGACAGAGATGTTTAGAGTTTAGGGTCTTGGCAGCTGAAAGCATGGCCACCAATGGTGGACAAATTTAAATCAGGGATGCTCAAGAGGCCAGAATTAGAGGAGCCTAGATACATTGGAGGGTTGTGGGGCTGGAAGAGATTACAGAAGGGTGAGGCCATGGAGGGATTTGAAAACAACGATGAGAATTTTAAAAAGTAAGGTGTTGCTTAATCAAGAGCCAATGAGCACAGGGGTGATGGGTGAACAAGTCTTGGGGCAAGGACAGCAGAGTTTTCGATGACCTCAAGCTTACGAAGGGTAGAATGTGGGAGTTCGAACAGGGGTGTGTTGGAATAGTCCAGCCTAGAAGTAACAAAGGCATGGATGAGGTTTTCAGCAGATGAGCTGAGGCAGGACAGAGTCGGGCAATGTTATGGAGGTGGAAATAGGCAACCTAAGTGATGGCACAGATATGTGGTCAGAAGCTCAATTCACAGTCAAATACGACACCAAGCGAATAGTCTGGTTCAGCCTCAGACAGTTGCCAGGGAGGGAGATGGAGTTGGTGACTAGGGATAGAGTTTGTGACAGGGATCGAAGACAATGGCTTCGGTCTTCGCAATATCTAGTTGGAAGAAATTTCTGCTCATCCCATACTGGACATCTGACAGGCAGTCGAACAATTTAGAAAAAGTGGAGGAGTCGAGAGAGGTGATGGTGAAGTACACTAATGACACCAAGCTCTACATGTGAAAACTGGCACTGTGCTTTCGGATGATGCTGCCAAGAGCGAGCATCTGAATGAGAAATAGGAGGGGCCAAGGACAGATCTTTGGGGGACACTAGAAATAACGGTGCGGAAACATCAAGTGAATTAAAGGTTATCTGTTGATGTGAGCGAAGGCAAGTAGTAATGATTGAACTAGGTGTGTCTGATCGTAACTGTTGCTATTTATATGCATTTGCTGTGAAATAAAAAGCTCAACAATTCATATCTGGCCTTGTCTTACCAAGTATTTTCTCAGTCTGCCTTTAAAGAAATTGAAGTATACATGTGAAAGATACGACTATGCAGTTCAGCTCACAAGGCAATTGTTACACCCCTGATTCATGTTATTAGTTAGTTAGTTATTGGAGAGTGCAGGCACACACACGAGGCTCAGACTGCTTATAGTGTTTAGCAATGCTATAACCAAGAGACTATACAAGGTAAAACCTGAAAGTTCGATCAGATATATTACACACAAAAGAACTACTACCGTCCTCAAAAGGGTTTGCATTCTCATTAAACCACGACAATTACCTTGTTACTAGGCTATGTTTTGTGTTCCCTCCACTACACTTGCTGAAATGTTCCAACAGGAAAGTCATTAAAAAGTAGTAAAATATTTAAATTAGAAAGTAAGTCATGCATACCATAAGTGTGAAATGCCATGGGATTGTTAAAGGCTTACATATGTGCCACAGAGGGTTGACTATTTTGTGATTTTGTATGTCATCCTGGAATTATTTTTATACCATAAAAATATGCTGTCTCTGCCTCTAGGCAACACACATTTACTTTCGCTAATATCTTGCTTTTTACATACCTGTAAAAGATGCCACAGTCTGTTTTTATATTTCTTGCCAGTTTACTCTCATATTCTATTTCTTACTCTATCAATAGCTTGGTGACGAGAGTGGTCCTAAAGGAAGAGTGCTAAATTGGGGGAAGGCCAACGATACCAAAATTCGGCAGGAGCTGGGGAATGTAGATTGGGAGCAGCTGTTTGAAGGTAAATCCACATTTGATATGTGGGAGGCTTTTAAAGAGAGGTTGATTAGCGTGCAGGAGAGACATGTTCCTGTGAAAATGAGGGATAGAAATGGCAAGTTTAGGGAACCATGGATGACAGGTGAAATTGTGAGACTAGCTAAGAGGAAAAAGGAAGCATACATAAGGTCTAGGAAGCTGAAGAAAGATGAAGCTTTGAAAGAATATCGGGAATGTAGGACCAATCTGAAACGAGGAATTAAGAGGGCTAAAAGCGGTCATGAAATATCTTTAGCAAACAGAGTTAAGGAAAATCCCAAAGCCTTTCATTCATATATAAGGAGCAAGAGGGTAACTAGAGAAAGGATTGGCCCACTCAAGGACAAAGGAGGAAAGTTATGCGTGGAGTCAGAGAAAATGGGTGAGATTCTAAACGAGTACTTTGCATCGGTATTCACCGAGGAGAGGGACATGACGGATGTTGAGGTTAGGGACAGATGTTTGATTACTCTAGGTCAAGTCGGCATAAGGAGGAAGGAAGTGTTGGGTATTCTAAAAGGCATTAAGGTGGACAAGTCCCCAGGTCCGGATGGGATCAATCCCAGGTTACTGAGGGAAGCGAGAGAGGAAATAGCTGGGGCCTTAACAGATATCTTTGCAGCATCCTTAAACACGGGTGCGGTCCCGGAGGACTGGAGAATTGCTAATGTTGTCCCCTTGTTTAAGAAGGGTAGCAGGGATAATCCAGGTAATTATAGACCGGTGAGCCTGACATCAGTGGTAGGGAAGCTGCTGGAGAAGATACTGAGGGATAGGATCTATTCCCATTTGGAAGAAAATGGGCTTATCAGTGATAGGCAACATGGTTTTGTGCAGGGAAGGTCATCTCTTACCGACTTAATAGAATTCTTTGAGGAAGTGACAAAATTGATTGATGAGGGAAGGGCTGTAGATGTCATATACATGGACTTCAGTAAGGCGTTTGATAAGGTTCCCCGTGGTAGGTTGATGGAGAAAGTGAAGTCGCATGGGGTCCAGGGTGTACTAGCTAGATGGATAAAGAACTGGCTGGGCAACAGGAGACAGAGAGTAGCAGTGGAAGGGAGTTTCTCAAAATGGAGACGTGTGACCAGTGGTGTTCCACAGGGATCTGTGCTGGGACCACTGTTGTTTGTGATATACATAAATGATTTGGAGGAAAGTATAGGTGGTCTGATTAGCAAGTTTGCAGACGACACTAAGATTGGTGGAGTAGCAGACAGTGAAGGGGACTGTCAGAGAATACAGCAAAATATAGATAGATTGGAGAGTTGGGCAGAGAAATGGCAGATGGAGTTCAATCAGGGCAAATGCGAGGTGATGCATTTTGGAAGATCCAATTCAAGAGTGAACTATACAGTAAATGGAAAAGTCCTGGGGAAAATTGATGTACAGAGAGATTTGGGTGTTTAGGTCCAATGTTCCCTGAAGGTGGCAATGCAGGTCAATAGAGTGGTCAAGAAGGCATACGGCATGCTTTCCTTCATCGGACGGGGTATTGAATACAAGGGTTGGCAGGTCATGTTACAGTTGTATAAGACTTTGGTTCGGCCACATTTGGAATACTGCGTGCAGTTCTGGTCGCCACATTACCAAAAGGATGTAGACGCTTTGGAGAGGGTGCAGAGGAGGTTCACCAGGATGTTGCCTGGTATGGAGGGCGCTAACTATGAAGAGAGGTTGAGAAGATGAGGATTATTTTCATTAGAAAGACGGAGGTTGAGGGGGGACCTGATTGAGGTGTACAAAATCATGAGAGGTATAGACAGGGTGGATAGCAAGAAGCTTTTTCCCAGAGTGGGGGATTCAATTACTAGGGGTCACGAGTTCAAAGTGAGAGGGGAAAAGTTTAGGGGGGATATGCGTGGAAAGTTCTTTACGCAGAGGGTGGTGGGTGCCTGGAACGCGTTGCCAGCGGAGGTGGTAGACACGGGCACGATAGCGTCTTTTAAGATGTATCTAGACAGATACATGAATGGGCAAGAAGCAAAGAGATACAGACCCTTAGAAAATAGGCGACATGTTTAGATAGAGGATCTGGATCGGCGCAGGCTTGGAGGGCTGAAGGGCCTGTTCCTGTGCTCTAATTTTCTTTGTTCTTGGTCTTTTTTAAATTTTTAAATCCTCCCAATCCTCAGGCTTATGACTCTTTATGGCAACTTTGTAAGCCTCCTCTATTAATCTATTACAATCTGCAACTTCTCTAGTTAGCCATGTTTGGATCACTTTTTCAGTACAGTTTTCATTCCTCAAGGGAATGTACATTAATTGAGAATTATGAATTATCTCTTTAAATGTTTGCCCTTGTTTATCTACTGTCATATCTTTCAATCTAATTTCCAAACCTACTTCAGTCAACTCATTCCTTGTTCTCCATAATTGGCTTTGTTTAAATTTAAGACCCTAGCTTCGACTTAACCACATCACTCTCAAACTTGGTATGAAATTCTATCATATTATAATCAGTCTCCCCAGAGGATCCTTTATTACTATTTAACCTTGTCTCACTACACAACACTCAGTCTAAAATAGCCTGTTCCCTTTTTGTTGGTGTTTCAAGAGATTTGGGTGTCTTTGTGCAAGTACAGCTAGCAATTAGGAAGGCAAATTGTATGTTAGCCTTTATTGCAAAAGGGTGTTGGAGTATAAAAGTAATAAGTCTTGCTGCAATTATATAAGGGTTTGGTGAAACCACACCTGAAGTAGTGTGTACAGTTTTGGTTTCCTTACCCAAGGATATAATTGACTTCGAGGGGGGTACAAGGAAGGTTGACTAAATTGATACCAATAAGTTTTAGGACCAATTTTGAGACTGGTTGAAAATCAACAGTTGATTTAGATTTATACAAAGCAATCCCAACATACATTTGCATACTACTGTAAGAACCTGCTCAGCTTTCACAGCATTTGTCAGCTATTGGTATAGAAAAAAAACTTCCATTTATATAGTGCCTTTCACAACCTCAAGACATCCCAAAGCACTTTGTTGCCAATATGCCGTTCTTCTGAAATGTAGGCACTCTTGTGTGTAGCAGCCAATTTGTCCATAACAAGGACCTACAAACAATTCGGAAGTAAAAGTCCAGATAATCTATTTTTTTTCTAATGTTTGATAAGGGATGAATGTTGGCTCGAGTCGCTCTAAACAGGCTCCAGACGCTGGCCGAGCGAGTCTACCCTGAGGCACAGTGTGGCTTTCGTGCAGAGAGATCGACCGTTGACATGCTGTTCTCCCTTCATCAGATACAGGACAAATGCCGCGAACAACAGATGCCCCTCCACATTGCTTTCATTGATCTCACCAAAGCCTTTGACCTCGTCAGCAGACGTGGTCTCTTCAAACTACTAGAAAAGATTGGATGTCCACCAAAGCTACTAAGTATCATCACCTCATTCCATGACAATATGAAAGGCATAATTCAACATGGTGGCTCATCAGACCCCTTTCCTATCCTGAGTGGCGTGAAACAGGGCTGTGCTCTCACACCCACACTTTTTGGGATTTTCTTCTCCCTGCTGCTTTCACATGCGTTCAAGTCCTCTGAAGAAGGAATTTTCCTCCACACATCATCAGGGGGCAGATTGTTCAACCTTGCCCGTCTAAGAGCTAAGTCCAAAGTACGGAAAGTCCTCATCAGGGAACTCCTCTTTGCTGACGATGCTGCTTTAACATCTCACACTGAAGAGTGCCTGCAGAGTCTCATCGACAGGTTTGCGGCTGCCTGCAATGAATTTGGCCTAACCATCAGCCTCAACAAAACGAACATCATGGGGCAGGACGTCAGAAATGCTCCATCCATCAATATTGGCGACCACGCTCTGGAAGTGGTTCAAGAGTTCACCTACCTAGGCTCAACTATCACCAGTAACCGGTCTCTAGATGCAGAAATCAACAAGCGCATGGGAAAGGCTTCCACTGCCATGTCCAGACTGGCCAAGAGAGTGTGGGAAAATGGCGCACTGACACGGAACACAAATGTCCGAGTGTATCAAGCCTGTGTCCTCAGTACCTTGCTCTATGGCAACGAGGCCTGGACAACGTATGTCAGCCAAGAGCGACGTCTCAATTCATTCCATCTTCGCTGCCTCCGGAGAATACTTGGCATCAGGTGGCAGGACCGTATCTCCAACATAGAAGTCCTCGAGGCGGCCAACATCCCCAGCTTATACACACTACTGAGTCAGCGGCGCTTGAGATGGCTTGGCCGTGTGAGCCGCATGGAAGATGGCAGGATCCCCAAAGACACATTGTACAGCAAGCTCGCCACTGGTATCAGACCCACCGGCCATCCATGTCACCGCTTTAAAGACGTCTGCAAACGCGACATGAAGTCCTGTGACATTGATCACAAGTCGTGGGAGTCAGTTGCCAGCGTTCGCCAGAGCTGGCGGGCAGCCATAAAGGCGGGGCTGAAGTGTGGCAAGTCGAAGAGACTTAGCAGTTGGCAGGAAAAAAGACAGAGGCGCAAGGGGAGAGCCAACTGTGTAACAGCCCCAACAAACAAATTTTTCTGCAGCACCTGTGGAAGAGCCCGTCACTCTAGAATTGGCCTTTATAGCCACTCCAGACGATGCTCCGCACACCACTGACCACCTCCAGGCGCTTACCCATTGTCTCTCGAGATAAGGAGGCCAAAGAAGAGAAGAATGTTGGCTAGAAGACCAGGAGAATTATGAATTATTCCTTTGAATGTTCTTCAAATAGTTCAATGGGAGAGGGTGACCAGGGCCCTCAGTGATATCCCATCTAAAAGACCGCAAGTCTGAAAGTAAAGCACTCCCGCAGAAGTGCAAGCCTAGGTTATGGGGCTTACACCCAGGACCTGCTGCAGCCTCAGGGGGAGGAAACACTGTCACCGAGTAAAGGCCAGCACAACTGAGCCTGCTGTGTATGCGCAGTGCCATAGGTGAAGGACCCAGTGGCTCCAATTACAAAGTCCAGCAATGGATCCTGAGCAAACATACAGCCTTCCCCCACAGGTTCCTCCATAGTTTGGCACGCTTCCTAATTGTACACAAAATTATGAGGGGCATTGATAGGATAGATAGGAAAAAACCTTTTCCCTTAGCGGAGGGGTCAATAACCAGGGGACACAGATTTAAGGTAAGGAGCAGGGGTTTTGAGGGAAAAGAATTTCACCCAGAGGGTGGTTGGAATCTGAAACGCCCTGCCTGAAGGACTGGTAGAGGCAGGAACCCTCATAACATTTAAAAAATATTTAGATGAGCACTTGAAACGCCATCGCATGCAAGGCTACTGACCAAAGTGTTGGAAAATGGGATTAGGATAGGTGCTTGACGCCAGGCGCGGACACGGTGGGCCTGTTTCTGTGCTATATAACTGTAATTCACGCACCTCAGTAGCCGAACTCTGCCTTCTCGTGTCGCGCCGCCCACGCGCGCTGGCCGTTGGCTTCCAACCGGAGCTCGCGCCTCACGGCCTATCAGAGTCGGCCGGTGGCGTCATTTCCTGTTTCTGGCTCCTTCCCTCCCCCTTGGAAGGCGTGGGAAGATGGCGGCGAGGCCCAGGACGTTGGAGGTGCTGGAGGTGGGCCGGCCGGAGGTACCGGACTCGCTTTCGGCAAAGTATACCGGGTCTGTAGTAAAGGGACTGCGCGCGCGCCACCCTCCCCTTCACCGAGCACTCAGCGCTGACGGAGAATCAGAAGCGAGCTGCGCCACTGTTCTGATGTGTATTAATGTCATACAGGCTGTAAACTTCATTTAAACAAATAATGCTGAAAGATGAACACTGTTAAGTTGCCCCTGAATTCCCTCCCCAGAACAGGAAAACTTGGCCCCTTTACACTGTTGGTCTTGGTGCAGTTGTGTATCAGAAAAATGAGGCTTTCCTCGGATTTCCATTCAGATTCAGTAATTGGTACTTCTAGAGAGTCTGGCGAATGAAGGGGAAAGTAAGCATCCTCTGCTGCTTCCCTGATTTTATACTACTGTGTAGGGAACAAATCAGTGAAGTTTCAAACAACATTTTCAAAGTGCCTTTTTATTTTTTCTTCTGCTGTGTCTGGAGGACAGTCATAAAGGCAGGGCTAAAGAGTGGCTAGTTGAAGAGACTTCGCAGTTGGCAGGAAAGAAAAGACAGAAGTGCAAGGAGAGAGCCAACTGCATAACCGCCCCGACAACCAATTTATCTGCAGCGCCTGTGGAAATGTCTTTCACTCTAGAATTGGCCTTTATAGCCACTCCAGGCGCTGTGTCACAAACCACTGACCACCTCTAGGCGCTTACCCATTGTCTCTTGAGACAAGGAGGTCAAAGAAGAAGTATCAACCAAAGGTTGTGCGATTTTTGAATTAGCTATATGCAAACCAAATTTCCAAACCAAGCAACTGAAATACTCTCCTGGTAGAGTTTGTGTTTCTTTTGATTGCTCAGACTGGACCACTAAAGAAAAGGACTTTAATTAATGTTGTGCCTTTCATGCCCTCAGGATGTTGCCAAGTTCTTTATAGCCACAGTAGTAGTGCTACACTGAGGATATCCTCCATAATGTCATTTGGCACTACCACTGTGCTGAGTGGGACTAAATGAAAACCAGACCCAGCAGTTCAAAACTGGGCATTCACAAGGTGCTGTGGGCCATCAGCAACAGCAGAATTATATACAACTGCATTTGTAACTTCAAGGCCTGGCATATCCCTCACTCCCCATCACAACCAAACCAGGTGACCAATGCTGGTTCTATGAGGAGTGGAGAAAAACATGTACATTAACATGTGTACAGGGCAGCACCAAGTGTACCTGAAAATGAGGTACTAACCTGGCAAAGCTACAACACAGGATTATGTGCATGCCACAGACAGCTGTGATCACATAACCAAGGGACCAGCTTGGTTGAGGATGCTTCCAGTGTCCCTGGTGACCATGTGTGCAGGAAGTGTATTCATCTGCAGCTATTGGCTACCGCATTACGGAGCTGGAGCTGCAGGTGGATTCACTGTGGAGCATCCGCGATGCTGAGGACGTTGTGGATAGCATGTTTAGTGAGGTGGTCACGCCGCAGTTAATGGCTGCACAGGCAGAAAAGGGATGGGTAGCCACCAGACAGCATATTAGGCGCAGGTAGGTAGTGTAGGAGTCCCCTGTGGCCATCCCCCTCTCAAACAGATATACCGCTTTGGATACTGTTGGGGGGATGACCTCCCAGGGGAAAGCAGCAACAGCCAAGTTCGTGGCACCATGGAGGGCTGTGCTGCACAGCAGGGGAGGAAAAGGGGTGCAAGTGCTATAGCGATAGGGAATTCTATCGTAAGGGGTACGGATAGGCGTTTCTGTGGCCGCAAACGAGGCTCCAGGATGGTATCTTGCCTCCCTGGTGCTAGGGTCAAGGATGTCTTGGAGCGGCTGCAGGACATTCTGAAAGGGGAGGGTGAGCTGCCAGAGGTCATGGTCCATATTGGTACTAACGACATAGGCAGGAAGAGAGATGAGGTCCTGCAAAGTGAATATAGAGAGTTAGGCAGAAGGTTAAAAAGCAGGACCTCTAGGGTTGTAATCACAGGATTACTCCCTGTGCCATGTGCTAGTGAGGGTAGGAATAGGAGGATAAGGCAAATGAATGCATGGCTGAAGAGCTGGTGTAGGCGGGAGGGCTTCAGCTACTTGGATCATTGGGATCTCTTCTGGTGCAGAGGTGACCTGTACAAGAGGGACAGGTTGCATCTGAACTGGAAGGGGACCAATATCCTTGCAGGGAGGTTTGCCAGTACTACTCGGGAGGGTTTAAAATAGTCTGGCAGGGGGATGGGACCCAAAGTAGTAGTCTCTCCGATGAGATAGTTGAGGCAAATGTTGAGGTTAAAGCAAGCAAGTCCAGTAGGCAGGCCGGGCGGGGCAGAACGGAGCGTGGAAGGTCTGGTAGGCTAAACTGCATTTACTTTAATGCAGGAAGCCTTACAGGTAAGGCAGATGAACTCAGAGCATGGATCGGTACATGGGATTATGATATTCTAGCTATTATGAAAACATGGTTGAGGGATGGGCAGAACTGGCAGCTCAATGTTCCAGGGTACTGATGCTTCCGGTGTGACAGAGGTGGAGGTAAGAGAGGAGGGGAGTTGCACTATTGATTAGGGAGGACATCACGGTAGTATTAGAGAGGATATCCCGGGGGGAACGTCCAGCGAGGCCATATGGGTAGAACTTAGAAATAAGAAAGGGGTGATCACTTTGATGGGATTATACTATAGGCCTCCCAATAGTCAGAGGGAATTGGAGGAGCATATATGTAGGGAAATGACAGATAGGTGTAGGAATTATAGGGTTGTAATAGTAGGTGATTTTAGCTTCCCTAATATTGACTGAGACTGCCTTAGTGCTAAGGGATCAGTTGGGGAAGAATTTGTTAAGTGTGTCCAGTTTTCTGAAGCAGTATGTGGATGGCCCTACTAGAGAAGGGGCTACACGCAACCTCCTCTTAGGAAATGAGGATGGGCAGGTGGTTGATGTGTCAGTGGGGGAGCACTTTGGGACCAGTGATAGTTATGGAAAAGAATAGGACTGGTCCTCAAGTTGAAGTCCTAAATTGGGGAAAGGCTAATTTCGATGGCATCAGACAGGAACTCTCAAAAGTTGAATGGGAGAGGCTGTTTACAGGTAAAGGGACGTCTGGCAAATGGGAGGCTTTTAAAAGTGAGATAGGAAGAGTTCAGGGCTGGCATGTTCCTGTTGGATTGAAGGGCAAGGCTGACAAGTTTAGGGAACCTTGGTTGACGAGGGATATTGAGGGTCTGGTCAGGACAAAGAAGGAGGCATATGTCATGTATAGGCAGCTGGGATCAAGCGAGTCCCTCGAGGAGTATATAGGATGTAGGAGTACACTTAAGAAGGTAATTAGGAGGGCGAAAAAGGGCCATGAGATTTCCCTGGCAGATAAGATAAAGGAGAATCCTAAAAGATTCTATAAGTATATTAAGAGTAAAAGGGTAGCTAGGGAGAGAGTAGGTCCCCTTAAGAATCAGTGTGGTAATCTATCTGTGGAGCCACAGGAAATGGGCGAGGTCTTAAATGAATACTTCTTGTCTGTATTTACTGTGGAGAAGGTCATGGAAGCTTGTGAGTTCAAGGAAGGGAACAGCGATATCCTGGAGCATATCAACATTACAAAGGAGGAGGTGTTGGAGGTTTTGAAGCGCATTAAGGTGGACAAATCCCCAGGGCCTGACCAGGTGTATCCTAGGATGCTATAGGAAGCAAGGGAGGAGATTGCTGGGGCCCTGGCAGAGATTTTTGTATCATCGTTAGCCACAGGTGAGGCACTGGAAGACTGGAGGATAGCTAATGTTGTGCCTTTATTTAAGAAGGGCAGCAGGGATAAGCCAGGGAACTACAGGCTGGTGAGCCTTACATCAGTGGTGGGAAAGTTATTGGAAGGGATTCTGAGAGACAGGATTTATATGCATTTGGAAAGGCAAGGTCTGATTAGGGATAGTCAGCATGGCTTTGTGCGTGGGAAATCATGTCTCACGAATTTGATTGAGTTTTTTGAGGAGGTGACCAAGAGGATTGACAAGGGCAGGGCGGTGGACGTTGTCTACATGGACTTTGACAAGGTCCCGCATGGTAGGCTGGTCCGGAAGGTTCGAACACATGGGATCCAGGGTGAGCTAGCCAATTGGATACAAAATTGCCTTGGTGATAGGAGGCAGAGGATGGAGTGGAGGGTTGTTTTTCAGATTGGAGGCTGGCGACCAGTGGTGTGCCGCTGGGATCGGTGCTGGGGCCTCTTGTTTGTCACATATATTAATGACTTGGATGTAAATGTGGGGGGCATAATTAATAAGTTTGCAGATGACACCAAAATTGGTGGTATAGTGGACAGTGAAGAAGGTTGTCTAAGGTTACAACAGGATATAGATCAACTGGGAAAGTGGGCAAGGGATTGGGAAATGGAATTTAATGCAGACAAGTGCGAAGTGATGCATTTTGGGAAGTTCAACGAGGGCAGGACGTATACAGTGAATGGCAGGGCCCTGGGGAGTGTTGTTGAGCAGAGAGAACTTGGGGTGCAAGTATATAGTTCTCTGAAAGTGGCAACACAGGTAGACAGGGTGGTGAAGAAGGCAGATGGCATGCTTGCCTTCGTCGGCCGAGGTATTGAGTACAAGAGTTGGGACGTCATGTTACAGTTGTACATAACATTGGTTAGGCCGCATTTGGCGTACTGTGTGCAGTTCTGGTCACCGCACTACAGGAAAGTTGTGATTAAGCTAGAGAGGGTGCAGAAAAGATTCACAAGGACGTTGCCTGGTTTGGAGGGCTTGAGTTATAAGGAGAGATTGGATAGGGATCCAAGGAGACATCGGATTGGATATCCGATGAAGGGTCACTGACCCGAAACGTTAACTCTGCTTCTCTTTCCACAGATGCTGCCAGACCTGCTGAGTGATTCCAGCATTTCTTGTTTTTATTTCAGATTTCCAGCATCCGCAGTATTTTGCTTTTATATTATTGGATAGGCTGGGTCTGTTTTCCTTGGAGCGAAGGAGGCTGAGAGGGGACATGATAGAGGTATATACAATTGAGAGGCATAGATAGGGGTGACTAAAGCTAGAGGGCATAGATTTAAGGTGAGAGGGAGGAGGTTTAAAGGGGATCAAAGGGGTAAATTTTTCACACAAAGAATAATGGGTTTCTGGAATGAGCTGCCAGAGGTGGTGGTGGAGGCAGGAACAGTAGCAACATTTAAGAATCATCTGGACAGGTACTTGAATGAGCAAAGCATAGAGGGATATGGAATTAATGCAGGCAGGTGGGATTAGTATAGATAGGCATTATGGTCGGCATGGACGCGGTGGGCCAAAGGGCCTGTTTCTATGCTGTACGACTCTAAGTGAAGCTGTTTGCTGATGATTGCACAATGCTCAATTGCATTTGCAATTCCTCAGCTAATGAAACAGGCCAACCTCATAATCAACAAGATCTGGACAACATCCAGGATTGGGCTGATAAAGTGTCGAGTAATATTTGTGCCACACCAGTGGTAAGCAATGGCCATATTCAACAACAGAGCCAAATCACCTCCCAAAGACGTTCGATGGCATTACTATTGCCAAGCGCATGAGAACACCATCACCTCAAAGCCTTGTCCCATCTTGACTTGAACATTTCACTATCCTTTCAGCTCCAAAGTAATATCCCTGAGTGCAATGATTTTCAGAGTTGACAGGTGCACGGATGTTGGATTAGAAAATAAATTCCAGTAAACACTAGATTCTTTTCAAAAACTAAATGTAGAATGAGAATTCTACATTGTACAAATGTAGAATGTTATTCAGGTCTTCTTTGGCCTCCTTGTCTCGAGAGACAACGGGTAAGCGCCTGGAGGTAGAACATAGAACAGTACAGCACAGTACAGGCCCTTCGGCCCACGATGTTGTGCCGAACCTTTAACCTACTCTAAGATCAAACTAACTACCTACCCTTCATTCTACTATCATCCATGTACCTATCCAAGAGTCGCTTAAATGTCCCTAATGTATCTGCTTCTACTACCACCGCTGGCAGCGCACTCTACGCACCCACCACTCTCTGTGTAAAGAACCTACCTCTGGCATCTCCCCGAAACCTTCCTCCAATCACCTTAAAATTATGCCCCCTGGTGATAGCCCTTTCCACCCTGGGAAAAAGTCTCTGGCTATCCACTCTATGTATGCCTCTCATCATCTTGTACCTCTCTATCAAGTCACCTCTCATCCTTCTTCGCTCCAATGAGAAAAGCCCTAGCTCCCTCAATCTTTCTTCGTAGGACATGCCCTCCAGTCCAGGCAGCATCCTGGTAAATCTCCTCTGCACCCTCTCTAAAGCTTCCACATCCTTCCTATAATGAGGCGACCAGAACTGAACACAATATTCCAAGTGTGGTCGAACCAGGGCCTTATAGAGCTGCAGCATAACCTCACAGCTCTTAAACTCAATCCCCCTGTTAATGAAAGCCAACACACCATACGCCTTTGGTCAGTGGTTTGTGCAGCAGTGCCTGGAGTGGCTATAAAGGCCAATTCTAGAGTGACAGACTCTTCCACAGGTGCTGCAGATAAAATTGGTTGTCGGGGCTGTTACACAGTTGGCTCTCTCCTTGCGCTTCTGTCTTTTTTCCTGCCAACTGCTAAGTCTCTTCTACTTGCCACTCTTTAGCCCTGCCTTTATGGCTGTCCGCCAGTTCTGGCGATCACTGGCAACTGACTCCCACGACTTGTGATCATTGTCACAGGACTTCATGTCGCGTTAGCAGACGTCTTTAAAGCAGAGCCATGGACGGCTGGTGGGTCTGATACCAGTGACGAGCTCACTGTACAATGTGTCCTTGGGGATCCTGCCATGTTTCATGCGGCTCACATGGCCAAGCCATCTCAGGCGCCGCTGGCTTAGTAGGGTGTATATGCTGTGGATGTTGGCCGCCTCGAGGACTTCTGTGTTGGAGATACGGTCCTGCCACCTGATGCCAAGGATTCTCCGGAGGCAGCGAAGATGGAATGAATTGAGACGTCGCTCTTGGCTGACGTACATTGTCCAGGCCTCGCTGCCATAGAGCAAGGTACTGAGGACACAGCTTGATACACTTGGACTTTTGTGTTCTGTGTCAGTGTGCCATTTTCCCACACTCTCTTGGCCAGCCTGCACATAGCAGAGGAAGCCTTTCCCATGCGCTTGTTTAATTCTGCATCGAGAGACAGGTTACTGGTGTTATTCAGGTACGGCTAGACTAACTATATTACTACTGAAAATCTGTAGCACGATGATGAAGGATCTTTCTAAAGGGGTAATATTTGTTGCTGGGAAGGGAAAAACACTTGGGTGCCATATTTTTTGTAATGCAGGAAGATGCTTCCTTTCAGATTGTGGTGTGTATTTGTGAAATGAATGAAGAGATTTCTTGAATGCTTTCCAATTAAAGGGCAGTGACTTAACTGGAATACTGAGACACTGGACTAGTAGATAAGGTAGAGTTTTAACAAAGGTTAAGTGAGTGATATGGTTTTCTTTTTTGTTTAAAACTACTCAGCTGTGGTGTGTTTATCATTATTTCTGCCAGTAAAATTTGCAGGAGAAATAGATTCTAAAAGTATAAACATTTCTCTGTACAGACCCTGGTGGTGAAGCTTCACATATGCTTCTTCTGGCCTTGAAACACCCCCAGCCAGTGTCTTCTGAGATCTGTCCCTTTTTATACAATAATTCATATACTGTGCTAATTGACTCAGGGATACTAGAGCTTGCATTAGGCAATAGAAGATCTGTAACTTGCCCACTGATACCAATGTCAAATCAGTAGACACTGCCTTCATCATAGTTATGTAAAACATACCCTTATTACTTCACCTAACATGCTTTTATTTATTTGATGACTGGCATTGATGAATATGCAACATTCCATTGCTACTGCACCCCTAATATTGTGACTATTGTTTCCTTTCACTCTCAGCTCTAGATCAGATACAGTGGGGAATGCAAAAGTGATTCTGTTATGTACCACATGCTTCCTGGGATATGTGGTCAAGTTATAGATGGATGGGAATGTACTCCTGAGATTCCTTTAGCTCAGATAACCTTGAAATAGTAACCACTGTGGGGTACTGAATGCTGAGATCATATTGCTGGTTTTTAAATTGCACTTTTTTGGCAGGTCATTAAAATTTCAATCAAGTTGATTTTGCTGCCAATTACATGAAGGCAAACTGCTCTTTTAAAATCGTCTGAGGAAAGGAAAAGAATAAAGGAAAGGAAACAATTATTTTTGAAGGAAAACCGATTTGTAGGTGGAATTCTTGGAAAGTGTTCACCAGTATGTGTGGTAGTGCTGACCTAGCTTGCTACATTCAGTTACTGAGAAAATGGATGACCTTTCAACTGTTACACTGTGGGGTTATGTTCCCACAGTGTAGATCCTGCCATCTGTCTTCAGCAAAATGGAGAATAATCACATTGCATTGTCATTTTCTAGACTGGCCGAGTTACAAATGCAATTGTTTATTGGCAACCCTGTCCCAAGGCTGTATTTTGAATAAGTACTCTTTTAGGATTGATGCAAAGAAGACCAAAAAAGCATGTTTTTAGCCATATCTTAATTACTAACATCTTGGAACCTTAAAGCCATTTCAGAAATGCATTGCCATAATTTTCTCAACAGAAAATCTAGGCATCAAGACTATATTTTCCACCCATTGACTATGAATATGTAGAAATCAAGCCTTAACTTTAAGTACTTAATCTTTCACTCTTGAGATTTTTGCATATCTTATTGGTGTTATATAAATGATGAAAGTTCAAAAATTGTAAGGTTTGGAAACCCATGGTTTCACAAAGGATTCTCTTGTTTGAGAGATGCAACATTGTTACGAGAAATACCAATGAAAATTGCATTATTGCTTCTGAATGAAAATATATTCCTTGGGATTACGTGTGTACACTGTCAATTTCACACCACTTACTGGAAAGTGGATCCAACAGGAGCGAGTAACTCCAACAATACGAACAACTTTTTTTTTTATATGTAGTAAATCATCCCTAGGTGCTTCACTGGAGTATTATCAAACAAAATTTGATACCGAAGTACATGAAGAGATATTAAGGCAGATGACTTGGTCAAAGAGGTACATTTTAAGGAACATATCAAAAAAGGAAAGAGCAATGCAGAGGTTAAGGGAAGAAATTCCAGAGCTTAAGGCCTTAGCAACTGAAAGCAGAAACATCGATGGTGGAGCAATTAAAATCGGGGTAGCTCAAGGGGCCAGGATTTGAGGTGTGCAGATATCTCAGAGGGTTGTAAGACTTTAGAAGATTACACAGATAGGGAGGGGCGAAGTAATGGAGGGATTTGAAATCAAGGATGAGAATTTTAAAATCCAGGTGTTTGTTAACCAGGAGCCAGTGTAGGTCAGCGAGCATAGGGGTGATGAGTGAACAGGATTTGGTGCGAGTTGGGACACAGGCAGTAGAGCTTTGGATGACCTCAAGTTTACGCAGGGTAGAAAGTGGGAGGCTGACCAAGAGTGTGTTGAAATAGTCAAGTCTAAAGGTAACAAATCTCCAGCACAGATTTGTTAGTATGCAGAACAGAATGCTCAGGCTAATTAACTTGGTCTGATTTTGCTTTTTAAGTGAAGTATTTATTGATGTTTTACAATTGTTAAAGTTAGTGCGTTATTGTCTCTCTCAGAAATGTCTCAAAAGAGGTGATGAATCCATGTAATGAATTACGGTTAAAGTGCAGTAATGGTTATGTAGGCACATAGAAAAATCTTGCAACATCAGTGAGACAAAAAAAAGCAACAAATCCATTTTTAGTGGTGTTGACTGAGAGAGAAATATTTACCCGGGCACCAGGAGAACTCCCTGCGATTCAGATAGTGCCAGGGGATCATTTGTATTTACTTGAACTAGTGGTGTCTTTGTTTAGCATCTCCTATCAAAGATGGCACCACCAACGATGCAGCACTCCCTCAATGCTACACTTAAGTGTCAGCCTAGGCTATATTCTCAAGTTCTCTCGTGGGGCAAGCTTCTAGCTCTAAGGCATGAATAACGCCATCTGAGAATCTGACATTCCAAAATGAGCAGGTTTTCTTGACCGTTTCACTCAGCTCTGTGGTAATTATCTTTCCAGGCCCATAGCCGAAGCATTTCTGCAACTTGCTTAGGCCAGTGCCCTGGAATTCAGATGAATGTCATAGTACTAGCAACAATGAATAAACAGTCATACATCTACAGTTGTTGAAAGAAAGACTTAGATTTATATAGCGCCTCTCAAGCCCCCAAAATCCCAAAGTGCTTTACAAACAATGAAGTACTTTTTGAAGTGTAATCACTGTTGTAGGAGAAGCAGCCAATTTGTGCACAGCCAGGTTCCATAAGCCACAATGAGATAATAACCAGATAATCTGTTTTAGTGATGTTGGTTGACCGGGTCTCCCATCTTCTTCGAATAGTGTTGTGGGATCTTTTGCTTCCAGCTGAGAGGGCAAGTGGGGCCTTGGTTTAATGTCTCATCTGAAAAGCTGCTCTGCCGCACATGCCTCTTGTACCATTTCACAGACACTCATCCCGTGGCCTTTCTGAGTGGGTTGCCTGTTATTGCTGAATTAGGGACAATTGTGAAATTGACCAATTCATTTTACAAAGAGCCCATACAACCAGCAGGCAGAGAGGAGTTTCATCCCTTCATTCATGGCTGAACTTGAACACAGGTCCTAGTGGTTCTTGCAGTTTTATGTATAGTAAGCAGAAATCTCCAAAAATCAAAATTTGTTCAGTGCATTCATTTTTGCAATCTCATGCCATCCTTAGCTTGCACATTGTTCCCTGTTGAACAGCAGCACGCTTCAGTTGGGATGCTTGTATGAAATACAGTATTGTATTGATTTTATTCCTTGTCTGCACTTTCCCATCACGTGGCTATTCTACCATTCCAAGGTCCCACCTAATTTGCCAGTAAAATAACATTTCAATTGTTTGAGAGATCAGACAGTTATGTTAAAATTGCAGGAAATACTTCTCTGCGATCCTAACATTGTACTATATGAAAAGTCTGTACTAGCTTCTTGCATTCTGTACCTGTGTATCCCTGCTGACACACAGTATTGTTCTTTGTAGGTCATTTGCATATTCAACTGTTAAAGACAGACTGCCGACGATACTGACTAAGGTTATTGATACAGTGCATCGACATAAGGATACATTTTTTGAGGAACACGGACAGGTGAGTTGAACTATAACTGTACTAACCTGTTCAAAGATAATGTTGGAGAGGGTGCAGAGGAACTTTACCAGAATGGCACCAGGGCAATGAAACTTCAGTTATGTCAAGAGACTAGAGAAGCTGGAATTGTTCTTCAGGCAGAATGAAGAGGAAGGGAGGGAGCAGGGCAGAGAAAGTTAAGAGGAGATTTAATAGAGGTGTTCAAAATTATGAGGGGCTTTTATCAATTAGATAGGGAGAAACTTTCCAATTGCAGTCAGGTTGTTAACCAGAGGACATTTTTTAGACAATTTGCAAGAAACCCAAGAGGGAGATGAGAATTTTTTTAATGCATTAATTTGTTATAATTTGGAATGCCCTGCTTGAAAGAGTGATGGAAGCCAATTCAAGAATAACTTTCAAAAGGAAATTGGATATATACTTAAAGGAGAAATTTGCAGTGCTGTGGGAAAAGAGCAGGGGAGTGGGACTAATTGGATAGCTGTTTCAAAGAGTTGGTGCAGACATAATGAGTTGAATGGCCTCCTGTGCTGTATGATTCTATGATGACCTTTGAGATTGCAGTGCTTTCAGATGAGCTTGCTAAATTTTGTGAATTTTGAGAATAGGAGTTGATGATCTGCCACATGTGGTATTGAATCAAAACCTGTGAAAAATCAATAAGTAAAACAAGTGTAAATTTCAGTATTACAATATTAAAGTGTATAGTTGTTGATGCAGCAAGTCCAGGGTATTACTCTATTTCTGAGAAGTTACTTTAGTTTGCTTTTCTCAATGCTGATTGTTTTCACTTTTTTAAAGTTACTGTTTGGCAAAAACTTGGGTCAAGGCTTTGGGTAGATTGGCAGATTCTGTTGTTTGGAAATTAGTAGGTGTGGCTGGGTTTTCTGTACCCTAAGGTCCTACAAACGTTGAAATAACAGGTCATTTAGTCCATGTTGGTTTTTATTCTCCACGCTAGCCTCTCTAATTATCTCTTCCACCCTACCCCTATACCCACTATTCCTTTCTCCTTCATGTATACTTTAAATCGTCCCTTAAGTGTATCAATCCTATTTACTTCAACCACTCCATGTGGCAAGGAGTTCCACGTTCTCACCACTCTTGAGATGAATGGCCAAACTATTTATTTTGGTTGAGATAGAATTGTATGCAATGTACGATAAAGGGTTCTTTTTCTGATTGGTGGAATGCGACAAGTGGTCACTGGGATGATCAGGGATCTCTTATGGTGCCTCAGCATTTCACCATACATATCAGTGACTTGGATGAAAGAATAGGGAGTTGTATGTCCAAGTTTGCAGATGACACAGTAAGTTGTGTGCTTGGGAGGAGGAAGTAACAAATGGACATAGACTAAACAAATGGGCAAAGCTATGCCAAGTGTAGTTCAATGATGGGAAGTGTGTGATTATCCACTTTTGATCTGAGAAAGACAAATTGGAATATTTTCTTAATGGTGAGGGACTACCAGCTGTGAAGGAGTAAGGAGATTTAGGTGTCTAACTTGCTAAAAGCTGGTCCACAGGTACAAAAAGTAATCAAAAAGACTAATGGAATGTTGACTTTAACACAAAGGGACTGCAATTCAAAAGTGAGGAAGGGTTGCTTCAATTGTATAGAACCACAGTCAGGTCGCATCTAGAGTACTGCATTCAGGTTTCGGCACTGAACCTCAGGAAAGATAAAATGGCCTTGAAAGGGGTACAGTAAAGGTCTGCAAAGGAAACAACTGAGCCCGAAAGCCGGACCCGGAAGTGCGACCTCACCCGATGCGAACCTGACACATGCTGCCGGGTCCGGTCAGGTTGGGTAGCAGGCCTTTACCCATGTACTGATGTAAAGGCCCGCTACCCGACCCCGGCGACATGTGTCGGGTTTGGGTCGGGTCACACTTCCAGGTCCGGCATTCGGGCTCGGTCGGGTTTCCTTTGCAGACCTTTAGGGTACAGGGCAAATTCACCAGAATTATACTAGGTTTTAAGAGTTAACTCAAGTGGACGGGTTGCATAAACCTGTCTTGTATTCCCATGAATTTAGAAGCTTTAGGGATGATCTTAGCGAAGTTTTTGAAATTATTAAGGGATTCAATGGTCGATACAAATAAAGTATTTCTTGTGTTGAAAGAATCCAGAACAAGAGGTCATACTCTTAAAATTAGAGCAAAGCCATTTAGAAGTGAAACCAAGAAGCACTTTTTTGCACAAAGGGTAGTGGAAATCTGGAACTTGATTCCCCAAAAGGTTGTGGAAGGTGGATCGGTTGAAATTTTCAAAACTGAAATTGGTTGACTTTTGTCAGGTAATGATATTGAGGGATAAGGAGACAATGTAGGTAAATGGAGTTGAGGTACAGCTCAGCTATGTTCTAATTGAATGGTGGAATGGATTTGATGTTCTGATGCTACATTTCTGTGAATGTTGGCCAGGATACCCTGCTGTTCTTCAAATAGGTCGATGGGCTCTTTTACATCCTCCTGAGCAAGCAGTTTAATGTCTCATCTGCAAGATGGCACCTCTGACAGTGCAGCACTGAAGGGTCAGCCAAGATTTTTTGCTCAATTGCTGGAGCAGGGCTTGAACCTTCTGACTATTATAAAGAGTATTAGCACAGAGCTAGGCTGATATTCAAAATTGAATAATGGGATTTGGGTACAGAGGCCTTTTTCTTGCCCTTCTCTAATATCAGGAAATCTTTGGAGCCAATAAAGCACAGCAAGTATCCCAACAGGGATAATAAATGAGCATTAATGTGTTACGACCAAGGCAGGAGTAATGCACTGTTAATTCAGTCCCACTACTCCACTGGTCACAGCATATCAAGAAAGTTTTTCCACCTACAAAGAATAGCCAAATTAGACACTCTGTTTGTCCCCCAGAATAATACATACCAAACCAGGTTTCTTTAAACAACAACGACATTAACTATTTGTTCAAAAAGATATAATAGGTCTTAATTACTAACTAGAAAAATCTATATATATATGAAAAACTCCTTAATTCCTTAACCCTCATGCGCACACACATACATTCCAAAAAAAACGGATAACCGGGGGAAAAAGGATTTTGGTTTACAACTGTTTCTTAGGAATAGAAGGAATAATAAAAATTGATTGTTCATCACGTTCTGGTAGGATGGTTTCGGTATGGTCAGGTGTCCCAGAGTCGAATAGTCAGATGCCACTCGAAGTCACTCCAGGCAAGGTTGATAAACAGTCTGTGATGGGTAGGCGTTCACGGCAATTTAACTTCAGCATAGGTCTTTCATCAGGGGTGTAGCAACAAGCCTGATTAAGTCAGCAGCAGTCCACCAGTAGAAGAATTCTTCAGATTTCGGGATTTCTTAGAGCACAGGAGGCTGCAGGAACCACATTGGATGCAGGGTTTCTTCTCGAGATGTAGGATTCCTTTACAGAGAGAGGTAACACTTTTCTGGGACTTCCTTGTTCAAGGCAGGTCAAAGCAAAGATTTCAAATGCCTGCTCTTTATCCAACTCACTGGCTTTTTAAAGGGTCCAAAGTGAAGAAAAAAAACTTCCTGAACATGGTCACATGTCCAAAGACAGTGTCTCTTGTCATTCAAAAAAAACTACTCTGAGGAAGGCCAAACTCCTGTGGTTTCCTTGAAATTGCCTGTTTTCCTGTCCTTGTACAAGTTCAACTTCCTTTCAAAACATTGCAGAAATTCCAACTATTTGCCGGTGTCCAAGTCTACTGAAATTCCTTTTTTCAGTTTTTTAAACACACAGAAGTCTGAGATTTAGTACAAAAATAAAACCTTTTATAACAAATGTAACACTTAAAGTAAAAAAAAAAGGAATTAGTTTGTTTAAAAAAGAATATTGAAGATTATGGGGACCAAACAGGACAGTGAGATTAGATTGGGAGGCTCATTGAGGAAAACAAATAATACTTACTTGATGGACCAAACGCCATTTTCCTATTGTACTGTGTGGTTCATTTGTAATAGGTTACTTATAGCAGTTGAATCCATATACCATCATAAGTTATCAACTCATTTGTGTGTGGAGTGAACAGGTTTTGCTAGAAATGGGAAAAATATGTATTAAGTTTTAAAAGTACCATATCTAAATGTTAGATTTTTTATTTTGTTATGTATTACACAAAGAAAAACATGTTAATTAGTGATGATTTTGTTTGAATGTACCTAAGATGATGATGCGTATTTTTCTAGGAAGGTGTTGAGGCAGAAAAAAGAGCCATCTCCCTCATGTCTAAGTTACGAAATGAGTTGCAAACTGACAAGCCAGCACTACCTCTTACAGATGGATTACCTGATGCTGGCCTGTGGAATGAATACCTAGAACAACAACAGGCGCGACTGGATACAGATGAAAACCCTAGCTGGTTTAAATCATCCTGGTTGTACATGGAGTGTTACATGTACCGCAGGATTCAGGAATCACTACAGCTCAAGTGAGTGAAGCAATTTGTTAAAAACAAATTTAAAACTTTTTTAAAAATCTAATTGGTTCATAAATTTGCAATGAAAGAAATTGTCTATAATATAATCTAGAATTGCAATTGTATGTTGTCTTTACAATACTTTTTTTTATAGTTTTATAAACTTGTTCTCCCCTTTTAAATATTTGTGCATATGAATCCCTAAGTCTTTCTGCTCCTCTACTTCTAAAGTTTTGCCATTGAGTATGTACATGCTCTTCTTCTTCTTCCCTAAATGTATCACCTTTTCTTTCTATGCATTAAATTTCATCTGACATTGATTTACCCAATCTACTAACCCATCTATGCTCCTAAAGCCATGTCTGGTTCTCTGAACCATGAACCCCAATTTTGTGGCATTTGCACATTTTGATATTGTGTCCCTGTAATTCCTCAGTATTCTCATCCTCATACTAAAATCCCTTCAAGGCCTCGCCCCTCCTTAACTCTGCAATCATATCTAGCTCTGCAGCCTTTTGAGAACTTTATGTTCCTTCAACTCTGGTCTCTTGTGCCCCCACGTTCTTCACCCACCATTACCTAAGCTCTAAGTTCTGGAATTCCCTCTCTGTGCTTTTTACCTCTTCACCTATTGTCTGTCATTTAAGACCCTCCTTAAAACCCTTCTCATTGACCAAGCATTTAGTCACCTGCTCTAATATTTCCTTTGGCTCAGTATTAATGTTTGTCTGAATCCGTTCCCTAGCTACCGACTCCATTCTTCTCCCTAGCAATAGTCTGAGATTAAGCCAGTCTGTTCGCAACCTTGGTGTCACATTTGACTCCGAGATGAGCTTCCGACCTCATACTTGTGCCATCACTAAAACTGCCTATTTTCACCTCCATAACATCTCCTGATTTCGCCCCTGTCTCATCTGCTGTGCTGCTGAAACTCACATTCATGCCTTTGTTACCTCTAGACTTGACTATTCCAACGCACTCTTGGCTGGTCTCCCACATTCTACTCTCTGTAAACTTGAGGTCAGTCAAGACTCTGCTGCCTGTATCTTAACTCACACCAAGTCCCATTCCCCTATCACCCCTATTCTCACTGCCCTACATTGGCTTCTGGTCAAGCAACATCTTGATTTTAAAATTATCATCCTTCTGTTTTCAAATCCCTCACTGGCCACGCCCCTCCCTAGCTCAGTAATCTCCTCCAGCCCCACAGTCCTTCAAGATATTGGCACTCCTCTAATTCTAGCCTCTTGTGCATCCCCGATTTTAATTGCTCCACCGTTGGTGGCCACGTCTTCAGTTGCCTAGGCCCTAAATTCTGAAACATCTTCCCTACACCTCTCCACCTCTTTCCTTTAAGACACTTCATAAAACCTACCTTTTTGACCAAGCTTTTAGCCATTGTGGCTGGGTGTCACACTTTGTTTTATAATGCTCTTGTAAAGTGCCTTGGGACCTTTTATTACATTAAAGGTGCTATATAAATATAAGTTGTTGATTGTGAAGCGCTTTCGGATTCTTTTTGTTAATGATGTATATAAATGTAAGTTTTTATTTTTGTCTGAACAATTATGCAAGAGATCATCTAGAATCGATGATGTTAAATACCAAGAAATTTTTGGACTTCAAACTGTAAAATCTACACAACTTAATTTATTTTTCTCTTTTTTGTGTTGCAGCCCTCCCATGTGTGATTTTGATGTATTTAATGAGGCAAAGACCCAAAGCTTCTTTGAGTCACAGCAGGCTATCATTGCTATGTGCACCTACTTTCTTGAAATAAATGAGAAAATAGAAGGTTTTGGGGATACTCAGCTCAAAGCTGAGTTTCTGCTGCTCCTGCAGGTAGACCTTAAAAAAATAATGCTGTACTCCATGTGTGGTTGCCTTTAAGGTTTAATGCCGTCTGATAGTAGGACTTTTTCACAGCTACAATACAATAATTGACCCATGATTCACTTGGGACTACTGTCCTTCGTATTTATTACTCAGTGCCACACACAAACAGTAAGATGAAGTTTTTTAATCAATACAGAAGAAAGATGTTTGAATATTTCCTTGTTTTCATTCATCAGCCACTAGATGGCTTCAATGTAAAACATCCTTGGTAGTATCAGCTTCTAAGTTTCATTTTAATACACAGTTGAGATAAACAAATCCTCACTAACACCAAGCCTGCAGTATAGCTGGAAATGTAACAGAAAAGAACAAAAAAAAATGTTGTGCACTCAGAAGTACCTGTTTGGGGAAGCCATGTGACTGAGTGTTTATGAAGTTACGGTTAATGTTGTTGCAGATGCACTACAACAACCAACTGGATGTTTAATCTTTGTACACTCAGTCATTCATATTGTTTTCTTGAGGTAAAGGGAGACATTGTAAATGCATCTTAATATTATCATTCGTGAAGATTGTGTCCATCCATGTACATCCATTTACAGACCTCGCCTTGTTGCGCAATAACCTTATGATTATTAATGTATTATTGGTTACTTGATTAACAGGGATCAGCCAGACTTTCCCTACCTCTGTGCTCAAGGTATCTGCTAGAGATGCTACAGGCAGATCAAAAAAGTAAAAAAAAAGAACAGTGTGAAAACAGACGAGATGCATTAGGTTACAGCAATGAAAATGCTTTGCACCAAAAGTTCTGATGCATTTTTAGTTTGTATTTGAAATTTAGAAAATACACTTTGTATTCCATAAAGCAGTTGCAGTCAGTCATATGACTAGTGCAGTCTGGCCCTTGGCCTATTGTGCCCATTGCTGATGTCTCTAGATTTGAATTTCGTTTTGTCAGATAACTCAAATTTCCACATAAAATGCCAGCTCCCAGGCTGTTTAAAACAGTTAACAATCAATAAATTATTTATGCACACTGCTGACATCAGTCATCTTTTGTAGTTTGGGGAACTACATGACAAATCAGCAAAAGACGCTTTACTCTTCAACTTCCATTTGAAATCAAGAACTTTTGATGTATCTTATTTTCTTAAAATAAGCGGCATGAGTAACACACTATTACAAATGGGATTGATAACTCTGTATGTAGTTATCAAAATAATGAAATACTCTGAGGCAGTTTGTCTTCATGGCCTGCATTGGTGCATTCAGTGGAGCCTTGACGTTTAACTTGATGTTCCCATTGATTTATGTGTATCTCAAGTTGCTGATACTAACAAATCTTTGGTGTTCTGAATTAAGATTTATCGAACAGTGCAAAGCGCAACACTTAGCAAATCGCCCAGGCCCAGAAAATTCAAATAGACAAACCAGTAAATAAAAAATCTAAACACAAAAGGACTGATTTACTTGGGTTTCTAGGGTCAGATTGCCAGGGGTTTTGGGCCATATATGACCCACTAGCTACCGTTTGGACACCCTTCTATGGAATTCTTTAGTTCTTGTGTCACATAGGAATGCTACCTGTAGGGGAGGAGGTAAAGTTTCAACCAATGCTCTTTTAAGGTGTCCAAAGTCCAATTATAATGTCGATCATTTTTCAAAAGGATTAGGATGAGTGGAATGTCCATTTGTAGTGCTTATGATTTACATGTCACTCATATTTCTTAAAAAGTCACGGCAAGACGTCTGCAATGTTCAAAATTGATTTTTTTTTCTGAACCTTTCCTTATTACAATATTCAGATTTAAAAAAAAACATTTGGATGCTGATTTTATGTCATGCACTGTCATCTTTTCTTCATGTTGTACTATAAGAAATCAAGGTTCACCGTATCGTTTCTATTTGTTCCCGTAATCTTGGGCAGGAAGTAGACATTTCTTAATGTGGAAAATAAGGTTTTTGGAGTCATTCTGGACACTGTGTCAACATTTTAATTTCCTGTGCTGTGAAAAGATAATCTTGATAGCTTATGATTTTTTTAAAATCTAGATTGCACTGTGGGGAAACAGATGTGACCTTTCCATTTCTGCTGGCCAGGACAACTCTCAGAAGTTCAATCCTTTAACTTCCCTGGAATCTTTGAAGCCTTTCATCCTGATAGATGATTCTGAATTTGTTTGGGAGCTCCTCATTAATAATAAGAAAAACAAAATCTCAGAAAATGCATGCACCCGAGTAGATATTGTCCTTGACAATTCTGGATTTGAGCTGGCGACTGACTTGATGCTAGCAAATTTTCTCATTGCTTCTCGACTAGCTGATGTGATTCACTTTCATGGCAAAAGCATACCTTGGTTTGTTTCTGATACAACCAAGAAAGATTTTGATTGGACTTTAAAGAAGATGCTGACAGCCAATCACATGCAGATGTCCAGGTGTGGTGTGATGTGGGAAAAGAATGTTAAGAAAGGTATTTGGATTTATCATGATCACCCTTTCTGGACCCTCCCTCACGAGTTTTGTGACATGCCTCTGGTTGCAGATAATCTGTATGCTGAATTACAGAAGTCAAACTTAATTTTTTTTAAGGGAGACCTGAATTATAGGAAACTAACAGGAGACAGGAAATGGAGCTATACGGTTTCTTTTGACACTGCTCTATGCGGGTTTCAACCCGCACCACTTTGTAGCTTGCGAACTCTGAAAGCTGATGTTCAGGTTGGCTTAAAGCCTGGACAAGGTGAGCAACTGGCGGTCTCCGATACTGACTGGATGATCAGTGGACGTTATGCCATTATTCAGTTCAGTAACCCCTACCGAAAATAACACTTACAAATCTACTGATGTACATCAGCAAGTCTATCTGGCTGGATCATGGGCTCCTGTATAACAGTTAGCATGTTGCTTTAAAGTTTACAAAATACATACTGATCTTAAGCATGTGATGGTCTGAAATTTCTCTAATTTAACTTTGAGGGGGACGTTTTCAGGAATATTTGTTGGAAATGATGACAAAATTCACTCTTCACTGAATTATAATTTTCAAGTGTGTGGATCTTAACATTGAAAATTATGAACTTATACAATTTATAACAATCTATAGTATTGCCAGCCTTTTGTTCAGTACTCTCAAGTGCTAGGACATTAATCTACAGAAAACAAAATGTCTTTATGTTAAAGTGAAATGTTGCCGTAATGTTGCTAATATAAACTTAACAATGGATCACCTTAATGTCAGTTACCAGTTACTTGTGAAGTACATGTTCATTCTTGATTAAAATGGTTGCTAGAGTTGATATGGCATTTAATGCTTTCAGTTCAAGCATTTTTGTGGACCTTTTATCAGATACAGTAGCAACATACAAGCAATTATTCAAATAGAATGAGAGTGAAATGCTTTGTATGTGAACTGCTAAATGACTCATAAAATGTATCACCATACATACCTGTTCCAGCATGTGACACTATGGGGTGGTTTTAACCTGTCCAGCCCTGTGGGAAACTGGCATGACCAGATCAGCCGCTCATTTTGCACACTTCGATTTTACTTTTCACTAAGTTCAATGGAAAGTAAAAATGGGCAGCTGATCCAATCATGTCAGTTATCTACCAGGTGGGTTAGGTTAAAGTTACTCTTTGTCACACTGCTTATGCCAAGCTGGAGATCTGAGAATCATTTGGATCACAAATGTGTTAAATTTTCAAGATACCGCTTTAAACAAGACAGTGGCTTACCGTTCGCTATAACACACCAAATTTACTGAAGCGATATATCACATGATTGACACAAGGTAATCTGAGATCTTACTGCTATTGCAAGATGCATGATCTCTCAGATCTAATATTTGTGAAGCTATTGAACTAATTTACAAAACTAGTTTAAAATCAAATGAATTTTGTGCTTCTCTCCTGAACATTGTCGCAGGATATAAATAACTGATTTAAAAAAATATATAACATGATGCACATTAAAAAAATCCAGTTCTGAAAAAAGTTCTCAATGTAATAAAAAACCCCTGTTCCATCTTAAAATACCTTTCTTACACATAGGTTTCCTGCCTTCACAGGGGCCTTGGGCAGCCGTCTGTTATTTTTGCAGTGCTTGAAGCTGGGCACTTCTGCAGGAGTTTGGAGCCTGTGGCAGTTAAATGCCAATTTTCAGCTAGGTAAAATTATTTAAAATAACTTTTATTCGTAACTGATAAAAGGATTGACTACTTACAGTGGACAGCCTTCGACCTCATACCAGCCAAAAGTCAAGGCTGCCAGTCTAACCTATTCCTGCATGCTTTCTGCCCTGGCCAAATCACTAAGTTCAATGGAAAGTAAAAATGGGCAGCTGATCCAATCATGTCAGTTATCTACCAGGTGGGTTAGGTTAAAGTTACTCTTTGTCACACTGCTTATGCCAAGCTGGAGATCTGAGAGGGCGGCACAGTGGCGCAGTGGTTAGCACCGCAGCCTCACAGCTCCAGGGACCTGGGTTCGATTCTGGGTACTGCCTGTGTGGAGTTTGCAAGTTCTCCCTGTGTCTGCGTGGGTTTTTTCCGGGTGCTCCGGTTTCCTCCCACAAGCCAAAAGACTTGCAGGTTAGTAGGTAAATTGGCCATTATAAATTGTCACTAGTATAGGTAGGTGGTAGGGAAATATAGGGACAGGTGGGGATGTGGTAGGAATATGGGATTAGTGTAGGATTAGTATAAATGGGTGGTTGATGGTTGGCACAGACTCGGTGGGCCGAAGGGCCTGTTTCAGTGCTGTATATCTAATCTAAATCAGTCTATATTTCTGCTATGTAAAGAATTGCGGACTTGATTCTAAAATAGGATTCTGTCATTAGCTGAGACTTAACTGCATTTGATACATTAACTACAGCTGCCCATTTCCAAACGAAAGCTTTCCTTTTTCTTTGCTATGTGTTGTCTTCACTGAATTATAATTTTCAAGTGTGCAGATTTTAACATTGAAAATTATGAACGTACACAATTTATAACAATCTTATAGTATTGCCAGCTTTTTGTTCGGTACTCTCAAGTGCTAGGACATGGAGGCTAAACATGACTCTTAAATATAAATCCCTCAGACTATTTTGTTAGCTCACTATGCAGTTGAACTATTGGCCTGGATTTTGCTGTCAGCGGTGAAGTGACAGCACTTGCCACTGACCTCAAAGAAAGCTGTCCACAAAGATCAAGTGATCTATGTGGCATGGATTTCAGCTTTCCTGACATTACTTTGAATCTGGTGCCAATTCTGGCAAAACCTTTCTTTCCTGAAATCCATGTTTCTCACTCTCTGCCTCCCTCCCTCTTTTTAAACCCCTTCGTCCTTCTACCCCTTCCTGTCATTAGAATGTAAGAACATAAGAAATAGGAGCAGGCTCATCGCGCCTGCTCTGCTATTATCTAGTAAAGCTTACTTGAACTGCCTCTAAAGCAAGTATATCCTTCCTTAGGTACAGAGACCAAAACTGTACACATTACTCCAGGTGTGGTCTCACCAAAGCCCTTTACAATTGCAGCAAGATTTTGTTACTCGTGTGTGCTCCAATCCCCTTGCAATAAAGGACAACATGCCATTTGCCTTTCTAATTGCACCTATATGTTAACTTTCTGTGATTTGTGCACAAGGACAACCAAATCCATCTGAACACTAATATTTGATAGTTTATCACCAGTTATAAAAAATTTGTTTTCCTATTCCTACTACAGTGAATGGCCTCACATTTTTCCACAGTATATTCCTTCTGCCACTTTTTTGCCCACTGGCTTGGCCTGTCCATGTCACTTTTCAGTCTCTGTATCCTCCTCACAGCTTACTTTCCCACCTAGCTTTGTGTCATCAGCAAACTTGGATACATTACACTCAATCCCTTCATCTAAGTCATTAATATAGATTATAAATAGCTGAGGCTCTGGCACTGATCCTTGCGGCACTCCACTAGTACCAGCTTACCAAGTTGAAAATGACACAAATGTTCCGACTCTCTGTTCTTTATCAATCCTATATCCGTGCTAATATATTATCGCTAACCCCATGAGGGTTGGAGTTAATATTGGAGGAAGCATAAAATTGCAAATAGATGCTGTTAGACTAATTGAATGTGGCAGATGGATTTCAATGTGGGAAGATGTGAGGTTTGGACCTAAAAAGGATAAAACAGCATACTTTTTAAATGTCTAGAAACAATTGAAGTCCAAAGAGACTTGGGGGTGGTCCCTATGAGTGCAGAGTAAATTTACCAAAAGATACCTGGCCCCCAAGGGCTAAATTGCAAGGGGAGATTACATAAACTAACATTGTATTCCCTAGACTTTAGAAATGTAAGGGATAATTTGAATGAAGTTTAAGATATTAAGAGGAACTGGTGAGAAACTATTTCTGTTGGTTGGGGAATTCATGGACTAGGGGGAATAGTGTAAAAGTTAGCGGCAGACCTTTCAGGAATGAAGTTAAGAAACACTTCTACACAGAAAGGGTGATTATAGTTTGGAACTCTATTTGGCAAATGACAATTGAAGCTATGTCAATTGTTAATTTTAAGTCTGAGACTGATAGATTTTTGTTAACCAAAGATGTTGAGGGATATGGGGCAAAGGCCTATATATGGAGTTAGGTCACAGATCAGCCATGATCTCATTGAAAGGCGGAACAGGCTAGAGGGGTGAAATGGCCCACACCTGCCCCTATATTCCTAGCTGACACTGAGAAACATACAGGCCATATAATAGCAGACTACTGCGAATTGTTCCCTTTTACGCGTTGCGTATGGAACATGCTCTGCTCCATTGCAGCCCGATATAGGACTGTACACGGCAGATTTGTGTTCCATCAAACACTCCCAGAGTACATACAACACAGGTTAGAGTCAGCGAAAAGTTTTCTGTACACTGTCCCCTCAAACTCTTGACGGCAGGTACATGGCTTAGATATAAAAATCCTTTTATATGCTCTCTTGGTCACTCTCCCTCTTTCTAGAGTCCTTTGTCCTTCTGTTCCTTTCTGTCATAAAAACATAAGAAATAGGAGCAGGAGTAGTCCCTCATGCCTGCTCTGCAATTATATAGTGCATCCAAGGATGCTAAGAGAAGTAAGGGTGGAAATTGCAGAGGTACTGACCATAATCTTCCATAGATATGGAGGTGGTGACAGAGAACTGGAGAATTGAAAATGTTATACCAAACTACAGGCCAATCAGTTTAATCTCAGTGGTGGGAACAATAATCTGGGGCAAAGTTAACAGTCGCTTAGACAAATGTGGATTAATTAAGGCAAGCCAGCATGGATTTGTTAAAGGCAAATCATGTCTAACTAACTTAATTGAGTTCTTTTAATGAGGTAACAGACTGGGTTGATGAGGGCAATGCAGTTGATGTGGTATACATGAACTTGTATAAGGCTTTTGATGAGGTGCCACATAATAGGCTTGCCAGCAATGTTGAAGCCCACAGAATAAAAGGAACAGTGGCAGCATAGATACAAAGTTGCAGAGTGACAGGAAACAGTAGTCGTGAACATTTGTTTTTCAGACTGGAGGAAGATATACAGTGGTGTTCCTCAGGAATTGCTACTAGGACCACTGCTTTTCTTAAGGTTTATTAAAATAACATATACTAGGGTGTACAGGGTACAATTTCAAAAATTGCAAATGTCACAAAACCTCAAAGAAAAGTGAGCTGTGAGGAGGATTGTCATAGACTTCAAAAGGACATAAACAGGCTGGTGGAATGGGCAGCCTGTGACAGATGAAATTTAATGCAGAGAAGTGCAAAGTGATATATTTTGGTAGGAAGAATGAAGACGCAATATAAAGGGCATAATTCTGAAATGGGTGCAGGAACAGAGAGACCTTGGGGTATATGTGCACAAATTGCTGTAGGTGGCAGGGCAGGTTTAGAAAGTGTTTAAAAAGGCATATTGGATCCTGGGCTTCATAAATAGAGGTATAGAGTACAAAAGCAAGGAAGCTATGATGAACTTTTATAAAACAGTAGTTCGGCCTCAACTGGATTGTTGTGCATAATTTCTGGGCACCCCACTTTAGGAAAGATGTGAAGCCTTTAGAGAGGATGCAGAAAAGATTTATGAGAAATGTGCCAGAGATCAAAATGAGGTGTCAACCTGGTGCAGTTACTACACAGGATTACATGCATGCTAAACAGCAGAAGCAGCATATGATAGACAGAGCAAAGTGATCTCTCAATTCTCAACCAATGGATCATATCAAAGCTCTGTGGTGGATAATTAAACAACTAATGGGCGGAGAAGGCTCCACAAATATCTCCGTCCTTAATGATGGCAGAAGCCCAGCCCATCAGTGCAAAAGACAAGGTTGAAGCATTGCAACTATATTCAGCCAGAAGTGTCCAGTGGATGATCCATCTCAGCCTCCTCCTGAGGCCCCAGCATCACAGATGCCAGTCTTCAGCTAATTCGATTCAGTTCACATGATATCAAGAAACGCCTGAAGGCACTGGATACAGCAAAGGCTATGGGCCCTGACAACATCCTGATTGTAGTACTGAAGACTTGTGCTCCAGACCAGCCATGCTCTAGCCAGGCTGTTCCAGTACAACTACAACACTGGCATCTACCCGACAATGTGGAAAATTGCCCAGGTATGTCCCGTCCACAAAAAGCAGGACAAATCCAATTACCGCCCCATCAGTCTACTCTCAATCATCAGCAGAGTGATGGAGGGTGTCATTGACAGTGCTAACAAGTTGTACTTATTCAGCAATAACCTGCTCATAAATGCTCAATTTGGGTTCCGCCAGTGGCACTTGGTTCCAGACCTCATTACAACCATGGTCCAAGCTTAGGCAAACAGCTGAATTCCAGAGGTGAGGTGCCAGACTCGGAGGGCGGAGTTCCGGACCGGTAAGTATAAAAAACTTACCTCGGAGCGGACTCGGAGGGCGGAGTTCCGGACCGGTAAGTATAAAAAACTTACCTCGGAGCGGACTCGGAGGGCGGAGTTCCGGACCAGTAAGTATAAAAAACTTACCTCGGAGATTCTCGGAGCAGGCTCAGAGGGCGGAGTTCCAGACCGGTAAGTATAAAAAACTTACTTCGGGGATTCTCGGAGCAGGCTCGGAGGGCGGAGTTCCGGACTGGTAAGTTACATCGGGTGGGGGGGGGAAAACTGAAAAGTGATGTCACAGGAAAGCCTGATTGGCTGGTAGGGAATCTGTACCGAATTTGAAAATAAAACTGATAAAAATTGATTAAAACACTAATTAACTAATTAATAAGTAGAGTAACTAAACCAGAGGGAGGAGATTACTGTATTTAGATAGCATTTAGTATTTATTGTAGAAATCTAGCACTAGGGACCATATAGTCAAGTGTATCATAATTTAGTAAAGATTTAAGAAGTATTTATTTTATATTAATTAACTAATTAGTGCTAGAAATGTCAGTTAGAGGGGTGAAGTGCTTCACCTGTAAGATGTGGGAGGTCCGTGCCGCTTCCAGCGTTCCGGGCAACTACATCTGCAGGAAGTGTACCCAGTTGCAGCTCCTCACAGACCGCATGGATCGGTTGGAGCGGCAACTGGATGCACTTGGGAGCATGCAGGTGGCGGAAAGCGTCATAGACAGGAGTTTTAGAGAAGTGGTTACACCCAAGTTGCAGGCAGGTAGATGGGTGACCGCTAGAAGGGGCAGGCAGTCAGTGCAAGAATCCCCTGTGGCTATCCCCCTCTCTAACAAGTATACCGTTTTGGATACTGTTGGGGGGGATGGCCTATCAGGGGAAAACAGCAGCAGCCAGAGCAGTGGCACCACGGCTGGCACTGTTGTTCAGCAGGGAGGGACAAAGCGCAGAAGAGCAATAGTTATAGGGGACTCTATAGTCAGGGGCACAGATAGGCGCTTCTGTGGACGTGAAAGAGACTCCAGGATGGTATGTTGCCTCCCTGGTGCCAGAGTCAAGGATGTCTCTGAACGGACAGGGGGCATTCTGAAGGGGGAGGGTGAACAGCCAGAGGTTGTGGTACCAATGACATAGGCAGAAAAAGTGATGAGGTCCTGCAGGGGGAGTTTAGGGAGTTAGGTAGAAAGTTAAAAGACAGGACCTCTAGGGTTGTAATCTCGGGATTACTCTCTGTGCCACGTGCCAGTGAGGCTAGAAATAGGAAGATAGCGCAGCTAAACATGTGGCTGAGCAGCTGGTGTAGAAGGGAGGGTTTCAGATATCTGGACCATTGGGCTCTCTTCAGGGACAGATGGGACCTGTACAAGAAGGACGGGTTGCATCTAAACTAGAAGGGTACTAATATCCTGGCTTCAAGGTTTGCCAGCGTCACTCGGGAGGGTTTAAACTAGTGTGGCAGGGGGGTGGGAACCAGAGCAGTAG
This sequence comes from Heterodontus francisci, assembly GCF_036365525.1. Taxonomy (NCBI): domain Eukaryota; kingdom Metazoa; phylum Chordata; class Chondrichthyes; order Heterodontiformes; family Heterodontidae; genus Heterodontus; species Heterodontus francisci. The sequence continues at coordinate 19,322,749 of NC_090383.1, read as the reverse complement.
GACAGCTAGTGAAGTAAATGAGGAGGACATAGTAAATAAGGCCAGTAGGACTAACAGGAAGAGCAGGCAGGGAGATGTTGCTGAGCACAGCGCGACTGGTGGTCTGAAGTACATTTGTTTCAATGCGGGAAGTATAACGGGTAAGGCAGATGAACTTAGAGCTTGGATTAGTACTTGGAAATATGATGTTGTTGCTATTACAGAGACTTGGTTGAGGGAAGGGCAGGATTGGCAGCTAAATGTTCCAGGATTTAGAAGCTTCAGGCGGGATAGAGGGGGATGTAAAAGGGGTGGGGGAGTTGCATTACTTGTTAAGGAGAATATCACAGCTGTACTGCGGGAGGACACCTCGGAGGGGTCTTGCAGCGAGGCAATATGGGTGGAGCTCAGGAATAGGAAGGGTGCAGTCACGCTGTTGGGGGTTTACTACAGGCCTCCCAACAGCCAGCGGGAGGTAGAGGAGCAGATATGAGGACAGATTTTGGAAAGATGTAAAGGTAACAGGGTTGTGGTGGTGAGTGATTTTTTAACTTCCCCAATATTGACTGGGAGTCACTTAGTGCTTGGGGCTTGGATGGGGCAGAATTTGTGAGGAGCATCCAGGAGGTCTTCTTGAAACAGTATGTAGATAGTCCAACTAGGGATGGGGCCATTCTGGACCTGGTATTGGGGAATGAGCCCGGCCAGGTGGTCGAAGTTTCAGTGGGGGAGCATTTCGGGAACAGTGACCATAATTCCATAAGTTTTAAGGTACTTGTGGATAAGGATAAGAGTAGTCCTTGGGTGAAGGTGCTAAATTGGGGGAAGGCTAATTATAACAATATTAGGCAGGAACTGAAGAATTTAGATTGGGGGGTGCTGTTTGAGGGTAAATCAACATCTGACATGTGGGAGCCTTTCAAACGTCAGCTGATTAGAATCCAGGACCAGCATGTTCCTGTGAGGAAGAAAGATAAGTTTGACAAGTTTCGGGAAGCTTGGATAACACGGGATATTGTGAGCCTAGTCAAAAAGAAAAAGGAAGCATTTGTAAGGGCTGGAAGGCTAGGAACAGATGAAGCACTTGAGGAATATAAAGACAGTAGGAAGGAACTTAAGCAAGGAGTTAGGAGGGCTAAAAGGGGTCATGAAAAGTCATTGGCTTTTTATACATATATAAAGAGCAAGAGGGTAACCAGGGAAAGGGTTGGCCCACTCAAGGACAGAGATGGGAATCTATGTGTGGAGCCAGAGGAAATGGGCGAGTTGCTAAATGAGTACTTTGCATCAGTATTCACCAAAGAGAAGAACTTGTTGGATGATGAGCCTAGGGAAGGGAGTGCAGATAGTCTCAGTCATCTCATTATCAAAAAGGAGGAGGTGTTGGGTGTCTTGCAAAGCATTAAGGTAGATAAGTCCCCAGGGCCTGATGGGATCTACCCTAGAATAGTGAGGGAGGCAAGGGAGGAAATTGCTGGGGCCTTGACAGAAATCTATGCATCCTCATTGGCTACAGGTGAGGTCCCAGAGGACTGGAGAATAGCCAATGTTGTGCCTTTGTTTAAGAAGGGTGGCAAGGATAATCCAGGAAATTATAGGCCAGTGAGTCTTATGTCAGTGGTAGGGAAATTATTAGTGAGGATTCTTCGGGACAGGATTTACTCCCATTTGGAAACAAACGAACTTATTAGCGAGAGACAGCATGGTTTTGTGAAGGGGAGGTCGTATCTTACTAATTTGATTGAGTTTTTTGAGGAAGTGACGAAGATGATTGATGAGGGAAGGGCGGTGGATGTTGTCTATATGGACTTTAGTAAAGCCTTTGATAAGGTCCCGCATGGCAGACTGGTGCAAAAGGTGAATTCACACGGGATCAGAGGTGAGCTGGCAAGATGGATACAGAACTGGCTCAGTCATAGAAGACAGAGGGTAACAGTGGATGGGTGTTTTTCTGAATGGAGGGATGTGACTAGTGGTGTTCCGCAGGGATCAGTGCTGGGACCTTTGCTGTTTGTAGTATATATAAATGATTTGGAGGAAAATGTAGCTGGTCTGATTAGTAAGTTTGCGGACGACACAAAGGTTGGTGGAGTTGCGGATAATGATGAGGATTGTCAGAGGATACAGCAGGATATAGATCGGTTGGAGACTTGGGCGGAGAAATGGCAGATGGGGTTTAATCCGGACAAATGTGAGGTAATGCATTTTGGAAGGTCTAATGCAGGTGGGAGGTATACAGTAAATGGCAGAACCCTTAGGAGTATTGACAGGCAGAGAGATCTGGGCGTACAGGTCCACAGGTCACTGAAAGTGGCAACGCAGGTGGATAAGGTAGTCAAGAAGGCATACGGCATGCTTGCCTTCATCGGTCGGGGCATAGAGTATAAAAATTGGCAAGTCATGTTGCAGCTGTACAGAACCTTAGTTAGGCCACAATTAGAATATTGCGTGCAATTCTGGTCGCCACACTACCAGAAGGACGTGGAGGCTTTGGAGAGGGTACAGAGGAGGTTTAGCAGGATGTTGCCTGGTCTGGAGGGCATTAGCTATGAGGAGAGGTTGGAAAAACTCGGATTGTTTTCACTGGAACGACGGAGGTGGAGGGGCGACATGATAGAGGTTTACAAAGTTATGAGCGGCATGGACAGAGTGGATCGTCAGAAGCTTTTTCCCAGGGTGTAAGAGTCAGTTACTAGGGGACATAGGTTTAAGGTGCGAGGGGCAAAGTTTAGAGGGGATGTGCGAGGCAAGTTTTTTACACACAGGGTGGTGAGTGCCTGGAACTTGCTGCCAGGGGAGGTGGTGGAAGCAGATACGATAGCAACGTTTAAGAGACATCTTGACAAATATATGAATAGGAAGGGAATAGAGGGATATGGGCCCCGGAAGTGCAGAAGGTGTTAGTTTCGGCAGGCATCAAGATCGGTGCAGGCTTGGAGGGCTGAATGGCCTGTTCCTGTGCTGTACTGTTCTTTGTTCTTTGAGGTGAGAGACATAAAGACAGCATTTGACTGAGTGTGGCATCAAGGAGCACTAGCAAAATTGAAGTCAATGGAAATCGTTGGGGGAAAACTCTCTACTGGTTGGAATCATACCTATCACAAAGGAAAATGGTTGTAGTTGTTGGAGACCAAATATCCAAGTTCCAGAACATCGCTGCAGAAGTTCCTTAGGGTAGTCTCCTCGGCCCAACCACCTTCAGCTGCTTCATCAATGATCTTCCCTCCATCATAAGGTCAGAAGTGGGGATGTTCGCTGATGATTGCACAGTGTTCAGTACCATTTGCAACTCCTCAGAAACTGAAGCAGTCTGTGTCCGCATGCAGCAAGATCTGGATAACATTCAGGCCTGGGCTGTTAAGGAGCAAGTAACATTCGTACCACACAAGTGCCAGACAATGAGCATTTTCAACAAGAGAGAATCTAACCATCTCGCCTTGACATTCAGAGGCATTACCATTGCTGAATCCTACACCATCCACATAGAATCATAGAAGGTTTACGGCACAGAAGGCAGTCACTTGACCCATCGTGTCTGCGCTGGCCAAAAAAAGCCACCATCCTAATCCCACTTGCCAGCATTTGGTTCATAGCCCTGCAGGTTATGGTACTTCAGGTGCACATCCAGGAATATTTGAAATGAAATGAGGTTTTTTGCCTCTCCCTCTCTTTCAGGCAGTGAGTTCCAGATCCCCACTACCCTCTGCGTGAAATTTTTTTTCCTCACCTCCCCTCTAATTCTACCGATCACTTTAAATCTATGCCCCCTAGTCACTGACCTCTCTGCTGAGATAAATTGGCCCCTCGCAATTTTGTGCATCTCAATCAAATTGCCCCCTCAGCCTCCTCTGTTCCAAGGAGAACAATCCCAGCCTATCCAATCTTTCCCCATAGCTGCAATTTTCCAGTCCTGGCAACATCCTGGTAAATCACCTCTGTACCCTTGCTCATGCAATTACATCCTTTCTGTAATGAGTGACCAGAACTGCACACAGTACTCAAGTTGTGGCCTAACTAATGATTTATATAGTCCCAGTATAACCTCTCTACTCATATATTCTATGCCACGGCTATTAAAGGAAAGAATTCCATTTGCCTTAACCACCTTATCATACTGTCTTATACCTTCAAGGATCTTTGGACTTACACTCCAAGGTCCCTCACTTCCTCTACACTTCTCAGTATCCTCCCATTTATTGTGTATTCCTTTGCCTTGTTTGACCTCCCCAAATACATCACCTCTCACTTCTCTGGGTTAAATTCCATTTGCCACTTTTCTGCCCACCTGATCAGTCCATTGATATTTTCCTGCAGTCTACACGTGGCCAATTTTTGTGTTGTCTGCAAACTTCTTGATCAATCTCCCTAGATTTACATCTAAATCATTAATATATATCACAAAAAGCAGGGGACCCAGTACGTACCATACATCCTGGGGGTTACTAAGGACCAGAAAATTAACACAACCGTATAAATGCTGTGGTTGCAGGAGCAGGTCAGAGCCTGGGAATTCTGCAGCGAGTAACTCCCCTCCTGACTCCCCAAAGCCTGTCTGCCATCTACGAGGTACAAGTCAGGAGTGTGATGGAATACTCTACACTTGCCTGGATGAGTGGGGCTCCAGCAACACTCAAGATGCTCGACACCATGCAGGACAAAGCAACTCACTTGATCGGCACCCCATCTGCAAGATACACTGCAGCAACTTGTCAAGGCTCCTTCGACAGCACCTTCCAAACCCGTGACCTAGAAGGACAAGGGCAGCAGACGCATGAGAACACCACCACCTGCAAGTTCCCCTCCAAGCCACACACCATCCTGAATTGGAACTATATCGTCAATCCTTCACTGTCACTCAGTGAAAATCGTGGAATTCCTTCCCTAACGACACTGTGGGAGTACTTACCCCACATGGCCTGCAACGGTTTAAGAAGGTGGCACATCACCACCTTCTCAAGGGAGGGATGGGCAATAAATGCTGGCATTGCCAGTGACACGCTCATCCCATGAAAGAATAAAAAAGTAAATACATTTTACAGAGAGTAAAAAATGATTGGAACATACAGTTTAGAAGTTGAAAATATAAGTAATCTTAAAAAAATTAAAAACTTGGAATTTTTATCAGTATGAAAACTTTGAATTCCCAGGCTCTGACCTGCTCCTGCAACCACAGCATTTATACGGTTGAGTTAATTTTCTGGTCCTTAGTAACCCCCAGGATGTAAAATTATATTTATGAGGCCAGAGAAGTTATTTAGCAATGTTTATGACTTAATGCACCATTAAAAACCCAGTTGCACCTCATTCCAAGGCATAACTTTCCAGGGGGTTTTGACAGCGATATTACAGCATAAAAGGGAGAGGTCTCGTCAGTTCATTGATTACTAATTGATTTCAGTCTGCGGGGTCTTCAACAGTGCACCCTATGGAGAAGCGTAGAATTACTGACAGCAACTTCTGGATTTCCACGTTTAACTGCACATTTGCAGCCTCCTGACGTTACTGTCAGTTTCAGAGGAATAATCGTGGCAAATCCTGACAGTTTCGCTGTCATTGCTACTGCAAAATCTGGCTTAATAGTTATCTGAATTGCATTGATTATCTCAAGTTCTTGGTAAGGGGATCAAAAGTTGAAAAGTGCTCAACCCATTTGGTTATGCATCCCTAAATAGCAAAGGCACTAACTTCGCTTTTCCAAACATCTTTAGCAATGGAAACTGTGCCAAATAACTGGAGGATGGCAAATGTTAGGCCCTGTGGGTTTTTTTTTACCCATTTTCTTTAAAAGTTGATTTATTTAAATGAGGTTTTCAGGATGTGGCCTTGTTTAAAGGACCTCAGATTTTAATTTGCTGTATTGCTGGGCCTCTCATTCCTTGCCTGAATATTTTGTTGGTCACCCCCGCCCCTCCTGATCATCCTGAGGGCTTCATGAATGCCTCTCCAGTTGTCCAGATAGCATTTTTTTTTATTGCAAATGTGGCTATTTTGATACAACAGCTTGCATTTATATGGAGCCTTTTAACGTCATAAAACATCTCCTGGTACTTCACAGGAATATAATCAGACAAAATTTGACAGCTAGACAGCTGAAGGATTAGCCGCCAATGGTGAAGCAAAAGAAATCAGGGATGTCCAAAAGGCCTGAATTCGAGGAGCGTGTGCTTGTTATTATAGTATCATTCTCAATGAGTCATTAGGCTCTCGTGTGAAACATAGGACTTGAATATAATCATGGTCAAGAGAGTGAGAGCTTCAGGTTTGGTTGCATGAAAGCAAACCAGGGGGAATGCAACGCAGAATCACAACAGTTTCTACAGGCTGGCTGTGAATGGTGGCGACAACCAGCGGCATGGCTGAGTGCTAACTGTCAATAAGCAGGTGAGTACAACTGAATGAGATTAAGGTTTAGCACACACTCACCTGAACTGGCCAGAGACTTCACCATTGTAGTGGTATTCTGTAACCACATGCATGGTGTAATGTGAGAAAAATGAATAATTTTGTACATTGGTTTTTTTTCTTCATTGTCTTTTAGATTAAACAGGTTTTTTTAAATCCCACACTGAAAACAAGTTATTCATTCATTAAAAATCTAACTTACTGGCTTGAGAGGGGACAGCTACAGTAATCCCTTGAGGGGGATAATACTTTTTAATGCTCATTTTATATTACAGAAGTTAAATAACAATCCCTGACTAGAATAAGTCTTTATTACTATTTGACTGGTATCTGGATTATTTTGGTAAATAATGTGTTTGTCCTGTAAATCTCATCAGAACTGACCTCTAAGTGTTTTCTTGTATCTAAAAGGAATCTGGATTATAAATATTGAAGTACTGTCGATTTTTAATTAGTTCAGTTTTGTCCAATGTGACACTAAAGTATATACCTACTTAAATCCCAAAAAGGCTTTCCTATTGGTTCAATAAGAAATCAGGCTATTATCTCCTAAATGCACTAGTTTTATCTTGAGTTCCTGGGACTAAACGTTGAAAAATTGTCAGCCTCAGATGGGTGCATCTGTGAATAGCAAAGGTGACTGGAGAAGAGTTAGCAAAAGGTTCCAAAGAGATGGAGGGTAAAAAATGTTTTGAAGAAAAGAGCTAAGTCAAGAAATTATAGACCAGTTTGCTATGGGTAGATTTCTGCATTCCATAGTGTGAGATGAAATTAATGAATACTTAAGGGATGGCCTAATCCAGGCCATCCAGCATGAGGTTGTGCTTGAAAATTTAAATTTTTGTGGAAAAGTTAATTAAGGAGAGCCAGCACAGATTTGTAAAAGGCAGATCGTGCTTGACTAACCTAATTGAATTTTTTGTTGAACAGAGTAGGTTGTTGAAGGGAAAGCAATTGATGTTGTCTATATGGATTTTAAGGAAGTGTTTGACAAAGTACCACATGAAAGGCTGGTTAACAAAATTGAGGCTCGTGGAATAGGAGGGTCAGTGTCAACTTGGGTAAAAAGGTGGCTTCAGGACAAAAAGCAATGAGTTGTGGTAAATGGTTGTTTTACAAACTGGAGAATGGTAGATAGTGGTTCAAGGTTCAGTACTAGACCACTGCTTTTTTACATAGGAACATAGGAGCAGGAGTTGGCCATTCAGCTTATTGAGCCTGCCCCACCATTCAATATGATCAGGGCTGATCATCCACCTCAATGCCTTTTTCCCACACTATCCTCATATCCCCTTATGTCATTTGTAATTAGAAATCTGTCAATCTCTGCTTTAAACATAATCAATGACTGAGCTTCCACAGCCCTCTAGGGTAGAGAATTCCAAAGATTCACAACCCTCTGACTAAAGAAATTTCTCCTTATCGCTGTTCTAAGTGGCTTCCCCCTTATTTTGAAATTGTGTCCCCTGGTTCTAGACTCCCCAACCAGGGGAAACATCTTAGCTGCATCTACCCTGTCTATCCCTTTTAAATATTTTGTAGGTTTCAATGAGATCACCTCTCATTCTGCGAATCTCGAGAGAATACAGGCCTAGTTTCCCCAATCTCTCTTCATAGGACAGTACTGCCCTCCTCGGAACAAGTCTGGTGAACCTTCGTTGCACTCCCTCTATGGCAATAATATCCTTCCTAAGGTAAGGGGACAAAAATTGCGCACAGTACTCCAAGTGCGGTCTAACCAAAATTCTATACAATTGAAGCAAGATTTCACTACTCCTGTACTCAAATCCTCTTGCGATAAAGGCTAACATACCATTAGCCTTTCTAATTGCTTGCTGCACCTGCTTGTTAGCTTTCAGTGACTTATTTTTGATATATATAAATGAATTGGAATACAGAGTGAAATTTCAAAATTTGTCAATGATACCAAACTTGGACGTGTGGCACTGAGGATGATACCAATTGTGTGCAACAGCTCATAGGTAGGCTAGCAGAATGGGCAGATGAATGGCTGATGGAATTTAATACAGAGAAGTGTGAGGTGATGCATTTGGCAGAAGGGATAGGAAGAGGTTATATAGACCAAATGGCACAGTTCTAAAGAGTGTGCAGGGACAGAGGGACCTGGGGGTTCATCCGCATAGATCTTTGAAAGTGGCAGGAAATATTGAGAGAGTAGTTAGCAAAGCATATGGAATCTCGGGCTTCATAAATAGAGATATTGAATACAAAAGTAGAGTTACACTGAACATTTATAAAGCCCTGGTTAAGCCACAACTAGAGTATTGTGTCCAGTTCTGGTCACCACACTTTAGGAAGGATGTGAGGGTGCAGAGATTTACAAGAATGGTTCCAGGAAGAAGATTTTAACTACAAGGTTAGGTTGGAGAAACTGGGTTTGATCTTCTTGGAGCAAAGGAGATTATGGGGAGATTTGATAGAGGTGTACAAGATTATGACAGGTTTAGATACAGTAGACAAAGTAAAGCTGTTGCCATTAGCTGATGGTGTAAGGAATAGGGGGACACAGATTTAAGGTTTTGGGCAAGAGATGCAGGGGGATGTGAGGAAGAATTTTTTTTATGCAGGCAAGTGGTAATGACCTGGAACTTGCTTCGTTCATGGGATGTGAGCATCGCTGGCAAGGCCAGCATTTATTGACTATCCCTAATTGGCCTTGGGAAGGTGGTGTTGAGCCGCCACCTTGAACTGCTGCAGTCCATGGGGTGTAGGTACATACAGAGTGGTCTAAGGGAGGGAGTTCCAGGATTTCAACCCAGCGACAGTGAAGGAACGGTAATATAGCTCCAAGACCGGATGGTCTGTGATTTGGAGGGGAACTTACAGGTGATGGTGTTCCCATGCATCTGCTGCTGTTTTTCTGGTGGGAGAAGTCACAGGTTTAGAAGTTACTGTCGAAGGAACCTTGGCGAGTTGTTGTAGTGCATCTTGTAGATGGTACTATTGCCAATGTGTGCCAATGGTGGAGGGAATGTTTAAGGTGGTAGACAGGGTATTGATCAAGTGGAATGCTTTGTCCTGGATGCTGTCAAGCTTCCTGAGTGTTGTTCGAGCTGCACTCATCCAGGCAAGTGGAGAGTATTCCATCACACTCCTGACTTGTGCGTTGTAGATGGTGGACAGGCTTTGGGGACTCAGGAGGTGAGTTTCTTGTCGCAGAATTCCCAGCCTCTGACCTCTTATAAACACAGAATTTATATGAGTGGTCCAGTTAGGTTTCTGGTCAGTGGCAATCCCTAGGCCGTTGATAGTGGGAGATTGAGCGATGGTAATGCCATTGAATGTCAAAGGTAGATGATTAGATTCTCTCTCATTGCAGATGGTCATTGCCCAGCACTTGTGAGGTGTGAATGTTACTTGCTATTTATCAGCCCCAGCCTGAATGTTGTCCAGGCAGACAAGGGCTGCTTCGTTATCTGAGGAGTTGCAAATGGTACTGATTGCAATCATCAGCAAACATCCCCACTTCTCACCTTATGATGGAGGAAAGGTCATTGATGAAGCAGCTGAAGATGGTTGGGTCTAGAACTCTATCTGAGGAACTCCTGTAGCGGTGTCCTGGGGCTGAGATGATTGGCTTCCAACTACTACAACCATCTTCCTTTGTGCTCTGTATGATTCCAACCAGTGGAGAGTTTCCCTCTGATTCCCATTGACTTCAATCTTACTAGGGCTCTTAGATGCCACACTTGGTCAAATGATGCCTTGATATCAATGGTAGTCCTCACCTCTGGAATTCAGCTCTTTTGTCCATGTTTGCACCATAGCTGTAGTGAGGTCTGAACCAAGTGGCCCTGGCGGAATACAAACTGAGCATTGATAAGCAGGTTATTGCTGAGTAAGTGCCGCTTTATAGCACTGTTGATGACCCTTCCATCACTTTGCTGATGATTGAGAGTAGACTGATGGAATGGTAATTCGCTGGATTAGATTTGTTCTGCTTTTTGTGGACAGGACATACCTGGGCAATTTTCCACATTGTCGAGTAGATGTTGCCATTGTAGCTGTGCTGGGACAGCTTGGCAAAGGGTGCGGCTAGTTCTGGAGCACAAGTCTTCAGTACTACAATCGAGATGTTGTCGGGGCCCATAGCCTTTGCTGTATCCAGTGCCTTCAGCCATTTCTTGATATCATCTGGAGTGAATTGAAATGGCTGAAGACTGGTATCTTTAATGCTGAGAACCTCAGGAGAAGGCCGAGATGGATCATCCACTGGGCACTTCTGACTGAAGACGGTTGCAAATGCTTCAGCCTTGTCTTTTGCATTGATGTGTTGGGCTCCCACATCATTGAGGATGGGGATGTTTATGGATCTTCCTGCTCCTGTTAGTTGTTTGACTATCCACCATCATTCATGACTGAATGTGGTAACACTGCAGGGTTTTGATCTGTTCCATTGGTTATGGGATTGCTAAACTCTTTATAGCATGCTCTCTAGCATGAATGCCGTCCTGTGTTGTAGCTTCACCAGGTTAGCATCTCATTTTTTTTAGGTATGCCTGGTGCTACTCTTGACAAACTCCCTACATTCCTCATTGATCCAGGGTTGGTCCCCTGACTTGATGGTAATGGTAGAGTGAGGAATACGCTGGGCCATGCAGTTACAGATTGTGGTTTAATACAATTCTGCTCTTGCTGATGGCCCACAGCGCCTCATGGATGTGCAGTTTTGAGCTGCTATATCTATTCTGGATCTATCCCATTTAGCATAGTGGTAGTGCCACACATCGCAACGGAAAGTGTCCTTAGTGTGAAGGCAGGTCTTGGTCTCCACAAAGACTGTAAGGTGGTCACTCCTACCAATAGTGACATGGACAGATGCATCTGCAATAGGTAGACTGGAAAGGGGGAGGTAAAGCAGGTTTTTCCTTCGTCTTAGTTCTCTCACCACATGCTGCACGCCTGATCTGGCAGATATGTCCTTCAGGACCCGGCCAGCTCGGGCAGTAATGGTGCTATTGAGCCAATCTTGGTAATGAATTTTGAGTTGTTTCCGGTGCCAAGAATGATGCTGGGTGGTCCGTCCGGTTTTATTTTTCTTTGACTTTTCTGTACCAGTTTGATGCAACTGAGTGGCTTGCTAGGCCATTTCAGAGGGCAGTTAAGAGTCAACTGCATTGCTATGGTTCTGGAGTCACATGTTGGCCAGACTGGGTTAGGACAGCAGATTTCCTTCCCTGAAGGGGATTAGTGAACTAGATTGGTTTTTATAACAATCCGGTCGTTTCATGATCATCATTACTGAGACTTGCTTTTTATTCCAGATTTATTAATTAATTGAATTTAAATTCCCCCCTGCTGCCGTGGTGCGATTTGAACTCATGTTTTTGGAAGATTAGTCTGGGCCTCTGGTTATTAGTCCAGTAACATTACCACGATGCAGTCAATCCCCTATTACACTTTTGATGCTATGCTGTGTTGATTAACTGAAAGTTTTGATCTGCTCCATTGGTTGTAGCTTCACCAGGTTAGCATCTCTTTTTTTTGAGGTATGCCTGGTGCGGCTCCTGGCATGCTCCCCTACACTCCTCCACCTTGGGGTGGAGGACAGGAAAGATACATTTCCCATTTGTGTGTCATAGCAGTGCTGGATGCTCGAATCATTAGGAGTTCCTGGGGCACAGCGTTGTTTTGGGATGGGCCATGCTGTGATGGGATATAGGTAGAATAGACTTAATTAAGTAGAATTTAGAAATAGTTAAAATATTATACCTTTTAGAATTAAAGATTGAATAAATGGTGACTTTTTAAGAACTCACTGAAATTCCCCTTTAAGAAGGTAGAGTTAGAAAATTTCAAGGTTCCTGTTATGAACCAGAAACAAGTTGGGAAATCCATTTGTGTCTCTGTTGTCAGGGCCTTGGAAGATAAACACACATTGAAATGTCCTGTCAGTAAGAGGTAGCAATAAACTTAATTGGTTTGTGCAGACAGGTCGGCTCCGGTGGTTGCTTTGGGATGCCATGGAAAGGGCAATTATAGATAATGAAACAATAAATGGAATGTACTTATTTATTTTATTTATTTATTTAGAGATACAGCACTGAAACAGGCCCTTTGGCCCACCGAGTCTGTGCCGACCATCAACCACCCATTTATATTAATCCCATATTCCTCCCACATCCCCACAATTCCCCTACCTATACTAGGGGCAATTTATAATGGCCAATTTACCTATCAACCTGCAAGTCTTTGGCTGTGGGAGGAAACCGGAGCACCCAGCGAAAACCCACGCAGTCACAGGGAGAACTTGCAAACTCCACACAGGCAGTACCCAGAATCGAACCCGGGTCGCTGGAGCTGTGAGGCTGCAGTGCTAACCACAGGAACAAGAGAGGTTAAGTAAACACAATTATAAACAGTTTGACCAGATAAATGCTCACAACTTCAACAGCAAAGGAATTTCAGTAAAACATTAAATGGAAATGGTAATTAAAGATATGGAGTTTAAAAGCAGGATTAACACACTCAAGAAGTTCACATCTAAATGCTAAAAGTCAGATGCCACTTCAGAAATAGATTAGAAGTAGATTAGAAGTGTTGAATCCTCAAACAATCCTTCTCAACTAAGGGGAATTTAAGGTAAAAAGTTTACTTTAAATTTTGATGGATATTCTAAGATTTTTGCTTTAACATTAGCAAGATTAAACTTTTGGATTCTATATTAGAAATAAGATTATGTGTTACATCTTGTAGTAATATTTGATATTGTGATATACTTATCCACTTAGAAGTGTATTGCATGTTAACTTTTATAGATTTATTAAAGAATTTAATAAATTGCCTCTTGTAGCATTCTGTATACAACTACAAAGAACCCCTCTCTGTGTCTCTTTAAGTGGCAAGATACATATTGAAGAGAGTTCCCAGACCCTTGTAATATCTGGGATATTTATCACTTAGCTATAATTATTAAAAATAAGCTATCCGAAAGATGGTAATATTCTCTGTTGGTTTTCTTTCTTTGAGGGAAAGCTAGGACGATTCTTTGGACCCAAATAAGTGTCTATGAGAATTTGCCTGGTTTGAACTTGATTAAAGGAGATAGATAGGGATGTACTCCTGATTTTGTTTAGTCCCTACAAGGGGTTAAAGTCATAAATCACTTCAGTGCTTTAAATTTTAAATCTCCCAAGAGTGTGCAATTAATCATGGGGTAATCAATTGCACTCACGTAGCCTGCACTCCCTCAGTCTTGTGATTTCCTTTTTAAAATTTGAGAATCATTTCAGCTGCCCTGGAGGTAGATGACTAGTATCACTGCAGCTGCTATCCAGGGCCTGCTGTAGAAATTGACTACCTGTTCATATGTCCGGAGTTTGATGCCAACCTTGAATAAGTTTCTGAAAGTTGCTGTGGAAACTCATCACTTCCAACTGTTGGGACAGTTATTCGATGGGGAATAGTGTGTCACTGCAGCTGGAAATTTCATATGACAGTTCACCCTTTGTTAACCTCTTGCCCAGTTGAGCAATTACAGGTTTACCTCTTCTTAGCGGGCTATGCCTCTGTATAACATTTCTTCTTGAATACTGTATACACAGCTAAACTATGTTCATTGTAATAATAAGTTTATACAAAAGGATTGTAATTCTGTAGATCAAACCCCTGATTTAGCAGGTTGTTGAAGTATTAATGCACTACCTCGATGAACATAAAACCTTTGGGATAGATTACTTACTCTATTTTGTTGGGTCCATTGGCAAGTAAGCCTGATCAAGCTTCTAGTAGAGTTAAAGAAATTGCTAATAGGTTCTTAATCCTTCCTAATCCTCCTCATTCAACATACCTACTTCTTGTATTCAGTTTTGTCAGAGAATTAAATTAATCATATGGGAATCTGTCACGTAAAGTTTGCACCATGAACCCTTAAAAGAAAGAATTTGCATTTATTAAAGTGCCTTTCAAAATATCAGGATGTCCCAAAGTGCTTTAAAGCCAATGAAGTACTTTTGAACTGTTCCGTCTGTCCCCCTTCCTTCAAATCTGCCATCATCACCCCCTTGTAAAAAAAAAAAATCAACCCTTGACTCCTCTATTTTTGCAAACTACTGCTTCAGCTCCAAACTTCCCTTGCTCACTCAAATCTTTGAACGTGCTCTTGCCTCCCAAATCCGTGCTTCCCGAAATTCCATGTTTTAATCCCTCCTATCAATTTCCCGCCCCTGCCACAGTACCAAAATGACTCATCAAAATCACAAATGACATCCTATGTGACTGTGCACTATCCCTCATTGTTGTTCTTGACCAGACTGCGGCCTTTGACACAGTTGGCCATACCATCCTTCTACAACACCTCTCCACTGTGATTGAGCTGGGTGGGACTCTTTCTCTGGCCATGACTGGATAGATAAGAATAATCACCTGAAATAGCTTCTGTTCCTGCTCCTACACCATTACTACTTATGTCCCACAAGGATGTATCCTTAGCCGCCTTCTATTTCTCGTCTACATGCTGCTCCTCGGCGACATCATCTGAAAATGCAGTGTCAGTTTTAACATGTACCTCACCCCCACTGTCTCTAAATTGTCATACTGCTTGTCTGACATCCAGTACTGGGTGAGCAAAGATTTCCTCCAACTAAATATTGGGAAGACTGAAGCCATTGATTTTGGTTTCTGCCACAAATTCTCTTCCCTAGGCACCAACTGCATCCCTCTCCTTGGAAACTGCCCAAGACTGAACCAGACTGTTCACAGCTTTGGTGTTATATCTGACCCCAAGATGAGATTGTGAACACATATCCACACTATCACTAAGACTGCCTATTTCCACCTCCATAACATCGCTCACTTCTATCTCTACCACAGTTCATTTGCTGCTGAAACCCTCATCCGTGCCTTTGGTACCTCTAGACTTGACTATTTCAACATGCTCCTGGCCAACCTCTCTCATTCTATCCCCCATAAACTTGGTCATCGAAAGCTCTGCACCAAGTCCCATTCACCCAGCACCTTCACTGTGCTCACTGACCTGCATTGGTTGCCGGTTATACAATTCTCATCCTTGTTTTTAAATCCCTCTATGGCCTCCCCTCTCTATCTCTGTAATCTCCTCCAGCCTACAAGCCTCCAAGATATCTGCGCCCCTCTAATTCTGGCCTCTTGAGCATCCCCGATTTTAATTGCTCCACCATTGGTGGCTGTGTCTTTAGCTGCCTAGGTCCTAAGCTCTGAAATTCCCTCCTTAAACCTCTCTGCCTCTCGACCTCTCCTCCTTTAAGATGATCCTGAAAACCCGTCTCTTTGACCAAGCTTTTGGCCATCTGTCTTGATATCTCCTTATGTGGCGTGTCAAAATTTTATTTTATACCACTCCTGTGAAACACCTGGGATGTTTTGCTTCATTAAAGGCACAATCTAAATGCTAGTTGTTGTTGAAGGTGTGGTCACTGTTGGACTATAGAAAACATGGCAGTCAATTTGTTCACAAGGTCTGACAAATAGGCACGTAATAGTCACCAAATCATCTGTTTTTACAGTTTTTGTTTGAGGGATAAGTATTGGCCAGACACCGGGAGAAATCCCCAGCTCTTTGAATAGGGCTCTAGGTTCTATTACGTGCACCTGAGGGACCAGGTAGGGCCTCGGTTTAGTGTCTCATCCAAAATACGTCTCCTCGAGAGTGCAGTGCTACCTCAGTTATCGGCAGCGGTGACTGTCTCTTGATTCAAGGATGATGTCTGCTCAGGGCGGTGAATTTCTGCCATGGATCTTCATGTGACTGAACAGGCTGATTCTCGACCTGCGGAGCTTTGGGCACGTGGGGTAGGACGTCAGACGAGGTAGTGGGATCCGGAGTGCAGGATTTGCTTCCTTCTCTGCCGCCGCTCTGCCTCATCATTAAGGTATTTGGACTCGAAGCATGATGCAGCTTGATGGACAAGTTGTTGCCATTTGGAACAAGCTCCTCCCATTCATCAATGTCAATGCTCAACATATTCCAGAGTCTCTCCTTCAGCATTTGTGGGAGGTGGAATATTTAGCTGACCAGGTATGGGTACATATGAGTTTTGTTTTGGCAACATTCAAGGGCAGGCTGAGTCTCTCGAAAGCAGAATTAAAGAGATCGAGAGTGGCTTGCAATTCTACTGCAGAGTGGGCAACCACACTGCAGTCATCCTCAAATTGTAGTTTCTTTCTGTATATCTATATACACCTCAGTACTACACTGGGAATGTCAGCCTAGATTATGTGTTGAAATTTCTGGAGTGGGCCTGAACCAACAACCTTTATGAATCAGAGGCTAGAGTCTTACCTATTGAGCCACAGCCAACAAATACCCAACACTGGGTAGGGAAGAGTTAGCTATGAGACTAATTACTGTATGCCTGTGGGTAGAATAGCTAAATCTGGTAGAGGATTGAAATGCAGACAGACAGCAGGGCAAGGGAACATGACATTCATCTCTGACCCTGACCCTGACCCTGACCCACCATGGTTTGGTTATCAGAAATGCACATTTGAACAATCTAAAGGAAAAAATTCAGAAGAGAGAGAGCAGCACTGAATAAGCAATTGCGCGTCTGGAGTGGTTGAAAGAAATACTTGCTTTTATATAGTGCCTTTCATAACCTCAGGACATCCCAGTGCACTTTACAACCAAGGAGACACTTTTGAAATGCAAGCACTGTTGTAATGCCGAAAACGCAGCAGTAAGTTTGTGCACAGCAAGGTCACAAGTGCATCGCTGGTAACCCTCCAACTTTGAATAAGGAACTTGACCGAGCTGATTGGATATGGGTTGCTCTCTCAAAAAAAAAGCTAGCACGGACACAATAAGCCGAATGGACTCCTTTGCAGCATTTTCTCTATTAATTTCAGATTTCCAGCAATCCCCTTCAATCCCAACCTGTGTGATGGTAACTCTGCATGTCAATCATGCCATTGCGCCTCCTCCAGCTGCTGTTGCAAACCGTTGCCCCAGGAAACCCTGGTAACAGTGGAGCTGGGCGGGATTGGCGCCGGCGACAAGTCTGCACTTCCAGCCCGTCAGTTCCCGAGCTCCCAGTGGGGTTGTTGCTGGCTCATTTCCCAATGTCCAGCTGCAGAGGGGCGGATTCGGGCTCCCCGGTCCCGGAGCTAATCGATGTCAACAGTAACCGTGCGTTGCGCTCGCTGGGACGGATGAGCTCCGCAGCTGCCGGCCACCGAGTGTCCGAGGTGAGTGAGCCAAGTGACCTTCACTCAACACCAACCTCTCTCGGCGCTGCAGCCTCGGACTACAGTGTGAGGGAGGCCGGGGGTGGGGTGGGGCGGGGGGGGGGGGGGGGAGGCGCGGTTGGGTGGTGGGAGACCACTTGGGAAATTAGGGTTTTATGTCTGGGCCACCAAACCACTTCTTAAGCATGACAGTGCAGACCCCTTAAAACACTGAAAAAAACTGGAGTGGCAATTCGACCCTGGGGGTCCGGGTACAGTATTGTTGTGGATATGTTACTGAACAACAAATCCAGAGAACCTGAGTTCAGATCCCACCTTGTGTGACCATGAACCTGTCCCTTTTCCTAAAAACCGAACTTGTTGACTAATATCCTTTGGAGAGAGAACTGACATTTATATAGCACCTTCAACAGGCTCAAGATGTACCAAAGTGCTTTGTAACCAATTAAGTACTTTCTTGAGGTTAGTCAAGAAAACCTGCTGACCTTACCTGCTCTGATGTATATGTGCCTCCAGTCCCACATCAAATATAAAATAAAAACAAGAAATGCTGGTACCACTCAGCAGGTCTGGCAGCATCTGTGGAAAGAGAAGCAAAGTTAACATTTCGGGTCAGTGACCCTTCTTCGGAACTAGCAAATATTAGAAATGTCAAAGGTTATAAGCAAGTGTGGCAGGGGTGGGTCAAGAGATAACAAAGGAGAAGGTGCAGATTGGACAAGGCCACATAGCTGACCAGAAGGTCACGGAGCAAAGGCAAACAATATGTTAATGGTGTGTTGAAATTCAAAGCATTAGTACAGATAGGGTGTTAAAGGACTGAAGATTGAACAGAAGCAAGTACAAACGTGAAAAAAAACAGTGGGTAAGCAAACTGAACAAACTAAGATGAAATGAAATAAACACAAAAAAAAATTGTAAAAAATGTAAAAAAGAAAAAAAAGAGAAAAAATAACTAAAAATAAAAGTAAAATGGGCGGCCCGTCATGCTCTGAAATGATTGAACTCAATGTTCAGTCTGGCAGGCTGTAGTGTGCCTAATCGGTAAATGAGATTCTGTTCCTCGAGCTTGCGTTGATGTTCACTGGAACACTGCAGCAATCCCAGGACAGAGATGTGAGCAGGGGGGAGTGTTGAAATGGCAAGCAACTGGAAGCTCAGGGTCCTGCTTGCGGACTGAGCGGAGGTGTTCCGCAAAACGGTCACCCAGTCTGCGTTTGGTTTCTCCAATGTAGAGGAGACCACACTGTGAGCAGCGAATACAGTATACTAGATTGAAAGAAGTACAAGTAAATCGCTGCTTCACCTGAAAGGAGTGTTTGGGGCCTGGGATAGTGAGGAGAAAGGAGGTAAATGGGCAGGTATTACACCTCCTGCGATTGCAGGGGAAGGTGCCATGGGACGGGGACGAGGTGGTGGGGGTAATGGAGGAGTGGACCAGGGTGTCGTGGAGGGAACGATCCCTTCGGAATGCTGACTGGGGAAGGGAGGGGAAGATGCGTTTGGTAGTGGCATCACGCTGGAGGTGGCGGAAATGGTGGAGGATGATCCTTTGGATATGGAGGCTGATGGGGTGGAAAGTGAGGACAAGGAGAACTCTGTCACGGTTCTGGGAGGGAGGGGAAGGGGTGAGGATAGAGGTGCAGGAAATGGGCCGGACACGGTTGAGGGCCCTGTCAACAACAGTGGGGGGGAATCCTCGGTTGAGGAAAAAGGAAGTCATATCAGAAGCACCATCATGGAAGTTGGCATCATCAGAGCATATGCGTCGGAGACGGAGAAACTGGGAGAATGGAATGGAGTCCTTACAGGAGGTAGGGTGTGAAGAAGTGTAGTTGAGGTAGCTGTGGGAGTCGGTGGGCTTATAATGGATATTAGTAGACAACCTATCCCCAGAGATGGAGACAGAGAAGTCGAGGAAGGGAAGGGAAGTGTCAGAGATGGACCATGTCAAGGTGAGAGAAGGGTGGAAATTGGAAGCAAAGTTGATAAAGTTTTCCAGTTCGAGGCGGGAGCAGCACCGATACAGTCATCAATGTACCGGAAAAAGAGTTGGGGGAGGGGGCCTGAGTAGGACTGGAACAAAGAATGCTCGACATATCCCACAAAAAGACAGGCATAACTAGGACCCATGTGGGTACCCATAGCAACACCTTTTACTTGAAGGAAGTGAGTGGACTTGAAGGAGAAGTTGTTCAATGTGAGAACAAGTTCAGGCAGGCGGAGGAGGGTGGTGGTGGATGGGGACTGGTTGGGCCTCTGTTCAAGGAAGAAGCGGAGAGCCCTTAAACCACCCTGATGGGGGATGGAGGTGTAGAGCGATTGGACGTCCATAGTGAAGAGGAGGCGGTTGGGACCAGGAAACTGGAAATTGTCAAAATCAAGTAGGGCGTCAGAAGAGTCACAGATGTAGGTGGGAAGAGACTGGACCAGCGGAGAAAAGATCGAGTCAAGATAGGAAGAAATACGTTCAGTGGGGCAGGAGCAGGCTGACACAATGGGTCCCGTTTGTGGATTTTGGGAAGGAGGTAGAAGCGGGCTGTCCGGGGTTGCGGGACTATGAGGTTGGAAGCTGTAGAGGGAAGATCTCCAGAGGAGATGAGGTCAATGACAGTCCTTTGCATAGTGGCTAGATGTTCGGTGGTGCAGAGGGAGGTAGGAAGAAGTGTCTGTGAGTTGGCGTTGAGCTTCTGCAAGATAGAGTTCGGTACGCCATACAACAACAGCACCACCCTTGTCTGCATGTCGGGGTGAGACCTGAGAGAACGGAGTGCCTCAAGTTCAGAGGGGGACAAGTTAGAGTGAGTGAGGGGGGCAGAGAAATTGAGATGACCAATGTCTTGCCGACAGTTTTCAATGAAGAGATCAAGAGCGGGTAAGAGGCCAGGGGGAGGGGTCCAGGTAGAGGGAGAATGCTGGAGGCGGGTGAATGGGTCTGGTGGTCAGGCGGGGGGGGACTCCTGGTCAAAGAAGTGAGCCCGGAGGCGGAGGCGACGGAAGAAGAGCTCAACGTCATGCCGAGCGCGAAATTCATTGAGGTGGGGACGTAAGGGGATAAAACAGAGACCTTTGCTGAGTACAGAACGTTCAGTATCAGAGAGGGGGAGGTCAGAGGGTATTGTGAATACACGGCAAGGGGTCAGATCAGAAGGGATGGGATCAGAGGGAAGTGAAGCGGAAGGAGGATCTGGAGTAGCATTCGTCCCCATCAGCTGCTGGAGCTTGTGTTCCTTGACACCTGAAAGGAAGAGAAAAAGTTTTTTGTTAATGCGTGGGATGAGACGAAGGATGAAATGAAACTGCAGAGTAGAACAGCTCTGAGATAAGGTGAGGCGGTGCTGCTGGAGAGAGAGGTTCAGTGTGTGCATGTGGCAGCGCATAGCACTGAATGTGGATGTCAGGATGCGGCGAGAGTAGCAGGCCGAGGAACGTTGTATTTCTCGGAGATACCTGTAATCCTGGGCGGATTCAAAACATGATGGGTGAAACTGCAGTTGGAATCCATGTGGAATAAGTTGGAGCCGGAGACAGTCACTGAGGAAGATGTGGCTGTGAAAACGAGTTTTGGTAGACACTTTATCAAACACCAGGAGGGAAATAGAAAGCAATGAAGGTGAACAAGGTAAAAAAGAGACAAACGAAAATCCCGTCGGAGAGAAGAGCAGAACTTCTTCAAGGTAGGCATTCCTGGAAGAGAAGTGGCAGTGAATTAAACACTAAAATGAAAGCAAAATACTGCAGATGCTGGAAATCTGAAATGAAAACAAGAAATGCTGGAACCACTCAGCAGGTCTGGCAGCATCTGTGGAAAGAGAAGTAGAGTTAACGTTTCGGGTCAGTGACCCTTCTTCGGAACTGGCAAATATTAGATTTTAGATTTAGATTTAGATTTAGAGATACAACACTGAAACAGGCCCTTCGGCCCACCAAGTCTGTGCCGACCATTAACCACCCATTTATACTAATCCTACACTAATCCCATATTCCTACCACATCCTCACCTGTCCCTATATTCCCCTACCACCTACCTATACTAGGGGCAATTTATAATGGCCAATTTACCTATCAACCTGCAAGTCTTTTTGGCTGTGGGAGGAAACCGGAGCACCCGGAGGAAACCCACGCAGACACAGGGAGAACTTGCAAACTCCACACAGGCAGTACCCAGAATTGAACCCGGGTCGCTGGAGCTGTGAGGCTGCGGTGCTAACCACTGCGCCACTGTGCCGCCCCGAAATTAGAAATTAGATATTAGAAATGTCAAAGGTTATAAGCAAGTGAGGCAGGGGTGGGGCAAGAGATAACAAAGGAGAAGGTATAGATTGGACAAGGCCACATAGCTCACCAAAAGGGCATGGAGAAAAGGCAAACAATATGTTAATGGTGTGTTGAAAGACAAAGCACTAGTACAGATAGGGTGTTAACGGACTGAAGATTGAACAGCAGCAAGTGCAAACATGAAAAAAAACAGTGGGTAAGCAAACTGAACAAACTAGTCCCACATCAAATGTAGTTGACTATAAACTGCCCTCTCTAAGGTTGCCTAGCCAAGCCACCCAGTTGTATCAAACTGCTCGAGAAGAAGGTCTCCCACCACATTCTCAGGGATGGGCAATAAATGCTGGTCTTGCCAATGATACATGCAAAAATGAAAAAAAACTCAAGTGATCTTGGATTTCTGCAATTAGAAATTATTTAATTAACAATTAAATAGTAGGTAAATGAGCTTGAGGTACAGATCAGCCATAATCTAACTGAATGGCATGACAGACTTGAGGAGTCTCACATAGTTCACGTTGGAACTACTGACATAGAAAGGAACAGAACTGGAGACATTTTAACAATGAGGAAACAGATTAAAGAGCAGGACCCTAGGATAGTAATCTCAAGATTAGTCCCTGTGCTGTGTATGAGTCAGTGTAGGGTTAAGAAGATAAGGGAATTAACTGTGCGGCTGGAGAGATGGTGTGTAGGCAGAAGGGGTTGAGACTCCTGGAATATTGGGAGCAGTTTTAGGACAAGGGAGGCCTGTACAGGATGGACAGGGACTGGAGAGATGATGTAAAGGGGAAAGAATTCAGATTTCTTGGACAGAACTGAGAATGGTTGACATTGTTAGTCAAAGCCTCCACTGCAGCTCCAGAACACAATTATAAAGGGGGTTGGTGCAAAATGCTGAATCTGTTTGCAAGACGAAAATACTGTGGATGCTGGAAGTCAGAAATAAAAATAGAAAATGCTGAAAATACTCAGTAGGTCTGACAGCATCTGTGGAGAGGGAAACTGAGTTAAAAGTTCAGGTCAGTAACCTTTCGGCAGAATTGAAACATGACAGACCGGAAATGTTAGCTCTGTTTCTCTCTCCATAGATGCTGAATCTGTTTTGCGACAAGAGGGAACTGTTGGGGGTATATTACAGACTGACATGGTGAACATGAGATAGTGGAAGAAATTTATAGATACATTCGAAAAATCCATAAACAACAGGAACATGAAAATGGATGATTTTAGTTATCCATAGATAGAATGGGGTATGAATAATACAAGTGACAAAGACGAACATGTGTTTGCCAGGACTGCTATTTTTAGTCCAACAAAGCGAGAGGCCATGCTGAATCTATTGCTACGAAATGGAATGGGGCAAATAGGGAATGTGAGGGAAGGGGAACCTGTAGTAAGCAGTGACCACAACATAATTAGATTTGATACCAAAATTGAAAAAGAGAGGAAGTCAAACATTGATACTGGATTGGAAAACAGACAATTTCAATGAGGTAAAGGAAATTAGCCCAGATTAACTAGAAAGCAAAGGAGAAGGATATGACACAATGGAGTATATCTTGAATTTGTGCGATAGTGTAAAACGAGTAATGGCGAGTCGGTGACCTGTTTTACATCTCTCCCACCCCAGGGTATAAAAAGAAGTACGTGAGGAAATTGGTGAGGTGTTAGTCATGATCTTCCAAAACACTCACTTCAGGAATTTTTGCTTGGATTGGAAAACTGTCAATGTCATTCCATTATTTGAGACGGTAGGAGAGAAAAACTAGATAATCAGTCAGCTGTGAGGAAGTTACTGTTATTAGGGACAGTGACTGAGCATTTGGAC
Organism: Heterodontus francisci; assembly: GCF_036365525.1. Lineage (NCBI taxonomy): Eukaryota > Metazoa > Chordata > Chondrichthyes > Heterodontiformes > Heterodontidae > Heterodontus > Heterodontus francisci. The sequence goes on along the minus strand of NC_090383.1, from coordinate 19,299,075 downwards.
AAATGTGAATTGATCAGAGAAAGCCAGCATAGATTTGTAAAGGGTAAGTCAAATCTAGTTTGAGAAGATAACAAATGTAGTAGATAAGGGAGCGTCTGTGAATATTATATGGACTTTCAGAAGGCATTCAACAAGATTTTTTTGTTAACAAATGAGAACATGTTGAAATGGAGGCAACCTATTGGCTTGGATAGGGTATTGGTTAGGAGATAGCTGTCAAAGAGTAAAGATAATGTGTATGTACTCCATTTGGCAGGATGTAATTAGTGGTATCCCCCAGGGATCTGTACTGCGGTCTCAGCTTTTCATTATTCTTTCATCCAAGTCATTTATAAGTATAGAGAGTTGTACATCTAAATTTGCTGGTAACCCAAATTTAGATGGTCCAGTAAATAGTGTAGATCGAAGCAAAAAGTTGTAAAGGAGCATTGGTAGATTAGGTGAGTGGGCAAAGCTGTGGCAGCTGGAGTTTAATGTAGGAAAGTGTTAGGTCATCAACTTTGGACCTAAGAAACAGGTCAGCCTATTTTATAAGTGGCACGAAGCTAGGAATTGTGGATGAGCAAATATATTTAGAGGTCCAAGTACAGAAATCATGAATAGACTGGTACAAAAAAAAAATTAAACGTGCTTAACAGAATGATGGCCTTTCTCCCGAGAGGGCTGGAATATAAAGTGGTAGATGTTATGTTACAATTGTAGAGTTCCAATTAGACTCCATCTGGAATACTTCATTCATTTTTTGGCACCATAACTCAAGAAGGATATAGTGATCTTGAAGAGGGTGCAGTGCAGATTCACCAGAATGATATCCAGGCTAAAGGGTTTAAATTAGGCGAATAGCTTGCAACACAATTATTTTGAGGACCAGAAAGACCACAAGGGAACTTTGGGGCTATGACGACCGCCATAGTTGCTTGCTGCTTTAAGATATCCAACAAGAAGACCTGAAAGGTGATGCAATAAGGAAAATTATGGCAACAGGGCTCTGGTGAAACAGTAGATCTGCATCCTAAAGCAAAAGAGGCCTGCACTGATCAAAGAGAGTATTGCAATACAAGCCAGCCAAGGTGTCCAAAATTATTGTTATCTACTATCTGTTATGCAACTTTGTCCAACAAAGGAGCCTTGCCATGGAACAGGCAGGAGGATACAGAGAGCAAGAACCAAAGGAAGAAAACCCTGGTCAGAAGACAGGTTTTGTGACTCAACAAGAATTTCATGGCAGACTCAAATTAGCAAAACACCTGAAGTATCCAATGTACAGCAATAATCTGCATGTGTCCAATACCATGGCCTTATAAAGCAGTGCCCCATCCATGAATCAAGATCCTGAAATACCTTTGCATTGCTTTACAATGTATTGTCCTCCATCCCAACTGAGTTCTGTCAGCACATTAGAGTACCAATTAACCTGCTCTAAAATTGTGTATTGCATATGTATTTCCCCCTTCAAAGACACATATCATTAACTTTTTATCAAGGCCTGTGTCCTGCTTCCAGTATAACTGGATGATTTCAGAACATTGTGTACTATAGACGAGTTAATGAGAAAGATACAAAAACTGGAAATGCTCAGCAGGTCTGGCAGCATCTGTGGAGACAGAAACAGAGTTAACATTTCAGGTTGATGGTCTCCTAATGACAGGTCATTGACTTGAAACATGAATTCTGTTTCTTTCTCCACAGATGCTGCTACACCTACTGAACATTTCCAGCATTTTCTGTTTTTATTTCAGATTTCCAGCAACTGCAGTATTTTTATTTTGTATTAATGAGAAAGATATAATGATTATCTATTCACGAGCTAATATTAAGTCAGTTTCTGCAAAACACTTGGAATCTAGAATTCAGGATCCAATTAGTGAGCATTTAGAGTGCATGGATTAACTGAGGATAGCCATCCTGGATTTGTTAAAGGCAAATCTTGTTTAACAAGTTTAATAAATGCGAAGAAATATAGCAACTTGGATAGAAAATTATTTGATGATGGACAGGAAGCAAAGGAATGGAGTTAATGAATGTTGCTTGGATTGGAGAAAGGTAAAAAGTAGTGTACCCCAGGGGTCAATGCTGAGGTAACTTTTGTTATTGAAAGTTGTTTGTGTGTGTGTTATAGATTTGGGTGTAAGCAGCACAAAACCAACATTTGCTGATGACACAAAAGTAGGGGTTTTGACAAATAGCAGTGGGGCCGTGAAATACTGGATTCGTGAAAAACAGATTCGGGGAATGGGCAGTCAGGTGGTAGATGTAATTTAAAGCAGAGAAAAACGACAGTGAATTTTGGAAGGAAAATGAAGAATGGAAGTATAAACTCCATGGAAAAGAACTAAAGGGTGTGGAGGAACAGAGAGACCAGAGGTTTAATAGATAATCCCTTGATAGAGTGAGGGAATGTTGATAAAGCCATAGAAAGAGCCAATGGTAATTATAGGTTTTCTAATTAAAAGCATAAAGTTTAAGCATTTTAGGCAAAGGTAGGCAATACTTAAGAATATTGTGCGCAATTTTGAGCACTGAATTATAGAAAACAAAGGCTTACTCCTCTGCTTGCAAAGTCAATGATGAGTATTTATAATTTTAAATTGTGAAACAAGAAGATGAGAAAAGGGGTTAGGAGAAATTTATTCAGGAAATCTCTTATTCAAGTATGAGGTCCTTTGCCACAGGGAATTACTGAGACAATGAATTTGAATCTGTACATCTTTTTAAAAAAATGAAATTTAATACAAGATGTACTGCAGCAGCTCACCAGGGCTTCTTCAGCACCGCCTCCCAAACCCATGGACTCTACCATCTAGAGGACGGGTGTAGCGGGCACGTGGGAACACCATCGCCTCCAGGTCGCACACCATCCTAACATGGAATTAAATTTTGCAAGGCCAACATGGGCGGCACAGTGGCACATTGGTTAGCACCACAGCCTCACAGCTCCAGCGACCCGGGTTCGATTCTGGGTACTGCCTGTGCGGAGTTTGAAAGTTCTCCCTGTGACCGCGTGGGTTTTCGCCGGGTGCTCCGGTTTCCTCCCACAGCCAAAGACTTGCAGGTTGATAGGTAAATTGGCTGTTATAAATTGATCCTAGTATAGGTAGGTGGTAGGGGAATTGAGGGAAGGTGGGGATGTGAGAGGGTAATGGGATTAATGTAGGATTAGTATAAATGGGTGGTTGATGGTCGGCACAGACTCAGTGGGCCGAAGGGCCTGTTTCAGTGCTGTATCTCTTAAAAAAAAAAAACTCTAGGCTTATATTCCCTTACGTATAGAAGATTAAGGAGTGATCTAATTGTGGTGTTTAAAGTGATTAAAGGATTTGAAAGGATAGTTAGAGAGAAATAATTTCCTGTGTTGGGGGAGTCCAGAAAAAGAGGCAAAACCTTACAAGTAGAGATAGGCATTTCAGGGTATTATCAGAAAGCACGTCTTTACAGAAAGGGTAGTGGAACTCTGGAACATTCTCTCCCAAAAACCATTGAGGCTATGCCAATTGAAAATTTCAAAAGCGAGATTGATATCTTTTTGTTAGGCAAGGGTATCAAGGGTTATGGAACCAAGGCGGCCAGATGGCGTTAAGATACAGATCAGCCATGATATCATTGAATGGTGGAACAGGCTTGAAGGGCTGAATGGCCTCCGCCTTTTCCTGTGTTCTTTCTTTGTCCTAATTATTATTATTGCCATTGAAGTCAAATCAGGTGCTATGTCTTATGGATGGCTGATCTGATGTCAGCTATTATATGCTATCACCAAAGTCAAAATGACCCTCAAAGAATGGGAAACTTCCTGACAGGAGCTGATTAGGGTACAGATCGGTGATATTCTCGTAAGAAATGAAGGGGGTGCAGCTGGATAGTAAGAAATATAAAATTTTAAATAAAACATAAGAGAGGAGCACATTTAAAATCTAGGGCTAATGATATGGGAAATATTAAGCAGAGTATGGGAAATATAGAGGGGAAGCAAAAAAAGGTGGAAAGGCTAAAGGGAGGGGTGTAGAAAGACTGGTAACATACAGTGAAACAGTAAAGGATTTTATAAATGTATCAAAGGATAGTTAAAGAAAGGGTAACATGATTTGCCCACTATATGCAGGGGTTGGTTTTAAGGGGAAGCAGTGGACATATTTGGGCTTGTTGGAATGAGGGTTCACGCTTAATCTAGCTCAATACGAGCTGTCACCTCTGGAACATTAACTAGTTTATCTACCTGTAATATGAAAGCATATTTAATACTCAACACTTATTTAAGTATACACTGTTGTGTAAGGAACTATTTGAATATCTGCTCAGCTTGTAAGGTGGATTCTCATCACTGAAGTGGTGAAAAACAATGTTCCACGCAAAATAAACTTGAGCAGTGCAAGGTGTATCTCGACACTATTTAGAGGTGATTAAATATACAAGGTAATTGCACCTTAACAAAGTACAAACTAACTGAACACTTGTCTCTGCCCCTGGCCTTGCATATCATTACACAAGAACACAAGAAATAGGAGCAGGGGTAGACCATATTAAAGGCCTGCTCAGGTCAGGGGAAAAAAAACCAACCCGAACCCGACAGAATCACATCGGACCCAAGCCCGACCCGGCCCGAGTCCCTCCATTTTTTCCCAATCCGACCATCGGAATGTTCCCTTTACCTACCTTGCGACTCTGAATCTGCAGGAAGCTGCAGCATGAGCGTGATGACATTATAGAGACGCTCACTGCGCAGACTCAGAGTTTCCCTCCTTGACGTTCCGGACTCGCAGCTCAGGCAGGCTTTTTACTTTTAACACTTACCAGCAATACTTACTTTGTGTGTCCGACCCGAGCCTGGAGGCCAGACCCAGAAGAGCGACCCGACCCAAACCCGACACATGTCATCGGGCCTCGTCGTGTTCGGGTCGGGTAGCGGGCCTTTGGACCATATGGCCCATCGACCCTGCTCCGCCATTCAAAATGATCATGGATGATCTTAGGATTCAACTCCACTTTCCCACCCGCTTGCCATATCCCACAAGCTTTACAAGCTTTATAATATAAGCTTTTATTTTAATTTCAATACGAGCAAGGGAGATTTTGTTGCTATAACAGGCAAATCAGGAATGCCCCAGTCCCTTATTAGTGTAGATTGTGACCATTCCTCACACGCTGGTTAGTAGAATAGTTACTGTTCCCCACAAATCAAACTCAGTTAGCCATTACAACCATAGTTATTGTAATTATTGCATCTCAACTGATTTAACCTAGGGTTACAGCTGCATTTTGTGGCCATGATACAGAAATTGGTTATTGAACTATGAAAGGTGCACCTGCCTACCTTTATAACTACCAGATTAATGTTCCAGCTTCAAGAGCAACTTAACGCAATGAAGCGGCAGCTGACCGAGAAAGAAGAGTTAATTGCCACCCTGACTACTGGAAGGTAAGAGTGTAGTACTGAGAGGCATATTACCAGTGTGTGTATTTGCTTGTATCCAAGTGTGTGTACATTCTAAGACAGCATTTATTTAAAGAAAAAGAAGCAACAACAACCATCTGTATTTATACAGCACCTTTAATGTAGTAAAACATCCCACGGTACATTGCAGGAGTGTTACCAAACAAAATTTGGCACCAAGTCACTTGAGGAGATATTAGGGCAGATGGCCAAAAGCTTGATCAAAGAGATAGGTTTTAAGGAGCATCCTAAAGGAGGAAAGAGAGGTGAAGAGGTTTATGGAGGGAATTCCAGAGTCTAGGGCAGCTGAAGGCATAGCCACCAATGCTGGAGCAATTAAAATCAGGGGTGCTCAAGAGACCAGAATTCAAGGTCCCCAGATATTTTGGATGGTTGTGGGGCTGGAGGAGATTACAGAGATAAGGAGGGGTGAGGCCATGGAAGGATTTGAAAATAAGGATAGAATTTTAAAATCGAGGCGTTTCTTAACCAGGAGCCAATGTAGGTCAGTGAACACTGACAAAGTGAATGGGACTTGGTGTGAGGTAGGACATGGGCAGCAGAGTTTTAGATTACATCAAATTTATGGAGGATAGAATGTGGGAGACCAACCAGGAGAGCATTGGAATAGTCAAGTCTAGAGGTAACAAAGACATAATGAAGGTTTCAGTTACAGATGAGCTAAGGCAGGGGCAGAGTCGGGCAATGTTAGGGAGGTGGAAATAGGCAGTATTAGTGATGGCACAGATATGTGGTCAGAAGCTCATCTTGAGGTCTGATATGTCACCAAGGTTGCGAACAATCTGGTTTGCAGCCAGACAGTTTACAGGGAGAGGGATGGAGTTGGTGGCTAGGGAACAGAGCTTGGGTTGGAGACCAAAGGCAATGGTTACAGTCTTCCCAATATTCAGTGGAGGAACATTTAACTCATCCAATAGTGGATGTCAGACGAGTAGTCTGACAATTTGGAGACAGTGGAGGGGTCAAGAGAGCTGGTGGTGAGGTAAAGCTGGATGTTGTCAATGCACGAATGCTGTGTTTTTGGATGATGTCACCGGAGGCAGCATGTAGATGAGAAATAGGAGGAGGCTAAAAAGAGATCCTCGGGGGACAGCAGAGGTAATGGTGTGGGAGCAGGAAGAGAAGCCATTGCTGGTGATTCTCTGGCTACAGCTGGATAGATAAGAATGGAACCAGGTGGGAGCAGTCCCATCCAGCTGGACAACAGTGGAGAGACGTTGGAGGAAGATGGTGTGGCCAACGTTGTCAAAGGCTGCAGTCAGTTCAAGAAGGACATACGAACATACGAATTAGGAGCAGGAGTAGGCCACTCGGCCCTTCGTGTCTGCTCCGCCATTCAATAAGTTTATGGCTGAACTGATTACTCCACATTTCCACCTACCCCCGATAACCTTCCACCCCCTTGCTTATCAAGAATCTATCTACCTCTGTCTTTAAAATATTCAAAGACTCTGCTTCCACTGCCTTTTGGGGAAGAGAATTCCAAAGACTCACGACCCTCTGAGAGAAAAAATTTCTCCTCATCTCTGTCTTAAATGGACAACCCCTTATTTTTAAACAGTGACCCCTAGTTCTAGATTCTCCCACAAGGGAAAACATCCTTTCCACATCCACCCTGTCAAGACCTCTCAGGATCTTATATGTTTCAATCAAGTCGCCTCTTACTCTCCTAAATTCCAGCGGGTAGAAGCTTAGCCTGTCCAATCTTTCCTCAAGACAGCCCGCCCATTCCAAGTATTAGTCTGGTAAAACTTCTCTGTATTGCCTCCAACGCATTTACATCCTTCCTAAATAAGGAGACCAGCACTGTACACAGTACTCCAGATGTGGTCTCACCAATGCCCTGTATAACTGAAGCATAACCTCCCTTCAATTCCCCTTGCAATAAATGATAACATTCTATTATCTTTCCTAATTACTTGCTGTGTCTGCATACTAACTTTTTGTGATTTATGCACTAGGATACCCAGATCCCTCTGCAATCTCTCACCATTTAGATAATGTGCTTCTTTTTTATTCTTCCTGACAAAATAGACAATTTCACATTTTCCCACATTATACTCAATTTGCCAGATGTTTGCCCAGTCACTTAACCTATCTATATCCCTTTGTAGCTTCCTTATGTCCTCTTCACAACTTACTTTCCCACCTATCTTTATGTTGTCAGCAAATTTAGCAACCACACCTTTGGTCCCTTCATTCAAGTAATTTATATAAATTGTAAAATGTTGAAGTCCCAGCACTGATCCCTGTGTCACACCACTCGTTGCATCTCGCTAACCAGAAAATGACTCATTTATGCCTACTCTCTGTTTCCTGTTAGCTAGCCCATCGTCTATCCATGCAAAATGTTACCCCCTTACCCCTTGAGTTTTTATTTTGTGCAATAACCTTTGATGTGACACCTTATCAAATGCCTTCTGGAAATCTAAGTACAGTATATCCACCGGTTCCCTTTTATCCATGGCACATGTTACTTCTTCAAAGAACTCCAATAAATTGGTTAAACATGACTTCCTTTCCACAAAACCATGTTGACTCTGCCCGATTACCTGGAATTTTTCGAAGTGCCCACTATCACGTCTTTAATAATAGCTTCTAACATTTTCCCAATGACAGATGTTAAGCGAACTGGCCTGTAGTTTCCCGCTTTCTGTCTTTTTCCCTTTTTGAATAAAGGAGTTACATTGGCTACTTTCCAACCTAAAGGAATCTTCCCAGAATCTATAGAATTTTGGAAAATTAAAACCAACGCATCAATTATATCACTAGTGACTTCTTTTAAGACCGTAGGATGAAGTCTATCAGGACCCGGGGACTTCAATAATTTGCTCAGTATCACTTGGCTTGAGGATCATTTGTTAAGACACTTTGTTGACCAAAAAGGACCCTATAATCATAAAATTATAGACTATATTATTATTTAAGTCTTTAAAACCCTCCTTAAAACCCAAATCTTTGACCAGACTTTAGGTTTCTCCCTTTTATTATCAGCTTCTTTGGCTTGGCATCTATTTTTGTCCGCTTACACCTCTAAAAAGTGCCTTGGAACATCTTTGTATGTTAACCGTATGTTGTTGTATTTTTTGTACAATGCAGAAATGTCTGAACTGACTTAACATAGGATTGCCAGTCATGGTTGCTTTGTTTATTTGATTTCTACAGGTCAAAAATAGATTCTGAAGTGCATTTTACAGGCACAATTTTAACATACATATGATCTCAGAATTGGAGGGAGGTGATCATATTTCTACATTCATAATGTCACAATAGAACAGTGACCTTGCTTCAAAGGTTAATTTCTTTTCAATCTATATGAAATGCACACAAAGAGCTTGCATATGTATAGTGCCATATCTCAACTTGTAAAGGCGCTATAGCAATGCAAATTGTTGTTTTATAGTTACTTTTGAAAAGCACTCCTGTTGCTATGTAGGTAAACAGCAACCAATTGCACAAAGCAAAGTCCCATAAACAGCACCTGAAATGAATGACCAATTAATCTGTTTTTGGTAGCGTAAATTGAGGGTGAACTCCCTTTTCTTATTCAAATCATGTCATTGGATCTTTTGCATCCACCTGAACAGGCAGATTGGACAAAGTTTAACATAATATCTGAAAGACAGCACGCCTCAGTACCACACTGAAATGTGCTTAAGTTTCTGGAGTCCAGCTCAAACCTACAACCCTTTGACTCAGAGGCAGGAGTGAGTCAATCTGACACTTAATACAATGTAATTGATAATACGAGTGTTATAAGATGAATACTTCAAGGAGATGTGTGTGAGATGAAGTTTTTAATCTGCTCGTTAGGTTGGTTTTTGAAAGTATATTTAAGTATGTGCTTTTTTCACTATAGTATATATAAAATATATTTGAAGTAAATATTTTTATGCAGTGGACCCGGTGTGATACCATGCTTTGCTGGGCTGCAGTAAATCTTAGCAGTGAATCGTTGGGTCCAGTATCTGGAATCTGTTGAGTAACATTCCACATCCATGGTGATAATTATCCATATTAATACTTGATTTAAAGAAACAAAAACTAATGCAGGTAACAACAAAATTGCATTGCAATTGTTATAAATTTCATGTCTGTACTATTGAATTAAGCATCATGGATCATTCCCATATGCCCAAATCCCCTCTGATCAGGAGTTTACCCTTACTGCTGACTGACTGTTCTTACGATAGTGTGACCTGAGGGCTATAACACGTGCTGCATGTGCATTTCTCTGGAAGGTGGTCTGATTGGCAGTCTAATGAGACAAGGCCAGTTGGTGGTAGGGCTACCCAAACCTGCAATCTCCACCACTTGGAAGAACAAGGACAGCAGGTACATGGGAACACCATCACTTCAAAGGTCGCCTCCATGGTACACACCTTCCTGTCTTGGACATATATTGCTGTTCCTTCATGGTCGCTGGTTCAAAATTGTGGAACTCTAATTGTGGGATTATCTTGACTACACGAACTGCAGCAGTTCAAGAAGGTAAACCACCACCCATCTCGGGAGCAGCTAGGAATGGGCAATAAATGCTGATTCTGCTGGTGATGCTCACATCCTCAGAATGCATAAAAAAGAAACAACAAATTGGTTTAATTTACAGACAAAACATGATTAAATAGAAGCAGTTTTCAGTTAAACTTGCTATATTTCCTAATACTTTTGGAAAATATTAGAGTTCCCACTGAACTCAATAAATAAATTCTAATATTACAGACTAGAATATGTACTAATGAACCCATTGTCTCAAACTGATATGATATGCGTGAAACACAATTCTGTTATCTACATCATCTTGACACATACAGTGGCTCTCATCTGCATCCCAAACAGAAGTTAACCCCTTGTCATCTGAATTTAACATAAAAGTGCAACATAATATAAATTAACTGGAAACCCCTCTATTGTGCTTTAGAGTTTTTGAACATTTTGTTATGGTTGTATGTGGGGGTGGGGATGGTTAGATTCACAGGAGTGTCATGTGCTTGAGCCTCTGGGATAAAGGTGGGATTGACACACTGATAAGCTTTCTAGACTGACCATTGAAACTGCTGTCCTTCATGGTTCACTACCATGTTTCAGATGCTTGCAGTAGGCATTCACACTTGAGAAATTGGGATAACTGAGTTCATGCATACACAGCAAGAGTTAATTGACAAGGCCTGCACCCCGGAGGAAGAGGCCAACCCCTGGACAGGGAAGGAGGTGGAGGTCAAACAGTTTTCTCTACACACAAGCTACACAAAGAAGACAAGATCACATATTCTTAGTCAATTGTGAAGCCTGTGATGAGGAGCCAAGCCAGTGCTGGAAAGTAATTAGAGTTGGACAAAAAGAGAATAAACAGTGAAGATTTAGCTAACTAATAGGGATTGTGCAATGTGTTTTGTTGTTGTCACAGGAGGAATTACAGAGCCTGAAGTTTTCAAAATCTTCATTCTCAGGATGTGAGCAGGACTGGCATTTATTGCTCATCCTTAGTTTCCATTGGGAAGGTAGAGGGACCTGCTACTTGTTCAACAAATAGCCAGCTTCTTGATTTTACAATGACCTTGTGTCACCAGAGTATTCATCAGTTCTACCTTTCAGAAGGTGGAGAGGTATGCAGAAAGACAGCTAAAGGCAATTCTGCTATCCAATCCTTGTAGCAAAAGGGTCTCATTTTTACACCCTTGAGTCAGGCTAGATATTGGGTTGCAAATTGAAACTCCTGATCATGATGGATACAGCTCTGCCTACAGGAGAGATCAACTGGAAACTGAGAGAATGACTAGGATAGAAACAAAATTTGTAACAGCCTCCAAGGCCAAATAGATAAAACTGTTAAAGTCGGCCTGGAACTTCAACATTATGACATTTTGACCCCGTGTGTCGTGCACCTGGTTCCCTCCCCTTGGCTAGCCCCTGTGCCACAATAGGGCCTGTGTGGTGTGCACCATTTCTTGTTAGACAGTATCTGCAAGATTTCTTGACTTCTCCAACTGACATACTTCTACTCATTTATCTTTAAAGTTTTTCTTTTTAAAAAAAAGGCTTTGTAAAAAGTGCCATGTTTCTTTCAATCTAATTTTGGCATCAGTCCAATATAAGTACCAGTTATTTAATGTGTATTTACATATGCTTTTTTCCCCTTATCTCACTGCAGGAGCCGGAGCAGATTGGAAGCTCAAAAGGTTTGTGTTTTGGTTGAAAATCACAATTGGTGATGTTAGTAGATGATCTTTTAACATGTTAACATGTTTGTGTGACAATACTCTTCCCAATATTTTGGCAGAGATTTTAACCCCTCCAAAAGAAACAAGTTAACACTCCTATCATTTAATGCACAGGGGGAATGTCATATGAACATCTCAAACCTGTTTGTATGCCGATACTAATAACAGTAATTCTTGGGGTAACGAATGTAAGGTGCTTTGAGAAACTGATCTTGAGCCCCACTTACAGTATTCCTACATGTTTGTGTGTTTTGTAGTTGATTTACATAGAATTACATAAAATTAATAGCACAGAAACAGACCATTCAACCCAACTGGTCTGTGCCACACAAGCCTCCTCCCACCTTTCTTCATTTCACTCTATCAGCATAATCTTCTATTTCTTTCTCCCTCATGTACTTACCTAGATTCCCCTTAAATGCATCGATGCATTTTGACTCAACTACTCCATCCAGTAGCAAGTTTCACATTCTCACCATTCTCTGGGTAAAGAAGTTTCTCTTAAATTCCCTATTGGATTTATAGGGACTATCTTATATTTATGGCTCCTTGTTTTGGATTCCCCCACAATGCCAACCCTATCTAACCGCCTTCATAATTTTAAAGATCCCGTCTGGTCACCCCTCAAACCTTTTTCTAGAGAAAAGAGCCCCAGCCTGTTCAATCTTTCCTCATAGTTATAACCTCTCAGTTTTATTATCAACTTTGTAAATCTTTTTTGCACCTTCCCGAGTGCCTCAATATACTTCTTGAAATATGGAGACCAGAGCTGTGCACAGTACATTTAAGATTTTCCATAAGGTTTAAACTAACAATGAAGCAATCTGAATAAATGCTCATCACCTATTGCTGCCTTAGATTAATTTACAATTATTTATATTGATCTGCCAGAGGACGCAGAAAGAAGGAAATACTATAACATCAAATGAGTAAAGGGGGTGGCTTCAAACGTCCTTGTAGGTTTTATTAATCTCCTGCCATAACTCTGGTGGATGGTACCCATCAGGTTGTGTCAGAGCTTTGCTGTTTCTGGCATTTGCTGACATTCCCAGTAAAGGGTGCGACCTCTGTCTGCCCCACACAAGGCAAATGTCAGGAGGGAGGAGCCACATGTGGAGTCACATTGCAATGGGAGATTTCGAAATGCCTGGGTCAGTTGGGATTCAGCGTAGTGTTGGAGGCTGGTATGCAGAGCAAGATCAGATGTATGGGGCTTTACGGACCAAGGAAGAGGACAGCACCCCTGACGACTCGGTGGGGTCAGTGACGGGAGGAAGTAAGACTCGCCCATTGTGACGAGTGCTGGTTCATCTGGCTGCATTAGACAGTGAGTGCTGGTAATGGACGCGATGACCCATGCAAATTTGGGACCTTCCCACTGACACCAGAAAGACCAGTGGCGCCAGGACGAAATGATCCTGGAATAACGGTCAGAATTGCTCCCAGGGATTTTCGGGGCCGGTGGCTTCTGGCACCCCATCGGGGAATAGCAGTTTTATAGAGGAGGAGTTTTCCAAGGGGAAATAATTAAATACAAAGGCATGTCCCCCTTGTTACAGTTATTAAAATTCTCAAAACTGTCAAGGATTAGGATGATTGGGAACTACCCAACATGTTGCATTAGCTCTGGGCTGCAGGACCGATTGATGTAGAATCCCCATCCTATGATTAATCTTTCATTGCCACTGTGCACAATGATCACACACTACCCATCATGTACTTGGCACTCCTGACCTACTGGACCTTTTATACCAAACTATTCTATTCAATGATTTGATGTACTCAGCAACTTTCAGATACATGTAGTGCAGTGGTGCTGTTTTTAAAAATACTTCATTTTGTATAGTGGATCGGATACCTTTTATTACTCTAGTTATTTCACTGATTAAACATATCATGGCCCGGAGCAGGTAACGTTTGATCCTGGCTCACATTACCCTGAAGTAGATCTGGGTGCTTCCCCCTGATCCTGGGTAACAGACCCTCCAACTTTACTTTTCTCAGAGAGACAGGTATAGGAAGAAAGGCAAAAAATGCTTCACTTTTCCTTTTGTCCATGAGCAACTCCTCTGACGATCAGCCAGTGACTGTACTAAATTTTCAGACCTGTAATGTAAAGCTCTGTGTGGCAGCACTGTAGCTGAAAATTACCCAGCATAAATTGAATGAATAAAAGTGTCTCCAGACTTTCCTACCCTTCCAACAATCACGCCAATCTAATTGGCAGCCATAAAAGTTTGCCTGCCCTCTCCTTGGTTTTCTTTAAATGTACTCCTTTCAAACTGTTGTTCAGGTTTGCTTGTCTACTATTTTGTAAATCTAGCCTGGACCTTATTTCCCTAATGTAAATCATCAGATAACACACATGAAGGATATATCATACTTCTATCTCCGTAACATTGCCCATCTCCGGACCTGCCCAAACACATCTGCTGCTGAAATCCTTATCTCTGCCTTTGTTACTCTCCAGACTCGACCATTCCAATACATTGCTGGCTGGCCTTCCACCCTCTGTAAACTTGACGTCGTTCAAAACTTTGCCCCCAGTGGCACAGTGGTAATGTCACTAGATTAATAACCCAGAGCCCCAAGCTAATGCTCTGGGGATATGGGTTCGAACTGAATTCAATTAATAAATCTAGAATTAAAAGCTAGTCTGATGGTGACCATGAAACCATTGTCGATTGTTGTAAAAACCCATCTGGTTAACTAATGTCCTTTAGGAAAGGAAATCTGCCGTCCTTAAATGGTCAGGCCTACATATGACTCCAGACCCACAGCAATGTGGTTAACTCTTAAATGCCCTATGAAATGGCCTAGCAAGCTACCCAGTTATATCAAACCGCTACAACGTCTAAGAGAAGGAATGAAACCGGACAGACTACCCAGTATCGACCTAGGTACTGGAAATGACAATGGCAAACCCAGCCCTGTTGACCCTGCAAAGTCCTCCTCACTAACATCTAGGGGCTTGTGCCAAAATTGGGAGAGCTGTCCCACAGACTAGTCAAGCAACAGCCTGACAGAGTCATACTCACGGAATCATACTTTACAGACAATGTCCCAGACACCACCATCACCATCCCTGGGTATGTACTGTCCCACCGGCAGAACAGACCCACCAGAAGTGGCGGCACAGTGGTATACCGTCAGGGGGGAGTTGCCCTCCTCAACATTGTCTCACCCGATGACATCTCATAACATCAGGTCAAACATGGACAAGGAAACGTCCTGCGAATCACCATCTACCGTCCCCTCTCGGCTGATGAATCAGTGCTTCTCCATGTTGAACACCAATTGGAAGAAGCACTGAGGGTGGCAAGGGCACAGAATGTACTCTGAGTGGGGGACTTCAATGTCTATCACCAAGAGCAGATTGGTAGCACCACTACTGACCAAGCTGGCCAAGTCCTAAAGGACACATCTGCTAGACTGAAGGGCCGAATGGGCGAATGCTATTTTCTATGTTTCTAGACTGGGTCTGCGGCAGGTGGTGAGGGAACCAACAAGAGGGAAAAACCTACTTGGCCTCGTCCTCACCAATCTACCTGTAGCAGATGCATCTGTCCATTACAGTTATTGGTAGGAGTGATCACCGCACAGTCCTTGTGGAGATGAAGTCCCGTCTTCACATTGAGGGTACCCACCATCGTGTTGTGTGGCACTAGCACTGTGCTAAATGGGATAGATTTCAAAAAGATCTAGGAACTTAAATCTAGGCACCTATAAGTGCTGTGGGCCATCAGCAGCAGCAAAATTGTATTCAACCACAATCTGTAACCTCATGGCTTGGCATATCCCCCACTCTACCATTACCATTGAGCTGGGCGACCAACCCTGGTTCAATGAAAAGTGTAGGAGGGCATACCAGGAGCAGCACCAGACATACCTAAGAATGAGTTGTCAGCCTGGTGAAGCTATTACATGCATGCCAAACAGCATAAGCATCATGCGATAGGGCTAAGCAATCCCAGAACCAGTGGATCAGATCTAAGCTCAGTAGTCCTGCCACATCCAGTCGCGAATGGTGGTGGACAATTAAAGAACTGATAGGAGGAAGAGGCTTCACAAATATCCCCATCCTCAATGATGGGGGAGCCCAGCTCATCAGTGCAAAAGACAAGACTGAAGCATTTGCATCCATCTTCAGCCAGAAGTGTGGAGTGGATGATCCATCTCGGCCTCCTCCTGAGGTCCCCAGCATCACAGATGCCAGTCTTCAGCCAATCCGATTCACTCCACATGATATCAAGGAACGGCTGAAGGCATTGGACACTGCAAAGACTGTCAGCCCTGACAACATTCCAGCAATAGTACTGAAGACTTGTGCTCCAGAACTTGCCCCGCCCCTAGCCAAGCTGTTCCAGTACAGCTACAACATTGGCATCTACCCAGCAATGTGGAAAATTGCCCAGGTATGTCCTGTGCACAAAAAGCAAAATCAAACATTCGCTCCCTCCACCACCGATGCACAGTGGCAGCAGTGTGTACCATCTACAAGATGCACTGTAGCAACGCAACAAGGCTCCTTAGACAGTACCTTCCAAACCCGTGACCTCTGCCACCTAGAAGGACAAGGGCAGCAGATACATGGGACACCACCACCTGCAATTTCCCCTCCAAGCCACACATCAGGTGAGATGAGAGTGACTGCCCCTGACATCAAGGCAGCATTTGACCGAGTATGGCGTCAAGGAGCCCTAGCAAAGCTGAAGTCAATGGGAATCGGGGAAAACTCTCTGCTGGTTGGAATTGTACCTAGCATAAAGGAAGATGGTTGTGGTTGTTGGAGGTCAATCATCTGAGCTCCAGGACATCACTGCAGGAGTTCCTCAGGGTAGTGTACTAGGCCCAACCATCTTCAGCTGCTTCATCAATGACCTTCCTTCAATCATAAGGTCAGAAGTGGGGATGTTTGCTGATAATTGCACAATGTTCAGCACCATTCGCGACTCCTCAGATACTGAAGCAGTCTGTGTAGAAATGCAGCAAGACCTGAACAATATCCAGGCTTGGGCTGATAAGTGGCAAGTAACATTTGCGTCACACAAGTGCCAGGCATTGACTATCTCCAACGAGAGAGAATCTAACCATCTCCCCTTGACATTCAACGGCATTACAATCGCTGAATCCCCAGTATCAACATCCTGGAGGTTACCATTGATCAGAAACTGAACTGGAGTAGCCACATAAGTGCTATGGCTACATGAGCAGGTCAGAGGCTAGCAAGCCTGCAGCGAGTAACTCAGCTCCTGACTCCCCAAAGCCTGTCCACCATCTACAAGGCACAAGTCAGGAGTGTGATGGAATACTCTCCACTTACCTGGATGGGTGCAGCTCCAACAACACTCAAGAAGCTTGACAGCATCCAGGACAAAGCAGCCTGCTTGATTGGCACCCCATCCACAAACATTCACTCCCTCCACCACCAACACACAGTGGCAGCAGTGTGTACCATCTACAAGATGCACTGAAGCAACGCATCAAAGCTACTCAGGCAGCACCTTCCAAACCTCTACCACCTAGAAGGACAAAGGCAGCAGATGCATGGAACACCACTACCTGCAAGTTCCCCTCCAAGCCACACACCATCCTGATGTGGAACTATATCGCTGTTCCTTCACTGTTGCTGGGTCAAAATCCTGGAACTCCCTTCCTAACAGCAGTGTGGGTGTACTTACCTCCCATGGACTGCAGCAGTTCAAGAAGGCAGCTCAGCACCACCTTTTCAAGGGCAGTTAGGGATGGGCAATAAATAGTGGGATGTTTGCTGATTGCACAATGTTCAGCACCATTCGTGACTCTTCAGATACTGAAGAAGCCCATGCCCAGATTCAGCAAGACCGGGATAACATCTAGGTCGGGAGTGTGATGGAAAACTTTCCACTTGCCTGGGTGTGTGCAACAACACTCAAGAAACTCGACATCATGCAGGACAAAGCAACCCGCTTGAGTGGCACCCCATCCACCACCTTCAACATTCACTCCCTCCACCACAGACGCACAGTGGTAGCAGTGTGTACCAGATACAAGATGCACTGCAGGAACTCACTAAGGCTCTTCTGACAGCACCTTCCAAACCCGCGACTTCTACCACCTAGAAGGACAAGGGCAGCAGATGCATGAGAACACCACCACCTGCAAGTTCTCCTCCAAGCCACACACCATCCTGAATTGGAACTATATCACTGTTTCTTCACTGTTGCTGGCTCAAAATCCTGGAACTCCCTTCCTAATAGCACTGTGGGTGTACCGACCCCACATGGACTGCAGCGGTTCAAGAAGGCAGCTCACCACCACTTTTTCATGAGCTATTAGGGATGGACAATAAATTCTGGCCAGCCTGGTGATGCCTACATCCCACAAATGAATTAAAAGAAATCTAACTCGCACCAAGTCCCATTCACCCTGATCACCCTGTATTCGCTGACCTACATTGACTCCTGATCAAGCTACAATATTAAAATTCTCATCCTTATTTCAAACCCCTCCATGGCTGCACTCCTCCCTATCTCTGTAACCTCTCCAGCCCTTTGATGCTCCAAGATCTCTATGCTCCTCCAATGCTGGTATCTTGTGCATCCCTAGTTTTCATTGCTCCACCATTGGCAGTGGTGCTTTCAGCACTGGTGTCCTAAACTCTGGAATTCCCTCCCTAAATTTCTCTGCATTTCGCCCTCTCTCTGCTCCTTCTTTAAGATGCTCCCTAAAATCAACTGCTTTGACCAAGCTTTTGGTCATCTAGCCGAATATCTCCTTATGTGGCTCAGTGTCTAATTTTGTTTGATAATGCTCCAGGGAAGCACATTGAGATGTTTCACGATGTTAAAACAGCTATATTCTAATCAAGGGAGTACAGCAGCCTTCCACTGTTACCTGAACTCAACACACAACATGGACTCATTGTTGTGATGTTTATGGGTGTTTAGCACGCTTGCCAATTCCAAAGATTTTTGCTGGAGTAGAGGCTCAAGTTGTCAGTAAGGTTCAATAACTTTGAAAACTGGCGTTAGAACAAAAAGCAAAATGCTGGGGATGCTGGAAATCTGAAACAAAAAACAAAAGTGCTGGAGACACTCAGCAGTTCTGTGGAGAGAGAAAAAGAGTTAATGTTTCAGGTCGATGACCTTTCATCAGAACTGGAAGGTGTTTGAGATGAACACTTACGTCGTTTTAGTAGCAATCATTCTCCAGCTTCAAGCATCAGGAATTATTTTGTGAACAACATTCCATGTTTACTGACTGAGCAGGTTACAAACTCATTCACCACTTAGTGTTGGGCTGTTTATGCTCTTCCAGTGGGGAGCGACACTTCCAGGGATCCCACTTCAGATATAGGGCTGCTGTCCATGCACTCAGCAGGAAGCCAAGCATCTACATGGTAGGAGCGAGGATGCAGATGAGAACCTCCCAGAGCTCTTATGACATAGAAAGATGATGATATATAGCACAGAAGGAGGCCATTTGGCCCATCAAGCCCATGCCGGCTCTCCACAGAGCTATCCAGTCAGTCCCACTGCCCCGCTCGATCCCTGTAGCCATGGTGTATTCATATCAACATGATGATTAATGTTTCAGTGTCAAAATTTCAATGTCTAACTTGACACCAAATATATTGTATCATTTTAGAATGTATCTGACTTACCAACAAACTAAAGAAGCAATAAAGGACTACTTACTTAACAGTATGACCATTGACAGCTGCCAACAGTGAGGGACTGTTAAATGCAATCAGCATAACAATTAAATAAAGAGCTGTGGAATGACTACAGTGCAGTAACTTCATTGATTAATGATTACAGTCATAGAAACTTACAGCAGAGCTATAACAGAGCTGTGACCTCTAGGGATCAGTCCTGTGCTGTTGTTGATGAGTAGTTGGGTCTGAAGTGGGGCACGGTCATATTCTGGGTCTTGGAATAGAGCCCAACGTGGGGCTGGTGAGCCATGTTCCCATTCTGGGCCACGGAACAGAGCACAGTAGGAGGCTGGGATGCAAACCACAAATAGGGTTCGAAATGGGGAACAAAAGTTTAGAGCTAAGGCTACTGGACGTCAAAGTAAGTATGAGCTGAACCGTTTAGTAGCACTGGGCATTCATCTGTAGGTGTGTACTATATGCAGTAAGGAAAGCTCATGCAGTCTGTTTTTCATTCATCCTCTAGGGAACCTGTGAACCATTGGTGGAAATTCCAGTCTTACGTGAACAACTGAATCACTATCGGGTGGCATCTGAAACAGCTCGCAGTGAACTGGCAGCACTGCAGGTCAAATATAAGAGCAGTCAGGCTGAGGTAATACTGAGGCAGGAAGAGACCTGCTTTCAGATTGCAGAAAGTGTCAAAATATTTTTAATTTTCAGACAGGTATAAAGTTTAATAATTAAATCACAGACCTTTATTTCTTTTTTTAAAAAACCTATTGTTTCATAAGCTACAAACGCAAACACTGCCAGGCTGTTATTTTTCCTGCCGTCAGTATTGGTGGAACGTAAATGGGAGAGGAAATCATGAATAATCTGAGGACAGTTTCATCAGAATTTAATTTTATTCAGATATTTTTGAGTGTACTTCAAGGATAAGTTAGGGAGGCTATTGGACCAGTCAGACTCATCCTTCAACAAAAACCTACAACTCCCCCATCACAGCATCTCTCTGTCTTTTGAATGAAACCCAAGGTTTTGCCTTCACTCTCCCACTCAGCGCCCACTGCAGGAATTGATCAACTTTTCTCTGTGCAGATGTATTTTCTGATGTCAGTCTTGGACTATCCTTTTTCCGGTGCATACCTGTGTCCCCTTTATCCTGCAGTCATGGTTTAACTTGAAACAGTGTGTGGCATTAACCATTTGTCATGCAGGCCCCCACCTGCCAAGACTGAGGCACACATTATTTCGCCACATGAACATTAAAACTTAAAATTGCGGCTGGGAAAAAAAGAGGGCCTATCACAAGGAATAGCCAAGCTCATGACTGGAAAGACATTTGCATGCTAGCAGACAGTGTTGGAACAAGGGACCCAGCCCTTGCTTCCCCGGTACACAGAAGAAGTGGTCAAACCAGTTTAGTCACATGACTAACTGACTGTTGGAGTTTTTTTGAATTTGAACTTACTGAGAGAAAGAAACTCAGAAAGCTGTTTGCTCCTGGACTGAGAACATCTCTCTCCTGTCTGCTCCCATTTCTTTCTCACAGAACTCAAGACCCATTGAAGACAGGTGAACTCAAAGAGAGAAAGGTCTCCTACGCGAACAAGGTTTAAGAAGCATACTGGGCCCCGATGAAAAGTAAGAGCTGTCTACAATCAAAGATTCTGCGGCAAGCTGGAAACACAGAAACAGTAACAAAAAACCCCCTTCAGGGACTACCTCAAACCTCTCTATTTTTCTTCTGCTCTTTTCTGTCCTTGTTTGCATGTGAGTGTCGTATATCTGTAGGCGTTGACCGAATTAGAGTTTAAGTAAGTTGAATAAATTTCTCTTTTCTTCTTTAAACCTGAGAAAACCTGGTTTGCTCATTTCTGTGCCTTATAATTGGAAAGCTGTGAACAAGGATTCACCAAGGGGGAGCTCAAAACACAGTGTGTTTAAAATTAAACCCTGTTACAATAAGATCAGGCGAAGGATGAAAAGACCCCTAGACACCTTTCTCACCTGGTCGTAACACATTTCACTGCCAATTAACAGCATAACTGTCTCCGTAAGGCTCCCTTTCCTGCACCTCTGTTCAAGGCTGGAGAGTGCAAATATTTAAAACCTTTTCTCATAACCTCTGACACCCAGGATCAGCCTCATCAAATTTCTCTGCACCACTTGTGGGCTTTGCAGTTTCCCTTGTGTCTTGCTTATCCGATTTGATTGCAGTGTTTCAGTGTTTAGTTTGACTAAAGCATTGTAAAGCAACGAATGAACATGCATTTATATGGAGTCTTTTACGAGGCCAGGTCATCCCAAATGGCTTCACAGTCAGTGAAATATTTTGAAGTGTAGTCGCTGTTGTAATTTGGGAAACACAACAGCCAATTTGCACAAAGTAAGCTCTCACAAGGAGAATCGTGGGAACTGAGTGGTAAATGTTGCCCAGAGCAACTCCACTGCGCTTTTCAAATAATCATTTACATCCACCTGAGAG
This sequence comes from Heterodontus francisci, assembly GCF_036365525.1. Taxonomy (NCBI): domain Eukaryota; kingdom Metazoa; phylum Chordata; class Chondrichthyes; order Heterodontiformes; family Heterodontidae; genus Heterodontus; species Heterodontus francisci. The sequence continues at coordinate 19,277,278 of NC_090383.1, read as the reverse complement.
GGTAGACGGGCCCTTGGTTTAGGACCTTACCCAAAAGACGACATCTGCTCCAATCAGAAACCTACATGTTCTGATGAAGGGTCACAGACCTGAAACGTTAGCTCTGTTTCTCTCTGCGCAGATGCTGCCAGGGAGCAAGGGAGATGCAAAGAGAGGAAGCAGCAAGAAGGTTTTAGTTACAGAGACTGCAAACCCAAAATGAAAATGCTGCTCGTCACTCAAACCTTATTTCCAATTCAGAGCAAACCTGTGATGTGATGAGACACTTGTCATGCAGGCCCCCACCTGCCAAGAATGAGGCATATTAATTTCACCACATGGAAATTAAGTTTCAAATTGTTGCTGTGAAGAAGAGAAGGCCTGATACAAGGGGTTGCCAGGCCACTGGTTGGAAAGACATTTTTGAATATTAACAGACAGACTTGCAGAAAAAGGAGCCACTCCCTGCTCCAGTTCAGTCCACAAACAGACATGGTCAGACCAGTTAGTCACATAGCTAACTGGCTGTTACAGAGTTTGAACTGAGAGTTTTTAAATTATAGAAACAGTGTTTGAACTGACAGAAAGCTGAATGCTCCAGGACTGAAGCAGACCTCCTCTCTGCCTGTCTGCTCCCATCTCTTTCTCATGGAACTGAAACCCACTGAAGACATGTGAAGCCCAAGAGAGAGAAAAGTCTCCTACAGTGAACAACGTTTAAGAAGAATACTTGGCCCAAACGAATAGCCAGATCTACCTACAATCAAGGACTACAGCGAGCCCGAAGCACAGTAACAAAAAAGCCCTCTGCAGAGATTGCCTCAAACTTTTTCACTTTATTTTTCTTTTTTTTCTGTCCCTTTCTGCATGTGTGTTTCGCACAGTGTATACTAGCGTGGGCACATCGTGTATTTGTAGGCATCAACTGAATGAGTTTAAGTTTTAATAAAATTTCACCTTTCCTCTTTACACCTAAGAAAGCCTGTTTGTGCTAATTTCTTTGCCTTATAATTGGAAAGCGGTGATCAAGGATTCACCAAGGGGGTGCTCAAAACACAGTGTATAAAAATAAAAACCCTGTTACAGTAAGACCAGGTGAAAGCTGAAAGGGAACCCTAGACCTCTTTCTCACCTGGTTGTAACACACTCATGACTAGGGCCAAAATATAATGAGGAAGAGGTTGAATCATACTTTATATCATTTGAGAAAATAGCTAAAAGGCTAAAGTGGCCAAAAGAATTTGGACTCTCCTCTTACAAGGCAAGTTTGTGGGTAGGACTTATGAAACCTTTTCCCTGTTATCAGAAGAAAGTTCCTCTGATTATGAATAAACTAAAACTGAAAATCTAAATCCATATGAGCTAGTACCGGAAGCATATAGACAGAAATTCCAGCACACTCGGAAAATACCCACACAAACTTACCTTGAATTCAAAAGAATCAAACATATGGCTTTTGATCACTGGATAAAGACTCCCAAGCTAGAACCCACATATAAAAATTTGAGAGAAGTGATGTTGCTGGAAGAGTTTAAAAATAGCATCCCAAGTAGCACAAGAACCCCCATCAATGAACAAAGAGTCACAAGAGTAAGGGAAGCCGCAAAAATGGCCGACAACTATGAATTAATACATAAATCCCTAACTCAGAATAAATTTGGGTCTAGTAACTTGTTCAAGCTAGGGAGAAATAGCAGGGATGCAGAGGAAGCAGAAATGGGCTTGTGAGAAAAGGAGAGCAGGGATGGGTAGACTTGTCAGGAAGGACAGTATTGAGGGTCCAGAGCAGTCCACGAAGACTGTAGAAACTGAGGGGAGAAAACAAAACTCTGTACAATTGCAGAGGCCTGGAGAAGTCCCAAAAATCCCACAGGGGACGATAGAGCCAGAAGAATTTAAAAGGGCCCAGATAGAGCCAAAAAGATTTAAACAAGCTACGATGAAATCCGAAAAAACTGAAAGAAAAGCAACCAAGATATGGTTAGCTGAAACTTTTTTTTAAAGATTTAAATAGGGATGAAGAAAGCCAAGCGTGATGGAGATTCCTCACCTGGTTGAAGTGCTACAGGGGAGTGCAGTGGAAGCTGGACAACCACTTGTGAGCAGTAGTATCCCAGAGGACATGAGGCAGATTAGGGAAACACCTACCTCTGAAGTAAAAGGAAAAGGGAAGGTAACATACCCTAAAGTGAACCGCACTTGTGAAAATCACAAGAGAACTAAAAGTGAGGTCAGCATGGATCTAACCACTGAAGAATCACATGCTCAGGTTCCAAATCTAAAACTAATCAAATGCAACAATTTAGAGTCAGAACCCAGCCAGAACAAGGTGCAGGAAGACATCCCAGATGCCTCGCAGGGGCTAAAAAACAATGTATCACCCAAGAAATAACAACTATCAATGTGCCAGAACCTGAATGGTTAATGCCATGTATTGTGGAAACCGTAGATAAGGGGTTTTAGCTTGTACAAACAGAGAATCTTGCCACAAGCAGTAACAGAAATTTGCATACTACAAGCTTCAGCAACAATCACAAGATCCTGAAGATTAACATTCCTAAAGTAGTATAAACTAGTGTGAGAGGAGCTACAACCCCATTTGACAACACATAACCAAAAGAAGGGCAATTTTTTTGGTGGTACCTCATTGAAAGGATGATGGAAGAAACATAAACTGGGAGCCTGAGGAGTGAATGAAATGTATGTGAGAAGTGATCTGACCCTGGACTGTCATACTGTTTCTTTTCCCTCTTTCTAAACCCAAAAAACAATACAAAAATGAAATCCAAGGAATTTAATTTTTTCCCATTTGGGGGAGGTGTCATGCTCATCGGAGGTGTGATGATACAACATTCACAGAGTAACTCTGAAGAGTTATGAAAAAGTGGACTTCGACTTTAAAAATGAACCTTTATTTTAAAAAAGTGAACAATGGTCTGAAATGGACGCCGAAGCAAAGGGGATTAACCTTTCGTATATTCAAAGAGTCTGATAAAGACAAAAGACAAATTTGCAAAGCAAAAGTGATAATGAAACCAATCTCACACCTATCATAGAAACATTCCAGAATTGAATGTCTTTTTCTAAAACAAAGGAGGTGTGAAGTAGCCACGTCCTGGGCCATTATGCGATCACCATGGGAAAGAACCAGAATATCTCCAAACAGGAGGTGAGAAGTGACAGTTTTACCTTTAAAATAGGACGGGCAGAAAGAGAGAGAGAGAGCGAGAGAGACTGACTCAGAAGGTGAAGCTACTTGTAACTACTGGCATTCCAGGAAGCCAGAAAGCACATGTCCTACTGGAGAAGATCCGACCTCTACATCATACAGCACAGAGAGAGAGAGAGCTGGAAGTGACCCACCAACTACAACAGAACCTTCAATCAAGAGAGAAATCTACAATCACCACAGGACTGCGACTATTTGGACTTTGAGTCTCAAGAGAATTCAACAGGTTTATTGTATCCCTTCACCCCACAAAAACCCACCTCCCTCTTTCCCTTCTCTATCTGTTTCTTCTTGTATGTGTGTGCGTGAGTGAATATGTGATTGAATGAGGTTGTGACAATTTCAGGATAAGGCATAGTGATCAATAAACAATTGACTTTCTGTTTTTAAAAACTTACAAGAAAACCTGTCGCTGTCTGTTTATTTGAAAAATAAAAGACAGAGTCTAACCAAATACACTTGCAGCGGTCAGGTGGGGAGTTGAGCAGTGGGAACCACCCATGTCACACCACGTGGCTGTAATATTAATCTTGGCCAAAATAAGATGGCAATCGTTACTTTACACTGGATAATATTGTCAACAGAAATTATTACTACTTTGCATCCTGTGCAAATGTGTAACAATGCTGACATATTTTCTTCATAGCTTACAGATACTTGTATGAGGCTTGCATCCCGAGAGGGCTGTATCCAGGAGCTAAAGGCAGAAGTTGACAACTACAAGGTAGACAACGCAAGACAGCAATCTCTTATCGGTTGCTTGAGGGAAAGGATTCTGGAATTTGAGGAGAAGTCTGGAGCACTTCTTACATCAAAGACTGAAGCAGAAGTAACTCTGCAGGTCTTACAAAATGAGAGCAGGGAACTCCAACTGAGGAATACAGAATTAGAGAGCAAACTCAGGTAGGACTCTTCCTGATCTTAGAACACTGACTTTACATTTGCAGTGTTATTTTTTGAAAACTCCAAATAATAAATTTATCCATATGTAACCAGACACATACTGCATTTCAGACTCTACAGCTGTCATTCTTTCTATATGCAGTGAAACAACACCCTGTCATAATCAGTTAGATTTTCTGAGCCTCTGTTGACAGTGTAGCGTCTTGCCTGACAGGAGCGTGGATGAGAGAATTTAGCTTGGGGCTTATTTAAAATTAAATGATCAGAAAATAAAAGGCTGTTTCATCTTTTGTGTTCTTTATATTTTAGAAAACACTTTCAGCACAAAATTCCAATCTCTCATGCCCGTTTTTTGGGTGCTGCAAGTGCCCTTGGAAGTCCAAAATAACATCCGTGATGCGTGCACACTTCTGGTGCGAGTTGCACTGGACGTTATGTCAGTGAGGGCGTTAGCTTGTGTGCAGTGAGCGTTGCCGGAAGTATGCAGCGTAGACATATCATGACTTCCCAGAATGTAACACTGATTTGTTGCCAGCAGTGACAGTCCTCTCTTACTCACACACGACTGACCACACATTCAGCAGGAGGAAGAATTCCACCCCCCACCCACCAATGCTATTTAAAGGGAACATCAGTTACTTACATGTTAGTTGTTGATTAATTTCTACTGGCTATTGCCACAATTGTACGTGTTTCGTGCTTTCTAGAGCTCTTTAAAGCTGCTATAGTCTACAGGGAGTGGTACTACTTTATTCATAGATTGAATATGGGCATCGCTGCCAAGGCCAGCATTATTGCCCATCCCAAATTTCCCTCGAGAAGATGGTGGTCAGCCACTTCTTTGAACCATTGCAGTATGTGTGTTGTTTATATACCCACAGTGCTGTTGTGTAGGGAGCTTCAGGATTTTGAACCAGTGATGACGTATTTCCAAGTCAGGATGGTGTGTGGCTTGGAGGGGAACTTGCAGGATGGTGGTGTTTCCATGCCTCTGCTGCCCTTCTATTTCTAGGTGGTAGAGGTCACAGGTTTGGAAGGTGCTTTCTAAGAAGCCTTGGCAAGCTGGTGCACTGCATCTTGTAGATGGTACACACTGCTGCCACTGTGCACTGGTGATGGAGGGAGTGAATGTTTAAGGTGGTGGATGGGGTGCTGATCAAGAGGGCTTTTTAATTTTAATTTGTTCATGGGATTTGGGTGTCGCTGACTAGGCCAGCATTTATTACCCATCCCTAATTGCTCCTGAGAAGGTGGTGGTGAGCTGCCTTCTTGAACCGCTGCAGTCCTTGGGGTGTAGGTATACCAACAGTGCTGTTCGGAAGGGAGTTCCAGGATTTTGGCCCAGTGACAGTGAAGGAACAGTGAAGGGCTGCTTTGTCCTGGATGGTGTTGAGCTTCTTGAGTGTTGTTGGAGCTGCACCCATCCACGCAAGTGGACAGTATTCCATCACACTCCTGATTTGTGCCTTGTAGATGCTGTACCGCCCCCCCCCCCCAAGGATGTTGATAGTGCAAGATTCAATGATGGTACTGCCGTTGAATATCAAGGGGAAATGGTTAGATACTCGCTGTTGGAGATGGTCATTTGTATGGCACAAATGTTACTTGACAGTTATCAGCTCAAACCTGAACATTGTCTTGCTGCATGCGGGCACGGACAGCTTCATTACTGAGAAGGTTTGAATGGAACTAAACACTGCAATCATTAGCGAACATCCTCACTTCTGATCTTCTGTTGGAGGGAAGGATATTGATAATTCAGCTGAAGATAGTTGGGCCTAGGACACTGCCTTAGAGTCATAGGCCGGAATTATACCAGTCCATTGGAGATGGGCTGGGAGGCAGGAGGGGTGGTAGCTTTAACTCATGCTAGCCTCACAATTTTGGACTCACTGCTGTACAGCCACTCAACATCACAACTAGCGCTGGCTATTTGCTACAGTCATGGTAATGGGCAGGCAGCACGATGTTGGCATGCTGCCTGCATTACATTATAAAGGTATGGAGTAATTGTTGTTTATGGGGGCTGTACAATTTAACCCCCATTAAATTGAGAGAGCTCGCGCAAGACAATGCCTTTCCTTGTCCTAACTTTAGTTAGGTTTTTTAAAAAAGCACAATATAAATTTTGAAGAAAGCTGAATGCCTCAGATTTTGTCAGCTGCGCTTTGCTGACACGTAGACAGTGTAAACATTCTCGTAACTCACCTGTGGGAAGCGAAGGAGACAGACATACCTAGCATCTTTCCTCATTCTAATTTTTTTTTTTTAAGAAAGTGGATAAATTAAATTTTTATGGAAACTGATAGGAGGGAGTGGGAACAGGGTGAGGTAACCACTGACCTCTTGTGGGAATGTCTGTGAATAAGGTGTGGGCGTGGATAGAGAGATAAGTATGAGATGAATGACAGTGCAGCAATGGCAAAACACTGGGTTTGAGCAGGTAGTTGAAAAGGAAAAAGGTAGAGATAACAATGTGCATGAACAGGGAAGCAGTGGAAGTAAGAGAATGGTAGAAGGAGAAGGGGTAGTAGATAAGTAAAGGGATAGGGACGTGATGCAAGTGAGGGGAAGCATGTGTTGCAAGAGGTTGGGAATGGAGCAGCTAAGAGCTGCGTTAGCCCTGCAATTCACTACTGGAAAATACAGCCTTTCCATACCACGCTACCCACTACCTCCCGCCTGAAAGGAAAGAGAGAAAAAGATAGAAGAGAAAAGCAGAAAAGGACAGCAGAAGAGGAGGGGCGTGTTAAGGGGAAAGAAGCAGAAGAGAGAGACTGAGCCAGAAGGAGAGCGACAAAGAGAAAAATGAAGAGCAACAGATACTAAGAGTGCAAAGATATTCTCTGACTTACCATATGAGCCATTAAAACTGCAGATATCACAGATATGTATAGAGAAAAAAAGGACATATATATATATATGTATATATATATATATATATGATGTAGATGACATAATAATTGTCATGTTCAGTGAAATTATCAGTTGACATTAGAATTATGATATTTAAATTGCCACAGACTTGATTTAAAAACATTAACAAACTTAACATTTAACGTTCTGTCTTTTTTAATATTTGACTTGTCAGGAAATGTTCAACAGAATGGGATGAGGCCAAGCAGGAAGACACGAGAAGAATGAAAGAGCATGATGAATTTTTGGAGAAGCTCACCCTTGCCATTAATGTGGATTGTAGAGGAGCAGAACACCATCTGGATTTGCTTGTGTCACAGGTATATCGATCATACTTTACTGCAAAGGGACAATATCCCAAATAATGATTAATCACACCACGTCATGAGCCAAAATTCACATCCTGTCCAGGAAACTAACTGAATAGGAACAGAATAATGAACAGAAAAAAAACAAAACGGGTGTTTTAACTTTTTACTCTTTGGCAAACTGCTGAAGTTTATTTTAGAAGATTGATAACATCCTATTCCTCACATCACAAGGACTTCCAGCAGGTTATAATGAACAACCAAAGCCTGATATCAATCAACTGGAACATTCTGTCTCACTCAAGGCTCAGAGATTTCCATGTTCATTTGGAATAAAAAAAGTATGAGATCAAGTCTGTTGTTTATCAGCAATAACATTTCTTTTTAATTAATTCATTGAGAAGTAAAGGATTAGCAGCTCCCTTATAGAAAGTGGGGGCCAAATGCTGGCTGTCTCAGGAAGCCATTGGGAGCCAGCATGCAGTGGCAGGAAGGGTGGCGCACAGAAGGCACTGCCAGACATCGGCAGAAGGAGGAGATGGTGCCAGGACTATGGAGGCATGTTACCAGGGTCACATAGGGGCAGTGGTACTTGCTCCAAGGAAAGCACTCGGGGGCAGGTTTGTGGGGTGGAGGGGCCATCTGGATTGAAGGCTTGGCCTAAGAGAGAGGCCACTTTCCATGGGCCTCATCCAGCCAGGCCTTGGGGGGCCCCCATTCAGGAGGAGGGGCAGCTTACCGGGAGGGAGGTCCAGGCACTGGCGGGGGCACATCAGTAACCTCAGGAGCAGCAAGAGGGCCAGCCTTGGAGTGGGCCTGACGCAGAAGTGCGCAGATGGACACACCAATAGGCACCTGCGTGCACAAGAAGCTATCCCCAGAAAAGAGTATACCACCCGAGACTGAACTTTCTCCAAACGTTGGAGCAGCAGTGTCAGCAAGGATGCGGCTTTCCGGGGAGGCCGTCACTGACTTATGCGCCATGCTACAGGGTGAATGGAGACCCATAGAGTTTAGTGGACATCCAATGCCAGTGGCGCTGAAGATCACCATGGCTGTCAAATTCTACACCTCTGGCTCTTTCCAGGGATATACTGAGGTCGTGTGGGATCTGCCAGTCTACAGCCCATTGGTGCATTAAGGAGGTGATCAATGCAATTTTCAAGAGGACCAGTGACTATGTACCCCACCGCTCCGATCCATAAAATCAGGCGGAGATGCCTATCAGGGCAGTCTCTGGATTCTCCCAGGTGCAAGGTGTCCTCAGCTGCTCGCATGTGGCCATTAACACTCCCCCAGAACAAACAGCAGCCTTCACCAATAGGAAGGCTTCTATTCCATCAATGTCCAACTAGATTGCAACCACTGAAAGTGGATCTTTCAGGTGTGTGCACTGTTCCTGTGAAGTAGCCACGATGCCTACATACTTTGGCAGTCCTCGGTGCAGAGCTCCTCTGCCCACCCATGTGCCTTCAGGGATGCATACCTGGAGACAGGAGCTACCCATTAAAGACATGGCTGCTGACACCTGTGAAGACCCTATGCACAGGTGCAGAGGAGAGGCACAACACCTGCCACGGGTCAACCAGTGCGACCATCGAGCAGGCGATTGGACTTCTGAATATGCGATTCAAATGCCTAAACTGATCCGGTGGAGCCGTTCATTACGTGCCCGGCGAGGGTTTTGCGTGTGTTGTGGTTGTGCACTGCACAACTTAACACTATAGAGGGGGGAGGCATTGAACAATGAGGACATCGCTGATCGTGATTAAAGGCCTGCTCAGGTCACGAAAAAAATCTGACCCGAACCCGACAGAACCACAATGGATCCAAGCCCGACCCGACCTGACCACCGGAATGTTCCCTTTACCTACCTTGCGACTCCGAATCTGCAGGAAGCTGCAGCATGAGCGTGATGACATCATAGAGACTCTCACTGCGCAGACTCAGAGTTCCCCTCCTTGACGTTCCAGACTCCAAGCTCAGGTAGGTTTTTTTACTTTTAACACTTACCAGCAATACTTACTTTGTGCGTCCAACTCGGACCTGACCAGAGTCTGGAAGCCGGACCAGGAAGAGCGACCCGACCCAAACCCGACACATGTCGTCGGGTCCCGTCAGGTTCGGGTCGGGTAGCAGGCCTTTAATAGCAATACCTCCTCCACCGATGAGGATGTGGAGGGGCCAGCTAACCAGGTGTTGCAAGATGATAGGATCCCTTGGACCACAGGCAAGGTGCAATGAGATACATGCAAAGGAGGCTTGGAATCCCGAATACAGAGCTGTTTCCTGTGACCTTTTTACCCTAGATTATCTTTTTAACTCTTACGAGTGCTTCTACGATGGGCTACCTCTGCACTGGAAGCTGAGGTGAAGGCAGGCTACTGATCGTGCTGCCCTGTGGCTTGGGATGACTTTGGTGGGTGTCCTCTGGCTGCTCGAGACCTGCAGGGTTCCTGAATACTGAGGGGATCCTGCACAGGTGCAGGACCCACCTCTTTTGGTGTGGCTTCTTGAGGCGATAGTGTCACTGACTGAGGAACTGAGGAGCCGCTACCCACACCAGGAGCTTCCTGAGAGGAGCCCGCAGAAGCAGAAGACAGCCTCTCCTCCTTCCTTACAAGGCACACTTGTATCTCCCTGCTAACCTGAAAAGGATGAGGACCTGGTGGAGAATCCAGGCACCTCATTCCCCCTTTGCTTTGCCACTGCTGCATTGAGCTCAAGCACAAGGCGATGGCATGCAGATCTGCACACATCTCCAGCATCCACTGAGTGGTCTGCTGGATCAGGCTTTCCATGAGGTTTGCCAATCTCTCCATGGAGGAAGCCATGTACACACATGCCAGAGACATGTCAGCACTCTTGGCCTGGATGCACTCCTCCGTCGTCCACACAAGGATGAGCATTGCCTCTGGAACACCCAACAGATGTTTCTTCACTGCAGCTGCCGCAGTTCCTTTCTGGCAGCTGACTCCAAAAGCACATTATCCTGGGGCTCACATTGGGCCTGTCCTCCCACAGTCCTCTGACTCTCAGTGGCCTCGGCTGGCACAGCCTTCGGCAGCTGCTCGGGTTAGTCTGTTGTGCTCACCAGCTTGTGACACTGAATCTACTTGCGAATGCATAGCCACCGATGTGAGTGTATCTGTGCTGGTGGAGGGTGCGGGGGGCTGATGTGACGCTGCACCCTCGGAAGTGTACAGCTGGCCCCTGGTTTCTGGAACTCTGTGTCTCAGCTTGACCTGGACCTGCGTGAGAGAACATAAATATTTAAGAGTTAAGTGCTTCCCATTTCCTCATCTCAACTATGTTTGCTGTGGCACTCCATGTGTCCAACATTGGTCACATGAGCACTATGCCTCATGTGTGCCAGATGCACCCTCTACTCACCAAACAGCACCAGCAGCCATTGCTGGCTGGCTCTTTATATATACACACTTGAATACAATTAACTAATTAAAACCCAACACCTGTTACCCTATTATCTTGAACCACCAGGTATTTATCATCCATTAACAGAACTTCAGATTCTTAACATCCCTGACCCCTTGTCATCAAACACACCCTCTCGTGTTGCAACATGCAAGCCCCAAAAGAAAAAGAGGGTGACGTACTCACCTTGGCAGACCGGATTAGGTCATTGACGTGCTTGCGGCACTATATTCAGGTTCGGGGGCGGGGGTGATGGTGATGACCCCTTGACTGCAGAACGTCTCTGCCATCTCGGTGCAGGCTTGCTTAGTTAAACAGGGCCCTCTCCTCCTCCCGTCCCTGGAGAAGAGGACCTCCCGCTTTGTCCTTGCAGCCAGGAGAAGCTGCACGGAGGCATCATTGAACTGTGGAGCCACTCGGGGTCTTCATTCTGCCATTTGTGGTTTAGCCGTCAGGCCAGCTGCTTGGTTGGTTGGAGGCTGCAGTCAAGAGCAGCAGCAGCACCTAGCTGGTTGAGGCTTCAGTCAAGGGAAGAACTCCTTTGTTTAGGCAGCAGTGAATGCAGGGCTGGCAGCCCTTTAAATATGGCGCTAGCACCTGCTGTGGCATCATCTGACGCTGTCCTCACCACCTGACTTTCTGCCTTGGGCCCTGAATTGGACGAGCTCCATGCCTCGCGTTACTTAACTGGCTGGCCGCTGTGAGATCACATGCGGCCGGCTGCTTAACGACCAAGCATAAATGGCACCTGCTTCCCGTGCCTCATCTGTGACCTTCACCCTGAACACAAAATTCAGCCCAATATTTGCTCCTTTTGAGATAAAGGCCAGCCTTTCCAGTGACTTTATGATATCAGTCTTATTTGGTTTATATGGGTTGAACAAAATAATATGGCAATAGTAATGAATGGGGAATAACACATGCAGCACAACTTTGCCATCCAGTGAAACCTCACTGAGGAATAGTTGGAGGAGGAGGCCCATATGCTTAGTTACCCCAAGGGCAATGCAGGACTTGCTTTGACCTGGAAGAGATTCCCAGTTAAACACCTTTGCGGACAGCAATAGACACACCCTAGGTTCTCCTAAGTGGCGGACCTGCCCATTAATAAGAATTGTGTGCACAAGGGCACTGTGTTGTGGTCTGACATTGCCCACTGCACTACATAGGCTACCACAATTGTAACATTTTTGAACTTTTATAGATAAGGCTCAGGAAGGATTTTATTTGAATTTATGATTTTGATATAATTTCAGATTTAGTTTCCAAAGAGATAACACAAGCCATTTAGTGTGTGGATTAGGATGGTTTCTGAGTGGGGCCTGGGGTGGAACAGGCATCTCTGACATCAGTTTGATTACTTCCAAATGCTAGATTAGCTATGAAACAATGAGAGCTCTTGGTTGGTTGGCATCTTTCCATCCACGAAAGATGATGGACACGCAGCAAACAATCCATTTAGTTGGCGTGTCTTCTCTTGGTGCATCCTTTTTGATGGCTGTGACGGCCAATCCTTGAGAAGTAGGTTCTGCCACGAGTGCTGCATGTGAAAATTGCCAACTGATGCTTTTGTTGTTTTTGTTGTTGTTTTTGATGATGTCGCCTGTTGCCAAGTTGCTGTTGCAACTGGTCATCGTGGTAGTGCACACCAGTCCACAGGATGTGTTGCCATTTCCCTCTTTTGCCAGCTAGTGACTCCCAAGTGTGATGGTCGACATTTAGTGCCTTCATGTCACGCTTCCAAGCATCCTTGAAGCAAAGCTTTGGGTGCCCCACTGGTTGTCAGGCCCAGCCAGCCTGTGGGCTTAGCTTAACAGACATAAAGGTGGCACCATAGAGGCGGTCCTTGAGTATGCGACCGTCTTCCATCCTGCGGACTAGTTCGATCAACCGAAGTCGATTAGTGCCAGCACACAGCCTTTGACCGGGCTGCCACATTTGTGATTTTGTCCTGCCAGGATATACCCATAATGTGCCGCAGACAGCGAAGATGGAAATTATTGAGCTTCTTTTCCTGGTAGCTGTAAGTCACCCATGTTTCACAGCCATTCAGCAAGGTGCTGAGAACACAGGCCTTATAAAACATCAGCTTGGTCCTAAGGGTCAGCTTGGAGTTATCCCATGCATTAAAGGACTGGATTAAGTACCTCGCGCCATTATCATGGAATGCTTTTGATTCAGTATATCTTGCTGTGGGCTTAGCTGAACAGACATAAAGGTGGCACAAACTTCCACACTAAGGGGGTAATTCTGATTGGCAGCTCAGTGAACCAAACCTTTTCACCAGAGTTGGAAGGTCAGAAGATATCGTTGTCTCTCTCTCTCTCTGGAAAGGCAGTCTGAAAGTGTGAGAGATTTGGCGGGGGTGGGGGGGGGGGGTAATTTTTAATCCCACCTCCCACAACCATTCCTCCCTCCCTCCTAATTTCCAGTCTGACTCCCACCCCCTTGATCTCTCTCAGTCCTCCCTTCCTCCAGATTGGCGATCCGACATCCCCCTACCCCTCCAGCAACAGCACCCGATCCTCTCCAGTTGCCAGGGACCATCACTAATGTTCCCCAGCTGCGGCTGTCTATTGCTGGCCTTTCCTCCTGGCAGCCGGCAGGCCGCCCTGTCAAGCTGGTTGGCTGCCAGGCAGTAAAGAGAGTAAAAAAATTATAATGATGTCCTGCAGTTAAATTGGGCAGGAGCTGCATTTATTTCTGGGATCTTCAGGTTTCTCTTCCCTGCTGTCTCAGCACCCTGTGATAAATATCGGGGCCAGAGAATCTCGAGTCAGTCAGAGAGTGGGATGGAAGGGCGGGGTGCCGTGGTGATGGGCTTCACTCAAGAAGCCCTACAGTTGCAATGTATGCCACAGAGAGAGCTGTTTTGCAGAACTGCACAGCTTGGGTCATGGACTTCTGCAGTGTTTGACCTTGCAAGATCATTCCCAACAAACCCAAGAGACTGCAGATAACCTCATGCTTAGAAGATAACCATCTTTTAAATGAGGTACAAAACCCTGACCAGCAGAAACCTATATGTGCAAACAGTACATTTTCCAAAACAATGTCATGTTTTTTCAGTCTGGGCCATGCAATTCCTTCAAACTATCACTGACTTTGGTGAGATGTCAGATATGTAATGAAGCCAGATACTACCTGGGAGGGTTTCAACAAACTTGACAGGGGTGTGGGAACCAGGAAGAAATATCAGAGAGGAATACCAAGAAGAACAGAATTCTGGGAGAGATATATATCATTAGAGTAATGGATAGTAAGTTATTAGGTGGGGTCAGAGTAAGGGAGAAAGTAATAAAGTCTGAATCAGGGTTAATGGGCATGTATGTGAATGCACAGAGTGTTGTTAATAAGATTGGTGAGTTACAGGTGCAGATTGCCATGTGGAAATATGATGTTGTGTGGCTATAACAGAGACCTGATTCAAAGAAGGGCAGGATTGGATGTTAAATATTCATGGATACAAGGTGTTCAGGAAAGATAGAAAAGGAAGAAAAGAGGGAGGAGTGGCAGTATTGAATCAGGAGAGCATTGCAGTGCTGGAGAGAGAATATCCTTGAGGGCTCAGGGACGGAATCTATTTGGCTAGAGCTAAGGAACAAAAAAGGTGCAATTACATTGTTCAGTGTAGTCTATAGGCCACCAACAAGTGGAAATGATGAAGAGGAACAAATGTGCAAGGAAATTACAGAGAGATGCAAGAATTATAGAGTAGTTATAATCGGGGACTGGGATAGTTGTACATAAGAACATAAGAAATAGGAGCAGGAGTATGCCACTCAGCCCTCCGAGCCCGCTCCACCATTCAGTGACATCATGGCTGATCTTCTACTTCAACGCTATTTCCTGTACTATCCCCGTAACTTTTGACGTTTTTAATATGTAGAAATCTATCGATCTCAGTCTTGAACATACACAATGACTGAGCCTCCACTGTCCTCTCGGGCAGAGAATTCCAAAGATTCACCATCTTCTGCGAGAAAAAATTCCTCCTTATCTCAGTCCTAAATGGCCTGCCCCTTATTCTGAGACTGTGTCCCCTGGTTTTAGACTCCCCAGTCAAGGGAAGCATCCTGCATCAACCCTGTAAGAATTTTGTATGCTTGAATGAGATCACCTCTCATTCTTCTAAACTCCAGAGAATAAAGGCCCAGTCTATTTAATCTTCCCTCTTAGGACAATCCCTCCATCCCGGGAATTAGTTTGGTGAACCTTTGTTGCACTCCCTCTATGGCAAGTATATCTTTCCTTAGGTAAGGAGACCAAAACTGCACACAACACTCCAGGTGCTGTCTCACCAAGGCTCTATATAATTGCAGTAGGACATCTTTACTCGTATACTCAAATCCTCTTGTAATAAAGGTCAATATACCATTTGCCTTCTTAATTGCTTTCTGTACCTGCATGTTAGCTTTCAGTGACTCACGAACAAAGACAGCCAAGTCCCTTTGAAGTTCAACACTTCCCAGTCTCACCGTTTAAGAAATACTCTCGAGTTCTGTTTTTCCTACCAAAGTGGATAACCTCACATTCTCCACATTGTATTCCATCTGCCAAATTTTTGCACACTTGCTTAGCCTCTCCAAATTCCTTTGCAGCGTCTTTGCATCCTCCTCACAACTCACACTTCCACCTAGTTCTGTGCCATCTGCAAACTTGGAAATATTGTATTTAGTTCCCACATCCAAATCATTGATATAGATTGTGAATAGCTGGGGCCCAATCACTGATCCTTGCGGTACTCCACTAGTCACAGCCTGCCAATCCGAAAATGACCCATTTATTCCTACTCTCTGTTTACTGTCTGTTAACCAGTTCTCAATCCATGTGTCGTGTAAAGGACGGAGAGATGCAACAGCTCCTAGAGTGTGTTCAGAAAAATTTTCTACAGCCGTATGTTTCCATTCAAATGAGAGGGGAGGCACTGCTGAACTTGTTTCTTGGGAATGAGCTGGGCCAAGTGGATCAAATATCAATGTTAGAACAGTTAGGGGACAGTGATCATTGTATCATAAGGTTTAGGTTGGTTATGGAAAAGAACAAAGAACAATCTAGAGTAAGAATAATTAACTGGGGGAAGACCATCTTCAGTGGGGTAAGAATGGATCTGGGTCGAATAAATTGGAATCAAGGGTTGGCAGGAAAAACGGTACTGAACAATGGGCTACCTTGAGGGGGCAAGGTAGGACAAATAAATCCAGAGCTCCCTGGATGACAAAAGTGATAGAGATGAAGAATAGATGAAAAAATGTGCTTATGACAGTTGTCAGGTAGATAATACAATGGAGAACCAGGCTCACTACAGAAGGTTCAGAGGGGAAGTGAAAAAACAAATAACAGAAGCAAAGAGAGAGTATGAAAAGAGACTGGCAGCTAACATAAAAGGGAATCCCAAAGTCTTCTATAGGCATATAAATAGTAAAAGGGTGGTAAAAGGTGGAGTAGGGCCAATTAACGACCAAAAGGGAGATTTACGCTTGGATGCAGGGGGAATAACTGAGGTATTAAATGAATACTTTGCATCTGTCTTTACCAAGGAAGAAGATGCAACCCGGGCCACAGTGAAAGAGGAGGTAATTAATACACTAGAAGGATTTAAAATTGATAAGGATGGGCTATCAGATAGGCTGTCTATACTTAAAGTTGATAAAGTAGCAGGGCTGGATGCGATGCATCCAAGGATACTGAGGGAAGTGAGAGTGGAAATTGCAGAGGCACTGGCCATAACTTTGCAGTCTTCCTTAGACTCAGGGGTGGTGCCAGAGGACTGGATATTTGCAAGTGTTACACCTTTTTTCAAAAAAGGGTGTAAAAGCTCAGCAACTACAGGCCTGTCAGTTTAACTTCGGTGGTGGGGAAACTTATAGAAACAATAATTCGGGACAAACTAATAGTCATATGGACAAATGTGGGTTAATGATGGAAAACCAGCGTGGAAATTTTAAGGGAAAATCATGTTTAACTAACTTCTGGAGTTTTTTGAAGAGGTAACAGAGGGTTGATGAGGGAAATGCTGTTGATATGGTGTACATGGACTTCCAAAAGGCATTTAAAACAGTGCCACACAACAGACTTGTGAGCAAAATTATAGCTTATGGAATAAAAGGGACAGTAGCAACATGGATACGAAATTGGCTGAGTGACAGGAAACAGAGAGTAGCGGTTAATGGATGTTCTTCGGGCTAGAGGTGTGCAAAGGAAACCCAACGCGAGCCCTAATTCCAGACCCGGAAGTCCGACCTGAACCCGACACATGTCGTCAGGACCTGTTAGGGTCAGGTCGGGTGGCAGGACTTTACATCAGTACATGGGTAAAGGCCTGCTATCCGACGGCATGTGTCGGGATTGGGTTGGTCGGGTCGGGCTTCCGGGTCCAGCATTCAGACTTGGGTCGGGTTTCCTTTGCACACCTCTACTTGGGGCTGGAGGAAGGTTTGTAGTGGAGTTCCCCAGGGATCAATGTTGGGATCCTTGCTGTTCCAGATATATATGAATGATCTAGACCTTGTTGTACAGGGCACAATTTCAGAATTTGCAGATGATACGAAACTTGGAACAATTGTGAACTGTGTGGAGGACTGTGTAGAATTTCAAAAGGACATAGACAAGTTGGTGGAATGGGCGGACAAGTGGCAGATGAAGTTCAATGCGGAGAAATGTGAAATGATTAATTTTGGTAGGAAGAACATGGAACGATATTATTACATAAAGGGTACAACAAGGCTACACTGCCTGTGAGTGTGGTGGAGGCAACTTCAATCGAGGCATTCAAAAGACTGTTATCTGAAAAGGAAGAATGAGCAGGGTTATGGGGGAGACGATGGGAGAATGGCATTAAGTGATTTGCTCATTCAGAGCTGGTGCAGACACAATGGGCCGAATGGCTTCCTTCTGCACTGTAACAATTTTGTGATTCTGTTTGATGCATTTTCCTTCTTAGGTCGGGGAGTTGTACAAAGAGAACACCAGGAAAAATTTCCAGATTAGAAGCCTTGAGGAGACTATCAGTGCCCATGACATGGAGTCGAAGGCTAGCCGGGAAACTATCATGAGACTCGTGTCGGAGTTGGGAAGGGAACAGAAAGCTGTCGCCTCCAATGTGCAGGAATTGGACACCCTCCGTAAGGTATGGAGAAGATGAGTGACTTTGTCTAATTAATTAGACTGAATAATAAGATGTTTGTAAAATCATAATTGGAAAATGAGAGCTGGATCTTGTGCTTGGCCTGACATTGGGTTCCATGGCTAGGGTGGTGGTGGGGGAGAGGCTGGTGAATTGGAGCGGCAGCGGCCGCAATGGAACCCGACACCGGGATTGCCAAGCCTGATCTTCCCGGGGGTAGGGAAGCTCCACGGTGGTATCACTGCCGCTTTGCGACATAACCCTAAGCTTAAATATTTAAAATACCTCTCTGCCTAAATTTCAGTGTCATACACCGTGATCTTACCATCTGTTCCCGATCTTGAGCTCGATGTGTGGCATTCACGCGCCTTCACTTTCCCGTCCATGAGAAGCTGGTGCCACCGAGGATGGGAAGGGATCAACTCTGCATTCTGTGTATAGATGGGGGGAGGGGTGAACTCTGCATTCTGTGTATAGATGGGGGGTGAAGGGGTCAACTCTGCATTCTTTGTAAAGATGGGGGGAGTGGGCAACTCTGCATTCTTTGTATAGATGGGGTAACGTTCAACACTGCATTCTTTGTATAGATTGGGGGTGAAGGGGTCAACTTTGCATTCTTTGTATAGATGGGGGAGAGGTCAACTCTGCATTCTGTGTATAGATGGGGGAGTATTCAACTCTGCATTCTTTGTATGGATTGGGGGTGAAGGGGTCAACTCTGCATTCTTTGTAAAGATGGGGGGAGGGGACAACTCTGCATTCTTTGTATAGGTGGGGGGGAGGGGTCAACCGTACATCCTGTGTTTAGATGGGCGGGGGGGTGAAGGGGTCAACTCTGCATTCTTTGTATAGATGGGGGGAAAGGGGTCATCTCTGCATTCTGTGTGTAGATGGGGGGAAAGGGGTCATCTCTGCATTCTGTGTTTCGATGGGGGAGTGGTCAACTTTGCATTCTGTGTATAGATGGGGGGGGTCAGCTCTGCATTTGCTGTATAGATAGGGGGGAGGGGTCAACTCTGCATTCTGTGTATAGATGGGGGGAAAGGGGTCAACTCTGCATTCTGTGTACAGATGGGGGGAGGGGTAAATTTTGCATTTTGTGTGTAGATGGGGATGAAGGGGTCAACTCCAGTCTTTGTTTTGATGGGGTGAAGGGGTCAACTCCATTCTTTGTATAGATGGGGGTGAAGTGCTCAACTCTGCATTCTTTGTATAGATGGGGGAGGGGTCAACTCTGCATTCTGTGTATAGATGGGGGAGGGGTCAACTCTGCATTCTGTGTATAGATGGGGGAGGGGTCAACTCTGCATTCTTTGTGTAGATGGGGGTTAAGGGGTCAACTCTGCATTCTGTGTATAGATGGGGGAGGGGTCAACTCTGCATTCTTTGTATTGATGGGGGAGGGGTCAACTCTGCATTCTGTATATAGATGGGGGAAAGGGTCAACTTTGCATTCTTTGTATAGGTGGTGGGAAAGGGGTCAAATCTGCATTCTGTGTATAGATGGGGGAACATTCAACTGCATTCTTTGTATAGATGGGGGAGGGGTCAACTCTGCATTCTGTGTATAGATTGGGGATGAAGGGGTCAACACTGCATTCTTTGTAGAGATGGGGGAGGGGTCAACACTGCATTCTTTGTACAGATGGGGGAGGGGTCAACTCTGCATTTTTTGTATAGGTGGGGTGGAGGGGTCAACTCCGCATCCTGTGTATAGATGGGGGTGAAGCGCTCAACTCTGCATTCTTTGTGTAGTTGGGGTGAAGGGGTCAACTCTGCATTCTTTGTATAGATGGGGGAGGGGTCAACTCTGCATTCTGTGTATAGGTGGGGGAGGGGTCAACTCTGCATTCTTTGTATAGGTGGGAAGAGGGGTCAACTCTGCATTCTTTGTATAGACGGGGGAGGGGTCAACTCTGCATTCTTTGTATAGGTGGGGTGGAGGGGTCAACTCTGCATCCTGTGTATAGATGGGGGAGGGGTCAACTCTGCATTCTTTGTATAGGTGGGAAGAGGGGTCAACTCTGCATTCTTTGTATAGACGGGGGAGGGGTCAACTCTGCATTCTTTGTATAGGTGGGGAGAGGGGTCAACTCTGCATTCTTTCTATAGACGGGGGAGGGATCAACTCTGCATTCTTTGTATAGATGGGGGCAAAGGGGTCAACTCTGCATTCTTTGTATAGATGGGGGGAAAGGGGTCAACTCTGCATTCTGTGTTTAGATGGGGGAACGTTCAACTCTGCATTCTTTGTATAGATTGGGGGTGAAAGGGTCAACTCTGCATTCTTTCTATAGATGGGGGAGGGGTCAACTCTGCATTCTGAGTATAGATTGGGGATGAAGGGGTCAACACTGCATTCTTTGTATAGATGGGGGAGGGGTCAACACTGTATTCTTTGTATAGATGGGGGAGGGGTCAACTCTGCATTTTTTGTATAGGTGGGGTGGAGGGGTCAACTCTGCATCCTGTGTATAGATGGGGGAGGGGTCAACTCTGCATTCTTTGTATAGGTGGGAAGAGGGGTCAACTCTGCATTCTTTGTATAGACGGGGGAGGGGTCAACTCTGCATTCTTTGTATAGATGGTGGCAAGGGGGTCAACTCTGCATTCTTTGTATAGATGGGGGAACGTTCAACTCTGCATTCTTTGTATAGACGGGGGAGGGGTCAACTTTGCATTCTTTGTATAGGTGGGGAGAGGGGTCAACTCTGCATTCTGTGTATAGATGGGGGAGGGGTCAACTCTGCATTCTGTATATAGATGGGGGAGGGGTCAACTCTGCATTCTGTGTATAGATGGGGGGGTGAAAGGGTCAACTCTGCATTCTTTCTATAGATGGGGGAGGGATCAACTCTGCATTCTTTCTATAGATGGGGGAGGGGTCAACTCTGCATTCTGAGTATAGATTGGGGATGAAGGGGTCAACACTGCATTCTTTGTATAGATGGGGGAGGGGTCAACACTGCATTCTTTGTATAGGTGGGGTGGAGGGGTCAACTCTGCATCCTGTGTATAGATGGGGGAGGGGTCAACTCTGCATTCTTTCTATAGATGGGGGAGGGGTCAACTCTGCATTCTGAGTATAGATTGGGGATGAAGGGGTCAACACTGCATTCTTTGTATAGATGGGGGAGGGGTCAACACTGCATTCTTTGTGTAGATGGGGGAGGGGTCAACTCTGCATTCTTTGTATAGGTGGGAAGAGGGGTCAACTCTGCATTCTTTGTATAGACGGGGGAGGGGTCAACTCTGCATTCTTTGTATAGGTGGGGAGAGGGGTCAACTCTGCATTCTGTGTATAGATGGGGGAGGGGTCAACTCTGCATTCTGTGTATAGATGGGGGAGGGGGTCAACTCTGCATTCTGTGTATAGATGGGGGAGGGGTCAACTCTGCATTCTGTGTATAGATGGGGGAGGGGGTCAACTCTGCATTCTGTGTTTCGATGGGGGAGTGGTCAACTTTGCATTCTGTGTATAGATGGGGGGGGTCAGCTCTGCATTTGCTGTATAGATAGGGGGGAGGGGTCAACTCTGCATTCTGTGTATAGATGGGGGGAAAGGGGTCAACTCTGCATTCTGTGTACAGATGGGGGGAGGGGTAAATTTTGCATTTTGTGTGTAGATGGGGATGAAGGGGTCAACTCCAGTCTTTGTTTTGATGGGGTGAAGGGGTCAACTCCATTCTTTGTATAGATGGGGGTGAAGTGCTCAACTCTGCATTCTTTGTATAGATGGGGGAGGGGTCAACTCTGCATTCTGTGTATAGATGGGGGAGGGGTCAACTCTGCATTCTGTGTATAGATGGGGGAGGGGTCAACTCTGCATTCTTTGTGTAGATGGGGGTTAAGGGGTCAACTCTGCATTCTGTGTATAGATGGGGGAGGGGTCAACTCTGCATTCTTTGTATTGATGGGGGAGGGGTCAACTCTGCATTCTGTATATAGATGGGGGAAAGGGTCAACTTTGCATTCTTTGTATAGGTGGTGGGAAAGGGGTCAAATCTGCATTCTGTGTATAGATGGGGGAACATTCAACTGCATTCTTTGTATAGATGGGGGAGGGGTCAACTCTGCATTCTGTGTATAGATTGGGGATGAAGGGGTCAACACTGCATTCTTTGTAGAGATGGGGGAGGGGTCAACACTGCATTCTTTGTACAGATGGGGGAGGGGTCAACTCTGCATTTTTTGTATAGGTGGGGTGGAGGGGTCAACTCCGCATCCTGTGTATAGATGGGGGTGAAGCGCTCAACTCTGCATTCTTTGTGTAGTTGGGGTGAAGGGGTCAGCTCTGCATTCTTTGTATAGATGGGGGAGGGGTCAACTCTGCATTCTGTGTATAGGTGGGGGAGGGGTCAACTCTGCATTCTTTGTATAGGTGGGAAGAGGGGTCAACTCTGCATTCTTTGTATAGACGGGGGAGGGGTCAACTCTGCATTCTTTGTATAGGTGGGGTGGAGGGGTCAACTCTGCATCCTGTGTATAGATGGGGGAGGGGTCAACTCTGCATTCTTTGTATAGGTGGGAAGAGGAGTCAACTCTGCATTCTTTGTATAGACGGGGGAGGGGTCAACTCTGCATTCTTTGTATAGGTGGGGAGAGGGGTCAACTCTGCATTCTTTCTATAGACGGGGGAGGGATCAACTCTGCATTCTTTGTATAGATGGGGGCAAAGGGGTCAACTCTGCATTCTTTGTATAGATGGGGGGAAAGGGGTCAACTCTGCATTCTGTGTTTAGATGGGGGAACGTTCAACTCTGCATTCTTTGTATAGATTGGGGGTGAAAGGGTCAACTCTGCATTCTTTCTATAGATGGGGGAGGGGTCAACTCTGCATTCTGAGTATAGATTGGGGATGAAGGGGTCAACACTGCATTCTTTGTATAGATGGGGGAGGGGTCAACACTGTATTCTTTGTATAGATGGGGGAGGGGTCAACTCTGCATTTTTTGTATAGGTGGGGTGGAGGGGTCAACTCTGCATCCTGTGTATAGATGGGGGAGGGGTCAACTCTGCATTCTTTGTATAGGTGGGAAGAGGGGTCAACTCTGCATTCTTTGTATAGACGGGGGAGGGGGTCAACTCTGCATTCTTTGTATAGATGGTGGCAAGGGGGTCAACTCTGCATTCTTTGTATAGATGGGGGAACGTTCAACTCTGCATTCTTTGTATAGACGGGGGAGGGGTCAACTTTGCATTCTTTGTATAGGTGGGGAGAGGGGTCAACTCTGCATTCTGTGTATAGATGGGGGAGGGGTCAACTCTGCATTCTGTATATAGATGGGGGAGGGGTCAACTCTGCATTCTGTGTATAGATGGGGGGGTGAAAGGGTCAACTCTGCATTCTTTCTATAGATGGGGGAGGGATCAACTCTGCATTCTTTGTATAGGTGGGAAGAGGGGTCAACTCTGCATTCTTTGTATAGACGGGGGAGGGGTCAACTCTGCATTCTTTGTATAGATGGTGGCAAGGGGGTCAACTCTGCATTCTTTGTATAGATGGGGGAACGTTCAACTCTGCATTCTTTGTATAGACGGGGGAGGGGTCAACTTTGCATTCTTTGTATAGGTGGGGAGAGGGGTCAACTCTGCATTCTGTGTATAGATGGGGGAGGGGTCAACTCTGCATTCTGTATATAGATGGGGGAGGGGTCAACTCTGCATTCTGTGTATAGATGGGGGGGTGAAAGGGTCAACTCTGCATTCTTTCTATAGATGGGGGAGGGATCAACTCTGCATTCTTTCTATAGATGGGGGAGGGGTCAACTCTGCATTCTGAGTATAGATTGGGGATGAAGGGGTCAACACTGCATTCTTTGTATAGATGGGGGAGGGGTCAACACTGCATTCTTTGTATAGGTGGGGTGGAGGGGTCAACTCTGCATCCTGTGTATAGATGGGGGAGGGGTCAACTCTGCATTCTTTCTATAGATGGGGGAGGGGTCAACTCTGCATTCTGAGTATAGATTGGGGATGAAGGGGTCAACACTGCATTCTTTGTATAGATGGGGGAGGGGTCAACACTGCATTCTTTGTGTAGATGGGGGAGGGGTCAACTCTGCATTCTTTGTATAGGTGGGAAGAGGGGTCAACTCTGCATTCTTTGTATAGACGGGGGAGGGGTCAACTCTGCATTCTTTGTATAGGTGGGGAGAGGGGTCAACTCTGCATTCTGTGTATAGATGGGGGAGGGGTCAACTCTGCATTCTGTGTATAGATGGGGGAGGGGGTCAACTCTGCATTCTGTGTATAGATGGGGGAGGGGTCAACTCTGCATTCTGTGTATAGATGGGGGAGGGGGTCAACTCTGCATTCTGTGTTTCGATGGGGGAGTGGTCAACTTTGCATTCTGTGTATAGATGGGGGGGGTCAGCTCTGCATTTGCTGTATAGATAGGGGGGAGGGGTCAACTCTGCATTCTGTGTATAGATGGGGGGAAAGGGGTCAACTCTGCATTCTGTGTACAGATGGGGGGAGGGGTAAATTTTGCATTTTGTGTGTAGATGGGGATGAAGGGGTCAACTCCAGTCTTTGTTTTGATGGGGTGAAGGGGTCAACTCCATTCTTTGTATAGATGGGGGTGAAGTGCTCAACTCTGCATTCTTTGTATAGATGGGGGAGGGGTC
Source organism: Heterodontus francisci (assembly GCF_036365525.1). NCBI lineage: Eukaryota > Metazoa > Chordata > Chondrichthyes > Heterodontiformes > Heterodontidae > Heterodontus > Heterodontus francisci. The sequence continues at coordinate 19,252,753 of NC_090383.1, read as the reverse complement.
AACTCTGCATTCTGTGTATAGATGGGGGAGGGGTCAACTCTGCATTCTGTGTATAGATGGGGGAGGGGTCAACTCTGCATTCTTTGTGTAGATGGGGGTTAAGGGGTCAACTCTGCATTCTGTGTATAGATGGGGGAGGGGTCAACTCTGCATTCTTTGTATTGATGGGGGAGGGGTCAACTCTGCATTCTGTATATAGATGGGGGAAAGGGTCAACTTTGCATTCTTTGTATAGGTGGTGGGAAAGGGGTCAAATCTGCATTCTGTGTATAGATGGGGGAACATTCAACTGCATTCTTTGTATAGATGGGGGAGGGGTCAACTCTGCATTCTGTGTATAGATTGGGGATGAAGGGGTCAACACTGCATTCTTTGTAGAGATGGGGGAGGGGTCAACACTGCATTCTTTGTACAGATGGGGGAGGGGTCAACTCTGCATTTTTTGTATAGGTGGGGTGGAGGGGTCAACTCCGCATCCTGTGTATAGATGGGGGTGAAGCGCTCAACTCTGCATTCTTTGTGTAGTTGGGGTGAAGGGGTCAGCTCTGCATTCTTTGTATAGATGGGGGAGGGGTCAACTCTGCATTCTGTGTATAGGTGGGGGAGGGGTCAACTCTGCATTCTTTGTATAGGTGGGAAGAGGGGTCAACTCTGCATTCTTTGTATAGACGGGGGAGGGGTCAACTCTGCATTCTTTGTATAGGTGGGGTGGAGGGGTCAACTCTGCATCCTGTGTATAGATGGGGGAGGGGTCAACTCTGCATTCTTTGTATAGGTGGGAAGAGGAGTCAACTCTGCATTCTTTGTATAGACGGGGGAGGGGTCAACTCTGCATTCTTTGTATAGGTGGGGAGAGGGGTCAACTCTGCATTCTTTCTATAGACGGGGGAGGGATCAACTCTGCATTCTTTGTATAGATGGGGGCAAAGGGGTCAACTCTGCATTCTTTGTATAGATGGGGGGAAAGGGGTCAACTCTGCATTCTGTGTTTAGATGGGGGAACGTTCAACTCTGCATTCTTTGTATAGATTGGGGGTGAAAGGGTCAACTCTGCATTCTTTCTATAGATGGGGGAGGGGTCAACTCTGCATTCTGAGTATAGATTGGGGATGAAGGGGTCAACACTGCATTCTTTGTATAGATGGGGGAGGGGTCAACACTGTATTCTTTGTATAGATGGGGGAGGGGTCAACTCTGCATTTTTTGTATAGGTGGGGTGGAGGGGTCAACTCTGCATCCTGTGTATAGATGGGGGAGGGGTCAACTCTGCATTCTTTGTATAGGTGGGAAGAGGGGTCAACTCTGCATTCTTTGTATAGACGGGGGAGGGGGTCAACTCTGCATTCTTTGTATAGATGGTGGCAAGGGGGTCAACTCTGCATTCTTTGTATAGATGGGGGAACGTTCAACTCTGCATTCTTTGTATAGACGGGGGAGGGGTCAACTTTGCATTCTTTGTATAGGTGGGGAGAGGGGTCAACTCTGCATTCTGTGTATAGATGGGGGAGGGGTCAACTCTGCATTCTGTATATAGATGGGGGAGGGGTCAACTCTGCATTCTGTGTATAGATGGGGGGGTGAAAGGGTCAACTCTGCATTCTTTCTATAGATGGGGGAGGGATCAACTCTGCATTCTTTCTATAGATGGGGGAGGGGTCAACTCTGCATGCTGAGTATAGATTGGGGATGAAGGGGTCAACACTGCATTCTTTGTATAGATGGGGGAGGGGTCAACACTGCATTCTTTGTATAGGTGGGGTGGAGGGGTCAACTCTGCATCCTGTGTATAGATGGGGGAGGGGTCAACTCTGCATTCTTTCTATAGATGGGGGAGGGGTCAACTCTGCATTCTGAGTATAGATTGGGGATGAAGGGGTCAACACTGCATTCTTTGTATAGATGGGGGAGGGGTCAACACTGCATTCTTTGTGTAGATGGGGGAGGGGTCAACTCTGCATTCTTTGTATAGGTGGGAAGAGGGGTCAACTCTGCATTCTTTGTATAGACGGGGGAGGGGTCAACTCTGCATTCTTTGTATAGGTGGGGAGAGGGGTCAACTCTGCATTCTGTGTATAGATGGGGGAGGGGTCAACTCTGCATTCTGTGTATAGATGGGGGAGGGGGTCAACTCTGCATTCTGTGTATAGATGGGGGAGGGGTCAACTCTGCATTCTGTGTATAGATGGGGGAGGGGGTCAACTCTGCATTCTGTGTATAGATGGGGGAGGGGGTCAACTCTGCATTCTGTGTATAGATGGGGGAACGTTCAACTCTGCATTCTTTGTATAGATGGGGGGGTGAAAGGGTCAACTCTGCATTCTTTCTATAGATGGGGGAGGGATCAACTCTGCATTCTTTGTATAGATGGGGGCAAAGGGGTCAACTCTGCATTCTTTGTATAGATGGGGGGAAAGGGGTCACCTCTGCATTCTGTGAATAGATGGGGGAACGTTCAACTCTGCATTCTTTGTGTAGATTGGGGGTGAAAGGGTCAACTCTGCATTCTTTGTATAGATGGGGGAAAGGGGTCAACTCTGCATTCTTTGTATAGATGGGGGAAAGGGGTCAACTCTGCATTCTTTGTATAGATGGGGGAAAGGGGTCAACTCTGCATTCTGTGTATAGATGGGGTTGGGGGAAAGGGTCAACTCTGCACTCTGTGTATAGATGGGGGAAGGGGTCAACTCTGCATCTGTGTATAGGTTGGGTAACGTTCAACTCTGCATTCTGTGTATAGATGGGGGTGGGGAAAGGGTCAACTCTGCATTCTATGTATAAATTGGAGGAAGGAGTCAACTCTGCATTCTTTGTATTGATGGGGAAGGGGTCAACTCTGCATTCTGTGTCTAAATGGGGAAGGGGACAACTCTGCATTCTTTGTATAGGTGGGGAGAGGGGTCAACTCTGCATTCTGTGTATAGATGGGGGAGGGGTCAACTCTGCATTCTGTATATAGATGGGGGAGGGGTCAACTCTGCATTCTGTGTATAGATGGGGGGGTGAAAGGGTCAACTCTGCATTCTTTCTATAGATGGGGGAGGGATCAACTCTGCATTCTTTGTATAGATGGGGGCAAAGGGGTCAACTCTGCATTCTTTGTATAGATGGGGGGAAAGGGGTCAACTCTGCATTCTGTGTATAGATGGGGGAACGTTCAACTCTGCATTCTTTGTATAGATTGGGGGTGAAAAGGTCAACTCTGCATTCTTTCTATAGATGGGGGAGGGGTCAACTCTGCATTCTGAGTATAGATTGGGGATGAAGGGGTCAACACTGCATTCTTTGTATAGATGGGGGAGGGGTCAACTCTGCATTCTTTCTATAGATGGGGGAGGGGTCAACTCTGCATTCTGAGTATAGATTGGGGATGAAGGGGTCAACACTGCATTCTTTGTATAGATGGGGGAGGGGTCAACACTGCATTCTTTGTGTAGATGGGGGAGGGGTCAACTCTGCATTCTTTGTATAGGTGGGAAGAGGGGTCAACTCTGCATTCTTTGTATAGACGGGGGAGGGGTCAACTCTGCATTCTTTGTATAGGTGGGGAGAGGGGTCAACTCTGCATTCTGTGTATAGATGGGGGAGGGGTCAACTCTGCATTCTGTGTATAGATGGGGGAGGGGTCAACTCTGCATTCTGTGTATAGATGGGGGAACGTTCAACTCTGCATTCTTTGTATAGATGGGGGGGTGAAAGGGTCAACTCTGCATTCTGTGTATAGATGGGGGAGGGGTCAACTCTGCATTCTGTGAATAGATGGGGGAACGTTCAACTCTGCATTCTTTGTGTAGATTGGGGGTGAAAGGGTCAACTCTGCATTCTTTCTATAGATGGGGGAGGGATCAACTCTGCATTCTTTGTATAGATGGGGGAGGGGTCAACTCTGCATTCTTTGTATAGATGGGGGAAAAGGGTCAACTCTGCATTCTGTGTATAGATGGGGTTGAGGGAAAGGGTCAACTCTGCACTCTGTGTATAGATGGGGGAAGGGGTCAACTCTGCATCTGTGTATAGATGGGGGTGGGGAAAGGGTCAACTCTGCATTCTATGTATAAATTGGAGGAAGGAGTCAACTCTGCATTCTTTGTATTGATGGGGTGGGGGAAGGTCAACTCTGCATTCTGTATATAGATGGGGGGGGTGAAGGGGTCAACTTTTCATTCTGTGTTTGGATTGGGGGGGGGGGGAATGGGGGCATCTCTGCATTTTGTTTGCAAGGCTGGCAGCCTTTTCAAAATGTCACCAGCAACTGCTCCCACATCAGGTGACGCCAGTTACGGCGTCGCTGATGCTGCCCCCACCACATGATTGGGGGGGAGCGGCCGCTGTCAATATTTTAAGCGGCCGTTTGCCGTAAAATTGTGGCGGCCCAGGCCCAGTGCGGGACGACCACCATTTTCTGCTGCGGCACCACAAAATCCAGCCCTCAGTGTGGATAAATGAACCATAAGAAATGGAAGGGCTACTGGGGAATTCAGTGGAGAGGGTTCTTGATCTTAATCATATTTCAAGAGGAGATGCAGAGTTGAGGCCATGGCTTTTTGACTCATGCTTTCTACCATCTTGGCATAGACCTTTTCTACAAACTTGTGAAGAGTGTCTCCCATGGTGCTGGAGTGCCCTTTCTGAAAAAAGAAACCACCCTATAATGTGCCAATCCTCTTCCCTATTAGCTGACTTGATTTTATGGACCCATTTGATTCCATTCAGAACAATTGTGTTTGGCAATGTAGGTCAGATGTCATTCACTCCCAGTGCTTCCTCAGTCCTCAGTACCAAATTGACTTGAGATCACTGAGGGCAAGAGTAGCTTTGGGGTGTGATTGAGGTACATCAGACTGAGGAGCATCCACGAAGAATCCCATTTTCTTTCTCTTTAGTGACTGAAGTACCACACTGCTAAACAGATCTGTTTTCCCGCTGAGATTGTCTATTTGAGCATAAGTCAAGGGGCCTCCCTGGCTTGTTTATCTCAGAATCATTCGACATAACACAGTTCTGCACTGAGCCATTGGCGTGGGTGAAAATTGGATGAGAATACATTCAGTCTCAAAGAGCATATGAATCAAAGGTAGCACTCCCAATGCTGTAAATTAAGAATTAAGAGTGTGGGATCATTGAATTTATCCTATATGCTCTGTTTATTTTTCTTTTAAAATTCATTCTTGGGATGTGAGCATCACTCTCAAGACTGGCATTTATTGCCCATCTCTACTTGCCCTTCAGAAGGTGGGCCTTCTTCTTGAAATGCTACACCTAGTGCTGTGAAGATACTTCCACAGTGCTGTTTGGTAGGGAATTCCAAGATTTTGTCCCAGCAGCAATGAAGGAGGCGAATTTAGAGTTGGTTGTGTTCCAATGCATCTGCCGCCCTTGTCCTTCTGGTTGATGGAGGTTAGAGATTTGGGAGGTGCTACCAAAAAAACCTTAGTATGTATCGCATCACACTCATGATATGACTTGTAGGATGTGGAGAGACTTTTCAGAGTCAGGAGGTTAGGAACTCACAACAGAATACCCAGCTCTAGTATCCTTTACATGGCTGGTTCAGTTGAGTTTCTCGTCATCCAGGTTTGAGCAAATAAGTGGCAGGTAACATTCATGCCATATAATTGAGAGTCAATGGCCATTTCCAACAAGAGGGATTTGTTTACAAAGATCCCTTTGCTCCCCTACCAAATTTAGATTCTTCTTTTCCAATATATGATCTTCTACTAAAATGTAATATCTGTTGAAATTCATTTGCCAATTATATGCCCATTCTGCAAGTTTATTAATGTCCTTCTCAGTATTTACTATCCATCCTCCCAAATTTTGTGTCTTACACCACTGACCACCTCCAGGCGCTTACCCATTGTCTCTCGAGACAAGGAGGCCAAAGAAGAAGAAGAGACACATTTAGAAATTGTGTTTTAATTGCAAAGTTTAAATTGTTAATATAAATTGTGAACAACAGTAGTCCCAGCACTGGTCTTTATGGGACCCCAATTTCCACCCTCTTCCCATTCTGAATAGATACCGTTTACCTCTACTCTCTGCTTTCTGTATTGCAGCCAGCTAGTTACTGATTTGGCTACGTATCTCCTGACTCCGCATTCTCTGACCTTAGTCATGAATCTATTATGTGGCACCTTATCCAAGGCTTTTTTGAAATCTAGATAAATTATATCTACTATATTATCCTTGTCTACTCTCTTTGCTACGTCATTCAAGAATTCAATGAGGTTGGTCAAGCTAGACTTTCCCTTTTGAAATCCATGCTGACTATTCATGATTAAATTTTTGGTTTGTAGATGTTTTTCTATTTTCCCCTTTAGTTGGTATTGCATTATTTTTCCTACCACCGATGTTCCCTGGACATGTTTTATCTCTCTTCTTAAATATAGGTATTACGTTAGGTATCCACCTTTTTCTAACAAATTATTAAATACGTGTAATAATGCTTCTGCTATCTCTCCCCTATTTTAAAATGTGTGGATGTAATCTGTCCGAACCTGAAATTTTATGCCAATTGAGTATGATTAGTTTATTTAATATTGTTCCTCTTTTTATTTTAGATATAGTTATATCTTTTCTAATCTCATCTTCTGATATCATGTCCACCTGATCTGTGTCCTTGGTAAATAGTGAAGCGAAGTAATTATTTAATATTTCTGACATTTCACTATTGCTGCCTGTGATTTTATCCTGTCCATCCCTTAGTGGCTCTATTCCCATCCTGACTTTCCTCTTTTATTTATGTGTCTGTAGATTATTTTAATATTATGTTTTAAGTTCCTTGCTAATTTAATTTCATTGCCTTTCGCCTTCCTAATTTTTTGACTTTTCTAATCTCTTTGTATTTTCTCTTGTCATGCTTTTCCCTGCTGTCCATGTACTTAGTGTATGTTACTTTCCTCACCCTCAGTTTGTCCCTTATGTCTTTATTCATCCGTGGTATCTCATTAATGTTCCTGTTTTTTAGGGGAATATATTTTGCCTGCACTCTGTTGAACACTGTTTTAAATAGTCGTTCGGTAGTACAGAATTTGAGTATTATACTGTTTTAAATGTTTCCATTGTTGTTCTGTATCATTGTTTGCCAATATTGTTGTCTGTACCCTAATGTCCTCATTTATTATTTTATTATGGTCACTGTTGTAGGGTAACTGGGCAGCAGGGGTGGAAAAAACCTCCCCTCTCGTGTTTATATTCTCATTTCTTGAGTTTCATTTCACTAGTATCTGCCATTTTTATTCGGCTCACACCTTGCTTTGGTGTCTGTCCAATGATCTTTTTAACTCCTGTTCTATAACTCTATTATTTGGCCATTAATGCCCTCCCTTAGTTTAGCCTGTCCAATGCTCTCCTTTCCTGTTTTATTTATACTTATTTCATTTATATGTTTCATTTCTTGTAGATCCTTCCCCCCATTTTACTAGTTCAAAGCCTTTGCCACCTCCCTAGATATCATTTCCACTAGGGTGCTGGTCCCACTCCAGTTCAAGTGGAGCCTGTCCCATTGGTACAGCTCCTTCCTACACCTTAATCATCCAATAAGGTTGCCAAATGTTAGTTCCTGTTTCCTACTCAGACTGTAACTGTAAACAATTGCTTCTGATAACTGTTTGTATATTTGTTTCTGTTTCTGTCAGGAATTAGACCACACACTGCATGCTAAATACCAGCTTGAAAGAGAGAACAGAATCCTACAGGACAGGCTGGACTCAACCCAAAGAGCTTGGGAGGCCTCAAAGTTAGAGATGGGGAGCTGGGAACAGCGTTCCAAAGAGCTGGACGGGAGTTTGCTGACCAGTGTGTGTGAGGCCAAAGCAGTTCATAGTCAACTGGAGGCATTCAAGCATCAACTGGCGTCACTGCTTGGCAAAACAAATGTGATAGTTCAACCCACTGAAGAGGCTATCAAAGAAAGAATCTGTGAAATTTGTAATAGTGAGGAAAATAATAAAAGGGTAAGTGGTTTCTACACATTATTGAGGGACAAAAAAGGTTGTGAAAGATAAAGTGGTAGAAATTGGTAGCACCCAGGAAATTGTATGGATGGAGAGTGGGGTGAGGTGGTGATCCACCCCTATAATATTGTCCATCTCGGCTCCTGCCTCAGTGCATCTGCTGCTGAAATCCTCATCTATACTTCAGACCCGATGATTCCAATGCTCTCCTTGTCGGCCTCCTACCTTCCATCCTCAATAAACTTGAGCTCATCCAAAACTCTGCTGCACATATCCTAACTCACACCATCTCATTCATCCATCAGCCCTGTGCTTGCTGACCGACATTGGCTCTCAGTACAGCAACACCTCATATTTAGAATTCTCATCTCTCCATGGCCTCATCCCTCAGGGGGGAAATGGATTTGAGGTACAGATCAGCCATGATTTAATTTAATGATGGAACAGCCACAAGGGGCTGAATGGCCTACACCTAGTCCTAATATTCCTATGTTTTTATATTCTTCAAATGTACACCACATTTGTGAAATACAAAACCCTGGGCACCAATCATAGGAAGTGGGTGTGGAGACCCATAACACCTGATGTCAGTTCCCTTCTAAGTTACCTTTGCTCCTGAAAAGGGGAAGTGGAATGGGGGAAGAGTGCTGCTACCTACAAAGCAGCAGGCTAGGGGCTGACATGTTCATGAATTAGGAGCGGGCGTTGTGCCCCTCCTGTTTCTTTTTCCTGTTGGATCACAAGCAGGACTTGAGGGGTGACTGGAAGAAGTGGGCTCCCTCTTTCCCCTCCCCTCCCACTCCCCACAGTTAGAGAGTGGGGTGGGAGGGATAGGGAAGTGCACACCAGGCCTGCCCCATGGGTTTCTGAGGGCCATGTTTGTAATCTGAGCCCGCAATCCAGACATGCTTTGATGAGGCCAGGCACAGCACACTTCAGGTTGATTGGGACTGAACAGATTACCTGGCTTGATTAGAATATGGGCAGGCCAGTGAGGGCCTTGTACCAGCCTGTTGCACAGACTCACATGCTCCTGTGATTAGGTTTTGTTGTAAATCGATGTCTTGGACTTGCTGAATAGCTTACATCAGGGTATTCAACCTTTTTTGCTCCTGAGGTCCCCCTCCCGTGTCATAAAAATTTCCCAGAACTCCCTGTAACACAACACAACTTCTTTATCTGTATAAACATTAGTTATATAATTACATGCATATATTTATTATTTTTGTTTTACTTACTTAATGCGACTAGAAGATTGATTGCATAATCTCCAGTGCAGTACAGAGGGAGTGCTGCATTGAGAGAGGTTGGAAGCTAGAGGTAAGAAGTGAATGACTGTATTGGACTAATGCTTTAATGTACTACCAACATGGTAAAGGAGCTCTTTAAAAAAGTCTTCCTTTAAATGCAACTTTGGACATACTGGTGTTATCGAATTAAGAGATATTCCTCTTTACAGATAACCAGTTTGATGGATTACAATACTTATGTTTAGGGTCTGATTAACTTAAGGTAGAAGGCAATAAGGTGGAAGGCAATTCGGGAAACAATCTTGAGATAATACATCAGTGTTGGGGCATTCAGCATTTCTTTCATGTATGCGAAAGAATCCCACAATACTTGTGATATTATATCTTTGAATGAGCAAAATTACCTCGAATATGTACACGGTCATTAATTCTATTTACTACACAAACGTCAAAGTTACCCCCTCTGAAGAAAGAAGTATTTCCCGATATCAGTCATAAAATTACATTCTACTAGTTTGAATCTGTGTTTCTTGGTTCTTTTCCCACAATTCAATCTGGCATATTCCAGCATTGGAGCTAAGAGATACCAGTCTGAAATTTGCTTTGTTCATTTTACACTCGATATGAGCTTTACGTCAGCTTGAATAATCAAAGCACAATCTTAAACTTTAATAGTCTTTTGAGCACAATCCAGACCTTTCCTCCCCAGGTAATCCTCAGTTGGTTATCTTCAGTGTTTTGGACATCAGTTGCAATGTGAGTTAATTAAGTTGTGAGAGAATCTACAATCACCACATCAGAAGAATTGCTTTAACAAAAGCTTTTTTCTTTCCAGTGTCACTGCCAATTAAGAAAGTCCTTTGCTGCTCGATGTTGAACCTTGCTTGAAATTCTACATCAGCTGCAGGAGTCCTATATGTTCTCCTGACAGTCATGCTTACTGTCTCCAGTGGCTTTCACGGAAGGTCAGAGAGGCAGAGGCTTCAGCGACTCAGTGACCTTCTGCAATGTGAGATGGCTAAACCTGAGCATGCGCTTAAAAGAAGCAAGAGTGAATAGGGAGGATAATGTCAGTGGCAGACCCATCTCTGAGCCAGGACATGTGTGTCTCTATGGCAACGGTTCTTCAAAAACAGCCACAGGGGATTATTTGCTTTGAGTGAGTGCCTGAGGTTTTCTCCGATGTCTTATTATACAGCTATTGTGGAGAGAAACAGAACATTCTTAGGTATATCAGTCTCATCCTTGAGGTGGCACCTTCACCACTTAATCTAAGAATTTTCCTCGGTTCCCCCAATTGGTACACACCTTGGAAGGAACCCTATGCACACCATGTAAACCAGATTTCCACCACTGTTATGGTAGTCAGTCTGGGGAACCCCCAGAATGGTACTGGAGCTTACTGGAACAGGTTGTACAAACTTAGTTTTATATTCCCTTGAATTTAGGAGATTGAGGGGCGATCTGATTTTGGTGTTAAAACATGAAACAGACTCCCCAGAAAATGTACGTCCAGTGCAAATGGAGTGGAGACACACTATAAAGGGCCTCTGTCCCTTTCTCCTCTGCTTAACATTCCAGGAGAATTATACAGAGGGAATACCAGGGCCTGTAACTCCAACTCAGCCCTGGAGGGACTGATAGAGTGTAACGAGTGTATCTGGGAAAAAGACAGGCTTCTTTTGCACTCTTCACTAACATTAACATTAATGTAAATAATTCCACCAAGTGGAAAACTGCAAACAGAGCTGCAATTGGCCACACTCACCATTTCTTGAGCACCAAACTCCATGGGCACCAGGAAAGAAAGAAATTAAGACTGAGACAGTACCTTTCATGACCTCAAAATGCCCCAGAAGCACTTCATAGACAAGGGAAGTACAATTTGAAGTGTAGATACTATTGTATGCAGGAAGCGTGGCAGCCAATTTGTATATAGCAAGGTTCAATGATGAGATAAATGACAAGATAATCTGTTATAATGATGTTATTTGAGAGATAAATGTTGACCAGGACACTTGGGACAACTACCTTGAACTGCTTTGAATAGTGCCATGGAATCTTTTACATCAACCTGAGAAGGAAGACAGGTCTTCATCTCATGAAATATGGTACCTCCAGCAGTGCAGCACTTCCTCAGGACTGTACTGTACTGAAGTTTCAACCTGGAATTTGTCCTCAAGCCTCGGCGATGGGGATTAAATCCACAGCCTTCTGACTCAGTGTTTCCAATGAGCCATGGCTGACGTCGGAGTGTAGTGGAAAAGTAACTTGCCGATTGTATCTGTCCCACATTGGTGTTCATTCACTTCCAACCAGGTGGACGTTAAACAACCCATGGCCCCATTTTCAAGAAGAGCATGGAAGTTCTCCCCAGTGTCCTGACTAATATTTATCCCCCAGTCAATGGCTGGGATTTTACAAAGTTCCTGACATTGGGCTCCATGATGGTGGGGGGTGATGCCAGAAGATTGTACCGGCAGCAGCCTGCCACGGAGCCCGATGCTGGGAGGGGTGGGCCCGATCTTCTCGGCGGTGGCGAGGCTCAGTGGCGCCCTCGCCGCTGGGCGATGGGACCTGGATTAAAATATTCAAATTAGCAGAATGCATACATTTAAATAAAATTGACTCCAACCTTACCATCGGGCCGCAATCTTCTGAGCGGCAGCCGGCACTCGTACCTTCACTTTCCTGTCTGGGGAAAGCAGGTGCCACAGTGGTGGGGGAGGGGGGAACTTAGATTTGTGGTGTAGTGGGGGGGCTTACCTTCAGCGACTGGTGTACGAGAACACCCAGATCTTGCTGCATATTCCCCTCTCTCAGTTTATAGCCGTTCAGATAATAATCTGCCTTCCTGTTTTTGCTACTAAAGTGGATAACCTCACATTTATCCACATTATACTGCATCTACCATGCATTAGCCCACTCACTCAACTTGTCCAAATCATCCTGAAGCCTCTCTGCATCCTCCTCACAACTCACCCTCCCACCCAGTTTTGTGTCATCTGCAAATTTGTAGATATTACATTTAGTTCCCTCATCTAAATCATTAATATATATTGTGAATAGCTGGGGTCCTAGCACCGAGCCCTGCGGTACCCCACTAGTTACTGCTTGCCATTCAGAAAAAGAGCCGTTTATTCCTACTCTTTGTTTCCTGTCTGCCAACCAATTTTCTATCCATCGCAATACCCTACCCCCAATCCCATGGGCTTTAATTTTACATGCTAATCTCTTATGTGGGACTTTGTCGAAAGCCTTCTGAAAGTCCAAATAAACCACATCCACTGGCTCCCCCTCATCAATTCTACTAGTTACATCCTCGAAGAATTCTAGTAGATTTGTCGAGCATGATTTCCCTTTCGTAAATCTATGCTGACTCTGTCCGATTCTACCACTGTTTTCCAAGTGCTCTGCTATAAAATCTTTGATAATGGACTCTAGAATTTTCAGACTCCCCATTTTCTGATCCCATTTTCATTTCTTGATTCACGAACCATTAATGGAGCGATCTATATCTCTCTAGGTGGAGTTCTCTGGACTGCTGACTAAGTTAGAATGGGAAAATGATTGCATGGGTGAGGTTGTGGCTGTTTAGGTAAGAGTGGAAGGCCACTCTTCTTTTTCTTCCTCTTGCTCCTCAGTAGCCTTTGGCTTTGCCTTATCTAGAAGAAATGAAAATGAAAAGGTGTTGCAATATTATGTCACTACCATGACAATTCCCCTTTAGCTTTTGAAAGTGTCCGATTATACTGCTTGCTAGTGTGTTTCAACTATTATACAAGCATATTTGACTGGTCCTCCTACTTCTGATCTCTTCCTCTCTTTTGGGACAGAGGAGACTGCTTAGGGGAGACAGAGAAGGAGTAGAGCGAAAGAATATAGGAAGCTTGGAAAAACAGGCAGACTGCCTGGAAGAGTCAAAGGGGGGAACTGAATCTGGGAAACTTGGAGACTGAGAGAGTTAGAGATGCTATCAAGAAGAGACTGACTCATTCTCCTGAGAAGTAACTAACTAATGGGAGAGGGGGAATGGTAATTGGACCAAGGTGCAAGACCAAGGACCAAGAGGGAAGGAGGGGAGCAAGAACACATCATCGGTGGAAGGAAAGTATCTCAGTAAGTTTCCCTCAACTGAGGCAAAGGGGTGTAATGCCACACAACATCAGTGACAAAGAGTCCAGAAAATTGGTTCACTGATTGGGGAGGGGTGGGTGGGGATGTTGGGGAGGGGGTGTGGTGTAGGGGAGAGAGCTGAAAAACTACTTTGGGGTGTGGCGCATGGGGAAGAGAGAGACATACCATTTTAGCAGGGGAGGGGCATTTGTAGTGAAACTACCTTAGTGAGGAGGAGGGCTGAAAGGAAACTACCTCAGTCGGGGAAGGTAATAAAACCAACTCAGAGAAGGTATAGAAGGATTGCACCTCAGATAGACTTCTTTTGTAGGGAGTTGGGAACGATAAATAACCTCAGCACAGAGAGGAGTCCAGGAAATTAGCTTGCGGTGCATTACCTTGTCAAAGGGGTGTGAGGGTTGGGAAACTAATTCAGTAACAGGGGAATGAGGAATCTGGACTGGGTGATCATGCAAAACAGTATCAGCAGAAGGAGGGTATGGAAAGGGGCAATCTTGGCTGAGGACAAGGGACAGGAGGAAAACTAGGGGATGAACAGAGTGGTGGAAAACACTGGCAGTGGGAATAGGAGGAAAAGTACTTCAGTGGGGGAGAAGTTGTTTGTACTGGTTTTGTTTCTTCTCACATTTTTAAAGGTCCCAACTCTTGGATTAAGAAGACATTCCACTTTCTGGGATTTGGAGGCTGCCTGATTTGTGAGATTTGGGGGAGGTCGAATTCATGTACCGTTAGTTTAATAGCAGAACACTTAATTTTGGAAAGCTCCCCTCCAATCGTAGTATAACAGGTATTGCAGGTAAATGTAGGCACTTGTAAAAATGAAAAAGTCGTTGGCATAGGGGTTTTCAATGTGTTTTGAAATAAAATGTTGTGACCCATCGGCCAATCTTAGTATAAACAGATAGATGGAGACTGAATAACCTTCAGTGAATGACAAAGGTTGTATTTGTGGAATGTAATCGAGCATTTTGAATTTAGAAGAACTTGTAATTTATTATGTATAATAACAGCATTTTTGTTTACTGCAAAATCTTGAGCCCCAATATTAATGGGGAGGTAACGCTAGTTAGGCCACAGCTGGAGTACTGTGTACAGTTCTGGGCACCACCTTATAGGAAGGATGTGATTGCACTGGAGAAGGTGCAGAGGAGATTCAGCAGGATGTTGCCTGGGCTGGAGCATTTCAGCTATGAAGAGCGACTGGATAGTCTATGGTTGTTTTCCTTAGAGCAGAGAAGGCTGAGGGGGGACCTGATTGAGGTATAAAAAATTATGAGGGGCATTGATAGGATAGATAGGAAGAAACTTTTTCCCTTAGCGGAGGGGCCAACAACCAGGGGGCATGGATTTAAGGTAAGGGGGAGGAGGTTTGAGGAAAGAATTTTTCACCCAGAGGGTGGTTGGAATCTGGAACGCACTGCCTGAAGGGATGGTAGAGGCAGGAACCCTCACAACATTTAAGAAGTATTTAGATGAGCACTTGAAATGCCATAACATACAAGGCTACAGGCCAAGTGCTGGAAAATGGGATTAGAATAGATAGGTGCTTGATGTCTGGCACAGACACCATGGGCCGAAGGGCCTGTTTCTGTGCTGTATAACTCTATAACTCGAAGTTCTTTCTTTCTTACTTCTAATTCATTCCATGAAGACCTTGGTTCAGTGGTTTCACTCTCACCTCTGGGTCACAAGATTGTGGGTTCAAATCTCACTCCAAAGGCTTGAGCACATAATCTCCACTGACTCTCCAGGACAGTACTGAGGGAGTGCTGCACTGTCAGAGGTGCCGTCTTTCAGATGAGATATTAAACTGAAGCCCCGTCTGTCCCCTCAGGTGGACGTAAAAGATCCCCTGGTCACTGTCAGATAAAAAGAAGGGGTCTTCTCCCCGGTGTCTTGGGCAATATTTATCTCTCAACCAATGTCAGTAAAATAAAAATGATTTTGTCGTTATCTCATTGCTGTTTGTGGGAGCTTGCTGTGTACAAGTTGCCTGCCCCTTTCCCACCCCCTAATAACAATAATGGTTGTAAAGTGCTTTGGGACGTTCTGAGGTTCTGAAAGGCGCTGTATAAATACAAGTGTTTCTTTCTTTGCTGTTTCCGTCTGGTGGGAATTTTCCTCAATTCAATCGATGCATGTTTAAGGCAACATCGGGATTCTGCCACCAGGTAGCAATATTCTTTCATTGTTATTCAGTCTGGATTTCACCTGTTCTACAGAACGTGTAACACACCCTTTTTCCTGCAAAAACGTCCCTGGTAATTCAGCTCCGATTAATGATTGTCTTCACTTTTATGAATTGGTCACGGGGTTTAAAAAGGTTGAGTGAACGGAAGTCATCAATAATCCTGGATTTAAAATTTCCTGGTAATCCAAATTAACCATTTCCGACGAGAATTTTTTTTTAACTTGAATTCTCGGCAGAGATTTTAAAACCTAGTTCCTCTATCATCCAATTTCTGTCTCTCAATCGTAAAGTTTCTCTATTTTTTGGTATTGTCAGCTTTACATAAATAAAGGCATTTTCATTTGGATAACTTACCCTTTCTTCAGGAGATAGGACAGGGAGTGAGTCTGTGTTTACAGTGGTCCCGGGAGTGAGTCAATGGGTTGGATTCCGCCCGCATGGGCCGCATGTCGTGAAGCCGCCGCGATATTCAGCACAGTGGCTCATTTAAATGGCCGGAGCGGACTGCTCCCCTCCGTCCCCCCCGATGACGTGGAGGGGGTGGGTGGTCCGTCCCCAGCATTGGTGTTAGCAGCCTTTGCGCAGGCACTGATGCCATTTTTAAAGGCTTTGTGCCCTTCCATTTAATTGAAATTTTTAAAGATACAGTGCTTTTAAAAAATGAAATAAATTTATCCTGACCCTCTCCCAACCACCTCCCCCCCTCCCCAATAACCATGGAAATAATAACCTGCCCTCTCCCCCCGCCAAAACACCTTGTGCTCCCGACCTACCCTCCCCAAAGTTCATCAACTTTAAACTTTACCCCTTCCCACCACCCCCAGACCAATAAAATTAGTTTTACCCCACTCCCCGACCCCCGCACTGAGAAACTCACCTGCTCCCCCCTGCCCACCAGTGTTCCGCCTTAGATCTCCGGACGGAGATCTGAAGACGCGGGATTGCTGGCCACCGGCACCAATATGGCACAGGAAGGGATGGCGGTAGCGGGTAAGTAACTAATTCATTTATTTTACTAAATTAACATATTTAATGTTTTCATCCCATCGTTGAGTGGCTGGTGTGGGAGAGCTGCCAGGAGGCCTCGCTGCTGCCAGCAATATCAGGCCAAGCCTTCCTGGCTTCAAGGTCGATGGCGGGCCTCTGCCGGAGGCATTTTCTGGCCCCCCAAGACGACCCCTGATGTCGGGGGTGGTGGGGAGGTCTGTAAAATTCAGCCCAGTGTTTACAGTGGTCCCGGTATTGAGTCAGTCTTTGCAGGACTCCCCAAGAATGAGTCACTGTGTGTAGAGGTCCCCAGGAGTGATTCAGTGTTTGCAGGGCTCCCCGAGAGTGAGTCAGTGTTTGTAGGGGTCTCTGAGAGTAAGTCAGTGTTTGCAGGGGTCCCCAGGAGTGAGTTGGTGTTTACAGGGTTCCTCAGGAGTGAGTCAGTGTTTGCAGCAGTCCCCAGGAGTGAGTTGGTGTTTACAGGGTTCCCCAGAATGAGTCAGTGTTTGCAGGGGTTCCTGGGAGTGAGTCAGTGTTTGCAGAGGTCCCCAGAGTGAGTTAGTGTTTGCAGGGATCCCTGGGAGTGAGTCAGTGTTTGTAGGGGTCCGGAGAGTGAGTTCGTGTTTGCAGGGGTCCGGAGAGTGGGTCAGTCTTTGCAGGGCTCCCCAAGAGTGATTTAGTGTTTGCAGGAGTCCCTGGGAGTGAGTCAGTGTTTGCAGATGTTCGCGGGAATGAGTCAGTGTTTGTAGAGGACCCTGGGAATGAGTCATTGTAAAGGTACCTGGGAGTGAGTCAGTGTTTGCAGAGTTCCCTGGGAGTGAGTCAGTGTCTGTAGAGGTCTTTGGGAGTGAGTCAGTGTTTTCAGTGCCACCCGCCCCCCCCCCCCCCCCAGTGTTTGCAGGGTTACCCAGGAATGAGTCAGTGTTTGCAGCCATTTCTGACAGTGACTCAGTGTTTGCAGGGGTCTCCGGGAGTGAGCCAGCGTTTGCAGTGGTCAGTGTTTGCAAGGATTCCCAGGAATGAGTCAGCATTTGCAAGGGTCTCCGGGAATATATCCCAATGGCATCCACAGTGGCCTAATGTATGAAAGAAAGAATCTGTATTTATATTGCATTTAATCAAGGATTTTTCAATGCCCTTCACAACCAGTGTGTTGTTTTTAAAGTCCAGCCTGTCTTGTTAGAAAGGCAAATATGACAGCCCATTTGTGCTCAGCAAGGTCTAACAAGCAATGAATGGGATGAACGCCCAGTTGTTGTGGTGTTGGTTGAGGGAGGAATGCTGGCCGGGTCACTAGGAGAACTCCATTTGCTCTTCTTCAAACATAGCCATGGGATCTTTTGCATCCAACCAGACTGGCAGGTGGAGCCTCGGTTTAATGTCTCATCCAAATGATCCAAGTGTCTCTTGTAGAGCTACTCTTCCTCAATGCCACATTCTCTGCTGGTATCTCATTACCTGCTGCCATAGAGGCAAGCGTGCTAAACTGAACAAGTGCCCAGAAAAGTATTTGAATGAGTGTGGTAGTTAGCACTTGTAAAATTATAGCATCAAATTATATTTTCAACCTGTCCTCATTTAGAAGGGTGCGCGCTCCAAAACAGGTTTGTTTAGAAAACGGACAATTTAAAAAAAAAAATCTTCAATTTAACTTTCCAAACTCCACAAAGATTTTCCATAATTTTATGGAGCTTGGTTTCCTCCGCAGTTTTATGCTAAGTCATCTATCATATATTAAAAATATTCTATCTGTAGGCAGTTCCTGTCTACAAAACTTTAATTTCTCCTATGGCAGCATTTCGCGTTATAAATCCCTGCATCTACATTTATTATGGAAACTGCCTATGTAAACGTCATGGTGCGGTTCCACCCTCCTGTCAGTAGTGGTGCTGTGGGGTTTCAGTTTTACATCTTCCAGCTCCTCAACAGAGAAACTCCTCGCTCCAACCAACTCTACTTCTGTTTCCTAAACTTGAAGAGTAAGATTTTCTATTTAATTATGAATAATATTAACATTGAATTATTATATAAAAATAAGGGCAGATTGAATTCCATCTGCTTGTGCTGGTGTATTTTTGACTTTAGTGCTAA
This sequence comes from Heterodontus francisci, assembly GCF_036365525.1. NCBI lineage: Eukaryota > Metazoa > Chordata > Chondrichthyes > Heterodontiformes > Heterodontidae > Heterodontus > Heterodontus francisci. The sequence continues at coordinate 19,234,145 of NC_090383.1, read as the reverse complement.
TGAAAGTTGGGAGAGAAGGCTATCGGATGGCTGATATCCAATATCACCTGTCTTACACTATTACCCGAGGTCAAGAATTACACCTCCACCGCCCCCAACCCCCACCGTCATGGTTTTCACATCCTGCTTGCAATAACACAGGAGCTTGACGATTGTATAGTAAGATTATTGTCAATAATCTGGGATTGCCATTTATTGACCAAAACCAAACATCTTTCAATCTATAAACTGCTTTATAGTTACAAGGTACTGTTTGGAATTGTACTGTTTGATTTAACATGCTTAGAAAGTGGACTCGGCAAGTTTAGTTTGAAGTTTTGAAAATAGCAATTGTTCCATTATTCCAGTTGGCTCCACTTTTCATGTGTATACCTAACCTAGTATCCAAATTACAAACAGAAAATGCTAGAAACACTTAGCAGGTCTGGCAGCATCTGTGGAGAGAGAAACAAGAGTTAACATTTCAAGTCGATGACCCATTGTCAGACTCGCATCAAGATAGCATCAAGGTTGTTTTTAAATGTGTTTTTCTACTGTCCACCCACATCCTAATCTTCTCTGGAACCTTCTCTAGCTTTACATTCCCCTCCCACACACTTCGGTCCTCCAACCCTGGCCCTTTTTGCCTCCTCTCTTTCTCTTTCCCCACCATTGCTGGCAATGCCTAAAACTGTTTCTCTCCCACATCCTGGGACTCTTGAAATCCTTCTGCCCGTCCAACTCTCTTTCCATGTTTTTAAAGCCATCTCTTCTCAAAATCTACCTCATGCAACCTGGCTTGAGTTTAATACTCCTTATCCATCTCTCCCCAACCCTGGGGTCCATTATTTCTGCTACCTATTTCTGTTTATTGTTTTCTCTCCCTGCCCCTTCATGTGAAGCGCCTCAGGATTTTTTTTATATTAAAGGGCCCCAATAAATGCACACCTTTCAACTTCACACCGGTCCCAATGAATATTTGAAAGGTGCTATTTGCCATTTTGTTAACTCCTTCCCATGTGGGCTTCTTTCGTGTTGCTAACTTTGTGCTCATAAATAGTTAATTCACAACAACATCTTTATATCTGAAAGCTCCATGAAGGGGCTGTTTTCAGTGGCATGTGCCGCTCAGTATGGAAGAGTCAGTGGTTGTGAAAAGTGTCTTCGGTGGTAGCAAAAATGGGTGATAGCGAATCAGCAGCCTGTTTTACACCATGCCCGTTTTCTTTTCTGTTACATAGAAATACATTGAATTTTACAGCACATAAACAGGCCATTTGGTCCAACTGGGATATACCAGTGTTTATACTCCCAACCATCCTCCTCCCACCCCTGTTCATCTCACCCTATCAGCATATTCTTTTACTCCATTTTCCTCCATTCTGACCTGGCTATGTCTTAACTGCATCTATGCTATTGGTTTCAATTACTCCCTGTGATAGCAATTCTAACCACTCTCTGGGTAAAGAAGTTTCTCCTGAATTCCTTAACGGATTGATAAGTGACTCCTATATTTATGGCCCTTAGTTTTGGTCTACCCCACAAGTAGAAATATCTTCTCTACATTTACCATATTAGACCTCTTCATAATTTTAAAGACTTCTATCTGGTCACCCCTCAGCCTTCTTTGTTCCAGAAAAAAAGATCTTCAGCCTCTTAATCTTTTCTGATAGGTATAACCTCTCAATTCTGGTATCATCCCTCTAAATTATTTCTGCAGCTTCTCCAGTGGCTCAATATTCTTTTGAAATATGGAGACCAGAACTGTGCACAGTATTCTCTAAGTGTTGATGTCAGTGGAAAAGAATCTCTAAAATATTTTCATATGTCTTTAAATGTAAACCATTCTCTTCATGCTAAATTGTCAGCTCCGATGGTTTCAAAGGTTACTGTGACCAATTTGATCTTTGTTTATACATATAGAATGGCAAAAGAAACACAAAACCTTGCTTTCTTACAATACCTGGGACCTTGTAAGTTTGACTGGAGGAACTGATTCCTGTTTGGGTTGAGATGATGTATTGCATTAAAACTGCAAACAATGGTGTTATTATTGGGAGATTTTAGTTCTGTTGGAAAACCTTGATCCTACTCAAGGGAAAGCTTTGTATGCCATGCTTGAATGAACCTCCCAGTAGGTCTGGAAAGTTGCTGTGTACTGGTATTATACAAGGCCAGCGAGTGTCCCCTCATGCTTTCAGAGGGGAGAGGAATACAAGGGTCTGTCAGGTTACTGCCCATTTCCCCTAGTGGACCAAATTCAGGTCTGGGGGTGGGGGCAGTTGGTTGGCGCAGTGGACTTGAGCAATTCTCCAGCTTTTCCCTCTTCATGTTCCATCAGCAGTTCTGCCAGATAAGCCTCTGATTGTTCCAGCTGAACCCATGTTGGATGAGGGCAGGGACAGGCTCAATTCTGGGCCATTGATGAGCCCTGTAGTTTTGCAATGTTTTGAAATTGCATTATGCTTTGTGTACTCTAGAGGCTGCTGTAGAGCACACATGCTAGCAAAGGGATAATGAAACTAAACACAGAATAAAAAATAAGCCTTTATGTTCAACAGCCTGCTGCAGCCTCTGTCTCTCTGTCTCTGCCTTATACCGTACTAAACTCAGCTGAACCTCACTCCAGTCCCAAGAAACATCACAAGCCCTAAAAAAAGATTAAATAGCATATTAATTGCTCACATCACTTTACACATTGACAGTTGTCCTGTGTATCACACTCAGACTGCCATACAACCCTTTGAGGGCATGCTATGCATGTCCATTTCACAGCAGATCACAGATTCTGGCTGTCTTATCTAACTTATACTGACATGATAAAAGGGCTCAAATGCTTACCAACTTTGTTGTTTTCTGATTCACTTGGCCATCTGTACATTTTTGCCAGTTATTTCTTCCCCACATGGAACCCAACGAGAGGAGGTGCAATGCTAGATTTAGTCTTCGGTAATGAAGCTGGGCAAGTGGATGAAGTAAAAGTGGGTGACCATTTTGGAGATAGTGACCATAATACAGTTAATTTTAGCATAATTATGGAAAAGGACAAAGATAAAACAGGAGAAAAGGTCCTAAATTGGGGGAAGGCAAATTTTACAAAACTGAGAGGTGACCTGGCAAAAGTGGACTGGGATACAGCTAGTTGAAGGAAAATCAGTAGCAAACCAGTGGGAGGCATTCAAGAGCGAGATACTACGGTCATAGTGTAGACATGTGCCCACAAAGATTAAGGGTGATACTGCCAAATCTAGAGCCCCCTGGTTATCTAAAAGCTTACAAGGTAAGTTAAAGCAAAAAAGAAAGCTTATGACTATCACCAATGGCTTAATACTTTAGAGAGCCTAGAGGACTATAGAAAGTGCAGGGGTGAAGTAAAAAAGGAAATTAGAAAGGCAAAGAGAGGACATGAAAAATTATTGGCAGGTAAAACCAAGGAAAACCCGAAGATGTTTTAGCAGTACATTAAGAAGAGCAAGAGGATAACTAAGGAAAGGGTAGGGCCTATCAGAGATGTACAGGGGAACTTATACATGGATGCAGAAGATGTGGGCAGGGTTCTTAATGAGTTTTTTGCCTTTCTCTTCACAAAGGAGAGGGTTGATGCAGACATTGTAGTTAAAAAGGAGGACTGTGAAATATTAGATACGATAAGCATAGTGAGAGAGGAAGTACTTGAGGGTCTGACATCCCTGAAAGTGGATAAATCTCCAGGACCAGGTGGCTTGCATCCCAGGTTGTTAAAGGAAGCCAGGGAGGAAATAGCAGATGCGCTGAGGATCATCTTCAAATCCTCACTAGATACAGGTGAGGTACCAGATGATTGGAGGTCTGTGAATGTTGTACCATTGTTTGAAAAGGGTGAGAGGGATAAGCCAGGTAATTATAGGCCAGTCAGTCTGACCTCGGTGGTGGGTAAATTGTTAAAATCTATTCTGAGGGACAGGATAAACTGTCACTTAGAAAGGCATGGATTAATCAGGGATAGTCAGCATGGATTTGTTAGGGGAAGGTCATGTCTTACTAACTTGATTGACTTTTTTGAGGAAGTGGCAAGGAGGATTGATGAGGGTAGTGCAGTGGATGTGGTTTACATGGATTTTAGTAAGGCATTTGACAAGGTCCCGCATGGCAGACTGGTCAGTAAAATGAAAGCCCATGGGAAGGTGGCAGGTTGGATCCAGAATTGGCTCAGTGATAGGAAACAAAGGGTAGTAGTCGACGGATGTATTTGTGAATGGAAAGCAGTTTCCAGTGGTGTTCCACAGGTCGCAGTGTTGGGTCCCTTGCTGTTTGTGGTATATATTAATGATTTGGACTTAAATGTGGGTGACATGATTGGGAAATTTGCTGATGACACAAAAATTAGCCGTGTAGTTAATAGTGAGGAGGATAGCCGTAGACTCCAGAATGATATCAATGGTTTGGTTGAGTGGGTGGAAAAGTGGCAAATGGAATTCAATCCAGAGAAGTGTGAGGTAATGCATTTGGGGAGGGCAAATAAAGCGAGGGAATGTACAATAAATGGGAGGATATTGAGTGGGGTAGAAGAAGTGAGAGACCTTGGAGTGCACGTCCACGGGTCCCTGAAGGTGGTAGGACAGGTGGATAGAGTGGTGAAGAAGGCATATGGACTGCTTTCATTTATTGGCCGAGGTATAGAGTACAAAAGCAGGGATGTAATGCTGGAGCTGTATTGAGCATTGGTTAGACCACAGCTGGAGTAGTGCGTGCAGTTCTGGTCACCACATTACAGAAAGGACATAAATGTTGTGGAGAGAGTACAGAGGAGATTTACAAGAATGTTGCCAGGGCTTGAAGGTTGCAGCTATGAGGAAAGATTGGATAGGCTAGGGTTGTTTTCCCTGAACTGAGGAGGCTGAGGGGTGACTTAATTCAGGTGTACAAAATTGTGAGGGGCCGAGATAGAGTGGACATGAAGGACCTGTTTCCCCTGGTGGGGAGGTCAGTTAGCAGGGGGCACAGTATTAAGGTGATTGGTGGAAGGATTAGAGTGGACATCAGGGGACACTTTTTCACCCAGAGGGTGGTGGGTGACTGGAATTCGTTGCCAGGAACGGTGTTGGAGGCAGAGATGCTCAATTCTTTTAAAAGGTACCTGGACATGTACCTTAAGTGCTGTAATCTGCGGGGCTATGGACCAGGTGCTGGAAGGTGGGATTAGTTTCGGCGGATAACTTATTCAGCCGGCGCAGACACATTGGGCTGAAAGGCCTCCTTCTGTGCTGTACTTTTTCTACAGTTCTATGGAGGATTTGGAAAGACTGAAAAATATTTGAAGATTGTTTACGACTTTTGAAAATGATTTTGGCTCCCTGTGTGGCCACTTACCGTTAACTAGCCACATTCCCTTTGCTGCAGCTCTTTAAAGGTTGCATACTGACGTAGTTTCCTCCCCCTCCACCTTCTTCTCAGTGGTCTACAGCTACAAATGAAGCAGGGAGCTTCTAAATGGGCCAAACCTCACCAATTGCACAAGTTCGGTATTTGGCAGAAATTGCAAGACTAATACCTTGGTGCCAGGCCCTTATGAATGCCAGCTGATTTTATTTTTTCCTGGGTAGGCGTTGAGTTCCTAATCTCAGGTGCCAATCTGTGGAGCTCAGTGTTTGTCTAGAAAAGGAATAGTCTTGTTACAGTTTGTTTAATGATGCACTGTAGTTTAAAAATGCAAGATGAGAGTCCAGGCGTATGATCAGCCTTTGAGAGATCAAGTTCAACTGAGGCCGAAAGTTCTATGCCATTCACTTGTTTGAACAGCATGGGTCTCCCAATAGATCTGGCAGAGTTACCTGTGCAGACCCTTTCCCTCTGAGGTCGGATGTCGGGAATCCAGGTACACACTCCTCCTGAGTCTCCAGCCAGAAAACCTTTCAATGGGTGGGGCTCTTAAAATCAACCCAATGACACCGGCAACCACAAAAATGACCAAACAAACAAATGAGCCAGAGAAGGTTGCCGTACCCCTTGCTGTCTTTGCATGTGCTGGGCATTATCAGCTGGAAAATCTTTATTGATTGTCTGGGACAATGATCGTATTGAAGCCATGAGGGGGTCGCTGAAATGAAAACATGTTCAGTATTATTTTGTGACTATGATACAATGTTTGAAGAGGGCTGAATTTATTTATTCAGTACGTTGGAAGTGGGAGTAACCCAGATCTAGGTTATTATCTGGATACGGCCCCCACTTCAGCCAGACAGCACTTAAGTGCTCATAAATGCTGTTAAAACATTCCACAGCAAAATAAAAAAGGAAAAACTGAAAAATCTGCAAACCCGAAACTAAAATAGTAAATGCTGGAAATGCACTGCGTCGATGGGTAAAGAGAAGAGGGCAGGTTAATGTGCTGGTTGTGTGCCCTTCATCAGAACTGAAGATTGAAAGATAAGCATGCATTTTAGTAAGGCTGTAAAAATAGAGAAATGGCGCAGAGGGAGAGGAGAGAATCCACAGATATACCAATCACAGAGGGTGTGAGTGTATTAAATGTTTTCTATTTTGTATTTTTTCAAGCTTTACTAAAATATCTGTTTATCTTTCAGCCTTCGGTTCTGATGATGGGTACACACCTGAAGCATTAACCTTTCTCTTTACTGATTCCATCATACCCCAGCTGTAGTACTGCAATCCAGAACAGGTATATTGGCCATGGAGGGGGTCCAATGCAGATTCACCAGAATGATGCCAAGCCTTAAAGGGTTAAATTTGGATGACAGGTTGCACACCCTTGGCTTGTATTCCCTTATGTTTAGAAGATTCCAGGGTGATCTAATTGAGGTGTTAAAAGTACAAAGGGACTCGATAGGATAGACACCGAGAAACTATTTCCTCTGATATGGGAATCCAGAACAAGGGGGCGCATTAAAATTAGAGCTAGGTCATTTAGGAGTGAAATCAGGATGCAATTTTTCACACAAAAATGGTAGTAGAAATGTGAAACTCTCCCCTGCAAAACGCCATGGATGCTTGGGGTCAATTGAAAATTTCAAGACTGAGGTTGATAAATTTCTGTTAGGTGAGGGTCTCAAGGGATCGTGAACCAAGGCGGGTAAATTGCGTTGAGGTACAGATCGGCCACGATCTAGCTGAATGGCAGAACAGACGCAAGGGGCTCCTGTTCCTATTGTTCCCAAGGTGCACTGTTTGCTTACTTTTGCCACTTAGCAGAAAGAGGATTTGATATGCAGCTATTTTAGTTGAAGAGGTACACAATTAGAGTAGGCCTGTAGTCCATCTTTCTTTCTGTACATTTGGTTTAGTGTGCACTTGTATTGGGGTGCTGTTTTGAGTCTCCATCAACTTTTGCCTTGAGGTTTTACGTGAGAATAGTTGACTTGTGTTTTCCCTGAGAGCCCCATTGTATTTGTTAGTTTACACATCACATGAAAATTTACTGCCGGTGTAATGCATTGGAATGCAGTAAAAATGTGATGCTGACACATTCTGACCACAGGACAAAGATGGTCACTTCCAATTGCTACCATCGGTAGCAAAAAGCGATGACCGGCTTTAATTGTACGTTGCTAATGTCTTTGCCAGACAGCATCACAGCTGGAAGAGAACACAACCAAACTAATGGAGCAGCTGGAGAAGCAGGTGGACCTGCACCAAGCTGCACTGCAGCGCTGCACAAAGGCAGAGCAGAGGCTATCAGAGCTCCAGGAGAAGGTTCGGTGCTTGGAGGGAAATCTGCTAACTGGAGACGTGCTTTGTGATAGCCTGAGCCAAGACAAACAGCAAGTATGGGGCACAGCTGGATCAAGTTTATTTTTTCATTATTTCAGCAGCTAAATTACTTTTATAGCATCTAATGAAAAGTCTTGGCACTTGTCCCATCTGCTGTGAGGGAACAGAATGGGACTATTTTATTTCGTATGGTTTTCTTGCAACCTGTTCACTTTCATCCCTAGTATTAGAATGTCTTCTCCTTAATGCCAAGGGGCAGGACATTGTAGGCACCAGATAGAGTCATTTACAGCAGAGCAGGAGGCCATTCGGCTCATCAAGTACATGCCAGCTCTCTGTGGAGCATTCCAGTCAGTCCCACTCCCCTGCTCAATCCCCATGGCCCTGCAAGTTTATTTCCTTCAACTGCCCATCCAATTTCCTTTTGAAATCATTGATTATCTCCACTTCCACCATCCTCGTGGGCATCAAGTTCCAGGTCATTACCACTCGCTTCTTCCTAAATGAATAGGTGTCATGTCCAGTGCATCCCCCTCCTCATGAGTCCACTAGTACTGCTTCTCCCTGCTTCAGCTAAGTCTTCTTAAAACTTACCCACAGAGAGTAGGCAAATTTGAATGCCAGGATTAAAACTGAGGCCCAAGCACAATGCTAATGTTCAACTACTACAGCTCTCAGACTGTCCTTGGCTTCCTCTCTGTTTGGGATAGTTGTGTTCTTAATTCTGGAAAATCTGTGGGCATTGGGTAGATTATATATTGGTATATAGAAGTATATTGGTAAGCAGAATTCAGCCCCTAGATTGCTAGTCAAAGGATGCATTTCTCATAGGATGGCTGGTCCTCCTTTGAAGGCACCATCTTCACTGGACTGCCAAGACAAGGGAATGAAACAAGCCATGCCCTCACCTCGACTCCATACCATGAAATCATTGCTTTTGGTGAAGTGGCAAAGGTGCTGAGACCTGAGGCTGGGTTTGAGGATGCATTATGATTCAGTATTTGGGTTTAGGAGTGAGTGCCAGTCAGGAGCCCAGATTCTATATATGTGATGTAATTTGATCTCAATGTGAAAATTAAATTTGGGACAAGTTATCTTAATATTTTTGCATCTTCATTGGAAGGTTAAAAAGGATTTGCAAACACATAGTAAAAATGTATACAAAATAATTCTTAAAAATGTTCATTTTCTATGAAGTATCTCAAATTCTTGGAGGACATAGCAGAGAAAATGAAGCTGGAGAGGATGACAGCAGAGATTGGCTTCGATATGCAGCTGGATGCAATTCTTGCCCGAGCTGATCAGCTGGTTAAAATGGAGAATGAGGCCATTATTGAGAACAAAACTCTTACATACAGCCTAAAGAGAAAGGTAGAGTAATCTGAAATATCCAATTCTCGGCCTTGTCAAATCAATCTTACTGATTTCCTAGTACAATGGTGAAATCTGTGAGGTGGTATATTATTAGTTATGTTCTGAACAATAAAAGGCCAAATGACTCATCAGTCACAATCCTTCTACACTCTAACACTCATAGTTGCTTAACACTCAATCTCCTTCCACAGCCCAAGTACAATCTACTTTATCATGGACTTCCTTGCTCTATCCAACCTATCTGTCTTGATCCTATTTATTTGTCAGTCTCTCTGTCTGTTTATGGGATAGATATTCACCTTCACATCCTAGGGCAGTAATCTGGCAAGTAGATTGCTTGCCCCTTCATAGAATCCCTATGATTTTCACTTAATTGATTTCTGTGGAATGAAAGTCAGAGGGTGTGAGTGATCCATTCCAGGAGATTACTGACCAGGCAGTGAAGACAAAAGTCTACTCCGATATCTTTACAGCACACATGAACAGTGATAAGAATAAAGCTCCAATCTAAATATTTGAATGCGTAGGTAGAGTTCATGATAGGGTAGAGTGTACAAGGCCAGCAGAAGGAGATTGAATGGGTTAGTAGAGTCTGTGGTGGGGAGAGCGTACATTTTCAGGTGGCGACCACCCCATTCATGCCAGGCGGGAGCATGTATAATCAGTCCTTTGTGTGTGAATTGGAACTAATACTTCATAACCAAGTCTAGTTGCATTCCCAGCACCTTGACCTACAGTTCCTGCTGAGTGTACTCTGATACTCATTATTGCTTACATTTTGAATTGAAAATAGTATCTGATTCACCACCCCCCACAATCACCAAGCCACCTCTTGTGTGTTTCACTTGGCATTAACAGGGACAGGAAGTTGCGAGTTACTGTTACATCCAGCTGATGTGGATTTAACACCTAAATCTGCAGCAAAATTCATCCAACACAACTACATGTGGGGAAATGGTAATCAAGAGCCTGCCAGGATGGGAATTGATTTACACTGGGTTTCAGTAAGGCTTGTAAATTCATTTTCACTCGAGGCTTTTTCAGAGCTACTTAATTCAAACTGCTTAACTCAGGCTTTTTTTTCTCTTTTTAAAAAAATGTTTGTGCTCATCAAGGTAATGGATGCTGATGCTGGGGAATGGAATTCATCCCATTTCAGTATCAAGCACTCCCAGGTTAGGAACAGCACAGATAGATGTACAACAAAACTCCCTCTACTCAGTTGGAAAAAAAGAAAAACCCCAGGATGACTCAAAGCACTTTATAGCCACTGAAGCACTTTTGAAGTATAATCACTATTATAATGCAGGAAACATGGCAGCCAGTTTGTACACAGCAAGCTCCCACAAACAGCAATGAGTTAAATGCCATGGGAACTTTTACAGCCACCTCTCACCCAAATGATTGCACCTTCTGAGCACAGTACCCCCTCAGCACTGAAGTGCAGCCTGCATTGCATGCTTAAGTCTCTGGAGTGGGATTTGAACCCACAGCCTTTGAACTCAAAGGCTAGAGTACTATACACTGACTGAAGGCTGACACGTTAAAGAGTGAATCATTTTCAGTCTGAGAGAATACAAAAAGTGAAAGGACTAATGCTCTTTGCTCTTCCAGCTTAAAGCTCAGAAAGAGAAGTTGGTTAGCAAAGAGCTGCACATGGACCTGCTGAGGAGAAAAATTACCCAACTGGATGTGGAGAAACAGACGCAAACTGCGCTGGCAGTGGAGAGGGACGAGGCCAACTTAACTGTGCGGAAGCTGCAGAAAAAGGTGGAACGCCTTGAGAAGGAACTCCATAAAGCACACACCTCCAGCACGGATCTGAAAGCAAAGCTCTCCGACACTCACGAACTGAAGGTAATTCCAAAAATCCCAGCCCTTTTACCGTTGATCCGTGTGCTATTGACTTCTGTTCTAATAATTTGCCTGTGGAGTTACTATCTCACAACCATTAGCCTTGAGGGTTACTGCAACTGGATAGGTTATACGGAATAGGAATTCCAGCAGTTCGACAATGTGAGTTTGACTGCCACTTGACTGTTCACTGTAGATGTTGGATGTTTACTAGTTCGGTACCTGCCGCCAAGTTCCTCTTCACGTTGAAGAGAGGGCCGGGTGAGGTTATAAATTATAACATGAACAGTATCTTCATTGATACAAAAGAAAAATACTGCAGATGCTGGAAATCGGTAATAAAAATAGAAAGTGCTGGAAATACTCAGCAGGTCTGGCAGCATCTGTGGAGAGTGAAACAGAGTTAACATTTCAGGTCAGTGACCCTTCGTAAGAACTGAGAAAAGTTTGAAATGTAATAGGTTTTAAGTATGTCAAATGGAGGGTGGACAAAGAACAAAAGGGAAGGTCTGTGATAAGGTGAAAGACAAAATACGTTAAATGACAAAAGAGTTGGTGGGCCATTTTTGTCATTTAATGTCTCCCATTTACCACCCTATCACAGATCTTCCCTTTTGTTCTTTTTCCACCCTCTCCCGTTTGATCCACTTAAAATCTATTACATTTCTAACCTTTCTCAGTTCTGACGAAGGGTCATTGACCTGGAACATGAACTCCGTTTCTCTCTCCACAGATGCTGCCGGGTGCTGAGGTTTCCAGTATTTTCTGTTTTTATTAGTAACTTCACTGAACTGCCCTTTCAGTGAAGAATCATTGTTGCACTGTGTACTCCTTATTTCGACCCAGTTGAATCCACACTGGGACCATTGGATTAATGAATTGACTCTTTGCATCGTATATGTTATTAAAATCAAGTAGGCAGAGATAACTAGAAATCTGAAAAAGAATCTTGATCTTAGTGTTCAAGGACATTTTTAAAATTTTTCATTCTCAAGCTGTGGACGCTATTGGCAAGGGCAGCATTCATTGACCAATCCTTTTTTTTCCCCAAAATATATTTTGTTCATAAAAATCTGTAAAAAAAAAAATTACAAAACAGTTCAAAACAGTTCCAAGTTGACATTCCAGTAAGTGCAAAAGAAATCAGTTTCCTTCATTACAGAACATGAGTTGCCTCACAACCCTTCCATTCCATTTTACCTACAATGTACATTTGCATTCCACAGCAAATTAAACTGATAAGAACAGATACTACACTTGATCTTAGCCAAAAGGCTGAGAAGCAATAGTCTGTAAACTTGGGCTCCTGTGCCCGTCTTGCTCGACCTCTGGCCCCTACGTCAGTCTAGCCGCGGGTGGCTGAGCGTAGGTGTGAAGAACCGATGGCGGTCTTTGAGCAAGAGATCATTTTGTTGCTCGGACTTGCAACCAAGATGAAAGGCATATGTGCTGCGTAGTGCAGCATGGTGCAGTGCAGCATAGCCTTTCGCTTTGGCTGAGCCATTGCAAAGAATGCACACACGAGCAACTAGGGCCCATCCCTAGTATTTCTGTGAAAGTAATGACACAACTGCATTGCTTGCGAAGCCACTTCAGAGGACAGTTAGGAGTCAAACACGTTGAAGTCATCTATAGATGAAACTGGATAAGGACAGCAGGTTTCCTTGCCTAAAGGACATTAGTGAACCAGTTGGAATTTTATGAACTAGTCACTTTTACTGATGCCTGTTTTCTGAAACTGAATTCATATTTTCAAGCTGCCATGGTTGGATTTGAACTCACTTTCTCTAGATTAATAGTCTAGTAACATAACCACTGCACCATTAGCCTTAATTGGTTGGTTGATGCTGAGATGCAAATCGGCCTCTACAGTTACACATCAGATGAGCATTTACACACTTCTCTTAAGTTAATAGTAAGTCTTATTGTTGGGTAAATCTCTCTAAAGTGTGCTCAATTCCATTTGATAGAACTGTCTTCCCCTCCAATATCTCTGTAGATTAAAACACTGGAGCAAAGCAAAACAATAGAGGAGCTGGATCAATCTGTGAAGAAGCTGGAGAAGTTGAAGGCGGAGGCTCTAGTCAAGTTAAACTCCACAAAATCAGAACTTGACTTCACTGAATTTGAGGCAAAGGAGGAGAAAGATCGTGCCCGGAACATACTGGAGGCTGTGGGTAGTGAACTTAAGACGCTCAAACAAACCCTGGAGGAAGTAGGCAAAAGAGAGAGACAGGTAGAGATATTCGTACTTGTGCTTATCAAGGTGAAGAGTGACATGATGGGAAAATGGAATATTTCCCATTTCCAGCAGCACTGAAGTGTTCCATACAAGGTTTAGCAGGTGTAAGCAGTGGCTCGGTGGTCATACTCTTGCCTCTGAATCAGCTAGCTGTTGGTTCAACACCCACTCCAGTGCAGTAATGAGGGAGTGCTGTATTGTCAGAGATGATGTCTTTTCGATGAGATGTTAAACTGAGGTTCTATCAGCCCTCTCAGGGCAAAAAGATCCCATGGCACTATTTGAAGAAGGGCAGGAGAGTTCTCCTGGAGTGGTGATCAACATTTATTCCTCAACCAATAGGTTATCCTGTCATTATTTCATTGCTGTTTGTGGGATCTTGTTGTGCACAAATTGGTTGCGGTTGCTACATCACAACAATGACTAGACTTTAAAAATACTTCATTGGCTGTAAAGTACTTTGGGATGTCCTGAGCCTGTGGCTGTGCAAGGATATTTATAAATGCAAGTTTTTTCTTTCTTTAATACAGACTAGGGGTGAAGCACAGCTGCCAGTTGTGTGGTGGGCAGGGGTTGGGTGCATGGTGGTGGTGTTCACAGTTACGTTTATGTGGAAAACCAGATGACAGGCAGAAGTGCATTCAAACGGCTCAAACGGCATTTTGTGGGAACTAATACTGGGTTGTGCTGCCAGAGTGGAGCCCAGTGGGAGGGCAGGCCAACAATTAAATACAAAGATCAATGTGGCTCCACCCTCCAAATTCTCTTGCTTAAAATTCCTCAGAAGATCAGGAGGGCCTTGAATTATTCACACTGACTGCTGCACCCTCTTCTTGACTGTCCACTCTGCCCTGCCATTGTGCAAGGCTCCTCTCTGGTAGAGTCTACCTCCCCCATCCTTAAAGGGTTAAATTGTGGGGACTGGTGCATAATCTTCGCTTGTATTGCCTTGCGTTTAGAAGGTCTTCTGATTGATGCGGGAAAACTATTTCCTCTGGTTTGAGATTCCAGAACAAGGGGGCAATCTTAAAATGAGAGCCAGGCCATTCATGGGTGAAGTCAGGAAGCACTTCTTCACACAAAGGATAGTGGAATTCTGGGGCTCTCTCCCTTCAAAAGGCTGAGGATCAATTGAAATTTTTAAGGCTGAGCTAGATAGATTTTTATAGGGTAAGGGAATTGAGGAACGTGGAGTTAAGGTGGGTTAACAGTGTTAAGGTCATGATCTAATTGAATGGCGGAGCAGGTCTGAGGGGCTGAATGGCCTCCTCCTGTTCCTATGTTCTTATCCCCATTCCTGGCACAGGGCAGGGTTTTCCATGAGGATATATTCTTAATGGAGGTTGGCTCAGGCGACTATGTAATGGGCACACTGTACGCCCCATGCGTCCAATATCCCTGTACACACTCCAGGATCGCAGAGACAAAAAAAATGCCCTTTTAATAGTTTATCAACAACATCTAAACTCTGAAGAGTTTATAAATGCAAGTTTTTTCTTTCTTTAACCAATACGCTAGTTCTAAAACAATATATGTGGCTTGTATCGATGACCTTTCCTGAGCTGGAGTTGATACTAGTAGTTCTTTTCCTGTCTCATTTGCCCAGAAGAGGGAGTGTTTTACTACAAGATGATAGGTCTGTGTTACCGTGAAGCAGGATAACCTGCAGACACACCTTGAGGGAGGATTTGTACAACTTCCTCTGCATATTGTAAAGGAGAACAGGAGGGACAGTGGCGATGATTGATGTTTTAAGGCCATTTTAGAGAATCAGTGGGATGTGTGGGTATTTTCTGTGCCAAGGCAGAACCTGGGTGACCTGAGGTTGAAGGCAATTGGGAGGGGGGGGGGGGGGGGGTGGAGGCAATCGGGTGGGGGATAGTCCCCTGTTGTATCAAGGTAAACCAGTTTCTGGTTCAGGTCCCTGAAACTGGTGTAAATCCCCGAATCATGGGGCCAAAGCCTGTCTTAGGAGGTTGCTAGGAATACCTCTACAGCGCCTGAATCAGTATGGCATCAAGATGTGTATCTGATAATATTCGAGCTCAGGAGGTTGGCTCCTAATTTGGACTGGGGTGTACCTGGAAATGAACACCACCAGGTCAAGTTTCACCCACCTGATTTGAAGCACTTCAGACACCAGTGATGGAATAAACTACTTCAATGCAAGTTATCCTCTTAGGTATTCAAGCCACTTTCAAATGACTGTCTCTGAAGTTACTTCAGAGTCCATTCACTGTAAGCTACAATTAACTGGTTATTGGTGGGGTGGGCATGGGGGCGGTGGGGAGATTTGAAAGGAATAGTAAGGGCAATTTCACAAAGTTCTGCTCCTGGAAAGAGCCTTGTTTGTCAGGAGTGTGTATCAGATACAGCTGGGGATCGATCACCTGCTGGAACTCCCAGGTTGTACTCCCAGTGGATGAGGCTTCATGTCAGGGGTGCAATTTGATAAAATAATCCTTGCTTAACGGGTGGCATGCCCTGAATTCCTTAATACAGTGTCATCTCTCCTGGTAATAGGTTATTCTCTATATAAGCTCCATGTGTGTGAGTGTATGTGGGCATGAGTGACTGAGTGTGTGAACCTGTATGCGTGTCTGAAAGGGGGGAGTTCAGTTCTTCTGAAGCCTGGAATCTGGAAAGGCTCAACTGTACGTGGGAAAAATGGCATAATAAAGAGAAGAGGTCCAAGTTTCACAGAGACAGAAAGCTTAAGCAGTCTGAAATGTTCCTTGTAGGCTCTTTCTGTTCTTCAATTAACATTAGTACACCAACACTGTAGCAAGATGAGAAATCGATCGTGCTCACTAATTGGACAATACACCATGTCTTTCACACCCTATGTGATATTGCTCACATAACACTGACCCCTGCTGCAAACAAGTTAGCAGGCATCAAAGAAAAAGAACGATTTTAAAATGAGGCTGGTCAATATTTTGTACTGCAACTCGACTTCTCTGCTTTCTGTATCTTTAAGGATTTGCTACTTGTTACTTTCCCCCTTTCTAATCCCCACCTAGCTATAAAATCCAGGCTGTCACATCCAGTACAATACTGAGGGAGTGCTGCACTGTCAGAGGTGCCACGTATCAGATGACCCATTAAACCAAGGTCCCATCTTCCCCCTCCGGTGGTTTTAAAAGATTCCATTCAAAGAAGAGCAGGGCAGTTTCCCCTGGTGTCCTGACCAATATTTATCTCTCAACCAATATCACTACAATAGATTACCTAGACACTGTCACATTACTGTTTGTGGGACTTTGCTATGTGAAAATTGGCTGCCACATTTTCTACATTACAACAGTGACTACACTACACTACTTGATTGGCTGTGAAGCACTTTGAGGCGTCCTGAGGTTGTGAAGATGCTGTATAAATGCAAGTATTTGTTTCTTTGGGATTAAGATTCTGACTGCTTCAAGCCTTCCATTCTTATCCATATGTTGCCTAGCCTCCCAACAGCTGCCTCCCTCATTTCTGCCACACATGGATGTCCAAGATAGAGTTGCCGAGCTCCACTGGTAGTGAGGTGTGTTGGTCAGCAGGAGCTCAGGATCATAATCAGGCCCAGCTGCCTCCCCCACCCAACCCCCCTGCCATTCACACAGTTCCCCATTTTCAGGTGCGTCACTTTAATGACTAGGACACAGGGACCTCCATCCTCGATTCACTGATCCGTGCTCCCATCGATCAAGGCTCGACCCCAGGAGACTCCACTCTCAAACTCCACCCTTGGGCACCTTGCCCCTCATTTATAAAGATGGTTAAGTGACTCTTCAACAGCGTTTATGTAATCCTAATAAAGCCTCTCTTTGTGATCTCTTCCCTCTTATCTCCACAGTTAAGCAGACTTGCTATTTCCATGTGCTGTATTTTCAGTTTACTTCACAGAATCATATAGCACAACGGAGGCCATTCGGCCCACCTTGCCTGTGCCAGCTCTTTGAAAGACTATCCAATTGTTCCCCCTCCCCTCTGCAAATTTTCCTTTTCAAGCGTACTTGTATTCCCAATTCCCTTCTGAAAGTTACTATCGAATCTGCTTCCACAACCCTTTCAAGCAGCGCGTTCCAGATCATAACAACTCATTACTTCAAAAAAAATTCTCATCAGCTTTTACCCTCCCCATCCCAGCAACTCCTTCATCTCCCACCCTCCCCAGTTCTTTTCCTACTTATCTTAAATCTGTGTTCTCGGCGAGTGGAAAGTTTTTCCTTATTTATTCTATCCAAACCCTTTGTGATTTTGAACATCTCTATTGAATCTGCCCTTAACCTTCTTAGAGACACTTTAAGTGCGCAGAGGTGACAGTGGGAGATCTGGACATTCTCTATAGAATTTCAGGACCTTCAGAGAGCTTGCATGGACTCGATTAGCTGAATGGCCTCTTGTGCCGCAATGGCTCTATGACTGTGGGCCAGAAATTAAAATATAGCAATGCCATGCTTAAATGCAAAAATATTTGCCATTTTGTTACTGGAAATCTATTCAAAATTCATGATTTGAGTTATTTGCTGCAGTTTGATGCTTGTTCCTTATGTTTCTCTGCTTCTTTATCTTCCTTCGGCTTGCTTTTATAATCTCCCCGTTCCCTTTTCTCGCCAGATACTTTGAATGCTTATCCCTTATGCATGGTTTTGCATTCCTACCTAAACCACAGTGGCCTCGGTTGCCATTTCCACTGTGATGAACCTCAGCTGTCCTGTATGTGTCCAACTGACAGTTAAATATTTCTCGCTGTTTCTTTCTAGATTCCTGATGTATTTATTGTGTTCAACACAACTTTCCTCAACTCCTCAAAATATGATCTTTGAAATACCACTAGAGTAGAAATCACCACTGTTGATATTAGTTGGAAAACCTTTCCAGTAGCATTCCTCTATTTGCGTTGTTTTGAGGTGTCACCCGCTTATATCACCAGCTGTTAGTTCCGGCCTGTGTGCCCTGAACTTTCATTGGTGATTGTCCCAAATTTCCCTCGTCACATCATCAAATGGCCACCCACACCCTTTCTCTGTGAATTCCACTGATCTCCAATTATAGTGACGGCAAGCAGTAAGGACCTGCTATCTTTGGTATTGCTGGGTATTGCCGCCCATTTCACATATCAATGAACATTTCAGACTTAATATGGTTACTTAGGGCAAGATGAATCGCCAAAATTTCACAGATGGGGGCCATTCGGGTCATCGTCCCTGTGCCAGTGCTAGTTCTTCAACTGGAGCTGTCTACTTCAGCCCTATTGCTCTGCCCTTTTCCTTGACCTTTATTTTTTTTTCTTTCCCAGTACTTACACAATTCTCTTTTAAATACTTTTAGTCTCTCCTTGTGCTAAAGTCTTCCTTGTTCGAATAACCCTCTGTGTCAAAACCACTGCGGCACAGTGGCGCAGTGGTTAGCACCGCAGCCTCACAGCTCCAGCGACCCAGGTTCAATTCTGGGTACTGCCTGTGTGGAGTTTGCAAGTTCTCCCTGTGTCTGCGTGGGTTTTCTCCGGGTGCTCCGGTTTCCTCCCACAAGCCAAAAGACTTGCAGGTTGGTAGGTAAATTGGCCATTATAAATTGCCCCTAGTATAGGGAGGTGGTGGGGAAATATAGGGACAGGTGGGGATGTGGTAGGAATATGGGATTAGTGTAGGATTAGTATAAATGGGTGGTTGATGGTCGGCACAGACTTGGTGGGCCGAAGGGCCTGTTTCAGTGCAGTATCTCTAAACTAAACATTTCTACTACTCCTTTCATTCCTCTAGTGAGCGTGTACACCCTTGTTAATGATTCACAAACCAGTGGGAATAATCTTTAACAGTTTCCTGTCTCAAGCCCTTCATCATATTGTATACCTCCATTAGCTTCCCCCTTAACCTTCTCTGATACAATGAGAAAATGCTTTCTTCCTAACTTCAATCGTGCCTTATATCTTTTAATGAGACTTGTACATCTCTGCACGTTGCTGTCTTACTTCATTCTGCCTACTGTTTGAGTAAATATTCACAAATTTCTTCATCAGGACCTTCTTGCAGGAGAACGTCTGGTCTCCTGGCCGACCTCCATTCTTCCACCCTGTGTAAACTTAAGCTCATCCAAACTCTTGACACCCTTTTCCTAACTCACACCAAGTCCCTTTCACTCCTGTGCTCGCTAACCTGCAGTGGCTCCCGGTCCAGCAAGGCCTCAAGTTTAAAATTCTTATCCTTGTCCAAATCTACCCATGGCCTAGCCCCTCCCTATCTGTGTAACCACCTGCAGCCCACCAAGAACTCTGTTTTCCTCCAAATCTGGCCTCTTGTCCATCCCCAATTCATTCGGCCTACCACTGGGGGCCGTGCCTTCAGCTGTCTTGTCCATAATCTTCTTATAACCTACCTCTTTGACCAACTTGTCCTAATATTTTCCTTATATGGCTCTGTATCAAATTTTGTTTGATAACACTTCTGTAAGGTGCCTTGGGATGTTTTACTACATGAAAGGTGCTATATAATTGCAAGTTGTAGTTTTGCTATTTCCACTTACTTTTTAACCTGTATTTTTCAATATGCTCTGAAAGGGATCTCTCACTGGGATATACTTCAATTGTGCCCTGATAATTTTGGTGGCGTCTTGGTCTAATGTTAGACCTTTAACTGTGTGTATGTATTTAGTAGGTGATTAACATAACACTGCACATTTGTTATTTCAGCTGTTGGATTTCAGAGAAGTTGTCTCACGGATACTGGGCCTGAACGTTAACGCTCTTGCACTTCCTGACTATGAAATAATCAAACGACTTGAAAAGCTGGCCCAGGCTCACCATGCTTCCGCGGTGACTACACTGTGTCTCGAAAACTCATTGGGTAACCTACATCAGGGCTATGCAGCAGGATATGAGGCCAGGCAAAGGTTGGCCGGCAGTCTGAACCATCCACGCCCCAAGCCAGTGACTGCATTGCCAGCACGAAGACCGAAGAGTGGCTCATCGTGAAAGGCCTACAAACTCTATAGATCTGAGTTATACTGGTATTAGAAGGATGTTAGTGAGCAAAGTCCCAATAATGTGCATATTGATTATTTCAAAATATCTCCGCACCCCTCTTTTCCCATGATGATCTTGCAACCATAAACATAAATGGTCAGCCATGGCACAGGCAGGACACCCTCGCCTATGTGAGAAGGTCATGGGTTCAAATCCCTCTCCAGAGACTTGAACACATAATCTAGGCTGATACTCATAATGCAGTACTGAGGGAGTGGTGCATGGTTGGAGGTGCTATCTTTCGGATGTGATATTAAACTGAGGCCCCATCTACCCTCTCACGTGAATGTAAAAGATCCCATGGCACTATTGCCATCATACAAGGCTACGGGCCAAGTGCGGGAAATGGGATTAGTTAGGACGGGTGCTTGATGGTCGGCGCAGGCGCGTTGGGCTGAAGGGCCTGTTTCTGTGCTGTAAAATTCTATGACTCTATTGCAAAGAAGAACAGGAACATTCTCCTGGCTGATATTTATCCTTCAACCAATGTCACTAAAACAGATTATCTGGTCACTATCTCATTGCTTTCTGTGAGACTTTGCCATGTGTGAATTGGCTGCCGCATTTCCTACATTACAAAAGTGAATACACTTTAGAAGTTATACTGTGAAACACTTTGGGAAGTCCTGAGGTCGTGCAAGATGTTATATAAATGCAGGTTTCTTTTCTTTCTAAATGATATTTCTAACATGCCGCTCACACACAGAAGGATGTTAGAGGCAAAATGGTGGCCTCATGGATGCCCAGTTTTGCGTTGCTAGATCTGTTCAAAATCTGTTCCATTTAGCATGGTGATAGTGCCACACAACACGATGGAGGGTATCCTGAATGTGAAGACGGGACTTTGTCTCCACAAGGACTGTGCGATGGTCACTCCTACCAATACTGACATGGACAGATGCATCTGTGACAGGTAGATTGGCGAGGATGAGGTCAAGTAGGTTTTTCCCTCTTGTTGGTTCCCTCACCAACTGTCGCAGACCCAGTCTAAAAGATGTATCCTTTAGGACTCGGCCAGCTCGGTCAGTAGTGGTGCTACTGAGCCACTGTTGGTAAGGACATTGAAGTTTCCCACCCAGAATACATTCTGTGCCCTTGCCACCCTCAGTGCTTCCTCCAAATGGTGTTCAACATGGAGAAGCACTGACTCATCAGCTGAGGGAGGCCGATAGGTGGTAATCAGCAGGAGGTTTCCTTGCCCATGTTTGACCTGATGCCGTGAGACTTCATGGGGTCCAGACTCAATGTTGAGGACTCCCAGGGCAACTCCCTCCCAACTGTACACCACTGTGCTGCCACCTCTGCTGGGTCTGTCCCATTGGTGGGACAGTACATACCCGGGCATGGTGAGGGTCGTGTCTGGGATACTGTCTGTAAGGTATGATTCGGTGAGTATGACTATGTCAGGCTGTTGCTTGACTAGTCTGTGGGACAGCTCTCCCAACTTTGGCACAAGCCCCCAGATGTTAGTAAGGAGGACTTTGCAGGGCTAAGTATATCGTTGTCATTTCCAGTGCCTAGGTCAATGCCGGGTGGTCTGTCAGGTTTCACTCATTTTAGACTTTTCTCCAGCGGTTTGATACAACTTAGTGACTTGCTTGGCCATTTCAGAGGGCATTTAAAAATCAACCACATTGCTGTGGGTCTAGAGTCACGTGTAGGCCAGACCAGGTAGGGACGGCAGATTTCCTTCATTAAAGGACATTAGTGAACCAGATGGATTTTTATGGCAATTGACAATGGTTTCATGGTCACCATTACAGAGACTAGCTTTTTAATTACAGATTTTTATTAATTGAATTCAAATTCCATCATCTGCCATGAACCCATGTCCCCAGAGCATTAGCCTGGGCCTCTGGATTGCTAATCGAGTGACATTACCACTATGCCACTACCTCCGTGGGCAAATATTTGGCAGATGGAGTATTATGTGAGAAAATGTCAACTTGTCCACTTTGGCAGAAAGAATAGAAAAGTAGTGTATTAAATGGAGAGGGATTTCAGAACTCGGTGGTACAGAGGGATCTGGGTGTCCTGGTACATGAATCACAAAAGGTTAGTATGCAGGTATAGCAAGTGATTAGGAAGGCAAATGGAATGTTGTCATTTATTCCAAGACAAATGGAATATAAAAATAGGGAAGTTTTGCTACCGTTGTACAGGATGCTGGTGACACCACATCTGGAGTACTGTGTACAGTTTTGGTCTCCTTACTTGATAAAGGATATAATTGCATGAGGAGTAGTTCGGAAAAGGTTCACTCGACTGATTCCTGGAATGAAAGGGTTATCTTATGAGGAAAGGTTGACCAGGTTGTGCCTATACCCATTAGTATTTCGAAGAATGGAGGTATCTTATTGAAACATATAAGATCTTGAGGGGACTTGACAGGGTGGATGCTGAAAGACTAGAACCAGGGGATGCAGTTTAAAAATAAGTGGTATCCCATTTAAAATGGAGATGAGGAGAAATATTTTCTCTCAGAGGGTTGTTAGGCTGTGGAATTCTCTTCCCCAGAGAGCAGTGGAAGCAGGGTCATTGAAGATTTTTAAGGCTGAGGAAGATAGATTCTTGATTGAAAGGGAGTCAAAGGGTATAGAGGGTAGGCAGGAAAGTAGAGTTGAGGCCACAATCAGATCAGCCATAATCTTATCAAATAGCAGAGCAGCTCGAGGGGCTGAATGGCCTATTCCTGCTCCTAATTTGTATGTTTGTATGCATGCTTGTATGAGTTGGAGGGCACATGTGGGGTATATGTATTTGGAGGAGATTTCTAAGGTAACGTGGGCAGGCTGTGGAAGATATGCTAAGGAGTCTGCAAACAGCTGAGAAATCTGTATAGTTAGACATTCTCTTTGCCCAATATGGAGTTCAAATGCTTCCCCTTCACCCAAGAAGCCTTTGCTTTCCAAAGTCCATAGAACTCACGCAAGAGACTGGGCGTAAGGATCCCACGAGTACCTGCGTCTGCAGCAGCAGTGCAACTGGGTAAGACTGCACAGCTTAGCAACTGCTTATATAGCTCAGGCCCCGCTACCTATTAGGTGATGCAGAATTAACTAGATTCGAGTGGGAAGGATTCCAGGCTTAATACCAGGTTCTATTGAAGAATCAGGCTGCCTGGCTTGACTTCCAATGCCTCAAGTTTAAAATCCTCATCCTTGTGTTTAAATCCCTCTATGGTCTTGTTTGTTTCCTCCTCCAGTCCTACAAGCTGCCTACTATCTCTCTGTTCCTCCTCCTTTGGTCTCATGGATTTTCCTTCCCTCCCCATCATCAATCTTCAGCGGTCTGACCTGAAATTCCCTTCCTAAACTTCTCCATCACCCTTTCCTCCTTCAAGACCGTCCTTAAAACCCACCTCTTTTATTAAGCTTTTGTTCACTCCCTCCCTGCGCCCCTCCCCCAATATCTGCCTCTTTGTCTTGGCCTCCATTTTTGTCTGATTACGCCTCTGTGCTACTCCTTGGGACATTTTTCTTCATTAAAAAATCTGTATAAACATAGGCTGTTCCCATTAGGGGTGCGGCATTTCTGTCTGGCTGAAATATCGAATTGCATAGTCATTGGAGCTTGGAGAGGGAGATGATGGGCTTGTGGGACTTTGTGTGGGTGAGGACACAGGGCTTTGACATTCTGAATGAATTGCAACATGAAGGTTGGGAAGACTGTTGGACAAGTTGAATCTCGATCTGATGATCTTGACAGGAGATGAATCCCCGCACTATTTCCAGTAGAATGAGGAAGCAAGTTCCGCAAGGAGTAACTTGGAGGGGTTTGGGTGAAGGTCGACAACGTGTGTCGGGTCAGGTGGATGTACCGCCTGGGCTACTCTTGCTCCTTATCATCATCACGTCCGTATGCAACAAAGAGAAAGGCCCCAGTTTCTCCACCTCCTCCTCCTCCTCCTCCTCCTCAGCAGGATCTTGCTCCAGCAGAATCCTCCATTGCTGTGGTGGATCTGCAGGGCTGGATGACTGAAGGTAAGATTGAGTGATCATGACGGCCTTGGGATGAAGGGGATAGAAGGCTGGGTGTGTGCAGTGCTAGAGGCCTGCCTGGGTGACGTTATAGTGGCTCATTTCTTAAGCCAGCACTGGCAAGACACCATCGATCTCAATATCAGTCACAGCAACAACCATATTCGTGCACATGAGCTGGCTTTGTCCTTGGAGAGGGTGATGGGTTTGAAAGTGGGAATGCTCACTCCAGTGGACTACCTTTTCTAGGCATTGTGCACCGACTTCTCCCACAAAGAGATTAGTAAATAAGAGCAAAGCTGTGGAGTTAATGTGTGTGTGGCAAGTGGCATAGAAGAGGCATGGGAAATAGATGGGAGTGTGAAGCCACCTAGCCATGGTGCAGGATCGGGAGGTAGAGGTTCTCTTAACCAAAGTGAAATGTGAAAGGTTGAAGTGGCTTGACGAGAGTTAAGACTGGTGGTGCCCTGGGTGGGCAAGGATGAAAGGGAAAGTGTGATGAATGCGTTACCTTTCCATCCTTGGTCAAGTTGTTGAACTTCTCTCTGCAGTGAGGGAGTTGGTAGTGAGTGCCAGGGTCACCTCCTTCCGGGTGGCAAGACTGGCATTCGGGTCAGTTTAGTGGGTCGCAGACCCAGTAGTCTGTGCCCTCCTGGCTTCAATCTCATTCTAGGAGGATGAGGAGGTCTTCATCAGAAATGTTCTAGATACTTCTCTTGGTTGTAGTCTTGCCCTCTGGGCACAGCTGCTATTTGACTGGTCATAATGTCGCCAAAATCAGTTCACGATATTGTTGAGAAATTAATGGAAGTAATTTGAGAGAGGAATGAAAGAGAAGCAGTGTTTGTGACTCAACCTGCATGTCTCAGGAATGCTACTGAAAAGTGCAGGCTGAGCAGTGCTTTGAAAAGACTTCACAGTAACTGCCTGGAGGCTTACAACCATTTTACACCAATTTTTATATTATTAGATATGCAAGTAAGCATAGCTAGGAAACTTGCAAATGTCTCCCTCTCTTTGCCAGTTGTGGATATAAAGGCAAATCACATCAAGGAAATTCTGTCCAGTGGACTAGGGTTTTGACCGTGGTGTGGAAACGATAGGCAGATAATTTGCGGCGGTGGAAGAAGGTGCTCTTTATAATGAAGTGTGTGTGGGGAAGGAGCTGAGCTCAGGGGTAAGCAGCACAGCTGCTGAGATGGGAGCCAAGGAGACTGATAGAGTCAAGGCCAGAGCCTCGTGGGTACTGGCAAGGACCAAAACGGGGGTTTGGTTCTGCTGCCAATTTTAAATTTTTTTAAAAATTCATTCTTGGAATGTGAGAGTCACTGGCAAGGCTGGCATTTATTACCCATCCTTAGTTGCCCTGAGAAGGTGATGGTGGGCCTCTTCTTGACCCACAGCGCTCTGTGTGTTGCAGGTACAACCACGGTGCTGTTAGCTAGAAAGTTCCAGTATTTTGACCCAACGACAATGAAGGTACAGCAATATATTTCCAAATCAGAATGATGTATGACTTGAAGGAGAGCTTGGAAATGATGGTGTCCCCATGCTCCTGCTGCCCGTGTCGTTCTAGGTGGTGGAAGTCACAGGGGAAGGTGGTGCTGCTGAAGAAGCCTTGGTGAGTTGCTGCAGTGTAACCTGTAGATAGTACACACTGCAGGAATGGTGCACTGGTGGTGGAGGGAGTGCATGTTTAAAATGGTGGATGAGCTGGCAATCAAGTGGACTGCTTTGTCCAGGATGGAGAAGAATTGGAGTGCTTCACACAAGGAATGATGAGATATGGGATGTCATTGCAAGGCAACGGAACGTTCCAGAATATTGTGAAGGTTGGAGATGGGACAGTAGTTGGAGAGAATGGATGACTATAGAGTAGTGTAGATACCCTGTGTAGCTGATGCAATGCTGCTGCATGTGTTAGGCACAGTTTAATCTCTAACTTTGGGCAGAAAATCAATATTACTTTCTTACCCTTATGGTGGAAAGTACACCACTCCTGTGCCAGTAATTCTAACAGGGTTTTCCTGATCTTCTGTTGTGACTTTGGTGGAAGATTGGTGGAAACACCAGAAAAACAGAGGGAATTCAAACTCCTTTATTCTTTGGGTTTTTTCATTACATTACTGCCTTGTAAAATCGCTGTTATCCAAGAGCAGCGAATATTGGTAATTAAACATGGCTTGTTTGGAGGAGAAATTCAGCATTTTAGATTTACCATAGAATTTTGATTTTTCTGTTTGTTTAATGATTTTCATTTGTTCGATTATATATAATAATCCTGAGTTTCTTAATTTCTGTTTATAATCCTGACATCTACTATTTACTTGATGCAATTAAAAGATGATTTTCAGTTTTTTCTTTCATAAAACATCTGAGGGACATTCCCGACAGGGGTTGAGAACCAGGGGTTGCAGGTCGGAGATGGAGCATAGCCCTATTCTCCAACGCACTGACCCCTCCAAATGTGACCCCTCCACTGGAGGTGCCCCCGGCAGAATGTACACAGCCACTACCTGGAGTTCAATAACTGGACTTATTTTAGCCCTTTTTAATTTCCATGCAGAAGTGCCATTTATGTAACTTTGTGAACAAGACAATGAACTGTGTACTATAGTGAAATAACTTTTGTGATAACGTTTTAATTTATTTTGGAGTTCATTTATAATATTTTTGAATGTGAACAAAGTAACATAGGATTTGAAAGTTGAAAAGTGAATATAATGAAATAAATCAAATAGGGCATCTGTAATTGGTGTAATTATATTGCATTGCGCCCATAAATTTCTAATGAAAAGTGCTGGTACATTATTTCCAATCCGAACACAACAATAGCATGTTATCGATAGATACAGAGAACGGGAATGTTAAAACAAATGAGGATAAAGTATTGTTTTTCATCTGTGAATCTAAAATGTATTTTTTGTGGAGAATTTAATTAAATTATATGGTACCTTCATATGCATATATCACCGAATGGGTGGGCTTGTCAAATGAGAAAGAAATTGGAAATCTTGAATCATTGAAAGGTAATTTTAAAAAATAAGTTAAATCAGAGACAAGGCTGTTCCCTTCCAATTGGTAGATTTACATCCTAATGTCTGAAACACTTTCCGTTTTGTTGAGTATCTCTGTAGGAATTTGAAAGACCTTGAAACGGTTGTAATAATTTGACTTTGAAGGACATGCTCTACCATTGTTGTGTAACTCAGAACTATTTCTCCAAGGAATGTGGCCAGGAGGAGGCTTCGGTGCTTTTCAAAAACACGCAAATAGACCTTCAACGTCTTCTTAGACATGAGGACATACTTCTTCCTGGGGCATTCGTGGCCTCTTTTGAAAGGTGCTCATCATCATTCGTTTCTTCAGCATTGGAGAGGTTCTACACCCATGACTGCAAATATAATTCATGCAGGACCCAGCCCATCTCCGCAAAGAAAGCACAAGAATCCAGAATTAGAGGAATGCAGATATCTTGGAGGGTTTTGAGACTGGAGGAGATTACAGAGATAGGAAAGGGCGAGGCTATGGAGGGATTTGAAAATGAGGATGAGAATTTTAAAAGCAAGACATTGCTTGACTGGGAGCCAGTGTAGGTCAGTGAGGATAGGAGTGATAGGGGAACGGAACTTGGTGCGAGTTAAGATACAGGCAGCAGGGTTTTGGATGGCCTCAAGCTTACAGAGAGTAGAATGTGAGAGATTAGTCAGGAGTGCATTGGAGTAGTCAAATCTAGAGGTAATGAAGACAGAAATGCGGGTTTCAGCAGCAGATGAGCTGAGGTGAAGGTGGATGATGTTATGGAGGTTTAAATAACGGTCTTAATAATGGCACGAATATGAGCTTGGAAGCTCATCTCGGGGTCAAATGTGACAGCAAGGTTGTGAACAAATTAGCTTAATCTCAGACTGTTGCCAGGGGAGGAGTGGAGTTGGCAGCTAGGAAATGGAGTTTGGAGTGGGGACTAAAAGCTTTGGCTTCTTAGTTTAGTTTAGTTTAGAGATACAGCACTGAAACAGGCCCTTCGGCCCACCGAGTCTGTGCCGACCATCAACCACCCATCTATACTAATCCTACACTAATCCCATATTCCTACCAAACATCCCTACCACCTACCTATACTAGGGGCAATTTATAATGGCCAATTTACCTACCAACCTGCAAGTCTTTTGGCTTGTGGGAGGAAACCGGAGCACCCGGAGAAAAGCCACACAGACACAGGGAGAACTTGCAAACTCCACACAGGCAGTACCCAGAATTGAACCCGGGTTGCTGGAGCTGTGAGGCTGCGGTGCTAACCACTGTGCCGCCCTTCTGTCTCCCCAATATTTAATTGAAGGAATTCTGCTCATGCAGTACTCTACCACCTAGAAGGACAAGAGCAGCAGATGCATGGGAACACCACCAGTGTGAGTTCAAGGCCAACATGTTCCTGTAAAGCTGAAGGGTAGGACCAATAAGTCCAGGGAACCCTGGAGGATTGGATAAGAAAAAAAAAGGAGGCTTATAGCAGATTCAGAGGGCTGAAAACAGCAGAGGACCTAGAGGAGTATAGAAAATGTAGGAGGGTACTTAAAAAAGTAATTAGGAGAGCGCAGAAGGATATGAGAAAACACTGGCGGGCAAGCTAAAGGAAAATCCCAAGGCATTTTATAAGTATATTAAGGGCAAGAGGATAACCAGGGAAAGAGTAGGGCCCATTAAGGACCAAAGTGACAATTTGTGTCTGGAGCCGGAGGACGTAGATGAGGTTTTAAATGATTACTTTACATCTGTGTTCACTATGGAGAAGGATGATGTAGGTGTAGAGATCAGGGAGGGGAATTGTGATATACTTGAACAAATTAGCATTGAAAGGGAGGAGGTATTAGCAGTCTTAAAAGTGAATAAATCCCCAGGCCCAGATGAGATGTATGCCAGGCTGCTATTGAGGCAAGGGAGGAGATTTCAGGGGCTCTGACACAAATTTTCAAATCCTCTCTGGCCACAGGAGAGGTGCCAGAGGACTGGAGGACAGCGAATGTGGTACCATTATTCAAGAAGGGTAGTAGGGATAAACCAGGTAATTACAGGCCAATGAGTCTAACATCAGTGGTAGGGAAACTATTGGAAAAAATTCTGAGGGACAGGATTAATATCCACTTGGAGAGGCAGGGATTAATCAAGGATAGTCAGCATGGCTTTGTCAGCATGAGATCATGTCTAACAAATTTGATTGAATTTTTCGAGGAGGTGACTAGGCATGTAGTTGAGGGTAAAGCTGTTGATGTAGTCTACATGAGCTTCAGTAAGGCTTTTGATAAGGTCCTGCATGGGAGATTGGTCAAGAAGGTAAGAGCCCATGGGATCCAGGGCAATTTGGAAAATTGGATCTAAAATTGGCTTAGTGGCAGGAGGCAGAGGGTGATGGTCGAGGATTGCTTTTGCGATTGGAAGCCTGTGACCAGTGGTGTATCGCAGGGATCAGTACTGGGACCCTTGCTGTTTGTAGTGTGCATTAATAATTTAGACGTGAATATAGGAGGTATGATCAGTAAGTTTGCAGATGACACGAAGATTGGTGGTGTCGTAAATAGCGAGGAGGAAAGCCTTAGATTACAGGACGATATAGATGGGCTGGTAAGATGGGCAGAGCAGTGGCAAATTGAATTTATTCCTGAGAAGTGTAAGGTGATGCGTTTTGGGAGGACTAACAAGGCAAGGGAATATACAATGGATGGTAGGACTCTATGAAGTACAGAGGGTCAGAGGGACCTTGGTGTACTTGTCCGGAGATCACTGAAGGCAGCAGCACAGATAGATAAGGTGGTTAGGAAGGCATATGGGATACTTGCCTTTATTAGCCGAGGCATAGAATATAAGAGCAGGAAGGTTATGATGGAACTGTATAAAATGCTAGTTAGGCCACAGCTGGAGTACTGTGTACAGTTCTGGTCACCACACTATGGGAAGGACGTGATTGCACTGGAGAGGGTGCAGAGGAGATTCACCAGGATGTTGCCTGGGCTGGAGCATTTCAGCTATGAAGAGAGACTGGATAGGCCAGGGTTGTTTTCCTTAGAGCAGAGAAGGCTGAGGGAGGACCTGATTGAGGTATACAAAATTATCAGGGACAGAGATAGGGTAGGTAGGAAGAAACTTTTTCCCTTAGCGGAGGAGTCAAGAACCATGGGGCATAGATTTAAGGTAAGGGGCAGGAGGTTTAGAGGGGATTTGAGGAAAAATCTTTTCACCCAGAGGGTGGTTGGAATCTGGAACACACTACCTGAAGGGGTGGTAGAAGCAGGAACCCTCAAAACATTTAAGAAGTATTTAGATGAGCGCTTGAAACTTCATAGCATACAAGGCTATGGACCAAGTGCTGGAAAATGGGATTAGAATGGATAAGCTTGATGACCGACATGGACACGATGGGCCAAAGGGCCTGTTTCTGTGCTGTATAACTATATGACTCTATGACACCAGACGCAAGTTCCCCTCCAAGCCACATATCAACATGGATTTATGAATGGGAAATCATGTCTGACCAACCTGTTGGAGTATTTTGAGGATCTCACAAACAAAATTGATAAAGAATAGTCGATAGACGTGGTATACTTGGATTTTCAAAAGGCCTTTGATAAAGTCCCCCACAGGAGGTTGGTTAGCAAAATTAAAGCACATGGGATAGGAGGTAATAGGATTAGTTAACAGGCAGAAAACAGAGAGTAGGAATAAACGGGTCATTCTCACGTTGGCAGGCTGTGACTAGTGGGGTACCGCAGGGATCAGTGCTTGGGTCCCAGATGTTCACAATATATATCAATGATTTGGATGTGGGGACCAAATGTATTTCCAAGTTCGCAGATGACACAGAATTAGGTGGGAATATGTGTTGTGAGGAAGATGCAAAGCGGCTTCAAGAGGATTTGGAAAGACTTAGTGAGTGGGCAAGAATGTGACAGATGGAATATAATGTGGAAAAATGTGAGGTTATCCACTTTGGTAGAAGGAATAGATGTGCAGAGTATTTCTTAACTGGTAAGAGATTAGAAAGTATAGATGTACAAAGAGACCTGGGTGTCCTTGTCAATAAGTCACTGAAAGCTAACATGCAGGTGCAGCAAGCAATTAAGAAGGCTAATGGTATATTATCCTTTACTGCAAGAGGATTTGAGTACAGGAGTAGTGAAGTCTTGCTTCAGTTGTATAGAACCTTGGTTAGACCACACCTGGAGTACTGTGTGCAGTTTTGGTCCCCTTACCTTAGGAAGGATATTGTTGCCATAGAGGGAGTGCAATGAAGGTTCACCAGACTTGTTCCTGGGATGACGGGACTGTCCTATGAAGAGAGATTGGGGAAACTGGGCCCGTATTCTCTAGAGTTTTGAAGAATGAGAGATGATCTCATTGAAACCTACAAAATATTTAAAGGGATAGACAGGGTAGATGCAGGTAAGATGTTTCTCCTGGTTGGGGAGTCTAGAACCAGGGGACAAAATTTCAGAATAAGGGGGAAGCCACTTAGGACAGAGATGAGGAGAAATTTCTTAACTCAGAGGGTTGTGAATCTTTGGAATTCTCTACCTCAGCAGGCTGTGTAAGCTCAGTCATTGAGTATGTTTAAAGCAGAGATTGACAGATTTCTAAATACAAATGACATAAGGAGATATGAGGATAGTGTGGGCAAAAGGCATTGAAGTAGATGATCAGCCATGATCGTACTGAATGGTGGATCAGGCTTGATAGGCTGAATGGCCTACTCCTGCTCCTATGTTCCAATGAATTGGAACTATATCGCCGTACCTTCACTGTCACTGGGTCAAAATCCTGGAACTCCCTTTCTAACAGCACTGTGGGTGTTCCTACCCCACACACTGCAGCGGTTCAAGAAGGCGGCTCACCACCTTCTCAAGGGCAATTAGGGATTGGCAATAAATGCTGTCCTAGCCGGCGACGCCCACATCCCATGAATGAATTTTAAAAAAGCTTGTTGGATAAGTTGTCTGATAATTTAGCAACAGTGGAGGAGTCAAGAGAGTGGACAAGCCAAATTTGCAGTAATAGTGTTGAGGATGACTTCATAGAATACATTCAAGATAGATTTCTAGATCAGTATGTCGAGGAGCCAACTAGGGAACAGGCTATTTTAGATCTAGTATTGTGCAATGAGACAAGGTTAATGAATAACTATGTAGTAAAAGAACCTCTGGGGATGAGTAATCATGATGTAATAGAACTTTATGTTGAGTTTGGGAATAATTTAGTTCATTCCAAACCAGGGTCTTAAATCTGAACTAGACAAACAATGTAGATTTGAAGAGTAAGTTGGCTAAAGTAGATTGGGAAACTCAATTAAAAGATATGATGGTAGATAGGTAATGGAAAACATTTAAAGAATTAATTCATAATTTGTAATGATTATACAATCCCTTAAGGAATAAAAACTCCAAGGAAATGTGGTACGAATGTGACTAACAACAGAAGTTAAAATAGTATTAGATTAAAGGAAGAATTTTATTGGGCTGGATTTAATGCAGCTGGTGGGGGGGAGGCACTGGGCACAAAAGACAAGGAAAACCCCGCCTCAGCCCTTTGGAGGACACCCCATCTGTATTTAATTGCACTCGAGCAATTAACTGCCCGGCCCCAAGGGTCCCTGGCCCTTTAAGCCACAGAGGGCCAGCAGTTCCAGCAGCACCATCGGGAGTGGTTTACTAAACTCAGCCCCAGGTGTGCATGAAGGATCTGACGGGGAGGGCCCTTCTCACCACCAGCCAAGCTAAGTCTTGGTGCTTGTTTGAAAGTTCTGGTGATGAGGCATTCTGCCAAATGACTTTGGCGGTCTGCTCGGGGAAGCATCTGACAGGATCCACCATCTCCTTTTCCCGTAGGGCCTTGAGGACATTCCGTGCAGACCACTGCCTGATGGATTGGTGGTCAAAGGTGTTTTTCCACAGAAACTTTCCCACGAAGGATAGGTGGTACGGCACGGTCCAACTGGATGGAGCGTTCCGTGGCAAAGTGACCAGACCCATCCTTTGCAACACCGGGGACAGATAGAACCTCAGCATGTAGTGACATTTGGTGTTTGCGTACTGGGGCTCTACGCTCAGCTTGCTGCAGCCACAGACGAAGGTGGTCATCAGGATGAGGGCGACGTTGGGTACATTTTTCCCACCTTTATCCAGAGATTTGAACATCGTGTCCCTCCAGACCCGGTCCATTTTAGATCTCCAGATAAAGTGGAAAATGGCTCAGGTGACCACCACGGCGCAGGAGTGGGGTATGTGCCACACTTGCGCCACATACAGCGACAACGTGAGCGCCTCGCACCTGATGTCCAGGTTCTTACCCACAATGGAGAGAGATCACTGCTCCCACATACTCAGTTTATGGTGTACCCTGGCTACTCGCTCCTTCCAGGTTTTGGCGCATGCCCCGACCCTTCCGAACCATATTCCCAGCACCTTCAGGTAGTCTGACCTGACGGTGAAGGGGACAAAGGATCGGTTGGCCCAGTTCCCAAAGAACATGACCTCACTCTTGCCGTGGTTGATTTTGGCTCCCGAGGCCAGTACGAACTGGTCGCAGGTGCTCATCAGTCTGTGAACGGATAGCAGATCCGAACAGAAGACGGCGATGTCATCCATGTACAGGAAGGGTTTTACTTGAGTGCCTCCACTGCCTGGGATTGTCACCCTTCGTAAGCCAGCATCCTTCCTAATGGACTCAGCAAAAGGTTCGATACAGCAAAAAAACAAGACGGGAGAGAGGACAGATCTGTCTGACTCCAGATTGGATCGGGAAACTTTCTGATTCCCACCCATTGATTGAGACTGCATTACTGATGTTTGTGTAGAGCAGTTTGATCCAATTGCAGATTCCCTCCCCAACCCCCATTTTGGAGAGCATATCTATCATGTATGTGTGCGATATCCGGTCAAAAGCCTTCTCCTGGTCAAAGCAGATGAGGCAGGTGTCCACCTTCCTGTCCTGTACATCGGCAATCATATCCCTGAGTAGCGCAAGACTATCAGAGAACTTCCTGCCGGGTACAGTGCAGGTCTGGTCAGGTGAATCACCAACTCCAGAGCAGACTTGACCCGACTGGCGATGACTTTGGACAGAATCACGTAGTCAACATTAAGCAGTGAGATGGGCCAGCAATTTCTGATTTCCGCCTTCTCCCCCTTCTGCTTGTAGATGAGGGTGATGATGCCTTTCCTAATGGATTCTGACATGTTGCCGGCCAGAAGCATACTCTCGTACACATCCAGCAGGTCTGGACCGACCCAGTCCCACAAAGCCAAATACAACTCAACTGGTAAGCCATCACTTCTGGGAGTTCTACTCGTCTCAAAGGTCAGCTCATCCAGAGTTAGCGGTTTATCCAGTCTCTCCCTCGTGCCATCATCTAAGACCTCCGTGATAGATGGCAGGAAGGACTGCAAAGCCATGCTGTCCGTGGGCTTCACGTCGTACAGCCCAGCATAAAAGGATTTGCTGATCCTTAGTATGGCGGTAGTGAAGAGGTTACCGAGCCATCCTCTTCCTTCAGGCTGCTGATCACAGAGCTCACTCTGTGTACCTTATGGAAGAAGTAACGTGAGCACGTCTCATCCTGCTCTGATGAAACAAACTGATGTTTGTGTAGAGCAGTTTGATCCAATTGCAGATTCCCTCCCCAAACCCCATTTTGGAGAGCACGTCCATCATGTATGTGTGCAATATCCTGTCAAAAGCCTTCTCCTGGTCCAAGCTGATGAAGCAGGTGTCCACCCTCCTGTCCTGTACATAGGCGATCGTATCCCTGAGTAGCGCGAGACTATCAGAGATCTTCCTGCCGGGTACAGTGCAGGTCTGGTCAGGGTGAATCACCAACTCCAGAGCAGACTTGACCCGACTGGCGATGACTTTGGACAGAATCATGTAGTCAATGTTAAACAGTGAGATGGGCCGCCAATTTCTGATTTCCGCCCTCTCCCCCTTCCGCTTGAAGATGAGGTTGATGATGCCTGTCCTAATGGATTCTGACATGCTGCCGGCCAGAAGCATACTCTCGTATACATCTTGCAGGTCTAGGCCGAGCCAGTCCCATAGAGCCGAATACAACTCAATCGGTAAGCCGTCGCTCCTGGGAGTTTTACTCGTCTCAAAGGACCTGACGGCCTTTGTCAGCTCGTCCAGAGTTAGCGGTTTGTCCAGTCTCACCCTCATTCTGTCATCTAACACCTCCTTGATAGATGACAGGAGGGACTATGAAGCCGCGCTGTCCGTGGGCTTCACGTCGTACAGCCCAGCATAAAAGGATTTGCTGATCCTTAGTATGTCGGACTGTGAAGACGTTACCGAGCCATCCTCTTCCTTCAGGCTGCTGATAACAGAGCTCTCTGTGTGTACCTTTTGGAAGAAGTAACGCGAGCACGTCTCATCCTGCTCAACGGAGCGGACTCTGGACCGGAAGATGATCTTGGAGGCCTCCGTGGCAAAGAGCGAAACCTGCTGGCTCTTCACCTCTTGGAGATCCTCCTCGACCTCGACCCCCATCGACTGCAGCCGGAGCAGATTTTACATTCTTTTCTGGAGTCGGGACATTTCCCTCTGTCTCTCTCTTGCCCTCTCAACACCTTTGTCGATGAAGAACCTCTTGATGTTCTCCTTGATCACCTCCCACCAGTGAACCAGAGACTCAAAGAGGGGTTTCACAGTTCTCCAACCTTTGTAATCCCTTTTGAGTTCCTCAACGTTCTCTGGGGTCAGCAGTGTAGCATTGAGCTTCCACGTCCCTCTGCCAACCCGCTGGTCGTCCTGTAAGTGACAGTTGGCCAGTCAGAGGCAATGGTCGGAGAAGAACACCAGCTTGACGTCGGTGGATCTGACCGTGACAGCACAGGACACAAACAGGAAGTCAATCCTGGAATGGGCAGACCCGTCCGGTCTTGACCATATGTATCTACGCTGCACTCAGTCTGCAGGTTTGCTGAAGACGTCGTGCAGTTTGGAATTTTTAACTGTTTCTATTAGG
The DNA here is from genome assembly GCF_036365525.1 of Heterodontus francisci. Taxonomy (NCBI): domain Eukaryota; kingdom Metazoa; phylum Chordata; class Chondrichthyes; order Heterodontiformes; family Heterodontidae; genus Heterodontus; species Heterodontus francisci. The sequence continues at coordinate 19,197,990 of NC_090383.1, read as the reverse complement.
AATCTGGACGTAGCGTCCAGTTTGCTGTCGTCACTGCCGGATCGTCCAGCTGCATCGATGATGCAGTTGAAGTCACCGCCTAGGATGACCGGCCTGGATGTCGCCAGCAGCAGTGGGAGCTGCTGGAAGACGGTCAGCCGCTCGCTGCGTTGTACCGGGGTGTACACGTTGATCAACCAGAGCGGAGCATTGTTGTACATTACATCTGCTACGAGGAGGCGACCGCCCACCATCTCCTTAACTTCGGAGATGGTGAAGTTACCTCCCCGCAGCAGAATACCCAGGCTGGAGGAACGGGAATCATTTCCCCCTGACCAGATCGATGCCCCGTGGGATCACCATCGCAACCATTGCCTGTAGGTGCTGAGGTGTGGTATTCCACACTCCTGCAGAAACAATAGGTTGGCTTTGACTTTGACGAGGTAGCCGAAGGTTGAAACACATCGCGTAGTGGAAGCGGATTCACCACCAACCTTCCAGTTGGTGGCCGGCTCCCGTCCGCCCAACATGAAATTCCGGCCACTGTCTTTCTGAATGTCCAAATTAACCCTTCTCTGCCCAGCCTGTGCTGCTGGCTGAAGCTTGGCTTTTTGTACTGTAATGCAAACATGGGGTCAAAGCATGTCTGTGTGTCTGAATTTTACAGTCCATAAATTTTCCCAGTTGGAGGGGATTCCGATCCTACAAGATTGAGAGGGAATTTGACAGACATTTTCAAAATCATGAGAGGTCCGGACAGGGAGAAACTGTTCCCATTGGTGGAAGGATGGAGAACCAGAGGACACCGATTTAAGGTGATTGGCAAAAGAACCAGAGGCGATGTGAGGAAAATTGTTCTTATGCAGTGAGAGGTTAGGATCTGGACTGCATTACCTGAAAGTGTGGTGGAAGCAGATTAAATCGAGGCCTTCAAAAGGGAATTGGCTGAGCACCTAAAGAGAAAACATTTGCAGGGCTACAGGAAAAAAGTAGGGCGTGGGTCTAACTGAATTGCTATTGCAGAAACCGGCACAGACACAATGGACTAAATGGCCTCCTCTGCACTGTAACTATTCTATGATTCTAAATTCTAAAGTGCTTTGGGACACTTGAGACAGTGAAAAGCACTGTATGGCCTGATTTTTGTCGGGGCAGTATGGGCCCCAATGATGGGCCTGAAATCCAGGGGCAACCACACCTCAGCTATTTCTGGGATATCCAGATGTAATTAGTTACTGTCAGGGCTTCCGTCCCTTTAATGGACAAGAGCCTCTGCCAAGAGCTGCGAGCCAATCAGAGGGCCGCAGCTCTTCAGTCTCAGCAGCACCACTGAGCATGGTGTCCACTGCTGGAACTGCAACCAGCTGAGAGGACAAAGCGATGGACACCACCCTCACAAGATGACTAGGGTTGGAGGTCACTCGGGCTAGTACGGCAGGCCCCAGTAAGGTGGGGTTGGCGGGGTGGGGAGGTTGGTGGAGGGGTGATTGTTGCTGCGGGGGCAGCCATTGCCACTGGGGGGAGGGGCCCCACCATAGGCCACAGAGTGCCCAATTAGGAGGGCCCCTCTCCCGAACCCCCAGGGAGGCTGCCAGAGTTCATGAGGTGGTCATCCCACACAGAAGAGGGCCCGCCCACCACTGGTAAAATGCCATGGTGATGGGAAGGTGACAGGCACTCCACCCCCACCCTTCCGCCTTCCCTTGCCATTGTACTGGCTCCCCCCGCCCGCCTCCTCCCAGCCTGTCCCTATTGGGCTGGTAAAATCCACCCCTATAAATGCAAGTATTTCTTTTCAATGTAGTTTGCTTTAGTACAGTCATGTCGTGTGTAAAAGTACTGAGCAATAGGAGCTGTACACTGCTTTATTGTTGTGAATAATTTCCTCTTCTGCTTTTGTTTGTTATGTAATGAACAGCAGTAAAATGATCCAACACGATAGAAAAACACATATAGTGCTGGTTGTAAATGTCACACTTCACAATTTGCATCTCATCACTGAAAGTCAGTTACGAAAAGCACTCTAGGGTGAGAGTCAGCTCACACGCGTTACTGGAGTTCATTAAGTTACAAATCCCACGAGGAAAACTCTTGTGTTAGAGAGCCTGCAAAATAACAGACCCATCTTCTAAATATGGAAATCTTAAAAAAAATAACCTTTGAAGCAACAATACATAAATCTAAATGCACCAAGATTTTGGTCACTGAAAAAAACAATTCGCTGCCTCTGGCCTCTTGTGCGTCCCAGGCCAACATCCCTCGTCCCATCATTGGCAGCTGTGCCTTCAGCTATCTAGACATTACATTTCTCAAATAATTAGCATTTTACGTGATAGTCAGTTAAAATGACGGCAGAGTAAGAGGGAGAAAGACAACACTATCTCCCTGAAGAGGACATTGTCTTCGCCGATCTCTGCAATCTCATTTTTCAGCAAGATCTTTAAGAACTCGATTCAAAGAATCATTGTTACAAGCAACTGCTCTGCGTAAGAACTCCGCTCCACTCAAAGCTCACTAACACAGGCAGCTGGAGTCTATTTAAGCCTTAGTTTAGCTTGATGCCATATTGTATGCTGAGTAATTGCTTCCAACCATTGAGAGCACAAAATAGTTTCCCTTTTGACAAATCTCAGTAATACGTGGCAAGCTGAGTGCCTTAATTTATGTGATAAACAAGACCAAGACTTAGGTGGGGTATTTGTTACAAAATAGTGTATTATTTCTACTGCGCATGCCTATTTAATAGATATATGTTTTATAGGATAAATTAGATCAACATTGATTAAGTTTGGTGCACATGGATTGGAGTCTACTCTAGAATGGGAACCCTGAATTTGCACTATGGACTCCATCTTCTCAGCCTTGGTCTGTTTCATTACGTGTAGGAAATGGTACAGTAAGGTACGGTACACTGTGTTCTATATGGTAACACCATACAGAGTTCGGGTCCAGTACATTTTGTTTGTTCAGCTGGAATGCAAAAGCGTCTGATGTGCCAAGCAAAGTGGCACCCGGGTTCCTTTGAAGTGATAACCTGATGGGCTGTGATCACTTTTAACAGGTTACCATTACTGTGAAGAATGATGTGTGGACAGAGACTTTTGTGATCTTGGCTGCAGGTGGCTATTATAAGCAGGTTTGTTCTTCTTGGACTGTGCTATGTTATTGTTGGGACTAATGTTTGATGGTCATTATGGGCAAGAGCTACTTTTGCATGTGGTCTCAAAGACTGATTTCTCCGTGGTTTAAAAATCAAACGTTCAAAGATTTTTGTTTCTCTGTAGTTCACAAAGATTCCAGTCATGCTGTACCTCAAAAGGAAATAAACTCAAAGGCTACTTTCTGAGCGTGGAGCTGGTTGTGAGATCACTAATCATTGGAAGAGAGGGTATTCGATTAAAAGTCTGAAACAATAGTTTTCTCACATTTGCTATTAACTCGTTCTTTTTTGGACCAGCAATTATTTTGTACACTTGATGTACATTAAATAGGTTTAGTATATTGTAGAGATTATTTCATCCATGAGTTTGCAATGCTAGATTTAGACACAACTTTAGTGCCTGTGTGCAGAGCTTGGCATGGTGGACGCATACTGGGAATTCAACCATGGGCAAGGGAATCGTACTTGGTCCACAGGCTGCATGATTTTCCATCCATTGTGTTTGATAAGCATTACTCCTTAAGACTTAGATTAATATTGAAACTTGACTTAGCCTAGACTTTGACTGAGTCTAGACCAGTGTTGTCAAATACATTAATCACTAGCCGCATGTGGGCAACTAGGAATCCACATGTCGCGAATTGCATTTCTGATTAATAAAGTAAAAATGAGTAATAGACGTGCATTTTCACACAGCATGTGCTTGTGTACTTTAACCTTTTTGTGAGTTTGTTGGTAAAATGGTAAGACAAAAAGCAGAGTATGTGAGTGTTTTTTTGATCATTGAGGGTGCTTGACTTCTTGGTTACTGAATGGTGGTAGATGTTTGTTATGTAAATATACACACCTGAAGTATATTTACCAATATCGTGTGACTATTTAAGGCATTTTTTAACTAAAATTGGTGCATGTGGCTAAAACAGAGTCAGTAATTTCTATTGGACAATTTCTGTTGGTCTACTGGGAATTACACCCACAACCACCCCTCACCCCCACTCCCTATCCCAACCCCCCCCCCCCCCCCCCCCCTCTCACCACCGCCAAAGCTTCAGCAGAACTGCAGAAGAAAACTACCAATTCTGCACCTAAATGACGTTCCCATTGCAGTTCTGGAGAAGTTATGGTGGGGGTGTAGGAGGTAGTTTGCAGTCTTAAACTTAGATTTGAAATTGGATTTAGATATAGACTTGGGTCTGAATTGGATTTGAATTTCTTTGTGTCAAGCAATGAATGCCATCAAGATTTCTACCAGATGTCCCTTTCCCTGCCAGGCCTTATCCATTGGCTCTGTTTCTCATTCTTTCCCCTGAATGTTAGGCATTGTCCTCCACTTCATAGGTGGCCTATTAAGTGGGTGTTCGCCATAGGACCCTCACCTCTGAGCCTGAAAGGTTGTGAGTTCAAGCCCCACTCCAGAGAATTGAGCACAAAACACTTCAAGGCAGTACTGAGGGAGTGCTATACTGGCAAAGGTGCTACCATTCAGATGAGACGTCAAACCATAGCCTCATCAGCCCTCTCAGATGAATGTAACAGGTCCCATGGCACTATTGGAAGAGAGCAGGGAAGTTCTCCTGATGTCCTGGCCATTGTTTATCTCTCAACCAACATCACTAAAACAGATGATCTGGTCATTATCATGTTGCTGTTTGTGGGATCTTGCAGTGTGCAAATTGGCTGCAGTGTTTCCTACACTTCAAAAGTATATTATTGATTGTAAAGTGCTTTGGATGCATTGAGGTTGTGAAAGGCACTTAATACAAGCAAATCTTTCTTTTGTCTGTTTCCAACCCAGTTAGCTTAGAACCCTTGAGAACAGCTCCCTCACCATTTCTCTCAGGTACACCAGCCATCTTCGTCCAATTGGTTCACAGTCTGCCGATTGATTTGTTTTTTAAACTATTTGTGTTTGGTTCTTAATATTCTAATTGCTCAGCTAATGCAGTCTAAACATTTAATTCATGGAATACGTCCTAGCAATCAGAACATATCCTCTGTGCAGCAAATTGTAAATTCTCATCAGTCCAATTATCAAACTTAGGGCAGAGGTTTTAAGGAACATCTCCAAGGAGGAGAAAGAAGTGGGGAGGTTTAGGCAAGTACTTTCAGAGCTTAGGCCTAGGCATAAAGTCATAGAGTTATACAGCACAGCAAGGACGTCAATCGTGGAGCCAAGTAATCGGGGATGCACAAGAGGCCAGAATTTCAGGGGCGCAATGTTTCCTACATTTTAACAGTGGCTACATTTCAAAATTACTTCATTGATTGTGAAGTGCTTTGAGACAATGACAACAACTCACATTTATGTAGCGCCTTTAATGTAGTAAAACATCCTAAAGTTCTTCAAAGGAGTGATTAACAAGCAAAATTTGACACCAAGACACGAAAGAGGATATTAGGATGGGTGGTCAAAGTTGTGGGTTTAAACAAACGTCCAACGACAAGAAACAGGTGAAAAGGTTTAGGGAGCTAGTTCCAGAGCTTAGGGTCCAGGCAGCTAAAGGTACTGCTGCCAATGGTGGAGCGATGAAAATCGGAGATGTGCAAGAGGCCAGAATTGGAGGAAGGTGGAAATCTCAGAGGGTTGTACGGCTGGAGAAGGTGACAGGGATAGGGAGTGTCATGGAGTGATTTGAAAGCAAGAATGAAAATTTTAACATCGAGGCATTGCCTCAAGTTCAAAGAGATGTACTGAGACTGACAGCTTGGCTAATCAATAGGAGATGGGACTATACATTGAGTAATTTAAGTTAATGAAAACAGGTCTAAAAAGTAGACAGGGGATTTTCAGTTTTATTAAATAGGAGCAAAATAATGACCAAAGATTCAAAGTGCCATTCCAAGTGGTGATGATTGTCTACAAAACATTAGAGAGACCACCCATGGAGTGTTATGGTTCAAATCTGTTCAGTGAACTTACCAAAAGACATTTCGACATTGGAAAACGTTCAAGAAAAAGCAGCAAAGATATTTGCAGGTTGTAGATCACTGAGCTACTGGAAAGTACTCTCATCCAGAGAGAAAACAATCAGACTGCAAAATAACATGACTCCAGTTTTAAAAATGAAAATCTCAGAATCACAGAATTGTTACAGCACAGAAGGAGGTCGTTTGGCCCATTGTATCTGCGCTGGGTCTCTGAAGGAGCAATTTACCTAGTGCCACTCGCACGCCTTCTCCCATAGCCCTGCACATTCTTTCTTTTCAGATAATTATCCAGTTCCTTCTTGAATGCCTTGATTAAACCTGCCTCCAGCACACTCACAGGCAGTGCATTCCAGATCCTAACCACTTGCTGCATGAAAAAGGTTTTCCTTATGTCGCGTCCCTATCTACTCTGTTCAGACCCTCATGATTTTGAATACCTCTATCAAATCACCTCTCAGCCTTCTTTTCTCCAAGGAAAACAGTTCCAACTTCTCCAGTCTATCTTCATAACTAAAGTTCCCCATTCCTAGAACCAATCATGTGAATCTTTTCTGTACTCTAATGCCTTCACATCCTTCCTAAAGTGTGCGCAGAGAACTCCAGTTGAGGCTGAACCAGTGTTCTATACAAGTTTAACATAACTTCCTTGCTTTTGTACTCTGTGCCCCTATTGATAAAGTCTAGGACGCTGTATGCTTTATTTAACCCCGCTCTCAACCTATCCTGCCACCTTCGATGATTTATGCATATGAACGCCCAGGTCCCTCTGCTCCTGCAACCCCATTTATTTTATCTTGTCTCTCCCTGTTCTTCCTACCAAAATGAATCACACCACACTTCTCTGCATTAAATTTCATCTGCCACTTGTCCGCCCATTCCACCAGCCTGTCTATGTCCTTTTGAAGTTCTACAACAACATTGTAAAAGGATTTGAAAGAACTGATGTAAAGAGAGAACTTTATAATGAGCTTTACACTTTCTCTGAATGTCCCAATGTTACTTTGGAAGTTTAGTCTCTTCTTTTGCATTCAAACACAGCAACCAATTTGCACATATCAAGATCCCACACACAGCAAATCGGATAAATGGTCAAATAATTAGTTTTAAATAGTGTTAATTGAGTAATGAATGTTGACCATGCAATCTCCCCAGCTCTTCCTGAAACAGTGAAAGAAAGACTTGCATTTATATAGCACCTTTCGTGACCACAGAGCATCCCAAAGCGCTTTGCAGCCAATGAAATACTTTTGAAATGTAGTCACTGTTGTAATGTAGGAATCGTGGCAGTCAATTTGTACACAGCAAGCTCCCACAAACAGCAATGTGGTAATGGCCAGACAATCTGTGTTTTTTGTGATGTTGATTGAGGGATAAACATTGGCCAGGACACTGGGGAGAACTCCCCTGCTCTTCTTTGCATTACTGCGATGGGATCTTTTATGTTCACCTGAGGCGGCAGACAGGGCCTTGGTGTCAACATTGATTTTTGTGATCAAGCTCTGGTTTGGGATTTAAATCCACAACCTTTGGATGAAGAAGTAGTAATGCTACCAGATAAGCCACAGGCAATAGTTGTGTTTTCTTTTGCATCCAACTACAACTAGACAGATGGAAGTTTCAGTTTAATGTCTTATCTAAATATCTTGTCTGAAGTACCTCTGATGATATTCAAATCCCTAAATAGTGCATTGAAGTTTTAAAAAGACAGTTTGAAAAATCTGGAAATAAAAAGCTGGTAACAGTAAAAGTGACCTTGAAGATGTCAGACTGTCGGAAAAACTCAGCTGGTTCACTAATGTCTTCCGAGGAAGGAAACCTGCCGTCCTGACTTGGTCCAGTCTACATGTGGCTCCAGTTCAACACCAAAGTGTTTAACTCTTAAGTGCCCTTTGAAGTGGCCTTGTAAGCCACTCAGTTGTTCAAAGGGCACTTATGATTGGGCAGTAAATACCAGGCTCACCAGTGATGCCTAAATCCAGGGAATGATTTTTTTTTAAAAACACCTGGATTATGTTTAAGTCCTGTGTGTGGCTTAGAACCCACAACCTTATGTCTTGGGTTAGGTGGGCAGCAAAACTGCCTGAGCCAAGCTCTCAGTCAATATAGTCAAACTGATGTAGAGAAGCCAACAGAATGTGAGAACCAAGGAGCCAGCTATAATGTAACTTGAGGAGTAATTTGTTACACTTGTTAATTTATAGAATAGGCAGTTACTCAATGCAGTGAATGCAAGCTTGATCGAATCATTCACAAAGGGGAAGGATTGATTGCTAATTCAACAGGGAGCGGAGGGGTAAAAGCTTTATAAGAAACAGGAGCAGGAGTAGGCCATTCGGCCCCTCGAGTCTGCTCCTCCATTCAGTAAGATCATGGCTGATCTGATTGTGGCCTGAACTCCATTTTCCTGCCTCAGTGAGGGGTAATTGGAATTTCATATTCCTGCCCTTGAATTTCTAGTGTTGCTAATATTAATACGTTTAGGAAAAATTGGCATAAGAGAAACGGAATTAGTCATGTGCAGGCCAGATCAGATTCTCTTCCTGAAAGGACATTAGTGAACCAGTTGGGTTTTTCTAACACCAGTCCGCAAATTAACAGCTTATTGAATTCAAATTCATAACTTGCCTTTGTGGGATTTGAACTCACAATCACTGGACTGCTGATCCTCTACTATAAATACTCGGCTACTGTACACATGCTACCCACTAAAAGTGTCTGGCAGCTGGACCATTGCAACAGTGAATCACAAAATCATAGACTCGTTACAGTGCAGAAGAAGGCCATTCGGCCCATCAAGTCTGCACCGGCCCGCCGAATGAGCAATTCACCTAGTGCCATTCCCCTGCCTTCTCCCCGTAACCTTGCACATTCTTCCTTTTCAGATAACAGTTTAATTCCCTGTAGAATGCTTCAAGTAAACCTGCCTCCACCACACTCTCTGGCAGCGCATTCCAGACCTTAATCACTCGCTGCATGAACAAGTTTTTCCTCATGTTGCTTTTTCTTCTCTTGCTATATACTTTAAATCTGTGCCCTCTCGTTCTCAATCCTTTCATGAGTGGGAACAGTTTCCCCCTATCTACTCTGTCCAGACCCCTCATGATTTTGAATACCTCTATAAAATCTCCTCAGCCTTCTCTTCTCGAAAGAAAACACTCCTAACTTCACCAATCTATCTTCATAACTGAAGTTCCTCATCTCTGGAACTATTCTTGTAAATACTTTCTGTACTCCCTCCAAAGTTTTCACATCTTTCCTGAAGCACGGCATCCAGAACAGGACGCAGTACTCCAGCTGAGACCGAACTAGTGGCTTACACAAGTTCAACATAATTTCCTTGCTCTTGTACTCTAAGCCCCTATTAATAAAGCCCAGGATATTGTATGCTTTATTAACTGCTCTCTCAACCTGTCCTGCCACCTTCAATGACTTATGCACATATACACCCAGGTCCCTCTGCTCCTGCACTCCCTTTAGAATTGTACCCTTTATATTATATTGGGCTGAATTTTACAACCCTCCTCCCCAAACAGCAAGAAGGTGGTGGTGGGGAGGAGCCTAAAATGGAGCGGGAGGCTCGGGGGCGCCCTTCCCGACCCACTCCCACCTTTGCCGCCACTTTACGCAGGACGGTGATGGCGAAAACCAGCACGCCTGTCCCAGACCAATCAAGGCCTGACAAAAGCAGGTGGCTCTCTGACAGCCTGGGGGTGCCCTCATGATCGGGCCGTCCCTGCTGCCCCAAACATCCCCAAAACCCAATACGCCCCCTGTTCCCCCAGTTGACCACCCTTGCCTCGCCAGGGCTCAACCGATCACCCCCGGCAAGGCAACCAAAACCTACCTTGTTTCCAGGCTCCCCGACATCTTCTTCAGGTAGCTGAGCTGCAGTCCCAGCAGTCGCCACCGCTTCCGGTGGCACTGCTGGGACTAAGAGCTGCCGACCCACTGATTGGCCGGCAGCTCTATTCGGCGGGACTTCCTGCCTCAAGCAGGTGGAAGTCCTGCCTCAGAGCAATTAAAGGCTAGGGACCCACAAAATACAGGTTGGATTCCCAGGCCAGGTGGAAGCAGGTTCGCCACCGACTTTTCAGTCAGTGGACGGCTCCCGTCTGCCAAGGGTAAAATCCCGGCCAATGTCTCTCCATGTTCTAATATTAAAGCAAAATACTGCGGATGCTGGAAAACTGAAATAAAAACAAGAAATGCTGGAAATACTCAGCAGGTCTGGCGGCATCTGTGGAGAGAGAAGCAGAGTTAACGTTTCAGGTCAGTGACCCTTCTTCAGAACTGGCAAATATTAGAAATGTGATCAGTTTTAAGCAAGTAAAGTGGAGGTGAGGCAAGAGATAACAAAGGAGAAGGTGTAGATAGGACAAGGTCACAGAGAATAACTGACCAGAAGTTCATGGAGCAAAGGCAAACAATATGTTAATGGTGTGTTGAAAGACAAAGCATTAATACAGATAAGGTGTGGACAGACTGAAAACTGAACAGCCACAAGTACAAACATGAAAAAAAACAGTGGGTAGGCAAACTGAACAAACTAAGATGAAATTAAATAAAATAAACACACAAAAAAAGAAAAAATAACTAAAAATAAAAGTAAAATGGGGGGCCCGTCATGCTCTGAAATTAGTGAACTCAATATTCAGTCCGGCAGGCTGTAGTGTACTAATTGGTAAATGACATGCTGTTCCTCGAGCTTGCGTTGATGTTCACTGGAACACTGCAGCAATCCCAGGACAGAGATGTGAGCATGAGAGCAGGGGGGAGTGTTGAAATGGCAAGCAACCAGAAGCTCGGGGTCCTGCTTGCGGACTGAGCGGAGATGTTCCGCAAAGCGGTCACCCAGTCTGCGTTTGGTCTCCCCAATGTAGAGGAGACCACATCGTGAGCAGCGAATACAGTATACTACATTGAAAGAAGTGCAAGGAAATCACTGCTGCACCTGAAAGGAGTGTTTGGGGCCTGGAATAGTGAGGAGAGAGGAGGTAAATGGGCAGGTATTACACCTCCTGCGATTGCAGGGGAAGGTGCCGTGGGAAGGGGATGAGGTGGTGGGGGTAGTGGAGGAGTGGACCAGGGTGTCACAGAGGGAACGATCCCATCGGAATGCTGACAGGGGAAGGGAGGGGAAGATGCGTTTGGTAGTGGCATCACGCAGGAGGTGGCGGAAATGGCAGAGGATGATCCTTTGGATATGGAGGCTGATGGGGTGGAAAGTGAGGACAAGGGGAACTCTTTCACGGTTCTGGGAGGAAGGGTGAGGGTAGAGGTGCAGGAAATGGGCCGGACATGGTTGAGGGCCCTGTCAACCACAGTGGGGGGGAATCCTCGGTTGAGGAAAAAGGAAGACATATCAGAAGCGCTGTCATGGTAGGTAGCATCATCAGAGCACATGCGTCGGAGACGGAAAAACTGGGAGAAAGGAATGGAGTCCTTACAGGAGGCAGGTTGTGAAGAAACTCATTCCATGTGTTCTCTCCGTGTTCTTCCTACCGAAATGAATCACTTCACATTTCTCCGTATTGAACTTTATCTACCACTTGCTCGCCCATTCCACCAACTTGTCCATGTCCTGTTGAAATTCGACACACCCTCCTCACAGTTCACAATGCTTCCAAGTTTTGTATCATCTGCAAATTTTGAAATTGTGCCCTGTACACCAAGGTCCAGGTCATTAATATATATCAGGAAGAGAAGGGTCCCAACACTGACCCCTGGGGAACTCCACTATAAACTTTTCTCCAGCCTGAAAAACATCCATTAATCATACTCTCTGTTTCATGTCACACAGCCAATTTCATCTGTTTTATTCTATGAGCTATAACTTTGCTCATAAGTCTGTTGTGCGACACTATATCAAATGCCTTTTGAAAATCCATGTACAACGCATCAACAGCATTTCCCTCATCAATCCTCTATGTTACCTCATCAAAAAACTGCTGCAAGTTAGTTAAACACGATATTACCTTGACAAATCTATGCTGGCTTTCTTTAATTAACCCGCATTTGTCCATGTGCCTATTAATTTTGTTCCGAATCATTTGCACCAAGGACATGGAAGGACATTCATGTCTTGAAAACAGGTTGGAAGGCTATGCAAAAATGTTGCTGAAAATGCTGCTTGCCTTAATGCGGAGAGCAAGAATCATACAATGATACAGCACAGGAAGTGGCCATGTGGCCCATCTTGCCTGTGCTGTCTCTTTGGTAGAGCTATCCAATTAATCCCACTTCCCTGCTCTTTCTCCATAGCCCTGTAAGTTTTTTCCCTTCAAATAATTATCCAATTCCCTTCTGAAAGTTACTATTGAATCTATTCCCATCACCCTTTCAAGCAGAGCATTCCGAATCACAACAACTCGCTGTGTGAAAAAATGTTTCCTCATGTCGCCTCTGGTTCTTTTGCCAATCACCTTAAATCTATGACTTCTGGTTACTGACCTTTCTGCCACTGGAAACAATTAGTCCTTATTTACTCCATCAAAACAGTTTATGATTTTGAATCGCTCTATGAACTCTCCTCTTAACCTTCTCTGCTGTAAGGAGAACAACCCCAGTTTCTCCAGTCTCTCCAAAAAACGGAAGATCCTCATCCCTAGTAAATCTCTTCTGCATCCTCTGCAAGGCCTTGACATCCTTCTTAAAGAGCAGTACCCGGAATTGAACACAATACTCCAGCTGAGGCCTAACTAGTGTTTTATAAAAGTTAAGCACAATTTCCTTGCATTCGTATTAATAAAGCCAGTGATCCCATATTCTCTTTTAACAGCCTTCTCAAATTGTCCATTCACCATCAAAGATTAGTGTACATCGAACAAAGAACAAAGAACAGTACAGCACAGGAACAGGCTATTCGGCCCTCCAAGCCTGCGCCGATCTTGATGCCTGCCAAAACTAAAACCTTCTGCACTTCCGGGGACCGTATCCCTCTATCCCCGTCCTATTCATGTATTTGTCAAGATGCCTCTTAAACGTCACTATTGTACCTGCTTCCACCACCTCCCCCGGCAGCAAGTTCCAGGCACTCACCACCCTCTGTGTAAAGAACTTGCCTCGCACATCCCCTCTAAACTTTGCCCCTCTCACCTTAAACCTATGTCCCCTAGTAACTGACTCTTCCACCCTGGGAAAAAGCTTCTGACTATCCACTCTGTCCATGCTGCTCATAACTTTGTAAACCTCTATCATGTCGCCCCCTCCACCTCCGTCATTCCAGTGAAAACAATCCGAGTTTATCCAACCTCTCCTCATAGCTAATGCCCTCATGACCAGGCAACATCCTGGTAAACATCTTCTGTACCCTCTCCAAAGCCTCCACGTCCTTCTGGTAGTGTGCAGACCAGAATTGCACGCAATATTCTAATTGTGGCCTAACTAAAGTTCTGTACAGCTGCAGCATGACTTGCCAATTTTTATACTCTATGCCCTCACTGATGAAGGCAAGCATACCGTATGCCTTCTTGACTACCTTATCCACCTGCGTTGCCACTTTCAGTGACCTGTGGACCAGATCTCTCTGCCTGTCAAAATACTCCCAAGGGTTCTGCCATTTACTGTATACTCCCCACCTGCATTAGACCTTCCAAAATGCATTACCTCACATTTGTCCAGATTAAACTCCATCTGCCATTTCTCCGCCCAAGTCTCCAACCAATGTATATCCTGCTGTATCCTCTGACAATCCTAATCACTATCTGCAACTCCACCAACCTTTGTGTCGTCCGCAAACTTACTAATCAGACCAGCTACATTTTCCTCCAAATCATTTATATATACTACAAACAGCAAAGGTCCCAGCACTGATCCCTGCGGAACACCACTAGTCACATCCCTCCATTCAGAAAAGCACCCTTCCACTGCTACCCTCTGTCTTCTATGACTGAGCCAGTTCTGTAGCCATCTTGCCAGCTCACCTCTGATCCCATGTGACTTCACCTTTTGCACCAGTCGGCCATGCGGGACCTTGTCAAAGTTTTTACTAAAGTCCATATAGACAACATCCACCGCCCTTCCCTCATCAATCATCTTCGTCACTTCCTCAAAAAACTCAATCAAATTAGTAAGCCACGACCTCCCCTTCACAAAACCATGCTGTCTCTCGCTAATAAGTTCGTTTTTTTCCAAATGGGAGTAAATCCTGACCCGAAGAATCCTCTCTAATAGTTTCCCTACCACTGACGTAAGGCTCACCGGCCTATAATTTCCTGGATTATTCTTGCTACCCTTCTTAAACAAAGGAACAATATTGGCTATTCTCCAGTCCTCTGGGACCTCACCTGTTGCCAATGAGGATGCAAAGATTTCTGTCAAGGCCCCAGCAATTTCTTCCCTTGCCTCCCTCAGTATTCTAGGGTAGATCCCATCAGGCCCTGGGGACTTATCTACCTTAATGCTTTGCAGGGCACCCAACACCTCCTCCTTTTTGATAATGAGATGACTGAGACTATCTACACTCCCTTCCCCAGGCTCATCATCCAACAAGTCCTTCTCTTTGGTGAACACTGATGCAAAGTACTCATTTAGTGCCTCGCCCATTTCCTCTGGCTCCACACATAGATTCCCTTCTCTGTCCTTGTGTGGGCCAACCCTTTCCCTGGTTACCCTCTTGCTCTTTATATACATATAAAAAGCCTTGGGATTATCCTTAATCCTGTTTGCCAATGACTTTTCATGACCCCTTTTAGCCCTCTCGACTCCTTGCTTAAGTTCCTTCCTACTGTCTTTATATTCCTCAAGGGATTCGGCTGTTCCTAGCCTTCCAGCCCTTACGAATGCTTCCTTTTTCTTTTTGACTAGGCTCACAATATCCCGCGTTATCCAAGATTCCCGAAACTTGCCAAACTTATCCTTCTTCCTCACAGGAACATGCTGGTCCTGGATTCTAATCAACTGACGTTTGAAAGACTTCCACATGTCAGATGTTGATTTACCCTCAAACAGCCCCCCCCAATCTAAATTCTTCAGTTCCTGCCTAATATTGTTATAATTAGCCTTCCCCCAATTTAGCACCTTCACCCGAGGACTACTCTTATCCTTATCCACAAGTACCTTAAAACTTATGGAATTATGGTCACTGTTCCCGAAATGCTCCCCTACTGAAACTTCCACCACCTGGCCGGGCTCATTCCCCAATACCAGGTCCAGTATGGCCCCATCCCTAGTTGGACTATCTACATATTGTTTCAAGAAGCCCTCCTGGATGCTCCTTACAAATTCTGCCCCATCCAAGCCCCTAGCACTAAGTGAGTCCCAATCAATATAGGGGAAGTTAAAATCACCCACCACTACAACCCTGTTACCTTTACATCTTTCCAAAATCTGTCTACATATCTGCTCCTCTACCTCCCGTTGGCTGTTGGGAGGCCTGTAGAAAACCCCTAACATCGTGACTGCACCCTTCCTATTCCTGAGCTGCACCCATATTGCCTCGCTGCACAACCCCTCTGAGGTGTCCTCCCGCAGTACAGCTGTGATATTCTCCTCAACAAGTAATGCAACTCCCCCACCCCTTTTACAACCCCCTCTATCCCGCCTGAAGCTTCTAAATCCTGGAACATTTAGCTGCCAATCCTGTCCTTCCCTCAACCAAGTGTCGAATCCAGGTCTCTCTGTTCCTGTACCCTCTTTAAAATTGTACAATTTTGTTCATATTGTCACTTATTCTTCCTATCAAAATGTATCACTTTATACTCCTCTGCGTTAAATTCATCTGCAATGACTCTGCTCATTTTACCAGTCTATGTCTTCCTGAAGTCTGAAATGATCCTGCTCATTGTTTACTACATTTCTGAGTTTGCAACCTTTGAAATTATGTCCTGTATAGCCAAGTCCAGGTTTTTAATATGTATAAAAAAGAGCAGTGGTCTTCATACTGACCCCTGGGGATCACTACTGAAGATAGACTGAAAAGGCTAGGGTTGTTTTCCTTAGAGCAGTGAAGGCTGAGGGGGGACATGATTGAGGTATACAAAATTATGAGGGGCATTGATAGATTAGATAGCAAGAAACTTTTTCCCTTAGCGGAGTGGTCAATAACCAAGGGGCATAGATTTAAGGTAAGGGGCAGGAGGTTTAGAAGGGATTTGAGGAAAAAACTTCTCACCCCAAGGGTGGTTGGAATCTGGAACGCACTATCTGAAGGGGTGGTCGAGGCAGAAACCATCACAACATTTAAGAAGTATTTAGATGAGTGCTTGAAACGCCATAGCATACAAGGTTACAGGCCAAGTGCTGGAAAATGGGATTAGAGTAGATAGGTGCTTGATGGCCAGCACAGACGCGATGGGCTGAAGGGCCTGTTTTTGTGCTGTATGACACTATGTCTATGACTACTGTATACTTCCATCCAGTCTTAAAGACAACTATTCACCACTATTTGCTCTCTGTACCTTAGCCAATTTTGTATCCATGCTGCCATTTGCTAACAAGGATATCATATGGTACTTTGTTAAACCCCTTTCAAAGTCCATTCACATCAACTGTGCTGCCCTTATCAACCCTCTTTGCTACCTTATCAAAGAACTCAGTCAAGTTCGTTAAACGCAATGTGCCTTTAAGAAATCTGTGTTGACTTTCATTTATTAGTTCACAATTTTCCAAATGCCAGTTAATTTTGTCCTGATTTATTGGGCAGAATTTTCCCGCAGGCTTTGGGAGCCCATGTTGGGACCAAATGGGGGTCCCGAGTCCACGCTTGCTGGCAGATAGGCTAGTGTCGCAATCTTCTGGGAGGTGGCCTCCTAATTGGCCGCCTCTGAGCTTGGGGCGGACTCTCAGTGCTGCAGGCTCAATCAGAGGGTGGGTAGCTCTAGAGGCTTGGCAGCCCCACCAGGAGAGGTGACCACTGCTCAGCCAGGTTGGAGACCGTGAGGGCGCTTCAACGTGGAGGTACCCTCGCTGACATGTACATCAATAATTAAATAGACGGGATATAGAAAGGAACGTGAATCAGGGTGGAGAGGACATCGTGATTGTGATTGTGATCTTTTGTGAATGTTTTTCTTTAACCAGTGTGTGCGTTTGTGTGTGTTGGGCTAAGTTAGAAGGGAACTTCTATATTTCAATCTGTGTGTTAACGCTTTGCTTCATTTCTGGATAAATCTTGTTTTATAATAAATTGATAATTTTGTTGTTTACTAAGAAACCTGGTTGGTGGATTTTGTTCTGAAATAAAAATAGAGTATATAATTGGCCATATCGGTAACTGGGTAAACATTTAAATATATGCCGTGACCTGTGGAGAAGTGAAACTAGAGAAAGACAGTGCACTCCTTCCGCCTCAGTCGGACCACCTTGAGCTGAGCTTACGATCCTCTCCATCACAAAGATTGCCTACTTCCAGCTGCAGAGTATCGTCTATCACCGCCCCCAGCTCAGCTCAGCTGTTGCCGAAAGTCAAACTATCTGCCATGCTTTTGTCACTCCAGACTCGACTTTTCCAAAGCTCTCCTAGCCAGCCTCTCACCTTTCACACCCCATAAACTTCAGCTTGTCTGAAACTCTGCTGCCCATCTCCTAACCTGCTTCTACTGCTTAGCCATCACCCCTGTCCTTGCTGACTTACATTGGCTCCTGGTCCAGCAAAGCCTTTGTTTTAAAAATGTGCTCAAACCCTTATGTGCCTGCGCTCCTCCATAGCTCTGCAACAATATCCAGTCCTAAAACCCTCCAGGAGCTCTGCATTCTTCCAACTCTGGCCTCATGCACATCTCCCAACCCTCACCCGCCCACTTTGCTTCATCATTGGCAGCTGTGCTTCAGCCATCTGGGTCCTCAGCTCTGGAGTTCTCTCTCTAAACCTCTCCACCTTTCTCTCCTCCTTAAAGATCCTCTTTAAAATCTACCTCTTTGACTAAGCTTTTAGTCACACCTCCTCACGTCACCTTTTTTGACTCAGTCTTTATTCTGTCTGATTGTGCTCCTGTGAAGTGCCTTGGGACGTCTTCCTACATTCCAGGTGCTATATAAAAGCAAGTTGTTGCTCGACACTGAATGTTACAGGCAACAGAGCACCTAATTTGAGGGTGAGATCTGAAACTGGTGATGAACTCAGAACTGATATGTGGCTGTAAAATTATAGATCTGTCACTGTAGCAGAGTGAGAGGTCTTAAAATCTATTACCAATAGTGCATAGCTCCCTCCCTTCCAACAAAAATAATGCTGAAGAAATGATTCTAGCAATAGTTGTTTTAATCAAAGTACCGTGTTCATAGAATATTACAGCACAGAAGGCCTATAGTGTCTCTTTGGAAGGGCTGTCTAATTAGTCCCACTCTCCTTCTCTTTCCCTATAATCCTGCAAATTTCTCCTGTTCAAGTATATATCCAATTCCTTTTAGAAAGTTAACATTGCGTCTGTTCTGTTCTAGTTTAACATACAGGTACTGTCTTCACTCCATATAGGACCATGTGATTCCTTATAGTAGGCATCCTTATGGAATGTCTGAGATTGCCCCTTTAAGGGGAATTTTCTCAGTGGGCAATCTTCTGATGTGTGCCTTTGAGAAACCTGCCTCAACCTCTGGGTCTGTTTTTCTAAGACAGGCCTTAATCTGTTTATTTTAGGGGCTTGCAAGTTGGATCTGTACCCACTAGAGACCGGATTGGACACAGGAAGGGATGTTTATCTCATCAGTCCATGTTAAATTTGAGGCCAGATCCCCATTGTTTTGGATTCTGTGCTAATCCACCACATCATTCCAGACACGACATTCAGCACCTTTTATAATTTGTTGGAACTGGATCTCAGTGAGTGTTGTGTTCCACACTCTATTTATATATTTAGATCTAGCTCCACATACCCAGTTATACCTCTTGGGAGCAGCAGATTTACATTATATGTGTGAAGAACATGCTGTCAATCAAAGACTGGTCAATGAAAAAACTGTTTAAAGAGGCACCAACTGTTCAGACGCAAAGTGGTACAGCAAATCTTCAGTGGAGGACATAATACTTGGATGAAAAATCAAAGAGTTACTTAGATAAGCAAATATATTCAGACCAAGCTATGAAATGAAAATGTATCCAGATTGCAATCCTGCAATGCGTTAGTGCAAACATTGCAGCTCTGATTTTAGTTTGGAGCAGGAATCGAGGGATGCGGGGACTGAGCTGGGAGGAGATCTGTCCAATACCCTCTACCCCCAGGGTGTGAGCCCAGGAGGATTTTAACTCCAGGATATCATTTAAATATTCCAATGGTGACTCATAGCTGAAGCTGGGAGAGGGTGGGGGTTGCGCAGGAATGGGAAATCGGGAAGGAAATGGTCCTGGCAAAGTAAGTCAGGCAGCAATGGTGTCTGGGCCACTCATGGCTGGAAGAAGAGGGGGTGGGAAGGGAGGGGGATAGAAAACCCAAGGAATCCTGAAAATATTGAAAACTTTACTACTTCTAACCTGATGCTTGGAGACTGTGACTCGTACATCTCGAAGTCAAAATTACATCCGGAACCAAATTGTGTCTTTGAATCCCAACATTTCAGTACTTATAAGAACCCCTCCAGTCTCCCTGAAACCCAGGAGTTAAAATGGCAGGGTGTGGGAATGCAGTTGGTTCCATTCGGCTGCCATTCTAATCTGTCCTCTGTCCCCGCCAGTCCTGTAGGGCACATAGGGTTAAAATTGTGGCTTAGATCTGTGTCTGGTTTAGAACGCTCCTGATTTCCTGGCTGTTACAATCAATACATGGAAAATCAGGAGGCTCGGAAAGTGGCTATACTGATCTCTGCCCCCAAGTCTCCGATCTGCCAGTCTGTCAAATGAATATCTGCACCAGGAGTGGAGTCTTGCAATTTTGCAGCATAAGCTTAATAGCGTTCGATGAATTAGGGTGGGAGGAGGCTAGTGTGAAGCATAAATGCCGTCATAGACCAGTTGGGCCAAATGGCCTGTTTCTGTGCTCAGTACACTCAATGTATCTTGCATTAATTGGTATTCATCGTGTTCATTCATATTTTGGCTATGCTTCTATAATTCCCCTGAGTAGTTATCCAGTTTAATGAACAGATAGGACAATAGTGGGTTTGTGGCTTCTTAAAGAAGGAAAGACTTGCATTATATACAGGGTTTCACAACCTTAGGATGTCCCAAAGCACTTTACAATCAGTGTAGTCACTATTGTAAAATAAGGAAATGGAGTAGCTAAATTGCACACAGTAAGGGCCCACAAACAACAATGAGATAATGAGCAGCCATTTGTTTTAATGATGTTGGTTAAGAGATAAGTATTGGCCAAGGACACCAGAGAGAACTCCCCTCTTCTCCAAATAGTGGAATATTTTACATCCACCTGACAGGGCAGAGGGGGCCTTGGTTTAATCTCTCATCCAAAAGACAGCAGCTGCAACAGTGCAGCCTTCTTTCAGTAGTGCAATGGAGTGTTAGTCTGGAATATGTGCTCAAGTGCTTAGAGTCCCATGACCTTCTGAGTCAGAGATGAGAGTGCTCCCACTGAGCCAGGGCTGAACGTGCAAAATTCCTCATTCTTACCTTTGAGTGTACATCATGTGGCTGTATGAAAGGTGATGTAAAAGCAGAAGAAAGAACCAGGTTTATTTGAAGTACAGAAGAAAGTATTGCAAGGAGCAACTCAGCTGTTTGAGTTAATGTGGAGAAAGGAGAAGCAGAGGAGAATCGGGAGGACAGGGACCATAAGTGAACGTCCCGGATTCACATCTGGCCCATGTCTACCCAAGCGATGGAGGCATCTCAACCTCAAGCTATATGTGGAGGCTACACCTAATAAAATACGTCATCAAACAACACAGCCATCTTCAGGAATCAAAAAACGAAAGACTTGCATTTATATACCGCCTTTCATGACCACTGGACATCTCAAAACACTTTACAGCCAATTAAGAACTTTAGAAATGTAGTCACAGTTGTGATGTACGAAATGTGGCAGCCAATTTGCACACAGCAAGATCCCACTGACAGCAATGTGGTAATGACAAGATAATCTGCTTTCTTTGTGATGTTGATTGAAGGTTAAGTATATGCCAGGACACTGGGGATAATTCCCTTGCTCTTCTTTGAAATAGTGCCATGGGATCTTTCACATCCACTCAAGCAGGCAGATAGGGGCACAGTTTAACATCTCATCCAGAGGATAGCACATCTGACAGTGCAGCACTCCCTCTATACTGCAATGATGGGTTGGTCTTGATTTTTATGCTGAAGCCCTGGAGTGGAACTTGAACCCAAAACCTTGCAATTTAGAGGTGAGAGTTCTACCAACTGAGCCATGGCTGACACTAGCAGACCTCAGCCAAGGAATAACATCAGCATAGAAAGAAAAAGAAAGCAAAACTTACATTTATATAGCACCCTTTTCAACCTCAGCCTGTCCCAAAGCACTTTACACCCAATGAAGTGCTTTTGATGTATATGCACTATTATAGGAAATGTAACAGCCAATTTGTGCACAGTAAGGTCCCAGAAACAGCAATATGATAATGATTAGATAATCTTCTTTTCAGCATTGGTTTGAGGGTTAATTATTGATCAGGCCACTGGGAAGAACTCCTTTTTGAAATAGTGTCATGTGATCTTTTATGTTGACCTGAGAGGGATTAATGCACCAAATTGACAGTGACAGTCAACTTTTTTGTGTCACACTAAACCCCCAGGCAACGTGACAAGGATCAGTCAGTTTGTAATTCACTGCTGCATTGCTAAGGTCACAGATGGCCAGTTTTGAGTACATTAAATTCAGCATTGAGATGGAGAAGGAGCCAGTCAACATTAGTGAGTGAAATACCAACATTGACTGGAAATATGGGGCCATTTAAGGAGCTCTGCAACGTCCCATCATGGTCATTCACAAAAAGGATACCACTCTATGAGCGTCCACAAGGTAGTTGACTGAATAATTCTTTGGTTTAGATGGAGTGCCTGTATTTTGAGGAAATCATGGGTTTCCTACTAATTCCAGGCCGACAGCAGGTTCAGTGGCTGACTCCTCAGCGATACAGGTGATACCTTCAAAACATAGCTCATGACATCACCATGTACCTCTCATAGTCTACAACAAACAGCCTAGAATGCAGTCCATGCATCAGAGAGTAATCTGAACAGTGACTCACCCAACATTGCCAATCTCATGACTGAAAGGAATGGACTGCTGCTGCTAGGACAAGTGAGAATGTATGTTGTGCATAGTTGCTACATACACAGCATATTTCACAGTGCATCACAGTCACCGCCTTTTTCCCCAAAAATATACCTTATTCATAAAATTTGTAAAAGTACATGACATAACAGTTCAAATTTGACATTACATAAAGTGCTCAATTTCTTTCAGTACAGTGCGTGGCACTTTGAAGTGCCTCACTACACTTACAATTACAGATTGTAACTATATACATTTTCTGTCAAATGCTCTCTAGTGCATACAGCCCGAGGCGTTTAACACAGGTTCCAGCTCCTCGCTGTACTGTGGCAGGAGGGCCTCAGACTGTCTCCTTTGCCCATTGATTCTTTGCCGCGGCTGCCCCAAGCTTTAGTGCGTCCAGTCGTCCTGTATCTTGGAATGTGCCAGTCTGCAACACTTGGTTGTCGACAGCTTTTTTTGCACTGGAAGACTAACAAGTTTTGGGCAGACCAGAGGGCATCTTTTATCTACCAGGATGTGGTGATGCCTACCCCACTTTGTGGTGACTCCCTCCCGATGTCGTGCTGTCTCCCATGTGGACACATGCAAGCCCCAAAGAGGAGAGATTTATGGAGCAATCACCTTTGCAGAGCGAAGTAGTTCATTGACTCTCTTCCTGCAGTTATGTTGGGTGACCCTACAGCTGCTGAGCTGCATCCAGGCTTGCTTAGTCAGGTAGGAGGACCTCTTCTTGCCATTCCTAGAGAAGAGGACCTCCTGCCTTTCCCTTGCAGACTGGAGGAAAATCTCCAGGGAGGCATCACTGAACCGTGGGGCCACCTGGGGTCTTCCGCTTGACATGATCCATGTTGGTTTCCGGAGAACTCCTGGCCCTTTGAGGCCTTGGTCAGCAACACAGGAGCAGAGAGACTCCAGGCAGGGGGGTCAGCAGTACAGCAGCATCAAAGACAAATCAGCAGCAAAGTCATTCAGTGAAGCAGCAGTTTAAGCAGGGCTGGCAGTGCCAACACCTGCATCATCTCTGCTGACGACACAACTGGAATCTCGCCGCCTGCCCCCGTCATGTGATTGGACAGAACGCCCGCCTCTCTTATGATAATTGGCAGCCTGCCATGTGATCGCGGTGGGCCGGCTGCACATGTGACGAGTGGTGATGCCATCCACTTCTGGGTCCGCTGCCGGGACCCTTGATAGGTTCACTAAAATCAGCCCCAGGTGTGCAGGAAGGATCTGACGGGGAGGGCCCTTCTCACCACCAGCCAAGCTACGTCTTGGTGCTTGTTTGAAAGTTCTGGCGATGAGGCATTCTGCCAAATGGCTGACAGTCTGCTCATGGAACCATCCGACAGGATCCACCGTCTTCTTTTCCCGCAGAGCCTCGAGGGCGTTATATCCGACCACTGTCTGATGGACTTGTGGCCAAAGGTGTTAGAACATAGAACGTAGAACATAGAACAGTACAGCACAGTACCTACTCTAAGATCAAACTAACTACCTACCCTTCATTCTACTATCATCCATGTACCTATCCAAGAGTCGCTTAAATGCCCCTAATGTATCTGCTTCTACTACCACCGCTGGCAGTGCATTCCACGCACCCACCACTCTCTGTGTAAAGAACCTACCTCTGACATCTCCCCTAAACCTTCCTCCAATCACCTTAAAATTATGCCCCCTGGTGATAGCCCTTTCCACCCTGGGAAAAAGTCTCTGACTATCCACTCTATCTATGCCTCTCATCATCTTGTACCCCTCTATCAAGTCACCTCTCATCCTTCTTCGCTCCAATGAGAAAAGCCCTAGCTCCCTCAATCTTTCTTTGTAGGACATGCCCTCCAGTCCAGGCAGCATCCTGGTAAATCTCTTCTGCACCCTCTCTAAAGCCTCCACATCCTTCCTATAATGAGGCAACCAGAACTGAATGCAATATTCCAAGTGTGGTCGAACCAGGGCCTTATAGAGCTGCAGCATAACCTCACGGCTCTTAAACTCAATCCCCCTGTTAATGAAAGCCAACACACCATACGCCTTCTTAACAACCCTATCAACTTGGGTGGCAACTTTGAGCGATCTATGGACATGGACCCTAAGATCCCTCTGTTCCTCCACACTACCAAGAATCCTGTCTTTAAGCCTGTATTCTGCATTCAAATTCGACCTTCCAAAATGAATCACTTCACACTTTTCCAGGTTGAACTCCATCTGCCACTTCTCAGCCCAGCTCTGCATCCTGTCAATGTCCCGTTGCAACCTACAACAGCCTTCCACACTATCCACAACTCCAGCAACCTTCATGTCATCGGCAAACTTATTAACCCAGCCTTCCACTTCCTCATCCAAGTCATTTATAAAAATCACAAAGAGCAGAGGTCCCAGAACAGATCCTTGTGGAACACCACTGGTCACCGAGCTCCAGGCTGAATACTTTCCATCTACTACCATCCTCTGACTTCTATGGGCCAGCCAATTCTGTATCCAGACAGCCAACTTTCCCTGTATCCCATGCCTCCTTACTTTCTGAATGAGCCTACCATGGGGAACCTTATCAAATGCCTTGCTAAAATCCACATACACCACATCCACTGCTCTTCCTTCATCAATGTGTTTTGTCACATCTTCAAAGAATTCAATAGGGCTTGTGAGGCATGACCTGCCCCTCACAAAGCCATGCTGACTGTCTCTAATCAAACCATGCTTTTCCAAATAATCATAAATCCTGTCTCTCAGAATCCTCTCCAATAATTTGCCCACTACCGACGTAAGACTGACTGGTCTATAATTCCCAGGGTTATCCCTATTCCCTTTCTTGAACAAGGGAACAACATTTGCCACCCTCCAATCATCCGGTACGACTCCAGTGGACAGTGAAGATGCAAAGATCATCGCCAAAGGCGCAGCAATCTCTTCCTTCGCTTCCCGTAATATCCTTGGGTATATCCCGTCTGGCCCCGGGGACTTATCTGTCCTCATATCATTCAAAATTTCCAGCACATCCTCCCTCTTAACCTCAGCCTGTTCCACGCTGTCCTCACAAACGACCAGGTCCCTCTCAATAGTGAATACTGAAGCAAAGTATTCATTTAGGACCTCCCCTACCTCCTCTGACTCCAGGCTCAAGTTCCCTCCACTATCCCTGATCGGCCCTACCCTCGCTCTGGCCATCCACTTGTTCCTCACATAAGTGTAGAACGCCTTGGGATTTTCCTTAATCCTACCCGCCAAGACTTTTTCATGTCCCCTTCTAGCTCTCCTAAGTCCATTCTTCAGTTCATTCCTGGCTACCTTGTAACCCTCTAGAGCCTTGGCTGATCCTTGCTTCCTCAACCTTAAGTAAGCTTCCTTCTTTCTCTTGACTAGCTGTTCCACATCTCTTGTCATCCAAGGTTCCTTCACCCTACCATCCCTTCCCTGCCTCATCAGGACAAACCTATCCAGCAGTCACAGCAAGTGCTCCCTAAACAACCTCCACATTTCTGTCGTGCATTTCCCTGAGAACATCTCTTCCCAATTTATGCTCCCCAGTTCCTGCCTAATAGCATTGTAATTCCCCCTCCCCCAATTAAATATTTTCCCATCCCGTCTGCTCCTGTCCCTCTCCATGACTATAGTAAAGGTCAGGGAGTTGTGATCACTATCATCGAAATGCTCTCCCACCGAGAGATCTGCCACCTGGCCTGGTTCGTTGCCAAGCACCAAGTCCAACATAGTCTCCCCATTAGTCGGCCTATCTACATATTGAGTCAGGAAACCTTCCTGGACACACCTGACAAAAACTGCTCCATCCAAACTATTTGCACTAAGGAGGTTCCAATCAATATTAGGGAAGTTGAAGTCACCCATGACAACAACCCTGTTACTTCTGCACCTTTCCAAAATCTGCCTCCCAATCTGTTCCTCCATGTCTCTGTTGCTATTGGGGGGTCTATAGAACACTCCCAACAAAGTGACTGCTCCTTTCCTGTTTCTGACTTCCACCCATAATGACTCAGTAGACAAACCCTCCTCGACGACCTCCCTTTCTGCAGCTGTGATACTATCCCTGATTAGCAATGCCACTCCCCCACCTCTTTTACCTCCCTCCCTATTCCTTTTGAAACATCTAAACCCCGGAACATCCAGCATCCATTCCTGCCCCTGTGATATCCACGTCTCCGTAATGGCCACAACATCGTAGCTCCAAGTACTGATCCATGCTCTAAGTTCATCACCCTTATACCTGACACTTCTTGCGTTAAAATAGACACACTTCAACCCATCATACCGGCTGAAACTTTGCCCTGTCAACTGTCTAACCTTCCTCACAGACTCTCTGCACTCGGTATCTGCCTGTTCAACAGCTGCCCCATCCACTGATCCGTGGCTCCGGTTCCCATCCCCCTGCCAAACTAGTTTAAACCCTCCCGAAGAGCTCTAGCAAACCTCCCGCCCAGGATATTGGTGCCCCTCCAGTTCAGATGCAACCCGTCCTTCTTGTACAGGTCCCACCTTCCCCAGAAGGTATCCCAATGATCCACATATCTGAATCCCTCCCTCCTACACCAGTTCTGTAGCCACGTGTTCAGCTGCACTCGCTCTCTGTTTCTAGCCTCACTAGCACGTGGCACCGGTATCAATCCTGAGATTACTACTCTGCTCGTCCTGCCTTTTAGCTTCCAACCTAACTCCCTATATTCGCTTTTCAGGTCCTCATCCCTTTTCCTAGCTATGTCATTGGTACCGATGTGTACCACGACTTCTGGCTGCTCCCTCTCCCCCTTCAGAATCCTGTAGACTCGATCCGAGACATCCCTGACCCTGGCACCCGGGAGGCAACATACCATCCGGGAGTCTCGTTCGCGACCACAGAATCTCCTGTCTGTTTCTCTAACCATTGAATCTGCTATCACTATCGCTCTCCTATTCTCCCCCCTTCCCTTCTGAGCCACAGAGCCAGGCTCAGTGCCAGAGACCTGGCCACTGTGGCTTTCCTCTGGTAGGTCGTCCCCCCCAACCGTATCCAAAACGGTATACTTATTATTGAGGGGAACGGCCACAGGGGATCCCTGCACTGTGCGCCTATTCCCTTTCCCTCCCCTGAAGGTCACCCAGCTACCTGTATCCTGTAACTTAGGTGTCACTACTTCCCTATAACTGCTCGCTATCACCCCCTCAGCATCCTGAATGATCCGAAGTTAATCCAGCTCCAGCTCCAGTTCCCTAACGCGGTCTGCGAGGAGCTGGAATTGGGTGCACTTCTCACAGGTGAAGTCAGCAGGGACACCAGTGGTGACCCTCACCTCCCACATCCTGCAAGAGGAGCATGCAACTGCCCTAGCTTCCATCCCCTCCACACTAAATTGACAACAGAGATTTAAAAAAAAGGAAAACCTTGCCTTACCAAACCCTCCACACAAGAGGCCTTTTTTTTTTGGTTAGAGGTGGAGGATGGGTGGGAGACACTACACGTGTAGTGTTTCGGGTTTAGCCACTGCCCGAATATATAGGTTTACTTACCCAGCAGTCCCCTTGTCCGCCGAAACAAAAGGTAAGTTATTTTAAACTGAAACTCACCTTCCCAGCTGACACCTCGCTCGCACTATTGCTGCTTCAGAAAAAGCTGCTGCAACAAAAGGTAAGTTATTTTTTCTGCACAAACCTTTCCATGAGAGACAGGTGGTACAGCACGGTCCAACTGAATGGAGCAATGTGGCCAGACCCATCCTTTGGGGACAGATAGAACCTCAGCATGTAGTGACACTTGGGGCTGGATTTTCAGTCAGGGGTCTGGAACTGGAAATGGAGGCTAGTTGTGAGTCCCGAACACACACGGCATGCTTTGGACATGTCCACAGGGATTTTCAAATCCTCATCCAATTAAAGACCAGAGAGTGGGCTTGCCATCCAATCAGGGATGACGGGTGGGCTGCTGACACTGGAGGGCCAATGGGAGGTCCTCCAGCCCTTGGATATCAGCTGAGGTGGGATCTGCTGATCTGAAGATGCAGACTGCAAGAGACAAGTGAACGTAAGTTTGTTGTTATGTTTTAAAAAGCCACAGCTGCCTGGCCACGATCCTAGAGGGGCAACCCCTCCAGGGGATGGCCAGCGACCCAGCTGTGGTACAGTGGCCATTATCGGTCCGGGGGGTGGGACCCTTGCCTGATCCATCAGCTCCCCACATCTACCTCCCACCCTGAGTCCACTCCATTGGCCTGGACATGGTCCAGGTCAATGTGAGTTGCTCGCACTGCCGACTGGAAATTCCCATCAGCGCAAGAATAGGGCTCCATAATTACCAATAATTGGCCTCAATTGTCTGACCGCCACTTCCCAATGGGGAGCCAATCCGACCCCAAGCCATTAATCCGACTTCGAGCCGCCTTCATTCAAAATTGCTAGGGGTTGGGATCATGGCAATAAACGGGCACGGAGGCTGGCAGCGCCAAATTGTGCGGCTGCCTGCCTCCGATCAGGACCCCAAACGGTTTTAAAAATCCAGCCCTTGGTGTTTGCTTACCAAGGATCTATACACAGCTTGATGCAGCCACACATAAAGGTGGCTATCAGGGTGAGGACGACGTTGAGTGCATTTTTCCCCCTTTATCCAGAGATTTGTATGTGGTGTCCCTAGGGAAACGATCCATTTTCAATCCCCAGATAAAGTGGAAGATGGCTCAGGTGACCACTGTGATGCAGGAGTGGGGTATGGGCCAGACCTGCGCCATGTGCAGTAACACTGATGACCAGGTTCTTACCCACAGTGGAGAGGCAGCATTGCTCCCAGTTTCTGCTTCTCCTTGGCTATACCTCCTCCCTGTTTTTGGCACATACCCCAGCCCCTCTGAACCATATCTCCAGCACCTTCAGGTAGTCTGTCCTGACGGTGAAGGGGACAAAAGATCAGTTGGCTCAGTTCCCAAAGAACATAGCCTGGCCCTTGCCTCGATTTACTTGGCTCCCGAGGCCAGTTTGAACTGGTTGCCGATGCTCATCTGTCTGCGAACCAACAGCGGATCTGAGCAGAAGATGGCGACATTGCCCATGTACAGGAAGGCTTTGACCTGAGTGCCTCCACTGCCTGGGATCGTTACTTCTCTTATGCCCACATCCTTCCTGACAGACATGGCAAAAGGTTAGGTACAGCGCAAGAGCAAGACAGAGGAGTGAGAACAGCCCTGCTTGACTCCAGATTTGATCAGATTCCCACCCATTGACACTGCGCTACGGACATTTATGTATGGCAGTTGAATCCAATTGCGGATTCCCTCCCCAAACCACATTTTGGAGAGCATGCCTATCATGTAAGTGTGCGATATTTTGTCAACACCCATTAAAATATATTTACACAGGTAAGGCATGTGTTTACCATTGTACAGACCAGGAATATGCTCCTCCTTCTCCAGCTTACACATCACTCACACACCATGAATCATCTCATGCCCTATAACCTCCATTATAGCCTCCTCAAAGGGGATGGATGGTTTCAGTTACTGTATCCCAATGTCTATATGGTTTCATACTTTCTGCTATAAGCAGTCCTCATCAGCCAGGGCCCGAACAATAAGCATAAAATATGCAAATGTCTAGTACTGTACATTTTGGCTAGCAGTACACGAAGCTCCTCAGTACCTTGCTCTATGGCAGCGAGGCCTGGACAACGTATGTCAGCCAAGAGCGACGTCTCAATTCATTCCATCTTCGCTGCCTCTGGAGAATACTTGGCATCAGGTGGCAGGACCGTATCTCCAACACAGATGTCCTCGAGGCGGCCAACATCCCCAGCTTATACACACAATTGAGTCAGCGGCGCTTGAGATGGCTTGGCCATGTGAGCCGCATGGAAGATGGCAGGATCCCCAAAGACACATTGTACAGCAAGCTCGTCACTGGTATCAGACCCACCGGCCGTCCATGTCTCCGCTTTAAAGACATCTGCAAACGCGACATGAAGTCCTGTGACATTGATCACAAGTTGTGGGAGTCAGTTGCCAGCGTTCGCCAGAGCTGGCGGGTAGCCATAAAGGCGGGGCTAAAGTGTGGCGAGTCGAAGAGACTTAGCAGTTGGCAGGAAAAAAGACAGAAGCATAAGGGGAGAGCCAGCTGTGTAACAGCCCCGACAAACAAATTTTTCTTCTGCAGCACCTGTGGAAGAGCCTGTCACTCTAGAATTGGCCTTTATAGCCACTCCAGGCGCTGCTCCGCACACCACTGACCACCTCCAGGCGCTTACCCATTGTCTCTCGAGATAAGGAGGCCAAAGAAGAAGACACGAAGCTTGCCTAAATGCTGACTACAGATTGAAGCGAGCGGTGCTCTGGAATTCTCTACCTTTAGTTGGGAATAATTATAGTCAGCTTTCAACCTTTCTCACTTGTATCTTTCTAGGTCATTGGATTTTGGCCTGCTCTACTAGCTTGCAATGATTTTCATTACTTCCATTTGTGTTGCAATTCTAGCAGACAGTTAAATGACTTCAGGTTCAATGTAATAAGAACATACTTACTTTGCCATAAATGGATTCCTACATAGATAAGGAGGGTGAAAGATGGAGCCATTGCAGGTAGGAAATGGGAGCTATTGGTCAAACCTGTGAGAGCAGAGTAGCAGGAAATTGGGGTGCAAGCTGTTTCTGTTGGTTTTTCATCTCTGTTTTTCTGAGGTGGTGAGTGCTGGGCAATTCCTTCATCCACCCACTACCCCTCCTGACATTACTTTTTTTGGAGGGGGTGTGGTTAGTATGACAGACAGGACTCCACGCACCTCTGTAAATCCCACCTGTTCTCCCAGTAGGAACCAGGCTATTTCAATGAGCAGTGACTCTATTGGCCTTCTGTGCCCCCTAGTCTACCCATGGCATGAGCATTGACTCCACCCCTTTGCAACATTGGCCTTATAAGGGTGGGTGGAGGCTCCACCCCTTACAAGGCCAACATGACACTCCTAGTGCTGGTGGGGACCCGAGTCCTACCCTATTTCCAAGCTGTTCTTCTGGCCTCCCACTGGAACTATAGGCCCACAATAAATCCTAATAAAGTCAAACATCTTCAATATGAGAAACCTGCAAAGAAAAAGGCAGCGCCTGGGAGAGGTACATCTATGTTAAACTATACTCCAAGACTAATGCAAATGGCAGAACCTCCAGGTGATCTAATGAAATGGGCATAATGGTCTTGTGGTTATGCTCATGGGATGGCAATTCATTTGCTTTGAGTTCAAATTGCGCCCAGGCAAATTGGAAAGCTGAAATCAATAAATCTTGCGGGCTAGCAGTAAAACAAAATGACCAATGAAATCTGCTGGATTGTTGTTAAAAACCCAACTGGTACACTAATGAGTCTCCAAGATGGCAAACCTATAGGATATACTGCACCACGTGCTCACCAAAGTACAAAGAAATTATATACAAGGAGTGAGGTTAGTTACTGTCAGTGTTGGCTGGGTTGTAGCACTCTTGCTGCTAGTATCAGTAGGTTCAAATCTCACTCCAGGCGCATAAACCCATAAAACTAGTCTGACACTACAGTGCAGTACTGAGGAGTGCTGAACCACCTATCCTTTGTGGAAAAGTTTGTGCGGAAAACCACCTTTGACCACCAATCCATCAGGCAGTGGTCTGCACAGAATGTCCTCAAGGCCCTACGGGAAAAGGAGATGGTGGATCCTGTCGGATGGTTCCCCGAGCTGACCGCCAAAGTCATTTGGCAGAATGCCTCATCACCAGAACTTTCAAACAAGCACCAAGATGTAGCTTGGCTGGTGGTGAGAATGGCCCTCCCTGTCAGATCCTTTCTGCACGCCTGGAGTCTCACCGCCTCCACATGCTGCCCTCGAGGTGGCTGTGGTGGGGAAGAGACGGTTGCCCACCTCCTTCTGGAATGTTTCTTTGCAAAGCAGGTGTGAAAAGAGATGCAGTGGTTTTTATTGAGGTTCATCCCAAGCAGCTCTGTAACACAGGTGTCTGTGCTCTACGGGCTGTTCCCAGGGACGCACACTGAGATAAACATCAACTGCAGCTGGAGGACCATCAATTCGGTGAAAGACGCCCTTTGGTCTGCCCAAACCTTGCTGGTCTTCCAGCGCAAAGAGTTGTCCACGACCGATTGTTGCAGACTGGCACATTCCAAGGTCCAGGACTACGTGCTGAGGGACGCACTAAAGCTTGGGGAAACCACTGCAAAAGCTCAATGGGGAACGATCACTGTGTAAGGTCCTTCCGTCATAGTGAACCGAGGGGCTGGACCCATGGGAAACCCCTCGGGCTGTATACACCAAATATGGTTTAGCTGTAAAATGTACATTGTATGTAAAATGGAATGGAAGGGTTGTGAGGCAACTCACTCCTGTATTGAAGAAAACTTTCTGGAATGTCAACTTGGTGCTGTTCTGAACTGTTTGTAATTTTTTTCTTTACAGATTTTATGATTAAAGTATATTTTTGGGAGAAAAAAAAGTTGAAGTATTGTCTTTGGTATGAGATGTCAAACTGAAGTCCAATCTGTCCTTTTACGATATAAAAGATCCTACAGCACAATTCAAAGAGTGGAAAAGTTGACTTGGTGTCCCAGCCAATATCCCTCAACTGATACCATAAGAAAAACTGATCCTTTATGTAATTGCTGTTGGTGGGACCTTGCTGTTCATGAATTGTCGCATTTCCCTACGTTACAACAGTAGCTATAGTTCAAATGCACTCCGTTGGCTGGAAAGCACTTTGGGTTTTTCTGTGGCTGGGAAAGGCACTATATAAATAGAAGGCTTTCTTTTACATAAAAAAAATCTTTAAAAACACATACCTATAAGATACTGATTCTCTCTTAATCTAGAGAGAGCAGCTTCTGTAACTAAATGGATTGCAAATATTCAGAGCATGATGATATAGCTGAGATAAGGCAACCAGAACATGTAGGGATCCAATGATTTTCATGCTGAGTTCTGACAAAAGACATACAGGTGGCCTTATAACCTCACTCAGTTTCTGTAGGAGTGTTTAATATACAGCTGTGAGGGAAAGATTCTCTGACAAATCTCTCATTATTTCACCAAATATTTTACGTCTGTTTGTTTTCAGCACCCATAGTTACTGAGCAGATGCTAGCAACCAGCTCTAAGTTCTGGGAGTATGGGTGATGATGCTGTTGCAGACGATGGTGTCAGAAGGAATCAGCAGCAACACTTTGGTAACTTTTTATCTCAAAGCCCTCAAACGAATAATTTCTATTTTCTCCCTTTATCCAGAGATTTGTAAATGGTGTCCCATTAAATGTTGAGAAAAGAATTCTTAATCTAAAATGTTAGTGGGTGGAGTGAATTATTTGTACATTATAGATGGTTTTTTAACATCGCTGTCAAATAAATATTTTGAATTTAAATACTTTTAAGACAATTGTAAGTAAATATTTTTATGTTAGGTATTTTTAACCATTAGCAGTCTTGTTATAAAAGGCTGTGACTCTTTTTTAGAAGACAGAAGGTTGACGAGTGACCTGAAAGAGGTCTTTAAAATTAGGATTTGAGAGTTTTAGCTTGTGTGGAAGTCCTAAACTACGGGTCATACATATAAGAGAGTCACTAATAAATCCAGTATGGAATTCAGGAGAAACTTCTTTACCCAGAGAGTGGTTAGAATATTGAACTTAATACCACATTGTGCAGTTTTTTAAAAACACAATCACTGGATGTGGGTGTCGTTGGCAAGGCCAACATTTATTGCCCATCCCTAATTGCTCCTGAGAAGGTGATAGTGAGATACTTTCTCGAATCGCTGCAGTCTGTGTGGTGAAGGCACTCTACAGTGCTGTTAGAGAGGGAGTTCCAGGATTTTGACCCACCGATGATGAACGAAGAGCGATATATTTCCAAGTCAGGATGGTGTGAGTAGAGGGGAACTTGGAGATGGTGGTTTTCCCATGCAACTCATATTCCTCACCTGGATGAGGAGTGCTTGCTGGGGGACTTCAGGGACACTGTGATCGTGATTGTATTCAAGAAGGGAGACAAGACCAATTGCAGCAACTACTGAGGAATCTCCCTGCTGTCTGCCACAGGAAAGATCATTGCAAGGATCCTCCTCAATCACCTCCTCCTAGTGGCTGAAGAGCTCCTTCCAGAGTAGCAGTGCGGCTTTTGCTCATCAAGACACACCACAGACATGATCTTTACTGTGTGGCAAATCCAAGGAAAATTCAGGGAACAATGCCAACCACCGTACATGGCCTTTTTTAACCTCACAAAAGCCTTTGACTCTGTCCACCGCGAAAGCTTATGGCACATTCTGCTCAAATTTGGCTGCCCTCAGAGGTTCGTCACCATCCTCTATCTAGTCCACGATGACATGCAAGCTGTGATCTTCACCAATGTAACCATCACAGACCCTATCTCGGTCAAGACTGGGGTCAAGCAAGGTTGTGTTATCACACTGACCCTCCTCCATTTTCCTTGCTTAAACCAAAATCACTCCAATCTCAGTCGTCGAGCTTCAGGATGCAGGCGACACTTGCCATGCGCACTCACTCTGAAACTGAGCTCCAGATCATTGTTGACTCCTTCTCTGAAGCATTTGAGGAAATGGGTCTTTCACTAAACATTTGGAAAACAAAGGCTCTCTTCCTAGCAGCTCCCACAGTGCAACACCTCACCCTGCCAGTCAAGATCAATGGCAAGAGCCTGGAAAAGGTGGACCATTTTCCATATCTTGGGAGCCTCCTCTTGGCGAAGGCAGACATAGGTTCGTCAGCTCCTCCAATGTGCCAGCTCAGCCTTCAGCCGGCTGAGGAAGAGAGGATTAGGATCTCAAACCTGACACTAAGATCATGGTTTACTGGGCAGCAGTGATCCCTGTGCTCCTACATGCTTCGGAGAGTTGGACAACCTACAGCAGACACCTCAAAGCACTGAAGATGTAGCACCAGAGGTGTCTCCGCAAGATCCTCCAAATCTAGTGGCAAGAAAGGCAGTCCAACAGTGGCGTCCTCTCACAAGCCAATCTGCCCAGCATTGGGGCGTTAATCACCCAAAACCAGCTCCGCTGGGTGAGACATGTCATTTGCATGCCTGACACCAGACTCCCGAAGCAGCCGTTCTATTCAGAAATAGTTTGCAGCAGCAGACTCTCAGCGGGACAGTGGAAACACTTCAGAGGTGTCCTCAAAGCATTCCTGAAGAGATCAAACATCCCCGTTGACTTGTGGGAGCTCCTGGCTCGTGACCATCCCTGATGGAGAAAGCTCATTTGGGAAGGTATCGTACACCTCGAGGGCCTTTTTTCCAAAAATATACTTTATTGATAAAACTCTGTAAAAAAAATACATTACAAAACAGTTCAAAACAGCACCAAGTTGCCATTCCGAAAAGTGCAAATGAAATCAGTTTTCTTCAATACAGAAGTGAGTTGCCTCACAACCCTTCCATTCCATTTTACATGCCATGTACATTTTACAGCAAACCCATATTAGGTGTATACAGCCTGAGGGGTTTCCCATGGGTCCAACCCCTCAGTTCACTATGGTGGGAGGACATTACACAGTGGTCTTTCCCCATTGAGCCTTTGCCGTGGCTGCCCCAAACTTTAGTGCGTCCCTCAGCACGTAGTCTTGGACCTTGGAATATGCCAGTCTGCAACACTCGGTTGTGGACAACTCTTTGCGCTGGAAGACCAGCAAGGTTTGGGCAGACCAAACAATGTCTTTCAGCGAATTGATGGTCCTCCAGCAGCAGTTGATGTTTATCTCAGTGTGCATCCCTGGGAACAGCCCGTAGAGCACAGACTCCCGTGTTACAGAGCTGCTTTGGATGAACCTCGATAAAAACCACTGCATCTCTTTCCACATCTGCTTTGCAAAGACACATTCCAGAAGGAGGTGGGCAACTGTGTCTTCCCCACTGCAGCCACCTCGAGGGCAGCGTGCGGAGGGGGTGAGACTCCAGGTGTGCAGGAAGGATCTGACAGGGAGGGCCCTTCTCACCACCAGCCAAGCTACATCTTTGTGCTTGTTTGAAAGTTCTGGTGATGAGGCATTCTGCCAAATGACTTTGGCAGTCTGTTCAGGGAACCATCTGACAGGATCCACCACCTCCTTTTCCCGTAGGGCCTTGAGGACATTCTGTGCGGACCACTGCCTGATGGATTGGTGGTCAAAGGTGTTTTCCCGCAGAAACTTTCACACGAAGGATAGGTGGTACGGCACGGTCCAACTGGATGGAGCGTTCCGCGGCAATGTGACCAGACCCATCCTTCGCAACACCGGGGACAGATAGAACCTCAGCACGTAGTGATACTTGGAGTTTGCCGACTGGGGCTCTACGCACAGCTTGAGGCAGCCACACACGAAGGTGGTCATCAGGATGAGGGCCACGTTGGGTACATTTTTCCCGCCGTTCTCCAGAGATTTGTACATTGTGTCCCAACGGACCCGGTCCATTTTAGATCTCCAGATAAAGCAGAAAATGGCTCAGGTGACCGCCACGACGCAGGAGTGGGGTATGGGCCAGACCTGCGCCACATAAAACAACAACATGAGCGCCTCGCACCTGATGACCAGGTTCTTACCCACAATGGAGAGAGATCACTGCCCCCACATACTCAATTTATGGTGTACCCTGGCTACTTGCTCCTTCCAGGTTTTGGCGTACGCCCCAGCCCTTCCGAACCATATCCCCAGCACCTTCAGGTAATCTGACCTGACGGTGAAGGGGATAAAGGATCGGTTGGCCCAGTTGCCAACGAACATGTCCTCTCTCTTGCCGTGGTTGACTTTGGCTCCCGAGGCCAGTTCGAACTGGTCGCAGATGCTCATCAGTCTGCGAACGGACAGCGGATCCGAGCAGAAGACGGCGACGTCATCCATGTACAGGGAGGTTTTGACCTGAGTGCCTCCGCTGCCTGGGATTGTCACCCCTCTTATGCTCGCATCCTTCCTAATAGACTCAGCAAAGGGTTCAATACAGCAAACAAACAAGACCGGGGAGAGAGGACAGCCCTGTCTGACTCCAGATTGGATCGGGAAACTTTCCGATTCCCACCCATTGATTGAGACTGCGCTACTGATGTTTGTGTAGAGCAGTTGGATCCAATTGCAGATTCCCTCCCCAAACCCCATTTTGGAGAGCACGTCCATCATGTAGGTGTGCAATATCCTGTCAAAAGCCTTCTCCTGGTCCAAGCTGATGAGGCAGGTGTCCACCCTCCTGTCCTGTACATAGGCGATCGTATCCCTGAGTAGCGCGAGACTGTCAAGAGATCTTCCTGCCGGGTACAGTGCAGGTCTGGCAGGTGAATCACCAACTCCAGAGCAGACTTGACCCGACTGGCGATTACTTTGGACAGAATCATGTAGTCAACGTTAAACAGTGAGATGGGCTGCCAATTTCTGATTTCCGCCCTCTCCCCCTTCCGCTTGTAGATGAGGGTGATGATGCCTTTCCTAATGGATTCTGACATGCTGCCGGCCAGAAGCATACTCTCGTATACATCTTGCAGGTCTAGGCCGAACCAGTCCCATAGAGCCGAATACAACTCAACCGGTAAGCCGTCGCTTCTGGGAGTTTTACTCGTCTCAAAGGACCTGACGGCCTTTGTCAGCTCATCCAGAGTTAGCGGTTTGTCCAGTCTCACCCTCATTCTGTCATCTAACACCTCCTTGATAGATGACAGGAGGGACTATGAAGCTGTGCTGTCCGTGGGCTTCGCGTCATACAGCCCAGCATAAAAGGATTTGCTGATCCTTAGTATGTCGGACTGCAAGGTCGTTACTGAGCCATCCTCTTCCTTCAGGCTGCTGATAACAGAGCTCTCTCTGTGTACCTTTTGGAAGAAGTAACACAAGCACGTCTCATCCTGCTCAACGGAGCGGACTCTGGACCGGAAGATGATCTTGGAGGCCTCCGTGGCAAAGAGCGAAACCTGCTGGCTCTTCACCTCTTGGAGATCCTCCTTGACCTTGACCCCCATCGACTGCAGCCGGAGCAGATTTTTCATACTTTTCTGGAGTTGGGACATTTCCCTCTGTCTCTCTCTCACCCTCTGAACACCTTTGAAGATAAAGAACCTCTTGATGTTTTCCTTGATCGCCTCCCACCAGTGAACTGGAGACTCAAAGAGGGGTTTCACTGTTCTCCAACCTTTGTAATCCCTTTTGAGTTCCTCAACGTTCTCTGGGGTTAGCAGTGTAGTATTGAGCTTCCATGTCCCCCTGCCAACCCGCTGGTCGTCCTGTAAGTGACAGTCGGCCAGTAAGAGGCAGTGGTCAGAGAAGAACACCGGCTTGACGTTGGTGGATCCGACCGTGACAGCACAGGACACAAACAGGAAGTCAATCCTGGAATGGGCAGACCCGTCCGATCTTGACCAAGTGTATCTACACTGCGCTCCATCTGCAGGTTTGCTGAAGATGTCGTGCAGCTTGGCATCTTTTACTGTTTTCATTAGGAATCTGGACATAGCGTCCAGTTTGCTGTCGTCATTGCTGGATCGTCCAGCTGCATCGATGATGCAGATGAAGTCACTCCCTAGGATAATGGGCCTGGACTTCGCCAGCAGCAGTGGGAACTGCTGGAAGACAGTCAGCCACTCGCTGCATTGAACCGGGGCGTACACATTGATCAACCGGAGCGGAGCGTTGTTGTACATTACGTCTGCTACGAGGAGGCAACCGCCCACCACCTCCTTAACTTCGGAGATGATGAGGTTGCCTCCCCACAGCAGAATACCCAGGCCGGAGGAACGGCAGTCATTACCCCTGACCAGATCGATGGCCTGTGGGACCACCATCGCAACCACTGCCTGTAGGTGCTGAGGTGTGGTATTCCACACTCCTGCAGAAACAGCAGGTCAGCTTTGACTTTGGCGAGGTAGTCCAAGGTTGAAACACATTGTGTAGTAGATTTACTGCTATGCACATTAATTGAAGCAATCTTTTTACCCATTTTTAAGTTAGTTGTTGCTTCCCACACCAGGTGTCCTTGCTAGTCCCAGTCCTTGGGTATGTCCCTACATACCCATATTGTTCTTAAGCTGTTTCACGTTCATTGGGCTCAGAAACCCCTCCTAGTTTCTCATGGGGGATTTGTCCCGCTGGGGTGACATCGGGCGGGGTGGGGGGGGTTCTTGTAGGCAGCAAGGCTTGGCTGTCCTCTGCTGTTGGTGTCTTTCCCCTCCGTTCCTCCTCGAAGACATCACTGCTTCTGGCTTCCCGGAGCTGGAGTGCGCCCGACGCTTCTTTGCTGTCGGTGTCCCAGAGCTGGGATGCGCTGGTAATGTCGCTAGGTTCGGCGCTTTGGGTTTGGCACTCTGGGCCCAAGACAGCTTCCAGTGCCCTGGAGCGGGCGGGCTTTATCTTCCAGCTCCTTTGAGTTCTGTCGCTTCTTTTGCAGGTGCCGTCGTTCTGGCCCTTCCTCGTCCAATGAGGAGGAGCTGCTGTCGTCTGTCTCAGACGATAGCCTCCTCTTGCCACTGGTTTGGGTGGTGACCTGTTCCTTTTTGGGAGGTTTTTTCTTTGTGGTTTTCCATTGTACCACTTTCCACTGACCAGTTTGTCCATCTGCTGCCTCCTCCTCCATTGATTCTGTCTGTAGAGGAGGGGTTTCCGGGCACAGGGTAGGTGTACACCTCAAGGGACATTGTCAGACACATGGGGAGTTGAGGTCGAGGTGTCAGAGGGAGTACACAAACCTCCAAACTACTCATCTACATGACCGTTCAAGCACCATCTGCCCCCAACATGGCAAAGTCTGCAGATCACGCATTGGACGTATCCATCTCAGAACCCATTGACCCGGAGTGGAAGAAGGTCATCCTCGATCCCGAGGGACTGTCTAAGAAGAGGCTGTCCTTGTTGAGGTGATTAGTATAGGCGCCTTTAAAGGAAAGCTAGATAAATAAATGAGGAAAAAAGAAATAGAACGATAGTCTGATAGGATGAGATGAAGTAGGGCAGGAGGAAGCTCGTGTGGAGCATAAACCCCAGTTGTGCTGTAAAATTCTGAGTAAAGAACCATTTTCCTCTTTTGGCACATGAAGGAACTTTGATGCTGTTTGTAGACTTGAATATGAATCAACACTCAAAGGAGTTGCATTTGGTATACTCAGACAATCCGCGTAGTGTTTCCAACCTTTTGGGATTGAGCTGGAGTCTCCAGGGATTAAAAATTAATCTCCTGTGAGAAACCCAGGAGAAAAATCATTTAAAAAAATTATATGTTTTTCTCATTTCCTTTGTTTATTAGTTAGAAAACTGGGAAATACAAGATGGGCCAGGAGGTGCGAGGTCATGTAATGAACTTCCAGAGGTATGTCCAACTAGAGTTGGCAGCCCCCAATTGGCGCCATGTTTATTCTGAGCTGCTAAAACATTTCTCAGGTGGAAATAAGTGAAGAATAGTCTGGAGACCCATTACATAAGGTGTGTTCCCCTGCTGCAGTGCCCAGGAACGTTCTGGGTCTTCCCCAGTCCATGTAAGTGGTGCGGTGCCTGTGGGAGACCCAGGCTCGATGTTGGCATTTCACTGAGGTGTGAGGGGACCTGCCTGGCCTCATACTAACGCCCATTGAGTATTGCCTGTAGAGACCTGCCACGCGTCTTTCCCATGGATCCTACCGATCAGGACGTTGGCAGGTTGCTGAAGCAGACCAAAAAAATAAAGGGTATGGAAGGAAATTACTCAGGAGCTCCTCAGCAGTGGTGAGCAGGCCCCGGACACTGGTGCTCTGATACTCTCTGTGGCTCTGTTTCTTGGGGGAAGAAAGACAGGAAAAATGCCCCCTCCTAGTGAACACCCATAAAGGAAAGTCTACCCTGGGATACGTCAGCAGACAATTTGAGAAAGTAGATTGGTGAGATTCTGGTTTTACATTCTACACACAATAGCCTGGCAGTTGTTGTTTGTGCCCTATGAGGGGTCAACCGAGGGGTAATTCTGGGAGTAAATTCTATCACTACCCTCTCAGCAGGAAGCCCAGGGTCGATGTTGACTGAACAAAATCACTGGAGAATAAGATATTGGAGAGGGAGAAAAGCTAATTACAAGGCACTGGACACCCTACAGCAAGGGGTTAGTGTGCCTCGTTGGGTAGACCTGTTGCATTTTGTAGTGGCAGATTAGCATAGTATTTACAGCACCGAAAGAGGTCATTTGGTCCAACAGGTCGATGCCAGTGTTTATACTCCACATGAGCCTCCTCCCACCTTACTTCACCTGACCTTATCCACATATTCTTCTATTCCTTTCTCCCTCATGAGTTTATCTAGCTTCCCCTTAAATGCACCTATGTTATTTACCTCAACCACTCCTTGTGGTAGCGAGTTCCGCATTAATGACAATCTTGTATTTATGATCATTAGTTTTGGACCCCCTTACAAATGGAAACATTGGGTATGCCTACCCTATTGAACCCCTTCAGAATTAGATCACCACAAAGCCTTCTCTTTTCTATGGAAAAATGGCCAGTCTGTTTAATCAGTTCTGATAGTTATAACCTCTCTGTTTAAGTATTACAGTTGAAAATCTTTTTGTACCTTCTCTAGTGCCTCTCTATCCTACAGAAAAGACAATGGGTTAGAGTTTTACAGGACAGCACTTCATTTCCACCTCCAGCAGTAAGCTCTGCACCAGTGCCACAGAACCTGCTGTGCATTTTGTGCCTTTTCTGTTTTTTGATTTGTTTTAGACCTCCAGCAGTTACAGTAGTAAGCCTGTGCCCCATTACACAGTTTAATAGAATATCCTTTTCTGTTTTCATTACACCTTGCGGAATGCCATTGATAGATTAGGCAAAAAAAAAAGAAAGCCTCATTTGTGCAACAAAAGAAAACAAATGGAGAATTGGCAGGAGTTGCAGTCCACTAGTTGAAAATAGCAGGCTTCATCCTCCAAAATGATGCAAAATTTATCCAATAAATGCCAAAGATCAATGTTTTTCATGCACCTTTGTGTCCACCCTCTCTGCCCCTCTCATAGAATAAATCTTGATCTTTTAGTGCTCATATTCCCCTTCAAAAAAAAAATCAAAATATCCCACAGATGTCTCTTGGCTTTGAAATTAGTTTAGAATCATCGCTGATTTGTTAACTCACTGATTGTTCTTTTTCTCTTGTTTCTTTTCTCCTGCTCCTCAGGCTGATCACCATGGTCTTTCTCTGGCCAACAAACCAATTGTATGACAGGATCCATCACCTTTGTTTGTGCTGATACTTTAAAATTTCCAGATCATTAAGCTCAACAGTACCAGAACTGACCTGGACTAAAGTAACTCATTCGTCAGTCTGACTAGGCAGCTGTACATGTTCCTCATTAGTGAGTCCAAGTTTTGGTTTGGTTTGGTGGGTAGCACTCTCACCTCAGAGTCTAAAGGTTGTGGCTTCAACTCCCAATCCAGAGACTCAAGCACATAATCCAGGATGACACTCCAGTACAGTACTGAGGGGGTGTGGAACTGTCAGAGG
Organism: Heterodontus francisci; assembly: GCF_036365525.1. Taxonomy (NCBI): domain Eukaryota; kingdom Metazoa; phylum Chordata; class Chondrichthyes; order Heterodontiformes; family Heterodontidae; genus Heterodontus; species Heterodontus francisci. The sequence continues at coordinate 19,155,388 of NC_090383.1, read as the reverse complement.
TGCTGTCTTTTGAATGATATGTTAAACTAGCATCCTGTTCAGGTGTCTATAACAGATCCCATTGCACACTATGAGAAGAAGAGCAAATGAGTTATCCTGGTCAACATTAATCCTTCAACCAACATCACAAAATCAGATGAACTGGTCATTTCCTGTTTGTGGGATCTTGCTGTGTGTAATTTTGGCTGCCACATTTTCCAAAACAATAATAGTGATTATATTTCAAAAATAACTCATTGGCTGTTAAGCGCCTGGGGATATTGAAAGGATTAATGTAAATATCAGTTCTTTTCTCTGCCTTAACAAACAAAATCTCGGCTTCTTCCTGACTTCTCTCTAATTTATGGAAGGGTAGGACTGCTGAGAGCAGCACTATACACTGATCAATAAGCCACTGATTCTGTCTCCATTCCGCCACTTTTTATTCCCACCCACTTTTCAGGAATTTCAGCCTCTGCGTTTCTATCCAAAGGTTGAGTCCCATTCACCCATCACCTCTGTGCTCACTGATATACATTGGCTCCTAGTCCAACAAAGGCTTAATTTTAAAAGTCTCATCCTTGTGCTCAAATCCCTCCATGGCCTTGCCTCTCCATATCTCTGTAATCTCCTCCAGCTCTACAATCCTCCAAGATCACTGTGTTCCTCCAGTTCTGGCCTCTTGCACAGCCCTGATTTGCTCCACCACAAGTGGCTTTTCCTAGGCTTTAAGCTCTGGAATTCCCTTCCTAAACCTCTCTGCCTCTCTCTCCTCCTCCAAGGCACTCCTAAAAACCCATCTCTTTTTGCAAGCTTTGGCTCACCTGTCCAAATATCCCTTTATGTGCTGTCACATTTCGTCTGAGAACGCTCCTGTGAAGCACCTTGAGATAATTTATTACGTCAAAGGCCCTATATCAATGCAAGTTGTTGGTGTTAACGTGGCATCATTGTTTCTCGTTGACAGGCAGTACTCACATGAGGGTCAAATTTACAAAGCCTAGTCCTTTGATGGAGTGTCTTGCTAACCTCCCCCTTCCGTCCCCTGCCCAGTTGGCTGCTTGGGTGCTGTCCTTCATTTCTCATTTAATAATATCAGTGGACGGAAAACCGCACTCAACTTCCTGCCAAGCTTGTCCCACGGATGAGAGCGGTTTTGTCATAAAGCTTTCTATGGATTTTTGTCCCTCAACCCCAGCACCATCTCCCCACGTCTCTATCTCGGCATGGCAGCCTGTGTAATAAATCTGCCTGATGGAATGGATGGGAAACAGCCCTGTTTCAACACAAGTGTTTTAAAGTCTAGCAGCAGAGTAAGATCCATCTTAAATGAAGCGTAGCAAAGGTGGGCTTTTCATTGCTAAACTCTGCGCTGGTGTGACACCAGCTGGTTGTCGATGTGGCTGGGGGTTTTAAAGATAAGTGAGGGCACTCCTCTTTTTAGCTGATTTTTTTTGTTGTTGATTTATTGACGCTATTATATTACTAATAAATCATCCTTTGAAAGTCTAGCCACTTTAAAACCTGACCAGACGTTACACATGAAAGAAAACAATTCACAGCAACAGTGCACTGCAGCAGAGAAAGACTCAGGTACATAGGACTGAGAAAGGGGACGAGCTCAGGGCAGGCTTTGAAAACTGTTTGACACTTTATTAACGCACTGTCCCAGATTGTTCCAATTTGTCACGGGCGTACACAGAAAAGAGCATTGTTTTGGTGCGGCTTCTAATTGTTTCAAGATCTCGGACCAAGGCTCAAAGCTTAGAGGAGGTGCTCAGAATGTGTGGGGTTACCTGCCCAAGGAGGCAGACAGGGTGGAGAAATTTAAGGGAGAATAGGATAGGTGTGCGAGTGAGCGGGCGATTGAGCGGGATTTGTTTTTGAGACTATCACACCTTTCCTGGTGACGGACTTTCTGGTGAACAGCTTTGCAGGTGAAAGGAACAAAAAAAAACTCCAGGAATTTTCTCTCTCCTTTCTGCTGTAGTTACGGAAGCACAGGCTGAGAAAGGCACGCGTGTAAAAGAGGCTTTAATGTTTTGTGAAACATTGATTCAGTGTCACTTTAACAGTGTGTTATGCCTGTGGTGAAACGTAAAACTGGTGCCAGTGTAAAACAGCCCTTTTCTGGCTAGCTGCCAACACCTTTGTAATGCTTATTAGTTCAGATGAGAAGGACTTGGTCTGAAGTTTGATTCTGTTCCTCTCCCTGCACTCTCTCACTCGTATCCTCCTCCTCTTCACGCAGAGGAGCAGAGCAGTCGGAGTGCTTGTGAAGCACTGTCATCAGTAGTGAGCGCTGTAGTACTCATCCTCCCCTGACTGTGCGGTTTTCTTTCTCTCTAGGTTAGTCAACTGATATGAAGTGCGATCCTACAGGCGACAGTGTCAGACTGTGACACTGAGAGCTGCGTTGGCTTTTGTTTTTTTTCCCCTCTCTGGATGCTGGTCATGGCAATTCCACTCCATCACAAATCACCTGCAATTGCTTTGCTGCAGAAGATTCAGGCTAGCGATTTGGACACTTTTGGCAGGCAAACTCTACAGTTACCTATAAGTGGCGATGGACCTCTAAATGAAATCTATGTGGAAAAAAATCGAGCAGGAACAATGAATTACCCAGAAGGTGGTTATGAGTTTGCTGCTGCAGCTACCTTGTACAACCCGGCCAGTCTCGGCTATGCAGCCTCCACTGACTCACATGGCTCCAGCAACATTGGAGGTCTTCACTCCCTCAACAGCATGTCTCCGAGCCCACTGGTCTTTTTACAGACCGCGCCCCAGCTCTCTTCCTTCGTTGCCCATGGACAACAGGTCCCATACTATGTGGAAAATGAACAGAGCAGCTGCAGCAGTTTTGGGCTGCGGGAGGCCCCCCCTTCCACCTTTTACAGGTAAGGAACCCACTTTTTTTCTGTCTTTACAGCCTATTGCTGCAGCATGGGGGTTGGGGGGGGGTGGGTGGTGTAGGGCAAATGGCTTTCAGCCGATCCCCTTGAACATTGCATCGTTACCTCATGTGTGCCCAGGAGTGATCCTGCAAAAGCACGCTTGAGCATGACACTTTCCATTTCCTGTGCAACGTGTGATGTTTGATGAGGTTCCTCTCACTTCATTTACTGCTTGCTATGTTTAGTTTGGGCTGCGCAGTTTCCCCCGCACTGAGAGAATTTGGCTTACGGGTTGGTTCAGTTTTGGGTGTGCCCCGGATTTTACTGTATAGACATCTGAAGTTATTTGCAGCGTAGCTACAGTTTCTGAAATTTGGGTCTGACCTTAATTGCACATAAGTTGCATTACAGTCGGAAATGCGTTAACACAATTAGAACCTCAGTAGTTTAACTTTTGGTTGGAGTTTCTAGGTGATATTAACAAGACTGGCTGTGCAGTCACTCTGCTGGAGGAAGCAGAAACTTCAATCAGCTTTGTGCTTATCAGGTTCGTTGACAAAATAGACCTACTATCTTTAGCCCTTATGGGAGCAGAAGAGAATACCTTAGGGATAGTTTCCACTGTTTTGTATTCCTTGCACTTCTCTTGCTCTGAGGCTACTGAGCACATAGTGAGTGCAACTGTATAGTTTAGTCTTCCCCACTAATGTTGAAATTTGATGCCATTAGCACCTTAAATTGACCCAAGTTAAAATCGAGCCTAGCTGAGAAACCTCAGAACCGAATAAAATTCCCCACAGCTCCAAATGTAGAGATACACAGTGGGCACATTCCGTGGTGTTGGGGCGTTGCATTGAGAGATAAACCCTGGGAAGAAAATCCTTTCATTCTCTGGCATTCTCTGATGTGTTGGTGTAAAATCGATGCAAATTCACTCTGCGGCATTAGGCAATAATATCACTGATAATTTGATCTGTCCTGAATATAACTTTCTTAACAGTGCTCAGGGGTTTAAAGCACTGCAGGGTTTCTAAGCCCTGTGCGCTGGTCAAGGAACCGCAATGAAGAAATGTACACTCGACTGCTAGGAGTAGGGAAGGATTCAAACCCACTGGCCTCTACATAAAAGGTAGCAGGAGGTGATTTGTAGCCCAAGTATATTAGATACAGGTTTTTCTATTATTGCTATTTCTCTTAACATGTTGAGGCAAGCTTCCTCTTGCACTCACTCGGACTGCTGTTGTCACTCTTCTCGATTGTGCAATCAATAGTTTGGATACCAATCCTGTGAAAAACACAATGTCAAACGTGTTATTTTTTCTTGACAAAATAAACTCTGCAGCATGAGGGATTTTGATAAAGTAGAAAGGGAGAAACTGTTTCCACTGGCAGGAGGATCAGTAATCAGGGGACACAGCTTGAATATAACTAGCAAAAGAACCAGAGGGGAGATGAGGATAAATTTTTATTCCGCAGTTATGGCCTGGAATGCGCTGCCTGAACGGGTGGTGGAAGCAGATTCAACAGGGGCTGGCAAAAGGTAATCGGATAAATACTTGAAAAGGAAAATATTGCAGGGCTAAGGGGAAAGAGCAAGGGCGGGGTGGGTAATAACGCTTTCAAAGAGTCAGCACAGACACGATGCTCTGAATGGCCTCCTTCTGTGCTCTGAGTTTCGATGATTCATTCTGACTGGGCAGTTTCAGAAAGGGTTTGGCACTGTGAGATCACCTGTTTAGGATGGGAATAGTGACAGTTGCATTTCATTTCAGTCTCTTGTCTGTTTGTAGCTGCACTTCAGAATGTGGAGTGGTAATTCCCTGCTGAACCTGGGGAGGGAGAGAAGAAATATCCCTGGGAAGCACAAACGAAACCCTAACCAAGGACCATGTAGTAATAGCATGAGAAATATAGAAACGCAATGGATAAGGTTGAGTAAAGATTGGCCACGAGCATTCCAAGCACATTTTGGAGGGCCCGAAAAGTCCTGTAAGATCAATGGAAATGCTGCTGTAACTATATTTTATTTTTATTTATTCTCCCCCTTTTGCTACTCCCCTCACTATGAATGCCATCCCATTGTGCTTGAGCCTGTCATTAGGGAGCTCCCTCCTCCACTGCTGCCCCACACCAGCCCCTCCAGAGTGCGCTAGGTGAACCCCGTGGACCTCCCCTCATCGCATTTTCCTTCTGCTTTTGTGAAGAAACACATGGCCTGTGCTCTAGTGAGCATTAGAACATAAGAAATAGGAGCAGGAGTAGACCATAAGGCCTGTCGAGCCTGCTCCACCATTCAGTCCAATCATGGCTAATCTTTGGCTTCAATTCCACTTTCCCACCTGCTCCCCATATCCCTTGATTCCTTGAGAGACCAAAAATACGTCTATCTCATCATTGAATGTATTCTACAATGGAGCATCCCAATCCTCTGGGGTAGACAATCCCAAAGATTCACAATGCTTTGAGTGAAATAATTTCTCCTCATCTCTGTCCTAAATGATCAGCCCCTTATTCTGACACTGTGCCCCCATGTTCTAGATTCCTCAGCCAGGGGAAACAACCTCTCAGTGTCTACTCTGTCAAGCCAGGTCCCTTGCCCCTCCCTCTTGACTCAATTGCTTAATGAAGCTGTGCAGGAGTTCCCACACTCAATCCCCAGTCCATGCTGATCTCAGGCTAGGATGGAAGTATGGAAGGATACATTCAGCCACAGTTCCCTTGGGCTGTGGGTGGAGGAGTGGGGCATAGAAATCAGCCAGATCACCATCTCCCGATCACTATCCAGCAATCCCTGTTGGGAACAATTGTGTGTGTGGAGATGGGGTGGGAACAAGAGCAGACTTGGTGGTGATGCCCTTGGTGGGTCAATGGCCTGCTAACACTTGCCACCTTGGCCCACTCATGAAGAATGTGTTCTTGGCCGAGGTACTGGGTGGCACCTGACATATGCACATCTATTGAGCACATTTTCCAATGGCCACCTCCTGGTTGGGAGCCTGACCCACCGGGAGCGGGAGCCTGTACCAGGAAACAGGCTCAGACTAGAAAGAAGTTGACACCTTCAGAAAAGGAAAGCAAGGGGCAGCACAGTGGTAGTACCGCAGCCTCACAGCTCCAGCGACCCAGGTTCGGTTCTGGGTACTGCCTGTGCGGAGTTTGCAAGTTCTCCCTGTGACCGTGTGGGTTTCTGCCAGGTGCTCTGGTTTCCTCCCACAGCCAAAGACTTGCAGCTTGATAGGTAAATTGGCCATTATAAATTGCCCCTAGTTTAGGTAGGTGTTAGGAGAATATGGGATTAATGTAGGATTGGTATAAATGGGTGGTTGTTGGTTGGCACAGACTTGGTGGGCCAAAGGGCCTGTTTCAGTGCTGTATCTTTCTATGTTTCTAAATTGGCATAAAGACAAGGAGAAAAATAAAACCTTTCCTGAGAAAGCTCGGTAAAAATCAATAAACCTACTAGCACCCAATGTCTTTTTCAGTAAGATGCCAGGATTGACAAAGATAGAAATTGATTCAGCATATGGTTTGAGACTGGGGCCCAGAAAACACAATATTACAGTGTACTTTATAATGAGGAGTTTGAAGGCAACATTTTGCCTGAAAATTTAAAATTTAGCACACACACGGGACATTTTGACTATCAACTCTGTGCTGGTGCTTTTATCCACATGAGACACCCAGTCTAATCCTACACATCTGATCACTCCTCATACACTTTAACATTCCACCCAGTCTAATTGCTCTCCTGATCACTCCCCATATCCCTTAAAGTCCCACCCAGTCTAATCCCACTCCTAGCCCCACCCAGTGTAATCTCACTCCTGATCACTCCCCATGTTCTTTGAGAATGATTTAGTTAAGGCTGAAACTAAGGTCTTAAATCTGAACAAAGCAAACTTTGTAGGTATGAGGGTGGAGTTAGCTGTACGAGATTGGGAAACTACAGAGTCTGGAGAAATTATAATGGGGAATAAGGAAATGGCAGAGACATTAATCTAATAATTTGTATCTATCTTCATGGTATAAGCCACAAATAAACATTCCAGAAGTAGTGGAGAACCAAGGGTCTAGTGAAAATGAGGAACGTAAGGATATCAGTAAAGAAATAGTACTGGAGAAATTAATGGGACTAAAACCTGGCAATCCCCTGGGCCTGATGGTTTACACCTTAGGGTTTTATAAGAGATGGCTACAGTGATAGTGAATGCATTGGTTTTGATCTTCCAGAATTCCCTATATCCTAAAACGATCCCTATGGATTGAAAGGTAGCAAACGTAACATCACTATTCAAGAAAGGTGGGCAAGAGAAAACAGGGAACTATAGGCCAGTTAGCCTGACATTAGTAATAGGGAAAATGCTAGAATGTATGATTCAGGACATGATACTAGGGAACTTTGAAAATCATGATATGATTGGGCCGAGTCAACATGCGTCTATGAAAGGGAAATTGTATTTGACCACTCTGTTAGAATTTTTTGGGGTTGTAACTAGTAGGGTGAATAAGGGGGAAACCATTTGCACTTTCATAAAGCATTCAATTAGGTGCCCCACAAGTGGTTATTTCACAAAATTAGGGCTCATGGAATTGGGGTAATATGTTAGCATAGATTAAGGATTGGTTAATGGACAGAAAACAAAGTCGGAATAAACTGCTCATTTTCAGGTGGGCGGGTTATAACTAGTGGGGTGCCGCAAGGATCAGTGATAATGCCTCAGCTATTTGCAATCTATATTAATGACTTAGATGAAGAAACCAAATGAATTGTACTCAAGTTTGCTAATGGTACAAAATTAAATGGGAAAGTAAGCTGTGAGGGGGTAAGAGGTGACTGCAAAGGATTTAGACAGGTTAAGTGAGTGGGTAACCTCATGGCCCAACATATCCCTCAGTGTTCCATTACCATCAATCGGGGGACTAACCTTGGTTCAATGAGGAGTGCAGATGTGCATGCCAGGGGCAGCATCAGATGTACCTAAAAATGAGATGCCAACCGGTGAAGCTACAATACGGGACTACCTGCATACTAAATGGCAGAAGCAGTCTGCTAGAGACAGAGCTAAGTGATTCTACAAATAGCAGATCAAATCAAAGCTCTGCAGTCCTGCCACATCCAGTTGTGAATGGTGATGGGCAATGAAACTATTAACAGGAGGAGGAGATTACAAACCCTAACTGTTATCTCACTTTCTCCTTGACAGTAGGTGCTGGTGCAGTGTAGAATAGGTGTGCCAGTGTTTCCAGGGATGAAGGAGCAAAGTGGATAGGTGCTTGGGGTGGAACCTCAGCCCCCCTCTGGTGGTCTTCACCCCTGGTATCAACCTGCTTTTATTTTTGGGCTGCTGGAGCCTGCTCTTCTTTGCTGCTATCTTTTCATGCTTCCCATTCTACTTGCCTAACCCCTTTCAGCTCTTCTCTCACTCTCTCTATCTTGTAATTGTCTTTCATTCTTGTCAAAATGTCTCCATTTACCCCTGCACATCTCTCATCTGCCAGATAACCATCTCGACCCTAACATTTTGCAGCCCAGTCTATTTCTTTTCCTGTATTGGGTGTGACTTCAGTGTTTTCTGGCTTGGTTTTGGATTTCCACCATTTTCTTTTTGTTCAACAGCTCACTTACTGGATTATGCCAAACTGTGGCTTTGGTGGTGCTGGGGGAGGTTGGATGAGCAAGTTTATTGGTCATTTTGCCAACACAGGTTTGGAATTTTGTTGTCAGGATTTGAAATTTAGTCTGTGACTGACATTTGGCTTTCCAGCTTCTTCTGCACAGTCCAAGAAACATCTTTTTATGCTTGTTGACAAACATATTGTTGGCACAAACGAATTGCCAAAATACTAGGAGTAGGCATTATTATCTCCATGGAAATGGACGTTTGGGAGCAGGGTAGCCCTCTGGAACATAAATGAAGAGCTATGTAAGAAAAACGCCAATCGGGATCTTACTTTGCTGTATAAACCACGGCATGAGTTGGCTAATTTGGTGCATTTCTAATGCTTATGTCAGGACATAAAGGGGTTAAATTATCTTGATGCATAAACTTGGGCATTTCCTTGACTTTGGATGATTGGAGGCTGATCTGATCAAGTTGGTTAAATGATAAAATGATTTGATAGGGTAGATACAGAGTAATTATTTCCTCTAATGGGAGAATCCAGAACAGGGCACATAATTGTAAAATTAGAGCCAGCCCATTCAGGAGTGAACTCAGGGAAAACTTTTCAAACAAAAGATAGTGGAATTCTGGAACTGTCTCCCCCAAACGTTTGTGGAGACCAGGTCAATTGGAGTTTCCAAAACTGAGATAAATGGATTTTTGTTATATATATGTATCAAAGGATATGGAGCAAATGTGGGTAAATGGAGTTGTGATGCGAATCAGGCGTGATCTAATGGAATGGTGGGAACAGGCTCAAAAGACTAAATGGCTGCTCTCCTGTCCATTAAGTTCTTAACTACATTGGACCCAGTCTCTCCAAATGGTTCTGATTTGAAGGAAGACGGTGAAAGTGAATGGTCCTTTAATGTTGTTCTCTTTTCTTTTACTCCTTTCAATGCTGCAAGTTTATCACTAATATCCAATCGTCTTCATTCACACCATCCATTCCTGTTTGGGATGGGTATTGGTGATTGATGACTGGTACCATAAACCTCTTAGACCTCAGGTAAAGGGCGAGTGGGGTTTGAGTTTTGATCCATCACTTGCACCCAACCTGCATTTCCTTTACTATATCTTTAGGATTGAGTTTGCTTTTAGAGAGTTCAGGCTCTAAAGCCATTACCGAGACATAGGTAAATTGGCCATTAGCAATTGCCCCTAGTATAGGTAGGTGGTAGGGAAATATGGAACAGGTGGGGATGTGGTAGGAATATGGAATTAGTGTAGGATTAGTATAAATGGGTGGCTGATGGTCCGCACAGACTCGGAGGGCCGAAGGGCCTGTTTCAGTGCTGTATCTCTAAATAAATAAAGAAAGAAAGAGGATACAACACAGATTCGCTACAATACTACCTGGCATGAAGAAATACAAATACGAGGACTTGATAAACTGGGTCTCGCTTCCATAAAACAACCCAGATTACAGGACAACGTAACAATTTCTTTTTTAAATGATGAAAGGTTGGGACAGGGGAGATAGAAGTCGACTGTTTACAGTAGTTGAGGAGTCAAAACAAATGACCATAGATGCAAGATTAAATGTGAGAGATTTAGAACAGGGCAGGAGAAATTTCTTCACACACCGTTGTGAGGCTGTGGAATTCACAGTGTTAGTGGGTGAAGCAGGTTGAAGCCAACATTCAAGATTAGATTGGATATGTGGCTGAATGTTATAGGGGATGAAGAGATATGGGAACAGGGCAGGTAAGTGTGACGATTTGATGACATGGACTGATTGGGCTGAATGGCCTTTTCTGTGTTGTAACTTAGAAAGTGTTTTGATCAAGTAGATAGGGAGAATCCATTTCCACTAGCAGGCGGGTTGGTAATCAGAGGGCATAGATTTATGATAATTGGCAAAAGAACCAGGGGGTGAGAAAGGAGAACTTTTTCCATGTGGTGCATTGTGATGCACTACCTGAAAGGGTGGTGGAACCAGACTCAGTAGGAACTTTCAAAGGAGAATTAGATAAATATTTGAAAAGGAAAAATTTGCGGGGCTATGGGGAAAGAGCAGGGAATTGGGACTAATTGAATAGCTCTTTCAAACAACCAGCACAGGCACGATGGGCCAAATGGCCTTTTGTGGTGTTGTGAGAGTCAATGATAACTTCCACATATTTCTGTGTAGAAAATTTTTACCTGTCTTTTCATTGATTTAGGACGGTTTCATTGGCATCTCACAATGCCTTGCAGCCACGATTATAATGTTAGAATCTGCTATCTTAAGCAATCGGTATACACAAAGTGATCGATTCATATTCCAGCAAGCATGTTGTATATGAAATTGGGACACCATTCTCCGAGGCCTTGCTGTATCTCCTCACGTGCTGTGTCTCATTCCGTCCTTCCACTCTGTTGTAATTCTACAGAATTAACAGTGACAATCGACGCCAACGAGTTAATGATCACCTATCCAGCACCAGTGAGCAAAGCAGCCCGTCTGCAGGCACGTTAGAATCCAGCAAGGAGACACGGTACTGTGCGGTGTGCAGTGATTACGCCTCAGGCTATCACTATGGAGTCTGGTCGTGTGAAGGCTGCAAAGCCTTTTTCAAAAGAAGCATTCAAGGTAATAGGTTGGCTATAATTTATCAGTACTACTTGTCATGACAACGGTGGAATGAGCGGAGCTCCTAAACGACAGCCAGTTTGTGTAATCTTACCTGTGTGATTTTAGAAGTTTGTTTTGTGTGTGATAAATTGGGATATGTTGCACTACTTTCAAATTGCATCCATTGCCTTGACGACAACCATAATCATAGACACTGATCAACTCAAACAACTTTAGCAGCTCTCATTGAGATCATTACACAGTGTTTTCATCTAATGTTACACGGTGGTGTTAACGACAGCCCAGCTTGGCAAGCTGATCCCCCATGTTTATTAGTTGGTACGACTGATGTTAATTAACTGAATACAGTGAAGATCTTGGCTTTCAGGCTCAATTTCAGTACAAGCCTCATGAAATCTAACTTCTGAAAAAAGGAACAAGATGATTTCTGAATTGCTGAATAACTTTTTCATTGAACTTAACTGCACAGGTGCCACATGGAGTGACTGGGATAGAGTAGATGTTGAGCAGTCATTGCAGCAAGTGACTTTTTGTGGGAAGTAATTGTTTGTGGAGAAGGATTGGTTGATGCTCAGATCTAATCAGCAACCAATACTGTGTCCGGGACTTTTTTTGCAAAATTCTGGTGCTTGGCTTCAGGTCACTCTGCATATGCAAAGCGCAGAAATTGTGGTGGGACGTTAGCTTCATTGTAAATCTGTATCCTAACCTAGGCCATGTTCTATTAGCTCATCACCCCTGTCCTTGCCAAATTACATTGGCTTCTACTCCTCCAAAGCTTCAAATTTAAAATTCTCATCCTAGTGTTTACATACCTCCATGGCCTCAGCCTTTCCCATCTCTCACCTCCTCCAGCCCTACAACCCTCTGAGATCGCTGTGCATCTGAGTCCAACCTCTTTCTTAACAATTCATTCTTGGCTTGTGGACATAGCTGGCAAGGCCAACATTTGTTGCCCATCTCTAATTGCCCTGAGAAGATGGTGGTGAGGCTTCTTCTTGAAACTCTATAGCCCTCTGAAGGAACATTTGGAATTCTAGATTTCTGGATCTCTAAGGGGTTTTATTCACTATTGAAATGCTCATCAATTAAATTCAATGAAAAAAATGTTTACTAAGATAAAATTATATTTTGAGTATTGTAAAAGCTAAACTTCTCTAAACACAGGAATGAACATTTCAGCCACAATGTAACTGAATGGCAAAATAGGCTTGAGGGGCTGAATGGCCTACTCCTGTTCCTATATTGCTGTGTCTGATTCTTTGACGTCAGATGCAATCTTGAACATTGTCTCCCTCTGACCTTTCGGACAAGTTTAGTTTCTCGTTGGTGACAGCTCACCGTAAATCTTTTTGCACTTTCACCCTTGTGGGATAAATTACACCTGGAGGATTCTTGACACTGAGCTTCACGGGCCTGAAGAGTGTTTAGGGGATGCTGGCGCACATCTGGCTCATGACTGTGCACGATTTTCCTTGATGTGTGCTTCCAGGGCATGAAACTGCACCCCACTCCCCCCCCAGCGCTAAAGACAAAAGCAATCCTTATTTTGTTCTCACTTCTTATTTCATTGATTCTTTTCTGCAACACTGTGTAGCTCAGTAAAGTGTGTGTAATTATTTTTTTTGTTGCAATCATTGACCAAGCACTTGCCTTTATTTTGGAGTTGGCAGCAATGAGGCTTTTTCATAGAAAGCATCTTAATGTTTGGACAGCTGTCCAGCAGAAATAAAGGGAAAAGAAAAGAACTTGCATTTATATAGTGCCTTCCAAGGCCTCAGGACCATCCCAAAGCGCTTTACACCTACAGAAGTACTTTTCTGAAGTGCAGTCGTTGATGTAATGTAAAGGAATCGCAGCAGCCAATTTGAACACAGCAAGGTCCCACAAACAGCAAGGTGATAATTACCAATCACTTGTTTTTAATAATATTGGCTGAGATAAGTGTTGGCCAAGACACAGGGCGAGCTCCTTTGTTCTTCTTTTAATAGTCCAATGGGATCTTATCTGAGTTCTGAAACTTCCCAGGAGTGGGGCTTCCCTGGCTGAAGACATGGCACCAATGGCAGGTGAAGGGAGGAAAGGGTGAACCACTTGCTGGAGTCAGAGGCAAGGATAGAAATTGCAATCTGACCTGCTTTACTAGGTTCTACCCAAATTAAGGGATTTTCCTGGTCTCTGAAACATGTGCTGGGATCGTTGATTTCTAGTTGGGAATGTGTTAAACCATGCAGTGCATCTACATCCCTAGTAAATTCCAACACCTGCAAAATTCCTTAATGCAATTCCCCTAGAGGTTCGCATTTGTTGTATAAATCTCTATGATATGCCCCAGGGTGCTCTATGTTATGAAGACTGCTGTCCCCTGTGCAATGAGGCTGTTGGTAGTGACTCAGTACAAAGGGCAATCAGTGTTTGAAATAAAACGATCATGAAAGTACAAACCGCACATGCTACTTAAATAGGTTGACGTTTGTTGCCTGATTCTAACGTTTCAGGATTAACTGATGTAACATTTGAGAGACTGGTAACACCGTGGAGCCCATTGTTCCAGTTGGAATTTGCTTCATGCAACACTGAAGAAGTAATGAGGTTGATTTGTTCATGGCAGTGTAGTCAGTGTTGTTAGTAGAGATGAGATAGCTTGTCTGACCTTGATGTGGGAGAGAACAGTTTGTGTGCCGGACGAGTTTCTGCCGGGGAAGCCAGCAAAAATGAATCATAAAGGCACTTAATGAGGCAATTTTGATGCAAAAAAGGAAAGGCCTCAGAAATGCTGTTGCTGTTCTATGTATAGTTTGTGCTGATTTATGTTGTTCTTTGAACCAGGATTCCGATAGGCCTCCTTTCAAAGAAATTAGCTTATTTGTATAAAGGTTGTGGTTATTTTTGCAGAGAGTAGTTGCGGACCTTGTTAAATCTCCCTTCCAGCACTGTCTTGCTCAGCCATCACCCCCTCCCACTGCGTTCATACTGAGCTACACTGTCCTCCCCCACACTCCATGTCTTGAATCTGAATTCCTTGTGCTTGTATTTAGGCCCCCTCCACGGCCTCACCCCACCCTCCCCCGCCACCTCCTCCAGACTTACTTCCCGTCCTCGACCCCACTGGTTCTTCTGACTGAGACACTCCCTCCTGGTGGCCCCCTTCACTGACGGCAAAGCTTTAAGCAGCCTCAGGCCTATTCTCTGAAAATCCCTCCCAAAACTCTGCTTCTTCTCTACTCCTCTCTCCATCTCTAAACCCTTCTCAAACTCCATCTTGCTGACCAAGCTTCCGGTCATCTCTCCCACTGTGGCTCACTGTCTGGTCCTTCATTCCTTTTGTTTTTTTTTTTGTTTCGCCACCTTCTGGAAACCACCTTGGGATGTTTTACCCCATTAAAGGTACTATATTTCATTGCCCACATAATCTGTCGAATGTGTCAATTTAAACACTTCAACTACATTTAAAATGACTGTGTTCCAGTTTTTATAAAAAAATGAACAAACTTAATGAATGATTTGCTCTCGACTAGCACTGAGCTGTCTTTTGAAAACAGGTCTGTGCATACCCCCACAGTCTACACTCAGTCCTCATTAAAACATCACAAGGACCAATTCAAGAGGCTGTACTCCCTGGCTGGAGCAGAGCCAAGCGAGGCTGGAGCTGGAGGCACGAAAAGGGCTGTTGAGGATGAACTTGCTATTAATACTATCTTATGTGGCAAAGTGCTTCATAACCAATAAATAACAGTTTCTGTTGTTCTGCAGGCAAGCACAGCAACAACAACAACTTTTTGCATTTAGATAGAGCCTTTAACTTACTAAGGCACTTCACAGGAGCGTAAACGGAGAAGAATTTGACACTGAGCCACATAAGGAGATATTAGGATAGGAGGTAGGTTTTAAGGAGCATCTTGAAGGAGGATAGAGAGGTGGAGAGGCAGAGAGGTTTAGGGAGGGAATTGCAAAGCTTAGGGCCTAGATGGCTGGAGGCTCGGCTGCCAATGGTGGAGTGAAGGAAATTGCAGATGTGCAAGAGGAAAGAATTAGAGGAATGCAGAGTTCTCGGAGGGTTGTAGGGTTGTAAAGGAAGTTGTAGAGATATAGAGGGGATTTGGACACAAGGGTGAAATTTTTATATTTGAGGTCTTGCTGGACAGGCAGCCAATGTAGGTCAGCAAGCACAGGAATGATGGATGAACAGAACTGTGTGCAATAAGATACAGGCAGCAGAGTTTTGGATGCAAAACCTCACAAACAGCTAATGTGATAAATTACCAGTTAATCTATTTTCGGTGGAGTTGGCTGAGGGAGGAATGTTGACCAGGACACTGGGAGAATTCCCCTGCTTCTTAAATAGTGTCACAGAAGTGGGGCTATTCGCTGATGATTGCACAGTGTTCAGCTCCATTCTCAATTCCTCAGATACTGAAGTATTCCATGCTCGCTGCAGCAAGACCTGGACAACACCCAGGCTTGCCCACCATCTACAAGGAACAAGCCAGGAGTGTGATGGATTACTCCCCACTTGCCTGGATGGATGCAGTTGCAACAACATTTAAGAAGCTCGACACCATCCAGGATAAAGTGGTACACAAATACAAGTCTTCTTATTGGCTGTTGGATGTTCCTTAGAGAGAGAGAAGCAGAGTTAACATTTCAGGTCTGTGGGATGAAAGGTCACAGACCTGAAACATTAACTCTCTCCCTCTCCACAGTTGCTGCCTGACCCGCTGAGTATTTCCAGCACTTTCTGTTTTTATTTCAGATTTCCAGCATCTGCAGTATTTTGCTTTTATTATTATGTTGGATGTTCCTTGCCTTTCCCAAAAAGGCTACCGAAAGGTAACTTTGCAATATACAGTTCAGTGAAAAAACACTCAATAAATGTTTGTAGACAGAAAATCAACATAAACCAATCTAATTTAGTAATGGAACAAAGATGATAGATTGGGAAACTATATGCAAACATCATCCAATAACCATCTCCATACGCACTGAGAGGTGGAATAATTAACAACATAAATTATTGTTCAATTTCCTCTCACATTCACTCTGCTCTGCTTTTTCATCACCTTTCTTTATGCTGTGAAGAGATTAGGGAGACCTTGTGAACAAACCCTGTGTGGAGAATATATTTTGTGATCCCACTATATCATTGCCAAAATAGGCAGTAAGTAGTTGGCTTTACTGAGCCTCTCCTCTTTGATTTGATTTTCTCTCCCTGTAGCTTGGTCTGCGGACATCATTAAACAGCTGTTCAAGAGCAGAAGTTCACCGTAGCCATGACTTAGAGGCTTTACTGCAAATAGAAGGCAGTTTGAGTACGAGTAGCACAAGGCCGCTCATTATCCAGTGGTCATGGGCACAATGCCTGGTGTACTCTCTCTATCTCAATAGCAGACTGTATCGGTAACTACCAGAATCAAGGGCAGCTTGAGCTGTTAAAAGGGAAACCAGCCAAACTCCTCCATTGCCTTTGGTATTTTTAATACTAATAGACTATTCCTATGTGTGATCTGTCCCTGGTCCCTGGTTGAGAGACTGAGGGGCAGCTGGAAAGTTAATCAAGCAGAACAGCTTCTTCCTCTTCCCATCTGAAAGAGAGATTTGCATTTATATAGCATCTTTTGCAACCTCAGGACATCCCAAAGTGCTTTACAGCCAATGAAGCACTGTTGATGTGTAGTCACTGTCATAATGTCGGGAATACGGTCACCAATTTGCGCACAGCAAGCTCCCATAAAAGCAATGTAATATCGGCAAGAAAAGCTGATTTTAGTGAGGTTGGGGAATAAACAATGGCCAAGACACAATATAAAAGACAATTGACAGAAGGAAGAGTCACAGATACATGTAAATAATAAACTTGCAAAACTGGGTCCAGAAACTTCAAAAATAATTGTGACTTGACTTCTCACACTGTTCTCATTGAACAGCTGATCCCATGTGTCGCTCTGTAACCAGAGCTCTGATAGGATACAAATTACACATTCCTCGTCCTTTATCCATTTCATTGTAAAGAACAAAACCATTGGTAGATTTCACGGTAATAGCCTCTCAGTCTATAATCAGGTTTCTATGTTTCTACTGTTCTTGTTAATTTCTCAAAATGTTTGCGTCAGCATGCGTTCTGTGGTAAGAGTTTAATTGTTGCTCATTTTTCTGTAACTGATTAAATGTGACAGCTTTTGTAAAAGGGACATGTTACATCTCCAGTAGATCTCTTGGTGGGGTGGGGGAGCTAATCTCCCATTGTGTTTGGTGATTGACAACCTGAGCTGGAGTCTCTACATAACAGAAACATGCGGGGGCGCTTCACATACTAAGGAAATTACCTTCTTGAACTCAGCGCATCCTCATTAATTTGATTACATTAATGATAAAACGGTTAATGATTGTATACTGTACCTAAGAGAGCATTGATATTATGAGTTTGGCTTTGGTGTGACGCAGCTTCACTTTTGCACTAAAGCTACATCTGTGTAGTTCAAATTGGGTGTTAGAGTTGAACCTGACTGCAGACTCCAGCAAACTTTACACTTCTTGGGATTAGGGCATTGCCAGCAGGGTCAGCATTTAGTACCTATCTATAGTTGCCCTTGAAAATGTGATGGTGCGCCTTTTTCTACAGTCCATGTGGTGAAGGTGCTTCCACAGTGCTGTTAAGTCATGCTTCTGTACCTACAATGACACTGAAACAGCCCTAATCAAAATCACAAATGACATCCTCTGTGGCTGTAAAAATAGTGCACTATTCATCCTTATTCTTCTTCAACTTCATGCAGCTTTTGACATAGTCAATCACACCATTGTCTTCCAACTCCTCTCTTCCATTAGTCAGCTGAGTGAAACTGTCCTCAACTGGCTCAACTTGGACCTATCCAACTGTAGCCAGAGAACTTTTTGCCATGGCTTCCCTTCCCCATGCTGTTATATCTGCTGTCACCCAAGGATCTATCTTTGACCTCCCCCCCCCCAACTCTTCCTTAACTACATGTTTCTCCTTAGTGACATCATTCACAGACAGGGGGCCAGCTTCCACATTTATGCTGATAACACCCAGCTCTAGCTCTTCACCACACCTCTCAATCTCTCCACTTGCTTGACTGATTTTCCAATATCTTGTCTTGAATGAGCCACAACTTCCTCCAGTTAAACACTGGGAAGACTGAAGACATTATCTTCAGACATCGCCTCAAACTCCGTTCCCTAGCCAGCGACTCCATCCCCTTCTCTGGCCACTATCTGAGGCTGAACCAGACTGTTTCAGAACCTGTGCATCTTAATCAAACCTGAGCTGAGCTTCCAACCCCATAACAACTCCATCACAAAGACTCACTACTCTCACCTCTGTAATATCACCCAACTCCACCCCTGTCTCAGCCCATCAGCTGGTAAAACCCTCGTCCATGCTTTTGTGACCTCCAGATTAGACTATTCTAGTGTTCCCCTGCCTGGCCTCCGATCTTGGCGTATCCTAACTCGTACCAAATGCTGCTCATCCATCATCCTTGTCCTTGCTGACCTACATTAGCTCCCAGTCCACTAACATTTCCAATTTAAAAATTGTTTCCTTGTTTACATTATGACCTCAGCCCTCCCTTTCTCTGAAACCTCCTCTAGCCCTACAACCCCTTAGAACTCTCCATTCCTTTAATTCTGGCCTCTTGTGTATCCCACCATTAACGGCCTTCAGCCATTAATGCCCAACAGGTTGGAATTCCCTCCATGAATCCTTCTGCCTCTCCACTTCTCTCTCCAACTCCTTTCCTTGTCACCAGCTTCTTTGACCAAGCTTTTGTTCACCTCTCCTATCGTCTACTTTTTTGGCTTGGCAGTTATTATTTTTTTGATTACCTTATGAAGAATCCTGGCCTACTTTTCTACCTTAAAGATGTTAAATGAATGCATGTTATTGTTTCTGTTGTTGTAACCAGGAAGAGTTTTTTTCTCATTCATTCAAGGGATGTGAGCATTGCTGGCAAGGCCAGTGTTTATTGTCCATCCCTAATTGTCCTTGAGAAGGTGATGGTGGGCCACCTTCTTGAACCATTACAGTCTCTGTGGTGAAGGTAGGGAGTTCCAGGTTTGATCCAGCGACAATGAGGAAATGGTGATAAATTTCCAAGTCAGGATGGTGAGTGATTTGAACGGGAACTTGAAGGTGGTGGTGTTCACGTGCGCCTGCTGCCCTTGTCCTTCTAGGCGGTAGAGGTCATGGGTTTGGGTGATGCTCTTGAAGACGCCTTGGTGAGTTGCTGCAATGAGAGTTTTCCCCCCTATTCTCACTGACTTCAATTTCACTAGGGATCCTTGATATCACGCTTGGTCAACTGCTGCCTTGATGTCATTGCAGTCACTCTCACCTCACCTCTGGATTTCAGCTCTCTTGTCCATGTTTGAACCAAGGCTGTAATGAGGTCTGGAGCCAAGTGGTTTTGGCAGAACCCAAACTGAGCATCGGTGAGCAGGTTATTAGTGAGTAAATACCATTTGACAGCACTGTTGACGACACCACCCATCACTTTGCTGATGATTGAAAGTAGGCTGGTAGGTGGTAATTGGCTGGATTGGATTTATCCTGCTTTTTGTGGACAGGCAATTTTTGACTTGTTGGGTAGATGCCAATGTTGTAGCTGTCCTGCAGCAGCTTGGCTAAAGACACGGCTAGTTTTGGAGCACAAGGCTTCAGCACTACAGCCGGGATGCTGTCAGGTCCTTTAGCCTTTGCTGTATCCAGTGGACTCAGCTGTTTCTTGATATCACCTGGAGTGAATTGAATTGACTGAAGACTGGCTTCTGTGATGATGGGAATCTCAGAAGGGGGCCAAAATGGATCATCCATTGGGCACTTCTGGTTGAAGATAGTTGCAGTCGCTTCAGCCTTGTCTTTTGCACTGACGTGATGGTCTCCACCATCAATGAGGATGGGGATATTACTGGAGCCTCCTCCTCCCCTTAGTTGTTTAATTGCCCACCACCATTCATTACTGGATGTGCCAGTACTGCAGAGCTTTGATCTGAGTGACCTGAAGCAGCTGACATGAAATTGACATTCTGGCTTACAAATCCATTTATGCCACTCTCGTTTCAGTGGCATAAAACGAGAACCAAAGCATTCCAAATGGCAGGCAACATGCACATGCCACCATATTGGTAAAGGTAGTAAAAGACGCCCAGCGCCCTTGCCTGAATGGACGTTAGACCCTTTATATATTCCTTCCCTATCACTTGCTCATTACTTCCTCCCTCCCAATCACCTCTATTCCTTCTCAACTCCCCCTTCCCTCCTTTAACTTCTCCATCCCCAATTGTCCCCTTTCTCGACCACACTTCATCCTGATCACTCCCACTCCTTCCCTTCCTCCCAATTGCTTCCCCCATCTCCCAATCAGCCCATCCTTGTCGAGCACATCCTTCTTCCAGATTGCCCCACTCCCTTCCAATCGTTACCCTCCTCCAATCACCCCCTCCCTCCTGTGTGCCCCACTAACTCACAAACATCTCACCAACTCCTAATCAGCCCCTCCCTCTCAATTGCTTCCCCATCTCCCAATCACCCACCCTTCCTTGGTCACCTCACTCCCTCCCGATCACCCCTCCACCCCCTGGGACCAACTGACAGCCTCCCTGAGCCATACAGTTGCCAGAAACCAATGCTGATGTGCCAGCGCACTGCCTAGGGCCCAAAGCTGAATATTGGGTGTGCCTCAGGTCTACCTGTTCCGGCTCAGGGGTATTTCCATACGCCCTGTTCTTGCCAGCCAGCCAATCTCTGGACTTCTGTTTGTACCAGTCCCAGAGTTTGTACATCAATAGTAACAGTAGTTTTTCAAATGAACTTAAGTCCGTTTACAGGTCCTATGTGGGCCCTCAGACTGATGTTCTCTCCAGGTCCCCAGTTCAGTTTTATTTAAATCAATCTAAACTTGCAGGTTATGTCCCCAGGCTCTGCTAATAAATGCGTTGTCACTGTCTGTCACCTGTGCCATATCCCACCTCGAAAGAACTTGTTCAATAAGCACTTTCATTGTCACTAAAGCAGTACAGCAAGGAGTGGGAATAGCTTTGACCCATGTAGTGAAACAAACAAAGAAACAAGAAAAGCGATATTTGTTTGCCCTTGCAATCTATGGCAGCTCGCTTGTGCAGTCAGTATGTAATTGTTCGTAACATCCCTTAGGAGGTTGAAGAAGAAGCAAGGCTTGCTTCTATCGGGAGGGAGGATTGTGATGCCACCAGGAGACAATTATCAAGGTGGCCCTTGACATCATCTTTCCACTGCAGCCAGCACCATTGGCATGGTCCCGAAGATCATGATCACATGTAATAAAGGACAGCAAATCCACTGTGACTCTTCTGGAGAGCCCTGGAATGAGTTAATCTGCATAGCATGCATTTGCCAATTTTCTGGTTTCCTTCTGTCACCATAGGGGGTGCAGTTGGTAAATATCCACTCAAATTAAATCTTGTGCTTAAAAAGAAAAATTAATAAAGCATGTCTTTGCATTGAGCTTTGCAACTTGGCAAATTGAAGGGGTTAATTACTTTGCGGATGTGGAAAATCCTTAGGTGGGGAGAGCTGGAGTCAGCCACCACAATTCCACTTTCAGACTTGCCATACGCAAATTTAAAAAAAGCAGTGCTTTGAAAAAGTTCTAATTGATTTAAAATAGTACGTCATCCTGTAACTGTAAGCTTGTAATTCTCTAAAGTCCCGTTTTCCTCTTTTTTTATTCCTTCATTTAACTACAGTGTTGTGAATCCTGTGAATTTCTAAATCTTGCTATGATCAATTTCACTGAAAATAAAACTTGCACAAAGATCAGGGCACAAATAAAGTTAAAGTGATTTATCCAATCAAATGCATGTGAATTCTGCCAAAATAATTTTTAACCTGAATCAGGCTAGGTTACTCCTCTTTAATTTTTTTCCCTGAACATTTTTCATTGCATGCAAAATAGTTTTCTTAATGACTACCATTGCTGCCTTAAATTAAAACAAGCAGAAACCATTAGTCATTAGATAACATCACTCTCGCTACCCCTCGTATTTCTGTGAAACACTATCCTGTTGGGAAAGACAGAATTTTAATTTATTCAAATCATTTAATACTAATCATGTAGATTTTCCTGACTTTGTCTCTTGTGCACAAGGATACTACTACAAATGTTTCATGATAAACCACAATTTTTGTTAATTTATCCCTCTTTTATTGTTGAGAGGTGTTCAATACCTCTTATTTTATAAAGCTCTTCGGCAGTCAGTACATGACAATCACAAGATCAAAGGGGTACTATCACCTTCCAGACAGTAATCCATTACCAGACTTAATTCAGTACATCTAGGCTGCAGTAACTGTTTTACTTTCTTTACCATTAGAACAAAGTGAATGCGACAAAGCAGGATTACCTTAAATCTCCCAAGAGTTTGGAGCACATGCTAAAACTGGACTTTATTAGTTATTTAACTAGTCTTTCTTAGATATCAACTATATTCATGTTCTCCAATATTTAATATAACTCCAATTACTTTACTTATATAACAATTATTCCCGATAAAGCTTAAACTATTAATTGCCTCTTATGGGTTATGCCAATGTTGTGAACTAGAGACTATTCACCTATTATATATAACAAGCTGCCTGTAGTGACCATCCACAGGAAACCAGCATGCATAATTTGATCATTTGGTCAGACACTCGGGTAGAAGTTCATCTTGTATGATAACCCTAAACCAGCTCTGCTTGAAATTCAGTTCTGTTGAAGTAAATGGAACTGAATATTGATCGGGAATAATGAGCTGCCAATACAATACCACCCATCTTGCACTACTGTGCTAGAGCCCAAGATGAATTTCGAACCCTGAGTGTCTGTAATCTCAGGCCAGTTAGCATCAATTACTCCAATTCATTTCAGATCCTGAACAGAAGATCAATATCTCAAAATGACACATGAATGTGTGTATATTTATATATAGAGAGAGAGAGAGAAAAAAAACTAGCAAAATTAAGGGAGCTTACAGAACAAATAATGGCTTAGATTTTCTGAAGTGGGGTGTCGTGTGGCCTGCCCCGTTAGTTAGACTTGTTTGTGCAGGTTTAGATCTTAAATTTCTTTGCCCACAAAGTTGCTGGAATAGCGAACTGACAACAGCACAACGAGGGGAATAGGTCAACGGGACAAGCAGTCTATCTCTCTTTAACCAATGGGTTTAAAGTATTGAGAAATAAAGAGAGGAAGGACTGAGAAGGTGGGTGAATTAGAATGGGTGAATTCAATGTCAAATCAGGTACAGAAAGGGAAATAAAGAGAGGGAAAGAAAAATTAGATGAGGAGGGAGAAAAAGAGACAGAAAGAAAAGGTGAGGAAAAAAATTAAAACATTTAAAATTTGACATTTTAAAAATCTCCGAAAACAACTCACAACCTGAAGGAATGAGACTCCACACTTATAATAGTTCATTTTCTGGGGAAAAGGTTGATGGGAAGTCATGAAGATTTATCATTTTATAAGGTATTTATGCTGTTAATTACCACACAACTTTTAATGTTGAGTTTAATGAGCAATTAATGTGCAAATGCAACAACTTTACAGGGAGGTTAAGGGCAAAATGTTGCTTTTGTGAAGTTAATGGTGGAGTAGCGCACATCATCCAGTAACTTACCCCGATTTGTAATTCATGGGTTATCTCTTCCTCACCACAGGTTGCTGATCATTTGATGCATTAACAAGGCCATGCACCATTCAAATGCCATTTTTTGTAGCAAAATCTGAGCCAATGATTAAAATGCTATTATGACTCCTAAATTCAGCAACAGGGACTACAAAGAGTTAAGTTGCTTTAGTCCTGTGAAAAGGAACGGGACGAAGCAGCAGCATGAAACTGCAGAAAGAAGCACACGTTTAAAGAGACTGTACACTGAAAACTAAAGAAATTCTGTCTTCTCTCATTTCAGTTTTATCTTTCAATTTCTGATGTTTGCTGTGGGCTTTTAATTACTATGTTTTTTTTTGTCTAACTCTTTTATTAATTTTTGTATGTCTGAAAAGGTTTTACTTTATAACTCCTTTACAGTCTTGTCTGTGGTGAAAGGGCTGATATTAACTTCTTGTCCTCCAGCACTATTTATTTTCTTCTTCTCTGTTAGGCGAAGAGAGGGGCCTAATGACATAGAAAGCAGTAAGATGGGGGCATTGAGGAACCCGTTAGGCATCCCAGTCCTTTTCGCAGTTCTTGAACCATTACAACTGCCTTCCCCACTGCTGGTCTCAACCCTTCAACTCCCATTCTTCCATAGGGGCAATAGGGATATATGACAATATCCTTTAATACCTCCACATGAGGCAACAGGGATATATGACAATAGTGGTAATGTTACTGGATTAATAATCCAGAGACCTGGACTAATGCTCTGGAGATGTAAATTCAAATCCTACCATGACAGCTGGGGGAATAACACCTCCACATAAAAGTGATCGGGATATATGATGATATCCTATAATATCTCCACGTGGGCAATAGGATAAAAGACAGTATCGTATGTACACAGAACATTATTGATGACGCTGACAGGACTAAAGACAACTAAACATTGCACTTTTTTAAGTTGAGTGTTTCATTGGAAACTGATCATCTCTCTATATTAGATAGACCCATTAGACAGCAGATTCAGGAAATAGGGGGGATCCAGGTGAATATATAGATGTGTACTCAGCATGACTTGACAGAACCTTGAAAGATCCTTTAAATAAATTGGCTCAAATCAACTTACTTTCTGCAGATCCTGTAGGAGGGTAGAGCCAAAGTTGCAGTACAATGATTGTTCTTAGTAGTTCAGGTTGTATCCGAGGCTGTTCAGGATCTCAGAAAGGAGTATAAAAGATTGAAGGAATTAAATAACCATCAACAAAGGTTAAAGGAAAAAGAAAAGAATGATAAATTGATGCAGAAATTGTTAGAGATAGAAGCATAGGAGAACGAGTTTCAGGAACATTAAGGATAAGATGGTTGAGCAACAAACAACAATAGCTTGCTCAAAGCCTTTAAAGTGTATTTGGAAAGGGACCATTTCAAAACTCAGAATGAAATGTTAAAACTAGAGAAGAAATGTGAGATATGTAAACATAGACTAAAGGGATACGGAATGGAAGTTGTAGGTTTGAGACCAGCAGCGAGAGAGGCAATCATAAACCAAGAAAGGGACTGGGGGACTTTCAATTAGTTGCCCAGCATCCCTTCTCCCTGTAGTCAAAGCTGTTCCACACCTTCCTATCTGCAGCAGGGAAGAAGCAAAGAAATTTTGAAGGAAAACAGAAACAGAGATGTTAAACGTCCACAACAAACATCAGAAATTGTGAGGAAAAGAATGGATAAATTGTAAAAGGCTGCATGCTATCTTTTGTTTTCAAAGTACTGTCTCTTTAAAAGTCTGCATGACATTTTGGTGCCTGTAGTGTTAAGCTTATTCTGTAAGCTTTAGTTTAGTTAGCATTAAGAATGTTACAGAGTTTCAATCCTTGATTAACTACAAAAGCTAACTTTTTCTTCACAGTCATATTCAGTTTTACTGTCATTTGGAAAGGCATGCTGAAGAAAGAACCAAGAGGAAGGTGACTTGTAATGTACTGGGCATTTGTCAGCATGCGCTGTTCTATAACTTTACCTGTTGTATGTGTAATTTTGAGATATTGAATCCCTCTATTTTTGGGTCAGAACTAAATTGAGTAATTGATGCTAAGTAACCTGAGTTTACAGACTGCAAGGTTGATCTTGATTTTGTGAAATGGTGTGGGGCGGCTTGCTGACTTGCTAACCTGTTATCACCTGTTTGGCACTGTTGTGGGGTCAGGATCTATAGTCTGTGTGTCTGATCAAATTATTAGATTATCAATACTGGTTTTCAATGGATGGCCACTGGAAACTATCAGCTGGATTTTTTCCTACCTTAAAGGTGCTATATAAATGCAAGTTGTTGTTATATGCACAGTCTATTTCACGACATATGACTGTCATGTAACTTCTGAGTTCATCACCCTTAACAGGTGATAAATAATTTAAGTTCTATGAGGAGTTAACATTGAATGCAATTAATGTAACTGGAGTTTTTGTGCTAAGTCTCGGAGAACGTGAATACAGTTGATATGTAAGAAAGTCTTGTTAAAATATAAGGCATGAATGACGTCTATTTTAAGATTGTGCCATCAAACTCTTGGGAGATTTAAGGTAGCCCTGCTTTGTCTCATTTGTTTTGTTCTGTAGTTAAAGAAATTACAACAGTCAATTTATCTTTGATATACTGAATTAAGTTTGTTAATGGATAGCTGTCAGGAACCTGGCAGCATCCTTTGATCTTGTGATTCACTACAGTCAAAAAAGGGACCTGAGTCCAAAAAGAAATGCTGGGGGGGTAGGGTCTTCTGCCATCTCCATGGTAACAACTGGAGACAACTTGGGATTGGACTGTGTTGACTACTAAAGAGTTAATAATATAAGGGGTATTCAACTATGGAAAGAAATGAAAATTTTAACCAATGTTGGGGTTTAATCTGAAATATTTATAGGTATGTCAGGGAAAACTATTTTCTTTAATGAAATGAACAAACTAAAATTCTGTCTCCCTCCCCCCCTCCAACAGGGTTGTGCTTGAAGTTAACAGTGATGTCATCAACTGACTAATGGTTTCTGCTTGTTTTAACAGATTTGCATTTCCTAAGGATGCAAGTTCTTTATAGTTATACACTGCACCTGTGGTACAGTCGCTTAAGGTAAAGATTGGTAAAATTTTTGCGCCTTCACGGATAATGTTTGGAAAATTGGAAATCAAACAGGAGTAACCTAGACCAATTTAGGCTGCAAGTTATTTGACAGAATTTAAATGTAATTGATTGGGCAAATCATATCAATAACTTTACTTGTATCAGGATCTTTGTGTAAGTTTTATTTTCAATTAAACTGTAGCAAGAACTAGAGGGGAAATGAGGAGATGTTTTTTCACACAGAGGGCTATTAAGATCTGGAACACACTACCTGAAAGGGTGGTGGAATCAGATTCCATATGAACTTTCAAAGGGCAGTTGGACATGTACTTGAAGAGGACTAATATGTAGGGTTATGGGGAAAAAGCTAGAGTGTGGGACTAAATTGGAAAGTTTGTTCAAAGAACCAGCACAAGCAAAATGGGCTGAATGTCCTCCTTCTGAGCTCTATGATTCTATAAATCCACAGGATATGTTACACCACTATTAAATGCGCAAAGAATTTTTTAAGTAAAAGGGATTTTGGAGAGTTACAAAGTTACAGAATGAGGTCTGCTTTCTCAGATCATTTTTCTTCGAATTTGTGTGCAGCCAGTCTGAAACTGCTGTTGTGGTGGCTGACACCACCCTTCCCCTCTGCCCACCCCCCACAAGGCCTTTCAAGGTTTAAGGAATCAAGATGTAATTAACCCCTTACTTCTATCTGACAAATTGCAATGCTAGGTGTGAAGATGTCGATGCTGTATTTGTTTTGTTAAGTGTCAAGACTTAATATGAATGGATATTTACCAACTGTATTTCTTTATGCCATTCCAGGGCTCTCTGTAAGAGCCACAATGGATTTTCTGTTCTTTATCACAGGCGATCATGATTTTCAAGACTGTGTCAATGGCAGTGGCTGCAGTGGAAAGATGACTTCAAGGACCACCTTGATCACTGTCTCCCTCATAATCCGAAAGAAGCAAGCCTTGGTCCTTAGCCATCACCCTAAGGGACTTTGAGAACAATTGCAAATTGACTGCACAGGCGAGCTGCCATCAGACAACAAGGGCAAATAAATATCGTCCTGTTATTTTTGGTTGGGTGGAAGCTATTCCCACTCCTCAGCTATTGCTTCAGTGACTACGAAAATATTTATTGAACAAGTTCTTTTGAAGTGGGGTATGCTACAAGTTATAAATAGTGACAACGCATTTACTAGCAGAGCCTGTAGAATTAACCTGCAAGTTAAGATTGGCTTAAACAAAATTCTGAACTGGGGGACAGGAGAGAACAGCAAGCTCAGTGTCCACATCTTCTTGAAGGTACTGTAAATGAACTTGTAGGGATGCGCACGCATGAAGTTTTGCATAATGAGTTGCAATTCGAGATTGTTCCTGCTCTGTTCAATTTTTCTTCTGTACCTCTGTCTTTCAGTTTATGTTATGTTATGTTATTAATATATAGATATTTATCATGCAGTGCTGAGAGAAATGATGCTCAGTTTTACTAAATGCAATTTAGGAAGAAATTTAGATGAATGGATATAAAGAAAATATGATGAACATGGTGGAACAACACACAAGCAATTAAAAGGATTGCTTAAAGGAATAATTTGGCAGACAGGGACTGTCCTATCAGAAGGATATTTCAATAAAAGAACTGTCAGAAGGGTTAGGACAGGTTAGAGATAAAGTTAATATGGTAATCGTTCAGAACAATGAGGACTATAAGGGAATCACTTGCAGTATGTACGAAGGGTATGTATTGGATAAGGTACCAAAGGGGTTAAACGATAAAAACAAATGGATCCCAAATTTTATATTCAACAAACACGTGGAAATCTGGAAATCAGATGGGAATACGGATTGGTGTGAGACGCAAAGATTTGGATCGGTGTGTTATGCCAGGAAGCCTCACAAGCAGAATAACATTATTTTGGGACTCATTGCTGTGATAGTGGCAATACCGTTGCTATCAGTTGATGTAAAACCAATAGAAGTATTTAAAGTGGAGTCAATAGACTTGATGGAGGATGATATAGATAAGGAATTTGTGAATTAACCAAGGATAATAGTAAAGGAAAAGAGGGGTTCTGGATTGTACCAGACATTATATGCTGTTACAGGAGAAGTGGGTTGTGCAGCTGTGATGTTTCACAAAGCTCACTGCCAGCTTGCTGCTTTACCCCAGGTGAAGGATTCCCAAATTATTTCAATGGAATTCTGAGAGGACAAACGATGTTATTCGGAGAGAGGAATATATTGTGTTACAACCAATGAGAAGCACTATGCATATGGGGCTACTTCATGCCCAATGAAGCGGCCAACATTTTGCTTTATGCTGACCAGAATGATTAAAATTAGGGATAATATATTTGTGCCTATTCGGGCCAAAAAT
Source organism: Heterodontus francisci (assembly GCF_036365525.1). NCBI lineage: Eukaryota > Metazoa > Chordata > Chondrichthyes > Heterodontiformes > Heterodontidae > Heterodontus > Heterodontus francisci. The sequence continues at coordinate 19,126,149 of NC_090383.1, read as the reverse complement.
GTTACAAAACTTCAAGTTAATGTTACCCTCCAGACTTATGAGCAGGTGTAAACAATGGAAATGTTAGCTCACACTGGAGCAGTGGAGATTTTACTTCAATAATTGTTCATGAGAAGAGATTAAGAAATATAGTTGGTGTATAGTAAATATACAAGTGAGGGTAGGGAGGTAAACTGCTTTGAATTGCTTTATGTTGTGAATGAAATGGGAAGAGATAAGAGAAAGGTCATACCTGATCCACAGTTTCTCATAATTGAGTACAGTGAACAAGAAACAGATGTTATTGCACAGACTCATTAAAGGGAGATTAACCATTCATAGTTAGAATGTGTTGACATCATGGAGTTACATTCGGAGGATGTAGTTAAACACAGAAAAAGTACAGCCACTGGAGCTCCTTGGGGACTTTCAATCTAATCATGCTGAGGCTAGAGCAAGCAGTTAAAGATGAAAGGCTTTCGATCTCCTGAAGGTGAGGGACTGGAAAATGTTGATATTCAGAGGGACCTGGGTATCCTTGTAAACAAATCACAACAAGTTAACATACAGATCCAGCAAACAATTAGGAAAGCAAATGGTACGTTAGCCTTTATTACAAAGGGATTGGATTATAAATAAGTATTTTATTGTGTAAGACCTTGGTGGGACCATACCTGGAGCATTGTGTACAGTTTTAGTCTCCTTACCTAAGGAAGGATATTCTTGCCCTAGAGGGAGTGCAACAAAGGTTCAGTAAACGGATTCCTGGAATGAGAGAATTGTATTATGAGGGAAGATTGAGTAGACTTTGCCTATATTCCCTAGTATTTAGAAGAATGAGAGGTGATCTAATTGAAACATATAACATTTTTAAGGGCCTTGACAGGGTAGATGGTGGGAGGAAGTTTTCCCTAACTGGAGAGTTTGGAACTCGGGGTCACATTCTCGCAATAAGGAGTCAGCCATTAGGACTGAGATGAGGAGAAATTCCTTCACTCAACGGGTTGTGAACCTCTGGAATTCTCTACCCCGAGATCTGTGCATGCTTAGTCTTTGAGTATATTCAAGATTGAGATTGATAGCTTTTTAGATATTAAGGAAATCAAGGGACATAGCTTGGAAAGGTGTAACTGAGGGAGACGAACAGCCATGATCTTATTGGATGACCTACTCCTGTTCCTATTTCTTAATGTTTTTATGTTCTTATGAGTCCCTGGTCCATGAATTATAATTGGTACCAATATCTCATATATACTGCATGTAAGGGGTTGGGTTTTATTATCTCTTTGATTTGATTTAATGAAAAGTTAATACCAGAGTTACAGTTTGTCTCTGTAGTGTCAATTTTTCAGCGCTATGGGCACCGCTTTGTGTCAAAAATGGCCTTTGCACTGCGCATGCACACTTCGGGTGCGGACTGCACTGGACGTCATTTTGGTAAGGTCGTTTGTGTCAGCAAAGGGAGCATGCACTGGATGTATGCAGAGGATGAAAATTGTGATGTCAATTAGTGTACAATGATAGTGTACAATAGCGTTGCCATTTTTGACCACAACACTGGATTTTCTGCCCTCTCCTAACCTCCCAAAGCTGAACATATGTTCAGCAGCAGGAAAGATGCCCCTACCAGCACTATTTAAAGAGATCATCATCTTTCAGGTTAGCTGCTGATTAATTTCTACTGGCTCTTGGTGAGTTTGTAGAGGTGTTACTTGATTTGGTGCCTTACTTGAAGTTGCTGACGTCTCAAGGGAGTGGTGTGGCAGATTACTTCAAGGATTCTGTTCAGACCAGTTGCTCCCAGACATGATTGCTGCAGTTTGTATTCCCTTGGCCAGCAGCATGAGAGGGAGAATCAGCAGAGGCGACATAAAGGAGGACAAGCTGTTCAAAGATGGATGAGGGGGAGAAGGGTTCTCAACAGGAGACCATATCCACTCAGGATCTTCAGGGAGCTCAACCTCAGTGAGCAATAGTGCACACAATGTCTTCTCATCACTAAGGAGGCACTCACTGAAATCTGCTTCCAGTTGCAGGCAGACCTGCAGCCTCAAAGCAGGACGAGGACGGCATTGACAGCTGATATAAAGGTGAGCATGGCCAAGAATATTTATGTATCCGGCTCCTTACAGGCTGAAACAGGCAACATTTGCAACATCTCACATTTCGCCATTCATCGTTGCCTAAGAGTAGGTCATGGAGGCTCTATATGTAGAGAGATGAATATATTTCATTCTCCCTTGCCAGAGACAAGCAGGCGGAGTGAGCTCACGGCTTCGCCAGTATAGCAGGCTTCGCCATGGTAAAAGTTTCCATTGACTACGCACACATGGCTTTGTGGGCACCTCATGTGAACTCGGAGATGTAATGCAACCAGAAGGGATTCCACTCCCTCAATGTCCAGCTGGTGTGCGACCATACACGACGAATCACGCAAGTCGATTCTCAGTATCCTGGCAGCAGCCATGATGCCTCCATTCTGCGACAGTCCGCTGTACCATCTGCATTTGAGCCACCACAACAAAGCAGAGGGTAGCTAATGGCTGACATGGGCTATCTGCTGACCACCTGGCTCATGACTCTGGTGCACAACAGAAACACAAGTGGGCAGCATGCATATAATGAAAATTATGCTGCGTTACGAGATGAGATTGAGCAGATCAATGGAGGACAGCCCCTTTCTGGCTGGACTGCCCATGATCAACTGATGTAACTGCGGTGTTTTTTTTTATTTCCAAAATATACTTTATTCATAAAAATCTGTAGAAATTACATTACCAGTTTCAAACAGCACCAAGTCAAAAAATACAAACAGTGCAAAGGAGGTCCGTTTGCTTCATTACAATCATGAGTTGCCTCACAACCCTTCCATTTCACATTTGTCATGCCAATTACATTTTTACATTTTACAGCAAATTAAAATTTTCCGGATACAGTTCGAGGGGTTTCCCATGGATCCAGCCCCTCAGTTCAGCTTGGTGGGGGGGACCTTACACTGTGGTCTTTCCCCATTGAGCCTTTGCTGCGGCTGCCCCAAGCTTTAGTGCGTCCCTCAGCACGTAGTCCTGGACCTTGGAATGTGCCAGTCTGCAACATTCGGTGGTGGACAACTCTTTGCGCTGGAAGACCAGCAAGTTTCGGGCAGACCAAAGGGTGTCTTTCACCGAATTGATGTTAATGAACGCAATCCCAATTCCGCGTTCACCCACAGTCCCACACCTTACCTTCCCTCTGTTATGGACCGTCAGAGCATCCTCTTGGTCACAATGCTACAATAAAAGCCACCACAAAGCAGATATTCCGAACCAACTTTGTACAACAATCCATTCAATATTACATAACAAAACCAACAAATCGACCTTGTGCATTTTCTTAGTACATGTCTTGTGTGTCTTTTTCTCTCCTCGTGCTCCTATGCAGTGCTACCCCAGCACGCATGGAGGAAGGCTGCCTACTCTCAGTGGGGAAGATTGCAGATGGTCTTACAAGCACAAGCAACTCTGGCACAGAAGGCCCAACTTTAGATTTCACCACCTTGGCACATATGGCAGCAGTCTGGGCTGGCTGGCTGACAGACAAGGGCACTAGTGGTGGTGGGAGGATGAATGCTGTCATCCCGAGAGAGGACAGCAGATTCACGTTCCACGGTGCTACTGTCACTCTCCTGGGCTGGCACCTCAGCGATTCTAATAATCGTCTGGGGATTGCTGAACTGCTGAGAGAGCCTGCAAGCCCCTTTCAACACTGGTAACCGCAGGCATAATGGCAGCAATTTGCATTTGCATGGCAACAAGCTGAGCTCACATGACCTCAATCTGAGCTTGCAGGATGACTACTGCTTGTGCTGCAGTGGAAGCTGAGACATAAAAGAAAGACTTGCATTTATATAGCGTTTTAAATTGCATTTATATAGGATGACCACTGGACATCCCAATCCGCTTTACAGCCAATGAAGCACTTTTGAAGTGTTGCAATGTAGGAATGTAATGTAATGTCGGCCATGAGACGTTGCATCATGGTTGGATTCACAAGTGCGCTAATGAATCTGCCCACTACTTCCACACGAGAAAGGATAGGCTCCAAACTCTGGGCAAATCCCTGCGCAAGGTTGGTGCTGGACTCCTCCGTGCTCCTTGACATTGACCACAGGCTTTCTGGTAGGCTTGCCAATGCACCTTAGACCATGTTTAGACCATGTGCAGCTTGTAAATTATAGGATGAGGGCAAGTGAGATGTGAGAAGGAGGATTAGGTATGAGTGTACTGTCATCTTCAATGGTTTCAGCCCCGCTGCTGTGAATGGTCTCAGCAATGGCCTCTCCAATAATGGCAAACACCAATTCCTCCAGGATAAGCAGGTGCACCTTCCCATCTCCAATTTACTGCTGCAGCCTGCGGTTGTGCACCAACTTCTCCTGCAAGAGAGAGGGAAGTGTGTCATTGAGTGTGGTGTCATGTGTTTGGCTGATGTGGTTGTCATGGTTGAATAGCTGGCAATGTATGCATACTGTGACGTGTGGCTGTGAGACCTACAGCAGCGCTGAGAGTGTGAGGGTGAGGTGGAGCATACAAATGAGAGGTGTGACTCGTGATTGATTGATATTATTGGTAGGTGAGTAATGGGGCTGTGGTGCATTGAGCAATGTGTGAGGCTAGTGGTTTATTTTTAAGGATGTGGCATTTGAAGATACAATCCTTGACCTTCTTTTGGCACTGCATCCAGGTCCTCAGGGCTAGGCTGCTGGCATTTACCTCTGTGGCTATCTGCTCCGACTGCCTTCAAAGTGTCTGTCTTGAGGGCCTTCTGCAGATACAGAACCTCTCTCCTTCTGCCACCTCCTGCATTAAAGCCTCCAGTGCTGCATTGGAGAACCTTGGAGCCCTCTCTCTGTCATGTTGTGCCATTCCTGTTTCTTTGCCAGGTCAAACTTATTTCTGGAATGACTTCCAACACCTACCATTGTTAAATTACACCTACCGTTTCAGAGGTGCGGGTTGGCTTTAAGAAGTGCAGGCTAGCTTTAATTGATGCAAACTCTGCCTGAACTTGGATAGGCTGCTGACCGCGCAGACACTCAGCAGTACATTCAGCACTGGGCTGCACGCTGCAATCATGTAAATTACCAGGCATCACGAAGTTTGCATGCTGCCTACATCAGAACAAATGGGCTTGGGTTGACCATGCGTCGTGAACCCCTCTTCTGTTTTCCCGGGCAATCGAATCTTTAGCCCTCAATGTTTCCTACTCCTCATACTTGTATTAGAGATAAAGGATGTATGACAATAGTGATATGTGACAGTATCCTACACCACCTCTACATAAGGGTGGTAGCGATCTATGAGAATATCATTGTAAACACAATAACAATGTCTGATTGTTTGTGTCTGATTGCTGATAATAATGATACCAATGTCTAAATGTTTAGTGATTCCGCTGATTGTAGGTGTGTAGGTGTCACCATGGTTTGCCCGCTCTACGCTGTAATTGTGATAGAGTACTTCAGTCACGATCATGGGAGGAGCGAGATTCAATTTGGAAAGTGAACTATTAATGGTGGGAGAGTCAAGCTGGGGGGTGCTCAAACTCACAAAATAAGTTCTGTGGTTTGCTATATCTCTCCCAACAATTATACCATTTCTACAAAGGGATTGTTTTAAATTGCAAAACAAGCCAGCATGATGGGTTGAATAGTCCCAGTCTGTGCAGCATGATGCCGTGATTCTAAGTAAAAAAAGAACACATCATATCTAAAATAATAAATCTCAGCTTCCTATCAGATGTTTCAGCACAAGCTGACTTGCGGCGCCAAAAAGCAAACAAACGCCTGCGCGAATTCTTGTTCGGAAATCGGAAGGATTGGGGAATATGTTAACCTAGCTGTACAGTCGTCATTCTATTGCTGCCTGGGGCCGAGAGATGAACCTTTGGCTCTTACTTTGGTTTTGCTTCAGGGCCGGAGTCCTCAAGCCCATGAGAATGCGACGGGACCGGGGTCCTTGAGTACAGTACTGTACCTGACGGCCGAGATCCTGGCGCGGAACCACAAGAAGTTGGTACAAACAGCTTCGATTCCAGTCAGAGGGTGAGTTCAACTTTCCACTTCAATTTTCAACCTGATTGTGCAACAGGGGCCTGGAATTCGTGATGAGAAATTCGGGGAGGAACGGCGGGGTGTGGTAAGAGATTCTGCATGCAGCTGCTTGAGCTGCCCAGTATAGCCGGCATGCTGAATGCGTTTCGGGCGGTGCCTTTGCAGTTGACGCCTATGGTGATAACAATTGGTTCACACTATTTCCCAGATAGAGGCAGCTATAAGGGATAAACAGGGGTTGGGCAAGTGCAGGGGACAATGTATGGCATTGCATCTGAGTGTTAATGTAGTGCTACCAATGCATGACTGATTTTGAATGATTACTGATGTGTTGATACCAATGTCTGATGGATTGCAGCTGATTGGTTGCTTATGTAATGATAACAATGCACGGCTGGTCGCTGGTGTAAGATAGGAACACCTGATTCCATTTGAATTCTGATATAATGTACCAGTGTTTAACATTGCATCTCATTGCTGACGTAATGCTTTGCATTGCTAATGTATCACCAATGCTTGCTTTTGATTTCTGATCTAATATATTGATCTATGATTAAACTGCATCTGATTTTTGATGTACTGATACTATGGAGTGTCAGTCGTGGCTCGGTGGGTCGCGCTCTCACCTCCAAGTCAGAGGGGGTGGGTTCAAGTTCTACTCCACTGACTTGAGTACAAAAATCTAGGTTGACGCTCCCAGGCAGTACTGAGGGAATACTGCACTGTTGGAGATGTCATCTTTTGGATGAGGCGTTAAACCGAGGCTCCATCTGCTCTCTCCGTTGGATTGGAAAGATCCCGAGGGACTATTTTAAAGTAGAGCAGGGAAGTTATTCCTAGTGCCCTGGGCAATATTTATCCCTCACCAACATGACTAATAGAAACTATCTGATCATTAACACATTGCTATTTGTGGGAACTTGCAATGCGCAAATTGGCAGCCTCATTTCTGACATTACCACAGTAACTACGCTTCAGATGTACTCCATTGGCTGTGAAGTACTTAGGATGTCATGAAACGCGCTATATAAATGCAAATCTTTCTTTTGCCTTTCAGTGCATGATTAATTGCTGATTGAGTGATACAAATTCATGACTGTGTCTGATTGCTGATGTAATGATAGCGATGCTTGACTGATTGCCTCCAGGACTTGAGCGCAAAAATCAAAGCTGACACTCTATTGCAGTACTGAGGGAGTGCCACACTATTGGAGATGCTGTCCCTCACATGAGACATTAAACCAAGGCCCTGTCTGCCCTCTCAGATGGATGTAAAAGATCCCATGGCACCATTTCGTAGAAGAGCAGGGGAGTTATCCTTGGTGTCATGGCCAATATTTATCCCTCAATCAACATCACGAAAATAGATTATCTGGTCGTTGTCACGTTTCTGTCTGTGGGATCTTGTTGTGCACAAACATTTGGCTGCTGCACTTCCTACACTGTACTTCAAAATTACTTCTTTGGTTGTCAAGTGCTTGCGAAGGGCGCTATATAAATGCAAGTCTGTCTTTTCCCCTTTATCTGCCGTAACAACACCAATGAAAAACTGTTGAATTGTTGATGCAATTATAACAATGTCTGACTGATTTCTTCTGATTGCTGATGCAATGCCACCAATACATGACTGCCTGTTGATTCCGTGATACCAAGGCATGCCTGATTTTGTCTGATTACTGATGCCAATATCTGATTGGACTGATTACTGACTAAATGGTGGCAATGATTGACAATGCATCTAACTGCTGATGTAATGACACCCAGTGATTGATATTGTATTTGATTGCTGTAATGATACCAATGCATGACTACTGATCGAGTGATGCCAAGGCATGACTGGTTTTGTCAGATTTCTCATGAACTGATACCAATATCCAACTAATCACATCTATTGACTGATATCATATTAGCAACGAATGAGTCATTGTGTCTGATTACCAATGCAATGGTGTCAATGTCTGTTTGATTGTGTCTCATTGCTGATGTAATGATACCAATGTTTGACATTTTGCATCTGTTTTCTAATGTAATATACCAATATTTGACTGTACCTAATAGCTGATGTAATGATACCAATGTCCAACTGATTGCTTCTTGTTAATAATGTAATGATAACAATGTATGACTGTCTCTGATTGCCAATGATAACAATGCATGATTGCTTGCTGATATAATTATACCAACGTTGACATTCCATCAGGTTGCTCATGTAATTTTCTTCATGCTTGACTGCGCCTGACTGTGAAGAAATGACATGAAAGTTTGACATTGCACCTGATTTCCGAAATAATTATACCAATACATGTTGATGTAATGATAACAATGTCTAACTGCATCTGCATCTGATTTCCAATGTAATATTTCAGTGTCTAGCTGAATACTTTTGATGTAATGACACCAATACATGACTAATTATACAAATGCATGGCTGCTTGCTGATGTAATGAATCCAGTCTTTGATTTTATATCTGATTGCCGATGTAGTTATACCAAATATCTGTCTTATATTGCTGATTTAATTATTACAATTTTTCAATTTTTGCTAAGGCAATCATACCACTGTTTTACATTGTATCTGATGCTGATGTAATGATACCAATGTTTGATCAATTGCTGACATAATTATAACTACGCATGACTACAAAACAGAAAGCAGAGAGTAGGGAACTAAATGTAGTTACTCAAAATAGCGAAAGGTGGGGAGTGGTAGTCCACAGGAACTGGTGCTGGGACCACTGTTGTTCACCATTTGCGTAAACGATTTGGACTTGGGAATTGCAAAGTGGAATTTAAAAATTTGCGAATGACACCAAATTGTTTGGGAGGAGTGATGCGTGCATGTAATACAGAGGAGGACTACAACACAACACAGGAAGACATAATAAACTTGCAGAATGGATGTGTAATTAACAAATGAACCAATATAGATAAATATGAGGTTGTATGCTTTGTTAGGAAGAATAAGGAGGCCTTGGAAAATAAGAGCAGGATATTGTGTTTATGATCAGGACCCTTAATTTGGGGTCAAATGCGGGTCCCGACCCTTCACTATGTCAGTAGCAGTCACCCCACATTGATTTTGCCTGTTGGTTGCCAGTGGGCGTGCTCACTGCCTAGTTAAGGACGGTAGGCGGGCTCACAATGCTGGAGGGCCAATAGGAGACCCGCCAGCAATGAAGGAGCTGCAGCCTGTTGTTGCAGGTAAGGAAGAGACAGGCCATCTTGAGGCACCCTCTCAGCACTTTGAAATCTTTTGTGATAAAAAAATGGTCACAGCTTCTGGCCACCATTGTGGAGGGGGAGCCCCTCCATCGGCTGGCCTGCGGCCACAACTGTGGCCAAGTAGGTTGGGGGGCGGGGGAGGGTAGGTGGTTCCCAAAGGCATCCTGGAGTACTGGCCCCATTGGGCTGCTGCCGGGAAGCTGCCTCCAAACTGCTGCCGTGCTCCTGATGTGTGGGGTGTCCACAGGCCACCTGGGAAATTCCATTCGGCCTCTGATAATTGGCCTTAATTCACCTTTAACTTACCTGAAATGGCTACCCATCCCTTGCAGGCAAGTAGCCTCTCTGCCCCGAGCTGGCCTCCACGAAAATGGCTCAGGGGTGGAATGGTGCCGGGAAACCCAACCCGCTCAACCTTTCCTCATAAGACAACATCTTCATCCCAGGAATCAGCCCAGTCACCCTTCTCTGAACTGCCTCCAATGCAAGTATATCCCTCCTTAAATAAGGACATCAAAACTCTAGATGTGGTCTCATCAATGCCCTGTATAGTCGTAGCAAGACTTCCCTACTTTTATAGTCCACCTCCCCTTGTAATAATAGCCAACATTCCATTTTCTTTCCTAATTACTTGCTGTACTTGCATGCTAACATTTTGTGATTCATGTACAAGGACACGCGAATCCCTCTGTACCACAGCATTCTGCAGTCTCTCTCCATTTAAATAATATTCTGCGTTTCTAGTTTTCCCACCAATGTGGACAACCTAACATTTTCCCACATTATACGCCAGCTGCCAAATTTTTGCCCACCCACTTAACCTATATCTCTGTATCCCTTTGCAGACTCTTTGTCTCCTCCTCACAACTTGCTTTCCTACCTTTCTTTGTATTGTCAGCAAATTTGGCTACAATACACTTCGTCCCTGCATCAAAGTCATTGATATAGATTGTAAATAGTGGAGGCCCCAGCACTGATCCATGTAGCACTCCACTAGTTACAGTTTGCCAACCTGAAAATGACCCATTTATCCTGACCCTCTGTTTCTGTTAGTTAGCCAATCCTCTATCCGTGCTAATATATCACCCACAAAGCCATGAGCTCTTTTCTTGTGCAGCAGCTTTTTATGAGACACCTTATTGAATGCCTTTTGGAAATCCAAATATACTACATCTACTGGCTCCCCTTTATCACCCTGCTTGTTACATCCTCAAAGATCTCTAATAAATTTGCCAAACACAATTTTCCTTTCACAAAACTATGTTGGCTCTGCCTGATTGTATTACAATTTTCTAAATGTCCTGCTACTACTTCCTTCATAATGGATTCCAGCATTTTCCCAATGACAGTTGTTAGGCTAACTGGCCTATAGTTTCCTGCTTTCTATCTCCCTCCTTGAATAGAGCTGTTACATTTGTGGTTTTCCAATTTGCTGGGACCTTTCCAGAATCTAGGGAATTTTGGAAGATCGCAACCAATGCATCCACTATTTCTGCAGCTACTTCTTTTAAGACCTATGATGCAGGCCATCAGGTCCAGGGGACTTGTCAGCCTTTAGTCCCATTAGTTTTCCTAGTACTTTTTTGCTAGTGATGGTGATTGTTTTAAGTTCCTCCCTCCCTTTTGCCCCTTGATTTTCTGCTATTCTTGGGATATTTTTAGTGTTGTTCCATGAAGACAGACAGAAAATACTTGTTCAAAGTCTCTGCCATTTCATTGTTTCCCATTATTAATTCCTTAGTCTCATCCTCTAAGGGACGGCCATTTACTTTAGCAGCTCTCTGCCTTTCTATATACTTATAGAAGTTCTTAATGGCTGTTTTTATATTTTTTGCTAGTTTACTCTCATATTCTAGTTTATCCCTCTTTTTTTAAGTCATTCTTTGCTGGTTTCCAAACTTTTTCCCAATCTTCTGGCCCACCACTAATCTTCACAGCATTGTCCACCTTTTCTTTCAACTTGATACTATCCTTAACTTCCTTAGTTAGCCACAGATGGTGCATCCTTCTTGTAGTCTTTCTTTCAGAATGTCATATATGTTTGTTGAGAGTTATGAAATATCTCCTTAAATGTCTACCATTGCTTACCCACCGTGTTACCTTTTAACCTATTTTCCCAGTCCACTGCAGCCAACTCTGTCTTTATATCTTTATAATTGCCTTTATTTAAGTTTAAGACATGAGTTTCAGACCCAAGTTTCTTACCCTCAAACTAAATGTGAAATTCATCATGTTATGATCACTCTTACCTAGACGATCCTTTACTATGATCTCATTAATTAATCCTGTCACATTACACACTAGCAAGTCTAAAATAGCCTGTTCCCTCTTTGGTTCCAAAAAGAATCATTCTAAGAAACTGTCCCGAATACACTCTGTGAACTCATCCCCAAGGCTATCTTTGCCAATTTGATTTTTCCATTCGATATGAAGATTAAAATCACCCATGATTATTGCAGTACCTTTCTTACAAGCCCCCATTATTTCTTGATTTATATTCTATCCTACATTGTGGCTACTGTTAGGTGGCCTATAAACTGTACTCACCAGTGACTTCTTTCCCTTGCTATTTATTAACTCCACCCAAACTGATTCTACATATTGATCTTCCAAGCCAAAATCATTTCTCACTACTGTACTGATCTCATTCTTGATTAACAGAGCTACCCCACCTCCTTTTCCTTTCTTCCTATCCTTCTGAAATGTCAGCTACTCTTGAATATTTAGTTTCCAGCCTTGGTCGCTCTGTAACCAAGACTCTGTAATGGCTATTATATCATGCCTATTTATTTCTGTTTGTGCTATCAATTTATCCTTCTTGTTATGTAAGGGCTGAGGCCCCATTCTGGATCCCCATATCTGCCTCACTCATAGTCACACCCTCCTGTTTCTGACCATGGACCATATCTGAAGTATGTTTCAGAAAAAACCTTATCAGGTATGGTTTTGGTCAGGTGACCATAGATGCTGCCCACTGGTGTATTCATACAATGTCTTCGAATGTGTGGCCATTGTTACACAATGGGGTTTGAATGTGGCTTATCATGATAAAGTGGTGTTATGTCCCACCTATTATCTTGGCTGTGAATCCGGAGTCTGCCGAGCTGTCAAGGCCTTTGTCAATCCAATTCTTGGAGACAGCAGCCATTTAGCATTGCTAAATTAACATAGATAGCTGTTTAGCATTTTAATGTGCTTTCCCCAGGACTAGTCCAGACATGATGATGGGTTTAGTCTCCAACAATCCCTGTGTATCTTAACAGTACAGGAAAAGTCACCTGACCTCTTACTCCATCTTGTCTGCGGTGAAAGTGTGCCCATTTTTTGGAGTTTAGTTCATCAGTTCATTTTTACAGTTCATAATTGCACCAGTTCACTTTAGTTCATAACTATTCCTCATGCGAGCATGACAGTACTTGTATCTCTGCAGTACTAGTTCAAACTACTGTCTCAGTTTAGAGAAGATAAAAGAAACCTTAAAACTCACCGACAAATCACTTACCTGCTGGCCTAATTAATGTCTCTAGACTTCAGCTCTTAGGTCTTGCTGTGTCCCACTTCCTCTCTGGAACCATTCCTTGTTTAGTAAATGGCTAGAACACCACCTCTTCCCACACTCACATAATTCCCGACTTAAGCACTCTGTCGAAGCAGGATTCCGTCGAACGGGACTTGTAGATGGTGCACACTGCAGCCACAGTGTGCCAGTGGTAAACGGAGTGAATGTTTAAGGATGAAGTGCCAATCAAGTGGGCTGCTTTTTCCTGGATGTTGTTGAGCTTCAATTGTTGTTGGAACTGCACTTATGCAGGCAAATGAAGAGTATTCCATTACACTCCCAACTTGTGCCTTGTAGATGGGGAATCAGAAGGTGAGTTACTCACTGCAGAATCACCAGATTTTGATTTGTTGTAACTGCAGCAGCAGTTCCAGTTAAGTTTCTGGTCCAGGTCTTGCTGCTTGTGGTCTGCTTCATTATCTGAGGAGTTGCAAATGGAACTGAACCCTCTGCAATCAGCAAGCATTGCCATTTCTGACTTACGATAGAAGCAGCTGAAGATGGTTGGGCCTAGGACACCACCCAGAGGAAATCCTGCAGCAATGTCATGTGGCTGAGATGATTGACCAGCAACACTCACTTACCATTGTGATTCCATTCAGTGGAGAGACCCCCTACTATCTACACCCCTCCCATTCCCATTGACCTCAATTTTGCTAGGGCTTCTTGATCCCACACTCAGTCAAATGCTGCCTTTATATCAAGGGCAATCACTCTCACCTCACCTCTGGAATTCAGCTCTTTTGTCCATGTTTGGATAAAGGGTGTGATGAGGTCTGGAGCCAAGTGGTCTTGGCAGAACCCAAACTGAGTGTTGATGAGCAGGTTCGACGACCCCGTCCAACACTTTGCTGATGGTTGAGAGTAGATTGATGGAGAGGTAACTGGACGGATTAGATTTGTCCTGCTTTTTGTGGACAGGCTGTACCTGGGCAATTTTCCACTTTGATGGGTCAGTGTTGTAGATGTACGGGAATAGCTTGGCTAGAGTTTTGGTTAGTTCTGGAAAACAGGCCTTCAGTACTGTAGTTGAGATGTTGTCAGGACCCATAGCCTTTGCTGTATCCAGTGTGCTCAGCCATTTCTTGATATAATGTGGAGTGTATCGAATTGGCTGAAGACTGGCATCAGTGATGATGGGGACCTCAGGAGGAGACCAAGATGGATCATGCACTCAACACTTATGGCTGAAGCTGGTTGCAGAAGGCTCAGCCTTGTCTTTTTCACTCAAGTGCTGGCTCCGCCATCATTGAGGATCAAGATGGTCATGGAGTCTCCTCCTGTTAGTTCTTTAATTGTCCATCAGCATTCACAATTGGATGTGTCAGGACTGCAGAACTTTGTTCTGATCCATTGGTTGTGGGATTGCTTAGCTCTGTCTATCACAAGCTGCTTCCGCTGTGTTGTAGCTCACCAGGTTCGCACCTCATTTTTAGGTACACCTGCTTCTAACATATTCTTCTACACTCTTCATTGATTCAGCCATGAGGTTGCTGATTGTGGTGAAATACAATTCTGCTGCTGCTGATGGCCTCAATTTGGAGCTGGTGCATCTGTTCTGAATCTATCCCATTTAGTGCTGTCTTAGTGCCACACACACTATGGAGGGTGTCCTTAGTGTGAAGATGGGACTTTGTCTCCACAAGGACTGTGTGGTGATCACTCCTATACTGCACTACTGTCATGGAGAGATGTATTTGTGATGGATAGATTGGTGAGGACAAGATCAAGTAGGTTTTTGGCTCATGTTGATTTTCTTGCTACTGTCAATCTGGCATCTGTATCCTTCAGGACTCAGCTAACTTGATCAGTAGTCTTGCTACCTTACGACTCTTAGTGATGGACATTGAAGTCTCCCACACAGAGTATATTCTGTGCCCTGATACCCTCAGAGTTATTCCAAGTGTGTTCAACATGAAAGAGGACATGCATTAGCTGAGGGTGTGTGGTAGGTGGTAATCAGCAGGAGCTTTCCTCGCCCAGGTCTGATCTGATTCCCAAGAGACTTCATGGGGTCCTGAATTAATGTTGAAGATTCTCAGGGCCACTCCCTCCTGACTGTGTACGATGGTGCTGCCACCTCTGGTGAGCCTGTCCTGCTGGTGGATGGTACAGAACATACTCAGGGATGGTGATGGAGGAGTCTGGGCATTCTCTGAAATGTATGATTCGTTGAGTATGCCCATGTCAGGCTGTTGCTTGTTTGATATGTGGACAGCTCTCCCAATTTTGGCAAAAGCCTCAGATGTTAGTGAGGAGGACTTTGCAGGGTTGACTGGGCTGGGTATCATGTCCGAATCCGACGCATGGACCGACACCGGACTGTCCGTCTGGTTTTGTTCTTCTTATACTTTGCCGTAGCGAAGATGTAGAGAAAATGTTTCCATTTGTGCAGGAGACAAATACCAACGTTCATGAATACAAGATATTCATTGATAAATCGAATAGGGAATGCAGGAGAAACTTCTTTTGCCGGTGAGTGGATAGAATGTGGAACTAGATGCCACATGGAGTAGTTGAGGCGAATTGCACAGATGCATTTAAGGGGAAGCTACATAAGTACATGAGGGAGAAAGGAATAGAAGGATATGTTAATGGGGTGAGATGGAGAAGGGTGGGAGGTGGATTGTGTGGAGGATAAACATCAGCATAGATCGGTTGGCCTGTTTCTGTGTTGTAAATGTTATGCATGACGACATAACGATGAGTATCATTGCACGAGGAATCAGAAGCAATGTCTGACATTGTACCTGATTTTATTGTAATTTTAGAAATGTTTGATGTTGCATCTGATTGATGATATAATTATACCAATGCATGATTAGTTACTGATTTAATGGGGCCAATGAATCAGTTTATTTTCTCTGGTTGCTAATGTATTGACATCAATGCATGAAATTGGTCGGAATGTTATCAGCAGCTGAGACATCCTGCCGCCAGGACCGAAAGTGGGAGCTGATCCCGCACAGGTGGGCGGCGGGACCCTGGGGTGGCATTTTACCAATGGCGGCCAATTAAGAGGCCACCGCCAGCACCTGGTGGCAGCCTTCCTCCCAGAGCTGTCAGCTCCAATCAGAGGGCCGGCAGCTTGGCAGCCTAGGCAGCGTCATCACTAACGGTGGCCATTGCAGAGGCTGCAGGACGAGGAAGAGGATGCCTCCATGCCGAGACACCCCAGAAGACAAGGTAAGTTTTGTTGCTTACTGTGCTGGGGCCAGACAGGGTCAATAATTTGTCTTCAATTCCAATAGCTTCAACTTTAGCTAACCGTCTGCTATGAGAGACTTTATCAAATGCCTTCGGGAAGTCCATATATATAACATTCATAAACTTTCTCCTGTACTACTACTTTAGTCACCTCTTCAAAACATTCAATCAGATTTGTCAGGTATGACCTACTCTTTACAAATCCATGCTGGCTCTCTCTGATCAGCTGAAAATTTTCAAGGTGTTCAGTCATCCTATCCTTAGCAGTAACAGATTTTAGGCTAATTGGTCTGTAATTCCCTGGTTTACGTCTGTCACCTTCCTTAAATAGCAGTGTGAAGCACACAATTTGCCAATCTAAAGGAACGGTTCCTAAATTGAGAGAACTTTGGAAGATTATAGTTAGGGCATCGACAGTGATCTCATCTACTTCTTAGAAAACCCTGGGATGGAAACAATATGGTCCTGGGTATTTGTTGCTCTTTAGCTCTTTAGCGTCATTAGTTTCTCCATTACTGTTAACTTGCTTATGTTAATTTTGTTGAGTTCCTCTTCCTGATTCAATAATAGTTTCCTTGGGATGGCTGGCATGCTGATCTCTTCCTTGACTGTAGATCAGATTGCATCTGGCTGTCGATGTAATGGTACCAATTTTTTATATTGCAACTGATTGCTAATGCAATGCCAAACATTGGTATCATTATATCTGATTGCTCATATAATGATACCCATATCTGACATTGCATCTGATAGCTCATGTAATGACGCCAATGCATAATCAATTGCTGAATGAATGATACCAATTATGTTCAGCAGGCGGGCTGCCTATAGGAGGCCCTCCAGCACTGACAGATCAGCAGCCCCACCGTGTGAATTGGGTGCTGCCAATGTAGGTAGGAAAGAGAGAGGGTGCCTCAAGCTGGAGGCACCCTCTGAAGAGATTTAAAAAATTTTTAACCTCAAAAAGGCCACAGCTGCCAGGCCATCATCATGAAGGGGCAAACCCTCCACTGGATGGCCAGCGGCTGCTGGTGTGGCGGGTGCGGTGGGAGGGGGTCTTCTAGGTGGTTGGAACGCCGACCCCTCCCCTGCTCTGCTGCCGGTAGGTTGTCTCCATCCCTTGGCCGTGTTTCGACCTCAGTGAGGGGCCCGTATGCCGACTTAAAAATTCCAGTTGGTGTCTGCAGAGTGCCCTTAATAGGCCCTTCAATTGGTCTGCGGGTACCTGGGCGTCACCACCTGGGCATCGCCACCTAGACCAACTCCCCGATATTGCCTGAATGAAAATTACCCAGAGGTGGGACCATGGCAGGAGACTGCCACACCAGCCAGTGGCGGGAAATTGTGGGCCTGCCCGCCTCCAGTCCCACCTCTGCGGCCGTTTGAAAGTTCAGCCAATGGAGATGCAACGTAATGCGGAAAAGTGTGGCGGCACAACATGGAGAGGCAGCATAATCTAAATGGTACTATTTTGTTAGGGGTGCTAGAGCAGAGAGATCTGGGGATGCATATTCACAAATCTTTGAAGGTGGAAGGGGAAGTTAATAATACGGTTAAGAAAGTGTTTGGAATACTTGACTTTGTAAATTGGTACATTGAATACAAAAACAAGGAAGTCATTCTCAGCCTTTGCAAATCACTGGTTAGGCCTCAGCTGAAATATTGTGTACAATTGTGGACACCACAGGAAGGATGTCAAGTCCTTGGTGAGGATAGAGAAGAGGTTTACCAGGATGATACCAGGGATGATGAGATGAGATAGGAGAAGCTGGGATTGTTCTCCTTAGAGCAGAGAAGGTTAAGGGAAGACTTAATAGTTATTTGAAATTATGAGAGGTTTTTGACAGAGCAAGTCGGGAGAAACAGTTCCCTGTGGCAAGTGAATCAGTAACCAGAGGCCATAGATTTAAAATAATAGGCAAAAGGATTAGAGGGGAAATGTGAAGAATTTTTTACACACAGAGGTCTGGAGCACACGACCTGAAAGGGTGGTGGAATCAGATTCTATGGGGACTTTCAAAAGGCAATTGGACATGCACTTGAAGAGAACTAATGTGCAGAGCTGTTGGGAAAATGATGGGATATGGGAGTAAACTGGACATTTCTCTCAAAGAGCCAGCACAGTGACAAAGGGTGGAATGGTCTCCTTCTGTGCTGTATGATTTTCTGTCTCTTATTTTTGATGTAATTCTGTCAATGTCTGTCTGATTACTTCTTATTGCTGATGTAATGTTACAAATGCTTGATTGAGTGCATTTGGTTTCTGATTTAATCAGACACAATGGCCAGAATTTTACAAGGCGGCAGTGGCCCTGCCCACCGGCTTAAAAGTCGAGGGCGAGCCTGCCTCTACCGGGTCTGAAAGCCGCAATTTTGTGTGGCCCAGGTCCTTAATTGACCTCAGGCTATATTTACGCCCCCACCCTCACTCCCAAGGCAGGAAGTCCCAACTGCAAGAGCTGCCCGCCCATCAGCGGGTACCACCTCCGTGGCCACGATGCTGCCGCTGGAGGGGAAACCACTCTGATCGCCAGGGCCTAACTGCCTGGGCCGGCAGAGAAAAAGAATTTCTTACTCCCCTGTGCCAGGGTTGGGGCCGACCATGACTCATGGCCCTCCTGCCTTGGGCGCTATGGCGTTGGAAGGATGAATGAGAATGGGCAGAGACTGCTTGAGTTGTGTACCTATCATAACCTCTGCATCACCAACTCGTTCTTTCACACTAAACCCTGTCACCAGGTTTCATGGAGGCACCCAAGATCACGTCGTTGGCACCAGCTAGACCTCATCGTCACAAGGCGAGCCTCCTTAAACTGTGTTCAAATCACACGCAGCTTCCACAGTGCGGACTGCGACACCGACCACTCCCTGGTGTGCAGCAAGGTTAGACTCAGACCAAAGAAGTTGCATCATTCCAAGCAGAAGGGCCACTCGCGCATCAACACGAGCAGAATTTCTCACCCACAGCTGTTACAAAAATTTCTAAATTCACTTGTAACAGCCCTTCAAAACACTCCCACAGGGGATGCTGAGACCAAGTGGGCCCACATCAGAGACGCCATCTATGAATCAGCTATGACCACCTACGGCAAAAGTGCGAAGAGAAATGCAGACTGGTTTCAATCTCATAATGAAGAGCTGGAACCTGTCATAGCCGCTAAGCGCATTGCACTGTTGAACTACAAGAAAGCCCCCAGCGATTTAACATCCGCAGCACTGAAAGCAGCCAGAAGTACTGCACAAAGAACAGCTAGGCGTTGCGCAAACGACTACTGGCAACACCTATGCAGTCATATTCAGCTGGCCTCAGACACCGGAAACATCAGAGGAATGTATGATGGCATGAAGAGAGCTCTTGGGCCAACCATCAAGAAGATCGCCCCCCTCAAATCTAAATCGGGGGACATAATCACTGACCAACGCAAACAGATGGACCGCTGGGTTGAGCACTACCTAGAACTGTACTCCAGGGAGAATGCTTTCACTGAGACTGCCCTCAATGCAGCCCAGCCTCTACCAGTCATGGATGAGCTGGACATACAGCCAACAAAATCGGAACTCAGTGATGCCATTGATTCCCTAGCCAGCGGAAAAGCCCCTGGGAAGGACAGCATTACCCCTGAAATAATCAAGAGTGCCAAGCCTGCTATACTCTCAGCACTACATGAACTGCTATGCCTGTGCTGGGACGAGGGAGCAGTACCCCAGGACATGCGCGATGCCAACATCATCACCCTCTATAAAAACAAAGGTGACCACGGTGACTGCAACAACTACCGTGGAATCTCCCTGCTCAGCATAGTGGGGAAAGTCTTTGCTCGAGTCGCTCTGAACAGGCTCCAGAAGCTGGCCGAGCGCGTCTACCCTGAGGCACAGTGTAGCTTTCGTGCAGAGAGATCGAGCATTGACATGCTGTTCTCCCTTCGTCAGATACAGGAGAAATGCTGTGAACAACAGATGCCCCTCTACATTGCTTTCATTGATCTCACCAAAGCCTTTGACCTCGTCAGCAGACGTGGTCTCTTCAGACTACTAGAAAAGATCGGATGTCCACCAAAGCTACTCAGTATCATCACCTCATTCCATGACAATATGAAAGGCACAATTCAACATGGTGAACAACCTTTCCTATCCTGAGTGGCGTGAAACAGGGCTGTGTTCTCGCACCTACACTTTTTGGGATTTTCTTCTCCCTGCTGCTTTCACATGCGTTCAAATCCTCTGAAGAAGGAATTTTCCTCCACACAAGATCAGGGGGCAGGTTGTTCAACCTTGCCCATCTAAGAGCGAAGTCCAAAGTACGGAAAGTCCTCATCAGGGAACTCCTCTTTGCTGACGATGCTGCTTTAACATCTCACACTGAAGAGTGCCTGCAGAGTCTCATCGACAGGTTTGCGTCTGCCTGCAATGAATTTGGCCTAACCATCAGCCTCAAGAAAACGAATATCATGGGGCAGGATGCTCCATCCATCAATATTGGCGACCACGCTCTGGAAGTGGTTCAAGAGTTCACCTACCTAGGCTCAACTATCACCAGTAACCTGTCTCTAGATGCAGAAATCAACAAGCGCATGTGTAAGGCTTCCACTGCTATGTCCAGACTGGCCAAGAGAGTGTGGGAAAATGGCGCACTGACACGGAACACAAAAGTCCGAGTGTATCAGGCCTGTGTCCTCAGTACCTTGCTCTACGGCAGCGAGGCCTGGACAATGTATGCCAGCCAAGAGCGACATCTCAATTCATTCCATCTTCGCTGCCTTCGGAGAATACTTGGCATCAGGTGGCAGGACTATATCTCCAACACAGAAGTCCTTGAAGCGGCCAACACCCCCAGCTTATACACACTACTGAGTCAGCGGCGCTTGAGATGGCTTGGCCATGTGAGCCGCATGGAAGATGGCAGGATCCCCAAAGACACATTGTACAGCGAGCTCGCCACTGGTATCAGACCCACCGGCCGTCCATGTCTCCGCTGTAAAGACGTCTGCAAACGCGACATGAAATCGTGTGACATTGATCACAAATCGTGGGAGTCAGTTGCCAGCATTCGCCAGAGCTGGCGGGCAGCCATAAAGACAGGGCTAAATTGTGGCGAGTCGAAGAGACTTAGTAGTTGGCAGGAAAAAAGACAGAGGCGCAAGGGGAGAGCCAACTGTGCAACAGCCCCGACAAACAAATTTCTCTGCAGCACCTGTGGAAGAGCCTGTCACTCCAGAATTGGCCTTTATAGCCACTCCAGGCGCTGCTTCACAAACCACTGACCACCTCCAGGCGCGTATCCATTGTCTCTCGAGATAAGGAGGCCCAAAAGAAAGAACTCCCCTGTGAAGGCACCTCAAAGTGGAGGTGCCCCCTTGATCTCCTTACAGCCTCAGTGCCTCGATGGCACTGCTGAGGTTGCAGAGATGCCAGCCCTCTGATTGGCCTGGCAGCACAGAGAGCCTGCCCGCTGTCCTTAATTGGACGGCAGGCCCGTCAGAGGGCAATTAAAATGCTGCCGCTGGGAAGATTGCTGCCGTGGTCCCTCTCCTCGCCCACGCAGGCTTGGGACCTGCATTTGGTCCTGACGTCGGGACTTACCCACTGCTTGTTCAATCCTGGCCAATGTGTCTTCACGTTGCTATCATTACAACATTAACTGGATTCAGTGTCAAACTTTGCTGTCATAACATCAAATTTAACATCAGAAGTAATGATATCGCTAAAGATTTCTCCACATTGCTGATGTAGTGCTACCAATGCCTGTTGTACTGATACCATTGTTCAACATTGCATCTGATTCCCGATGCTGTTATACCAGCGTTTGACTGCTTCTGATTGTGATGTAATGACACAAATGTTTGACGCTACATCTTTTTTCTGATAATTATACCAATGTATGATGTCTTTAGTCATAGAGTCACAGGGCAGAATTTAATTCTCTTCTCGGGAGCGGGCTGGGAGACGGGGGGTGCCATTGAATCTGGAGAGAAGGCGGGAGGTGTGAAGTGCCTGTCACTTTCCCAACTACCCGCGATTAAGTATGGTGCAGGGAAGGCCAAGGACGGCCTTCCTACCCAGAGGCCAACTGAGGCCCTTAAGTGGCTAATTAATGGCCCACGGAGGGCCCCAGTGGCAAAGGCTTCCCCTGTGCCAACATCCCCCCCATCCCTCAACAACCCACACCACCTTTACCCCTCGCTGGAACCTGCCTGACTGGCCCCAGCGAGCCTGCCCCACTCACTTCCAGTCCAGGCTCTGTGGCTGCTCATGGTGCTGGGCCTACCTGCCGTCCCAGCAGTGGCCACCACTCCCGGTGGCATTGGTGGGACTGCTGGGCTGTTGGTCCTCAGATTGGCTGGCAGCTGTGGGATGCGGGACCCCTGTCTTTAAAGGGATGGGGAATATGGCGCTGGGCAGTTAATTGCCCGAATGCCATTAAATACAGCCGGGGATGTCACAATCGGCTAAGGCGGGGTTCTGCTCGCCTTCCTGGCCCAGCATCAGGACCCCCATTGCCCCACACGGAATTTTGCCTGTAGAGTCATTACGGTAAAGAAGGAGGCCATTTGGCCCATCGAGTCCATGCCAGCTGTCTGTAGAGTCCCAATGAGTCCCATTCCCCTGCTCTATCCCTGTATCCGTACAAGTTTATTTCTCTCAAGTTCCCATTCAGTTTTCTTTTGAAATCAGTGATAATCTCAGCTTCCATTACCCACATAGGTAGCGAGCTCCTGGTCATTACCACTTGCTGAGTATAAAGGTTCTTTCTCACATACCCCTGCATCTCTTGCCCAAAACCTTTAATCTGTGTCCCTCCTCGTCCTTCTACCATCAGCTAATGGGAACAGCTTTTCTTTGTCTACCTTATCTAAACCTGTCATAATCTTGTATACTTCGATCAAATCTCCCCAAAAACTCCTTTGTTCGAAGTAGAACAACCACAGCTTCTCCAACCTAACCTTGTAGCTAAAATCCCTCCTCCCTGGATCCATTCTGCTAGTTCTCTTCTGCACCATCTCTGGGACCGTCACATTCTTTCTACAGTGTGGTGACCAGAACTGTACGCGGTACTCCAGTTGGGGCCGAACCTGAGCTTTATAAAGGTTCAGCATAACTTTCCTTTTGTCCTGAAAAACTGTATTACAAAAGCTCAAGATCAAATATGCTTTGCTAATTACTCTCTCAATATGTCCTGCCACCTTCAAAGATCTATGCACATGAGCCCCCAGGTCACTCTGTCCCTGCACACTCTTTAGAACTGTGCCATTAAGTATATATTGCCTTTCCTTATCCTTTCTGCCAAGATGCATCACCTTACACTTCTCCATTAAATTCCATCTGCCACTTGTCTGCACTTCAATGTGATTGCTGATGTAATATCAACATCGATCATATTGTGTCTGATTTCTGATGTAATATATTAATGTATGATTAATTGCATTTGATTGTTGATGTAACAACATCAATACATGGATAATTGCTTATCCATGAATAACACCTTAAAAATTATCAGCTGATCAGAGTAGATAGAGAGAAACTGTTCCCACTCGTGAAAGTTTTGAGAACGAGGGGGCACAGATTTAAAGTATTTGGTAAGAGAAGCAAAAGTGACATGAAAATCTTTTTCACGCAGCGAGTGGTTAAGATCTGGAATGCGCTGCCTTAGAATGTGGTGGAGGCAGGTTCAACTGAAGCATTCAAAAGGGAATTAGACTGTTATATGAGAAGGAAGAATGTGCAGGGTTACGGGGAGAAGGCAGGGGAATGGAACTGAGGGAATTGCTCTTTCAGAGAGCCAGTGTGGACAAGATGGGCCGAATGGCCTCCTTCTGCGCTGTAACAATTCTGTGATTCTGAGAAAGCCAGCATGGATTTGTAAAGGATAGTTCATGCCTGTCAAATCTGATTGAATTTTTTGAAGAGGTGACTGGTTGTGAACAGAGGGATGCCTATGGATGTTATTTATATGGACTTCCAGAAATTGTTAGTTAAAGTTTAAACCCATGGATTTGAAGGCAAATTATTGACCCGGTTAAGAAATTGGCTGAGTGGAAGGAGACGGAGCGTAGGAATAATGGGCAGCTACTCCAGTTGGCAGGTTGTGACTAGTGGTGTTCTGCAAAGATCTATGTTGGGGCCACAACTATTCACTGTATTCATTAACAACTTACATGATGGGATAGAAAGTAATTTATCCAAAGTTGACGATGACATATAGAAACATAGGAAATAGAAGCAGGAGTTGGCCATTCAGCCCATCTAGCCTGTTCCACCATTCAAACAGATCATGGCTGATCATCCACCTCTACGCCATTTTTTCCCACTATCCCCATATCCCTTGATGTCATTAGTATCCAGAAATCTATCGATTTCTGTCTTGAACATGCTCAATGATTGAGCTTTCACAGCCCTGTGGGATAGAGAATTCCACAGTATCACCACCCTCTGAGTAAAGAAATTCCTCCTCATCTCAGCCTTAAATGGCCTGCCCCTTATTCTGATACTGTGTCCCCTGGTTCTAGACTCACCAGCCAGATGAAATATCCTATCCACATCTACCCTGTCACCCCCTGTAGGATTTTGTACGTTTCAATGAGATTGCCCCTCATTCTTCGGAACTAGAGAATACAGGCCCAGTTTCCTCAATCTCTCCTCATAAGACAATCCCGCCATCCCAGGAATTAGTCTGGTGAATCTCTGCTGCACTCCCTCTATGGCAAGGATATCCTTCTTTAGATAAGGAGACCAAAACTGTACATAATACTCCAGGTGCATTCTCACCAAAGCTCTGTCCAATTGCAGTAAGACTTCTTTACTCCTGTACACAAATTACCTTGCAATGAAGGCCAACATACCATTTGCCTTCCTAATTGCTTGCTGCACCTGCATACTAGCTTTTAGTGACTCATGGACAATGACACCCAGGTCCTTTTGGACATCAACACTTCCCAACCTCTCACCATTTAAGAAATACTAGAACTCAAGAACACAAGAAACAGGAACAGAAGTAGACCACATGGCCCATCGAGCTTGCTCTACCATTCAACATGATCATGGCTGATCTTGGGTTTCAATTCCACTTTCCTGCCCGTTCCCCATATCCCTTGATTCCCTGAGACCAAAAACCTATCTATCCCAGCCTTAAATGTATTCAACAATGGAGCATCCACAACCCTCTGGGGTCGAGAATTCCAAAGATTCACAACCCTTTGAGTGTAGTAATTTCTCCTGTCCTGTGCTGAATGATCAGCCACATATCCTGAATCTGTGACCCCGCGTTCTAGATTCCCCGACCAGCTGAAACAGTCTCTCAGCTTCTACCCTATCGAGCCCTTTCAGAATCTTGTATGTCTCAATTAGATTGCCCCTCATTCTTCTAAACTCCAGAAAATATAGGCCTACTTTACTCAGCCTCTCATCATAGGACAACCCAGTCATCCCAGGGACCAATTTAGTAAATCTTCACTGCACCGCTTCCAGTGCAAGTAAATCCTTTCTTAAATGTGGAGATCAAAACTGCCCACAATATTCCAGGTGTGGTCTCACCAAAGCCCTATACAGTTTTAGTAAGACTTCTTTATTCCTGTACTCCAATCCCCTTGCAATAAAGGCCGACATGCCATTTGCCTTCCTAATAGCCTGCTGGACCTGCATGTTAACTTTGTACGTTCCTTGTTCGTGTACACCCAAGTCTCTCTGAACATCAATACGTACGAGTTTCATACCTTTCAAAAAATATTCTGCTTTTCTATTTTTACGACCAAAGTGAACAACTTCACACTTTCCTACATTATACTCTATTTGCCATCTTATTGCCCACTCACTTAACCTGTCTATATCTCTTTGCAGCCTTTCTATGTCCTCCCCACAGCTTACCTTTCCACCAAGCTTTGTATCATCAGCAAACTTAGATACATTACTCTCTATCTCTTCATCCAAGTCATTAATATAGAGTGTAAATAGCTGAGGCCCCAGCACTGATCCTTGCGGCACCCCACTATTCACTGTCTCCCAACTTGAAAATGCCCCATTTCTGCCCACTCTCTGCTTCCTGTCTGTTAACCAATCATCTATCCTAATATATTACCCCCAACACCATGAGCTCTTATCTTGTCTATTAATATTTTATGTGGCACCTTATCGAATGCATTTTGGAAATCCAGGTAATCCAGGTACACTGCTTTTCTGTTTTTTTCCACCAAAGTGGATCACCTCACACTTATTCACATTATATTCCATCTGCCATATTTTTGCCCATTCACTTACCCTGTCCAAGTCCCTTGAAGCCTCTTTGCATCTATTTTATTTTTTTATTTAGAGATACAGCACTGAAACCACATCTCCCCACAACTTAGATTCCCACCTAGTTTTGTGTCATCAGCAAATTTGGAAGTCTTACATTTGGTTCCCACATCCAAATCATTTATATAGATTGTGAACAGCTGTGACCCAAGCACTGATCCTTGTGGTACCCCACTAGTAACAGCCTGCCATCCTGAGAATGACCCGTTTATTCATACTCGCTGCTTTAGAACCACAGAACCATAGAAAATGTACAGCACAGACGGAGGCCATTCAGCCCATTGTGTCCATGCCAGCCGAGAAAACTAGCCGCCCAAACTAATTCCACCTTCCAGCACCTGGTCCATAGCCCTGCAGGTTACAGCACTTCAGGTACATGTCCCGGTACCTTTTAAAAAAGGTGAGGGTTTCTGCCTCCACCACCATTCCTGGCAGCAAATTCCACACACCCATCACCCTCTGGGTGAAAACGCCTCCCCTCATGTCCCTTCTAATCCTTCTACCAATCACCTTAAATCTGTGTCCCCTGGTAATTGACCTTTCTGCTAAGGGGAACAGGTCCTTCCTGTCCACTCTAACTAGGCCCTCATAATTTTGTACACCTCAATTAAGTCACCCCTCAGCCTCCTCTGTTCTAAGGAAAACAACACTAGCCATTCATAGCTGCAACCTTCAAGCCCTGGCAACATTCTTGTAAATCTCCTCTGTACTCTCTCCAGAGCAATTATGTCCTTTCTGTAATGTGGTGACCTGAACTGCACGCAATACTCCAGCTGTGGCCTAACCAACACTCTATACAGTTCCAGCATCACATCCCTGCTTTTGTACTCTATACCTCGGCCAATAAAGGAAAGCAATCCATATGCCTTCTTCACCACTCTATCCACCTGTCCTGCCACCTTCAGGGACCTGTGGACATGCACTCCAAGGTGGATAGAGTTCTTCTTCTTCTACCCCTCTCAATATCCTCCCGTTTATTGTATGTTCCCACGCTTTATTTACCCTCCCCAAATGCAATACCTCACACTTCTCCAGATTGAATTCCATTTGCCACTTTTCCACCCACTCAACCAAACCATTGATATCATTCTGGAGTCCATGGCTTTCCACTTCACTATTAACTACATGGCCAATTTTTGTGCCATCAGCAAGTTTCCCAAT
The DNA here is from genome assembly GCF_036365525.1 of Heterodontus francisci. Classification (NCBI taxonomy): domain Eukaryota; kingdom Metazoa; phylum Chordata; class Chondrichthyes; order Heterodontiformes; family Heterodontidae; genus Heterodontus; species Heterodontus francisci. Next base: position 19,098,646 of record NC_090383.1, on the reverse strand, counting down.
CATGCTTCCCACATTTAAGTCCAACTGGAAATAGCTTCCATTTGCAAAAACATCCATCGACTACTACCCTTTGTTTCCTGTCCCTGAGCCAATTCTGGATCCAACCCTGCGACCTTCCCCTGTATCCCATGGGCTTTCATTTTACTGACCAGTCTGCCATGTAGGACCTTGTCAAATGCCTTACTAAAATCCATGTAAACCACATCCAGTGCACTACCCTCATCATTCCTCCTTGTTACTTTCTCAAAAAACTCCATCAAGTTAGTAAGACATGACCTTCCCTGAACAAATCCATGCTGACTATCCCTGATTAATCCATGCCTTTCTAAGTGACAGTTTATCTTGTCCTTAGAATAGATTCTAACAATTGACCCACCACTGAGGTCAGACTGACCAGCCTATAATTATTTGGCTTAGCCCTTGCACCTTTTTTAAACAATGGTACAATGTTTGCAGACCTCCAATCTTCTGGTACCTCGCCTGTATCTAGTGAGGATTTGAAGATGATCCTCAGCACATCCACTATTTCCTCCCTGGCTTCCTTTAACAACCTGGGATGCAATCCATCCAGTCCTGGCGATTTATCCACTTTCATGGATGACAGACCCTCAAGCACTTCCTCTCTCAATATGCTTATCGTATCTAATATTTCACACTCTTCTTTAACTACAATGTCTGCATCAACCCTCTCCTTTGTGAAGTCAGAGACAAAAAACTCATTAAGAACCCTGCCCACATCTTCTGCATTCAAGCATACGTTCCCCTGTACATCTCTGATAGGCCCTACCCTTTGCTTAGTTATCCTCTTGCTCTTAATGTACTGATTAAACATCCTTGGGTTTTCCTTGATTTTACCTGCCCATAATTTTTCATGTCCTCCCTGCTTTTCTAATTTCCTTTTTTGCTTCACCCCTGAACTATCTATACTTCTTTAGGCTTTCAAAAGTATTAAGATATTTGTGATCGTCATAAGTTTTCTTTTTTTGCTTTAACTTACCCTGTAAGCTTTTAGATAACCAGGGAGCTCTAGATTTGGCCATACCACCCTTAATGTTTGTGAGGACAGGGCCACACTGTGCCCGTAGTAAATCGCTTTTGAATGCCTCCCACTGGTCTGCCACTGATTTTCCTTCAAGTAGCTAAATCCAGTCCACTTTCGCCAGGTCATCTCTCAGTTTGGTAAAATTTGCCTTCCCCCAGTTTAGAACCTTTGCTCCTGTTTTATCTTTATCCTTTTCCATGATTATGCTAAAACTAACTGTATTATGGTCACTAGCTCCGAAATGGTCACCCACTGTTACTTCATCCACTTGCCCAGCTTCACTACCGAAGACTAAATCTAGAATTGCGCCCCCTCTCGTTGGGCTTGTTGCATGCTGGCTTAAAAAGTTCTCTTGAACACAGTTCAAGAATTTTGTCCCTTCTGTGCCCTTCACACTGTTTGATATTGGGGTAGTTGAAATCCCCAAACATTATTGCCCTAAAGTTTTTGCACTCAGAAATCTGCCTACATATTTGTTCTTCAATCTCTCTCTCACTATTTGGGGATCTATAGTACGCTCCCAGTAATGTAGCTGCCCCCTTTTTATTTCTGAGTTCCACCCATATGGCCTTGTTTGATGATTCATTTAGCATATTATCCCTCCTCAAAGCTATTAATGATTCCTTAACTAATAATGCTACACCCCCTCCTTTTTTATCTCCCTCTCTATCACACCTGAAAACTCTATATCAAGGGATATTGAGCTGCCATTCTTGCCCCTCTTTAAGCCAAGTTTCTGTTATATCAACAATATCGTGTTGCCACATGTCTATCTGTGCCCTCATCTCATTGACTTTATTTACTTTACTCCTTGCATTTAAATAAATACTCTTTAATACTGCCAAATTCCCATGTTGCATACTTTTTAACCTTTGCTTCTTCTGCCTTTCAGAGTCACTTGCTAATTTTCTGCATCCTGTTCCCTGCTCTGAAATTGTCCTATCGAAGACTGCGCTCAGGTTCCCATCCCCCACCAATCTAGATTAAACCATTCCCAACAGCACTAGCAACCTTCCTGCAAGGATATTTGTTCCAGTCCTGTTCAGGTGCAGACCGTCTGGCTTGTGCAGGTCCCACCTTCCCCAGAACCAGTCCCAATGCCCCAGAAATCTGAAGCCCTCCCTCCTGCAACATCTCTCCAGCCATGCATGCATCTGGTGTATTTTTCTATTACTATACTCACTGGCACGTGGCCTTGGGAGTAATTCAGAGATTACTACCCTTGTGGTCCTGTTTGCTAATTTCTTTCCTAACTCCCTAAACTCAGCCTGCAGGACCCTATCCCTCTTACTTGCTATATTGTTGGTACCAATGTGGACAACGACCTCTGGCTGTGCACCCTCGCCCTCCAGAATGCTGTGTAGCCACTCGGTGATATCCATGACCCTTGCACCAGGAAGGCAACATACCATCCTGGAATCACGTCTGCGACCACAGAAACACCTATCTGTTCCTCTAACCATAGAATCCCCTACCACCACCTTTCTGTCTGTTAACCAATTCTCAATCCATAACAGTATATTACCTCCAATCCCATGTGCTCAAATTTTGTCCACTAACCTCCTGTGTGGGACCTTATCAAAAGCCTTCTGAAAATCCAAATAGACCACATCCACTGGTTCTCCTTTATCTATGCTACAAGTAACATCCTCAAAAAACTCCAACAGTTTGTCGAACATGATTTCCCTTTCATAAATCCATGTTGATTCTGCCCAGTCATATCATTATTTTCCAAGTGTCCAGTTATCACATCCTTCATAATAGATTCTAATATTTTCCCTACTACTGACATCAAACTAACAGGTCTGTAGTTCTCCGTTTTTTCTCAAAGAGAGGCAGTATTGTAAGCAGTGTAGAATTAAATATAAAATGATAAAGAGATATGGAGATTAAGTGAATGGGCAAAAATATGGCAAATGGATTTCAATGGAGACAAATGTGAAGCCATTCACTTTGGACCTAAAAAGGATAGGACAAGGTACTTTCTAAATGGTGAAAAACTGAAAGAGTGCAGGTCCAAAGAGACTTGGGATGTCCAGGTAAATAGATCATTAAAATGTCATGAACAGGTACAGAAAATTATCAAAATGGCTAATGGAATGCTGGCCTTTATATCCAGATGACTACAATGTAAGGGAGTAGCAGTCATGCTTTAGCTATACAAAACCCTGAATAAACCACTACTGGAGCACTGTGAGCAGTTCTGGGCTCCACACCTTAGGAAGGATATATTGGCCTTGGACGGAGTGCGGTGCAGGTTTACCAGAATGATACCTAGATGCTAAGGGTTAAATTACAAGGAGAGATTGCACAGAGTAGGGTTGTATTCCCTGGAATTTAGTAGATTAAGGGGTAATTTGAAGTTTTCAAGAGGCAGATTCAATTATGTCTCTAAAAAGGGAATTGGATAAGCACCTGAAGAGAAAAAACATTGCAGGGCTATGGGGAAAGGGCAGGGGTGTGGGACTAGCAGAGTTCCTCTTGCAGAGAGCCAGCATTGACACGATGGGCTGAATGGCCTCCTTCTGTGCTGTACCCACTCTATGATTCTAAGATATTATGGGGAACAGTTAGGGTAGATAGAGAGAAGTTATTCTGCTGGTTGTAGAATCTAGAACTAGCGGGCATAGTCTAAAAATTAGAGCCAGATCTTTCAGGAGTGAAATTAGGAAATGCTTCTCCACACAAAGAATAGTTAAAGTTTGGAACTCTGTTCCGCACACTGCAATTGATGCTAGATCAATTGTGAAATTTTAAATCTGACTCTGATAGATTTTTGTTATCAAAAGGTATAAAGGGATATGGAGCAAAGGCAGGTGTATGGATTTAGGTCAGAGATCAGCCATGACCCCATCGAATGGTGGAACAGGCTCAAGGGGCTAAATGGCCTACTTTTGTTCCTATGTTTCTGTACTAATTTATGACATTGCTTCTCATTGCTAATGTAATGATACCAATGTGTGACTAATTGCTTTACATTGCTGATGTAATTATACCAATGTTTGATATTGTTACTCATTGCTGATGTAATGATGCCATTATTTGACATTGCATCTTACTGCTGATATAATAGAGTCATAGAGTCATAGAGTTACACAGCACAGAAACAGGCCCTTCGGCCCATCATGTCTGTGCCGGCCATCAAGCACCTATCTATTCTAATCCCATTTTCCAGCACTTGGCCCATAGCCTTGTATGCTACGGCATTTCAAGTGCACATCTAAATACTTCTTAAATGGTGTGAAGGTTCCTGCCTCTACCACCCCTTCAGGCAGTGTGTTCCAGATTCCAACCACCCGCTGGGTGAAAATTTATTTCCTCAAGTCCCCTCTAAACCTCCTGCCCCTTACCTTAAATCTATGCCCCCTGGTTATTGATCCCTCCACTAAGGGAAAAAGTTTCTTCCTATCTATCCTTATCAATGCCCCTCATAATTTTGTATACCTCAGTCAGGTCCCCCCTCAGCCTTCTCTGCTCTAAGGCAAACAACCCTAGGCTATCCAGTCTCTCTTCATCGCTGAAATGCTCCAGCCCAGGCAACATCCTGGTGAATCCCCTCTGCACCCTCTGCAATCACTGTACACAGTACTCCAGCTGTGGCCTAACTAGCGTTTTATACAGCTCCATCATAACCTCCCTGCCCTTATATTCTATGCCTCACCTAATAAAGGCAAGTATCCCATATGCCTTCCTAACCAACTTATCTACCTGTGCTGTTGCCTTCAGTGACCTATGGACAAGTACACCAAGGTCCCTCTGACCCTCTGTACTTCCTAGGGTCCTACCATCCATTGTATATTCCCTTGCCTTGTTAGTCCTCCCAAAATGCATCACCTCACATTTCTCAGGATTAAATTCCATTTGTCATTGCTCTGCCCATCTTACCAGCCCGTCCATATCATCCTTTAATCTAAGGCTTTCCTCCTCATTATTTACGACACCACCAATTTTCGTGTCATCTGTGTACTTACTGATCATACCTCTTATATTCACGTCTAAATCATTAATGTACACTACATACAGAAAGGATCCCAGCACCGATCCCTGCGGTACACCACTGGTCACAGGCTTCCACTCGCAAAAACAACCCTCAACCATCACCTTCTGCCTCCTGCGACTAAGCCAATTTTGGATCCAATTTGCCAAATTGCCCTGGATCCCATGGGCTCTTACCTTCTTGACCAATCTCTAATGACTAATTGGTGATATATTGACACCAATGCATGACTAATTGGTGATATATTGACATCAATGCATGATTAATTGCTGGTTTACATGACACCAATGCATGACTGTGTCTCACATCTGATGTAATTATACAATTGCATGACTCCGCCTGATTGCTGGTGTACTGACATGAGTACATGACTGATTGCTGTGTAATATTACATATGCACAACTGGTATCATTACATTAGCAATGAGAAGCAATGTATGACATTCTATCCAAGAATATAAGAAATAGGAACAGGAATAGGTCATAGGGTCCGTCAAGCCTGCTCCGCCAATCAACAAGATCATGCTTGAACTTCTACATCAACTCCACTTTCCCACCCTATCCCATACCCCTTGATTCTATTAGTGACTAAAAAATCTATCAGTCTCAGTCTTGAATATACTCATCTATTGAGCATGCACAGCTCTCTGGGGTAGATCATTCCAAAGATTCACAGCCCTCTGAGTGAAGAAATGCCTCCTCACCTCAGTCTTGAATAGCCGAGCCCATATCACAAGAACACAAGAATACAAGAAATAGGAGCAGGAGTAGACCATTTGGCCCATCAAGCCTGCTCCGCCATTCAATACGATCATGGCTAATCTCGGGCTTCAATTCCACTTTCCTGCCTGTTCCCCGTATCCCTTGATTCCCTGCAAGACCAAAACTCGATCTATCCCAGCCTTGAATGTATTCAATGATGGAGCATCCACAAGCCTCTGGGGTAGAGAATTCCAAAGATTCACAACCCTTTGAGTGAAGTAATTTCTCCTCATCTCAGTCCTGAACGATTGGCCCCTTATCCTGAGACGTGTTCTAGATTCCCTGACCAGTAGGAACAATCTCTCAGCTTCTACCCTATCAAGCTCTTTCAGAATCTTCTCTATCCTGAGACTATGACTCCCTAGTTTTCAATTTTTCAGCTCGGGGCAACAGCCTCTCCGTATCTCCCCAGCTCCCGTCTCCTGGAAATGCTCGGCATCACTAATTGGGCACTGAGCTCACCTCCTGCCCAATTAGGGCATTTACATTTTAAAATAGCCCCATGAGAACGATGTAGATGAAGCATAGGGTTGGGACTCTGAATTCATTGGGATCCATCTGGGTGTTGGGGTACCAACCCCGATTTGAAAATCCGGCCCCTTACCTCTGAGTACCGGTGTAATTGTACAATTTTGTGTCTGACATAGTATTTGATTCCTGACAGAATATACCAATCTCTGATTGATTCTTGCTAATTACTGACCAACATTTGACGTTGCATCTCACTGTTGATGTTCAGACACCAATGCATGTTTAATTGCTGGTTTAATGATACCAATGCATGACTCATTGCGCCTGTTTCCTGATGTAATGATACTGCAGGTCCCCAGTTGCTGCCTCCTGCTTTTGGCCTGGCTGTTGATCTCTCTGGCTGTCTGGCCGGAGTCTGCACCATTTTATTTAAATGAGATCCCGTCATTCATATGGCTGCAGGGATGATTGATTACAGTTATGTGGGTAGACTGGAAAAGCTGGGGTTGTTCTCCAAAGAGCAGAGAGGCCAAGAAGATTGAGAGAGATGTTTAAAATCATGAAGCATTTAGATAGAGCAAATAAAAAGAAACTTTCCAGTGGCAGAAGGGTCGATAACCAGAGGACACAGATATAAGGTGATACGTACGAACATACGAATATATGTATTTGGAGCAGGAATAGGCCACTCGGCCCTTTGAGCCTGCTCCGCCATTCAATAAGTTCATGGCTGAACTGATTACTCCACATTTCCACCTACCTCCAATAACCTTTCACCCCTTGCTTATCGAGAATCTATCTACCTCTGCCTTAAAAATATTCAAAGACTCTGCTTCCACCACCTTTTGAGGAAGAGAATTCCAAAGACTCACGACCCTCTAAGAGAAAAGAATTTCTCCTCATCTCTGTCTTAAATGGGTGACCCCTTATTTTTAAACAATGACCCCTAGTTCTAGATTCTCCTACAAGGGGAAACATCCTTTCCACATCCACCCTGTCAAGACCCCTCAGGATCTAATATATTTTAATGAAGATGCCTCTTACTCTTCTAAATTCCAGTGGATACAAGCCTAGCCTGTCCAATCTTTCCCCGCCCATTCCAGGTGATAGGCAAAAGAACCAGAGTGTATCAGATTACCTATGATTGTTGATTTAATGATACCAATGTCTGACATGACACCTGATTGCTAATGCAATAATAGCAATATCTGACTCATTGGCCCAGAGAATAAATCTGAGGCATGTTCAGAGTGGAGTTGGAGGGCGTGGAACAGGTCTCAGTACGTTTGTCCGGCATTTTAAGTCAGTTGTTGAATTATAATATTACTTCTGGGTTTGGCAATGAATGCAGAGCAGCAAGTGTGCTGTGGACCTGCATGACGCAAACTCAACTGGAATATTTAAAGCGCTGATCCAAAGTTGGAATTTAGAGGAGTTAGGAGCATGAACAAAGAGGGAGAAATTTCATCATGGATTCAGGACTGTCAAGGGTTGCATCTCAATTTAATAAGGCATCGTTTGATACATTGCTGGGTGTAGTGAGGAATCATAGAGAGATACTCTTCCCCAACAGTGGGACAAAGAAACCTGTTGCTGCCACAAGGAAGGCAGCGCTGGAGGTGGCTGAGAAGGTCAGCATCAGGAGCATTGTGCCACACTCAGGGTTTCAGTGTAGGAAGTGTTTTAAGGACCTAACCAGGTCAGGAAAGGCAAGTACAGTTACACATTCACCTACATACAGTTGTACACATCACCACCCTCCCCCCTCCCCACCTTCACTATGCCTTGTCAAACCGAGCCCATCACATAGCTCCTCACATCTACCTACCTAGCAAGTGCATCCATCATTCTCTGTCTATGTGCTTTCTTATATCCCTATTGTCAGGCAAACCCCACCTGCCAAGACTGAGGCACACATTATTTCGCCACAGGAACATAAAAACTTTAAAAACTGCAATCTCTGACTGGAAGGACATTTACATAGTACCAGGCAATGTGGAAACAAAGGGAGTCAATCCCTGTTCCTTTAATACACAGAAGTGGTCAAACCAGTTCTAGTCACATGTCTAGCTGGCTGGAGCTTTTGGATTTGAACTTGCAGCAAAGGATGTTGAAGAGACTGTTCCATATAAGAAACTCATCACATGACTAACCTGCAGGGCAACCTGGGAGTCATTTTTGCATTTGAACTCCCATCAATTGATGGAGGAATTGAACTCAGACAAAGCCGTGTGCTCATGGGACCAAGAACATCTCCTCTCCTGCCTGTCCCCTGTCTGCTGCTTCATCTGTTCCCACAGAACTGGATCTTGTGAAAACACATGAAACTGAAAGAAAGAAGGGTTTGCCATGTGAGAACAGTTTTAAGAAGATTATTGGGCCCCAATGAATCACAAGACCGTAGCTTCAATCAAGGACTACAGCGAGCTCGAGAAAGAGTAACAAGATATTGCCTCAAACTGTTCTACTTATCTTTTCTTCTGCACTTTTCTATTCCTATCTGCATGTTTATATCACACGTGTATGCTAGCATGAGCACATTGTATATCCGTAGGCGTGAACCATTTTAGAGTTTAAGTTTAAGGTTTTAAGAAATTTCCTCTTTCTGTTTTAAACCAAAGAAAGCCTGTGTGTGCTCAGTTCTTTGCCTTATAATTGGAAACTGTGAACACAGATTCACAAAAAGGGGACCTCAAAACACAGTGTGTATAAAATTAAACCCTGTTACAATAAGACCAGGTAAAGACAGCCAAAGACACCTAGACACATTACTCACCTGGTCGTAACACTATCTATCCATCCTCCACTGTAACAAACCCTGATCTTTCTGCAATTTGATGCCTCTCCAATAGCCACCCTCACCAAATGCATTGCATCCATTCGATGAACCCATGCCATTATAGCCACTCATAGGTCTGTTCTTCACCCGTTACAGGAGAAGAAAGCCCAAAACACAAGGGAGAGGACCTGAGGTAGTCCTCCACAGATTGTGCAGCTGACAGCTGCAGAGGAAGAAGTGCTGAATATCAGTGGTTTTCCGGCACCATGACCATCAGAGATGGAGAGATTGGGACCTTCCAGCTACCTAGTAATAGAATTAACTATCAGTGACCCACATGTCATACAAGACTCAGTCATGTTGACTTAATTTCAACAGCGAGTGAAATATCATAATCTGCATAATGGTAAGTTGGAACATTCTTACCTTGCCGGTAGTAATTCATATCTTTTCTCTCCACTGGGACCTCCTTGCATATGGCAGCAGTCGGTGGAGCTCCCAGGCAATAAATCCTCGGAGAAGCTGATTTCTCCTGAGGGTGCACAGTCACAGGATTCATGCATACCATGCACGAGCCCAGATACTGACATCTCGATGGGTCCAGCTAGGCAGTTATTTGGGATCTCACCTTGGCGACTCACAGATCACAAGTGAGCAAGTGCAGACAGTGGCGAGCATTCCAGAGGTCATAGGCCAAGAGCATCTCAACACACAGAGCAAGGCTGAGCAGCTTTCCTCTACCTCTGCTGAAGCCACAGGGATTGCACAATGTTGAAGTGGTAGGAAAAGGAAGATTTTGCTGAGTAGTTGCATGAGGGTTTGAACTTGAGTGGCTGAGAAAGGGTTATGTTGTGAAGTTTCCATTATTTGTGCAATCGCATTTTCACCACTTTTCCATGTAGCCCATTCTTGGTTGCCGGGTGGCAAGTTGTCTTTCCAGCATTTTCGGATTATCGTTATTTTATCCCTTTAGTTGCTTGTTGATGAATGGGAGGGCATTGATTGATGGGAACTATTGGGGAGATGTGCAATGGCTGGCTGGCTGCATGGACTGCTTTATGTCAGTGTGATTGGGTTGAGGGGAGGGAGAATGGCTATTGGATGTGATTGTTACATCAGTGGTAGTATCTAAAGGAACCTTACAGCTATAAGGGCATCCGGGCAGCACTGAGTGGCTGTTGCTGTGTTGGTGTTGGGGTTGCCATCATCATCATCCTACCCCACCCACACTCCCCACAGCACACCACAATCATTCTGGAGATCTGTACCGGTGAGTACTGAAGAGTGCCTCCAGATCTATCCAGGCACCTGAATTGCATCTTCAGCATGCCGAACCCCTGCTCAATGACACACTTGATTTTGACCCAGTGAAGATGAAGGAATGGCAATATATGTCCAAGTCAGGATTGTGTGTGACTTGGAGGGGAGCTTGGAGGTGGTTGTAAGCCCACGCATCTGTTGCCCTTGTCCTTCCAGATGGCAGAGTTCACGGTTTGGTAGATGCTGTCAAAGTAGTCTTGGCGAATTGCTGTAGCATTCTTGTAAATGGTACACACTGCAGTCACTATGCACCAAAGATGGAGGGAGTGAATTTTTAAGGTCATGGATGGGCTGCCAATTGATTGGGCTGTTTTGTCCTGGAAAGTGTTGAGCTTCTTGAGTGTTGTTGGAGCTACACTCATCCAGACAATTGGAGAGTATTCCATCACACCTGACTTGTGCTTTGTGGATGGTGGACAGGTTTTGGAGAGTCAGGAGGTGAATTACTCACCGCAGAATATCTAGCCTCTGACCTGCTCTTGTAGCCATGGTGTTTATGTGACTGGTCTAGTTAGGTTTCTGTTCAATGGTGACCCTTAGGATGTTGATAGGGGATTCACCAATAGTAATGCCTTTGAATGTCAAGGGGAGGAAGTTAAACTCTCTCTTGTTGGAGATGGTCATTGCCTAGTACTTGTGTGGTGCGAATGTTACTTGTCACTTATTAGTCCAAGCCAGTATGTTGTCCAGGTCTTACTGCATGCTAGCATGGATGCTTCATTATCTGAGGAATTGCATATCAAACAGCACTCTGTACAATCATCAGTGAAAAATCCCACTTCTGACCTTAGATAAGTCATTCCTGAAGCAGCTGAATATGGTTGGGCGCTGAGGAACTTTTGCAGCAATATCCTGGGGCTGAGATGATTGGCCTCCAACAGCCACAACCATCTTTCCTTGTGCTAAGTATGACTCCAGCAAGTGGAGGGTTTTTCCCTGATCCCCATTGTCTTCAGTTTTACTAGGGTTCCTTGGTGCTACAATCAGTCAAATGCTGCCTTGATGTCAAGGGCAGTCACTTTCACCTCATCTTTGGAATTCAGCTTTTTTGTCTATATTTGGACTAAGGCTCTAATGAGGTCTGAAGCAGAGTGGTTCTGGTGGAATTCAAACTGACCATCGGAGAGCAGTTATCAGCAAGTGTCGCTTTATAGCATTGCAAACAACACGTTCCATCACTTTGCTGATAATTAAAAGTATAATGATGGGGCAGTAGCTAGTCAGATTTGTTTTGTCCTGCTTTTTGTGGACAGGACATACCTGGGCAATTTTCTACTTTGTCAGGTATTGTAGTCGTACTGGAATAGTGTGGCTAGTTTTGAAGCACAAGTCTTCAGCACTAAAGACAGGATGTTATCGGGACCCGTAGCCTTTGCTGTATCCAGTGCGCTCAGCCATTACTTGATATCATGTAGAGCGAATTGAATTGGCTGAAGACTGGCTTCTGTGATGGTGGGGGACCTTAGGAGGAGGCTGAGATGGATCATCCACTCAGCACTTCTGGCTGAAAGTGGTTGCAAACATGTCAACCTTGTCTTTTGCACGTGCATGCTGGCCTCTGCTATCATTGATCTTGGGCATGTTCATGGATAATCCACTTTCCATTAATTGTTTAATTATCCATCAACATTCACAACTGGATGTAGCAGGACTGCAGCACTTTGATCTGATCCGTTGGTTGTGTGATTGCTTTGTTCTGTCTCGAGCATGCTGCTTCTGCTGTTTAACATGCATGTAGTTCTGTGTTCACCAAGTATGCCTGGTGGAGCTCCTACACTCCTCATTGAACCAGTTTTGGCCACATATCTTGATGGTGATGGATATACCAGACCATGAGGTTATAAATTATGCCAGAATAAAATTCTGGTGTTGCTGGTAGCCAAAGCCTCTCATGGATGCCCAGTTTTGAGCTGCTAGATCTGTTCCTAATGAATTGCGTTTAGCCTAGTGGACATAGAGTCAGAATACAAAATTTTAAGTGGCCTGTGGTGATGGGCTGGAAGGCAGGGGGTGGGGCAGACAAAATGGCATGGGGTGACATCGGCCGGCATGCCCTACGTTGTACTGATCCCATACCATTTTGTCCGCGGTGGACACCATGGTGAATGGGAAATCATAGAGTCATAGAACACAGAAACAGGCCCTTCTGCCCATCATTTCCATGCCAGCCATCAAGCACCTAACTATTCTAATGCCATTTCCCCGCACTTTTCCTGTAGTCTTGTATGCTATGTCGTTTCAAGTGCTCATCTAAATACTTCTTAAATGTTGTGAGGGTTCTTGCCTCTACCACCTCTTCAGGCAGTGTGTTCCAGATTCCAACCGTCTGGGTGAAAAGATTTTTCCTCAACTCCCCTCTTAACCTCCTTCCCCTTACCTCAGATCTATGCCCCCTGATTATTGACCCCTCCACTAAGGGAAAAAGTTTCTTCCTATCTATCCTATCAATGCCCCTCATAATTTTGTATACCTCAATCATATTTCCCCTCAGCCTTCTCCACTCCAAGGAAAACAACTCTCTCTTCATAACTGAAATGCTCCAGCCCAGGCAACATCCTGGTGAATCTCCTCTGCACCCTCTCCATTGCAACCACATCCTTCCTATAGTGTGGTGCCCAGAACTGTACACAGTACTCTAGCTGTGGCCTAACTAGCGTTTTGTACAGCTCCATCATAACCTCCCTGCTCTTATATTCTATGCCTCACCTAATAAAGGCAAGTATCCCATATGCCTTCCTAACCAATTTATCTACCTGTGCTGCTGCCTTCAGTGATCTATGGACAAGCACTCCAAGGTCCCTCTGACCCTCTGTACTTCCTAGGGTCCTACCATCCATTGTATATTCCCTTGCCTTGTTAGTCCTCCCAAAGTGCATCACCTCACACTTCTCAGGTTTAAATTCCATCTGCCACTGCTCCGCCCATCTTACCAGCCCATCTGCATCGCCCTGTAATCTAAGGCTTTCCTCCTCACTATTTACGACACCACCAATTTTCGTGTCATCTGCGAACTTACTGATCATACCTCCTATATTCACATCTAAATCATTAATGTACACTACAAACAACAAGAATCCCAGCAGCGATCCCTGCGGTACCCCACTGGTCACAGGCCTCCATTCGCAAAAACAACCCTCGACCATCGCCCTCTGCCTCCTTCCACTAAGCCAATTTTGGATCCAATTTGCCAAATTACCCTGGATCTCTGCTGGGAGGCCAGATAAGGCACCTAAGCATTCTTTTAAGAGCCACTTAAGGGCCACCTCCCACCTCCGCTGGTAATTAGCCAAACTTGGAGGGACCCTCCGCCACATGGAGACATAGCCAGGTGAAACCTGATGGGCCTCCTAGCGAGCTCAGGGAGGGGGAGGTCCCCCCGATCGGGCATCCTGTGGCCCATGGAGGGCCACTCCCGGCGGCAAGAGTTCTCGCCCTCCACAGAAAGAACCACCCCCGTCTCTCAGTAACAAAACCCCACCCCCTCACCTGGGCCTGCCTGAGTGACCCCAGTGAGTCTGACCCCAATCACCTGTCTTCTGGGGCCTCCTCTATGGCTGCTGCTCCAGGCCTGCTACAGTCCCAGCAGTGGCCACTGCTTCCAGTAGCGCTGCTGGTCCTCTGATTGACCGGCAGCTCTTGGGGCAGGATCTTCTCCCTGAAAGGGGAAGGCATCCCCAGAGGCGGGCAGTTAATTGCCTGCCCACTGTTGAATTCAGCTGGGGGTCCGAGAAAGAGTCGAGATGGGGTCGCCCCCATCCCCCGCCTTCCGGTCCATCACCAGGAAACCCGCCCCCGAATAAAATCCAGCCCATGGTGTAATTATGGCACAAAGAGAGGCCCATCATGTCCTTTCTGGTTCTCTGCAGAGCAATCCAGTCAGTCCCATTCACCCGCTCTATCCCCATAGCCCTGCAAGTTTATTTCCCTCAAATACTGATCCAATTTCCTTTTGAAATCATTGGTTGTCTTCACTCCCACCAGCCTTGTAGGCAGCGAGTTCCAGGTCATTACCACTCACTGCCTAAATAAGTTTTTTCTCGCATCCCCCATATCTCTTTCCCAAAACCTTAAATCTGTGTCCCTTAGTTCTTGTACCATCAGCTAATGGGAACAGCTTTTCTTTGTCAACCTTATTTAAGCAGGTCATAATGTTGTACACCTCTACAAATCTCCCCTCAACTTCCTTTGCTCTGTGGGAACATCAGATTCTCCAACCTAACCTTGTAGCTAAATTCCCTCATCCTTGGAACCGTTCTGGCAAATCTCCACTGCACCCTCTCAAGGACCTTGACATCCTTCCTAAAGTGTGGTGACCAGAACTGGATGCAGTACTCTCGTTGTGGCCTAACCAGAGTTTGATAAAGGTTCGGCATAACTACCCTGTTTTTGTACTCAATACCTCTATCTATGAAGCCCAAGACCCCATATGCTTTGCTGACTACTCTCTCATCATGTCCTGCCACCTTCAAAGATCTATGCACATGAAACCCCGGTCCCTCTGTCCTTGCACACTCTTTAAGAAATGTGCCATTATCTCTGCCTATCCCTTCTGCCAAAATGCATCACCGCACACTTCTCTGTATTCAATTCTTTCTGTCATTTGTCTGCCCATTCTGCCATCCTATGTCCTGTTGCAGTTAATTGGCATCATCTTCACTGTCTGCCACACCTCCAAGTTTGGTATCATCAGCAAATTTTGAAATTTTACTCTGTATTCCAATATCCAAGTCATTTATAAATATATATATCTCTCAAAAAAAGCAATGGTCCTGGCAGCAAACCTTGGGGAACACCACTGTCTACCATCCTCCAGTCTGAAAAACAAGCAGTTACCACAACTCACCGTTTTCTGTCCTTAAGCCAAATTTTTATCCAAGCTGACACTGACCCTCCTGTTCCATGAGCCTCAATTTTGTTAACCGGATTTTTCCTGGTACTTTGTCAAACATTTTCTTAAAATCCAATATCCATTGCTTCCCCTTCATCAACCTTCTCTATTACTTCATCAAAAAAATTTATAAGATTCATTAAACAATGATCTCTGCCTTTTGCAAATTTGTGCTGCCTATCCTTAATTAACTCAAACCTCTCCAAGTGCCATTAATTTTTTCTCTGATTATTGTTTCTAAAACCTTATCCACCAGTAATGTTAAACTGACTGGTCTGTAGATGTTAGGAATGTCCTTACACCATTTCTTGAACAAGTCTGCCACATTTGCCACTCTCTAATCCTCTGGCACCTCCCCCGTATCTAGGGAAGACTGTATAGATCGGGGCTGGGGGTGAAGGGGAAAGGGGGGGGATGCTGTGAAATCCAGATTGCAGATCGTGGCTTTGTGGGGGAAGAAAGAGGCTTTGAAATCAGGAGGGGGAAAGGCTGTGCAGGGCAGGGTCGGGATCTGGGAATGGTTTGGGCGTTGGCTTCCCGACCACGGATTGAAAATCCAGCCCCTGGTCCATTTCTAGCACTGCAGCGAACATTCCTTCCGGAGTAAGAAAAGTTACGAAAAGCTGACAATGAGGACAATGAACTTGCTAAAAGTTGTGTCCACCTGCCCTTTACCTGTGTCAGCCCTTGTTGATCTACAACTATTGCAATAGTCACCATGGACTAGTGCTTTGAAAAGAGGGCACCTACTCATCTAGTACAGGGCTGCATGGTGATAGAGAACTGACACTGGCAAGATCAGTGCCAATCAGCCACTTTTGTGCCACTTCATGCTATCATTGATGCAGTGGCTCAGTCTCACACAAGGCAATGCATTGAGGACAATTTCAACCTTATCCACCCATTGGGGAACTGACAGGATTGGGTGCAACGCTGGTTTTACTCCCTGCCATTGAAGTCCTTGAACAGTAATATTACGTGGGGAGTAAAAGCAGCGTTGCACCTAATCCGGTGGGATTCATGCCTGGCAAGATAGGTTAAAATTACACCCACTGAGTTATCAAGCAACCTGTCTGTCATTTCACGATTTCTGCAATGATCTGGAGATTAGTGCTGCTACGGGCCGTTACTGTTAACTGCTCGTGACTGATGGAACTGTCAATCTGAGATTATGAAGATGTTTCATTACTTTGCTCTACGTTTCTGAGCACCACAGCTCACATATTTTCACAGATGTACTGTTGTTGGTGCATTTGAAAAATTCGCTTTGCAGACTTCAATGGGGATTTACACAAGTGACTTTGTTTTAAACCATTTGAGTAACATTGAATTATTTGCGTAAATATACAAACCTTTATGATAGCTTATTTAGGCGATAGTTTTACTTTCATTAACAACCCGTGCTCTGAAAGCAGATTTCCTTTCATGGGGAAGCAAATATTTGATGGGTGGGGGCGGAGTGAGTAACTGCCCTCTGGGTGGCTGCTTTGCTCATTGATTCATTGATGTTTTATTAAAAGCAGATATTGCACTCAATTCTTAGCAGATCCTTTGAACATTTTTATTGCTATACTTTATAGCTGTCTGCTGCAGAAACAACAGGGATGTCTTGTATCTGTCAGGAACCTGTCACTGCATTTGATTTTAATTGCCAATATAAATTGCTTGCTCTTATCAGGAAAGTAAGACCCCCCACTATCTTTATTATTAATCTCCCTTGACCTTAAATGTCATGTATTTTATTCAAATCTGTAGCTCATCTCGTGTGCAGTTCACCCTGCTCTTTCATTTCAAATCTCTGCTGAGTGCAATAATATTGGAAGAGAAATTGGTACAAAGGTGAAACTAGACAAAAATAGCCCGCGCTTTCAGAAGCTTTTTTAAAAAAAAATTGTGATCGATGTGTTTTGGACTTCTTACTGGCAGTTAAAATAACGCAACTGTAAATGGAAGCAAAAGCCTTTTCCTGTCAGAGGTTGAATAACCAGTATCTCAAGAGAAACTGCTCCTCTCCCTTAGGGCAAACACTGTCTTTAGCTGGTTGTAATAACAAGCAATGACTGGGCAGTAACATCAACCTGTGCAGCATTACTAAAAAATCCATAGAATTTACAGCACAGAAACAGTCCATTCAGCTTAATAGCAACAACAACTTATATAGCACCTTTAGCGTAATGAAACATCCCAAGGCTCTTCACAGGAGCATTATAAAACAAAATATTTCACCAAGCCACAAAAGGAGATATTAGGTCAGATGACCAAAAGCTTGGTCAAAGAGATGGTTTTAAGAAGATAGGCAGGCTTAGGGATGACACAAATATGAGGTCAGAAGCTCATCTCAGGGTCAAATGTGACACCAAGGGCTGGATTTTACCAAGCCCTTGACATCGTGATCCGTGGCGGAGGGGGCCTGATGATGACTCCGGGTGAGGCCCACCACATGGCAGAAATTACTCAAACAAAATCTTCAAACTCTCACGTTATTTAAAACAAATTCTCCTGCTGTTTTGAGGCAATACAGTAACAGCACCTGGCTCTGAAGTTGCTGGAAGGTGTGAAATGTCTCATCCCTCTCCTCAAGATAAGTTAATGGCCAGATTCTAGTACTATTGTCTATGCTGGTAGCCTTATTATCATATCGAAAGCATTGTGCAGGGTAATCAGTCCTCATGATTGCATTAGCCAATGGTAACATTTGGTAGCATTGTTCCACTGAAAGCACTCAGTCAATGTTTGAATTCCTTTTGATGAGCCACTGTCTTTTCTGAATGTTCAAATTAACCCTTCTCTGTCCAGCCTGTGCTGCTGGCTGCAGCTTGGCTTTTTGCATTGTAATCCAAACATGAGGTCAAAACATGTCTGTGGGTCTGAATTTTATAGTCCATAAGTTTTCCCAGTTGGAGAGAATTCTGAGCCTACAAAGCGGCATAAGCATTTATTTATTTAATTTTGGGTGATATGTGTTTAAAAATTTAAATTGGGCGGCAGGGCCGGCTGCCCTTTAAAAATGGCGCCAGCGTCTGCGCACAGGCAGCTGCCGCCATTGCCGGGGACAGACAGCTCACCCCCTCCACGAAATTGGGGGGGGGGGTGGAGGGGTGGGCAGCCCCAGCTATTTAATTGAGCCACCGCGCTTGAGATTGCGACGGCTCTTACGTGCAGGCCGCCATTTTTTGAGCTCGCCACCGAGATTGGCGGTGGGCTCTTAAAATCCAGCCCCAAGGTTGCGAACAGACTGGCTTAATCTCAGACTGATATCAAGGGACGGGGAAGGAGTTGGTAGCGAGGGAATGGAGTTTGGAGTGGGGACCGAAAACAATGGCTTCAGTCTTCCCAATGTTTAATTGGAGGAAATTTCTGCTCATCCAGTACTGGTTGACGGATAATAGGTCTGATAACTTAGCAACAGAGCAAAAGTGGTGGTGGGGAAGAGCTGAGTGTTGTCAGCATACATGTGAAAACTAACACTATGCTTTTGGATGATATCACCGAAGGGCAGCATGTAGATGAGAAATAGGAGGAGGCCAAGGATAGATTCTTGAGGGATACTAGAGGTAACGGTGTGGGAGCAGGAAGAGCAGCCGTTGCTGGCGATTCTCTGGCTATGATTAGATGGATAGGAATGGAACCACGTGACAGCAATCCCACCCAGCTCGACAACAGTGGCGAGGCATTGGATGAGGATGGTGTGGTCAACCCATGTCAAAGGCTGCAGACAGGTCGAGAAGGATGAGGAAGGGAAGTTTGTCAGATCACATAGGATGTCATTTGTGACTTTGATAAGAGCTGTTTCAGTACTGTGGTAGGGGTGGAAACCTGATTGGAGGGATTCAAACTTAGAGTTCCAAAAAGATGGGAACGGATTTGGAAGGTGACAACACATTCAAGAACTTTGGAGAGGAAAGGGAGGTTGGAGTTGGGAAGGTAGTTTGCAAGGGCCATGGGGTCACATTTAATTTTCTTGAGGAGGGGGTGATGACGGCAGATTTAAAGGTGAGAGGGACAACACTTGAAGAGAGAGAACCCTTTACAATATCGGCTAACATGGGGACCAGGAGAGGAAGTTGGGTAATCAGCAGTTTAGTGGGAATAGAATCGAGGGAACAGGAGGTGGGTCTCATGGACAAGATTAGCTGAGAGAGGGCATGAGAGGAGATAGTTGAGAAACTAGAGAAGGATGCGAGTTCAGAGCTAGGGCAGGGGGGCGCATTATAGGAATATTGACCAGGTGGGCTAGTGGAAGGGAGGGACGCGGCAGAGGCAACTGATCAGATGGTCTCGCTCTTAATGACAAGGTCCACGAGCTCTTCACACTTGTTGTTGAAGATGATGGTGGAGGAGACAGGGGAGACCAGTTTAAGAAGACAGTTTGCAGTAGAGAAAAGAAGCTGGAAGTTATCCTTGCATTACAGGATGATACTGGGATAGTGAGTAGTTTTAGAAAACAAGAGCAGGGCCCAATAGTGTTTTATGTGGTGCAGCCAGATTGGCGATGAATGGCTAAATCAGCTGTCTGCCATATTCTTTCAAATCTGTGTCCCTTGGACTTAAGGAAGTGGAAATGAGGGCCATACTGGAGGAACAGCCAGGTGAAAGAGACTAATTTTTTTTATTAAAGACTATGGCATCAAAGGTGGAGGTGAGGGTGCCTTTGAGAAAATCAGTAGCTGCAGAAATGCTGTGGTGAATGGAGGGCCAAAGGCTAGACAGTTGAGATTTGGGAAGTGCAGTTGTAAGTGAATTGGGGGATAGGTTTTTCCAGGGTCGGATACAGAATGAGGTTGGTCTGGGGCGTGGCGCATGGAAGGGGGATGTGGGTGGAGAGTGATACAAGGAGGTGATCAGAGATGGCCTTATCTGTAATTGATGCAATATGACCAGCAAGACCATGTGAGATGACAAGGTCAAGGGGGTTTCTATGAATATGTGTTGCGGAGTTTACATGCAGGGAGAGATAAGAGGGCAGTGAACTCAGAGGAGAGAGAGCATGATGAGCTGAGATGGAGATCTTGAAATCACTGAGGATGGGAAATCACTCGGGGCAGAGGCTGAGGGAGGAAAGCAGTGAAGATATCTCTGTATGTACTTATCTAGCTTCCCCTTAAATGCATCTATATTATTCACATCAACTGTTCCAAGTGGTAATGAGTTCCACATTCTCACTACTCTGAGTAAAAAAGTTTCTCCTGCATTTCTTATTGTAATTATTAGTACTATCTTATATTTGAGGCCCCTAGTTTTGGACTCCCCACATCTACTGCATGTCTACCCTATCAAACCCGTTCATCATTTTGAAGATTTCTATCAGGTCACCTCTCAGCTTTTTCTTTTTTAGACAAAAGAGCCCCATCCTATTCAGTCTTTTCTGATTATAACCTCTCAGCTCTGGTATCATCCTTGTAAATCTGTTTCACATCTTCTCCAAAACTTCTATATCCCTTTTGTAATATGGAGACTAGATCTCTGCACGGTACTTCAAAATGTAGGGGTATGATTTTAGACTAATGCTGCAAGCACCACATCACATAAGGGGCCTGATTGCCATCTCCTTATTGTTGTTTTTTTCTGACTTGAACAGGGCTTCAGTGGATGAATGCCCAAGGCACACCTACCCATTGTGATTTCCAAGAAAGTTTTGATTGAGGCGCCCAATGCCTCCACTGAAAACAGGCCAGAGCCGAATTAAAATATTTATATTAGGGTCCTATGAAGTGATTAGGATACAGACACCATTTTCTGTGTGAGCTAGCGCTGCTTCCTAAACCTGCCCACAAAACAGCATTAGCCAGTTCCAAAGAGGTACTCGTCTTCCATCATTGAATCACCGTAAATGCTTGGCAGACATATAGCCTTCATTTAACATATTGTGATTTCTGGGTGCAAATCACGATTTTGTTTTGTGGTGGTAACTGAACAACCTTCAGAAAGCTTAATGGAGGTGCTCCCATTCTGAAAATGGGATTCCTTTTTTGGCCACTCTGACTAGAGGAAAGGGAGCAACAACAGCAGCAGGTGGAAGGACTACAGAGAGAAAGGGAGCTGCAGTTACTGCCCCAACAGGGTGTTTTCGGCTTCTAGAAACTTAATTGCACATTGCAGAGCTATGCATAAAAAGACTGATCTTCTCTAGGGAGGCTGTCACAGATCTGTGTCGCCTTCTGCCATCAGACTTGCAGCCACAGCTGGTACTGCATTGCCTATTGCAATCTATAACTGTAGGCTACTACAGCCTTCAGTGTTTGCCTCCATCTCATTCTGGGCTATAACTGGGAATATTGGCAACATCTGTCAATTTGCTTTGCATGCTTGAATGAACAGATGACTGATGCCAAGCAACAGTTTCATCACCTTCTTAGAAGTGCTTGCTTACCTACTCTACTGCTCCTCTAAATTGTCTTCCCCAGTCATTGCAGCAGGGCTACGAAGATTCCATTGAGGGCTCCGGTGATGCTTGCGGTGATCCCTGGAACCTTGGACCCAAAAAAGCATGGCTGGAGACTGCAACATCTCAGCCTTTGTCGGAGCAGCCTGGGCCCAGCTAATTTCCTGGCACTAGGGCAGTTTTTCACAAGTTCACACAGCTGGTAGGAAGCCTTGCCCTGCAAGCAACACATGTTGGGAAATCATGGGCACACTGCACTCTGTTCTCTGTCCAATAATGTGAATGTTGGGGAACATCAAGGGTGGGGCGCAGCATCTGTAAGTGAGGGGGTTCTCGACACTTGACCAAGAACCAAACTCAAAACTCAGCTGTTTGGTGTAAAGCTGACAGCACATTGACTGGTGGGATGTTGCATCGTCACAAGTCTTTCCAGATCAGAACAATAAACAATAATTGATGTGCACATAACTTGCCCGTTTCCTGAATTGTACCAAGTTAGGTTCACCCATCAGCCCTGTGTTCACTAACCTACATTGGCTCCTGGTCTAGCAATGCCTCAACTTTAAAGTTCTCATCTTTGTTTTCAAATCCTTCCATGGCCTTGCCTCCCCCTATCTGTGTACCCTTCCACAGCCCTACAACTCTCCAAGATCTTTGCACTTCTCCAATTCTGGCCTCTTGCTCTTCCCCGATTTTCATCACTTCAGCATTGGCAGCCATGCCTTCAAATGTCTAGGTCCTAATTTCTGGAGTTCCCTCCCTAAACCTCTCCGCTTCTCTCTTCTCCTTTAAGATGCTGCTTAAAACCTAGGTCTTTGGCCAAGCTTTTAGTCACTTCTCTGTGGGGAAGCACAGAGTGCTTCGTGAATTTAGTGCTAAGTCGGGAATTTGGTGCAAGTGGGAATTCGGTGCAGAGGGGGAAGGAGGTGCTGCTTTTTATTCTTTTTGTTTTACCTTCAGTAGCTGGTGAGTGTTCTTCTTTTGTCTCCAATCTAAGGGACGGTAACTTCCTATTACTTTGGTTAACTAATTACTAATTTAATGAAGTAGTCAAATAAATAAATCAGGTTAGACAGACATGGCATGGCTGGTGGTGTGCCGCAACTGCAACATATGGGATTTGTGGAATGCAATGCAGTCCCGTACAACCTTATCTGCAGTAAGTGTCTGCAGTGTTGGCAACTTCGGCTCAGAGTTGTTGAGCTGGAGTCTGAGCCGCAGACATTGTGAGGTATCAGGGTGGAGGAGACATACCTGGACACTTTGTTCCGGGAGGCAGTCACACCCCTTAGGTTAAGTGCAACTTTAAGTCCAAGAGTTGATCAGTGGTCAGGGACAGGAGGGTGTTGCTGCAAGTCAGGAGGTAGTGATGGAGGAGATTCAGCCCTTGACTTTGACCAACAGGTATGAGGTATTTTCTACCTGTGTGGATGAGAACAAGGACTGCAGGGTGAATGAGCAAACTGACCATAGTACCATGGTGCAACATGCCATTCAAGTGGGAGGAGTGAAAAGGAATGTGGTAGTGGTAGGAGACAGTATGGTCAGGGGGCTAGATACTGTTCTTTGCAGCCGTGACTGGGAGTTCTGAAGGTTGCGATGCCCGCCCATTGCCAGGGTTAAGGACATCTCTTCATGGCTGGAGATGAACTTGGAGTGGGAGGGGGAGGATCCATTTGTTATGATCCTTGTGGTAAGCAATGACATAGGTGGAACTAGGAATGATTTACTGAGAGAGTTTGAGGAGTTAGGGTCTAAATTAAAGCATAGAACCTCAAAGGTAATAATCTCTGGATTGTTACCTGAGCCATGCGCCAACTGGCATAGGGTCAAGCAGATTAGAGAAGTAAGCGTATGGCTCAAAGAGTGGTGAGGGAAGCATGGTTTTTGATTCAAGGGGCACTGGCACCAGTACAAGGGAAAGAGGGAGCTGTTCCGTTAGGATGGGCTCCAATTAAACTGGGCAGTGATCAGTGCCCGGGCGAATTGTATAACTGAGGCTGTCGATAGTCCTTTTAACTAAAAGAGTGGAGGAGGGTACAGGTGAAGGGAGATTTAGAAATCTAAAGAGAAAAGTTGAGACAATAGAATGGTGTAGCAATTTGGAAAAAGACAGGCAGAGTGGGACAGGTAGGGACAGAGAGTTTAACGGTAATAGTGCATCGGTGAATAAGGTCCATGTAAATAATAGTATTAAAAAAAATTAAGGGCTCTTTATCTGAATGCAAGAAACATTTGCAATAAGACAGATGAACTAGTGGCACAAATAGAGATAAATGATTTAGATCTAATCCCCATTACAGAGACATGGTTGCAAGGTGACCAAGGTTGGGAGATAAATATTCCAGGATATATAACATTTGGAAAAGACAGACAGAATGGAAAAGGAGGAGGAATAGCCCTGATAGTAAAGGATGACATAAGGACAGTAATGAGAAAGTATCTAGGCTCGGAAAATCAGGAAGTAGAATCAGTATGGGTAAGATTAGGAATAACAAGGGTCAGAACCCACTGATGGGAATAGTTTATAGAGTGGATAGAGGATTGGCTAACTAACAGGAAACAGAAAGTCAGGATAAATGGGTCATTTTCAGGTTGGCAAACTGTAACTAGTGGGATGCCACAGGGATCTGCTCTTGGGTCTCAACTATTTACAATCTATATTAAAGACTTGGATGAAGGAACAGAGAGTACTGTAGCCAAATTTGCTGATGATACAAAGGTAGGTGGGAAAGCAAGTTGTGAGGAGAATAATGGAGGCTGGGTCATTGAATATATTCAAAGCTGAGTTAGACAGATTTTTGATCTACAAGGAAGTAAAGGATTATGGGGGGGGGGCAGGCAGCAAAGTGGAGTTAAGGCCACGATTAGACCAGCCATGATCTTATTGAATGGCGGAGCAGGCTCAAGTGGCCAAATGGCCTATTCCTGCTCCTATTACTTATGCTCTTATGAGCCCCTAACAGTTGGACAGAGCATTAAGAAATAAATAATTGAAGCTTGTAACAAAGTCAATGTAATAATTGTGGGGGACTTTAATCTTCATATAGACTGGATCAATCAAATTGGCAAAAGTAGCCTGGAAGATGAGTTTGTAGAATGCTTTCATGACAGTTTCCTGGAACAATGGGCTGGATTTTATAGGGCCCCCGATGCCAGGAACAGCGGCGGGGGGTGGGGGCATGAAGATCGCTACGGATGAAGCCCGCCACTGACCCCGATGCCAGCAGGGCCTGGCCCGATCTCAACGGAGGTGGAGAGGCCTCATGGTGGCCCCCCCGCCACTCGGCGATGGAACCACATTTTCCATATGTAAATAAATTAACCTAAGTGATTTTAATGAGGATCCCGTCGCCTCCTGATTTGCCGCACTGATCTTCATCCTGGAGTCCGGCACTGCCCCGTCCAGGGAAATGAGGCGCTTCACCTGTGGGGAGGGGGGGGGGGGGGAGGTACTTTTCTCAATGCAGGAAGGGGGGAGTGGGGTCAAACTTACCTGATTGGTCGAGGAGGTTGATGGGAAGGGGTAAAGGACAAAGGTTCTGAACTTTGGGGGGTGGGGGGTGGGGGAAGGTTATTTAATCAAGGTAAGTATTTCGGGGAGAAGGGCAGGAATGACATGCATTGATATGGGGGGGGGGGGGAGGGGTGGGAGAGGGCCTAGAAAGATTTTTTTATTCATTTTTATTTACTTTAAATTACCTGCCTCTTTAAAAATTTCACTTATCATTTAGGACTCTAAGCTCTTTAAAAATGGCGCCTGCGCAGTAGCGCCAGACGCCATTGCCGGGGATGGCTCACCTCCCCCTTCCACGTCATCGGTGGGGGGGGGGGGGGGGAGAGGGTGTGGCAACCGCCCCAGCCATACGAATGAGCCGCTGTGTTTGGAATCGCGCCGGCTCCGCGATGTGCGCCCTGTGTGTGTGGGCCGCCATCTTCTCCACCCACCACCTATTTCGGCGGCGGGCTTTTAAAATTCTGCCCAGGTATGTTGCGGAATCTACTAGGGAAAGAACTATTTTCGATCTAGTATTGTGCAATGAGACAGGGTTAATTAGTAATCTCACTGTAAAAGGTCCACTGCAGAAAATGATCATAATACAACTGAATCCCCATATTAAATTTAAAAGCGACATACTCCAGCCCCAAGCAAGAATCTTAAACTTAAACTTAAACAAAGCTAAGTACATGGGTATGAGTGGAGAGCTGGCTAAGGTTGATTGGGTAAATAGACTAAAAGGTATGGCAGTAAATAAACAGTGGGAAACATTTAAAGAAACAATTCAAAATGTTCAACAAAAATACACATTCCATTAAAAAACAAAAACTCAGCAAGAAAGTTCCATCCGTGGCTTACTAAAGAAGTTAAGGATATTATTAGATTAAAAGAAGGGGGCTTATAATTAGGGCTCTACCAAATTCACGGTCAAACTTTCAAATTTCACAATCTCAGCCTTTTAAGAATCGTGAATTTCACAATTTCACATAAAATTTATGGTGTTGCAACAAACCATGAAAATTAGCTATTTAAAATAAAAAAAGACAAGGGAAGTTTCTGGTTTCATTTATTGTATACTCAAAAACTTTGTAAAGATCTGACTATAAACAGGTTACCTTCTTTACTCACTAAAGTCAGTGATTGAATGTGAACATGAAGCAACCTGCAACTGTCTTTCTTCATTCCCTGTCTCTATGCTGTGAACAGCTGTCCATGCTTAGACACAGCTCTCTCCGCATCTATAGAGTTTGTTGGAATTGTCAGGCAGCACCGTGCTAACCTTGCAAAGGGGGCGGGATTCTGCATTCCACAGAGTTCCAAAACCGCAGCACAGGCAAAGTACAATCTGCTTCTTTTGCAATGGTTTTATAATCAGGAATCTCCAGCCAACAGTTCTTGTCAAAGCCAGGAATCGCATCAAATGATTTTAAATCCACCACCAACAAGTATATTTGTGCAGGGTCAAAGATACGCACAGATTTTAGGAATGCCGCAGAAGGTTGTTGAAACCGCTGATCCATTTTTTTCTTCACCGCTTGACTCTTCCCTGTAGCAGTAATATTGTTTGAGCTTCTTTGCCATGCAAGAAAACACCTGTTGAGCGCAGACCTTTAATTCAGCGTCATGAGAATGTCGCTCATTTAACTGTGCTTCAGCCCAGAACAGTACATCCATTACTTTATTGTAAGCTTTGTGGATTGTGACATGTCGAGATTCAAACCAAGTGATTAAATCCATCAGCCGTGTAGCATTCTTGGCAACAAACTGAACTCCTCATTAAGTTGAACATCATTTAGAAGGGTTACAATGTGTGTTGAAACCTGTGTTTTTGGTGTCAGTGTGAGCTCTTCTGAGGCGAAGTCTGAGTAGTATTTCAGATGAGCTGCATGATACTGTACTTCCTGAAACCAAGAATTCCAATGTGTAAATTACAGGCTCTGGAGGAAGGGCAATGTTTTGTTCCCCAATTTCAGCAATTTCAGCTGCATTTGCAATGTGTTGCCTGTATTGAAGCTTGTGGCTAGGGCAATGTTTGAAGATCTTTTTAACGTGGCCGACCAGTTTGTCGACTTTACCAAACTCGATTTTCCACAGCTTATTGACAAGAGAAATTAAATGTGCATTACATGTATTATGGACAGCATTAGGCATTACACCTTGGAGCACAGATTTGAAAGATTTTGTCATGTAATTGCATTGTCACTAATGAAAGCAGACACTTTGTTGAAATGTACACCGTATTTTGAACCGGTTTTGATTATGAAATTGTGGTGTAATTAGCAGCTTCTAAGTGGACGCAGTCTGCGAGCACTATTGTTAGCTTTCCTGGCTGTACACCTTTGGCCTTACCAGACATAAAAGCAAACAAAACATGCAGCACATAGTTGTCTTGCTCATTGATGGACCCATCACAAATAATTGCAAAAGACTCACATGTTAATCTGAGACTTCATCTCCTCACAATGTGTAGCAAAAACCTTCGGTAGGTCATTTATTTGCACTTGGCACGCAAGCACCATTTTCCACATTACATTGAATTACCCCTCAGCTTTGGGTGATCAAGATTTCCAATGGTATGGTGGCACTTGCAAAAACATCCACAAGTTCCATTGTAATCAATTGACAATTTCCTGAGCCCTCTGTCGACTTCTTAAAAAGAGATGAAATTGTTGCTTTTTTTTTTGCATGTTCATTTTCCAGCACTGCGGTGTCTGGTGCACTCTTTCTGCTGCGATGACTTTCGGACTCTGAGTGGCGCTGAACCTTTGCCCGCCATGTGTGGTCCAATGAAACATTGCAACTTGTACAAAACAGTATTCCAACAATGGCATGCAGAATTTGGCTTCCAAATCCTTTTATTCGATATGCTGTGGTAATAGTTGTGGCCGTTTTTGATTTGCTCATTCTGGCATTCTCACTTGTCTGATAATACTTTGGACTGCTTCTCTCAAAACTGTACCGGAAGCCCCTCTACAAGTTGAGCTTTGTGTCAGTCACTAAAACACATGAGGTTCACAACATGCCCAGCAATCAGCGAGGTGAGCTTTGTGTCAATCACTAAAACATGCAAAGTTTGCAACATGCCCAGCAATCAGCTAGGTGAGCCTTGTGTCAATCACTAAAACATGCGAAG
The DNA here is from genome assembly GCF_036365525.1 of Heterodontus francisci. NCBI lineage: Eukaryota > Metazoa > Chordata > Chondrichthyes > Heterodontiformes > Heterodontidae > Heterodontus > Heterodontus francisci. The sequence continues at coordinate 19,070,374 of NC_090383.1, read as the reverse complement.
TTCGCAAAATGGCCAATTTCATGACGACCCGAGATTTCACGGTCCATGATGCATTTTTCACAGTGGTGAATTTGGTAGGGCCCTACTTATAATGTTGCAAAGAACAGCAGTAAGCTTGAGGATTGGGTATGTTTTAGAAACCTGCAAAGGGCCACCAAAAAGTTGATAAAAAGGGAAATTAATAGAATGAGTGTAAACTAGCCAGGAATATAAAAAAAATGTAAGAGCTTTTACAAGTAAATAAAAAAGAGGAGAGTAGCTAAAGTAAATGTTGGTTCCTAGGCAGAGACAGGAAAAACTATCATGGGGAATGATGTTGATGTTGAGATGTTGAACAAATATTTTTGTGTCTGTCTTCACAGTAGAAAACACAAATTACATACCAAAAATAGAGGGTAGCCAATGGGCTAATAAGAGTGAGAAACATAAGGTAATTAATATCAGCAGAGAAAAGGTATTGGCAAAACTTAAGGGACTTAAGTAACAGGAGAGCTTTTTCAGCCAGTACGTCGAAAATCCTACAAGAGAAGGGGCAGTACTGGACCTAATCCTAGGGAATGAAGCCAGACAAGTGGTAGAAGTGTCAATGAGGGAACATTTTGCGGATAGTGACCATAACTCTAAGATTTAAGGTAGTTATGGAAAAGGACAAAGATGGACTGGAAATAAAGGTACTGAATTGGGGGAAGGCCTATTTTAAGATGATAAAACAGGATCTGGCTAAAGTGGACTGGGAGCAGCTACTGGTAGGAAAGTCAACATCAGATCAGTGGGAGTAATTCAAAGAGGAAATACTGAGAGTTCAGAGCCAACAGGTACCCATTAAGGTGAAGGGTAGGACCAACAAGTCCAGGGAGCCCTGGATGTCAAGGGATATAGAGGATTGGATCAGGGGAAAAAAAGGAGGCTATGGCAGATTCAGAGTGCTGAAAACAGTGGAGACACCAGAGGAGTATAGAAAGCGTAAGGGGGTACTTAAAAAAGTAATTAGGAGAGCGAAGAAGGGACATGAAAAAACACTGGCGGGCAAGACAAAGGAAAATCCTAAGGCATTTCATAAGTATATTAAGGGCAAGAGGATAACCAGGAAAAGAGTAGTGCCTATTAAGGACCAAAGTGGCAATCTGAGTGGAGCCGGAGGACATAGGTGAGGTTTTAAATGATTACTTTTCATCTGTGTTCACTATGGAGAAGGACGATGTAGGTGTAGAGATCAAGGAGGGGGTTGTGATATACTTGAACATATTAGCATTGAAAGGGAGGAAGTATTAGCTGTTTTAGCAGGCTTAAAAGTGGATAAATCCCCAGGCCCAGATGAGCTGTATACCAGGCTGTTATGTGAGGCAAGGGAGGAGATTGCAGGGGCTCTGACACAAATTTTCAAATCCTCTCTGACCACAGGAGATGTACTAGAGGATTGGAGGACAGCGAATGTGGTACCATTATTTAAGAAAGGTAGCAGGGATAAACCAGATAAACAGGCCGGTGAGTCTAACATCAGTGGTTGGGAAAATATTGGAAAAAATTCTGAGGAACAGGATTAATCTCCACTTGGAGAGGCAGGGATTAATCAGGGATAGTCAACATGGTTTTGTCATCGTGTCTAACTAACTTGATTGCATTTTTCAAGGCGGTGACCAGATGTGTAGATGAGGGTAAAGCAGTTGATGTAGTCTACATGGACTTCAGTAAGGCTTTTGATAAGGTCCCGCATGGGAGATTGGTTAAGAAGGTAAGAGCCAATGGGATCCAGGGCAATTGGGCAATTTGGATCTAAAATTGGATTAGTGGCAGGAGGCAGAGGGTAATAGTCGAGGGTTGTTTTTGCGAGTGGAAGCCTGTGACCAGTGGTGTACCACAGGGATCGGTGCTGGGACCCTTGCTGTTTGTAGTGTACATTAATGATTTAGATGTGAATATAGGAGGTATGATCAGTAAGTTCGCGATGACACGAAAATTGGTGGTGTCATAAATAGTGAGGAGAGGAGGAAAGCCTTAGATTACAGGACAATGTAGATGGGCTGGTAAAATGGGCGGAGCTGTGGCAAATGGAATTTAATCTTGAGAAGTGTGAGGTGATGCATTTTGTGAGGACTAACAAGGCAAGGGAATATACAATGGATGGTCGGACCCTACCCACATCAGAGACGCCATCTATGACTCAGCAATGACCACCTTTGGCAAACGTGGGAAGCAGAATGCAGACTGGTTTCAATCTCACTTTGAAGAGCTGGAGCCTGTCAAAGCTGCTAAGCGCATTGCACTGCTGAACTACAAGAAAGCCCCCAGCGAGATAACATCCGTAGCACCTAAAGTAGCCAGAAGCGCTGCACAAAGAACAGCCAGGCGCTGTGCAAATGACTACTGGCAACACCTATGCAGTCATATTCAGCTGGCCTCCGACACCTGAAACTTCAGAGGAATGTATGATGGCATTAAGAGAGCTTTTGGGCCAACCATCAAGAAGATCGCCCCCCCCCCCCCGCCCCCCTCAAGTCTAAATCAGGGGACACGATCACTGACCAACGCAAGCAAATGGACCGCTGGGTTGAGCACTACCTAGGACTGTACTCCAGGGAAAATGTTGTCACTGATGCGCCCTCAATGCAGCCCAGTCTCTGCCAGTCATGGATGAGCTGGACGAACAGCCAACAAAATCAGAACTCAGTGATGCCATTGATTCTCTAGCCAGTGGAAAAGCCCCCAGAAAGGACGGCATTACCCCTGAAATAATCAAGAGTGCCAAGCCTGCTATACTCTCAGCACTCCATGAATTGATTTGCCTGTGCTGGAATGAGGGAGCAGTACCACAGGACATGTGCGATGACAATATCATCACCCTCTATAAAAACAAGGGTGACCGCGGTGACTGCAACAACTACCATGATATCTCCCTGCTCAGCACAGTGGGGAAAGTCTTCGCTCGAGTTTTTTTAAACAGACTCCAGAAGCTGGCTGAGGGTGTCTACCCTGAGGCACAGTGCAGCTTTCGAGCAGAGAGATCCACCATTGACATGCTGTTCTCCCATCGCCAGCTACAGGAGAAATGCCTCGAACAACAGATGCCCCTCTACATTGCTTTCTTAGATCTCACCAAAGCCTTTGACCTCGTCAGCAGATGTGGTCTCTTCAGACTACTAGCCAAGATTGGATGTCCACCAAAGCTACTAAGTATCATCATCTCATTCCATGACAATATGAAAGGCACAATTCAGCATAGCGGTACCTCATCAGATCCCTTTCCTATCCTGAGTGGCTTGAAACAGGGCTGTGCTCTTGCACCTACACTGTTTGGGATCTTCTTCTCCCTGCTGCTCTCACATGCATTCAAGTCTTCAGAAGAAGGAATTTTCCTCCACACAAGATCAGGGGGCAGGTTGTTCAACCTTGCCCGTCTTAGAGCGAAGACCAAAGTATGGAAAGTCCTCATCAGGAAACTCCTCTTTGCTGACGATGCTGCATTAACATCTCACACAGAAGAGTGTCTGCAGAGACTCATCGACAGGTTTGCGGCTGCCTGCAACGAATTTGGCCTAACCATCAGCCTCAAGAAAACGAACATATTGGGACAGGGCGTCAGAAATGCTCCATCCATCAATATCGGCAACCATGCTCTGGAAGTGGTTCAAGAGTTCACCTACCTAGGCTCAACTATCACCAGTAATCTGTCTCTCGATGCAGAAATCAACAAGCGCATGGGAAAGGCATCCGCTGCTAAGTCCAGACTGGCCAAGAGAGTGTGGGAAAATGGCGCACTAACACGGAACACAAAAGTCCGAGTGTATCAAGCCTGTGTCCTCAGTACCTTGCTCTACGGCAGCGAGGCCTGGACAATGTATGCCAGCCAAGAGTGACGTCTCAACTCATTCCATCTTCGCTGCCTCCAGAGAACCCTTGGCATCAGGTGGCAGGACCGTATCTCCAACGCAGAAGTCCTCGAGGCGGCCAACATCCCCAGCATATACATCCTCCTGAGCCAGTGGCGCTTAAGATCGCTTGGCCGTGTGAGCCGCATGGAAGATGGCAGGATCCTCAAGGTCACATTGTACAGCGAGCTCGTCACTGGTACCAGACCCATCGGCCATCCATGTCTCTGCTTTAATGACGTCTGCAAATGCGACATGAAGTGCTGTGACATTGACCACAAGTCGTGGGAGTCAGTTGCCAGTGATCGCCAGAGCTGGCGGACAGCCATAAAGGCGGGGCTAAAGTGTGGCGAGTCGAAGAGACTTAGCAGTTGGCAGAAAAAAAGACAGAAGTGCAAGGGGAGAGCCAACTGTGTAACAGCCTCGACAACCAATTTTATCTGCAGCGCCTGCGGAACAGTCTGTCACTCTAGAATTGGCCTTTATAGCCACTCCAGGCGCTGCTGCACAAACCACTGACCACCTCTAGGCGCTTACCCATTGTCTCTCGAGACAAGGAGGCCAAAGAAGGTAGGAACCTAGGAAGTACAGAGGGTCAGAGGGACCTTGGTGTACTTGTCCATAGATCACTGAAGGCAGCAGCACAGGTAGATAAGGTGGTTAGGAAGGCATATGGGATACTTGCCTTTATTAGGTGAGGCATAGAATATAAGAGCAGGGAGGTTATGATGGAGCTGTATAAAACGCTAGTTAGGCCACAGCTGGAGTACTGTGTACTGTTCTGGGCACCACACTATAGGAAAGATGTGCTTGCACTGGAGAGGGTGCAGAGGAGATTCACCAGAATGTTGCCTGGGCTGGAGCATTTCAGCTATGAAGAGAGACTGAAAAGGCTAGGGTTGTTTTCCTTAGAGCAGAGAAAGCTGAGGGTAGATATGATTGAGGTAGACAAAATTATGAGAGGCATTGATAGGTTAGATCGCAAGAAACTTTTTCCCTTAGCGGAGGGGTCAATAACCAGGGGGCATAGATTTAAGGTAAGGGGCAGGAGGTTTAGAGGGGATTTGAGGAAAACATTTTTCATCCAGAGGGTGGTTGGAATCTGGAACGCACTGCCTGAAGGGGTGGTAGAGGCAGGCACCCTCACAACATTTAAGAAGTATTTGGATGAGCACTTGAAACGCCATAGCATACAAGGTTACGGGCCAAGTGCTGGAAAATGGGACGAGAATAGTTAGGTGCTTGATGGCTGGCACAGACACGATGGGCCGAAGGGCCTGTTTCTGTGCTGTATAATTCTATGACTCTATGACTGAAAGCCCACAAATACCCAGGATCTGATGCCCTATATCCTAGGGTTCTAAAAGAGGTAGCTGCAGAGATAGTGGATGCGCTACTTATGATTTTCCAAAATTCCTTAGATTCTAGAAAGTTCCCCACAAATTGGAAGTTAGCAAATATAACATCGTTTTCAAGAAAGGAGGGAGCAAGAAAACAGGGAACGATAGGCCAGTTAGCCTGATATCAGTTGTTTGGAAAATGCTGGAATCTATTATTCAGCAAGTCTTAAAAATGCACTTGAAAATCATAGTATAATGAGACAAAGTCAACATGGTTTTATGAAAGGGAAATCAGGTTTGACAGATTTATAACAGTTTTTTGAGGATATAACTAGTAGGGTAGATAAAGGGGAACCAGTAGATGTAGTATTCTTGATGTCCAAAAGGCATTCAACAAGATGCCACACAAAAGATAAGTACACAAGAGCTCATGGAGTTGGGGGTAATATATTAGCATGGATAGAAGATTGGTTCATGGACAGGAAGTAAAGAATAGGGATAAAAGGTGCATTTTTAAGGTGGCAGGCTGTGACTAATGGAGTGCTGCAAGGATCAGTGCTGGGGCCTCAGCTATTTACAATCTATATTAATGACCTGGACGAAGACACCGAGGGTAAAGTTTGCTGACGATACAAAGTTAGGTGGGAATGTAAGCTTTGGGAAGGACACAAAGAGGCTGCAAAGAGATATAGACAAGTTTTGAGTGGGCAACAAGGTGGCAGATGGAACATAATGTGGGTAAGTGTAAGATTATTCAATTTGATAGTAAGAATAGAAAAGCAGAATATTTTTTAAAAGGCGTGCAACTTGTAAATGTTGATGTTCACAGGAACTCGTACAAGGAACACAGAAAGCTGACAACAAAAGCAGAAAGTGCCGGAAATTCTCAGCAGGTCTGGCAGCATCTGCGGAGAAAGGTTGATGACCTTTCATCAGAACTGGCAAAGGATAGAAATGTCATAGGCTTTGAGGAAGTGAAAAGGGGGAGGGGGGAAGAAGAACAAAGGGAAGGTCTGTGATAGAGCAGAGGCATTTTGTTGCAATTATTACCACTCCCTTTGCCTTTTATTCCATGACATCTTTGTCATTTCATCTCTCCCGCCCTCCAGCACTTTCTGTGTTTATTTCAGATTTCCAGCATCTGCAGTATTTTGCTTTTACAGAAAGTTAGCATGCAGATACAGCAAGCAATTAGGAGGACAAATGGTATGTGAGCCTTTATTGCAAGGGGATCGGAGTACAAGAATAAGGAAGGCTGGCTGCAATTGTACAGGCCTTTAGTGAGACCACACCTGGTGTACTGTGCGCAGTTTTGGTCTCAATGTCTGAGGAAGGTTACCACTTTGGAGGCAGTACAGCAAAGGTTCATTAAATTGGTTCCTGGGTTGAGAGGGTTGTTCTATGATGAGAAGCTGAGTAAATTGGGCCTATACTCTCTGGAGTTTAGAAGAAGGAGATGTGATCTCATTGAAACGTACAAGATTCTGAAGGAACTTGACAGGGTAGACACTGAGAGATTGTTTTCCCCTGGCTGGGAATCTAGATCACGGGGACACAGTCTCCAGGTAAGGGGCCGATCATTTAGGACTGAGATGAGGAGAAATTTCTTCACTCAAAGGGTTATGAATCTTCGGAACTCTCTACCCCAGAGGGTTGTCAATGAATATATTTAAGGCTGAGATAGATAGATAGTTGATCTCTCAGGGAAACAAGGGATATGGGAAGCAAGCGAGAAAGTGGAGTTGAGGCAGAAGATCGATCATGATTGTATTGAATGGCAGAGCAGTTTTGAGGGGTCGTATGTTCTACTCCTGCTCCTATTTCTTGTGTTGATCTGTGACTCGGAGTCAAATTTTGTCTGATAATGCCCCTATGAAGCACCTTTGGACGTTTTACTACATTAAAGGCACTAATGAAAGTGTTGTTGACGTAGGAGAAATGTCTACTGTGATTGAAATTTATTTGGGATCTCTCCTTTCTTTCCAGGACACAATGACTACATGTGCCCAGCCACAAACCAGTGCACTATCGACAAAAATAGGAGGAAGAGCTGCCAAGCCTGCAGACTGCGTAAATGCTATGAAGTGGGCATGATGAAAGGTGGTATGTAGTATTTGGCTTTTAGTTCTCATGTCATCTGTGTTCAGGTTGCAAAAGTAGAAGCATGCTTGTTTTTGTCAATGTTTTCAATAAAAGGTGTGACAAGAACAAACAGTATTACTCCTGTTGATCAATTTCTAGATGATGCACTTGGGTGAACTAATAGCCTGAGATGATATAATGCACCTAGATAATCTCATAGCTAATACATCCATGATCTAATTAGCATAGTTGATCCAATATGCCCAAGTGATTCAATATTATCAAGTGATCCAATATCTCTAGGTGATCCAATGCAACCAGAGCTAACACACCCAGGTGATCTAATATCCCCAGGTGATCAAATACCCTCAGGTGATCTAATACACTTAAAAGTTCTAATATTCCTTGTTGATCTTATACATTTAAATGATGTAATATCTCAAAGTAATCTAATATCCCCAGATGATCCAATACCCTCAGGTATTCCAATGTTGCTAGGTGGTCCTTTGCAACCAGATCAAATATGCCCAAGTCATCTAAACACCCAGGTGATCTAATACCCAGGTAATCCAATATTGCAAGTTGACCATTGCAATCAGAATACCCACAGGTGGCCTAATGCACTAAGGTTATCTAATAATCAAATAATCTAACACTCCCAGGTGATCGAATACACTTAGGCAATTGAATATCCTTAAGTGATCTAATACACTTAGGTGTTCTAATACTGCCTAGGTAATCTCTTACACTTAGGGCATCTAATACCCCTGGTGATTTAATACACTTATGTGATCTAATACCCCTGGGGCATCAAATCTGCTCAGGAGATTTAATACTTCTGGTGATTTGCTACAGTTAGACAATTTAATATCTCAGGTGATGTAATACCACCATGTGGTCTAATACCCTGGATGATCGAATACGTCAACTCATCTAGTACCTCGAAGTGGTCTAATATGCGTAGGTGACCCAATAGCTTCAGGAGATCCAATGCATGAAGGTAATCCAAGGCATGCAACCTTCCAATACCCCTAGTTGATCTAATGCCCCCAGGAGATCCAATACACCAAGATAATCCAAAGTACTCACATGACCTAATACACCCTTGTGATGTAATATTCCAACTCATTTTATACCCCCAGATGATTCATTGCAACTGGAGCTAATACCCCCAGTGATCTATTACACATAGATGATTTAATTACCCTGGTGATCTAATACCCCCAGGTGAAATAGTACACTCAGGTCATTTAACAGACTCAGATGATCCAATAGATGCAGGTTATCCAATAGCCGCAGGTAATCCAATATCACTCGGCGATCCAGTGCAATCAGGGCTAATACACCCAGGTGATTTAAGAACTCCAGGTAATCTAATACACCTAGGTGATATAATACAGTTATGCAATCCAATATATCCAGGTGCAAGGACTTGGGGGCACAGAGTGAAGGTTTTGGTCAAGAGATGCAGGGGGAATGTGAGGAAGAACTCTTTCACGCAGTGAGTGGTAATGACCTGGAACTCTCTGCCCACGAGGGTGGTGGAGGAAGAACCATTAATGATTTCAAAAGGAAATTGGATGGGCAATTGAGGGAAATAAATTTCTAGGGCTATAGGGATAGAGCAGGGGAATGAACCTGACTGGATTGCTCTGTAGAGAGCCAGAACAGACATGATGGGTTGAAGGGCCTCCTTCTGTGCCATAAATGACTCTATAATCTACACCACTAGGAGATCTAATATCTCCACCAATGGAAGCAGACCTAATAACACAGGTGATCTAATATCACCACTGTCTGCTAACCCCAGATGATCACGTACCCCCCTGTAATCTAATGCCTGTGGGCAATCCAATATCACTAGTGATCCTTTTTATTCTTTCATGGGATGTGGGCATTGCTGGCAAGGCCAACATTTGCTTTCTATCCATAATTGCCCTTGATAATTGAATGGCTTGTTAGGCCATTTCAGAGGGTAGTTAAGAGTCAACAACATTGCTCTGGGTTTGTCATGGTGGGATTTGAACGCATGCTCTTAGGGCATTAGTTGTTGGATTACTAATTCAGTGACATTGCCACTACAACACCATCTCCCCTCTATTTTATAACCCAATGCAGGCAAAAGGTCTCAAAACAGATAGTGGATTGAATCCTCCTAGGCCTGTGGAGGTGGCTTTGGAGGCATGGGATGGGTGGGCAGGCATGGAAAATCAGACAGAGGTGCGTCGGGTTCTCTCCCCAAAGTGTTCCCTGTGGGCTCCCTGTGGCAGGTAGCGGGTAGCCAATCAAAGTATTTAAAAGGGCAACTAGCCCTAAATTGTGCGCAGCAATGAAATTCTATGGCAGGTGCAAGGGCCCCCCCCGCCCCCTGCCCCCCCACCCCCGGCTGTGTCAGCAGTGCATCAGAGGCAGCCTCACAGTGGGAGGTTAGAATTATATTCGGAAAAAGAGGAGCAACGTGAACCCCTTGAAAACTGATAGCAGTGAAATTGTCAAGGAAATAGTGGACATGTTGATAATTACTTTGCATCAGTATTGACGGTAAAGGAAGAGGATAGCATGCCGGGCATCGCAAGAAAACTGATATTGAATCAGGGAAGGGGTCTCACCAAAATTAATGTAAGCAAAATAACAGTAATGAAGAAAATAATGTCCCTAATGAGTGACAAGCCCTCCAGAACAAAATGGTTTCCATCTCAGGGTTTGAAGTAAAGGGGGGTTAAAACCATTGCAGATACCCAAACCGTAATCTTCCAAAGTTCTCTTGACTTGGGAACCGTTCCTTTAGAATGGAAAATTAGTTATGTCACTCCGCTATTTAAGAAAGGTGAGAGAAGGAAACCAGAGAATTATAGATCAGTTAGTCTAAACCTATTGTCAGGAAATTACTAGAATCTATAATTCAGGATAGAGTGCCCGAAAGCCTTGACATTTTCACCTGATGAGAGCAAGCCAGCATGGGTTTGTACTGGGTAGGCTATGCTTGATGAATTTTTTGAAGAGGTGACTGAATGAGTGGACAGGGGAATGTCTATTGGTTTTATTTATATGTACTTCCAGAAGACATTTGATAAATTGGCCTCCTTGTGTGTTGTAATCATTCAATGTTTCTATGTGACCCAATACAATCAGAACTAATACCCCTAGATGATCTAATACACCTATATGATCGAATTAGCCCAGAGATCTAATATCCATAGGTGATCTAACACCAGGTGATATAAGATCCCCAGTAGATTTAAGACCCCAGGTGATATAACACCCCCCCAAGTGATTCAAGATCATCAGCTGATCTAATACCCCCTGATGATCTAATGTGCCCAGGTAATCAAATGAACCCAAGTAATCTAATACAGCCAAGCGATCTAATAGGCCCAGATAGGTAATACCAGCAGGAGATCCAACATGCTGAGGAGACCCAATACAATCAGAGTTAATAACCACAGATGGTCAACACATTTAGATGGTTTAATATTTCCAGTTGATCCAGTAATCAGCCATGGCTCAGTTGATAGAAATATAGCCTCTATATTACAAGGTTCTGGGTTCAAGTTCCACCATAGGGCTTGAGCATAAAAATCAATGTTATTGGAGGTTCTGTCTTTTGGGTGAGATGTTAAACCAAGGCCCCTTCTACCTGCTTGGGTGGATGTAAAAGATCCCATTGTGTTATTTTGAAGAACAGAACAGTTATCCCTGGTGTCCGGGCCAATATTTATCTCTCAATCAACATCACTAATACAAATCATCTGGTCATTATCACATTGCTGTTTGTGGGACCTTGCTTTGTGCAAATGGCTGCCGTGTTCAATACATTACAACATTGACTACTCTTCAAAAGTATTTCATTGGCTGCAGTGCATTTTGAGACGTCCAGTAGTAGTGAAAACTGTATATAATGCAATTCCTTCCTTCCCTTCCCTTCCCTTCCCATTCCTCCCTTCCCTTCCCTTCCCTTCCCTTCCCTCCCTTCCCTTCCCTTCCCTTCCCTTCCCTCCCTTCCCTTCCCTTCTCCCCTTCCCTCCCCCCTCCCTCCCCCACCCCCTTCTCTCCTCCCCTCTCCCCTCCTTCCCTTCCCTTCCCTCTCCACTTTCCTCCCCTCGCTCCCCCCTTTCCTCCGCCACTCTCCCCTTTTCCTCCCCCCTACCCCCTTTCCTACCCCTTCCCTCCCCCCGCCCTCCATTCCTTCTACTCTCCCCACCCTCCCTTCCAATCGCTTCCCTCCCCTCCCTCCCTTCCTTCCCTCCCTTTCCTCCCCTCCCTCCTTTCATTCCCTCCCGCCCTCCACTCATCCCCCCTCCCCTCAACCCCTCTCCGCTCCCCCTCCCCCTCCCCTCCCGTCCCTCCCTTCCCTTCCCTCCATTCCCTCCCCTCCTTCCCTCCCCTCCCCGTCCCTTCCTTCCCTCCCCTCCCCTCCCTTCCCTCCCCTCCCCTCCCTCCCTTCCTTCCCTCCCCTCCCATCCCTCCCCCCTCCCCTCTCCCTTTTACCTCCCCCGCCCCTCCCCTCTCCCCCCTCCCCTCCCCTCTCCCCCTCCCTCACCCTCCCCTCTCCCCATCCTTCTCCTCCCTCCCCTCCCGCCTCTCCCATCCCTCTCCCTTCACCCACCTCCCCGCCCCTCACCCACCTCCCTTCCCCTCCCCTCCCCCTCCCCTCCCCCTCCCTCCCCCTCCCCACTTCCCCTCCTCCTCCCCTCTCCCCTCCCTCTCCCCTCTCCCCCCTCCCCTCTCCCCCTCCCTCCTCCTCCCCCCTCGCCCCTCCCCCCTTCCCCTCGCCCCTCCCCTCCACTCCCCTCTCCCCTCCCCCTCCCCACCCCTCTTCCCTCCCCTCTCCCTTCTCCCCTCTCCCCTCTCCCGGCTCCCATCCCCTCACCCATCCCTCCCCTCTGCACCCCTCCTGTCCCCCACCTCCCATCCCCTCCCCTCCCCTCCCCTCCCCTCCCCACTCCCATCCCCCCTCCCCTCACTCCCTCCCTCCCCTCAGCCCTCCCCTCTTCCCCTCCCTCCCCCCTGCCCTTCACCCCTCCCCTCTCCCCCTCCCCTCACCCTCACCCCCTCCCCCTCCCTCCCTTCCCTTCCCTCCCTCCCCCTCCTCTCCTCCCTCCCCTCCCCTCCCCTTACCTCCCCTCCCCTCCCCTTCCCTCTCCTCCCTCCCTTCCTTCCCTCCACTCCCTCCCTCCTCCCTCCCTCTCCCCCTTCCTCATCCTCCCCTCTCCCCCTCCCTCCCCCTCCCTCCTCCTCCCCTCTCCCCCTCCCTCCCCATCCCTCCCTTCCCCTTCCCCCTCGACACCTCCCCTTGTCTGCCTTCAATCCCAATAGTTTGCTCAGTACTTTTTCCCTAGCGATGATGATTGTTCTAAGTTCCTCCCTTCCTATAACCTCTGCATTACTTGTTACTATTGGGATGGTACTAGTGTCCTCCACCGTGAAAACTGAGGTAAATACTGATTTAGTGTCTCCGCCATTTCTATGTTCCCCTCTGTTAACTCTCCAGTCTCATCCTCCAAGGGACCAACATTCACTCTACTCTCTTCCCTTTTGTATACTTAGAGAAGCTTTTGCTATCTGTTTTTATATTTTGCACTAGTTTTCTTTCATAATTTACCTTTGCTGTTTTTATTACTGTTTTTAGTAACCCTTTGTTGATCTTTACAAGTTTTCCAATCTTCCAGCCTGCCTTTGCAATATGATATGCCTTATTTTTTGTCTTTATGTTACCCTTAACTTCCTTGCTTAGCCATGGATGTTTTTCCCCCTCTTACAATTTTTCTTCCTCTCTGGAATATATTTTAGTTGGGAGGATTTGAATACCTCCTTAAACATCTGCCACTGCTCATCAACTGTCCTACCTTTTGGTCTTCCTGCCCAGTCCACTACGGCCAAATATGTCCTCATGCCTATGTGGTTACCTTTGTTCAACTCCAGAATGCTAGTGTGGGACTCCAGTTTCTCGCCCTCAAACTGAATTTGAAATTCTAGTATGCTATGATCACTCTTCCCTAGAGGATCCTTAACTATGTGATAATTTATTAATATAAAAGCAAAATACTGCGGATGCTGGAAATCTGAAACAAAAACAAGAAATGCTGGATTCACTCAGCAGGTCTGGCAGCATCTGTGGAAAGAGAAGCAGAGTTAACGTTTTGGGTCAGTGACCCTTCTTCGGAACTCCCTTCGGATAATTTATTAATCCCACCTCATTACACAATACCAAATCTAGAATAGCCTGCTCCCTGGTTGGTTCCACAACATATTGCTCCAAGATACAATCTCTAATACATTCAATGAACTCTCTCTCAAGGCTCCCCTTGATTAATCCAGTCTATATGCATATTAAAATCACCCTTGATTATTGCCGTACCTTTCTTACAAGCCCCCAGTATTTCCTGGTTTATACTGTGCCCCACTGCGGAACTATTGTTGGGGGATCTATAGATTACTCCCACCAGTGTCTTCTTTCCCTTTCTATTTCTTATTTCTACCCAGACTGATTCTACATCTTGATCTCCAGTGCCTATATCATTTCTCACTACCGCACTGATCTCTTCCTTTACTAACACAGATGATCTAACACATTTAGGTGATCTAATACTCCCAAGAAATCCAGTGCACCCTGTTGATCTAATACCACCAGGTGGTCTACTACCCCTTAGGTAATCTAACACAGTTAGATAATCCGACACTCCTATACCCTCTAACACCTGCAGGTGATCCAATGTCCCCAGGTGATATAATATGCCCAGTGATCTAATAAACTTAGTTGATCTAAACCCCCATGTCAGCAAGGACCTCCAGCTGATTCTAATACACCAGGTGATTCTGATAGCCCCAGAAGATCTTCTACATGCAAGTGTTCTAAGACCCACAGCTGATCTAGTATTTCTATGTGATTAATACCCCAAGTGAACTAAGATCCCCAGATGTTCCAATACCCCTAGGTGATCCAATGCAGCCAGAGCTAATACCCCGGTGATCTAATATGCTTATGTGAGCAATTACCCCAGGTTATCCAATTCCTCAAAGTGATCCAAAATCTTTGGTTATCTAATACCCCTACTGTCTATTATACCTGCCAATGATTTAACACCTCCAGGTGATCCAATACCTTATGTCATCCTATGTATCCAGATCTAATAACCCCAGGTACTCTAATACACTTGTGTATTCCAATACCCCACGGTAATATATTACCTGTAGGTGCTATTAACTCAGTTGATCTAAAACCCCTATGTCAGTGAACTGCCAGATGATCCAATATCATCTACTCCTATCTCTTATGTTCTTAACATCAAGCGATACATTATCGCCAGGTGAGCCTATATGGATAGATCATCCAATACACCAAGTCCAAGGGTCCCTTTAAGCTACATGTCACACAGCAATTATGAAGGTACCGTACAGGCAGCTCACAAGTTGTCCCCTTTAAGAAACTGCACGTTTGTGGCCACAGAAAAAATTTAAAGGTACAACACTTTGAAATCAACAGGCCCCACGCAACAAAGAAAATTTTGAGAGATCACATTCCATATCTAATATCCCTTGGTGATCTATTATCCCCTGGTGATCTAATACCTCCAGGTGATTTAATACCCCAGATGATCCAACACGCATAGGTGCTCTAATACTTCAGGCGATCTAATTTTTCTACGTGATCTAATACCTCCAGGTGGTTTAATGCCCCTAATACACTTAGATCATCTGTGGTTGTAAGATCACCTAAAACAATTAGGTTATGTAACACCTGAAAGTGGTCTATCATTTTTGGGCAATCATATAGAGGATGCAAAAAAATTCCAGTAATAGCTGTAAATCAGGAGGTAGAAGGAAAAGAGGAACTTGGTGAAATTACAATCACCAGGGAAGTGGTACTGATCAAACTGATGGAGCTGCGGGCAGACAAGTCCCCAGGTCCTGATGGGCTTCATCCTAGGGTTTTAAAAGAGGTGGCTAATGAGGTAGTAATTTGGTGTTAATCTTTCAAAATTTGCTAGATTCTGGAAAGGTTTCATCAGACTGGAAAATAGCAAATATAACCTCTCTATTCAAAAAGTGGGCAAGGCAGAAAACAGGTAACTATAGGCCAGTTAGCTTGACGTTTATCATGGGGAAGGTGTTAGAATCGATCATTAAGGAGGCTATAGCTAGGCACTTAGAAAAACTCAAGGTAATTGGAAATAGTCAGCATGGTTTTGTGAAAGGGAAATCATATTTAACCAATTTATTGGAGTTCTTTGAGGGAGCAACATACGCTGTAGATAAAAGGGAGCCCATTGATGTACTGTACTTGCATTTCCAGAAGGCATTTGACAAGATGCCACATAAAAGATTATTGTTCAAAGTAGGAGCTCATGGTGTAGGGGGTAACATATTAGCATGGATAGAAGATTGGCTGGCTGGCAGAAAAGAGAGTATGCATAAATGGGTCCTTTTCTGATTGGCAGGATGTGATGAGTGGAGCTCCACAGGGGTCTGTGCTGGGGCCTCAACTTTTTACAATTCAGATCAATGACTTAGATGAGGGGAGTGATGGCATAGTAGCTAAATTTGCAGATGACACAAAGATAGGTAGGAAAATATGTTGTGATAAGGATATAAGGAGGTTGCAGACCGATATAGATAGGTTGAGTGAGTGGGCAAAAATCTGGCAGATAGAGTATAATGTGAGAAAATGTGAAGTTGTTCACTTTGGCAGGAAGAATAAAAAGGCAGAGTATTACTGAAATGGAGAATGACTGCAGAATTCCAAGTGCAGAGGGATCTAGGTGTTCTAGTGCATGAGTCACAAAACTTGAGTATGCAGGTACAGCAAGTAATAAAGAAGGCTAATGGAATGTTATCCTTTATTATGAGAGGAATTGAAAATTAAAAGTAAGCATGTTATGCTTCGATTATACAGGGCATTGGTGAGACCACATCTCAAATACTGTGTGTAGTTTTGGTCTCCTATTTAAGGAAGGATGTAAATGCGTTGGAGGCGGTTCAGAGGAGGTTTACTAGATTGATAACTGGAATAAGTGGGTTGTCTTATGAGCAAAGGTTGGACAGACAGGGCTTGTTTTTACTAGAGTTTAGAATAGTGAAGTTTATAAGATCCTGAATGGTCTTGACAAGGTGGATGTGGAAAGGATGTTTCCTCTTGTGGGTGAATCCAGAACTAGGGGACACTGTTTTAAAATTAGGGGTCACCCTTTTAGGACAGAGATGAGGAGAAATATTTTCTCTCAGAGGGTTGTGCGACTTTTTTGGAACTCTCTGCCTCAGAAGGTGGTGGAGGCAGGGTCATTGAATATTTTTAAGGCAGAACTAGATAGATTCTTGTTAGACAAGAGAATCAAAGGTTATTGGGAGTAGATGGGAGTGTGGAATTCGAGAGACAAATCAATCAGCCATGATCTTATTGAATGGCGGAGCAGGCTAGAAGGGCCAAATGGCCTACTTCTGCTCATAATTCGTATGTTCATATGTTTGTAAGTGAACCCAGGTGATCTATTGCACCTGGGTGATCTAATATGCCCTGATAATCTATTTCATCCAGGTGACCTAATAACCCAGGTGATCTACCACACTCAGGTGAACTAATACATAGGTGATCTAATACCCCCAGCTGATTCAAATGGTGAGGACGAAAAGGAATGTTGCGGTGGTAGGGTCAGTATAGTCAGGGGGATAAATACTATGCTCTGCAGCCACGACCTAAAGCCTGGTGCCAAGGCTAAAGACATCTCACGGCTGGAAACGAGTTTGGAATGGGAAGGGGAGAATCCAGTTATTGTAGTTCATGTAGTACATAGATTGAATGAGGAATAAGTTTCTGCTGAGGGAGTTTCAGGACCTAGGGTTCAAATTAGAAAGCAGAGCCTCAAAGGTACTAATCGATGGATTACTACCTGAACCATACGCAAGTTGGCATAGAGTCAAAAAGATTGGAAAGTTAAATGCGTGGCTTAAAGACTGGTACGGGAGACGGGGTTTCGATTCATGGGGCATAGGCACCAGGACTGGGGAAAGAGGGAGCTGTTGAGATGTACTCCACTTAAACCGGGTTGGGGCCAGTGTCTTGGCAAATTATATAACTAGTGCTGTAGTTAGGGCTTGAAACTTAAAAGGGAGAAGGGTTCAAGTGAAGGAAAATTTATAAATCTAAAGAGAAAAGCAGTGTAGTGATTTGAATAAAGATACGCAGTGTGATAGGGAAGGAGGAAATGTTTAATGGGAATAATTCATCAGTGAATAAGGTCAAGTAAGAGAAAAATGGTAAAAAAGTTAAAATCAAAGGTGCTTTATCTGAATGCACGAAGCATTCATAGCAAGAAGGTGAATTTATGGCACAAATAGAAATAAATGGTTTTGATCTCATTGTCATTACAGAGACATGGTTGTAAGGTGACCAGAGGTTGGGAACTAAATATTCCATGGCACTTGACATTTCAAAAAGACAGACAAAATGGAAAAGGTGGGGGCAGGGTAGCTCTGATAACAAAGGAAGATATAAGGACAGTAGTGTGCAAGACCTTGGCTCGTAAGAGCAGAATTTAGGATCAGTATGGGTTGGAGATACGAAATAACAAAGGCCAGAAAATGCTAGTTGGAGTTTTTTACAGGCCCCCTACCAGCCGCTATACTGCTGGACGAAGTATTAAACAACAAATAAGAGGAATTTGTAACAAAAGCAATGCAATATTTGGGCTGGATTTAATGGACCCCAGAGAGACGGGCTAGGAAGCAAGGGGCCCATAGAATTGCGGCAGGAGGTGGGGGCCTAGCCATTGCACTGCGAATTAAGTCAGTTTAGGCCATTTAAGAGCCTCTTCCCACCACTGCTGGAATTATGCCGGCGACGGGGGTGGGGGGGGGGGGGGGGGTGGGGGGGGAGTGGGGGCAACCGCTGCCACAAGGGGAGGTTGCCCAGTAAAACGAGGCAACCTCCCTGCAGGCTTTGGTGGGGTCCTCCTTCATGGGCAGTCTGTGACCCACAAAGGACCACCAGCAGAAAACAGCCCATCTCCCTGAACCCCCCTCCCCCTGCACTCAACGCCCACCTCACTTACCTGAGTAGGTCTCCAGTGCTGGGCCTGGTTCCAAGGCTTTCTGCAGTACCAGCAGTGGCCACCGCTCCCAGTGGTGCTGATGATACTACTGAGCTGCTGGCTCTCTGATTGGCGGGAACATCTTGGTGGCAGGATCCCCATCTTTAAGGGGAAGGGAGTCCTGGCACCGAGCTTTTAATTGCCCGGGAGCCGTTAAATAGAGCTGGGGGGCTCTGAATGGCTGAGATGGGTTTCCCACCGACTTTTCGGCCCGGTGTCGGGAGCCCCCGCCAGCTCCACTAAATTCAACCCATTGTTTAGAGATACAGCACTGAAACAGGCCCTTCGGCCCACCGAGTTTGTGCCGACCATCAATCACCCATTTATACTAATCCTACACTAATCCCATATTCCTACCACATCCCCACCTGTCCCTATATTTCCCTACCACCTACCTGTACTAGGGGCAATTTATAATGGCCAATTTACCTACTAACCTGCAAGTCTTTTGGCTTGTGGGAGGAAACCGGAGCACCCGGAGAAAACCCACGCAGACACAGGGAGAACTTGCAAACTCCACACAGGCAGTACCCAGAATTGAACCCGGGTCACTGGAGCTGTGAGGCTGCAGTGCTAACCACTGCGCCACTGTGCCGCAGTGTGGAACTTTAATCTTCATATAGATTGGACAAATCAAATTGGCAAAGTTGTTTGGAGGACAAGTTTATGGAATGCCTTTGAGACAGTTTCTTAGTATATGTAGTGGAACTAACCAGGGAAGAGATTGTTTTAGATTTTGTTTTGTGTAATGAGATAGGGTTAATTAGTAATCACATAGTAAGGGATCCTCTGAAAAAGAGTGTTCATAATATTATAGAATTTCACATTAAGTCTGAGAGTGACCTACCTAAGTCCAAAGCTAGAGTACTGAACTTAAATGAAGTCGATTATGTAGGTATGAAGGGTGAGTTGCTAAGGTATATTGGGATATTAGATTAAAAGCTATGAGGGTAAATGAGCAATCATTTAAAACATTAATTGTTAAGACATTTAAAAATATTTCATAATGGGCCTACAAATCTACATTCCATAGAGAAATTAAAAAGTCCATGGGAAAAGAGATCCATCCATGGCTAGCTAAAGATGCTAAGAATAGTATTGGATTAAAAGAAGAGGCTGATAATATTGCCAAGGAGAGTAGAAACCCTGAACATTGGGAGAGTTTTAGATACCAGCAAAGGATGACCAAAAATTGATAGAGGGAGAAAACAGAATGAGAGTAACTAGCCAGAAATATAAAATATATTTCAATCTAATATATTTAAGTGGCCTAATACATTTAGATGAACTAATAACTCCAGTTCATCTAGTGGCCCAGGTGATATAATGCCCCCTGGTGATCCAATACCCACAGATAATCCAATGCACTCAGGCCATCTAACATGACCAGATAATCTTCACACACAAATTATCTGATAGGCCTATGTGATACAATATCCCCAGGTGATCTGGTAGCTCCACATGATCCAATATCATCAGGTGATCCAATATCAATAGGTCATCCAATGCACACTAGTCTGATATCCCAAGTGATCTAACACACTTAGGTAATCTATTACTCCTTGGTGATCCTGTACCACAAATTGGACTAATAACCCCAGGTACTCGACAAACCCCGGCTGATCTAATATACTCAGGTGAACGAATATCCCCAGGTGATCTAGGAGCCCCTTGTTGTATGTTTGGTTAGGCTAGCTAGGAGAGATTACTGAGTCTTTGGTAAATTTTAACAATAACTAGGTTATTACATATTAAGGAACTATATACAGCTTTACATAAGTATGTCTAACTCCACTGATGTCATACTACTTATACTATATCTTATACTACATCTCCCCCTCCCCCAAGTCTTTGTCCATATTTTTTCTGTACATTCATTTTTACTTTTTACATACTACCCCATCTCCCCCCAAGCCTCTGACAACACAGATTCAATGTCAGGAGGCTTCACAACTCTCCCTGATCGCGGTCTTGTCAGGTTCGGAAGATCAGTAGTCTGTCTGTGAACTCGTTGGATTGCCTTCATTGAGGTTTGTAGTATCCGGTGCTTTCTGAATTTCAGGTTCAACATCTGGTTCATCCAAATGTATGACTGATTGATGTCTTTGATGAATAGAAATAAGATTTCTCCTGTTTCTCATTATAGTACCTTCTGATCTATGTACTAAATAAGATCTCTGCTGATTATCGTCACACTGGATGATCACTCCTTCTCTGCCTTGGTCTTGTAACCATACCTTTTCTCCTTCCATCAACTTGGGTAGGTTCTTGGTACAATAGCTCCTGTTATAATTATAAGCTTGTTGTTTTCGATAAGACTTTTCTCTGTCTTGAACTCTGATAGTCCTGGACTTCCAGTCCTGGAAGTAATTTTTTAGGTCGGATTGGAGGTTGTGTTTTGAGCTTCCTTCCCATCAACAGTTCTGATGGTGCTAATCCACATAGTAATGGAGTAGATCTGTAGTTCAGGAGTGCTGTTCATTCTTATTTAGCAGTGCTTTGATAGTTGTGACTCCTCTTTCAACTTCACCATTAGATTGTGGATATTTAGGGGAACTTGTAAGATGTACAAATCCACAGTTTTCTGCAAAATGTGTAAAGTAGTCGTTTGCAAAGTGTGGACCATCATTGGAAACAATCTGGTCAGGAATGCCAAGTGTTGCAAAGATCTCCTTTAAAGCTCGAATGACTGTCTCCATAGTCAATGTGCACAAACATTTGACTTCAATCCACCTGGAAAAATAATCAATGACAATTGGATAGGGTTTTCCATTAAACATGAATAGATCCATCCCCACACGTTCCCACAGTCTGGAAATTGGGTCGAGATAAGGGGTTCCCTCTGGTCTGGTCTGTGCACTGTGCATATCTGGCAATTAGAAATAATTTCTTCTATACATCTTGATATTCCCAGCTACCACATGGACGAATGAGCCTGTGCTCTGCATTTCATGATATTCATGTGGCCCTGGTTTATTTTCTCCAAGTTATCTGTCCGGAGTGATACTGGAATCACCATCCTCTCCTCATATACCAGCAAATCATCCACAATAGTAAAGTGCTTTCTGTGCTCAAAGAGGATTTTCATCACCTTACCACTGGGATGCCGCTGCTGTGGCCAACTTTACGTGCAATATTGGCGGATATGGATGCATTCCTCATCTTGCATCTGAGCGTGACAAATTTCTTGGAGCTTTTTGAGCTTGCTGGCCATTGTGATGAACTGAGAATACGGCTCAATCACATTAATAAAGTTAATATCCTGCTGTGTAGAATGGTCAACAGTAGATCCGGACAATCACAAAGGAGGTTTCCTGAATCAAGTTTTTTCTTCACCTCTCAGGATTGCTCTGTTCTGATTACAGACCTCTGCTTGTCTCACCAGCTGTATTGCTTTGTCTAGGATGAGGGCTTCCTTAGACTGCAATAAATCCTAAAGGGATTCATCAGCAATACCTACTACAATGCAGTCTCGTATTAATTCTGCTTTAAGGCCGCTATATTTGCATTCTTCAACAAGCCTGTAAAGATTATTAATAAAAGCATCTACCGGTTCACCTGGTTTCTGGACTCTCTGTTAAATTTGGCCCTTTCTAGAATCTTGTTGCTCCTCAGGTTGAAATAGTTATCAAAGGCTTTTAAAACTTCTCCAAATTTATCTGATGTTTCATTAATGCCTTGTCTTGCAATAGCATTGTCTGTTATTGCTCCTGTGGAATAAAGTAATGTATTGACTTGTTCTGCTTCAGACATGCGATATAATTTTGAAGCAATTCAGTACCTCAAAAATCTTTTTCTTCAAAGTGACCAGTTTTGAGTTTGATTTGGTCCTTCCTTGTGTCCAAACCTCTCTGGTAGTGTAATTTTAAGATCCATAGTTTTTCTAAGTTTTCTAGATAGTTTATAGCTTTAAATTTTTCCTCCAGTTTTGGAAGTTTTCCCATGCTGCTCAGTCTCGCACTGACTCCTGCTGCGGTCACTGTCTTTCAATGGGAAATCTCTTTGCTAGACAAGGTATTTATTTCATGAATGCAACTTTGCAGCATTATTTCAATAATCTCTTCCCACACTTCACCTGGAGTATTGAGTATTTGCAGCCGCTTTTTTTTCGTGCTGCCTTGCGGTCGCCATGTGTAGTGTGCCGACCTCAGATCTGCCCTTGTTAGTGATTTGGTTTTCCCAGTGCTGCCAACCCAGCGCATGCTAAAAACAATTTCCAACCTTTTTTTAAGGGTTGCTCACCAGATCCCCGATCATTGCTTGGTTCTCCGACTTGAAGCCTGCAATCACTGGACCGGGATTTGTTTTCACAAACCACCACGCCTCTGTGGTGCAGCCTGAATTCCTCTGCAAGCTGACTCCCCAACTCTCCATGCCTCCACTTTGTCCACAGAGCAGTTCTGAAGCTTCTCACAGCCTCTTCTCGAGTTCTGCAGTTTTGGCACGACTTTTTTTCTGGTCTGACTTTCCATCATCTTTTCAAAATTTTCTGGGTGTTATATGGCAAGAACCATCACTGTTCACCATGGTATGTGTTTGGGTAGTTTAGCTAGGAGAGATTACTGAGTCTTTGGTAAGTATTAACAATAGCTAGTTTATTACATATTCTTTTCTTTTGGGCCTCCTTATCTCGAGAGACAATGGATACGCGCCTGGAGGTGGTCAGTGGTTTGTGAAGCATTACATATTAAGGGACTATATACAGCTTTACATAAGTATGTCTAACTCCACTGATGCCATGCTACTTCTCTTCAAGTGATCTCTTACATCATCATAGTGGGAGATATTACTCACACTGTTCCAAACATTAACCATTTCAAACCCTTATACTACTCCCCTGATAATCTAAGAGCTCCAGATGATCCAATATCGTCAGGTGATAACATAAGAAATAAGAGCAGGAGTAGGGGTAGGCCATGTGGCCCCCTGAGCCCGCTCCGCCATTTCATAAGATCATGGCTGACCCTCCACCACAACCCCACTTTCCCGCCGGATCCCAATATCCTTGATTTCCTTAGGGTCCAAAATTGTGTTGATCTGAGCCTCGAACATACTCAATGTCTGAGCATCCACAGCCTTCTATGGTAGAGAGTTCCAAAGATTCACAACCCTCTTAGTGAAGAAACTTCTCCTCATCTCAGTCCAAAATAGTCGTCCCTTTGTTCTGAGATTATGCCCCCGAGCTGTAAACACTCCAGCCAGGGGAAACAGCCTCTCAGTATCTACTCTGTCAGGTCCTCTCAGAATCTTATATGTTTCAATGAGATCAACTCTCATTCTTCTAAACTCCAGTGAGTAAAAGCCCATTCTATTCAATCTCTCCTCGTAGGACAACTCTCTCATCCTAGGAATCAATCTAGTGAACCTTTTTTGCACTTCCTCTAAGGCAAGTATATCCTTCCTTAGGTATGGAGACCAAATTTGTACATGCTATTCCAGGTAATGTCTCACAAAAATCTTGTACAATTGCAGCAAGAATTCCTTACTTTTGTACTCTAACCCTCCTGCAATAACGGCCAATATACCATTTGCCTTCTCGGTTGATTGCTGTCCGTGCATGTTAACTTGCTGTATTTCTTATACAAGGACACCCCAATTCCTCTGAACACTAACATTTAATAGTTTCAAAGCATTTAAAGAATATTTAGTTTTTCTGTTCTTCCTACCAAAGTTATAAACCTCACATTTTCCCACATTATACCGCATCTGCCATTTTCTTGCCCACTCATCACACAGTTTATTTTTCCACCTCGCTTTGTACAGTCCTTTCATCTAGGTCACTATTATATATTGTAAATAGGAGGCCCCAGCACTGATCCTTCCAGCACTCCACTGGTAACAGCCTGCCAACCTGAAAATGGCCCACTTATTCCTACTCTCTGTTTTCTTTCCTTTAATCAATCTTCCGAAGCCTTCTGCTTTTATTTACTAATATTAATTACTTCAGTTCCTCACTTTCATTAATCCCTTGGTTCCCCATTATTTCTGGTATGTTTTTTGTGTCTTCTAATGCGAAGATATGCACAAAATATTTGTTTAACGTCTCTGCTATTTCCTCATTCCCGATTATAATTTCTCCTATCTCAACCTCCAAGGAACCCATATTTACTTTTGTTACTACCTTCCTTTTTAAATACTTGTAAAAGCTCTTACATTCTGGCTTGTTTACTCTCATATTCTATTGTCTCCCTCTTCATCAATTTTTTGGTCGTCCTTTGCTGGTATCTAAAACTCTCCCAATCCTCAGGCTTACTTACTACTCTTCTGGGGAATATTCTAAGCCACTTCTTTTATCCAATGCTATCCTTAACGTCTTCAATTAGCCATGGATAGATCTCTTTCCCATGGAGTTTTTATTTCCCTATGGAATGTAGATTTGTTGAGAATTATGAAATATTTCTTTAAATGTATGCCATTACTATCTAACATCATACCTTTTAATCTAATTTCCCAGTTTACCTTAGCCAACTCTTCCCTTTTATATTAAATGTATCGATAGGTCACCCAGTGCATTTAGCTGATCTAATAACCCCAGTGATTTAAAGCCCCCTGTTGATCTAATATCCCCAGTTGGGCTAATGCCCCCATTTAGTTTAATACTCACAGGTGATCCAATATCCCTGGTGATTTACTGCCCCCTAGGTAATCTAATACACTTAGGTGACCCAATACTTCAGGTGACCTATAGGACCTAAATGATACAAGGAACACAGGCGATCTCATAGCACGGGTGATCTGTTACTCCCTGTAATCTAATGTGATGTAATACCCGCTTCTGATTAAATATCCCCTGGTGATTAAATACTGCCTGGTGATCCAATAAACCCAGGTGATCTTATATTCCTAGGTGATTTAATACTGTAGGTAATCTAATATGTGTAGATGATCCAATGCCCCCAGGTGATCCAATACACCTGGTGACCTAGACCGCCAAGGTGATGTAATACCCCTGGTGGTCAAATATTGCCACTGATCAAATTCCCCCAGTTAATCTAATAACGTGGGTGCTCCATTACCCTCAGATTACCTAACATCCTTAGGTGATCCAATGCCCCCATATGATCTAATACAATGAGATGATCTAATACCTCCAGGTGCTCTAATACCCACAGATGAGCCTATACCTTGAAACAATTTGAAGCATCCAGGGGATCAAATAGCCCCGGGTGACCTGCTACTCCTAGATTATCTTGGAGCCTCCTTCTCCTTCCTATGCACACTGTCTGGCCCCTCATAATTTTACACGCCTCAAGTAATTCTCTGCTTAGCTTCCTGTGTTCCAAAGAAAACAAACCCATCATATCCAATCTTTCCTCATAGTTAAAATTCTCCATTCCTGGCAACATCTTTGTAAATTTCCTCTGTACCTTCTCTAGTGTGATCATATCCTTCCTGAACCGTCCACACTACTCTAGCTGACGTCTAACTCATGTTTTATACAGTTCTAGCATAATCTCCCTGCACTTAGACTCTAGGCCTCAGTCAATAAAGGAAAGTATCCCGTATGCCTTCTTGACCACCTTATCTACCTATCCTGCTACCTTCAGGGATCTGTAAACATACATTCCTAGGTTCCTCTGTTCCTCTACACATCTCAGAATCCTACCATTTATTGTGTATTCCCTTGCCTTGTTTGTCCTCCCTAAATGCATTACCTCACACTTCTCTGCATTAAATTCCATTTGCTACTTTTCTTCCCACCTGACCAGTCCATTGATATCTTCCTGCAGCCTACAGTTTTCTTCCTCACTATCAACCACATGACCAATTTTGTGTCATCTGCAAACTTCTTAATCATGCCCTCTACATTTAAGTCTATATCATTGATTTATACCGCGAACAACAAGGGACCCAATACAGAGCCCTGTGGAACCTCACTTGAAATAACCTTCCAGTCACACAAATAACCTGCCACTGAGCCAATTTTGGATCCAACTTGCCACTTGGAATCCATGAGTTTTCAATTTACAGATCAGTCTGCCATGTGGAACCTTGCCAAAAGCCTTGCTAAAATCCATGTAAACTACATAAATTGCATTACCATCATTGATCCTTCTTGTTAACTCCTCAAAAAATTCAGTCAAGTTAGTCAGACATGAACTTTCCTTAACAAATCCACGCTGACTGTCCTTGGTTAATCCATGCCTCTTTAAATGATGATTTATACCATCTCTCAGAACTTTTACCAGTAAATTGCCCACCACCAAAGTTAGGCTGACTGGCCTGTAATTACTCGGGATACCCCGTCCTCCCTTTTTAAACGTTACAATGCTCGCAGTCCTCCAGTCCTCCAGCACCACACCTGTAACCGGATAAGATTAGAAAATAATGGTCAAAGTATTCGTAATTTTTTTCCCTTGCTTCCCTTAGCAGCCTGGGATACATTTTACCTGGGCCTGGTGATTTATCCATTTTCCTGTATGCAAAATACATTAATATTTCCTCCATCACTATGTTTATCCCATCCAATATTTCACACACCTCCTCATTAACTAAATGCCTGCTTCATCCCTCTCTTTCCTTACTTATCCTCTTGCTGTTTATGTATTTATAAAACATATTTAGGTTTGCCTTGATTTTACTTGCCAATATTTCTTCATGCCCTCTCTTTGCTTCCCTAATTTTGTAAATCTCACCCCTGCTCTTTCTATACTCCTCTCAGCTTTCTGCTATTAAGCTCTTGGCATCCGATATAAGCTTTCTTTTTTTGCCTTATCCTACTCTGTACGCTCTTTGACATTCAAGGATCGGGCGTCAGGATTTGTGAGTCCCACCCTTTTTCTTTGTGAGAACTTGTTTGTTCCGAACCCTCGTTAGCTCCTCCCTGAATGTCTCCCACTGCTCTGACACTGAGTTACCTTCAAGTAGTTGTTTCCAGTGCACCTTTGCCAAATCATATCACATCTCAGGTGAGTAAAATTGGCCTTTCCCCAATTTAAAACATTTAGTCTTGGTCTAACTTTGTCCTTTTCCATATCTAGTCTAATTGAATTATGATCACTACCACTAAAATGCTCTTCCACCTGCCCAGATTCATTCCTTAAAACTAAGTTCAGAACTGCCCCTTCTCTTGTTGAACTTGTTAAGTACTGGCTCAAAAGGTTTTCCTGAGTACATTTTAAGAAACCTGTGTGCCCTCTGTGCCTTTTACACTGAATTCATCTGAGTTAATATTCTTCTTCTTCTTCTTTGACCTCCTTGTCTCAAGAGACAATGGGTAAGCGCATGGAGGTGGTCAGTGGTTTGTGGAGCAGCGCCTGGAGTGACTAGAAAGGCCAATTCTAGAGTGACAGACTCTTCCACAGGCACTGCAGATAAAATTGGTTGTTGGGGCTGTTACCCAGTTGGCTCTCTCCTTGCGCTTCTGTCTTTTTTCCTGCCAACTGCTAAGTGACTTCGACTCGCCACACTTTAACCCCGCCTTTATGGCTGTCCGCCAGCTCTGGCAATCGCTGGCAACTGACTCCCACGACTTGTGATCAATGTCACAGGACTTCATGTCACGTTTGCAGACGACTTTAAAGCTGAGACATGGACGGCCGGTGGGTCTGATACCAGTGGCGAGCTCGCTGTACAATGTGTCTTTGGGGATCCTGCCATCTTCCATGCGGCTCACATGGCCAAGCCATCTCAAGCGCCGCTGGCTCAGTAGGGTGCATATGCTGGGGAGGTTGGCCGCCTTGAGGACTTCTGTGTTGGAGATACGGTCCTGCCACCTGATGCCAAAGATTCTCCGGAGGCAGCAAAGATGGAATGAATTGAGACGTTGCTCTTGGCTGACATACGTTGTCCAGGCCTCGCTGCTGTAGAGTAAGGTACTGAGGACACAGGCTTGATACACTCGGACTTTTGTGTTCCGTGTCAATGTGCCAGTTTCCCACACTCTCTTGGCCATTCTGGACATAGCAGTGGAAGCCTTTCCCATGCACTTGTTGATTTCTGCATCGAGAGACAGGTTACTGGTGAGAGTTGAGCCTAGGTAGGTGAACTCTTGAACCACTTCCAGAGCATGGTCGCCGCTATTGATGGATGGAGCATTTGTGACGTCCTGTCCCATGATGTTTGTTTTCTTGAGGCTGATGGTTAGGCCAAATTCGTTGCAGGCAGCCGCAATCCTGTCGATGAGTCTCTGCAGGCACTATTCAGTGTGAGATGTTAATGCAGCATCGTCAGCAAAGAGGACTTTCCGTACTTTGAACTTCGCTCTTAGACGGGCAAGGTTGAACAACCTGCCACCTGATCTTGTGTGGAGGAAAATTCCTTCTTCTGAAGACTTGAACGCATGTGAAAGCAGCAGGGAGAAGAAGATCCCAAGCAGTGTAGGTGCGAGAACACACCCCTGTTTCACGTCACTCAGGATAGGACAGGGGTCTGATGAGGTGCCTTTCATATTGTCATGGAGTGAGGTGATGATACTTAGTAGCTTTAGTGGACATCCGATCTTTGCTAGTAGTCTGAAGAGACCACGTCTGCTGACGAGGTCAAAGGCTTTGGTGAGATCAATGAAAGCAATGTAGAGGGGCATCTGTTGTTCTCGGCATTTCTCCTGTAGCTGGCGAAGGGAGAACAGCATGTCAATGGTGGATCTCTCTGCTCAAAAGCCACACTGTGCCTCAGGGTAGACACGCTCAGCCAGCTTCTGGAGTCTGTTTAAAGCAACTCAAGCGAAGACTTTCCCCACTATGCTGAGCAGAGAGATTCCACGGTAGTGGTTGCAGTCACCGCGATCACCCTTGTTCTTATAGAGGGTGATGATATTGACATCGTGCATGTCCTGTGGTACTGCTCCCTCGTCCCAGCACAGGCAAAGCAGTTCGTAGAGTGCTGAAAGTATAGCAGGCTTGGCACTCTTGATTATTTCAGGGGTAATGCCGTCCTTCCCAGGGGCTTTTCCACTGGCTAGAGAATCAATGGCATCACTAAGTTCCGATTTTGTTGGCTGTATGTCCAGCTCATCCATGACTGACAGAGACTGGGCTGCATTGAGGGCAGTCTCAGTGACAACATTTTCCCTGGAGTATAGTTCTAGGTAGTGCTCCACCCAGAGGTCCATTTGCTTGCGTTGGTCAGTAATTGTGTCCCCTGATTTAGATTTGAGGGGTGGGCGATCTTCTTGATGGTTGGCCCAAAAGCTCTCTTACTGGAATCACACATTCCTCTGATGTTTCCGGTGTCGGAGGCCAGCTGAATATCACTGCATAGGTGTTGCCAGTAGTCATTTGCGCAGCGCCTGGCTGTTCGTTGTGCAGCGCTTCTGGCTGCTTTAAGTGCTACGGATGTTAACTCGCTGGGGTCTTTCTTGTGGTTCAGCAGTGCAATGCGTTTGCAGCTATGACAGGTTCCAGCTCTTCAAAGTGAGATTGAAACCAGCCTGCATTCTGCTTCACACGTTTGCCGCAAGTGGTCATTGCTGAGTCATAGATGGATCTCTGATGTGGGCCCACTTAGTCTCTGCATCCCCTGTAGGAGTGTTTTGGAGGGCTTTTTCAAGTGAATGTAGATACTTATGTAACATCTGTGAAAAAGAAATTCTGCTAGTGTTGATGTGCGGGAATTCATCCCAGTTAATATTAGGATATTAAGATGGCTCCTGGGCTGTAAGCTCCCTAGGAAGCTCCCTTGCTGTTCAACTCTATCCATGGCCATCTGCCCCCATCCTTCGTGTTTTCTCCCCCAAATCTACCCTCTTAAACTGTTTAAACTCCCCTGGCTCCTTAATTAGTTCATTTCAGCCCTAACCACAAGCTAACTAGTTTATGTTACCTGGGCCCCCTCCCCCAGCCATACCTGCTCTTTGTTTTCTCAATGAAATTGATCACAGTCCGGATGAAACTGAAAAGTACAGCTGTCGATACTCTGATCTCCCATCCTGCTGTCTTCACCGTCCAGAGTGTCCGCGGCCATGGCGTGCGGTAAGTCCATTGAAGAGAAGAAGGAGCAGCGGGACCCTAGGGAAGCCTTGCAAAAAGGTGCCCCGAACACCCAAAAATCCACAAACGGCTCCTCGGCCGCAACTTCAAAGCGCCCGCGGGAGATGGCTCGGAGAGCATCTGCAGCGCACTGTCGGCAGTGCTGGTACTGGCGCACGGGGATGTCGCTCACCTCCCGAAGGACGCCGAAGGGTTTTCCAGGCATCGATGGTTGGAACTGAGGAAATGGCTTATTACCTGCACACCCTTGCCCCCCACTTCCCCCCCTTCCCCCCCTTCCACCCCCCTCCCCCTTCTCAGCTCCACTCTTTCAGCTCACCCCCCCTTCCCCTTCCACCCCCCCTCCCCCTTCCCAGCTCCACTCTCTCTGCTCACCCCCCCCGCCGCACCCCCCTCCCCCCTCACAACACCTTCCCAGCTTCCCCCTCGCACCATCTTCCCCCTGCACACCCTTCCCCTGCACCCCCCCCCCCACCCCCTTACAGCCCCCTTCCCAGCTCCCCCTCTCACCCCCTTCCCTCCACCCCTCCCCCTCGCACCCCCTCCTCCCACCGGCTTCATCCTGCACCTGTGTAGGGGCCCTAACAACCCCACTGCCTTGTGGGCGTCTCGGGAGAGACCAAGGCTAAGGGAGTAAACCCTAATAGAAAATCCGGAGCGGAACCCCAAAGGCGGTCATGTGTCACCTTTGGCATGTTTCCGGCAGTTCCTGCAGCCGTACCGGTGCCAAACGTCGTGCTCTGCACTCCTCTGGACCCCACCAGAAAGGCCGAAAGGGGGGTTTTGACGCTTGAGCAACTCTCAACCTCCATACATTCGCCCAGGCATGCGCCATGGAGAGGTCACTCCATAGTTGCCTCACAGCGACTGAAACAACACGGAAGGCAGCAGTTACGGGTTATAAGTCCAGCTAAATTGGCATAGAGATTGGGCGCCACGGGTTGCCTTTGTCGGTGGGAGAGGTCATCGCACCTCACTGGACAGCTACCGCCTCAAACCGGGCAGCCCCCGGTCAATAAGGTTCTGTCCCGCCACAGTCTACCTGCTTCAATGGGTGCTTGGAGCTCAGGGTCATTGCCCGAAAGATGGACTGCAACACCGCACCAAACAACATGAAAAAAGGAAAGAAGGTACCAGCCCTTCGCTTTGCAAGCTGGAACGTCAGAACTATGTGTCCTGGCCTGTCGGAAGACCTTACACAAATCAACGATTCTCGGAAGACCGCCATCATTAACAACGAGCTCAGTAGACTCAATGTGGACATTGCAGCACTTCAGGAGACACGCCTCCCCGCGAGTGGATCTCTAGCAGAGCAAGACTACACCTTCTTCTGGCAGGGTAGGGATCCTGATGAACCAAGACAGCATGGAGTGGGCTTCGCCATCAGAAACTCCTTGCTCAGCATGATAGAACCTCCCTCAAATGGCTCGGAACGCATACTGTCCATCCGACTGCTCACCGCCTCTGGTCCAGTACACCTACTCAGCATCTATGCTCCAACACTCTGCTCCCCACATGAAGCGAAAGACCAGTTCTACGAGGAACTCCATAACATCATTAGCAGCATCCCCAACACCGAACACCTGTTCCTGCTGGGGGACTTTAATACCAGGGTTGGGGCCGACCATGACTCATGGCCCTCCTGCCTTGGGCGCTATGGCGTTGGAAGGATGAACGAGAACGGGCAGAGACTGCTTGAGTTGTGTACCTATCATAACCTCTGCATCACCAACTCGTTCTTTCACACTAAACCCTGTCACCAGGTTTCATGGAGGCACCCAAGATCACGTCGTTGGCACCAGCTAGACCTCATCGTCACAAGGCGAGCCTCCTTAAACTGTGTTCAAATCACACGCAGCTTCCACAGTGCGGACTGCGACACCGACGACTCCCTGGTGTGCAGCAAGGTTAGACTCAAACCAAAGAAGTTGCATCATTCCAAGCAGAAGGGCTACCCGCGCATCAACACGAGCAGAATTTCTCATCCACAGCTGTTACAAAAATTTCTAAATTCACTTGAAACAGCCCTTCAAAACACTCCCACAGGGGATGCAGAGACCAGGTGGGCCCACATCAGAGACGCCATCTATGAGTCAGCTTTGACCACCTACGGCAAACGTGCGAAGAGAAATGCAGACTGGTTTCAATCTCATAATGTAGAGCTGGAACCTGTCATAGCCGCTAAGCGCATTGCACTGCTGAACTACAAGAAATCCCCAGCGAGATAACATCCGCGGCACTTAAAGCAGCCAGAAGCACTGCACAAAGAACAGCCAGGCACTGCGCAAATGACTACTGGCAACACCTATGCAGTCATATTCAGCTGGCCTCAGACACCGGAAACATCAGAGGAATGTATGATGGCATTAAGAGAGCTTTTGGGCCAACCATCAAGAAAATCGCCCCCCTCCCCCCTCAAATCTAAATCAGGGGACATAATCACTGACCAACGCAAACAAATGGACCGCTGGGTTGAGCACTACCTAGAACTATACTCCAGGGAGAATGTTGTCACTGAGACTGCCCTCAATGCAGCCCAGCCTCTACCAGTCATGGATGAGCTGGACATACAGCCAACAAAATCGGAACTTAGTGATGCCATTGATTCTCTAGCCAGCGGAAAAGCCCCTGGGAAGGACAGCATTACCCCTGAAATAATCAAGAGTGCCAAGCCTGCTATACTCTCAGCACTACATGAACTGCTATGCCTGTGCTGGGACGAGGGAGCAGTACCACAGGACATACGCGATGCCAATATCATCACCCTCTATAAAAACAAAGGTGACCGCGGTGACTGCAACAACTACCATGGAATCTCCGTGCTCAGCATAGTGGGGAAAGTCTTTGCTCAAGTCGCTCTAATCAGGCTCCAGAAGCTGGCCGAGCGTGTCTACCCTGAGGCACAGTGTGGCTTTCGTGCAGAGAGATCGACCGTTGACATGCTGTTCTCCCTTCGTCAGATACAGGAGAAATGCCGAGAACAACAGATGCCCCTCTACGTTGCTTTCATTGATCTCACCAAAGCCTTTGACCTCGTCAGCAGACGTGGTCTCTTCAGACTACTAGCAAAGATCGGATGTCCACTAAAGCTACTAAGTATCATCACCTCATTCCATGACAATATGAAAGGCACAATTCAACATGGCGGCACCTCATCAGACCCCTTTCCTATCCTGAGTGGTGTGAAACAGGGCTGTGTTCTCGCGCCCACACTGTTTGGGATTTTCTTCTCCCTGCTGCTTTCACATGCGTTCAAGTCTTCAGAAGAAGGAATTTTCCTCCACACAAGATCAGGGGGCAGGCTGTTCAACCTTGCCCGTCTAAGAGCGAAGTCCAAAGTACGGAAAGTCCTCATCAGGGAACTCCTCTTTGCTGACGATGCTGCTTTAACATCTCACACTGAAGAGTGTCTGCAGAGTCTCATCGACAGGTTTGCGGCTGCCTGCAATGGATTTGGCCTTACCATCAGCCTCAAGAAAACGAACATCATGGGGCAGGACGTCAGAAATGCTCCATCCATCAATATGCTCTGGAAGTGGTTAAAGAGTTCACCTACCTAGGCTCAACTATCACCAGTAACCTGTCTCTAGATGCAGAAATCAACAAGCTCATGGGAAAGGCTTCCACTGCTATGTCCAGACTGGCCAAGAGAGCGTGGGAAAACGGCGCACTGACACGGAACACAAAAGTCCGAGTGTATCAAGCCTATGTCCTCAGTACCTTGCTCTATGACAGCGAGGCCTGGACAACGTATGTCAGCCAAGAGCGACGTCTCAATTCATTCCATCTTCGCTGCTCCCGGAGAACACTTGGCATCAGGTAGCAGGACCGTATCTCCAACACAGAACTCCTCAAGGCAGCCAACATCCCCAGCTTATACACACTACTGAGTCAGCGGCGCTTGAGATGGCTTGGCCATGTGAGCCGCATGGAAGATGGCAGGATCCCCAAAGACACATTGTACAGCGAGCTCGCCACTGGTATCAGCCCCACCAGCCGTCCATGTCTCCGCCTCAAAGACGTCTGCAAACGCGACATGAAGTCCTGTGACATTGATCACAAGTCGTGGGAGTCAGTTGCCAGTGTTCGCCAGAGCTGGCGGGCAGTCATAAAAGCGGGACTAAATTGTGGCATGTCGAAGAGACTTAGCAGTTGGCAGGAAAAAGGACAAAAGCGCAAGGGGAGAGCCAACTGTGTAACAGCCCCGACAAACAAATTTTTCTGCAGCACCTGTGGAAGAGCCTGTCACTCTGGAATTGGCCTTTATAGCCACTCCAGGCGCTGCTCCACACACCACTGACCACCTCCAGGCGCTTACCCATTGTCTCTCTAGACAAGGAGGCCAAAGAAAATTGAAATCCCCTACTATTACTGCACTTTTCAGCAATTTGCCTCCATATTTGCTCTTCTATCTCCCTCTGGCTGTTTGGGGGTCTATAGTACACTCCCAGCAGTGTAATTGCCCCTTTTTTGTTCTTCAGTTTAGCCCATACTTTCTTTTCTCAAAAATATACTTTATTCATAAAATTCCGTTAAAAGAAATGCATTACAAAACAGTTCAAAACAGCACCAAGTTGACATTCCAGAAACTGCAAAGGAAATCAGTTTTCTTCAATACATGAGTGACTTGCCTCACAACCCTTCCATTCCATTTACAGGCAATATACATTTTACAGCAAAACCATATTTGGTGTACACAGCCCAAGGAGTTTCCCATGGGTCCAGACCCTCAGTTCACTACGGTGGAAGGACCTTACACAGTGGTCTTTCCCCATTGAGTCTTTGCGGCAGCTGCCCCAAGCTTTAGTGCGTCCCTCAGCACATAGTCCTGGACCTTGGAATGTGCCAGTCTGCAACACTTGGTCGTGGACAACACTTTGCACTGGAAGACCAGCAAGTTTCAGGCAAACCAAAGAGCATCTTTCACCGAATTGATGGTCCTCCAGTAGCAGTTGATGTTTATCTTGGTGCGTGTCCGTGGGAACAGCCCGTAGAGCACAGACTCCTGTGTTACAGAGCTGCTTGGGATGAACCTCGACAATAACCACTACATCTTTTTCCACACCTGCTTTGCAAAAACACATTCCAGAAGGAGGTGGACAACTGTCTCTTCCCCACCACAGCCACCTCGAGGACAGCGTGCGGAGGGGGTGAGACTCCGGCGTGCAGAAAGGATCTGACAGGGAGGGCCCTTCTCACCACCAGACAAGCTACATCTTGGTGCTTGTTTGAAAGTTCTAGTGATGAGGCATTCCGCCAAATGACTTTGGCAGTTTGCTCGGGGAACCATCCGACAGGATCAACCATCTCCTTTTTCCGTAGGGCCTTGAGGACATTTTGTGCAGACCACTGCCTGATGGATTGGTGGTCAAAGGTGTTTTTCTGCACAAACGTTTCCACGAAGGATAGGTGGTACGGCACGGTCCAACTGGATTGAGTGTTCCACAGCAATGTGGCCAGACCCATCCTTCGCAACACTGGGGGCAGATAGAACCTCAGCACATAGTGACACTTGGTGTTTGCGAACTGGGGCTCTACGCACAGCTTGATACAGCCACACACCAAGGTGGTCATCAGGATGAGGGCAATGTTGGGTAAGTTTTTTCCTCTTTATCCAAGATTAGAACATCGTGTCCCTCCGGACACAGTCCATTTTGGATCTCCAGATAAAGCGTAAAATGGCTTGGGTGACCGCCATGGTGCAGGAGTGGGGTATGGGCCAGACCTGCACCACATACAGCAACAACATGAGCACCTTGCACTTGATGACCAGGTTCTCACCCGCAATGGAGAGAGATCGCTGCTCTCATGTGCCCAGTTTATGGTGTACCATGGCTACTCGCTCCTTCCAGGTTTTGGCACACACCCCGGCCCTTCAAAACCATATCCTCAGCACCTTCAGGCAGTCTGACCTGACAGTGAAGGGGACAAAGGATCGGTCAGCCCAGTTCCCAAAGAACATGGCCTCACTCTTGCCACGATTTTCTTTGGCTCCTGAGGCCAGTTCGAACTGGTCACAGATGCTCATCAGTCTGTGAACGGATAGCAGATCCGAACAGAAGACGGCGACGTCATCCATGTACAGGGAGGCTTTGACCTGAGTGCCTCCACTGCCTGGGAATGTCACCCCTCTTATGCTCGCATCCTTCCTAACGGACTCAGCAAAAGGTTCGATACAGCAAACAAACAACACAGGGGAGAAAGGACAGCCCTGTCTGACTCCAGATTTGATCGAGAAACTTTCTGATTCCCACCCGTTGATTGAGACTGTACTACTGATGTTTGTGTAGAGCAGTTTGATCCAATTGCGGATTCCCTTCCCAAACCCCATTTTGGAGAGCACGTCCAACATGTAGGTGTGCGATATCCTGTCAAAAGCCTTCTCCTGGTCCAAGCTGATGATGCAGGTGTCCAACCCCCCTCCCGTACATAGGCGATCGTATCCCTGGGTAGCGTGAGGCTATCAGAGATCTTCTGCCTAGTGTAGTACAGGTCTGATCAGGGTGGATCACCAACTCCAGAACAGAATTGACCTGACTGGCGATGACTTTGGACAGAATCTTGTAGTCTACATTAAGCAGTGAGATGGGCCGCCAATTTCTGATTTCTGCCCTCTCCCCCTTCCCCTTGTAGATGAGGGTGATGATGCCTTTCCTCATGGATTCTGACATGCTGCCGGCCAGGAGCATACTCTCGTATACTTCCAGCAGGTCCGGACCGACCCAGTCCCACAGGGCCGAGTACAACTCGACCGGTAAGCCGTCGCTTCCGGGAGTTTTACTCATTTCGAAGGACCTGACGGCCTTTGTCAGCTCGTCCAGAGTTAACGGTTTGTCCAGATTCTCCTGCATGCTGTCATCGAAGACCTCTCTGATAGATGACAGGATAGACTGGGAGGCTGTGCTGTTCGTGGGCTTCACATCATACAGCCCAGCATAAAAGGATTTGCTAATCCTTAGTATGTCGGACTGCGAAGACGTCACAGTGCCGTCCTCTTCCTTCAGGCTGCTGATCACAGAGCTCTCTCTGTGTACCTTTTGGAAGAAGAAACGCGAGCACATCTCATCCTGCTCAACGGAGCAGACACTGGACTGAAAGATGATCTTCATCTGATGCTCCTTCTAGCATATCATCCCTCCTAATGCTGTGATTGTTTCTTTAACCAATATTACAACACCCCCCCTCCTTTTTATCCTCCTGTCTGAAAACCCCATAACCAGGAATACTGAGCTGCCATTCCTACCCTTGTTTAAGCCACATTTCATTGTCTATCAGTATCAGTGCCCTCAGCTCATCTGCCTTATTCACTAGACTCCTTGCATTGAAGTATACACCCCTAATCACTGAACAACTCCTTTGTCGTCTATAACCTTTCCTTTGATTCTCAACCTTCCAAACGTCTGAATCTAAACAGTTGGTACAACTGAGTGACTCTTTGTGCCAGTTCAGAGTCAACCACAGTGCTGTGGGTCTGGAATCACATGTAGGCTGGGCCTGATAAGGACAGCAGATTTACTTCCCTAAAGGGCATTAATGAATCAGTTGGGTTTTTACGGCAACCTGGTAGTTTCATGGTCACCATTACCAATACTAGCTTTTTATTCCAGATGTATTTAATTAACTGAACAAACTGCTCTGGTGGTATGAACTCACATTGCCAGATTACTAGACCAGTAACATAACCACCATGCTACTGTACCTGTGTATGTGCCATGTAATTCTATGGTATCAGTTCAAGGTGATAGTTTGATATTAATAAGAGGCACAGGTAACAAAGTTGCAGCATTCAAACATCTGCTTTCTGTTATTTAGTGCTTTATAGAAGATAATCTGCCCAGCTGTGCAGCCTGTTCGCTGCCGTTCAGCTCCAGTCAACTATTTATTTATTAAATTGTTTTTTGTTCAGGTTGGTACAGTTATTCGAGGGGTCAAAAGACAACTTACTCTCAGGACCGTGTTGATGCTTCTCGTCAAGTGGTAGCTGGGGCAAGCGGGGGGGGGGGGGGGTGGGGGGTGGAAATATGTAAGCTGACTAACCCCTCCTCCAACCCCATACTCCCACCCAGCTCTTCGTTTGGATGCTGTTCATGTGGCGAAGAATCTCCCTGTCACTCCCAATCTCCCCTTTGCACTGTATTAACAGACAAAAATGATAAAACACAGCCCTGCATATAGGTGGTATCAAATGGTTAAGGACAAACTCAAGGTCTACGGCATCCTTTGTTAGTTGTGGGTACAATCACGTATCAGTTATAACCATGAAGGGAGTGCATGTGCCTTTCTAATACATCTGCATGCCTTCATTATTCAGCATGTTAAGATAACAGCAGGTTGAAAGGACAATGCGGTCATTCACTGGAATAGGAACCTCCCTTGCAGTGCGAGCCGTGCTATCAGCCCTCTCCTCGCACGCAGTGCTCTTATGACACTGGGGTCAGGTGGCAGGGATGCTACAGCTGCGTTTCAGTTCTGGCACGCATTCAATGAGATGACTGAGCTGAGAAAAAAAGGTCCAGAAAAAAGGGGTCGGGTTAAATCTCAGCATTGAAAAAGCAATGGCAGAAATGGACCAAGAAGGAAAATAGAGAATGAGGAATAAAATGAAAGGATTAAGAGGCCGTGATACAGAGACAGTGAGGCTACACAGAGAGGCATGATGAAGTGGACAGAGAGAGGAAATTAGGAGGCGAGAGATTAGTTTTTTGCATTATCTCTCTGAACACTCATATATTAACAGTTCAATAATAATTATTATTATTATTGGACTTGCTGCATCAATTTACATCTCTTCAAATGTCAATCCAAATCAAACAGAAAATATAACTTGAGTGGCTGGGAGGAGATACATTTGCAGAGTGTAAAACTTCCCCATGACAGGACAGTTACATTGCCGGATGTTACATTTTGCCCTGTCTGCCTATTTAGGTGGATGTAAACGATACACGAGGAGCAGCAAATTATTTTGCTCTCTTGGCCAATATTCTTCCCTCAACTAAAACCACCAAAAAATAAGAGATCATTTATCTCTTTGCTGTTTGTGGGAGCTTGCTGTGCGCAAATTGCCTGCTGCATTTCCGACAGTACAGCAATAACTAGACTTCATTGGTGTGAAGCACTTTAGGGGATCATGAGAATTTGATATCTATCAGCCAGTGCTCCAGATGCCTCTATCACCATCCCTGGGTACATCCTGTCTCATCGGTAGGGCAAACCCAGTAGAGCTGGCGGCATTGGGGGAGGCAGTGGTGTAGTGGTATTGTCACTGGACTAGTAACCCAGAGACCCAGGGTATTTTTCTGGGGGCATGCATTCGAATCCCACCACAGCAAAAGGTGGAATTTGAATTCAATTAATAAATCTGAAATTAAATGATGGCCATGAAACCATTGTCGATTGTTGTAAAAACCCATCTGGTTCACTAATGCCCTTTAGGGAAGGAAATCTGCCATCCTTACCTGGTCTGGCCTACATGACTCCAGACCCACAGCAATGTGGTTGATTCTTAAATGCCCTCTGAAATGGCCTAGCAAGCCACTGGTTGTATCTAACAGCTACGAAGTCAATAAACAGAATGAAACCGGACGGACCAACCGGCATCGACCGAGGCACCGGAACCGACAACGGCAAACCCAGCCCTGTCAACCCTGCAAAGTCCTCCTTACTAGCATCTGGGGGCTTGTGCCAAAGTTGGGAGAGCTTGACATAGTCATACTCACGTAATCATACCTTACAGACAATGTTCCAGACACTACCATCAGCATCCCCGAGTATGTCCTGTCCCACCGGCAGGACAGACCCAGCAGAGGTGGCGGCACAGTGCTATACAGTCAGGAGGGAGTTGCCCTGGGAGTCCTCAATATCAACTCCGGACCCCACGAAGTCTCATGGCATCAGGTCAAACATGGACAAGGAAACCTCCTGCTGATTACCACCTACCACCCTCCCTCAGCTGATGAGTCAGTACTCCTCCATGTTGATCACCACTTGGAGAAAGCACTAAGGGTAGCAAAGGTGCAGAATGTACTCTGGGTGGGAGACGTCAATGCCCACCACCAAGAGTGGCTCGGAAGCACCACTACTGACCGAGATAGCCGAGTCCTAAAGGACATAGCTGCTTGACTGGGTATGCGTCAGGTGATGAGGGAACCAACAAGAGGGAAAAACATAGTTGACCTCATCCTCACCAATCTGTCTGCCACAGATGCATCTGTCCGTGAGAATATTGGTAGGATTGACCACCGCACAGTCCTTGTGGAGACTAAGTCCCGCCTTCACATTGAGGATACCCTTCATCGTGTTGTGTGGCATTACCACCATGCTAAATGAGATAGATTTTGAACACATCTAGCAATGCAAAACTGGGCATCCATGAGGCACTGTGGACCATCAGCAGCAGCAGAATTGTACTCAACCACAATCTGTAACCTCATGGCCTGGCATATCCCCCACTCTACCATTGCCATCAAGCCAGGAGACCAACCCTGGTTCAATGAAGAGTGCAGGAGGGCATGGCAGGAGCAGCACCAGGCATACCTCAAAATGAGGTGTCAACCTGTTGAAGCTACAACACAGGACTACCAGCATGCCAAACTGCGTAAGCAGCATGTGATAGACAGAGCTAAGCGATCCCACGACCAACGGTTCAAATCTAAGCTCTGCAGTCCTGCCACATCCAGCCGTGAATGATGGTGGACAATTAAACAACTAACTGGAGGAGGTGGCTCCACAAATATCCCCATCCTGAATGATGGGGAAGCCCAGCACATCAGTGCGAAAGATAAGGCTGAAGTATTTGCAACAATCTTCAGCCAGAAGTGCCGAGTTGATGATCTATCTCGGTCTCCTCCTGAAATCCCCAGTATCACAGATGCCAGACTTCAGCCAATTTGATTCACTCCACGTGATATCAAGAATTTACTGAAGGCACTGGACACTGCAAAGACTATGGGCCCTGACAATTTTCTGGACAATAGTACTGAAGACCTGTGCTCCAGAACTTGCCGCGCCCCTAGTCAAGCTGTTCCAGTACAGCTACAACACTGGCATCTATCCTACAATGTGGCAAATTGCCCAGGTATGTCCTGTACACAAAAAGCAGGACAAGTCCAACCCGGCCAATTACCGCCCCATCAGCCTACTCTCAATCATCAGTAAAGTGATGGAAGGTGTCATCGACAGTGCTATCAAGCGGCACTTGCTACGCAATAACCTGCTCAGTGATACTCAGTTTGGGTTCCGCCAGGGCCACTCAGCCCCTGACCTCATTACAGCCTTGGTTCAAACATGGACAAAAGAGCTGAACTCAAGAGGTGAGGTGAGAGTGACTGCCCTTGTCATCAAGGCAGCATTTGACCGAGTATGGCATCAAGGAGCTCTAGCAAAACTGAAGTCAATGGGAATCAGGGGGAAAACTATCTGCTGGTTGGAGTCATACCTAGTGCAAAGGAAGATGGTTGTGGTTGTTGGAGGTCAATCATCGCAGCTCCAGGACATCACTGCAGGTGTTTCTCAGGATAGTGTCCGAGGCCCAACCATCTTCAGCTGCTTCATCAATGACCTTCCTTCAATCATAATGTCAGAAGTGGGGATGTTCAGCACCATTTGTGACCCCTCAGATACTGAAGCAGTCCGTGTAGAAATGCAGCAAGACCTGGACAATATCCAGGCTTGGGCTGATAAGTGGCAAATAACATTCACACCACACAAGTACCAGGCAATGACCATCTCCAACAAGAGAGAATCTAACCATCTTCCCTTGACATTCAACGGCATTACAATCGCTGAATCCCCCACTATCAACATCCTAGGGGCTACCATTGACCAGAAATTGAACTGGAGTAGCCATATAAATACTGTGGCTACAAGAGCAGGTCAGATGCTAGGAATCCTGCAGCGAGTAACTCACCTCCTGACTCCCCAAAGCCTGTCCACCATCTACAAGGCACAAGTGAGGAGTGTGATGGAATACTCTCCACTTGCCTGGATGGGTGCAGCTCCAACAACACTCAAGAAGCTCAACACCATCCAGGACAAAGCAACCCGTTTGGCACCCCATCTACAAACATTCACTCCCTCCACCACCGATGCACAGTGGCAGCAGTGTGTACCATCTACAAGATGCACTGCAGCAATGCACCAAGGCTCCTTAGACAGCACCTTCCAAACCCGCAACCTCTACCAACTAGAAGGACAAGCGCAGCAAATGCATGGGAATACCACCACCTGCAAGTTCCCCACCAAGCCACACACCATCCTGACTTGGAACGATATCGCCATTCCTTCACTGTCGCTGGGTCAAAATCCTGGAACTCCCTTCCTAAAAGCACGGTGGGCGTACCTACCTGACATGGACTGCAGCAGTCAAGAAGGCACCTTCTCAAGGGCAATTAGGGATGGGCAATAAATGCTGGCCTAGACTGCAACGCCGACATCCCATGAATTAATTAAAAAAAATAGTGATAGCCATAGCCTGGATGAGTGCAGCTTCAACAACACTCAAGAAGCTTGACACCATCCAGGACCAATCTACCTACTTCTCTCTCTCAGCTGACTCCTCCATGTTGAACACCAGTTGGGACAACACTGATGGTAGCAAGGGCACAAAATATAGTTTGGGTGGAGGACTTCAATTGCCATCACTAAAAGTGGCTTGATAACACATACTGACTGTGCTGGCCAAGTTCTGCAGGGCATACCTGCCAAACTGGACTTGCAGCAGGGGGTGAAAGAACCAACAAGAGGGAAAAACCTACCTTATCTCGTCCTCACCAATATACCTGTCGCAAATGCATCTGTCCATGATAGTATTGGTGGGAGTGAACACCGTACAGTCCTTGTGGAGACACTCAAATCCTATGAATTAATAAATGAAAAATAGAAATAAAATATAAACACAAGTTCTTTTTTCCAGAAAAAGAAAAGACATGCATTTATATAGCAACTTCAACAATGACAGGATGTCCCAAAGCACTTTATAGCCAATGAAGTGTAATCACTGTTGTAGGTTAAGAAATACCGCAGCCAATTTGCACGCAGTATGCTCCCACAAACAGCAATGTGATGATAACCAGATATTCTATTCCTGTGATGTTAGGACACTGGGTGTTAACTCCCATGCTGTTCTTCAAAATAGCACCAGGGGATCTTTTATGTCCACCTGAGAGAGCAGACAGGACCTTGGTTTAACATCTCATCTAAGAGATGGCACAGCACTCCCTCAGTGATGCATTAGAGTGTCAGTCTGGATTTTTTGTACTCAAGTGAATCTTGAACCTATAACCTGCTGACTCAGAGGTGAGAGTGCTACCTATTGAGTCACTGCTGACACAGATGCTGTGAGTTTAAATGCCACTATAGTAAGTTTTAAAATTATATTCAATAACGCTGGTAATTCGTGGGCTGACACCAGAAAACAGCCATGAAATGTTGTTGGATTGTTGCATAAGCCAACTGGGTCACTAAATCCTTCAGGGAAGGGGACCTTCTACTCCCTACCTGGTCTAGCTTACATGTGACTCCAGTGGCACACTTTGTGGTTTACTCTTAATGGCCTGCTGGAAGCTAGGAATGGACAATAAGTGCCACTTTGCCAGTCTTGCCCACATTTCCAGA
Source organism: Heterodontus francisci (assembly GCF_036365525.1). NCBI lineage: Eukaryota > Metazoa > Chordata > Chondrichthyes > Heterodontiformes > Heterodontidae > Heterodontus > Heterodontus francisci. The sequence goes on along the minus strand of NC_090383.1, from coordinate 19,026,461 downwards.
ACCATGAAAATGTATATTTTAATGGACACAATGGAAAGCCCGATAATGATTGGGACATTCACAGAGAAAAATGGGATAAAATACAGGTTCACACTGATGCCATACGAGCACACCTGTTGCAACCTGGGGAATACAGTACTCTGCAAGTTTTATTCTTTCATGTTTCCTTCTCCTCCTCTTAGTACAGGGTTGGGCAGATAAGGACTAATGTTTAAAAGTAGCTTGTGTTCTGTAGTTAAAATTTAACCACTCACATCGCTGATGTGGCCTTGTTATAACAAGCTGCTGGTATGATTAGCTTAATTGTATTTCTGAAAGACATGGCTTCATTTACTTCAGGATCTGCCGTTTGTCATTAAAAGTTTTCAATTATAACAAAGAACAAAGCATACTGAATTCCTCTTTGAAGACCACCATGAATTAGAGACATATTTTGGGTCATTAACTCCACTGTAGCTGCTGTCAAAGTTGTTGCATGTTTGGCCAGCACAGGAAGCTTTCATGTTCGGAAATTCAGTCTCCTTTCCTGGTCACCTCTCCCTCCCCAGTCCAGATGAAATATTTTGCTGTCTGTAACCCTCTGCTTTAAGTAGCTTGACCCCAAATTCAACAAGACTTATTCAACTGAGACAGGTGATCAAAGTTGACAAGCAGCCCTGGATTCGAAGCTGTAGGTCGGTGACTTGGGCATTAACTATAGCTGAAAAAGAATTCACCTTTCCCATTTTTTTTTTGGCTGGTCAAATCTTTAGTTCCATCTCCCCTCTCCACCTTCCCCCAATCCTCTGAGTTCAAAACAATACAGCCCTTTCCTCAAGTCTCAGGACCCTCGTTTCATCTTAGATAATTTCCTTTGAACCAACACAGTGGCATCAGGTTCCCTCATTGCCACAAAATAATTGCCCATTACTGACAAGTGACTGACGATATGCTTAGCATGCGAAGCGGGCACTCTTCATTCCTCCAACTGCTTCAAGAAGAGAAGCATTGCAACTGGGCTGGAACTCCTTCATTGTCCGACTTCAAATTCTCATTTTCGTGTTAAAACCCTCCCCGCTCCTATTACTGAATTTTTTAATTCAATCTTGGGGTGTGGGCATTGCTGTCAAGGCCAGCATTCATTGCCCATCCCTAATTGCCCTTGAGAAGGTGGTGGTGAGCTATCTTCTTGAAGTCCATGTGGTGTAAGGACTCCCACAGTGTTGTTAAGTAGGCAGTTCTAGGATTTTGACCCAGTGACGATGAAGGATGGTGTGTGACTTGGAGGGGAACTCGCTGGTGGTGGTGTTCCCATGCATCTATTGCCCTTGTTCTTCTAGGTCGTAGAGATCGCGGGTTTGGTACTGCTGTTGATGAGTTTGGTGATACTTTGGTGAGTTTTTGCAGTACATCTTGTAGATGTGTACAGCTGGTACACACTGCAGCCAAGGTGCACCAGTGGTGGGGGGAAATGAATGTTTAAGATGGAAGATGGGGTATCAATCAGCGGGCTGCTTTGTCCTGTATGGTGCCAAGATTCTTGAGTGCTTTTGGAGCCACACGCATCCAGCCAAATGGAGAATATTCCATCACACTCCTCCTGATATATGCCTTGTAGATGGTGGACAGGCTTTGGGGAGTCAGGAGATGGGTCACTTACCGCAGAATACTCAGCTGTTGTAGTCACAGTATTTATGTGGTTGGTTAAGTGTCTGGTCAAGGGTGAAACCCAGGATGTTGACAATGGGGGATTTGATGATGGTAATGCCATTGAATGTCAAGTGGCTGTGGTTAAAACTCTCTTGTTGGAGATAGTCATTGCCTGGCATTTGTGTGGTGCAAAATTGCCAGTTATCAGCACAGGCCCAAATGTTGTCCAGGTCTTGCTGCATGCTGGCATGAACTGCTTCAGTATCTGAGGAATTGCAAATGGAAGTAAACAATGTGCAAACATCAGGGAATATCCTCACTTCTGAACTTATGATGGAGTGAAGGTCATTGATGAAGCAACTGAAATGGTTGGTCCTAGGACATTGCCCTGAGGAGCTCCTGCAGTGATGTCCTGGAGCTGAGATGATTGGCCTCAAACAACTGCAACTATCCTTTTTTTGTGCTATGTATGACTCCAGCCAATGGACAGATTTCCCCCTGATTTCCGTTGACTTCAATTTTACTAGGGCTCCTTGATGTAACCGTAAGTCATATGCTGCCTGATGTCAAGGGCAGTCACCCTTACCACACCTCTGGAATTCAGTTATTCTGTCCATGATTGGACCAAGGTGATAAAGAGGCCTGGAGCTAGGTGGTCCTGGCATAACCCAAACTGAGCGTCGGTGAACAGGTTATTGGTGAATAAGTGCCATTTAATAACACTGTCAATGATCTTTCCATCATTTTGTGGATGATTGCAAATAGGCTGATGGGGGGGTAATTGACCGGATTCTATTTGTCCTGCTTTTTGTGAGGGAACATACATGGGCAATTTTTCACATTGTGGGGTAGATGCTAGTTTGTTGTAGCTGTAACTGGAATAGGTTGGCGGGAGGCACAGCTAGTTCTAGGGCATAAGTGTTGAACACTGCAGCCAGGATGCTATCGAGACCTATAAACATTGCTGTATCCGACGTACTCTGCTGTTTCTTGATAACATGTGGAGTGAATCAAATTGGCTGAAGACTGGCTTCTGTGATGGTGGGGACTTCAGGAGTAGGCAAGCTTGTATCACCCACGCAGCATTTCTGGATGAAAAGGGTTGCAAATGCTTCAGCCTTGCCTTTTGCAGTCAATCGCTGGATTCCACCATCGTTGAAGATGGGGATGTTCATAGAGCCTCCTGCTGCTGTTAATTGTTAAATTGTCCACCACCATTGATTACTTCGTGTGGGAGGACTGCAGAGCTTTGATCAGATACATTGGTTCTGGGATTGCTTAGCTCTGTCTATAACATGCAGCATCCGCCATTTAGCATACATATAGTCCTGTGCTTTAGCTTCTCCAGGTTGGCACCTCATTTTTAGGTATGCCTAATGCTGCTTCTGGCATGCTCTCCTACAATCCTCATTGAACCAGGGTTGATTCCCTAACTTGATGGTAATGGTAAAGTGAGGGATATGCCAGGCGACGAGGTTACAGATTGTGGTGGAATACAGTTCTGCTGCTGCTGATTGCCACAGTGTCTCATGAATGCCCAGTTTTGAGCTGCTAGATCTGTTCTGAATCTATCCCATTTAGCTTGGTGGTAGTGCCACCCAGCATGATGGAGGGTATCCTCAGTGTGAAGATGGGACATTTGTCTCCAAATGAACCATGCTGTGGTCACTTCTACCAATATTGTCATGGACAGATATATTTGTGAAGGTAGATTTTTTTTTTATTTGTTCCTGGGATGTGGGCATCACTGGCAAGGCCAGCATTTATTGAGCATCCCTAATTGCCTTTTAGAAGGTGCTTGTGAGCTGCGTTATTGAACCGCTGCAGTCCGTATGGTGTAGGTACACCTACAGTACTGTTAGAGAGGGAGTTCCAGGATTTTGACCCAGCAGCAGTGAAGGAACTGCAATATAGTTCCAAGCCAGGATGGTTTGTTGTTTGGAGGAGAACTTGCAGGTGGTGGTGTTGCCATGCATCTGCTGTCCTTGTTCGTCTAGACAGTAGAGATTGCGGGTTGAGAAGGTGCTGTCAAAGAAGCCTTGGCGGTTTGCTGCAGTACATCTTGTAGAACGTCAAGGGAATCTTGTTAGATTCTTTCCTGTTGGAGATAGTCATTGCCTGGTTCTTGCATGGCAGAAATGTTACTTGTCTCTTATCAGCCCAAGCCTGTATGTTGTCCAGGTCTTGTTGCATGCAGGCACGGACTGCTTCAATACCTGAGGTGTTGTGAATAGCAGTGAATACTTTGCAAACATCCCCACTTCTGACCTTATGATGGTTCGATGATCATTGATGAAGCAGCTGAAGATGGTTGAGTTTAGGACATTGCCCTGCGAAACTGCTGTAGCGATATCCTGGGAGGCTGAAATGATTGACCTCCAACAAACACAACCATCTTCCTTTGTGCTAGTAATGACTCCAGCTACAGGAGAGCTACCCCCACCACCCTGCCCAATCCCATTGACTTCCCAACTTTACTAGGGTTCCATGATGCTACGCTCAGTCAAATGCTGCCTTGATATTAAGGGCAGTCACTGTCAGCTCACCTCTGGCATTTACCTCTTTTGCCCACTTTTGGACCAAGGCTGTAATGAAATCCTGAACCGAGTGGTCCTGGAGGACCCTAAACTGAGCATTGGTGAGCAGGTTATTGATGCCGCTTGATAGCACTGTTGATCCTTCCGCCTCTTTGCTGATCATTGAGAGTACTATGATCAAGTGGTAATTAGCCAGATTGGATTTGTCCTGATTTTTGTGGACAAAAAACTTCTTGTAGATTGGTGAGGGTAAGGCCAAATATGTCTTTCTCTCGTGTTGGTTCTCTCACCACCTGCTGGAAGCCCAGTCTGGCAGCTATGTCCTTCAGGACTCAAACAGCTCGGCCAGTGGTGGTGCTATTGAGCCACTTTTGGTGATGGACATTGAAGTCCTCCACCTAGAGTACATTCTGTGCCCTTGCTACCCTCAGTGTTCTCCAAGTAGTGTTCAAAATGGAGGAGTACTGATTTTTAAAAATTCTTTCATGGGATGTGGACATCACTGGCAAGGCCAGCATTTGTTGCTCATCCCTGATTGCCCTTGAGGAGGTGGTGTTAAGCTGCCTTCTTGAACCGCTGCAGTGAACACCCACAGTACTGTTAGGGAGGGAATTCCAGTGATATTGAAGGAATGGCGATATATTTTCAAGTCAGGATGGTGAGTGGCTTGGAGGGGAACTTGCAGGTGGTGGTGTTCCCATGCGCCTGCTGTTCTGGTCATTCTAGGTGGTAGAGGTTGTGGGTTTGGAAGGTGCTGTCGAAGGAACCTTGGTGAGTTGCTGCAGTGCATCTTGTAGATGGTACACGCTGCTGCCACTGTGTGCCGGTGGTGGAGGGAGTGAATGTTGAAGGTTGTGGATGGGATGCCATCAAGTGGGCTGCTTTGTCCTGGATGGAATTGAGCTTCCTGAGTGTTTTTTGGAGCTGCACTCATCCAAGCAAATGGAAAGTATTCCATCAGGAGTCAGGAGATGAGTTACTCACCACGGATCACTCAGCCTCTGACCTGCTTTTGTAGTCACAGTATTTATGTGGTTGGTTAAGTTTCTGGTCAATGGTGAAACCCAGGATGTTGATAGTGGGGGATTCAGCAATGTAATGCCATTGAATGTCAAGGTGAGATGGTTAGATTCTCTCTTATTGGAGATCATCATTGCCTGGAACTTGTGTGGCACACATGATACTTGCCACTTCTCAGCCCAAGCCTAAATGTTGTCCAGGTCTTGCGGCGTATGAACACAGACTGCTTCAGTATCTGAGAAGTTGCAAATGGTACTGAATCATCAGCGAACATCCCCACTTCTAACATAACGATGGAGGGAAGGTCATTGATGAAGCAGCTGAAGTTGCTTGGGCCTAGGACAGTACCCCGAGGAACTCCTGCAGCAATGTCCTGGGGCTGAGATGATTGGCCTCCAACAACCACAACCATCTTCCTTTGTTTTTGATATGACTCCAACCAGTGGAGAGTTTTCCCCTTGATTCCCATTGACTTCGGTTTGGCTAGGACACTTGATGCCACGTTTGGTCAAATGCAGCCTTGATATCAAGGGCAGTCACTGTCACCTCACCTCTTGAGTTCAGGAGCCGTGTGGCTCTGGCAGAACCCAAACTGAGCATCGGTGAGTAGGTTATTGCTGTTTAGGTGCTGCTTGATAGCAGTGTTGATGACACCTTTCATCACTTTGCTGATGATCGAGAGTAGACTGATGGGGTGGTAACTGGCCAGATTGGATTTGTCTTGCTCTTTGTGATAGGACGTACCTGGGCAATTTTCCACATCGATGCCAGTGTTGTAGTTGTACTGGGGCAGCTTGACTTGGGGCACAGCCAGTTCTGGAGCACAAGTCTTCAGTACGACAGCCAGGATTTTGTCAGGACCCATAGCCTTTGCTGTATCCATAGATGAGGGAGGGCAGTAGGTGGTAATCAGCAGGAGTTTCCTTGCCCATGTTTGACCTGATGCTGTGAGACTTCATGGGGTCTGGAGTCAATGTTCACGACTCCCAGGGCCGCTTCCTCCCTACTGTATACCACCTCTGGTGTGTCGATCCTGCCGGTGGGACAGGACATACCCCGAGATGGTGATGGAGGAGACTGGGACGTTGGTTGAAAGGTATGATTCTGAGAGTCTGACTAGTCTGTGGGACAGCTGTCTTGATTTTGGCACAAATTCCCAGTTGTTAGTGTGAGGACTTTGCAGGGTTGACTGGGCTGGATGTGCCTTTACCATTGCTGAGTGTGCCTTTGTGAATATCCTCCAGCTCTCCAATCCTAACAACAACAACTTGCAGTTGCATAGCAAATTTAAAGTAGTAAAATGTCCCAAGGTGTTTCACAGGAATGTCATCAGATAATATTTGACAATGAGTCACATACAGAGGTATTAGGACTGGCGAACAAAAGTTTTGTCAAATAGATAGGTTAAAAGGGGCATCTTAAAGGAGAGAGAGAAACGCAGAGGTTTAGGGAGGGAATTGCAAAGCTTAGAGTCTAGGCAGCTGAAGGCACAACCGCCAATGGTTAAGCAATTGAAATTGGGGCTGCGCAAGATATATAGATATCTATGCCCACATATAATTGCTCTTGTATCAAACACCCAACCCTTGATTTAGGAGTAAGTAAAACCAAATGGCTAATTTACCCTTCCTTTGTCTGGTCTAACTTTCTGCGTGGCCTCGATGTCAACTTTCTACTGTTAACGCGATGGGCACAAAAGTAGCTTGGACATCAGCTGGTGTGAACTGGTGCGAGCCGCTCACTGACTGGGCCCAAGCCAGCCTTGCATGTCCAGAAAAAGGGAACATTTCTGCATTGTTTTGATCACTCATTGCCAATTCCTTCTCCAAGATCCTCTCCACAGTGGCACTTTTAGTAGTCTAGACCACTTTGATCACTCACATCAAAGTACATTCTGTACTCACACTGACAAACTGCTGGTAATAAGTGAGACAGGATTTATGATTACTTGGAAAAGCATGGTTTGATTAGAGACAGTCAGCATGGCTTTGTGAGGGGCAGGTCATGCCTCACAAGCCTTATTGAATTCTTTGAAGATGTGTCAAAACACATTGATGAAGGAAGAGCAGTGGATGTGGTGTATATGGATTTTAGCAAGGCGTTTGATAAGGTTCCCCATGGTAGGCTCATTCAGAAAGTAAGGAGGCATGGAATACAGGGAAAGTTGGCTGTCTGGATACAGAATTGGCTGGCCCTTAGAAGACAGAGGGTGGTAGTAGATGGAAAGTATTCAGCATGGAACTCGGTGACCAGTGGTGTTCCACAAGGATCTGTTCTGGGACCTCTGCTCTTTGTGATTTTTATAAATGACTTGGATGAGGAAGTGGAAGGCTGGGTTCGCAAGTTTGCCGATGACATGAAGGTTGCTGGAGTTGTGGATAGTGTGGAAGGCTGTTGTAGGTTGCAACGGGACATTGACAGGATGCAGAGCTGGGCTGAGAAGTGGCAGATGGAGTTCAACCTGGAAAAGTGTGAAGTGATTCATTTTGGAAGGTCGAATTTGAATGCGGAAGACAGCCTTAAAGACAGGATTCTTGGTAGTGTGGAGGAACAAAGGGATCTTGGGGTCCATGTCCATAGATTGCTCAAAGTTGCCACCCAAGTTGATCGGGTTGTTAAGAAGGCGTATGGTGTGTTGGCTTTCATTAACAGGGGGATTGAGTTTAAGAGCCGTGAGGTTATGCTGCAGCTCTATAAGGCCCTGGTTCGACCACACTTGGAATATTGTGTTCAGTTCTGGTCGCCTCATTATAGGAAGGATGTGGAAGCTTTAGAGAGGGTGCAGAGGAGATTTACCAGGATGCTGCCTGGACTGGAGGGCATGTCCTACGAAGAAAGATTGAGGGAGCTAGGGTTTTTCTCATTGGAGCGAAGAAGGATGAGAGGTGACTTGATAGAGGGGTACAAGATTATGAGAGGCATAGATAGAGTGGATAGTCAGAGACTTTTTCCCAGGGTGGAAAGGGCTATCACCAGGGGGCATAATTTTAGGGTGATTGGAGGAAGGTTTCGGGGAGATGTCAGAGGTAGGTTCTTTACACAGAGAGTGGTGGGTGCGTGGAATGCACTGCCAGCGGTGGTAGTAGAAGCAGATACATTAGGGGCATTTAAGCGACTCTTGGATAGGTACATGGATGATAGTAGAATGAAGGGTAGGTCGTTAGTTTGATCTTAGAGTAGGTTAAAGGTTCGGCACAACATCGTGGGCCGAAGGGCCTGTACTGTGCTGTACTGTTCTATGTTCTATATGTTCTAATAATAGCTCTTTAAATAAACGTTACGTTTTTTTAAAAAATGGGTGCAAAAGAAAGCCCAGATAGTGCTTTTTGTTAAAAGATTTACACAGGGTACTTCAGTTATGCATGACAGCTTCTGCACAAGAGGCTTGTGCCTAAGAGTTGTATGTTGACAGGGAACAGTTCCAGTGTAGGTTCAGTTCATGTCTTATCTCTGCACCTTTTGAACTGAGTGTTCATAAATAGAATGAGAGTTACTATCGTCTCACCAGGAGCCCCTGTGGCAGATTGTCAATTTACTGCCCAGACTTCCAACTGGCATTGTGGAGGCAATGCCCCTTAAAGAAACCATCTGGTCGTCATCTCCATTGATTTCAATGGAAATGGAAATTGGGAAGTGGTGTTGGCACTCTAGTTCACTTCAGGAATGCCATGGGTCCAGCACAGGTGGGCATGTGTGTTGCAGATTTAGCACGATAATGTTGAGGGAACTATCAGTGATAGGCAATCCCAATGATTCGAGGCCCCACACTGGAAACAACAGATGTCAAAAAATCCATGTCCAAGCATCTGAGAACAATTTTGTTCAACTGTACACCCTTAGACCTACGAAGGCTTCTTGTTTGTCTCGCACACTGTCAAGAAGGATGGTGTGATCTCGGTTAGAAAAGTTGAAACATTGCAATCAGCAATTATATGGTTCTTCAGAACTCCTGTGACTATTGGAGTCCCTGTGGTGGGGGTGGGGGGAGGAGCAATAGAGTGGGACCATAGGAGTTTCTGGGGGATAGTGGGGTGGAGGGGGAAGGGTGGTGTTACTTTCGAAGGTACCTGAAGCAGGAGGTGTGGAGCTGTCAGAGTTCCTGAGGCAGGTGAGGAGTAGAAGTGTAGGCGTATCTGTAGGGGAGAGTAGGAGTATCTGAGGGAGGAGGGAGTGTAGGAGTATCTAGCGAGGGGGAGGGAGTGTAGGAGTATTTGAGGGGAGAGAGAGTGTAGGAGTATCTGAGGGGGGGAGTGTGGGAGTATCTGGCGGAGGGAGGGAGTGTAGGAGTATCTGAGAGGGGGGGAGTGTGGGAGTATCTGAGGGGGGGGGAGTGTGGGAGTATCTGAGGGGGGGAGGGAGTGTAGGAGTATCTGAGGGGGGGGGAGTGTGGGAGTATCTGAGGGGGGGAGGGAGTGTAGGAGTATCTGAGGAGAGAGAGAGTGTAGGAGTATCTGAGGGGGGGAGTGTGGGAGTATCTGGGGGGGGTAGTGTGGGAGTATCTGGGGGGTGGAGTGTGGGAGTATCTGTGGGGGGGAGAGAGTGTAGGAGTATCTGAGGGGGGGGGAAGTGTAGGAGTATCTGAGGGGGGAGGGAGTGTAGGAGTATCTGAGGGGGGGGAAGTGTAGGAGTATCTTGGGGGGGTAGGGAGTGTAGGAGTATCTGAGAGGGAGGGAGTGTCGGAGTATCTGGGGGGTGGGGGAGGGAGTGTAGGAGTATCTGGCGGGGGGGAGGGAGTGTAGGAGTATTTAAGGGGGGAATGGGATTGTTGGAGTTCCTGAGGTGAGTGGGGGGCGGGTGGAAGGGTGGAACCTTTCTAAGGACTAAAGTCTGATTTGAATCCAAGGAATGTCAGCAAGCAACTTGTCTACGTTTAGGGAGAATTGGATCAATATTTGAGGGAGGGGCACTTGGGGGGAGGGGTGATTGTGGCATTTCCTATGCAGCCTTTGAACAAGGGGCAATTAACATTAGCTACCTCTGGTGTAAATAAAAATGGATCTGGAGTCAATGGCACTGTGGACCTTAACCCTCCGGTAGCACAGGTTGGACATGCTATCAGTCTTGTTTCTTAAATTATGAACGTTTTCCATCTTGTACCAAAGGCTTGATGAAATGCCACCACAGATGACTATTCACAACCGAGGGGAACTATTGATAGGGTATCATAACATCACCAATAGGCTGTGCGTGGGGAGATATGAGGAAAAATAATCCATGCAGGAATTATCATTGTGGGATGGGAAGTAATATGAAAAATATCAGTAACCAGCCTTTGAAATGTTGTGTTACATTTTGTTTGAAGATATAATGTAAATTTGGCCATGTGACTCAATTGCCTGTCCTCCATGCCTTCAAGGATCTCATGATCCCTCCCACTGGCCTGCATCAGTCCCTCTTTAAGATTCCTGCACTTGTCAACACACTGATGCATACATACCAGTAATATGTGGAAAGGAATCTGAGGAGAGCGCTTCATTAGACAGTAATCTCTTCACCATCCTCCCAATCTAATGCCGACCTTTGCGGTGGCAAAAACCTTCAGTTAATTTCAGGACAACGTAAAATTCCTCTGACTTTTGACAACAATCAGGGAACTCCAGGAAAGACCAAGGTTACCCAAATACTTAACAAATTCCTTTCCCCCTATGTTCCAAAAAGCCCTCAATAGACTGTCAAAATTGTAGCACTAATCTCCTCCCATTGTATTGGGATATTTCATGTGTTTATGACTCTCTGTATTAAGGTTTACCTAAACTGTCCATCCACCTTTTCTCATTTAAGTTTGAATCTGTGGCCCCTTGTTCAAGAGCTCATGTTAATTTTGAACATTCCTCCTGAGATCCATCTTCCTTGAAGGCCGTAAAGTTTCCCTTTTTCCAAAGTAATCACCCCTAGTCCCACTACTCTTTCTTATTGCTCAGGTGATGAGTCCCATTTACCAGCCTAGTTGCTTTACTTTGTACTCCTTCCAAGGCCAGGATGTAAAATGCTCAGAATTCTACACAGTACTCGGGTCGGGACGGACCAGTGCTTTGTATAAGGGGAATTCCACTTCCTTTTCTCAACAGTCAGAGTAAGATGCAACAAGGAAGCACAACCAAAAAGCCAAGTTCCCTCCTTGAGCAAAGGGTTGATGGAGAAACATCTTCGCGTTCTCTGTCAGGGTTAGATCAGGCCACAAAACCTCCTCTCCCTGTCACTCACCAACCAACTCTCAGAATGGCTTCCTTCTGTCACCATCATGCTAAATTCTGACCACTGCATCAATTGCATTGAATCATAGAAACTTATAGCACAAAACGTGCCCATTTGGCCCATCATGTTTGTGCTGGCTCTTTGAAAGAGCAGTTGTGATTAGTCCCATATCCCTGCTTTTTGTTCATAATCCTGTAAGCTCTTCATCCTCTAGCACCTGTCCAACACCCTTATAAAATTATTTATGGAACCAACTTCCACCGCCCTTTCAGGTAGGCTGTTTCAGATCCCCACAGCTCTCTGAGTGAAAAGATTTCTCCTTATCTCCTCTTTTACCAATGATTTTTAATCTGTGACCTCTGGTTTACTGACCCAATTGCAAGACGGAATAGGTTTTCTCTCTAGATCTTTTGTTAATGATTTGCTGCCACCCAACTTCCCTTCCTGGCTCCCATGTTAGTTGATGTTGTTAATTGTTCTTTCTCCTCAGATACTGTCCCCTTCTCCTTCAAATCTGCCATCATCACCCCTCAACTCAAAAAGCCAACACTTGACTCTTTTTTCCTTGCAAACTATGGCCCCATCTCCAACTTCCCTTTCCTCTTCAATGTCTTTGAATGCGCTGTCATCTCTCAAAGCTGTAGCCAGCTTTCCCAGAACCCCATATTGGAATCCCTCCAATCTTGTGTAAGTCCCTGCTACAGTACTGAAATGACTGTCAAGTCACAATTGGCATCCTGGGTGACATTGACAAAGGGAAACTATCCCTCCTTGTCCTTCTTGACCTGTCTGAAGCCTTTGACATGGTTGACACACCATCTTCCTCCAATGCCTCACCACTGTCATCCAGCTGGGTGGGACGACACTCACTAGCTTCCATTCCTATCTATCCAGTTGTAGCCAGAGAATCATCTGCAATGGCTTCTCTTCTCACTCCTGCACCATTACCTCTGGCATCCGCCAAGGATCTATCCTTCTTATCAACATGCTGCCCCTTGGTAACATCATACGAAAACACAGCATCAGCTTCCATGGGGGTAGTTTTATGCTCTCCCCCGCGGCGGGTTTGGAAGCTACTGGCCGAGATGGTATTTACCCAGAATTCCTAAAAGCACTGGGACCCAAAGCAAAGAGATGGTTGACCTCCTTCTCCGAGGTCCTGGCAACCGGCAAAATTCCATCTATTGGGAGGGAGGCTAAAATAATTGTCCTTTTGAAGCAGGGGAAGAATGTTCACGAGGCCTCCAGCTACCACCTGATCTCCTTACTTTGCACTTATTACAAAGTGCTGGAGAGGCATCTACTCCATAGACTAGCTCCCATGATCAAGCCAAGTATCCCGAAGGAGCAAAGGGGCTTCTGGGGTGGCCATAACTCCTGCGACCAAAAGGTAGCATTAATAATTAAAATCAAAGCAGCTTTTCAGTGCCAACTCAAGACCACTATGGCAGTCATGGACCTGATGGCATCGTAGGACACACCATGGAATCATGGACCGCTTTCCAAGCTCTCTACAATCTTACCTTGCAGAACAATGATCCATCTTCTCAACTCCATGCCTAGCAGTTGATGCTTCTGTGTGTACACTGGCACTCAGAAGAGCAGATATACAAGACTGAAAAACCCACAGGGTTCTGTCATTGCATCCTTGTTATTCAACGTTTACACCAGTGATCTGCCTGCAACAGAGTTCCACAAGTTTGAATAGGCAGATGACATTGCCTTGGCCAAGCAGAGCAAGAATCTGTCCGTCACCAAGGAGACCCTGACCAGTAATTGACAGAGGATAGAGGCCTGCATCAACTAAACTCCCAAAAGACTGTCGTTTCAACATTCCACCTCAACATCCATCAAGCAAACCAAGCTCTGAAAGTCTTCTTTTGTGGTGCTGAGGTAAACCATGCCAAAAACACCTCTTATTTAGGAGTCTCAGTCAATTGCACCCTATTGCCTCTCCAAAACCTCAGGAAGAAACTAAAGGATAGAGTCAACCAGATCCAGAAACTCACTGGATCCACATGGGCAGCTGATGTTCAAATCCTCTGTAGAGCAGCATGCACCCTTGTGTACTCTGCAGTGGAGTACTGCTCTCCCACAAGTTCACACGTCAAATCCATTGATGTCCAGCTGAACTCTACTATGAAAATTATCACTGATATGCTTTTATTGGCATCAACACCTTGGCTCCCATTGCTTGCAAACATCACACTTCACAGCTACGCCACAAATATGCAGTCTCCAGAGGATACAACTGCTACCTTAGCAAAAGATATGCCAATCCAGGCTGACTTGACCAATGTATCAACAACCCACCTCCAATCTAGAAGACCATTTTGGATCATTGCTGAAGCCCCTCAGCCATCTCCCCTCAGACTTGATGACTGATTGCCTAATCATTGGAAGACTGCGACATACTGAATGGATTCCTTATAGACGATCCCACAGTTTTAAATCTATAACCACTGGTTATTGACTCACTCTCCAGAGGGAATTTTTTTCTCTATCTATTTTACCCAAACCTCTCATCATCTTGAAAACCTCTATTTGGTCACCTCTTAACCTTCCCTGTTCCAAGGATGGTAGTGCTACCTTTTCCAACCTCTCCTCATAACTGAAGTCCCTCATCTCTGGTAACATCCTGGTAAACCTCCCCTCTACCCTTGCTAAGGCCTTTACCTCTTTCCTGGAGTGTGGTGTGCAGAATTGTCCGCAGCACTCCAGCTGAGGCTTTCCCTGTGGTTTATAAAGCTCTAGTGTGATCTTGTTGCATTTATATTCTATGCCTCTGTTTATAAACCCAGGTGACACAAATAAGACGCAAAGTTCAGCTCAATAGCACTGCTCGAGTCGGCACTATGGAAGCCAGAGGCCCTCAAAATGGTGGGTGGAGCACATCTGGCTATTTCCAGTGTGACCCGGGTGATGCCCCATGCTGGTAAGGGTGCTAGGGCGGGTGTGCCATGCTTGCACGGAAGCCTTGACAATGGGCAGATGATGATGCCTGATTTGATACATGTTCTGCCAATTTGGACCACACAATCTAGTTAATGCCGTGTCCTAAACACTTCCAGCTGAACAGACGTTCAGCTGCCCTGGCCCTGGGCTCTGGAATATCCTCCCTGTAATGAGAAGCTTTTTATATTGTCTGATGCAACATAAATGAGATGCATGGAGTTCAGTTGATTGAAGATCTCAAACAGGTTTGTTAAACAGTTAACAAGTATATACAGTGCAGAACTATCTATTTACATGACTTGCCTCTTGGTGTTACAGTTACAGAGTGAGACTGGCATATAGTCACATGACTACATCATCGTTCTCAGCTCATTAGCATACTAAAATCCTAAAGGGACATCACTATTAAAGGCAATCACACAACACTCCCGACATACGTTCGGCTGCACAATGGACCTGCGCTCTCCACCCCCACCTGCCACTAGTGCTTTTAATATGCCAACCATCTGGCTTGCAGGTGAAGTGCTTTTGACTTACTTTGCTTTTGCAAAGTTTGTGGAAATACTGTGGAGTGCTCTTGGAGGAGTTCTGGTGAATTGTTGGATTTTGGAGGGAGTGTTGCTGCATCCTGAGGGAGGACGGAGGAGTTTTCTGTCCTGTGTACACTACAGGAAGCCTGTTGGGTTGTGGAGGCTATAGTTGCAGTCCTCTTGGATTGCAGCACTACAGGGACATGGTGCTGAGGCTGCAGAGAGAGGAAGTTGTGCGCAGAGGGAGAAGGAGCAGGAGGGCTCTCCACAGAAGGCCCTACCCACCAAGAGTCTTCAGGAGCACTTCTCCTACCTCCACCTCAGCAGGAGCAATGTCTGAGGCTTGTGTGTTTCACCAAGGAGGTAGTCATAGAACTGTTCAGCCTCCTTCAACATGACCAACAGCCCCAAAAGCAGGGTGAGGGTGGCACTGCCAGTAGCCGTCAAGGTCACTGTCGATCTCAATTTCTACAGAAGCAGATCCTTACAGACAGGACATTACCAACATTGCCCAGTCCGCCGTCCATTGCTGCAACTGACAGATGACAGAGGCCTTGTATACCAGGAGACGGGACTTTGTCGTCTTCCCTCTAACCAGACAGAAGTAGGAAGAGGAGGCACATGGCTTGGCCACCGTAGTGGAACTGTCAATGGTGCAGGGAGCCATCGAGTGCACGCACATGGCTCTGCAGGCCCCACATGTAAACAGGGATATGGACTGGAACCATAAAGGGTTCCAGTCTATTAAAGTGCAGTTGGTGTACAACACCCGGACCATCATGTAGGCGAATGATCACTCGCCTGCCTGCAGCCACAACGCCTTCATCCTGAGGCAGTCTGTTGTTCCTGCTGTCTTTGAGCAACCACAATGAACCAGAGGCTGACTGCTTGGACTCAAGGGATATCCCCTAGACACATGACTCATGATTCCCCTCCACATCCACCCACACGGGGACAACACATTTACAATAAGAGCCATGCTGCCACCAGGAACGTCGTGGAGCAGACCAAGGTTCTTAAGCTGCCTAGACTACTCGGGGGAGCACTCAGTACTAGCTGCACCGTGTCTCCAAATTCGTGGTGGTGTCCTCCCCAGCCTCGCTATTATGAGGATACAACTCTTGCCGCCAGAGATGGGCATCCCATCTCAGGGGGAGTAGGAGGAGGAAAGAGGAAAGAGGAAGCATCTGGGACCCTTTCACTCCATGAGTGCCTACTGAGACTCTGGTTCCCTTGGAATGTCATCTCATCACTACTCATTGATCCTCAATTCCCCACCTTTTCATACACCTCCTTCGTACCATCACAGAGTTCTCTTGGACAAAATCCTGAAATAATCAGTAATTATTAGTAATCTGGGAGGACAGATAACTGAAGTGCTGTGCTGCAATGTAAGCTGAGAGATTGGCCACCAGACACTGCATCACGGCTGCATCCACAAGTGGTGTCATGGTGATGGCCGCCACTTCCATGCTGGCCAGGATAAGCTCCAAGTTCTGTGCAATGCCATGTGCCACTTTGGAGCCAGACATTTCCATGCTCCTAAGAGGCTATCTGGTAGGCCTGCCAATGTGGCGAGCATCTTAATGTTCTCCTGCATGCCGGCCCCATTGAAGTCCTCATCTGAGTCCCGTGTAGCAGAACCCGTCCGTGTCCTTTCCCCCGAACTGGCTGCATCCCAGTCATGCCTACTTACTCACCATGTGCTGATTCCGACCCTATGCTGCCCTCTAAGATCCGTGGAGTGCCAGTTTCTGAGCTGGTGGCTGCACATTTAAGATCAAATGGTAGTGCTCCTTCATCAGAGGTCAGGTGCAGCTCTCACCCTTCCTCATGAGGCTGTGCTGGCCGGTCAGGTGGCAGTTCTTGGGTATCTTCAAGCAGAAAATCAGAAGTGGAGGGCTAGGCTGAGGGAAGGGGAGTGGGATGGAATGTAAGAGGTCCATGGCCACACGATCTGCAGCTTGCACTCATACCAGATAGCAGGATGAGGGTGTGGTGGGGTTTGAGAAGAGGCATAAGGCAGGAACATACCATCATCCTGAATGTTCTCAGCGGTGATGGATGCAGGGGCCTCTACCACAGCCGACTCCATGATGCCGAGCACAGTCAGCTCCATCTGTTTTGGGTCATGCAGACATATCTGTCCCCATCCCCACCTCCCCCCACCCCCCACCCCGACACATCCCAGTTCCGGTCTCCTCCCTGTGGTTATAGGCCACCTTGTTCTGCAAGAGAGAGGGAAGAATATTAGTGAGTGTGTTGCAACGTGTTTGGCTAATGTGCCTGCCACAGCTGAATAGCTGGAGGTATGTGGGGGCTGAGAGGCAGTTGTGAAGCTGGCATCATTGGAAGGTTTGCGAACGTGTGGTGGAGCATCTGAATGTTGGGCCTGAGTCCTGACTGCTAGGGACTGCTGCTGAATGAGGGATGGGGCATAACTGCATTGAGTAGCAGTGAGAGGTTGGTAGTGCACTGGGTAGAAGATGTAATTTGAAGATGCATTCACTGACCTTGACCACCCACGTGAGGTCATTGACCCTCTCCCGGTACTGCTGCCAGGTCCTTGGGTCCAGAATCTGGGAATTGACCTCCCTGGCCCCCTGCTCCCATTCCCTTCAGAGGGTTTTCCTTGAAGGCTTCCTGAGCCCCCGTAGAAACATGGCCTCTCCGCCTATTGACCTCCTGGACTAAGACTTCCAGCATCATATCTGAGAACCTGGCAGCTCTCTCTCTCTTGGCTGTTGCTCCAATTAGTGTCCTTCTCCTTGCAACCATCGCATTACAGGCAGTCAGCAGTAGCCTCTGTGCAATGAGTGCAGCTCGCCTTTAAGAGGGGCAGGCTGCCCTTAAGAGGTGCATGTTAGCTGAAATACATGCTAGCCACACACACACTGCTGGACCCACTGTTGTGCGTTCAGCCAACCAGTAGTGTGGGTTGCGCTTGGCTGAACACTACAATCATTCAAATGAGGAGTCAGCACAAAACTTGCCTGCTGCCTGCCTCAACAGGACCAGGCATGGGTGAATCACAACCCTGGCACCCAAAAACAGGAACAAAACAATTTTTAGCCCGTGCTTTTTTAACCAGCTTATTGACTTGCCCTTTCACCTTTAAGGATTTGTGTGTATGGACAGCAAGGTTCCTCTGCTCCTCTACACTTTTCAAAATTGTGCCATTTATAGTATACTGTCTTTCCATATTCTTCTTCTTTGGCCTCCTTATCTTGAGAGACAATGGGTAAGCGCCTGGAGGTGGTCAGTGGTTTGTGGAGCAGCGCCTGGAGTGGCTATAAAGGCCAATTCTAGAGTGACAGACTCTTCCACAGGTGCTGCAGAAAAATACGTTTGTCGGGGCTGTTACACAGTTGGCTCTCCCCTTGTGCTTCTGTCTTTTTTCCTGCCAATTGCTAAGTCTCTTCGACTCGCCACACTTTAGCCCTGCCTTTATGGCTGCCCGCCAGCTCTGGCGATCGCTGACAACTGACTCCCACGACTTGTGATCAATGTCACAGGACTTCATGTCGCGTTTGCAGATGTCTTTAAAGCGGAGACATGGACGGCTGATGGGTCTGATACCAGTGACGAGCTCGCTGTACAATGTGTCCTTGGGGATCTTCCATGCGGCTCACAGGGCCAAGCCATCTCAAGCGCCACTGACTCAGTAGTGTGTATAAGCTGTGGATGTTGGCCGCCTCGATGACTTCTGTGTTGGAGATACGGTCCTGCCACCTGATGTCAAGGATTCTCCGGAGGCAGCGAAGATGGAATGAATTGAGACGTCGCTCTTGGCTGACATACGTTGTCCAGGCCTCGCTGCCATAGAGCAAGGTACTGAGGACACAGGCTTGATACACTCGGACTTTTGTGTTCCGTGTCAGTGCACCATTTTCCCACACTCTCTTGGCCAGTCTGGACATAGCAGTGGAACCCTTTTCCCATGCGCTTGTTGATTTCTGCATCTAGAGACAGGTTACTGGTGATAGTTGAGCCTCGGTAGGTGAACTCTTGAAACACTTCCAGAGCGTGGTCGCTGATATTGATGGATGGAGCATTTCTGACATCCTGTCCCATGATGTTTGTTTTCTTGAGGCTGATGGTTAGGCCAAATTCGTTGCAGGCAGCCGCAAACCTGTCGATGAGTCTCTGCAGACACTCTTCAGTGTGAAATGTTAAAGCAGCATCATCAGCAAAGAGGAGTTCCCTGATGAGGACTTTCCGTACTTTGGTCTTCGCTCTTAGATGGGCAAGGTTGAACAACCTGCCCCCTGATCATGTGTGGAGGAAAATTCCTTCTTCTTAGTCCCCCCAAACGTGCATCACTTCACACTTCTCCACACTGAACTCATTTACCATGCTTCTGCATTTCATCATCCTGTCTATCTCATCCTGAAGTCTACAACTATCCTCATCACTATCTACTATGTTTCCAAGTTTCATAACATCTGCAAACTTTATAGTGCTGCTCCCTCCACCCGAGTCTCGGTCATTTTTAAAAATTGAAAGAAGTAATGGTCCCAAAACTGACACTTGGGGAACACAACTGCAAACCGCCACCCAATTTGAAAAACATGAATCCACCATCACCCTCTGCTTCCTGTCACTAATCCAACTCTGTATCCACACTGCCACTTTCCCCTTATTTCCATGGGCCGCCATCTTCTTAACAAGCCTCCTTTGTGACACATTGTCAAATGTCTTCCGAAAGTCCATACATACAATATATCACTACCTTGATCAACCTTCTCTGTTGCCTCATGAAAGAATCCAATCAGTTAGTCAGACTCGATTTGCCTTTAACAAATCCATGCTGGTTCTCCTTGAGGAACCTATGCTTCCCAAATGAAAATTTATTTCGTCCCTGATAATGGTTTCCATTATGAATGATATACCACCTACCTTTCTACCTCTGATTTCTTCACCCATTGTTGAACTTTAATGGTCCCATTTATTTGGGTTTGCATCTTGATATAAAGCTGTTAAAAAAGTATGCTTGACTCTCTACATAGAGGCATAGGGGGGAATTTTAATCAGTGCGGGTGGGTGTCGCTGAGTGCAGGGTGGGGGGGAGGGGTTGCTAAAGAGGCAAACAATACCGAAATGTTGAGAAGCCAGCAACAATCGGCCAACTTCCACATTTTACTTGTGCGTTTGTTAGCACGCGGGAAAACCCCATGGGACAGGCGGGAGTGCAATTAACAAATGCTGAGAGGCAATTGACTGCATCATTAACCTTAACCTGCTTTAACTGCCAGTGCAGGGGTTTCCCAGGCTGAGGCGACTGCAGGGATCGACAGAGCTGGGCAAGCAACAGCCTGAAAAGCCTTTAAATACTGAGATCTGGCTGCTTCATTATTGCCTAGGTGAAAGGTTTCTGCTCACAGGACATTTTCTGAGAGTGTGCTGTCACAGCTTCAGAGATCATTTCCAAGACTTTGGAGGTCATTTTTCTGCTACCTTGGACTTTTTTGACTTCATTCTGCACTTCCCAGCTGCCAGTCTTCTCAGCAGCATGGGAGCGACTTATTCAGCTCAATCTTGACCCTGTGATGAGGAACAAGGGCAGCAACACCAACACCAGCAGAAGCAGCAGCTGCCTTCACCCCAGCTATCTGCCACTCCAGGGACAGCGGAGAAGAATGCAGAGCTCCAGCTCGCAGAGGGTGATAGCCCCATCACAGGGTATACAGGCACAGGATGAGCTTTCTGGACATGACTAGGCACCTGTGCCTCAGGAGGCTCAGACTTCCATAGCAGGTCTTTGTTGACATCTGCAGCTTTCTGGAACAAGACCTCCTTCCAAGAGGGCCAGATGTGCACACATGGCCAGAGGCCATCAAGGTCACCACAGCCCTGAATTTCTTTGCCCGATTCCTTCCAGGGATCTGCTGGTCATATCTGCTGACAGGATGGAATGACAACATAGGTGGAGGATGACAGTGAAGGATGGGTGTGACATTGCAATAAGATAAGGGTGAGTGCCACTGTTGGCTGTTCACACGGGGATGTGAGGTGGAGCCGAGAGAGAGAGAGAGATGGGTGGACCTTCAATGTGTGTTGGCCTGTGGAGCCCTGTGCAGGAGAAGGCTGGGGATGTCAGAATGAGGGAGTTGGCACTTGTATGTGGCATGCCACTTACCTTTCCTGTCCTGATGAGGTCATTAAACCTCTTGCAGCACTGCGTCCATGAGCAAGAGATCTCACTCCTGCTGCTCACCTCCTCAGCCACTTCCAGCTGTGCCTGCTTGGCATCAGAGGCAGGCTTCTTCATCCCGTCTGCTGGGAACAATATTTCTCTGTGGGCCCTTATAGCCTGCAGCATGATCTCCAGGGACGTCTCGGAGCACCAGGGCTCAGCCTTCCCTCTTTATGACTGCATCCCCCTAGTTATTGTCTCTGAGTTGCCAGCTGCAGAATGCTTCCATCCTGTACTTCATTTGGGTCCCTTTAAATACTGAGGCTTCAGCAGTCAGATGTGGGTCTTAATCACACCCGCCTGCCCCAATTGGTCGAGAAACTCGGAAGGGGGTTGCTAATGCTGTGTCTTAGTTAAAGAGCCACGGAAAACCCTCTCCATGGACTTTTGGGTTTGTGATCTTCTGCCGGCCTCCCACGCAGTGAGCAGGTCCAAACGTTAAAATTTAGCTCATAAAGTACAAAAGTTGGGATTTTACGGTAAAAATTTGTTCATCACTATTTAGACCTCAGTTACAGTATTGTGCCCAATTGTGGATAGACCAGAGAAGCTGGATTGTTGTCCTTACGGCAATGAAGGTTAAAGGGAGACTTAAGAAAGGTGTATGAAATAATGAGGGGTTTTGATAGATGAGATAGGGAGAAACAGTTTCCACTGGCTGGAGGGTCAGTAACCAGCGGACACAGATTTAAGATAATTGGCAAAAAAGCCAAGGGGAGATGAGAATTTTATTTTTTGTGCAGCAAGTTGTTACAATCTGGAATGCATTGCTTGAAACGATGGTGGAAGCAGATTCAATCAACTTTCAAAAGGGAACTGGATATGTACTTTAAAAGGGGAAAGTTTGCAGGACTATACGGAAATAGCAGGTGATTGGGATTAATTGCTGGCAGAGACCCGAAGGGCCGAAAGGCCTCCTTCTGTGCTGTCAGATTCTATGATAATAGTAGACATACCAAGAAAAACTGCCGTAACTTTTAGAGTCTCTTGTGGTTATCATCCAATGAATGTGTTACTCCCAACTCTCGAATGCTCCACCAATAAACTAGTTACCAAAAACACAACACAAAAATTTAAAATGGAAGAATGCTCTTAACCTTGTGCAGAACAGGATCTGAAAGACAAAATCAAAGGCAATGTGAATTATTATATATTATACGCATGCTAGCTGGCTCAGGAACAGGTTTTAGTTAGCTGTAGATTTTTTAAATCAATGCATCAGTTACAATGATGATAGCGTGTGAATTATGAATGAGTCTTAGAATGGATTGAAAAAGAAGCTTAACTTTCTTGTTTTGCAGTTCAATAGAAGCCAAAAAATTAACCAAAAGTAAAGTGTGTTGTATATTATTCTGCCTGATGACTTTGCCAACTAACATACTTACTTAGAAGTAATTGAACTGTGAAGATCAAAGCTGTGGATTATGTTAAACTGAAACAAAAGCAATCAGAAACGTGATGCTTTAACCTGGAACAGAAAGTAAAGCAAGCCTGCTGCTGGCCAGGAGTGGTGTACTCTAAAAGGCCCACCCATGTTCTAGTGCAGTGATAAAGTGAGCAGATATGTGTGAACTCCGCTCAGTACAGATGAATTGTTGAACATACTGGGGCCAAATCTGCACTGGCCATGATCCCAGCCGTCACACCCTTCACTGTGGGCACAACTTGTACCTTGTAGGCTTACAGTATCGGGTAATCTGACAGCTGTGCCCACTTGGCCTTGTAGATGTTTGGACTGTCCCCCTCCCCAACCTCCCCCGCCACCCGAAATTGCCTTCTGACCATCCATCTCCACCTGCCCTCTCAAATCCCATAGCACTATTTCGAAGAAGAACAAGTGAGTTCCCGTTGCTGTCCTGGTCAATATTTATCCCTCATCACCAAAACAGATTATCTGTTCATTTATCTCATTGGTGTTTGTGGGACCTTGCTATGCACAAATTGACTGTTGTGTTTTCCTAAATTACAAGAGTGAAAACTATTTCATCAACTGTAATGCGCTTTGAGATGTCCTGAGGTCATGAAAGTTGCTATGTAAATGCAAGTCCTTTATCTACTTACAATCTTACAGGGCTATGTCCATATCCCTGACCTGAACACTGGTTCCCCACCCCTTCTCTGGAGATGAGTCTTGTATGCCTCTTCTTATTGGATGTACTGACCTCCAAGTTTATGTCTGGTTCCATTGAGGAGAGGAAATTGGAACATTCATCATTGAGATCCGCTGTCCTCAGCCCCACCTCATCAGGTGTAGGGGACCATGTTTGAGAACCAGCCCCAGCCCAGACCCCACTACCCCACCCCCAGAAACTACCAATAAAGCCTAGGGCCTGACAAGTCTTGTATGTACAGTTCTGGTCTCCAGATTACAAAAAAGATAAAGAGGCTCTGGAAAAGGTGCAAAAAAAGATTTACAAGGATGACATCAGAATTGAGCAGTTCTAATTATCTAGAAAGACTGAAGAGGCTGGAGCTCTTTTCTCTGAAAAAGAGAAGGCTGAGGAGTGTTCTGATAGAGGTCTTTAAAATTATGAAAGGATTTCATAGGGCAAGAAGAACTTTTTCTCGCAGCAAATGGTAATGACTTGGAAATCGCTGCCGACGAGGGTGGTGGAAGTGGAGACACTGAATGATTTCTAAAGGAAATTGGATGGGCACATGAGGGAAATAAACTTACAGGGCTACAGGAATAGTGTCGGGGAATGGGACTGATTGGATTGCTCGACAGAGAATCGGCATGGACTCGAAGGACAGAATTGTCTCCTTCTGTGCAGTTTATGACTGTATGGCTGTATGATGTACAGGCAACATTTGCACTTAGAGGAAGTTCAAAACTAAGGCTTATAACTATAAGATAGTCACTAATAAATTCAATTGGGAATTCAGCAGAATGGTTAGAATGTTGAATATGCTATCATATTCGCTACCACATTCTACCACATAACAGATGCATTTAAGTGTCAGCTAGGTAAGTACATGAGGGAGTAAAGAATAGAAGGATGTACAGATGAAATAGAGTAGGACAAGGCTTGTGTGGAGCATGAACATTGGCACAGACCAGTTTTGGCACTTGGCCAGTTTCTGTGCTGTAAATTCTATGTTTTTTTTTTAATTCATTCACTGGATGTGGGCATCGCTGGCAAGGCCAGCATTTATTGCTGATCCCTAGTTGCTCTTGAGAAGGTGGAGGTGAACATCTTTCTTAAACCACAGCAGTCCACATGGTGTTGGTACCCTTGCAGTGTTGTTAGGTAGGGAGATCCAGGATTTTGATCCAGTGATGCTGAAGGAACGGTGATATAATTCAAAGCTGGGATGGTGTGTGAGTTGACGGGGAACTTGGAGATGCTAGTGTTCCCATACGCCTGCTGCCCTTGTCCTTCTAGGTGGTAGAGTCCACGTCTTTGGGAGGTGCTTTTGAAGGAAATTCTGTGAAATACAACACTGAGTAGAGGAGCCTGGAAAGTGGAAAGAAAAATGGCTTTGAAATGAGCAATCACTGATAGGCAAAAGAAAAGAGAAAGAAAGTTTACACATTTCTGAGGTCCTCGACACATTTACATGGGTTAAATGATAACTAAGCAATATGCAAATGAGGTTGAGAACTCCAAGAGTGACCTAATGGCTGGTGGTGAGTGAATGCGTAACTGAGGAGAAACCTGAGGCCAGTCTAGGGAAATAACAATTACTTGGCTTCAAAGGTTAATATGCTTGTTAGTTATTGTCAATAGCTTTATATTTAAGTATTAGTTTGGGGGTGGTGAGGAGATGGACTTACTGAAGGATGAAATGCAGTGTGTAAAGTTGGTGATGATTTACTAAACTGTCCATCAGGAACTTATTTCCTACCTTACAACAGTGACTACACTTCAAAAGCACATCATTGGCTGTAAAGCACTTTGAGATGTCTGGTGATCATGAAAGGTGCTATATAAATTCAAGTCTTTCTTGTCATTGAAGTGTCAGCCATGGCTCAGTTGGCAACACTCTTGTCTCCAAGTCAGAAGATGGTGTGTTCAAGTCCCACTCCAAAGACTTGAGTACAAAAAGCAAGGCTAACACTCTTGTGTTGTATCAGGGAGTGCTGCAGTGTCGGCTAGTGCTGCCTTTCAGATGAGACATTAAACCAAGGCCCTGCCTACCCTCTCACTTTCATGTAAAAGATCCCAGGCACTATTCTGAAGAAGAGCAGGGGAGTTATCCCTGCTGTCCTCACCAATGTTTATCCCTCAATTAACATCACAAAAACAGATTATCTGCTCATTATCACATTGCTGTTTGTGGGAGCTTGCTGTGCACAAATTGGCTGCTGCGTTTCCCACATAACAATAATGACTGCGCTTCATTGGCTCTAAGGTGCTTTGGAATGTCCTTTGGTTGTAAAAAGTGCTATATAAATGCAAGTCTCTCTTTTATTAATGAGTTCAGTAGAAGAGCCCACCTGTCAGTAAGGGAGTGTATTTTATGTGACACCAGAGAATTGTTACAATTATGCCTTCCTCCCAACTGTTTCTATTTTTGCTCTCGGTATATGGCCATTTTCAGAAGCAGACCCATTGTCACTTACTGAGATTTCTGCCTATTTGGTCTAGAAGGGATACATATAAACATCCAAAAAAGACCAGCTGTTCCATCCAGCCTGTCCTCTACAGTCATGATGAGCCATGCATCACGATACAGGCATTCCCTACTTACCTGGAGCCGTGTGATCACCTGGAAGAGGCGGAGATAAAGCAGGCCAATTAGGGGAACAAAGTCTGGAAAATTCCTTTAGGTGACTGAAATTAGTCCAGGAGATGACATTGGGTTAATTAGTAATATGATGTTGTTGTCAAGTTCAATTTGCCCAACAAGGGGTTGGTTAACTCCTAGCAAAATACCAGCTATCTGAGACATTGGGGGGAATTTTAACTTGGCGACGTGCTAACAGTGAGGCAGCCCCATAGTGCACGGGGAACATCGACATTTCAGCAGCATGTTTGTAAGTGGCTTTTTAACACCGCCAGCATCTGACTGCTGGGTTTCCCAGCCAATTGCTGGGAGGGCGCGTGATGACAACCCACATGAATCTACTTCACCTGAACTACTTAAAGGGACACTGCGAAGGATTGCCCAGGTGTTTGAATAAGGAAGAAACTGCAGCAATGGATTCCCAATATGGCAACGCCACACCTCACTTCACAGACACCTCCATAGAGCTGATGCTGCAGTCTGTAAGGGCCCGCAGAAAGATTCTCTTCTCTGTTGATGAGAGAAAGAAGCCTGCCGCTGAGAACAAGGTGTGGGCTGGAGATTGCAGAGGAGGTTTGCAACAGGAGGGTGGTGCCATACTCCAGGATACAGTGCTGGAAGAAGTTTAATGACCTAATCAAGTAAAGAAAGGTGAGTGCAGTGGCACAGTCAAGTATAGCCTGACGTACGTATCTCCCCATCACTCTACTTTCCCAGGCCTATTCCAGCATATCACTCCTCATATCAACTTACCTTGCAGGTGCACCCATCCTTCTCTGTCTATGAACCTTCTCACATCCCCATCTGTCTATCCACCATTTGCAGTCACTAGTGTCTTAATGCAATGTCACACCTCTTCTTCACAGTGACCCTCAACAAATATTGTCCATCAATACTTTCCTCTCATAGGTCTCTTCTTTCCCTCCTTGCAGGAGAAGAGAGCACAGAACATGAAAGAGAGGCAGAGAACTGTATTGACAGCTGCAGAGGAGGAGGTGCTGGATAAACCGAGTCTTGGCGTGCCTGCCCTTCGGAAATGGAGAGATGGAGGTCTCTCAGCTGCCTGGTGACAGAATTAAATATCACACAGCCACATGGCATACAACATTCACTCATGTTAATTTGATGTCAACAGCCAGTGAAATATGATAATGTGTGCAATGTGAAGTTAACACCTTCTTACCTTGACAGTTGTACATCGTGTCCTTCATCTCCCACAGGCTCATCTAACGTCCCACAGGAAGTGGTGCAGGAAGAGGATGAAGACTCCTCGGAGGAGGTCACACTCTGAGGATGCACCATCACAGGACTCATGCAGACCATGCACCAGTTCAGATACACACACCTCGCTGGGGCTACCAAGACAGATAGTTGGGTTGTCACATGGTGGGCAAGATTTTAACTCACTTCATTTTAACTCCATTCACTTACAGAGTTAAAATCAGGCCTGTTGTCTCACACATCACAAGTGAGCAAGAGCAGGTGGTGGAGACAGGGATAGCAGTGGAGAGTCCCCTGTCAGAGGCTGCAGGACATTCCAAGCTCTGTTCACTTGGATGCAGGTGCTGAGTCTTGGGGGCTGTTGACACAGAGGGTAATTCAGGGGCAGCAGCAAAAAATAAGTGAGGTGCTGGCAGAACGTCAAGATGTACTCCATGCTTGGAGAGAGACTGGAGGAGGCCATCACAACCATGAGTGCAATGGTGTTGCTGGCCTTCACAATGATGTCTACATCCATTGAAAGAATGGCTACCTTCATGGTGCATCAAACATGGCAGTCAAAGAGTGCATGCTAGCCCTGACCCAAAGACTTGCACACTCTGAACACCACCTTAAACACGATTGATGAAAACCTAGTCTTGGCCCTTCAGTGTGTCATTGAAGTGTACCAAATTGCTCTCCAGCTCATTGCCAGCAGGGAAATGTGGGCGGGCCATGAGCAGGAAGATGGAGAAAGAGAATATGGAAGTGGGGGACCCTGTTTAATGCACTTCTACTTCTCACCTGTTGCCAGCAGCCACCCCTGCCTTGAATCAATGCCCCACTTGCTGCCTCCTGTCCCAATGACCATATCTGCCCCTGCACTGTTGCAGATGCAGGAGTCTTTGGCAAGATCTTCATAGGCTTCAAAACCCAAAGAACATCAGCCAAGAGCGTCACAACAGTCAGAGCAAGGATGTGAGCAGCCTGTCTGTACCTCTGCTGAAGACACAGGGTTTGTACCATGTAGAGGTAGCAGTAAAAGGATGAGTAAAGATTTGTAGTTGCAGAAGAGTATGCACATGAGTGTTTAATACTATGTTCCATTGTTAAGTTTACGTTCAATTTTTCAGTCAGTTAAAACTAATTTGTTTGCACCACTTTCCCGTTTTGCTCATTTTTGCCTGCTACCTGGCAAGTGGCCTTCTGGCTTGTGATGAATGGTAAGACAAGAATTAAAGATGAGCAATGGGTTTCTGACAGGGATGCTTTGTTGATTGTAGGACGGCTCTGTGTTGTGGATTGGGGTGGCTGTGCAGTGTTCAGTACGTGGCTGCCAGATCAGTGCACTGCTTCAGTCTAACTAATTTGTGCCAGAATGAAGCCATCCTGGGCATCCTGGACAGCAGTGTGTGTCCTGTTGATGCCTGCACCACATCATGTTGCTCTTCTACCTCCTCTTCCTCAAGTTGCTCCTCTCCTCCTCCTCTGAACAGGCATTGTGCTCAGCATCTTCTTCCTCCTGGAGTTCCAATCCTCGCTGTTAGCACACCACTATCATTCTCAAGACCCGGGCATCTAAAGCACATTTTCAGCATTCCCATTGCTTACTCGATGACAATTCTCATGGTCATGTGGCTTCGATTGTATCTTTCCTAGACCTCATTGTTTGGGTTCCTTACGGGCATCATCAGCCAGATCTTCAGTGGGTAGCCCTGGTCTCTAAGGAGCCAGCTGGTAATTCTGTTTTGAGGTCCGAGGAGCTCAGGGAGGGTGGACTGAAGCAGGCAAAAGCACCATGGCAACTCCCTGGGAATCTTGCACAAACGTGCGTGATTTTTTCTGTGGTGGCACACAAGCTGCATATTGAGGGAGTGGCTGCCTTTGTGGTTGATGAAGACTCCAGGGTGATCGGGGTGCCTTGATTCCCATATGTGTGCAGTTGATGACTCCCTTTGACCTGTGGAAAGCCAGCTGTAATATTCTGTAGTGGTGACCACACCTTTAAGTAACCTTACCTTAAAGAGACCAGGCCACTGCTATAACTGATGATGTCATCACATACATATATATACATACGCGGGAGACACCTTCTTTGAAATGAGGTGCTGAGCACACACAGCAGTCTGGACAAGACCTGGACCTGAGTAACATGTCGAGCTCATACAGCGTAAATAGTTAAGGTAATAAAGAGTGTTGTGTTGAACCTGAATATCAAGTCTGCACCTATCTTTAAGAAGACTCACTGATCTGCTTTGCATACGAGCATAGGAATTAAGAACAGAAGTAGGCCATTCGTCCCCTCAAGCTTGCTCCGCCATTCAATAAGATAATGGCTGATCTGTTTGTGTTGTGAATTCCACACTCCCATCTACCCCCGATAACCTTTGATTCCCTTACCTAACAAGAATCTATCTACCCCCGCCTTAAAAATATTCAATGACCCCGCCTTCACCACCTTCTGAGGCACAATCCACTGAGAGAAAACATTTCTCCTCATCTCTGTCCTAAAAAGGTGATCCTAATTTTAAAACAGTGTCCCCTAGTTCTGAACTCACCCACATTCACCTTGTCAAGACCGTTCAGGATCTTATAAACTTCAACCAAGGCTCCCCTCACTCTTCTAAACTCCAGTGAAAACAAGCCCAGTCTGTCTAATCTTAGCAGCTCTGCACAAAAAAAAACACAACAATAAGAGGCGTATTTTACAGACCCTGTGCCGTCGGGGTCATGGCGGGCAGGGTGGGGCCGGAAAATGCCTCTGGGAAAGGCCCGCCACAGGCCTCGGCACCGGGAAGGCCCAGCCCCGTATTGCTGGCAGCAGCAGTGAGGCCTCGTGGCGGACCCCCCACCCCCCCACACGGTGGGATCAAAATTTAAATATGTTAATTTATTTAAAGTAATGAATGAATTACTTACGCCGTCGGTCCCAGTGCGATAATGGTGCTGGTGGCTGGCACTCCCCTCATCTTCGGATCCCCGTCTGGGGATCTGAGGCAGAACACTGGTGGAGAGGGGGGAGCAGGTAAGTTTTCAGGGCAGGATAGTGGGGAGCGGGGTCAAACGTATCTGATTGGTCTAGGGGGTATTGGGAAGGGGTAAAGTTTAAAGTTTATGAACTTTGGGGGGGGTCTAGGTTGGGAGCAGAAGGTAAGTTTTTTTAGTGGGGGAGAGGGCAAGTAATGAATTTGTTGGTCACTGGGGGGGGCGTGTTGGGAGGGGGTTGGGATAACTTTATTTAATTTTTTAAAGTCATTTTCTTTTAGCATTTAAATTAAATGGAAGGGCTGGAAGCCCTTTAAAAATGGAATCGGCACCTGTGCAGTGGTGCCTGATGCCGTTGCCGGGGATGGACCGCCCGCACCCTCGACGTCATGTTCAATCCCGCTCTGTTCTCACCTTGCTTTCACTGGCGAGTTCCAGGAACACAGGAAACCTGTACACTCACAGTTAAAGTTGAAAACCCCAGTTAGAACAGCCGTTAATTACCTCTAAGTATATTTAAATTAGCAGTATGCCTCTCCCAAAGGGGCTAGTCGCCACACACTGTCAATTTTAGCCCTTTTAACCATCCAACCATTGACAAAACCACTCGCTCTGTTAGATTAAAATCCCCTCCATTAATTAGGCCCAGTAACCAACTACCAGATGAAATAATTAACAGAATTGTGTTTCTCATGTACTAAAAAAAGATTTGCATTTATGTAGCGCCTTTCATGACCTAAGGACATCCCAAACCACTTTACAGCCAATGAAGTACTTCTGAAGTGTAATCATTGCTGTAACATGGGAAACACAACAGCCAGTTTGCTTACAGCAAGATCCCACAAGCAGCAATGAGATTAATGACCAGATAAACCGTTTTTAGTGATGTCGTTTGAGGGATATATGTTGGGTAAGGCAGCACGAGGAACCTCCCTGCTCTATTTCAAATCGTGCCATGGGATCTTTTATATCCATCTGAGTGGGCAAATGGGACCTCGTTTTAATGTCTCATCTGAAAGAGAGTCCCTCTGCTAGTGCAGCGCTTCCTTAGTACTGCACTGGGAGTGCCAGCCTGGATCATGCACTTAAGTTTCTGGAGCGGGGCTTAAACCCACAAACTTCTGATGCAGTGGTGAAAATGCTATCACTGAGCCAAGAGCCAATGAGGTCCTGCAGCGCCTCCTAGAGAAATTTGCATCTGTAATGTTATAATGTTAAAACATATGCTAATGAAAACTCTACTTCACCTCGCGATAGAATGTTGATAGGTAATTGGTCGAGGGATATGGAGTAAAAGTGGGTAAATGGAGTTGAGGTACAGATCAGCCATGATCTGACTGAATGGTGGAATAGGTTCGAGGGGCTGAATGGCCTACTCCTGTTCCTCTCTTCCTATGAGCCTAGAATACCCACATTCATTGGACACAATGTGAGGACTCGCAAAACAGACAAAGTAAATTCCATGCTGCCACGTCAAGCGGGGAGGTAGTGGTATTGATATCGCACTCAACAAGCCAATCCTTGACATAGAGAGTTGGGGAAGGGGCAAAGTTTATCTTTTGTCCCTCTCCAGGTGAACTATGTTTGCAGTAAGTTTGAGGTTGAAACAGTCAAAAAAGGAGGGAACTTTTATCTTTCTACAACAACAACGTATATTTATACAGTAGCTTTAACGTAATAAAATGCCCCAAGGTGCTTCTCAGCAGCATTATAAAACTAAGTATGACACTGAGCCACAAAAGGAGATATTAGATCAAATGACCAAAAGCTTGGTCAAAGAGGTAGGTTTTGAGGAGGGTCTTAAGGGAGAGAGCAAGGTGGAGAGGTAGAGAGGAGTAGCAAGGGTATTCCAGAGCTTGGGGCTTAGGCAACTGAAGGCACGGCCACCAATGGTGGAGTGATTAAAATCAGGGATGCACAAAAGGCCAGAATTAGAGGAGCGCGGATATCTCAGAGGGTTGTGGGGCTGGAGGAAATTACAGAGATAGGGAGGGGCAAGACCATGGAGGGATTTGAAAACAAGGATGAGAATTTTAAAATCAAGATGTTGTTTGACCAGGAGCCCATGCTCCGTGAGCACGGGAGTAATTTTATTTCAAAAATATACTTAATTCATAAAAATTTGTAAAAATTACATTACAACACAATTCAAATTGGACATTTCATAAAGTGCAATAAAGATCAGTTTCTTTTGATACAGAACATGAGGTGCCTCACTACTCTGTCATTCCATTTCATATACAATGTACATTTGCATTACATACCAAAAACATTCTCTGGTGCATACAGCCCAAGGGCTTTTATACGGTTTCTAACCCCTCGGTATACTACGGCGGGAGGACCTTACACAGTGGTCTTTCCCCATTGAGCCTTTGCAGCGGCTGCGCCAAGCTTCAGTGCGTCCCTCAGCACGTAGTCCTGGACCTTGGAATGTGCCAGTCTGCAACACTCGGTCGTGGACAACTCTTTGCACTGGAAGACCAGCAAGTTTCGGGCAGACCAAAGAGCGTCTTTCACCGAGTTGATGGTCCTCCAGCAGCAGTTGATGTTTATCTCGGTGTGAGTCCCTGGGAACAGCCTGTGGAGCACAGAGACCTGCGTTATGGAGCTGCTTGGGATGAACTGCGACAAAAAACACTTCATCTCTTTCCAGACCTGCTTTGCAAAGGCCCATTCCAGAAGGAGGTGGACAACATTCTCTTCCTCACCGCAGCCGCCTCGAGGGCAGCGTGCGGAGGCGGTGAGACTCCGGGCATGCATGAAGGATCTGACAGGGAGGGCCCTTCTCACTGCCAGCCAAGCTACGTCTTGGTGCTTGTTTGAAAGCTCTGGCGATGAGGCATTCTGCCAAATGAGTTTGACAGTCTGCTTAGGGAACCATCCGATAGGATGCACCATCTCCTTTTCCTGTAGGGTTTCAAGGACACTACGTGCGGACCACTGCCTGATGTACTTGTGGTCAAAGATGTTTTCTGCAAAAACTTTTCCACGAGGGACAGTGGTAAGGCACGGTCCAAATGTATGGAGCTTTCGGCGATAAAGTGGCCAGACCCATCCTTCACAACAATGGGGACAGATGGAACCTTCAGCACGTAGTGGCAATGTTTGCATACCCAGGGTCTACACACAGCTTGATGCAGCCACAGACAAAGATGGACATCAGGATGAGGGCAAAGTCGGGTACATTTTTCCCCCTTTACATAAAGGTTTGAACATCGTGTCCCTGTGGACACGATCCATTTTCAATCTCTAGGTAAAGCGGAATATGGCCCAGATGACCACTATGGTGCAGGAGTGGGGTATGGGCCAGACCTGTGCCACATACAGCAACACTGTGAGCACTTCGCACCTAATGGTCAGGTTCTTACCCACAATGTAGAGGGAGCGTCGCTCCCACATGCCCAGTTTCTGTTTCACCATAGCTGCTCGCTCCTTCCAGTTTTTGGTGCATGCCCTGGCCGCTCTGAACCATATCCCCAGCACCTTCAGGTAGTCTGACCCGACGGTGAAGGGGACAAAGGATCAGTCGGCCCAGTTCCCAAAGAACATGGCCTCTCTCGTGCAGTGATTTAGTTTGGCTCCCGAGGCCAGTTCACACTTATCGCAGAGGCCCATCAGCCTGTGAAATAACAGCGGATCCGAGCAGAAGACAGTGACATCATCCATGTACAGAGAGGCTTTCACCTGCATGCATCTGCTGCCTGGGATTGTCACCCCTCTAATGCCGCACCCTTCCTGGTGGACTCGGCAAAGGGTTTGATGCAGTAAACAAACAAGACCGGGGAGAGAGGACAGCCTTGTCTCACTCCAGATTTGATCGGAAAACTTTCCGATTCCCACCCATTGACTGAGACTGTGCTACTGATGTTTGTGCAGAGCAGTTTGATCCAATTGTGGATTCCCTCCCCAAGCCCCATTTTGGAGAGCACGTCCATCATGTAGGTGTGTGATATCCTGTCAAAAGCCTTCTCCTGGTCCATGCTGATGAGGCAGGTGTCCACCCTCCTGTCCTGTGCATAGGTGATCGTACCCTTGAGTAACGCGAGGCTATCAGAGATCTTCCTGTCAGGTGCAGTGCAGGTCTGATGAGGGTAAATCACCAACTCCAGAGCAGACTTGACCCGATAGGCAATGACCTTGGACAGAATCTTATAGTCCACATTAAGCAGTGAGATGGGCCTCCAATTTCTGATTTCTTCTCTCTCCCCCTTACACTTGTAGATGAGGGTGATGATGTCTTTCTTTTTTTATTTAGAGATACAGCACTGAAACAGGCCCTTCAGCCCACCGGGTCTGTGCCGACCAACAACCACCCATTTATACTAATCCTACATTAACCACATATTCCCTACCACATCCCCACCTTTCTCCTATCACTTACCTACACTAGGAGCAATTTACAATGGCCAATTTACCTATCAACCTACAAGTCTTTGGCTGTGGGAGGAAACCAGAGCACCCGGTGGAAACCCGCGCGGTCACAGGGAGAACTTGCAAACTCCACACAGGCAGTACCCAGAACTGAACCGGGATCGCTGGAGCTGTGAGGTTGCGGTGCTAACCACTGCGCCACCCTCATGGATTCTGACATGCTGCCGGCCAGAAGCATACTCTCGTATACTTGCTGCAGGTCTGGGCCGACCCAGTCCCACAGGGCCGAATACAACTTGAGCAGTAAGCCGTCGCTTCTGGGAGTTTTACTCGTCTCGAAGGACCTGACGGCCTTTGTCAGCTCATTCAGAATTAGCAGTTTGTCCAGTCTCTCCTGCGTACTGTCATCTAATCCCTCCTTGATAGAAAACAGGAAGGACTGGGAGGCTGTGCTGTCTAAGGGCTTCACGTCATGCAGCCCAGCATAAAAGGATTTGCTGATCCTTAGTATGTCAGACTGCGAAGATGTTACCGAGCCATCCTCTTCCTTCAGGCTGCTGATCACAGAGCTCTCTCTGTGTACCTTTTGGAAAAGAAGCACGAGCACATCTCATCCTGCTCAACGGAGCGGACTCTGGACTGAAAGATGATCTTGGAGGCCTCCATGGCAAAGAGCGAGGCCTGGTGGCTCTTCATCTCTTGGAGATCCTCCTTGACCTGGTTCAAGTTAAAACACGGGCTGGAGCGTTTTGGATGACCTCAAGTTTACGAAGACTCGAATGTGGGAGACCACATTTCTAAGTGAACAGTGCAGTGACACTGTCTACTAAGTCGAAGGCATTATTGATGTTAAGACGAATGATAAGAATTAATTTAAGCTCACTGTGGTAATGATATTCTGTCCAGTCATGAATTTCATGCAAATTAAACCAGTTGGTT
Organism: Heterodontus francisci; assembly: GCF_036365525.1. Lineage (NCBI taxonomy): Eukaryota > Metazoa > Chordata > Chondrichthyes > Heterodontiformes > Heterodontidae > Heterodontus > Heterodontus francisci. The sequence goes on along the minus strand of NC_090383.1, from coordinate 18,991,173 downwards.
GGTTTATAGTTGTTCTCATCTCTTAGAGTGCTCATTAATCCGCCTTCTGGATGTTAGGAGAAATGCATGTGGAGCAATGTCAGATCACAGTATCTTGTATATACAAGAAAGAAAAACTTGCATTTATATAACGCTTATCATGACCACTGGATGTCTCAAAATGCTTTACAACCAAGGAAGTACTTTTAAAGTGTAGTCACTGTTGTAATAAGAACATAATAAATAGGGGTAGGAGTAGACCATTCAGCCCTTCAAGCCTGCTGCACCATTCAATATGGTCATAGCTTATCTTCTACCTCAGCTCCACTTTCCTGCCTGCTCTTCATATCCCATGATTCCCTGAGAGACCAAACATCTATCGATTTCAGTCTTGAGTATACTCAATGATGGAGCATCCACAACTCTCTGGAGTAGAGAATTCCAAAGATTCTCAACCCTCTGAATGAAGAAATTTCTCCTCATCTCAGTCCTAAATGGTCGACCCCTCATCCTGAGACTCTGCTCCCATGTTCCGGATTCCTCAGCCAGAAGAAACAACCTCTCATTTTCTACCCTGTCCAGCCCATTCAGAATCGTATATGTTTCAATGAGATCACCTCTCATTCTTCTAAACTCCAGACAGCAGAGGCCCAATTTACTCAGCCTCTCATGATAGGACAACCCTCTTATCCCAGGAACCAATCTAGTGAACCTTCACGGTACCGCCTCCAAGACAAGTATATTCTTCCTTAGATTTGGAAAACAAAACTGCGCGCAGTACTCCGGGTGTGGTCTCACCAAAGCCCTATACAATTGTAGCAAGACTTCCTCATCTTGTACTCCAATCCCTTTGCAATAAAGGCCAACATGCCATGATAGTTCAGACATTACAGCTGTTGCTCACAGGCCTTTGCAGATGAGCACAATAGATGCTCCCATTGCCCTACTGCCAAACGCAACGTGACAGAGAGCAAAGTTTACCTGTCACATTCTGCCCGCAGTCACTCACACCAATCCACACATCAGACTGGGTTTGCTGAACCTGTTAGAGAGTTTGTGAAGTAGAAATTAGTCCTCAATTGAAATTAAATTGGATTGTTGGCAGTGAGCATAAGCAATCATTAGGAACTAGATTGAAGTTTATCAGTTATTTATTTAGGCGAGACAGACAGACTAAGAGAGAGACAGAGACAGAGAGCGAGAGGGAAGAAGAGTGACAGAGAGAGTGAGTGACAGCGAGCAGGAATAACAGATAGAGACAGAGACTTACGATCCCAATCATTGGGCTAATTTGAAACCAGCTCCTTGGGGTTAAACCAACTACATCACCTGAGATTCTTTGCATTTTTGATACTGGTGCCTGACTATAGAAAGAAAGACTTGCATTTATATAGCTGATTTCCCATCCCCAGGACATCTCAAAACACTTTACAGCAAACAAAGTACTTTTGAAGTGAAGTTACTGTTGCAAAATGGGCAAAGCTGGCAACCAATTTGTGCACAGCAAGATCCCACAAACAGCAGTGTGATAAATAAACAGCTAATCTGATTTTAGTCCCTTTGGTGAGATGTTTTTTCTGCTTTTAAAACGAGGACTGTTAATTTTCCCAATTAAAAAAATATTTAACAGCAACTCATAAAAATTCTAATTACTGTCCTTCAGATTTCCACTGTAAGAGTTTGTTCTGTGGGATTTCACTAGCTCTTGGTGGCTGAGATCTGGCCAATCCAGGACTCTCCTGCAATAATCTTCATATTGAGTCTCTCAGGTGGTTTAATAGACACTTACCTATTCAAGGAGCAGCCAATCACCTTTATCAAGTTCTGGAGAGCAGAAAACTGTAGAAACATGAGGTAATTTATGAAAGATTAATTAACTCCAGCAGGCAATTCTGGATTCTGAGAGACTGTTTTCTAGATTTCTGCAATTGGAAGCAAAACACTTGCTCCTGTAACCTAGAACTTCCGGGTTAGCAGCTGCGACCTCAGGAGTGAGGCGGGAGCGGGACATCTGCTTGCTCCCTGCCCGTCCCAGCAATGACTCATCCCAAATAAAAATGTAAAATGCTGGCAACACTCAGCAGATCAGGCAGCATTTAGAGAGCAAGAAATAGAGTTAACATTCCAGGTCGATGACCTTTCATCAGAACTGGAAAATACTAGAGGTGAACAGGCATGCCCAGAGTTGCGTTGCCAACTCTGGTTGGACATTTTCCTGGAGGTGTTATCACATGACCTCCCGCTCCCAACTCATCATCCCTACATTCCTGCCATTAGTCACTCAACACATCCACATTAGTAAAGCACCACCGTCCTACGCCACCTGGAAAATAAATAGAGACCCTCATTACCCTATTGGATGATTCTGGACTGTCTTTTTTCCAATGCTCAAAATTTTTATAACTATTAAACAAATTTTCTTGTAAAGAAACACACAATTTTTCAATGCCTCCCCCCGCCCCTACGATTCTTCTCCCAGCTCACAGCACTGTCCTGGAGATTAATCTTTAATTCCTGCAGACACTTCTGGAGTGTTGGCAACCTGAGTTCAGAGGAAGATAAATTAGAGCAAGTGAGAGGAGTAGAGATGCTGAAACAGCTGGTGTCACGCCCCTGCAAATCTCAATGAAAAAATCAAGAAAGAATCGAGGCCACAGGGAGGGGTCCGGGGAAGAGAGAATTCTGAAATCAGGAGAGTCCTGGGGATGGTGGGGCTAGGGTGGGGCAATGGGGTGGGGTGGGGTGGTCATCTACATATGGGTGAGGGTACCTGCACCATTTATGGTGGTGTCTGGACAACTGATTCAAGGGGGCATCTCGTCGGTCCATCGGCGGAGGGGGTGGAGGGAGAGGAATGTGTGGGCATGTCCAGGCTAGGGTTTCACGGAGACAGATTTTCATCCTGATCTGCTCCTTAGCTCTTTTTCCACTCTGCTAACTGCAGTCAATCTCTCTTGAATATGGCATTGTGTGTCCTGCCTAGGCCATTTACAGCAAGATAAGGGGTGATCTAATCGAGGTGTTAAAATGATTAAAGAATTCGACTGGGTAGATACAGAGAAATTATCTCCTCTGATGAAGGAAATCCCAAACTGGGCGGGGGTGGGGGGTGGGGTGCGGTGCATAAACTTAAAATTAGAGCTAGGCCATTCAGGATGGTAATCAGGAAGCACATTTTCACACAAAGGGCAGGAGAAATCTGGATCCCTGATGCTAGGAATCAATTGGCACTTTCAAGACTGAAATGGATATATTTTTGTTGGGTAAGGTTCTCAAGGATTATGGAGCATCGACATGTAAATGGATTTGAGGTACAGATCAGCCATGATCTAATTAAATGGCAGAACAGGCTCAAGGGGCTGAATGGCCTGCTCCTGTATCTTTGCCTTTTGTTAGAATTCCGTAACCAAGCCAAAACCAAACAGGAACTTGGTGGAAACCATTCCTCCCTCTCCTTTTCAAATACCACCAAAACTGTACTCAAAAAAGAGTGGGAATTTCTAGTCTAGTTACATTTTGAAGTGAGCTACAATTCAGATTTATCAAATTGTCACATCACCTGTTTATGTGTATCAGATTAATGAATCTCTTAGTTTTAACCAAAATCATGTCTTGGTTAATTCTGATTTTGTTATTTTGTATTTGTCATGATTCATTCAAACCATGAGGTTTTGTAGCTTGCCGTGCGGGAGAGGGAACCAATCAGCTGAACAGCACATCGATACACTTTGTTCATCAATTTCAATCAGCCACCAGCAGTTTGTTGCTCATTCGGTTTAAGTACTGGTTAGTGCAGTGCCGGAGGGAGTCAACAGGGTGCTTAAGGTTTAATGGCTGGAAAATCGGGAGCAGCAAGAATCAGGATCATTGATCTCTACCCGCAATCCTCCAATCTGTGTAACCTTACATAATCTAGGCTGGCTCTCCAATACTGGGGGAGGGCTTCACTGTCAGAAGTGCCGTCTTTCAGCTGTGATGTTAATCCTAGGCCCCGTCTGCCCTCCTGGGTGGACATAAGAGATCCCATTGGCACTATTTGAAGAAGAGTTGGGAGTTCTCCCCGCTGTCCCAGCCAATGTTTATCCCTCATCCAACACCTAAAAACAAATTATCTGGTCTTTATCACATTGCTGTTTGTGTGATCTTGCTGTGCATAAATTAGCTGGCGAGTGTCTTACATTATGATGGTGACTGCACATCAGAAGTAATGGCGGTAAAGTACTTTGTGACATCCCGAGGTTGTGAAAAGCACTATATAACTGCAAGTCTTTCTTTTTCTCTGCCTTTCTTTCTTTCTTTCTGCTTTCCTGCTTTCCCAGTGAGTTCAAATGTTAATGTTATTTTAACAATTAGCTTTGCCAAAATAGTCAGACATGTGCCCAATCCTATGACTAATGTAGACCTTCTATGGCCCATTATTGCCTAATTAACATCATCAGTATTTGTTTCAGCCCAGTTCAGAAATTGCACAAAAGGAACTAACTTTGTTTCATCAACTGAAATCCTCATTGCTTAAAAGGTTTGGACTTTTACCTTTTTTTGAATTGCCAGGTATCCGTAAGGATCGTAGGGGCGGGCGCATGCTGAAGCACAAACGGAGGAAGGACGAGAAGGATCATATCATCAAAAGTACTGGGGTCCCCAGCAGACCAACATCCAGCAGTGTGAGCCCAGCACAGAGGAACGCCAAGCAGTGCTCGCTGATGGGCATGACATCGGAAGAGATTCTCAGCACCCTGATGGAAGCCGAGCCTCCTATGGTTTACTCCGAGCACGACCCCAGCAAGCCCTTCACTGAGGCGTCCATGATGACTTTGCTAACGAACCTGGCTGATAAAGAACTTGTGCATATGATCATTTGGGCTAAGAAGGTTCCAGGTAGGACCATAGAACTTTGATAGTCTCTAAGACAATGTGTTTCGTAAATCACGACAGTTAAGATACAAGCACATCACGAGTCTACACAGATGCAGAGCAGACATGTATTAGCAGTGTCAGAACAAAAGTACAGAGTTTGTCAGATAAAATAATAAATTCAAATATAACTTTCATTCAAAGATATGTGACATTGTTCCAAGGTTACTCAGTGTTCCTTTGTGCCTTTCCTGCAAAGATTGAAAGAGATGCAATTTGCGCTAGCTTACCTGACAGGGCTGCCTTTGCCAAAACTTCAGACCTCAAACTGCTTCAGTCTGGCGGAAATCACAGATCATTTCTGATCAGACTTTGATGTTTAAATATCTTTTTATTGGCTTGATTACAGTGTCAGCATCTCTCAAACAGAATGAATGAGCTTGGTTTGAAATGGAGTGAATAAAATGACAGCAGGTAGTTATGAAGTATGTAGTGAGCCATGTCTAACAATTCAAAGTATAGAGAAATGAGAGTTGCACAGCATGTTTAATATAACAAGCATGTGTAAGTTTGACAGCATCACAAAAATTAATGGAGAGGGTAAGAAACGAGACCTTACACAGAGGGTACAATTCTCAGCCACAAACTGTTGTTGATGTACAGTCCATAAATTATTTTAAAGGAATTAAGACAGAGGGGGATTGGACTGTGTAGTTCATGTAGAGGTAAATGCCAGCGCAGACTTGATGGGCTGAATGGCCTGTTTCAGTGCTCGACTATGTATGATTGTGTATCAGGTATTGTTACTCTGGCTCCATAGCCCCAGTAATCCACCTGTTTATGTATGTGTGTGTCAGACACTGATAACTGCAATGGGCTGAATGGCCTCCAGTGTTGTGAACTCTATGATTGATTGGTTTTACAAATGATTTTTGTCACACAGGAGAGGCAGTGGTGTAGTGATAATGTCACTGGATTAGTAATCTAATTAGTAATCCTAGGCTAATGGTCTGAGACATGGGTTCCAATCCCACCATGGCAGATGGTGAAATTTGAATTCAATTAATAAAAAATACATTGGAATTATAAGCTAGTCTAATGGTGACCATGAAACCACTGTTGTAAAAACCCATCTGGTTCACAAATGTCCTTTAGGGAAGGAAATCTGCTGGCCTATGTGTGACTTCAGACCCACAGCAGTGTGGTTGACTCTTAAATGGCCTAACAAACCGTTCAGTTCAAAGGCAATTAGGGATGGGCTGTAAATGTTGGCCTTGCCAGTGACGCCCACATCCCACAAAACAAATACAAAAAGCTCTTGTGCTGAAATGTCTGGTTGATTGCAGGAAGTTTTGACAAATATTGTATTTTCAAAGGATTTGTGGGAAAGCAAGGACAAGGAAAACCAGTTTGAAATATTCAAGGTACTCCTTATTATGAAAAGTGCCCATTTGCATGGGCGATAATGCACTGGAATGGATTGCAGTGTCACTTGGATGTATCATGACCATAACAAAAATCTTACTTAGATTTCATCGCTGAACCTCCTCCCCAAATAAAACACAAGAGCAAGTCCTTCTTCATAAATATAGTAACACATCTGACTTGGTTATTGTGGCAAAAGATGGTTCCGAGAAGAGGGGGTAATTGGCACTCCAAGAGGGGGTAATTCGGAATGCAACAGGATTGGGATTCTTAATAGGTAGAGGGTAGGCCCAGATGTTTTGTTGATAAATGATGTTTATGTGATAGATTGGGAGAACACTTGTGGAAACTGAGCCCCAGTGAGTACACTTAAGAAGTTACTCCATTGGCCATGAAGTGCTTTGGGACAACCCAAGGATGTGAAAGGTGCTGAATAAGTGCCAGTTCAATTCCTTTTTTATCTACTGCATGACGGAGCCTAACACAATAGATTTATTTCTTTCATTCCCAATTGTAAATTAATAAATAGAACTGTGCATCTTGGTATGACTGGGCATGTCAGACTGGTATAGTAAAGTAGTCAGGGTGGGGGCGGTGGGGAGAGGGGTATTCTCCCTGTGAGGCCAGAGGGAAAGGCTGCAAAAAGCTATACCCTCTAACTGTGGTACACTATACTTCTCCTGGGAATGTTTGAATGCACTGAGTACAAAATATGTTCCTTTCCCCAGCACTGCCATCCCCTGTTTCTCTAGATGGCTAACTGCATAGGCTTTTTTTCCCCTTGGGTTTCCATCCTTCTGCCTATGAGAGATGATGGACACGCAGCAAACAATCCGTTTAGATGGGGTGTCTTCTCTTGGTGCACTTTTGCTGATGGCTGTGAAGGCCAATCCTTGAGAGGCAGGTTCTGACACCAGTGTTGCACATGAAGCTGCTGAGTGACTCTGAGAGTTGTTGTTTTTGATGTTGGTGCCTGTTGCCAAGCTGCTGTAGCAACTGGTCGTTGTGGTAGTGCACACCAGTCCACAGGATGTGTCACCATTTCCCTCTTTCGCCAGCTAGTGACTCCCAGGTCGATAATCAACATTTAGGACCTTCATGTTACACTTGCAAGCATCCTTGAAGCAGAGCTTTGGGCACCCACTGGTCATCTGGCCCCGGCTACCTCACCATGCAGAAGGTCCTTGGATAAGTGACCATCTTCCATCCTGTGGACGTGTCTAATCCACTGAAGCTGCCTCTGTTTGATTAGTGTCAACACACTCGGGAGCTCTGTCTTTGAGAGCACTGCCACATTTGTGATTTTGTCCTGCCAGGATATACCCATAATGTGCCGCAGACAGCGAAGATGGAAGTTATTGAGCTTCTTTTCCTGGTAGCTGTAAGTCACCCATGTTTCACAGACAAACAGCAAGGTGCTGAGAACACAGGCCTTATAAACCATCAGTTTGGTCCTAAGGGTCAGCTTGGTGTTATCTCATGTGCGTTTCGCAAGTCAGCCAAAGGTGGTGGCTGCTTTCCCTATGCGTGTATCAAGCTCTGCATCAAGGGACAGATTGTCTGTCACCGTGTACCCAAGGTTGCAGAATTTACTAACCACTTTCAGTGGAGTGATATTTAGTGTGATCAGGGGTGGAGATGCAACACCTCATCCCATGACCAAGTCAAGGAGAACAAGTTACAGGCATGGGAGAGACAGTTCATGAGTCTTTGTAGCTGAGTCTCTGTGTGAGTGACTGGCGCAGCATCATCAGCGTAGAGGAGTTCTCTGATCAGGACGTGATGTGTTTTTGTCTTTGCTTCCAGCCTTGATAGATTGTAGAGCTTGCCGTCTGACCTAGTATGCAAGTAGACTCCTTCCATATCTGCAGGGAAGGCGAAGGTCAGGAGCATGGAAAAGAAGATGCCAAGCAGAGTGGGGGCTAGGACACAACCGTTTCACTCCATTCTTCACTTCACTTCTCCCTCTCTGCTGGAAAGTAGGCTCTGTTCCACAGGAGATGCGTGATGCCAATATCATCACACTATATAAAAACAAAGGCGACAGAGGAGACTGCAACAATGACAGGCGCATCTCACTCCTTAGCATCACGGGGAAGGCCTTTGCTAGGGTCATACTTAAAAGACTCCATTTACTTGCAGACCGAGTGTACCCAGAAACTAGTGCAGTTTCCCTGCCGGCAGATCTACTGTGGATATGATCTTCTCCATACACCAGCTACAAGAGAAGTGTAGGGAACAGAGTATGCTCCTTTACCTTTTACTCACTAAAGCATTCGACATCGTTAGCAGAGCAGGGCTCAACAAGATTTTGGGAAAACTTAGCTGTACATCAAAGCTCTTCAGTCTCATCCACTCCTTCCATGACATGTACTGCACTATACAGTTTGATGGCTCCACTTTCGACAATTTTTGCCATAAGGAGGTTCTATTTAGTGCGTAAAATTAGTTTGCTTCCAACAAATGCTGGGAAATTTACTTCCAAATAGTGACTGCACCTCCCCCCATGAAAAAACACTTGAGATTCACTAAAATTTTCCAGTTTAACTTCATTTCCCCCTATCTCTAATTATTTTGGCCTTTGCCCTGAAGAACTGAGGCACCTTCTCCTCTGCTGCATCACCGCCTTCTACACTAGCAATTGGCTCCAGTTGCAAAACAAGTCTGCAACTGGAAGCAATCTAATTCTTGGCAAACTTTTTAATGTCATCCAGCAGTTTTCTGCAGTCATCCCATTCTCAGTTGATTTGTGTTGTTAATAACTGTGGCAGCATCTGTCTGTGCAGCGCAACATTTACTAGACGTGGAAAGATGCTTTAGTGGAACTGGCTTGATGCCATTTTAAGACGTTTATCACCAGCAAATCTATGTCTGCTTCACTCAAGCTTATCTTTCCAATCCTCCACTTTCCATTGGTTACTGACAATGCAGCCAGCACTGCTTCATTTGTAGAGCTCTGGGAGCTAAGGCCATTCACTAGCATCATGTCAATGAATTTGGGTTGACTGAAAGAACTTACATTTATATAGTGTCTTTCGTGTCCTCAGGACATCCCAAGTACTTTACAGCCAATGAAGTACTTTTGAACTGTAGTTACTATTGTAACGTAGGAAACGCAGCAACTAATCTTGCGCACAGCATGGTCCCCCATACAGCAACCTGATAATGATCAGATAATCTGTTTTAGTCCTCTTGGTTGAGGGATAAATATTGGCCAGGGAAATCAGCTCTTCTACAAATAGTGACATTGGATCTTTTAGGTCCACCTGAAGGGGTAGAAGAGGTCTCGATTTAAATTCTCATTCAAAAGATGGCATTGCCAACAGTGCATCATCTAGTATCATGCTAGATCTTGTGCTGAACTCTCTGGAGTGGGACATGAACCCACAACTTTCCTGCCTCAAGAGGCGAGAGAGCTATTACTGAGCCAAAGCTGACACCTAAGCTCAGCCCTGGAGAAATTTACTGATGGTGAAAGTGAATTATAGCAAATGTAATGGGATCTCGCCACCACCCTTCCCCGACCCCTCAGGAAACTTCCACCAATGGGAATATCTGCTCAGAGTGAGGATGTACTGAATTTGCTTCCCCGTGTAATTGTTTTGATGATGGTGCTCACAAGATTGCAAGTCAGGTTGGGATGAGAAAGGGCCTTTAGCCCATTGCTCTCATCTTTCCAGAATACCAGCTATACTGTCTTCTCATTGCAGCACCCAACTGTTCCTTAAATGAGTCAAGTCTCCTGGTCTCAACCAACCTGCCGGCTAAACCTGTTCCAGATTCTTACCCTTTGTGTAAAGAAATACTTCTCTCAACATTGCTCTTCACAACACTGAGCCTGTGCCCTCTTGCCCTTGTCCCCTGTTGTATCTGGAAGTTTCGCTGTCGGTTTACTATCTCGATTTCTGCTAAGTATCTAGCTGCATTTGTGCAGGACATACTCACTGCTATGTGGACCTGGGCTGAATATTTGTAATTCAGCTTTGTTGAAGTTCAATCTGGAGTTGAAGAGGTTTTATTGATTGGTTTGGCTTTTATAGTTCAGACCAATGAATATCTGAATGAATAAAGCTTAATCCCTCAACACTAAGTCACAAACTGAATAGTTCTACAGGAAACATTTACAGTAGCCATATTGAAAGGTCCTGATCCCAGTTTGAACCAAGGGTCTCAGAATCAGTTCTCCACAGTTAGAGCCCCATCTGTGACTTGTACTTGCCTTTAGTGAGCTAGGAGTGGGCTTTTCAAAATGGCTCCTGGATTCTGCCTTCTCTACTACCATTACACTGCAGTGTTTATACACCCCTCAACATAAGAATCCTCAGACCACTTATGGGAGTGACCTACAGCACTGTGTCCAAGAGAATATCTAAGGCAGGATCGCAAACTTGTAACACTCATTGTCGCATTGCTCTCTGTCTATGGCTGCCTATTGTGATTTGCTCTATCATACGGTCGCACTCTTAGCCAGAAGCCGCCATTTGGCCTCTCTGCCAGCACCGGACCTTCACCGCATCAGCTTGTTTCAATGTCATGCACTTCTTCTGTGACTGTGCTCCTGGCTGAAGACCCTGCCCTCAGGTGCAGGCTAGCAGTAGAGCTGCTCTCATACTTGTAGAAAGTGCATTAAAGGATATAGGATTGGGATTAGAGTGGATGGCCTATTAAAGGGAGTGAGCAAGAGAGTAGAATTACACTAGTGGGATATTAAAGGGTTATGGTGAGAGAGCAGGTGAGTGGAATTAGACTGGCTGGGCTGTTAAAGGTTGTAGGGAATGAGCAGGTGAGTAGAATTAGAGTGGGTGCCTCATGTGGAGAAACGTAGCTGCATAGGCTCAATAGAAAACATATGTAGAAAGAAAGCCTATTTCTTTTGTCCTGAAAGGACCACAGTAGGCCAAGGGTAGGCCAGGCTTGGATGCGTTCGTTTGCACACCAAGTTACAAGTTACAAGTTTACAAGTTAGGGCGGCACAGTGGCGCAGTGGTTAGCACCGCAGCCTCACAGCTCCAGGGACCCGGGTTTGATTCTGGGTACTGCCTGTGCGGAGTTTGCAAGTTCTCCCTGTGTCTGTGTGGGTTTTCTCTGGGTGCTCTGGTTTCCTCCCACATCCAAAGACTTGCAGGTGATAGGTAAATTGGCTGTTGTAAATTGCCCCTAGTGCAGGTAGGGAATATGGGATTACTGTAGGGTTAGCATAAATGGGAGGTTGTTGGTCGGCACAGACTTGGTGGGCCGAAGGGCCTGTTTCAGTGTTGTATCTCTAAATAAATAAACTATTTTCTTTCTGTTAAGATAGACTCAAACTGAGGTATTTTGTACTGAAGGGTCATGGTGTGTTCATTGTACACATGCTAATATGCTGGAGATGAGTTTAAAATAACCTGCCTGGGGTGGGAAACTAATAGGAATAGATCATCTACCCTTTCTACACTGTAGTCAGTGGAAAGTAAAATGAGGCAGGGCTGAGAGGGGAGATGTAACGGGTGGGCGATCTGACCTCATCTGACCTGGGGCACCGGGGAGGTTAGGTTAAAATTGGCCTACTCCACCGTGTAATAGGTGCAGGAAGACATCAGTGGCTGTGACACATCAGTAGCAGTGATCTCTTTGAGGTTGACTCACTGATCCCAAGCTTCCAGCAGATGGTTAAGTTTAAATGGAGTATGAGTCGAATCAGGGACTGCAACACTGTCAAGCCAATTCTCCAACTGCACTGCATCACTCCCTGTTGGGGCTTGGTGAATTTAGAGGAAGAACTTACATTTATATAGCACCTTTCACAACTTCAGGACATCCCATAGCACTTTACAGTCAATGAGATACTTATTGAAGTGGAGACACTGTTGTATTGTATGGGAATGCTGCAGCTAACTTGCATAGAAAGCTAAGTAAATGACCAATTAATTGGTTTTAGTGATGTTGGTTGAAGGACAAATATTGCACAGGACAACTCTTCTGCAAATAGTACCATGGGATTTTTTACATCCTGAGAGGGCCCACAGTTTAATGCCTCATTGAAAAACAGATCATCCAACAGTATAGAACACCTGTAGTACTGTGACTGGGACTTAAACCCACAAACTTCAGACTTGGACGCATAACTTCTACCACTGAGCTACAGCTGACACTCTGATGTTGATATCATTATGAGACTGAGTGTAGTTTCCTCAGTATTCCTACCAACTTTAATGAGACTGTTCTCTGTAAGGCTGCAAAACATCTCCATTCAACTTTGGCTACAAAGGACTTGAATCAGATTGAATTGGCCAGCTAGAGTGACAAGGTCCTAGGCACGGACTATAGGCCAAATATTGGATGGTGCCAGTTTTAAAGCCTGAAGATCGCGGAGTGCGATTGCTCTGCCCCCAGTCGAGGTAATGCAGGCAGCACACAAGCTTAGTGCTGCCTGTGCACCAGTGTGATTGTGGCGTGCAGCACGGAGATAAACACACTACTGACTGGCCACACGATCACAGAGGGTCCAGGTGTGCGTTTGTGGCTAGCACATGTTGCAGCTAGCCTCCACCTCTTAAAGAGGAGGTGCATTCTGGCTGCAGCAAGTGGTGGAACTGAGTCCAAAAGTGTTTCTCAGAAGAAATAGAGTACCAATGGAGCAGCAGGCCAGAGAGAGGGCCTCCAGATGCTGGATGCCTTAGTCAAAAAGGTGAAAAGGAGGAGAGAGGTCATGTTTCCACAGGAGGCCCTCAAGGAGTAGTCTGCTAAGGGAGTGGGAGCAGGAAGCCACCAGGGTCAATTAAAGGAGTCTGGCCTCAAGGACCCGGTTGCAGTGCTCCAAAAAGTTCAATGACCTCACATGAGAGGTCAAGCTCAATGAATGCTATCTCCCACCCACCGCACCACCATCTTCACATGCCGCTCAATGCATCACACCTCCATCACTCACCCATCAGCAATTCCTAGCAATGAGGACTCATGCCTATCACTCGTAAGCTTCACCTCATCCTCACACACTAACCACTGCTGCAAGCCTCACACCCAGTTTCCCCATACTTCCAGGTGTTCAGCAATGACAAGTACATCACCCAGACACATTGCAACACACTCATTGACACTCTTCACTCTCTCGCAGGACAAGGTGGAACATAACAGGAGGGAGCAGCAGAGAACCGGTGGGAGATAGGCATGCCTGCATTTCCTGAGCTCCTTGGAGGAGATGATGCTGCGAAATATTGGGCCGGCAGTGACCGAGGTCATTGCAACCAGCAGTGCAGAGAATATTCAGGATGACAGTATGTTCCTGCCTTATGCCCCTTCTCAAATCCTGCTTCATCCTCATCCCTCAATCTGGCACCAAGTGTAAACTGCAGATGGTGTGACCATGGACTTCTTGCTTTCCACCCAACCCTCCTCCCCCTTCCCTCACCCCAACCTTCCTCTTCTGTATTTATGCTTTCAGATACCCAAGGGCTCCTGTTTGGCCAGCCAGAGCAGCTTCACAAGCAAGAGTACATATCTGATGAAGAGACACTGTAATTTCATCTTACACTCACAGCTCAGGTACTGGCACCGTGCCTACTTTGGAGGGCAGTATAGAGGAGGGATCAGCACGTGGTGAGTCACCTGGCATGAGTGAGCTGCAGCCAAGCCAGGGGAAAGGATAGTTCATGTGCCAGCTCCCTGGATGGCAAGGTCACAGACGAGCTCTGCAGCTGAGGACCTCGATGTGGCGGCGTAAAGGAGAATGCTGACGGACACGCACACAAAAACGCTTGGTGCATTGGCAGGCCTGCCAGAGAGCCTGTTATCATTGTCAAGGAGCAGGGAGGAATCCAGATCCAACTTGGCACTGGCTTTGCACAGTACTTGGAGCCCATCCTTTCCAGCATGGAAGTGGTGGTCAACTCAACGATAGCACTTGCAGACCCAGCTGTGATGCAGCATCTGATGGACAATGGCTCAGTTTCCATTGTAGCATAAGTTGATGCCACCCAACATCTGAATGAGGCAGTAGAAGCTCAGACTGAGGTCATGGGATCGATGCCTATAGCCAGGCTTGGACTGCTGCCATCATGGCTGCAGACACCAGTGTTCAAAGGAGCTTGCAGGCTCACACAGCAGTCTAGCAATCTCTGCTCCAGTAGATTATTAGGATTGTTGAGATGCTGCCCTGGGGGACTGCCAGTGATTCCATGGAACATGAATCTGCTGTCATCTCTCAGGTAGGCAACATTTGTACTCCTACCATTGCCACTCCGCCAGTGGCATTGCTCTTAGTCAGCCAGCCCAGATTAGTGCCACCCATGCCAAGGTGGTGTAGTCGGAAGCTGGACCCACAAGGTCCAGAGTTGCTCAAGGGAGTATTGCAAGGCCGTCTGCAGTCTCCCCCAGTGAAAGTCAGCAGCCTTCCACCGACCATGCTGCAGCCCCTGCGGTAGCATTGTGTAAGGAGCACTAGGCTAGGCAAAGGCATCCACAGGACAGACACTAAACGAATGCACAAGGGTGAATAGTTCAATGTTGTATGTATTATTGGAAGTGTTGTTGGATAATGTTAGTATGGAATGGTCAGTTTATGCTGACTTTGTTTCAGGACTTTGGTAAGGAGGATGCTGCAATAACCCATAGCAGAGGATGGAAAGGCGGGGAATTGTGGAACAATGATGATGTGGGGATGTTTTTACGGAAACTGAAGTCTGGCTAGCCGCTCATGGATAGCCCACCTGGAGTGATGGGGTCCTTGATGCCTCCTCCCTCCCTCTCCTCCTCTTCCTCCTCCTCCTCTTCCTCCTCTTGAGGTGCTCACTGAAGGTCTGGTGATAAGGGTTGCACCCTCATGAGAGCTAGGTAGTGTCGAACACAGTGGATCACCATGAATTTGGAGACATGCTCCAGCGAGTTTTGTAGGGCTCTCCCCTGAGTGATCCAGGCAGTTGTTTTAGAACGCTGATGGTTTGCTCCAGGACATTCCTGCTTGCAGCATGGCTCCTGTTGTACCTATGCTGTTCACATATGGTCAGGTGGCAGAGGAGAGTCACAAGCCACATGTAGATCAGTTAGCTCTTGTAAGAAAGCAGTCAGCCTCTGGTTCATCGTGTATCACAACTGTGGCAGGAACAGATGACTAGTGCAGGATACAACCATCATGGCTGCTGCTAGGAGAGTGCACATTCATTGGTATGTCACTCTTTGCATGGTTTCACACCAACTGCATGATAAGGGAATGGAATACTTTGCAGTTCTGGTTACATCTCCCATTGAGATATGGCACCCAAAGAGCCATGTGTGTGCAGTCGATGGCTCCCTGCACCATTGTGAATCCTGCTACCCCGTAAAGCCATTTGTTCACTTCTCTTGCTTCTCTCTGCTTAGAGGGAAGACTCTGAAGTCCTCTCTCCTGCACAGGGTCTCTGGGACATTCCTGATGCAGCAATGCAAAGCAAACTGAGAGATGTTGACAATGTCATTGGCTCCAGCCTGGAAGGTTCCTGAGGTTTACAAATTGATCTTCACGGCCACTGCCAGGGCAGTCCTCGGCCTGCTCCACAGCTGCAGGCACGGTTCAGTAACCACCTCCTTGGTGAGTGATAGCCGCCTCAGACACTGCTCCTGGCTGAGGTGGAGGTAGGAGAAATGCACCCTGAATACCCTAGGTGGTTTTGGACTTCTATTGAGAGCCCCCCTCCTCATCCTCCTCCCTCTGCACCCAGCTTCCCCTCTCTGCTATCTGTGCCCCATCTCCCTGTTGTGTTGCAGCCCAAGAGGGACTGCAACTATAGCCCCCAGGAGTGAGAGCAGGCTTTGTGCTCAGGGACCGTCAAACTCCACTCAACTCCTTGCAGAGGTCCATCACCACTCCTTGACTCCAACAATGTGTGAGAGATCCTCCAACACCACAATACTTCCACTAACTCTGCAAGTAAAAAGCACCTCACCTAAAAGCTGCATGCTGATGTCTTTAAAAAACACTTGTGCAGCTGAACACCTGTTCAAATGGAACGCTAAGTGGGCCTGCAATGTCCAAAATGGCAGGTCGGGCTCCAAATCATCGAAAGACACTGAATGATGCCATGATCTGCCCACTCTGCACACTTTCCGGAACACACATGCGGCAGCCTTGCTAGTGCACTTCCAAGATTGGTGCACTGCGTGGGCCACACTGCAAGTTGCTGAAAATGAATTGGCTACCCTTTACAGCACCTCCAGTTTCCCGTAGCACTGACACCAGTGATGCTTCGGAGCCCAATTTTGCAGCCTATATATTTCCTTGTATTATTTGAATGATGCCATCAAAACACATTGCCTTTCTGTTCTCCTTCTGAATACCTCGGATAGAGAAGCCTAGCAGACAAAATGACACCTGTTAAACCAGTAAGTATCACATGAGCTTTCAACCTTATTATAAGTATACACTTTGGTGAGCAAAGTCCAAGTGGCATAAAAATCTTTTAAAAATCAGTGATGCAGCTAATGGGAACACAGTGAACCGCCCTTCAATACCAGATTGTTGCATTGTGTACTCTTCAGGTATTTCAGTACGTGCACACACAAGGAATTACTGCAACTCAAATCTGATCCATCAAATCAAATCAAAATCACAATTATTGATTTGGATTATGATGCATATCCCAGTGCAGGATATGTCCCAGTCACAGTGTTGTACAGAGTACTGTGCCCAGTTCTGGTCTCCATATTACAAAAAGGATATAGAGGTACTAGAGAAGGTGAGAACAAACGGTTTACAGGGATGATACAAGAACTGAGAAGGTGTAACTATCAGGAAAGATTAAACAGACTGGAGCTCTTTTCTCTCAAAAAGAGAAGGCTGAGAGGTGACTTGAGAAAGGCCTTTCAAATTATGAAGGGCTTTAGAGTAGATGTAGAGATGTTTCCATTTGTGTCCAAAACTAGTACCCATAAATATAAATATAAGCTACTAATAAATCCAATAAGAAATTCAGGAGCAATATCTTTACTCGGGAGTGGTGAGAGTGTGGAACTTGCTACCATAAGGAGGAGTGGAGACAAATACTTTAGATGCATTTAAGGGGAAGCTGGATAGGTACATGTGGGAGAAAGGAATGGAACAGTATGTTGATAGGGCGAGATAGAAAAAAGTGGGAGGAGGATCGTGAGGAGCATAAACATCGGATGGACCTGTTGGGCTGATTGGCCGGTTTCTGTACATACTATGTAAAACAAAAGCAAAATACTGCAGATGCTGGAAATCTGAAATAAAAGCAGGAAATGATGGCAAACATTCAGGAGGTCGGGCAGCATCTGTGGAGAGTGAAATAGAGTTAACATTTTAGAATGATTTTCATTCAGTGTTATACAGTATAATGTTAACCGATAGCCCAGTACAGGAAGTATCCCAGACACTGTATTATATAGTATAGCCCTAACTTTTATTTCTTTAGCAAATGCAAATCCCTGGGGCCAAGTGATAGCCTCCTCATTTGCTGAGTTTAAGGTGATAAGTCCATCACTCAGTCTGTAGTGAGGACACTCCTCGGTAATGTGCAGCATTGTTCCTGTCTCTCCAAAAATACATAAAGGGTTTCTACTGAGGCCCCAGGGGTGGAGGTTGGCTGCGCAGGGGCTCTGACTTGTCCTGAACCTGTTTAGCAAGGACCACTCTCACTGTGGTAGTTCAAAGCCTGCCATTTGACAGGTGGGGTTTGTCAGAAGGAACTTGTTAGTGACTTCCTGTGCTTCCCATTCCTTGATCCAAAGGATGTCTACTGAAGGATCTTGCTCAGGAAAGTTGCTCCATATGGGGCGCCGAGATGGAAGGTGGGCTGTAGGTGGATGCCATTATGGAGTGGTAAGTGAGATGCAGCACAGATGGTTTCAATCAGCTTGTGGGTTTTCTTCAGTTGGCGAATGTATGGGAGAGTGATGCTTGCGAGGACAGGAAGCTGGGGAGGGGTTCCAGTCATGATATGCATTGGTGCATTCAGTTGAGTATCAACAAGATGTGTGTGTGTGATGACCTATGCCAGACAGGTGCACAGTACTCTGCTGCAGAGTATGATAGGGCAAGTGCTGAGGTCCAGAGTGTTCACAAAATCACAGAATTGTTACAGTGCAGAAGGAGGCCTTTCAGCCCATTGTATCCATATCAGCTCTCTCAGTTCCATTCCCCCATCTTCTCCCCATAACCCTGCACATCCTTCCTTTTCAGATAACCATCTAATTCCCTTTTGAATTCTTCAATTGAACCTGCCTCCACCACACTCCCAGGCAGCGCATTCCAGACCTTAACCACTCGCTGCGTGTAAAAGCTTTTCCTCATGTCACTTTTGCTTCTCTTACAAAATTCTTTAAATCTGTGCCCTTTTGCCCTCGATCCTTTCACGAGTGGGCACAGTTTCTCTGTATCTACTCTGTCCAGACCCCTCATGATTTTTTGAATACCTCGATCAAATCACCACTCAGCCTTCTCTTCTACAAGGAAAACAGTCTTAACATCTCCAATCTATCTTCATAACAGAAGTTCCTCATTCCTGGAACCATTCTCGTGAATCTTTTCTGTACTCTCTCCAATGCCCTCACATCTTTCCTAAAGTGCGGCACCCAGAACTGGACACAGTACTCCAGCTGAGGCCGAACTAGTGTCTTATACAAGTTCAACATAACTTACTTGCTCTTGTACTCTAAGCCCCTCTTAATAAAGCCCAGGATACTGTATGCTTTATTAACTGCTCTCTCAACCTGCCCTGCCACCTTCAATGACTTATGCACATATACACCCAGGTCCTTCTATTCCTGCACCCCCCTTTAGAATTATACCCTTATTTTATATTGTCGCTCCATGTTCTTCCTACCAAAATGAATCATTTAACATTTCTCTGCATTGAACTTCATCTGCCACCTGTCTGCCCATTCCACCAACCTGTCTATGTCCTTTTGAAGTTCTACACTATCCTCCTCACAGTTCACAATACTGCTAAGTTTCGTATCATCTGCAAATTTTGAAATTTTTCCCTGTACACCAAGTCTAGGTCATTAAGATATATCAGAAAAAGCAAGGGTCCCAACACTGACCCCTGGGGAACTCCACTACAAACCTGCCTCCAGCCCAAAAAACATCCATTAACCACTACTCTTTGTTTCCCGTCACTCAGCCAATTCCGTATCCATGTTGCTACTATCCCTTTTATTCCATGAGCTATAAACTTGCTCACAATTCTGTTGTGTGGCACAGTATCAAACACTTTTTGAAAGTCCATGTACACCACATCAACAGCATTGCCCTCATCAACCCTTTCTGTTAACTCCTCAAAAAACTCTAGCAAGTTAGGTAAATATGATTTTCCCT
Organism: Heterodontus francisci; assembly: GCF_036365525.1. Classification (NCBI taxonomy): domain Eukaryota; kingdom Metazoa; phylum Chordata; class Chondrichthyes; order Heterodontiformes; family Heterodontidae; genus Heterodontus; species Heterodontus francisci. Next base: position 18,971,630 of record NC_090383.1, on the reverse strand, counting down.
TAAGAAATCCATGCTGGTTTTCCTTAATTAATCTGCATTTGTCCATGTGACGATTAATTTTGTCCAGAATTATTTTTTCTAGAAGTTTCCCCACCACCGATGTTAAACTGACTGGCCTGTAGTTGCTGGGCTTATCTTTACACCCTTTTTTGGACAAGGGTGTAACGTTTGCAATTCGCCAGTCCTCTGGTACCACCCCTGAATCTAAGGAAGACTGAAAAATTATGGCCAGTGCCTCCACAATTTCCACCCTCACATCCCTCAATATCCTTGAATGCATCTCACCTGGTCCTGGTGCTTTATCCACTTTAAGTACAGACAGCCTAACTAATATGTCCTCTTTATCAAGACCCTTCTAGTGTGTGAATTACCTCCTCTCTCACCATTGCCTGGGTTGCATATTCTTCCTTGGTAAAGACAGATGCAAAGTATTCATTTAATACGTGTTGTAATAGTTGTTGTGTTGTGGAAGCAGCACCCCACGTAGATCCAGCAAGTTTCGTTCATAGGTTGTTTCTGGTTTTGACCTCTGCTGCTGTTGCCAATGATCTACCAACAGACGGAATTCCAAGAGAAAATGAAAGGACTCTGAAAGAGCCCCCTTGCGGAATCCCAGTCACCCCAGAACCACCAGTCTCAACATTGAGCAACCTCTGGTTTTATGGCAATAGGGCATGCTCTCCGAATCTTACAACTTAATGTTGAGGGCCTATTGGCCGCCAAGCGAAACCTCATTGGATAGCCCTAACTGATATCCCACTAGAGGAAGTTTACCTGTCCACGGTGTTAGATAACCTGCTGAATGCCTAACTTCTTTCTGTAATATTAGGAACATCCATTTAAACTGACAAACTCTATTCCCATTCCTTATATTGTCAATACTTCTTCCTGTTTCAGTTGCACCTCCTTTCTTCACACTGATACTCCTACACAATAGCCACACAACTTAAATCAATTGGCCAAGCAGGGGAAATTGTTTCTTTTTTTCGATCCCCTTTGATGTATAGCAAAGAATCTTGAGAACAACTTACAAACAATCCCACACACTGAAACTCCTACACAGTGCAAATCATTTGGGCAACCAGCGGAAATTGTTTGAATAATTCTTTTTATTTTCCTTTTGATGTATAGCGGAGTCTTGAGAACAACTTTTAAACATTGGCTCGAGATCAAAGATCAGCACCAACTGCATTGGAATAAATAATCCCGCTCTGGTTTTAGCTACTTTACAAAAAAAATCCTCAGGTTTCGATTATAGTCTGGATGCTCTGCATCGTTGAGCCCAAGTTATGGGCTCTCCCTTTTGGAATTCTCTACATACCAAACAAATTATGTTAGAGTTGGTTCAAGGTCACAGCCAGTTGTAAGGTGCCATCTGACTCGCATGTGACCTTTAGCTGTAGTTTATTTGATTTTTTTTTAGCCACATGGAGATGTCGAGAAACCTTTAATGATAAATTCAGTTTTGTCATCAATCTTTATGCGTTAACATTTAACGGGGGTTCAATATTTCTCCCCTTTTACAATGCTTGATACTATAATGTACCTATCAAATAAGAGGTATTTGAAGAACAAATGTTCATTTACGTAGCACTTTATCATCCCACATTCTCAGAGTATCTCAAAGTACTTCATATCCAATGAAACACCTTTGAAGTGTAATCACTCTTCTGGCATAGTCAAGCACGCAAACTAATTGTGCACAGCAAGCTCCAAAAACAGCAATGAGAGGAATGACCAGAATAATCTATGAGGGGAGAGGTAGAGGAGTGGGTTGGTACTGTTAGCTGAAGGAGGAATATTGATCAAGAGAACAAAGAACAAAGAACAGTACAGCACAGGAACAGGCCATTCGGCCCTCCAAGCCTGCGCCGATCTTGATGCCTGCCTAAACTAAAACCTTCTGCACTTCCGGGGACCGTATCCCTCTATTCCCATCCTATTCATGTATTTGTCAAGATGCCTCTTAAACGTCGCTATCGTACCTGCTCCCACTACCTCCCCCGGCAGCAAGTTCCAGGCACTCACCACCCTCTGTGTAAAGAATTTGCCTCACACATCCCCTCTAAACTTTGCCCCTCGCAGCTTAAATCTATGTCCCCTAGTAACTGACTCTTCCACCCTGGGAAAAAGCTTCTGACTATCCACTCTGTCCATGCCGCTCATAACTTTGTAAACCTCTATCATGTCACCCCTCCACCTCCGTCGTTCCAGTGAAAACAATCCGAGTTTATCCAACCTCTCCTCATAGCTAATGCCCTCCAGACCAAGCAACATCCTGGTAAACCTCTTCTGTACCCTCTCCAAAGCCTCCACGTCCTTCTGGTAGTGTTGCGACCAGAATTGCACGCAATATTCTAAGTGTGGCCTAACTAAAGTTCTGTACAGCTGCAGCATGACTTGCCAATTTTTATACTCCATGCCCCGACCGATCAAGGCAAGCATGCTGTATGCCTTCTTGACTACCTTATCCACCTGCGTTGCCACTTTCAGTGACCTGTGAACCTGTACGCCCAGATCTCTCTGCCTGTCAATACTCCTAAGGGTTCTGCCATTTACTGTATACCTCCCACCTGCATTAGACCTTCCAAAATGCATTACCTCACATTTGTCCGGATTAAACTCCATCTGCCATTTCTCCGCCCAAGTCTCCAACCGATCTATATCCTGCTGTATCCTCTGACAATCCTCATCACTATCCGTAACTCCACCAACCTTTGTGTCGTCCGCAAACTTACTAATCAGACCAGCTACATTTTCCTCCAAATCATTTATATATACTACAAACAGCAAAGGTCCCAGCACAGATCCCTGCGGAACACCACTAGTCACATCCCTCCATTCAGAAAAGCACCCTTCCACTGCTACCCTCTGTCTTCTATGGCCGAGCCAGTTCTGTATCCATCTTGCCAGCTCACCTCTGATCCCGTGTGACTTCACCTTTTGTACCAGTCTGCCATGCGGGACCTGGTCAAAGGCTTTACTGAAGTCCATATAGACAACATCCACTGCCCTTCCTTCATCAATCATCTTCGTCACTTCCTCAAAAAACTCAATCAAATTAGTGAGACACGACCTCCCCTTCACAAAACCATGCTGCCTCTTGCTTTTGTTTCCAAATGGGAGTAAATCCTGTTCCGAAGAATCCTCTCTAATAATTTCCCTACCACTGATGTCAGGCTCACCGGCCTATAATTTCCTGGATTATCCAGGATACCCTTCTTAAACAAAGGAACAACATTGGCTATTCTCCAGTCTTCTGGGACCTCACCTGTAGCCAATGAGGATACAAAGGTTTCTGTCAAGGCCCCAGCAATTTCTTCCCTTGCCTCCCTCAGTATTCTGGGGTACATCCCATCAGGCCCTGGGGACTTATCTAGCTCAATGTTTTTCAAGACGCCCAACACCTCCTCCTTTTTGATAACGACATGACCGAGAATACCTACACTCCCTTCCCTAGACTCATCATCCACCAAGCCCTTCTCTTTGGTGAATACTGATGCAAAGTACTCATTTAGTACCTCGCTCATTTCCTCTGGCTCCACACATAGATTCCCTCCTCTGTCCTTGAACTCCCTGCTCTTCTTCCTAAAGCACGACATGATCTTTTACATTCACTGAACAAGGACACAGGGCCTCAGTTTAACACTTGACCAAAGAGACAACACCTCTGACAATGTAGCACTGCCCCAATCCTGCACTGAAGCATCACCCTTAGTTATGAGCCTCAAGCCCTGGAATGGGGTTTGAACCCACAAACTTTTAACTCAAAGGTTTCACAACCAAACCTTTCTTTCTCATGTCTATTGCCTGTTATGCCCAGGTCAAATGGGGGCTGCTCCATTTCAGCACTCTCCCCATGGCTCATTGGGTAGAAGATGCTTTGAAACTAAACCGTGGATTAGGAATGTCCCAGGTTCTATCCTCAGCCTGAGTTCACTGCCTCACCCTCAGCACTGATAGGGACACATCAGTTGGCCTCAGTATTTCTGATTAGAGAGATCCATCAAGCTTCCTGTGCTGATCACTGACCTGGATGTGTGTAATTTTTACTTTGGACGCAGGTGGAAAACTGCCGATTGCGGATCATTCATTTGTTAAACAACCTGCTTGGTCTCACTTTCCACTGATGTCACCAGAAAGGGAAAGGTGTGTGTAAAACAGGCTGGCTGATTCACAACTGGCAGATCCCAGCCTGTACACACGTGAAAATTACAATGTCTGTTTGTGTGTGTATGTGTGTGTATCTGTATCTGTGTGTGTGGCTGTGTGTAAAACAGGCGGCTGATCCACAACTGGTAGATCCATGCCTGCACACACTGAAAATTACAGTGTTTGTCTGACTGTGTGTATGTATGTATGTTTTTGTTGTGTGTATTTGTGTGCGTTTGTCTGTGTGTGTGGGTATCTGTGTGTACGTGTGCGTTTGTCTGTGTGTGTGTATATCTGTGTGTGCGTGTGTATTTGTCTGTGTATGTGTGTATATCTGTGTATTTTTCTCTGAGTGTGTGTATCTGTGTGTATGTGTGTATTTGTTTGTGTGTTTCTGTGTGTCTGTGTGTATTTGTCTGTGTGTGTATATCTGTGTATATGTGTGTATTTGTCTGTGTGTATGTATCTGTGTGTATGTGTGTATTTCTCTGAGTGTGTGTATCTGTGTGTATGTGTGTATTTGTCTGTGTGTGTGTATGTGTGTATTTGTCTGTGTGTGTATCTGTGTATATGTGTGTATTTGTCTGTGTGTGTGTATCTGTGTGTATGTGTATATTTGTCTGTGTATGTGTGTATATCTGTGTATATGTGTGTATTTTTCTCTGAGTGTGTGTATCTGTGTGTATGTGTGTATTTGTCTGTGTGTGTGTATATCTGTGTATATGTGTGTATTTTTCTCTGAGTGTGTATATCTGTGTGTATGGCCGGAATTTTATGCCACCCCATCGAGCCGGATGGTGGAGGGGGGTGGAGTAAAATTGAGCGGGAGGCCTTCCCGACCCGCTCCTACCTCCACCCTGCTGGGAGGGGGGAGGTCGAGAAATGTACTACCCACCCCAGGCCAATCAAGGCCCTTAAGTGGCCACTTAATGGCCATTTAAGGGCCTTCAACCGCCTCCACGGGGATTTTACCTTTGGCAAGCAGGCGTCCGGTAGACGTGAAAAGCTGCCCAGTGAAAGCTGGCAGCCTTTCAGCGCCCCAGGGGAGGGGGTACCGACAAACAGGCACAGGTGCCCAATTGAGGGCCGCCCCTGCTTCCCCAACCACCCCCAGGACCCGAGACGCCCCCCCCCCCCACACTTACCCCCACACGACCACCCTTGCCTGGCGGGACAGTTATTTTCTAACCCTACCATGTGGTGTTATAAGCTACCCCTGGAGTCCTCATCACCGCTGCCAAAGAACACCCACCTCCGTCAAAAGCAACTCAATCAAACTCACCCGTTGCCAGCTCTTTCTCCCCCTTATCACTATTACCATTGCAGAGAAAACTTCCTCATTCAGCCAAAATAAATATCGCAGCTCTCTTAAAAAGCAACGCAGAGTGTTGCCATGAAACTCGGCAGCCAATTATAGCCAAAAGAAGGACTGAAAACAGTTGGAATGAAAAACAAGTATCAGCAAAAGTGGAGTGATAAGGACACATCCAAACTCGGGAGTGCAGACAATGGGTATAAACTGCTCCGGATATTCTGTCGCAGTCACTGATGTTGTCTGAACCCTACAGTTAACCATGTGACCTTGCCGTCATTCCCCGCTATCCGGTATTGTGTATGTACTAGGACCTCAAGACTGCCTTTTCTTTCCCTTTGGTAAGATTGAGCACAGCTAGTGAACCAGCAGAAGATTACAAGGGGTTTAGTGAACCTTCACATCAGTAAAATTTCTGTTCCCTTTTCTGAAGAACATCTGGTCTTGATGTACTTTGCAGCAACATGTTTCATCCAATTTTTATTGGCCCATTTCTGGCTATTCACTGAACAAAGGTCAAAATATGTATATAAAAAAAGAATCATGATGTTTTCATGAATTCATATAAAACGCTCCAAAAATGATACAGATGATTCATGTTACACTGTCATGTTTAACTCAGTTTGTTTAAATCTAGAGCTGGAATGTGTCAATGAGATTAGATTCGTTTCGGGGTTGCATGTCTTTATTTTTAACTCCTGTCTAAGCTACTTTTAATATAACCTCGTTTAACATATGGGCATAGAAATGGGATCAGGCAGTGTCTGTTTCTCAGGCCTAGAACAGGCCCTGAAAAGTCTAATATGGCATGCAGTGTGGGCGCGCACATACTGAGGCACGTATATGCCACATGACGTATTGATTAGGCCAACCCTTGCAGTAGCCGTGCTTTCTGCTGTCAGTTTTCTCAGGCATGGAGCAGCCAAAACAGAGTTCCATGTGTCACCAAAGGTAAATCAAACCTTTACTTAACTGAGTGTGGAGCTGAGGGGGGAAGGAACTCTCCTCCTGGCTCCACATTCAAACCTCAGGCCACTACCGGCCACCATATCCCTTCCTGGCGAGGCAGATCACGCAAGAGGACCAAATTTCACACGACCCACTTGACTGTTTCACAGTTCGTGGTTGCAATTGGGAACCAATTCCTAGGCCGGGATCTCTCGCTGTATCGAGTTGTCTCACTCGTGGAGTTGTGTATACTCTTTGCCCTGGAAGAATCAATCTGTTGTTTGCAAGTTGGCTTGACTACAACTGATGAATGTACAATGCTTCTAAAGAACAACAATCAATCTGACTGCCCAGCCCAAATGTTGAGAACAGACTGATTTCTCCAGCACTGATTACAATGCAGCTTCTTTTCCACTTCAAATGTGCTGCTGAGTTCATTAAAAGGTTGTTATTGTTACAGCGACACTTCCCCTTAGCCACTTGATTTCATTCATCAGTCGTGGTGTGCACAAAGCTGCAATTATTACATTAGCAGCTCGCAGGTCTGGCTGAAGATTACTTGTTTTCTGGTTTGAAAACTAAAATATATATTGTTAAATGAAAATGTTTATGCTATAAAACCAGTAAAACATCTGCTGCAACATTGACTGCTTCCGGCCTCATTTGTGAAGTCCAGTCTGTTCCAGGAAATAGGCTTGAGTGAAAGCTACCCCTTAAACTGTCCCTTTATAATTGCCTGTATATAGAATATAGAATCATACAATCTTACAATGTAGAGGCAGGCCATTTGGCCCATTGTGCCATGTGCTAGCTCTTTGAAAGTGTTATCCAATTAGTTCTACTCTTTCCCCATATCCCTGCACATTGTTACTCTCCAAGTAGTTTCCAATTCCCATTAGAAAGTTCCTAACGATTTTGCTGTCACCACCCTTTCAGGCAGCACATTTCACATAACAACTCGCTGCATAAAAAAAAATCACCTTATCTCCCTTCTGATTCTTTTGCTAATTACTTTATGTGAATTACCGACCCTCCTGTCAGTGGAACAGCTTCTTCCAGTCTACTCTTTCAAAACCCCTCATCATTTTGAACACCTCTATTAAATCCTCCTCTTACCCTTCCCAGCGCTAAGCAGAACAATCCCGGATTCTCTAGTTTCTGCGTGTAGCTGAACTGCCTCATCCCTTCCTGTGATCTTAAACACAGTGGTGATTCCAGTATCATTCAGGATTTGATTGGCTTTGACTGGACGCCCCACTTTATATCATGTAAACATTGCTGCACTTCTCAGCAAGGGTGACCCAAAACAAAGCTGAACAATTAGTAGAAGGGGATTGTCACTGAGGGTGCTTAAACCTGTTTGGAGTATGCAACTCCTGAGGGAATGTGCAGTAATGTTTAATTGGTGAAAGGACTGAAGTGCCAATAAACTGAACCATGATCATTGCATGAAACTAGGAGCAAGAGAAGAAAGAAAGGACTTGCATTTATTTATCTAGTGCATTTCACAACCTCAGAAAATCCCAAAGTGCCTTGCTGCCAATGAAGCATTTTTGAAATGCAGTCACTATTGCAATGTGGAAAATGCAGCAGCCAACTGATGCACAGCAAGATCCCAATAACAGCTATGTGATCATGACCAGATAATCTATTTTAGTAATGTTGGTTGAGGGACAAATATTGGCCAGGAACAGCAAAAGTTCCCCTGCTCTAATTCAAACAATACCATGAGATCTTTTACATTTACCCGAGAGGGTAGACAGGGCCTCGTTTTAACGTCTCATCTGAAAGACAGTACCTCGGACAGTGCAGCACTCCCTCAGTACTGCACTGGGGTATCAGCTTCGATTTTGCGCTCAAGTCTCGAGACTGGGACTTAAAGACACAACCTTCTGCCTCGGAGGCGAGAATGCTACCGAGTGAGGCGCTGCTGACATAAAATAGAACAATGTAAAAAGTGATAATGAAACCGAACGCTGTAAATAGATCAGAACACAGTGTCCATACTTTGAACAGCAGTGAGAGATAGAGACTCACACTGGCCATCTGGCATTGTAATTAATAGAAACAGAATTACATTTCTCTGCTGACTATTATGTTCTATCTGATGACTATGTTACAATGCTTCAGATAGTCAGTACTGTCTGGGAACACAGCTGTAATGGGCTGCTCTTGCATCCAATGTTTGATCTGTTTGGAGATGGTTTCCATAGATAAAGCCCTCTCTTAAGATGTAATTTGGCAGTTGCAGAACGAGTGATAACATCATGCAATAACTAGGAATATAAATTGTGTTTTTTATTAGGTAACCTCAAAAGCGGGATCCAGAAACACATTTTTTCTGATGGGTCAGGTTGTTTTTGTGCATTTGGATTCATGAAGAAAGTCAAATACCTAAAATTTGAGTAAACTTTGCTGATATTGACCTGAATCCTTGCTCTGTCCTTCTATCTTTTCATTAAAAAACAGGTAGAAACCTGGGTCATTCCTTATGAAATCTCCAGAGGCATCTTTAATTTACTGGACCCAGGTTTCTCTCACATTTGAATCCTCAGACCCCTTCCAATCGGCTTTTCATTATCAACAGCCAAGCAAAGTCCAACCTTTGCTTTGTTTCATTAAGAAAGAATTTGCATTTGTGTAGCACCTTTACAGCCCATGAAGTACTTTTGAATTATAGTCACTGCTGTAATATAGGAAACATGGCAGCCAATTTGGGCATAGCAAGATCCCACAAACAGCAACGTGACAATGGCCATATAATCTGTTTTACTGATGTTAGTTTAGAGACAAATATTAGCCAGGATACCAGGGAAGAAGTCCCCTGCAGTCTGGGCCTCAGTTTAACAATTTGTCTGAGAGATGGCACCTCTGACAGTGAGCAGCTTCTCATTACTGTGCTGGTGTATCAGCCTCGATTACATACAAGAATTTCTAGAGTGAGACATGAATCCACTATCTTCTGATTCAGAGGCAAGTGTGCTACTAATTGCGCCACAACTGATACCTGTAGGGTGGAAATGTTTTCAGATATGAATCCCCACCACCCACTCCACCCCTTTCACCGATGATGCAGCCTTGTGCTGAGGTACCTCTCCAGAGGCACTGGCAGCCTGCTGCCAGGTTGATCAGGTGTTCATTCTTTATGTATGAGTGGAGGCAATGAATGACAGTTTGCTATTTGACTGTGGGGGCGGAGTGAGCACATCACGGGCAAGCATAATGCTGCCCTCGTGTGAATTTGCAGCAGCAGGGTCACTGGTTAACAATTTGTACCAAGAACGCAAGCTAATTACTTTCCCCCTTCCGGGACTGGGGATGTAATGACCAACTGCAATATTCCCAGTGCTGTCCAAACTCCGCACCAAATGTACTTGGAACCTTCCTGTTAATACAATGCTGCAGATTAAAGATGGGTCGTTTGGCCCATCACATCTGTCTTTCTCCACATGAACCATCTTGTCTAATCCCACTCTCCTGCTCACTCCCCATTTGGTTTAGAACATAAAAAACAGGAGCAGGAGTAGGCCATTTGGCCCTTCGAGCCTGCTCCACCACTCAATAAGCTGATCTTTTACCTCAGCTGCACCCTCCCGCAATATCTCTTTATTTCCTTAGTATCCAAAAATCTACCAATCTCTGTCTTGCATATACCCAACAACTGAACATCCACAACTCTCTGGCAAAGGGAATTCCAAAAATTCACCATCTTTTGAGTGAAGAAATTTCTCCTCATCTCAGTCGTAAATGGCTGACCCCTTATTTTGAGACTTTGATCCCTAGTTCTGGACTCCCCAGCCCACGGAAACATCCTCCCAGCATCTCCCCTGTCAAGCGCCTTAAGAATTTTAGATGCTTCAATGAATTCACCTCTCATTCTTCTAAATTCTAGGAACTATAGGCCTAGTCTACTCAATCTCTCCTCATAGGATGATCCCCTCATCCCAGGAATCAGTCCAGTGAACCTTCATTGCTCTTCCTTTAAGGCAAGTATATCCTTCCTCAGGAAAAGTGTTACGACCAGGTGAGAACGAGGTCTAGGGTTCCCTTTCAGCCTTCACCTGGTCTTACCGTAACAGAGTTTAATTTTAAATACACCATGTTTTTAGCTCCCCCTTGGTGAATCCTTGTTCACTGTTTTCCAATTATAAGGCAAAGAAACCAGCACAAACAGGCTTTCTTAGGTTTAAAGAAGGAAAGTTGAAATTTATTAAACTTAAACTCTAATTCAGTTAACATTTACGGATACACGCCACACCCTATGCGAGCATGCATACGCAATAGACACATTCAAATAGAGACAGAAAAGAGCAGAAGAAAAATAAAGTGGAAAGGTTTGAGGCAATATCTGAAGAGTTGTTACGGTTCTTCGAGCTCACTGTAGAGTCCTTGATTGTAGCTAGATCTTGCTTTTCATTGGGGCCCAGTATTCTTTTTAAACCTTGTTCACTGTAGGAGACTTTTCTCTCCTGCGGTTCATGTGTCTTCAGTGGGTTTTGGAGATCCGTGAGAAAGAGATGGGAGCAGACAGGAGAGGCTGTGGCCAGCCAGCCAGGTGAGGTCTTTTCAATCCAGGAGCAAACAGCTTTCTGCAAGCTCTCGGTTCAAACTGTACAATTCAGAGAAAAACCCAGGCTGCCAAGCAGGTTAGTCATGTGACTAACTGGTTTGACCACGTCTGTTTGTGGATTGTATTGGAGCAGGGAATAGCTCCTTTGTTCCAAATGCTGTCTGTTAATATGCAAAAATGTCTTTCCAGCCAGGGGCCTGGCAGCTCCTTGTCACAGGTCTTCTCTTCTTCCCAGTAACAATTTGAAATTTAATGTCCCTGGGGTGAAATTAATGTGCCTCATTCATGGCAGGTGGGGGCCTGCATGGCATAAGGAGACCAAACTTGTTCAAGATTTGGTCCCACAGTGGCCTCATACACTTGCAGTAAGACTTCTTTGCTCTTATAGAGTCATTTTTTTAATAGGAGACCATTCAGCCCATCAAATCCATGCCAGCTCTCTGCAGAGCAATCCAGTCAGTACCACTCCCCTGCTCAATCCCTGTAGCCCTGAAAGTTTATTTCCTTCAAGTGGCCATCCAATTTCCTTTTGAAATCATTGATTGTCTCCGCTTCCACCACCCTCATGGGCAGCGAATTCCAGGTCACTGCATAAACAAGTTCTTCACATTTCCTCTGCATCTCTTGCCCAAGACCTTCAATCTATGTCCTATAGTCCTTGTACCATCAGTTAATGGGAACAGCTTTTCCTTGTCTAACTTATCTATGCCTGTCATAATCTTGTATACCTCTATCAAATCTCCCCTCAATCTCCTTTGCTCCAGGGAGAACAACCCCAGTTTTTCCAACCTAACCTTGTAAATAAAATCTCCCATCCCTGGAACCATTCTGGTAAATCTTCTCTGCAGTCTCTCAAGGACCCTCATATCCTTCCTAAAGTGGTGACCAGAACTGGATGCAATACTCTAGTGGGGGCCAAACCAGAGCTTAATAAAGGTTCAGCATAACATCCCTGCTTTTGTACTCAACGCCTCAATTTATGAAGCCCAAGATTATGACAAGCCCTTCCGCTATCTTCACCTACACTTCCTTTATCAATCTGGAATGCAAGCTACCCACACCAGGTCACTTATCTACCCTAAGCCACTCTTTTCAGTCTCCTCTCAATTTTTATTGCCTCTACTCTCTCCGCTTCTACCGATATTTTGTCAGATTCCTCTTCCTTAGTAAACACTGATACAAAGTATTCATTAAGTATTTTAGTCTTGCCGCCTCTAAGCATATATTGTCCCTAATAGGCCCCACTCCACCTCTTACTACTTGCTTACTATTTACATGCTGGTAGAAGATTTCTGGGTTCCCTTTTATGTTGACTGCCTTCTATTCTCATGTTCTCTCTTTTCCAGTGTTATTTTCCTCTTCATCTGCCCTCTGAACTTATTGTATTTGACTTGGTTCTCACTTGAAGAATTCACCTGACATGCATCATACACCCTCTTTTTTGGGTTCATCATAATCTCCATCTCCCGTGTCATCCAGGGAGCCCTGTTTTTAGTTCCCCTATCTTTTGCCCTTGTTGGAATGTACCTAGCCTGTACCTGGAGCATCTCTTCCTTAAAGATAACCCATTCTTCTGGTACAGTATTTCCTGTCAGTCCTTGGTTCTATTTCACCCTGGCTAGAACCCCTCTCATGGCATTGAAATTAGCCCTCTTCCAATCTAGCCGTTCTACCTTATCCTCTTCCTTGCTTTTCTGCATTACAAGTCTAAACCTTATGATACGATGATCACTCTTACCCAAGTGCTCCCCCACAGACACTTGGGGTGGAATTTCATGGGCAGTGCAAGAGTGGATTTGGTGGCGTGCGTGGTGATATAATTAGGTGGGAGGTGTTTTTTCGGATTCCTGACTGTGGGATATTTTAGAGAAATTAAGTCGGCTGCGGGTTTGCGGCATTCCGGGGTTCCTCCAGTGCGGTGGTGGATTGCAACTTCGCATTCATTTAAATCACATGAATACTCATGACCTTACGTATAGTTACATTTCAGTCCTACCTGCCAGATTAAGTGAATGGCGAGCGTTATTCCCATGCCTTCCCAGTTCACGATTGTTTTACCGTGGTGTGCAGCAGTCGGATTTGTGCAGATGAATCTCAGCTCTGTGCTATTCTCACTTTAACTCATCCGCAAAACTAACATCAGCATTGGAATGGATATTTACCTCCAGGCTCAGCACCAGCAAGGGTGAATCTTCTCAGTGGATGGCGGCGAAGGCATGGAAGAGGGGGCTACCTGGAGGATCAGGGCAGTTTACTTGGGGAGGGAAGGGTAGGGTTGATCGGGTGCATGGAGGAGTAGGGGAGGGTGGAGTGGAGCATCCAGGGTGTTGAATGGTGAAGATGCATGTTGTCATCTGCGTGGGTGGTGGGTGGATTATAGCATTACAGTGTGAGGATATTTGGCAAGGGCCTAAAGGGAGGGATGAGTGCTGTCAACATCAGGGAGCTGTGGGGCAAATTGAGGGTAGTGGGTAGCAGAGGGAACAGTCACAGTTAATGGGGGCAAATGGATTCTGCAGGAGGGGAAGGTCAAGACTAATGGGTGGGTATTCGACAGCTTCACATGGAGGGGAAGAGGACTCGACAACAATGGTCAGTTTGATGTGAGGAGGGTCAAGGGAGGAATTGGCATGTTGATAGTAACGGGATTAGGAACAGAGGGGAGGAATAGTATGAATAAATTGATGATTACACTGTGCACAGTAATGCAGGGTGGCTCAATGATTATGGAGGGAAGGGTAGCGGTAACATTAGGTGGTTCAAGGGTGATGGGTTCAAGCTGGAAGTTTGCAGGAGGAGATTGGAAGGTGGGGAGACTTGTCCAGAATTCCACACACACCATTTTCTCCAATGATAATGGAAACTACATGGAAACTCAAGGATTGCAAGGTGAGTGGGAGGAGGCAAATGATAATGGGTATGTTTTCTACTTGGCTGCGATTTGAAGGCAGATATAAGGGAGCTGTTCAATGCCTGGATGTTTCAGCTCATTAGCAACAGAGGGCTGAATCACCAAGCTCTGCTTATTTATTGTTCAGAAAAGCCACAGCAACATGGGTCTCATACACCCAATTTGTCTAGTACTGCAGGAAGAAGAACAAAGGAGAGCTCTTTTCCCTCAACTCATGATGCCTGAGCGCCAGCAACAGGCAGAACAGGAAGGTGAGGATAACATCCAGGAACAGCCTTATCGAAGATGGACACTGGCATGTCAGCACATCCTCAGGACAAGGACAAATTACCGACAAATGTCAGAGAAGCAATGCCAGAGACGCCTAAGAATGTCACGTGAAATGGTCACAGATTTCGTCGGATCCTACGGCATGACTTGCAGCCGCTCGGCTTCAGTGGGAATCCCATGCCAGTTGCCCTCAAGGTGACTGCTGCACTCAATTGTTTTGCTAGCTGGTCTTTCCAGGGATCTACTGGTGACATATGTGTCATCTCACAGTCTGCAACCCACAGGTGCATCAAAGAGGTGACCAATGCGCTTTTTCGATGTGCCAATGATTTCATCTACTTACCTGTAGACGAGGACAGCCAGGCAGCAAGGTTGGCAACCTTCAGCGCCATCACTGGCTTCCCTACAGTTCAAGGGGTGATCGACTGTACTCATGTGGCCATTGGAGCTCCCTGGGACCAGCCTGCTGGTCAATTGCAAAGGCTTCCACTCTTTAAATGTGCAACTGGTTTGCGAGCACAGGAGAAGATTCATACATGTTTGCACATGTTTCCCAGGCAGCTGTCATGACTCATGCATTTTGAGGAACTTCCAGCTGCCAACAGTTTTTGATGAACCTGCTGAAGTGGACGGCTGGATCCTGGGTGACAAGGGTTACCCACTTTGTACATGGTTGATGACATCAGTACTTCATCCCCAAAGATGTAATGAAAAATCTTTAGTAGTGTCACAATATGTACAGCACCCGTGCCACCTTCGTGCTCAAAACTGTTTCAATTTTCTTTCTCTACCACTAGGTCTAGGTGGTACCCCGTCATTAGCAGCTGAGGTGGAGGCAGTCTGTTCAGGGCGCTGCCCCGTTGCTGTGGATGACCATGGCGGGCATCCTCTGGAGGAACGGGCCTTGATAGCTCCATTCTACTGGGGGTCTGCAGCAATGGTGCTTGAGTATCCCCCGTGTGCTCGCCTGCTGGAGGTAAGGGGGTCAGTGTCAGGGGCGGGGAGGATGAGATGCCGCTTACCCTGAGGGTGTCCTGAGAGGAAGGCCCTGGGGCAGCTGACACACATTCCTCCCCCATCTGTGTGCAAGATGGCACCCAGAGGGAGGTCTGGGTTCCTAGTCCCCCTCTTGCTTAAACTCTGCTGCATGGGGCCCATGGCTACAGCGATGGAGTGCAGGTCAGATCGCATATGGCTCGAGTGCTCAACCAGACTCGCCACAGAGCTCGCCAAACTCTCGACTGAGGAAGCCATACGCTCAAATGCCTGGGACATGAGAGACGTCATGGTGCAAAGCCATGCATGGCCTCAGGCATCTCTGACATAATTTCCACATGGCTTTGCTGCACATCCACAGACTTCTCATAGCAACAAACAAGAGGATCATCATGAGCGTGAGGCTGAGCAGGGGCCTGGTCCGCAGCAGTCCTCTGATTGTCAGCGGACCCGGCTGGCACATGCTCCCTCAGCTGCTGGGAAATGTCTGTGTCCTGACCCAGATTCTAATCTTAAACCCCCTGCAGACGATGTGGATATATCTGTGGTGGCAGAAGTGGAAGAAGAGGCAGGTGATGGTGCACCCTCTGGAGCCAAGTGACATCCCACGACTCAGGTGTGGGCACCTGCAGTTGAGACACAAACAGAGGCACTTTAAGCATCTGGTGCACATGAGTTCACACAGTTTCCTTTAGTGTCCAAATACGGCTGCAAAAGTGGAGGTGACACTTCATCCTTATGCCTCGGGGTTCCTGCCTCACCATCTCCACTCGCCTTGCCTCCCTCCTCTCTTGCGATCTCCGATGCCTCCTCCTCAGCCGTGGTCAGAACCCTGATGTCAGGGCCCCTCCTCGCATTTTAGTATGCTCGTGCTGGTTGTGGATGTGTTTATCCTGCAGGAGACAGTGCAGATTTAATGACATGGCTAAAGATGCATCACAACCATTGCATACATGCATCAACATCACTCATTCTGCAGTGGCTTTCACACAATACATCCAAGCACATAAACAAGGTCAATCTTCATCTTGGCGCAAAATCATTTCGTGAATGGCACCAAGGCCATTCACGCATTCCACTGCCTTCCTTGTGTATCTTCTGCCTTAAAGACACAGAACCAGGGAGGAAAACAATGGAGCAGCTTAGCCAAGACCTCTTACCCTCACCGATCTGAGCAAGTCATTGATTTGCTTGCGGTACTGCACCCAAGTTCTGCAGGTCACCTCACTGTTCGAGACCTCCGTTGCTACCTCCATCCAGGCCACCTTGGTGAGGTGGCAGGGTCTTCTGACTCCCTCTACAGGGAAGAGGACCTCCTGCCTCTCCCTGACAGCCTGGAGGAGAACCAGCAAGGAGGCATTACTGAACCGTGGGGCTGGTCTCTGCCCGCTGGCTGACATCTGACTCACTTTTGCTGCGGGGAAAATAAATGATGTGAAGTTGGTGGTGACTTTCACAAAAATAAGGGAGGCAAAAGCATTTTGAATTAAGTAAAAGCTTCAATTTAGGTTAATCTGAAGATTCTTACATGAAAGGAAGGCTGATGATCCTTGAGGTTGCAAGCACAGGATGCTTTATATCTGTGGCGATCATCATGCTTCGGTCAGTGATGGCGGGTTCCACCAAAGAAAAGCTGCCCCCGCCGCATGGTTCCATGTGTCCCCTGTGTCCGTCACCACACAGTTCATTTACATATAAAATCGCCCATGAAACAGGAAATGTGGCGAAAGTGGAAGTTATGCCAACTTCTGGTCCTGCCATCGTGAACGCCGTGGGATTCATAAAATTCCAGCCTTGGTCCACTTGGACCACCTCATTTCCTAGCACCAGATCCAGCAATGCCTCCTTTCTAGCTGGGCCGAGAACAAGGAAGTTCTCCAGAATACATTTCTAAAACTCCTCCTATTCCTTTCCCATTACTCTAACATTATCCCAATTGATATTTGGGTAATTAAAGTCCCCCAATATCACCACCCTATAGTTCTTGCACATCTCTGTGATTTACCTGCAGATTTGCTCCTCTCTCTTTCACTATTTGGAGGCCTATAGAATATTCCTAGTAGCGTGATCATCACCTTTTTGCTCTCAACTCGAACCAAATGGATGCTGTTGTTGCCCCTCAAAGACATTCTCCCTTTTCAACTCTGCAATGTCTTCCCTAATCAGTACTGCCACCCCACCTCTGTTTTTTCCCTTCTCTATCTTTTCTGAACATTTATATCCTTGTATATAAAGCGTTCGGTCCTCATCATTCTTAAGCCACGTTTCCGTTATTGCCACTACATCCGCAATCCCTTGCTAATAATACCATTTACTTTCCTAATTGCTTGCTGAACCTGCATGTTAACTTTCTGTGATTCATGTACAAGGACACCCAGTTCCCTCTGAATACCAACATTTCCCATTCTCTCATCATTTAAAGGAAATTCTGCTTTTCTATTTTTCCTACCTAAGTGGATAACTTCACTTATCCACATTATATTCCATCTGCCATGTTCCTGCCCACTCACTTAACCTGTGTGTATCTTTTTGCAACCTCTTTCTGTCCTCCTCACAGCTTACTTTCTCAAGTAACTTTGTATTGTCAGCAAACTTGGATACATTACACTCGATCCTCTCTTCTAAGTCATTGATATAAATTGTAAATAGCTGAGCCTCAGCTACTGAGCCTTGCAGTACCCTAGTAGTTACAGCCTGCCAACCCGAAGATGACCCATTTATTCCAACTTTCTGTCTTCTGCCCATTAACCAGTCCTCAATCTATACTAATATATTACCCCAACCACCTTGAGCACTAATTCTGTGCAATAACCTCTTGTGTGGCACCTTATCGAATGTTTTTGAAAATCCAAATACGCTACATCCACTCTGCTAGTTACAACCTTTCTCAAACATGATTTCCATTTCATAAATCCTTGTTGACGTTCAGTCATATTATGATTTTCTAAGTGAACGGTTATCACATCCCTAATAATAGATGCCAGCATTTTCCCGACAACTGATGTCAGGCTAATTGGCCTATAGTTTCCTGATTTCTCTCTCCCTTCTTTCTTGATTAGCTACCTTCCAATCCACAGGGACCATTCTGGAATCTAGGGAATTCTGGAAGATCAAAATCAATGCATCCATTATCTCTGTAGTCACCTTTTTTAAAATCCTAGGATGTAGATCATCGGGTCAGGGGATTTGTTAGCTTTTAGTCCCATTAATTTTTCCAGTACTATTTCTTTACTAATACTAATTTCTAAGTTCCTCATTCTTACTAGACCATTGGTTCCTCACTATTTTTGGAATATTTTACGCATCTTCTTTTGTGAAGACAGATAAAAGTATTTGTTTAATGTCCCTGCTATTTCCTTAATCCCCAATATAACTTCTCTTTAAAGGCCGGCTCAGGTCTGCAAATGAAACCCAACCCGAGCCCAACAGAACCACATCCGACCCGAGCTCGACCTGGCCCGAGTCCTTTCATCTTTTCCCGCACCCGATTTGACCATCAGTTAACTTAGCTTCCGTTTTTCACTTTGTTGCTTATCTGCACAAGCTTAAAAAAACTGTAACTAAACAACCTTTCAAGTCCAAAAAGTACACTAACACGGAGCAAGGTACCGGAGGTAGTGACAGAGTGTGTCCGACCCGGCCTGACCCAACCTGAGCCCAAATGCCGGACATGGAAGAGCGACCGAACCCGACCCGACACATGTCGTTGGGTGCTGTCAGGTTTGGGTTGGGTAGCCATGCTCTACTTCTCCTGTCTTTGCCTCTAAGTGACCCACATTTACTCCCGCTAATTTCTTCCTTTTTAAAATACTATAGGAGTTCCTACAATCTGTCTTTATGTCTCTTGCTAGTTCACACTCGTATCCTGTTTTCTCTTTCTTTATCAATTCCTTGGCCATCTTATGTTGAATTATAAAATCCTCCCAATCCTCAGGCTTACTATCCTTTTCAGCAACACTTTGAGCCTCTTACTTTAATCTAATTCTATCTTTAACTTCTGTTGCTAGCCAGGGTTGGACCATGGTTTAATATCCCATCCAGTCTGATCCCACTCTCCAACTCACTCCCCAGTCCCTTTAAAGTCGCGCCCAGTCAGATCCCACCCGATTCTCCTTGAATATTCCTAATACTCAAATAACCATCTAATTCCCTTCGAAAAGATTTTCTGGATTCTGCTTCAATGGCTTGTTGGAGAGAGTTCCACATTCTAACCTCCCTATGTATAAATAAACTTTAATTCTGTTTCTGCACATCTTAACTTCGTGTCCTCTCACTACTGTCTCACTGACCAGTAATCTCCCACTATTCCCCTCATTATAACCCTTCATAATCCTGAAGCCTTCTCTCTATCGGTACTCACTCCCCTTAACCTTTTCAGTCTTAAAGAAATTAACCCCTCACTTGAAAGCTGCAGCTATGAGGAAAGATTGAATAGGCTAGGGTTGTTTTCCTTAGTACAGAGGAGGCTGAGGGGTGACTCAATTGAGGTGTACAAAATTATGAGGGGCCTAGATAGAGCAGACAGGAAGGACCTGTTTTCCCCCAGCAGAGAGGTCAATTACCAGGGGGCACAGATTTAAACTGATTGATAGAAGGATTAGAGGGGACATGAGGGGAAACTTTTTCACCCAGAGGGTGGTGGGTGTCTGGAATTCACTGCCAGGAACAGTGGTGGAGGCAGAAACCCTCAATTCATTTAAACAGTACCTGGACATGCACCTGAAGTGCTGTAACCTGCAAGGCTATGGACCAGGAAGATGGGATTAGATTGGGCGGCTAGTTTTTCAGCCGGCATGGACATGATGGGCTGAATGGCCTCCTTCTGTGCTTTAATTTTTCCATGGTTCTTCTCCAGTCTTGGTTCCATCATTCCGAGTTAGTATAGCTCAGTATCACAATAGTTTGTTGACCCACCATACCATTCTGTGCATCTTTCTAAGGACTTGCCACTATTAATTAAGATGAAGTGGAAAGCAGATCTATTAATACTTCAGTTGCACAATATTTTATCATTTAAATATAGTCTTGTTTTCAGTACTTTTTATGGGATATTTCTGCATTTTAATACTTGTAACTTTGGAAAAACATTTCTGTTCTGCCTATTGTCCACATCTCCACAATTAAGTCTACTCATTCATTTTCCTCTTCTCCCGTTGACTGTGTGTAATTCTCTGTTGTTTTTCTCCATCCTAATTGGTTATTTTCAATTTTTGTTACTGTCCAATGGTATCACACTAATCCCTTCTCCCCATTACGTTCCCCCAAAATAATTCTACCCAGAGAACGATAATTCCGTGACATGCAGATGGCATGTTGGCCCTTTTCCAACCCCCAATATAAGCCTTTAAAGATAAATGGGGAGATGGTGGTGTAGTGGTAATGCCACTGAACTAGTAATTCAGAGGCCCAGACTAATGCCCTGGGGACGTGGGTTCAAATCCCACCATGGCAGCTGGTGGAATTGAAATTCAATTAATAAAAAAAATCTGGAATTCAAAACTAGTCTCAGTAATGGTGCCATGAAACTATCGTTGATTGTTGTAAAAACCCATCTGATTTACTACTGTCTTTTTGGGAAGGAAATCTGCCATCCTTACCCGGTCTGGCCTACATGGGATGATCCACAGCAATGTGGTTGACTCTTAACTGCCCTCTAAAATGGCCTAGCAAGCCACTCATTTAGCTCCAGGAACATAGGAATATAAATTATGAGGATAGGTTGCACAGATTCGTCTTGGGTATAGAAGATTCAGAGATTATCTAATTCAGGTGTTTAAGATGCTGAAAGGAGTTGATAGGGTAGATATAGAGAAACTGTTACCTCTTGTCGGGGAGTGAATGCACTTCAAAAGTAATCCACTGGCTGTAAAGTGCTTCAGGGTGTCCTGTGGATGTGATAAGGTGCAATATAAATACATGTTCTTTCTTATTTAGACTAGTGGAAATATATTGATTTGCAATCAACATTTAGCTTCAAGAATATTGGACATTCAAAATTGTCAACTTGGGGAAAGTAACACGATCGCAGAGAGTTTAAGTCTTATGGAAACTTACATGTGTCTGTGTGTGTGGCTATGTGTATATGTATGTGTCTCCATATGTGTATGTGTATCCATTTATTTTTTTTGTGTTTGTCCTTGTGTGGGTGTGTTCATGCGTGCATGTGTGTATTACATGCATGTAGAACACTTTGGTCGTGAAATTCAGGTGTGTAGCACCTGTTTTTTCGACGTTATGGATGCCATTTGCCTCCAAAATGGTGACTGTAGCGCATGCATAAATTTCCAGTGCTAACCACACTGGACACCATTTTGATGAAGGCATTAGCATATGTAGAGACCATCCACCTGAATTATGCAGCATGGGCAGATTGTGATGTCAGTGAGTATGCATTTTGCAGCTCAATTCTCCAGCTAACGTCCTTTTGACCTTGGACAGCTGAACACGTGTTCAGTAGCAGGAAGGATCCCTCACCAGCACTATTGAAATGAATCATCAACTACTTTCAGGCTAGTTGCTGATTGATTTCTACTGGGTCTTTCTCTGATTGCAAAAGCGTGTGGTGGTTTACAGAGTTGTATAAAGTTGCTGATGTCTACAGCAAGCGGTATGGCATGTGCTGTAGGACTTTGCCCTGACTTCATGAATTCTGCACAAACCACTTGCTTCCAGACATGGTGCGACAGTTGGCATTCCCCCTTGGAGTACAGCATGACAGGGAGAATAAGCAGAGGCCACGTAGAGCAGGACAAGCTGCTGGAAGAGGGAGCAAGTGATGGGGGAGAATGGCTCTCGGCAGGAGGCCATATCCTTCTATACAAGTGCAAGCAGGGTGGATAAAGGGGAACCAGCAGATGTAGTATATTTGGATTTCCAAAAGGCATTTGATAAGGTGCCACATAAAAGGCTACTATACAAGTTAAGAGGTCATGGTGTTGGGGATAATATATGAGCATGGATAGAGGATTGGCTAACTAACAGGAAACAAAGAGTTGGGATAAATGGGACATTTTCAGATTGGCAAACTGTAACTAATAGTGTGCCACAGTGATCAGTGCTGGGGCCTCAATTATTTACCATCTATATTAATGACTTGGATGAAGGGACCGAGCGTATTGTAGCCAAATTTGTGAATGACACAAAGATAGGTAGGAAAGCACGTTGGGAGGAGGATACCAAGTGTCCATAAAGGGGCATAGATAGGTTAAGTGAGTGTACAAAAATTTGGCAGATGGAGTATAATGTGGGAGAATGTGAGGTTGTCCATTTTGGCAGGAAGAATAGAAAAGCAGAATATTATTTACATGGCGAGAGGCTGCATAATGCTGCGGTGCAGAGGACTCTGGTGTCCTCGCACATGAAACACAAAAAGTTAGCATGCTGTACTGCAAGTAATTAGGAAAGCAAATGAATTATTGCAAGGGGTATGGAGTACAAAAGTAGGGAAGTCTTGCTACAACTGTACAGGTCATTGGTGAGACTGCATCTAGAGTACTGTGTACAGTTTTAGTCTCTTTACTTAAGGATGGATATACTTGCATTGGAAGCAGTTCAGAGAAAGTTCACTAGGCTGATTCCTGGGTCGAAGGGGTTGTCTTATGAGGAAAGGTTGAGCAGGTTGGGCCCATACTGATTGGAGTTTAGAAGAATGAGAGGTGATCTTCTTGAAATCTACAAGATTCTGAGGGGGCTTGACAGGGTGGATGCTGAAAGGATGTTTCCCCTCATGGGGGTATCTAGAACTAGGGGGCACAGTCTCAAAACAAGGGGTTTTCCTTTTAAGATGGAGATGAAGAAGAATTTCTTCTCTCAGAGGGTCATTAATCTTTGCAATTCTCTTCCCTAGAGAGCAGTGGAGGTTGAGTCATTGAATATATTAAAGGCTAAGTTAGGTAGATTTTTGATCAAGGAGTCAAGGGTTAAGTGGGGCAGACAGGAAAGTGGAGTTAAGGCCACAATTAAATCAGCCATAATTTTATTAAATGGCGGAGTAGGCTCGAGGGGCTGAATGGCCTACTCCTGCTCCTGTTTCTTATGTACCACCTCTGCGTTGGCAGCAGAAATATGGGCTGGCTGACAGTCAACAGCAAGGGCAATGGCAGAGTGGCAGTGGTGGGAGAATGAATCCTGTCATCGTGAGAGAGGACAGGAGGTTCGTGCTCGACGGAGTCATTGTCATTCCCCCAGAACGGTGCCTCAGCAAATCCTTGCAATGTGTTGGAGGGCAGATTGTTTTACTGCTGTGACATTCTGCATGCCCCTTTGAACATTGATAGCTGCAGCTCTGACGGCAGCAGTGTGTGCCTGCGTGGCAGCAAGCCGAGCTTGCGTCTGATTTTGCTTGGTAGCAAACTGCCCTTGCATGACTTCAGTCTGAGCTTCCACTGCAGCACCCAGATGTTGGGTGGCTTCTGTTTGTTCTACAATGGAAGCTGAGATATTGACCAGCAGAAACTGCATCATGGGTAGCTCTGCAAGTGTCCTCATGGAGTTGGCCACCAATTCCACGCTGACTTGACTATTTCAACACACTCCTGGCTGGTCTCCCACATTCTACCCTCCGTAAACCTGAGGTTATCCAAAACTCTGCTGTCCATGTCTTAACTTGCCCCAAGCCCTGTTCACCTGTCACCTCGTGCTTACTGATCTACATTGGCTCCCGGTTAAGCAATGCCTTGATTTTAAAGTTCTCATCCTTGTTTTCAAATCCCTGCATGGCCTCACCCCTCCCTATCTCCATAATCTGCTCAAGCCCCACAATGCTCCAAGATACCTGCACTCATTTAATTCTGGCCTCTTGATCGTTCTCATTGATGGCTGTGCCTTCAGTTGTCTAGATGCTAAGCTCTGGAGTTCCCTCCTTACACCTCTCCACTTCTCTACCTTGCTTTTCTCCTTTAAGACAGCTACCTCTTTGACCAAGCTTTTGATCATCTGACCTAATATCTCCTCATGTGGCTTGATGTCAAATATTGTTTTTATATTCCTCCTGTGAAGTACCTTGGGACATTTTATAACGTTAAAGGCGTTATATAAATATAAGTTGTTGTTGTTGGAGAGGATGGGCTGCAAGCTCTGTGCAAAGCCCTGTGCCAAGTTGGTGCCAGACACCTCCATGTTCTCTGACAGTGACTGGAGGCTTTCTGGCAGGCCTGCCAAGGTACCAAGTGTTTCGGTGTACATATCCATTAAACGTCTTCTCTAGGCAGCCCCATTGGAGTCCTCATTTGACTCCTCTGCAGCAGAACTCATGTGCGCCCTCACCTTCTGTCGAGCTTGTACCTGTGCTATCCTTATCCCTGCCCTGCCTGCAGGCCACTAGTGCCCAATATCTCACCACATTCAGATCCCACCTCTACAGTATGTGCTGTATCAGTATCTGAGCTGGTGCCTGCATGTATGAGAGAAAGTGACAGTATTTCTTTTTCATCACTGTCTTCTTCCTCTTCAATCTCTTTCTCTTCCACCATTGCCAGGCCAAATTGCAGTTCTTGGGTCTTTGAAAGGATAAAGGTGCAAGAGTAAGGTTGTGATAAGGAGATGGAGGGAAAGCAACAGATGAATGCTTGCAGCATCTGCAGCTTGTAAATCACGAGAGACTGTGCGGTGTTGAGGAAGTGGGATGCAGGAAGGAAGTTTGGGGATGAGTATACTCTCGTCTTTATTGGTTTCAACCCAGTGCTGGCCACGACCTGAGTCACGACCATTCCAGTAATGGCCAACACTTCTCTTCCATCAGGGTAAGAGCATCCAGCTGTCCCTTTCGCCTACTGCTTAGATGCTGCTGCTCATGTTGTGAGCCACATTGTCCAGCAACACAGAACGAGGTGTGTCAGTGAGTGTGGTGCAGGCAGGGTGTGCAAGCCTCCTGACTCACTGCAGAGAGATGACATCTTTCTTCCTCGACTAAGGCCTCCAGTGCAGTGTCAGAAAATCTTGGGAGTCTGCTTTCTGCCAGGTTGAGCCATTCTTTTGTCTTTCCCAGGTCAAACTCAGTTTTCTTATGATCTCCAGCAACTGCTCCGGCCAAAATGCACCTCCTGTTAGGAGGTGCAGGATAGCTTTAAGTATTGTAAGCCAGCTTGAACTCGTGCTAGCCTCTCACGATTTTGCACCCTCTACTCAGATGTGCAGCCACTCAATAATGCTGGATGTTCACTACTATCATTTACATGAGCAGGAAGCATGAAGTTGCCTGCATCAGAAGCAACAGGTGTGGGTTAATTGGGTATTGCACTCCCCGTGCCCATTTTCGTTTTTTTTTAATTTCACCGCCCTCGTCTCATACAATACTCTCCTTTCCACTAGACACAATTCCTTTATATGATAGGTGAATTGCTGCTTAGTCTGTCCCATTCAGACTCAGCACTTTGGGATAACGGTTCACGTTGAGCTCCCTTTGTGCCTGGTTGTTCCGAATCTGTGGATAATCCCAATTTATAGATCATACCTGGCAGTCTCCCTTTAACATATAAAGTAGTAGGTAGTGGCCACTGCTACCTTAAGGACTTCCCACTCCCCTCCCCCTCCCCTCTCTAGGTGATTCCAGCAAGAAGGTAATCAGGCAGCTAGCAGGGTCAGTTACAAGCTGACCTTTATGCATTTGCTCCAGGCTTAATCAACTTTGCCTGTTTTTTGCTGACTTTTGAACTCAATATGAATTTGAGGGCGCTTGTTCCTTCTTAAAATTTTTTAGACTCTATGCACAGACTCCCCTTTTGCTCCTTTTTGTAAGTAGCTGTTGTTTTCTAAAGGTTAAGGGGCAATTTTATGAAGCAACGCTCCCGTCATAGTGTCGTGCTCAGCAGGCGTGCCTACGGGAGGATAGGTGTGGGGGTTGAGATCACAGAGCTTCAATTCTCCAGTCGCTAACGCCAATGGGTGGAAGGTTCTGCAGCACGCCCTGACCTTTGCAATCAGCAGGTCCCAGTGTGCATGTTCGTCAGGTGAAGCTTTGCACTGTGAGCTCCATCCTGTGAGCCTTTCTTTGTCTAATCTGAAGCCATCTGGCTCGGAGATGCAGTATGTTTCTTGTCAAGTTAGCGAGGACCATGTATCATGATGGCATTGTTTGGCTGCTGCCTCCCAAATACTAGAGCGCCTGAGTCTAGTCCGCCCAGTCAAGGCCTTGGAGATCAAGATGGCCGCCCTTACTGAATAGACTGATTGAGTTGTTGGCTGAATGTAAGATAGAAAATTAGCAAAATGTTCCCAGGCTTTTCTTCAGCCTGTTGTATGTGATAGGATCATATTGTTACAGCAAGCCATATGTGATCCTATTAGTTTGATGCTCCATTGCACAGTGAGGATTTCTAAATGCGTAAAATAAAGTTTAGCTTTATGATCCTAGCCGATGTGATCATATCAGCCCTTAAACTGTGCCTGGTTAATAAATCTCAATGGAAACAATGTTGGTATGGCCAAATCAGCCAGGCACAACAAATATACCAGTTGCCTTGTTTAATCCTTGTCTTTAATACCTTTCAAAAGGGAAAAGTCATAAAACTAAAATAAACAAGATATTAAGGACGAAAGACTTGGCCTTCCTTTAGATAGTTCCTCTCTGCACTGGCCAAAACCCATCAACTCTGGAGACAGGCTATGGCATTAAAATTCCTGTTTCCGTGACAACAGAGATCAATTAAAACACTACACGATTAATCAGGTAACATAGTTATACGACTTGAAAAGGCAGCAATCATCGTACAAGTCTACAGTGCCACTGGGCATTTTGCCCACCTGCAGTGCCAATGAGAAAGTTGGGTGTGCACGCTCCAGGGTTTTCACCCCTGTGCTTTCCGACCTACACTGGCTCCTGATCTAGCAGTGCCTTGAATTTAAAATTCTCATCTTTGGTTTAATTCCTTCCATCACCTCAACCCCCTCCCTACCTCTGTAACCTCCACCAGCCCAGCAACCCTCTGAGGAGGCTGCATTCCTTCAATTCTGAACTCATGCATCCCCCACTTCCTTTAGCCCTTTGCCAGCCATGCCTTTAGCTGACTAGGCTAACTCAGGAATTCCCTCCAAAAACCTCTCCACCTCTCTCCTTCTTTAAGATACTCCTTAAAACCTACCTCTTTGACCAAGCTTATGGTCACCTGTCCAAATATCTCCTTAAATGGATCAGTGGTAAATTTTGTCTGATCACGCTCCTGTGAAGTGCCTTGGAACATTTTACTACGTTCTCTTTCTCTCTTTGGCCTCCTTGTCTTGAGAGACAATAGGTAAGCGCCTAGAAGTGATGAGTGGTTTATGGAGCAGCGCCTGGAGTGGCTATAAAGGCCAATTCTAGAGTGACAGACTCTTCCACAGGTGCTGCAGATAAAATTGGTTGTCGGGGCTGTTACACAGTTGGCTCTCTCCTTGCGCTTCTGTCTTTTTTCCTGCCAACTGCTAAGTCTCTTCGACTCGCCACTCTTTAGCCCTGCCTTTATGGCTGCCCGCCAGCTCTGGCGATCGCTGGCAACTGACTCCCACGACTTGTGATCAAAGTCACAGGACTTCATGTCGCGTTTGCAGACGTCTTTAAAACGGAGACATGGACAGCTGGTGGGTCTGATACCAGTGACGAGCTCGCTGTACAATGTGTCCTTGAGGATCCTGCCATCTTCCATGCGGCTCACACGGCCAAGCCATCTTCAGCGCCGTTGGCTCAGTAGGGTGTATATGCTTGGGATGTTGGCCGCCTCGAGGACTTCTGTGTTGGAGATACGGTCCTGCCACCTGATGCAAAGGATTCTCCGGAGGCAGCAAAGATGGAATGAATTGAGACGTCGCTCTTGGCTGACATACGTTGTCCAGGCCTCGCTGCCGTAGAGCAAGGTAATGAGGACACAGGCTTGAAACACTCGGACTTTTGTGTTCCGTGTCAGTGCGCCAGTTTCCCACACTCTCTTGGCCAGTCTGGATATAGCAGTGGAAGCCTTTCCCATGCATTTGTTGATTTCTGCATCGAGAGACAGGTTACTGGTGAGAGTTGAGCCTAGGTAGGTGAACTCTTGAACTGCTTCTAGAGAGTAGTTGCCGATATTGATGGATGGAGAATTTCTGACGTCCTGTCCCATGATATTCATTTTCTTGAGGCTGATGGTTAGGCCAAATTCGTTGCAGGCAGCCGCAATCCTGTCGATGAGTCTCTGCAGACACTCTTCTGTGTGAGATGTTAATGCAGCATCGTCAGCAAAGAGGAGTCCCTTGATGAGGACTTTCCGTACTTTGGTCTTCGCTCTTAGACGGGCAAGGTTGAACATCCTGCCATCTCATCTTGTGTGGAGGAAAATTCCTTCTTCTGAAGACTTAAACGCATGTGAGAGCAGCAGGGAGAAGAAGATCCCAAACAGTGTAGGTGTGAGAACACAGCCCTGTTTCACGCCACTCAGGATAGGAAAGGGGTCTGATGAGGAGCCACCATGTTGAATTGTGCCTTTCATATTGTATTGAAATGAGGTGATGATACTTAGTAGCTTTGGTGGACATCTGATCTTTGCTCGTAGTCTGAAGAGACCACGTCTGCTGACGAGGTCAAAGGCTTTGGTGAGATCAATGAAAGCAACGTAGAGGGGCATCTGTTGTTCGTAGCATTTCTCCTGTAGCTGGCGAAGGGAGAACAGCATGTCAATGGTGGATCTCTCTGCTCGAAAGCCACACTGTGCCTCAGGGTAGACACACTCAGCCAGCTTCTGGAGCCTGTTTAAAGCGACTCAAGCGAAGACCTTCCCCGCTATGCTGCGCGGGGAGATTCCACGGTAATTGTTGCAGTCACCGCGGTCACCCTTGTTCTTATAGAAGGTGATGATATTGGCATCACGCATGTCCTGTGGTACTTCTCCCTCATCCCAGCACAGGCAAATCAGTTTGTAGAGTGCTGAGAGTATAGCAGGCTTGGCACTCTTGATTATTTCAGGGGTAATGCCGTCCTTCCCAGGGGCTTTTCCACTGGCTAGAGAATCAATGGCATCACTGAGTTCCGATTTTGTTGGCTGTTCGTCCAGCTCATCCATAACTGGCAGAGACTGGGCTGCATTGAGGGCGGTCTCAGTGACAACATTTTCCCTGGAGTACAGTTCTAGGTAGTGCTCCACCCAGCAGTCCATTTGCTTGTGTTGGTCAGTGATTGTGTCCCGATTTAGACTTGAGGGGGGGGCGATCTTCCTGATGGTTGGCCCAAAAGCTCTCTTAATGCCATCATACATTCCTCTGATGTTTCCAGTGTCTGAGGCCAGCTGAATATGACTGCATAGGTGTTGCCAGTAGTCATTTGCGCAGCGCCTGGCTGTTCTTTGTGCAGTGCTTCTGGCTGCTTTAAGTGCTACGGATGTTAATTCTCTGGGGGCTTTCTTGTAGTTCAACAGTGCAATGCGCTTAGCGGCTATGACAGGTTCCAGCTCTTCAAAGTGAGATTGAAACCAGTCTGCATTCTGCTTTACACGTTTGCCATAGGTGGTCATTGCTGAGTCATAGATGGCGCCTCTGATGTGGGCCCACTTGGTCTCTGCATCCCCTGTAGGAGTGTTTTGAAGGGCTTTTTCAAGTCAATTTAGAAACTTATGTAACAGCTGTGGATAAGAAACTCCGCGAGTGTTGATGCGCGGGTGGCCCTTCTGCTTGGAGTGATGCAGCTTCTTTGGTTTGAGTCTAACCTTGCTGCACACCAGGGAGTGGTCGGTGTCGCAGTCCACACTGTGGACGCGGCATTTGATTTTATTTATTTATTTATTTAGAGATACAGCACTGAAACAGGCCCTTCGGCCCACCGAGTCTGTGCCGACCAACAACCACCCATTTATACTAACCCTGCAGTAATCCCATATTCCCTACCACCTACCTACACTAGGGGCAATTTACAACGGCCAATTTACCTACCACCTGCAAGTCTTTGGCTGTGGGAGGAAACCAGAGCACCCGGGGAAAACCCACGCGGTCACAGGGAGAACTTGCAAACTCCACACAGGCAGTACCCGGAATCGAACCCGGGTCCCTGGAGCTGTGAGGCTGCGGTGCTAACCATTGCGCCGCCCACTGCGCATTTGAATGCTGTTTACAGAGGCTCGCCTTGTGACGATGTTTACTATGTTAAGCGGGTTATATTAATGCAAGTTTAACTTTTTTGGGACATTTTTCTGCCTGAAAAGCCAGTTTCCAATCATGGAAGGCAAGGTGCCCTGTTGTCAATCATTTGAACCCTACTGTATGCTTGGGGCCACTGTAAGGTAGTTAAGTGGTTATGATGCTGGAATAGCAGCTCAGTGTTTAAGACTTCAGATCCCAAAAATGCCAAGTTTTGAAACCAAATTCAATAAATCTGCTAATCTGTGACTGGCAGAGTGTCATAAAAACACTACTGGTTCACCCATGTCCTTCCAGGAAGGGAACCTGCTGTCCCTGCCCGGTTTTGCCTACGTGTGCCTCCAGTCCCACACTGTGGGGTTAACTCTTAATGTGCACAAGGCAGCTAGGACTGGGCAATAACAATTGCCAGCCTTTCCCACATTCTTCAAATAAATGGCACATCGAGGGAAACAAAGGAAAAATACTGCGGATGCTGAAAATCTAAAATAAAAACAGAAAATGCTGGCAACACTCAGCAGGTCAGGCAGTATCTGTGGATTGAGATACAGAGTTAATGTTTCAGCTTAATGATCTTTCATCAGAACTGGAAGATGTTAGAAATGAATAGCTTTTAAGCAAACACAGAGGCAGGGAATAGTGATGGCAGGTGAGGAGGAAAGAAGCTGTGCTCGGGTAGAGGACAATAGTGATTGACAAAGGGGTTGTTGGTGCAAGGCAAACGGAAATGGCAATGTGATAAAGAAAGAAAAAAACAGTCCAGAGGAGGTGTAAATAGTTGCAGCAGGATAGCAGAGGAGGAGGGAAGCATGGAAAATGCTTTTTAATTCTTTCATAGGATGTGAGCATCGCTGGCAAGGCCAGCATTTGTTGCCCATCCTGAATTGCGCTTGAGAAGGTGGTAGTGAGTTTCAAAAGGTGTTTGGTAAAATACCACATAATGGACTTGTTGGCAAAATTGAAGCCCCTGGGATTAAAGGGACAATGGCAGAATGGATATAAAATTGGCTAAGGAACAGAATGCATAGAGTCGTGGTGAATGGCTGTTTTTCAGACTGGAGGGAAAGTGTACAGTAGTGTTTCCCAGGTATTAGGACCCTGCTCTTTTTGAAATATATTAATAACCTGGACTTGGGTATACAGGGCACAACTTCAAAACTTGCAGACGACATGAAAATTGGAAACGTAGTAAACAATGAGGAGGATAGTAACAGACATAGGCATTCACGTGGCAGATGAAATTTAACGCAGAGAAGTGTGAAGTTATACATTTTGCTGGAAGAATGAGAGGCATTATAAACTAAATGACACAATTTTAAAGCGGGTGCATGAACAGAGAGACCTGGGGCTGTAATCATACAAATCTTTGAAGGTGTAGGGATCCTTGGTTTTAGTTATAGAGGCACAGCATATAAAAGCAAGGATGTTATGCTGCACCTTTATAAAACACTGGTTAGGCCTCACTCAGCAGGAGTATTGTATTTAGTTCTGGGCATCACACTTTAAGAAAGATGTCAAGGACTTGGAAAGGGTGCAGAAGAGATTTATTAGAATGGATTCAGGGATGAGGGTCTTTGGTTATGTGGAGAGACTGGAGACACGAAGATTGTTCTCCTTAGAGCAGAGAAGATAAGGGGGAGAATAAATATTGAAAGGCAGGAACACGACAGCCAATTTGCACACAAGGTCCCACAAACAGCAATATGATGACCATCAGTTCGAGTGGTGTTGGTTGCGCAATAAATATTGGCCAAGGCACCAGGAGAACTCCATGGCTGTTCTTTGAATAGTGCCATGGGATCTTTCACATCCATCTGAAAGCGCAGACAGAATCGCGGTTTAGTGCCTCATCCAAAAGAGGGCACTTCCGACAGTGCATATGTGTAGAGATCCAGAGAAAGGACTGCCTCGACCTCACAAGGCGAGGCCAGTTGTAACTGACACTGAGTATTGGTGATAAACGCCATTTTTGAACACAAGCTAGGTTGCGTTCTGGCGGAGTGAAAACAAGGAAGAATATTTCTGCTTCAAGCAGCTGAAGGGTTCGACAAGAGTGCAGTGAGCATTCCTCTTCTCAGACACAATAACTAAAGGGACAGTGACAGAACCAGGAGAAAATTTTCACTCACATTAGGGGCTTCTGTTACAATGACTGGTGGCTCAGGTGATCTGATTGAGGTATTAAAAAGAAATTGATAAGGTAGATAGAGAGTAACTATTTCCATTCAGGGAATTCAAGAACGAGGGGGCATAATCTTAAAATTAGAGCTAGACCATTCAGGAGTGAATCAGGAAGTACTTTTTCCACACAATCTGGCACTCTCTCTCCCCCAAAAGTTTGTGGTGCTGGGAGTCACTTGGAGTTTTCAAGATTGAGAGTGATAGATTTTTATTAGGTAAGGCTAGCAAGTGATATGGAACAAAGGTGGATAGATGGTGTTAAGGTACAGGTCAGAATGATAGAACAGGCTCGAGGGGCTGAATGGCCTACTCCTGTTCCTATGTGTCTCTCTTCTATAGGGTCTCCTATGAGCTAGATGAGGGATAGGTCGGGGAGAAGATTTGATCGCCACACTCAAAAGCTTCTGATTCAGCTGCACTGTTTTTCCTGGAAGGGAGGGAATACCAGAGGAAGAGCTATTCTTAGATTGCACTCACGCATCTCCTTTGGGACCTCCTGAGATTGTGAAAAGTACTATAGAAATGCAAATCTTTCTTTAGAAGGTGACTTAAAACAGTGCTGGGGTCTAGGAGCAGGGTGCTCAGGCAATCTCTCAACCAACATTTAACTTTAAGGTCGCACATTCTGCCCTTATTTTACACTGTCTTTAAAAAATGCTTATGTCCACATTTGTAATGGGAACTGCCGATGCAAACAAGTTACATTGTGGTTACAACTTCTGGACAATGGTGGCACTGCAGATCTTCCATTGGCATGACAGTGTGATTAATGGGTGGCAGGACAAGTTTATATTTGTAGTTTCCATTGTAATTATGAACATAGGAACTTTTCGTGAAAAAGGTTGACGACACTCAGGTACTGAAGGAAGATCTTTAATATGTCGGCAGCGGGGAAGGCAGGGTAAAACTGTTTCATTGGATTTTCTCTGTCAGATTGGCAGATAACTTGTGAACGAATAAAACTCTGCCATTCCTTTCTGTCAGATATTTGTTGTGGAGCCTCACTCGAAGCAGTTCGAGAATCAAGTGTGAGATCTCCACATCTGTAGCTCTCAGTTTTCCAGACTAGAAAATTGGGAACGCCACAGATCAGGCACTGAGAGAATTCTCTGAGCCACATGCTCATCAAGTGAGACCCAAAGCCTTGCTGAATTTACTCGAGAAAGTATAGACACTAGTTAGACCACCTGTATCCATTTCCGCAACATTGTGGGTCTCTGGTCCTGCCTCAGCCCAACTGCTGCTGAAACCTTCATCCAATGTCTCCAGAGCCGACTATTCCAATACTCTCCTGGTCGCTTCTCACCTTCTAACCTTTGTAAATTTCAGCTCATCCAAAAGTCTACCGGCTGTATTCTATCCCCCAAGTCCCGTTCATCGAGCACCCCTGTGTTCACTAACATACCTTGGCTCAGAGTCCACCAATATCCTCATTTTAAAATTCTCATCATCCTGTTCCAATTCCGTCATGGCCTTGCTCTGCTTCATTTCAGTAACATCCAGTCCTACTACCCTCAGATCTCATTCGTCCTCTGACTTTGTTTCTATGCTTCCCCCACTGTCTTTGCCTCACCATTGGTGGCCGTGCCTTCAGCTGCCCATGCCCGACCTTTGTAATTCTCTCCCTAAACCTCCGCCTCTCCATCTCTCTCTCCTTCTTAAAACCTACCCTTTTGACCAAGTTTTTAATCACCCCTTCAAATAATTTCTTTGTTGGTTCAGCATCCATTTTTGTCTGATTACACTTCTATGAAGCATCTTGGGATATTTCCCTGTCTTAAATGTGCTTTTTTAATGTACGTTGATGTACTTCCATAAAGCAAAGTGGTTTGGTCTTGATATTACCTTTAATAACTAATTGTTTTCTCCTCGGTATTGTGCCTTCTACATAAGAATGCATTGCACTCTTCACTAATCTGTCTGAACCATCCGAGTGTTCGTTGGCTGACTCAGTCTGCTATTAGAGTCATAGAGAGATACAACACTGAAACAGGCCCTTCGGCCCACCAAGTCTGTGCCGACCATCAACCATCCATTTATACTAATCCTACATTAATCCCATATTCCCTACCACATCCCCACCTTCCCTCAATTCTCCTACCACTTACCTACACTAGGGGCAATTTACAATGGCCAATTTACCCATCAACCTACAAGTCTTTGGCTGTGGGAGGAAACCGGAGCACCCGGCAGAAACCCACATAGTCACAGGGAGAACTTGCAAAGTCCGCACAGGCAGTGCCCAGAACCGAACCTGGGTCGCTGGAGCTGTGAGGCTGCGATGCTAACCACTGTGCCGCCCATTATTTTGGTCAGTCCTCAATTTGCGCTAGTTTTAACTCATCTTGGAACCTCTGAAGTGAGACTTGCTCATCTCAGCCAAACCATTCCTGTCACAGATGATCATCCACTGTCCTTTTCAGCACACAGTCAAATACATGCTCCCAGAGTTTGTTTGTTAAAAAGACATACTTCCTGCGTTCCAATCATCAGAGTTGTTATTCTTTAGTTTCACTATCTCAGCTCCCTCCTTCTGAAATCACTCCCTCTAGATCTACACATTTATCCATTTACTCTATTTCTTCCTTGTGTAAAGTTTTGCATCTTTCTGTTTAAATTCCATCATGGCCTTACCTCTCCCTTTTTCTGTAATCTTTTCCAATCCAATTATACCCTCCAGGTTCTCTATTCCTCTGGCTCCAGCCTCTTGTGCACTCACCTTCATCACACTGCCTCCACCCCCACCTCCAATCCTTCTCCCCACCACTGGGGGTCTAGTCTGCAGCCACCTACACCTCACACTCTGGAATTCCCTCCCTAAGCCTCTGTGCTTCTCCACCTCCTTTAAGACCCTCCTTAAAAACTACCTATCTGACCAAGCATTTGGTCACCTTCTATTCAGTAATACTTATCCTTCATTGACTTGGCTCTTGTAAGCTTACGTTGGAGTTAGCTTTAACCTGATGACAGATGAAAGCAAAACCACATTGCAAAGCTGCTTCTTTCTGAATGAGGTCAAAGTGCATAACATTGCTGGGTGACTCTAAATTAGTCCGATTTATTCACAAGCCTGCAATTAGGGTTGTCAACTCTGGTTGGGCATATTTCAAAAGGTTTTGTCACATGATCTTCCACCTCCCCCCCCCCACCACCCACCACCAATACTCTCAGCATTGGTTCAACGACACGTCCATTCTCATGGTACTCCACCTTCTCACGTAAGTTGGAGAGTTAACAGACTTTGTTATGATTGGATATTCTTGACTGTTCGTCAAACATTTCCATGACCCTGCTTCAGGCAATGGGCCACTTACAACACAACTTCCTAGTTGACGACTAGACTGTGCTGCTTGAAAAGTAATGAATGAGGGGCATGGTGTCACATAAATTAGAAACATTGGAAGGAACAAAAGAAAAAGGAGGCCATTCAGCCCCTTGAGCCAGTTCCGCCATTCAATTAGATCATGGCTGATTTGTATCTTAGTTCCAACTACCTGTGGTGATTCCGTAAATCTTAATACTTTTGCCTATCAAAGGTCTATCAATCCCAGTTTTGGAATTTTCAAATGACCTATTCTCAACAGCTTTTTGGGGGAAGGATTTCCTGATTTCCACTACACTTGATATGAGGAAGTGATTCCTGACCTCACCCCTGAACAGCCTAGCTCGAATATTAAGCTTTCTCCCCCTTGTTCTAGATTCTCAGGAAAAAGCTTATCTCCATTTACCCTAACAAATCCTTTAATCACCTTAAACACCTCAATTAGATCACTCCTTAATCTCCTATATTGAAGGGAATACAAGCATGGGCAAAGCAGTCTGTCCTCAACATGTAACCCTTTTTGCCAACTGCATTTGAGGAAATTTTCCATGTTTCCCTACAATGTAGTAAAATGTGTTAATGGGTTTGATTTTTATTTGATTTCATGCTGTCAGCATGTGTGTGCTTGTTCCAAGATGGGCACAATTAGCAGACTCGGTAATCATTATATGTCTTGTGTTCATTGTCTTCAGTGTATATGTATCTCTAATGCAATCTTTTCCCCCCCTACTCTCCCAGGATTTGTGGATTTAACACTTCATGACCAGGTGCAACTACTGGAATGCTGCTGGTTAGAAATTTTGATGATTGGCCTTGTCTGGCGCTCCATGGAACATCCAGGAAAGCTCATATTCGCACCAGATCTGGTTTTGGACAGGTACTTCAAACTTAGCTCGTTGGTTTGTGCGAATGTAGTTTTGGACTCTGTAGATCTTTAAGGTACATTGGTCAAGCATGTTACCCCGAGCCGAGGTCCTGTCTTTCCTGATTACTCCTCCTAGCATCTGTTGATGGGCTGAGGAGCACAGAGTGTAAGAACATTTTTGATTGAACTAAAGAGATGGTTGGTAGTGGTGGGATTATAACATGGTACATTCCAGAAACAAATTCCTGCTGATTGTGATCAGCATATGCTGCTACATCATGCAGAAGTCCAACTTTTGAGCGAGACATTGGATTTTGTGAACTGGATTTACAGGCGAGAAATGAGCACCTAATGGCCAATATGGCTGATGGCGTGAGCATGCTCCTTCTACATTGCCCACTATTTGGTTAGAGCTTCTCCCTGGGCAACCAGCATGTACCTGGTCCAGGCTTTAGGGCCCCTTCAATATGCAAATTGGGGTTTCAGGCCCCTTTGTGGGAAACTGGACTGTGAATGACTGTGGCATACTCCAGGTGGGCGTGTAGCAGTCAGTTTCGGCAGGCACGCAGCAGCCAAATTGGCGACCAATAAGCCCTTTTTTCTAATTTACCTTATCGTGGACCCAGGAAGAGCAGGAGTTCTCCTTCCAGCTCCACATTAAAACCGTGAGCTGCTGCCACACTCCATCCACCCCGAGACTCTTGGCCAGTGTCCAGACTAGCCAATCTTGTGCTTCCTTCCACGTTGGCCGATAAGCTGCCTCTGGCTGCTAACACACCAGCAGCTCACTGGTACTATCCCGTGTGCTGCACTGCGATTTCATCCCAATTCAGACGCGATCCAATTTCTACGACATAGCATTGGATCTGGGCACCACTAGGGGGCACCATTGCTCCTCCTCCTGACACTGCATTCCAGCTCAGATGCTGTGCTTCAATATCTGGCCCCCTTTTAGGTGTAATTATATCTGTCAATATAAAACAGACATTTGTTTCTCATCCACTGGGAAAGGAATTCTAATGCAGCCACAGTGCATAAACACAAAACCCAACGCTGCATCGTTCAAATTCGGATTCCTCCAAAAAAAACTCGATTTGATGCCATACAGTTGTCATTTTGTAGCTTCGTTTGTAACTCAGATGATGAAAGGCCTGTTGCGATTGAGACATGAGATTGCTCAGGACTAAGTACTGGCACACTCTGCTGATGCAGTTAATGTCTCAGGGAGCTGCAAAATATAGCAATAGCGAAGAGATTTTGCTAGAATTGCAAAGAGGCAGCCTGGAAGCTATTTGGGAAATCAGCCTATTTTTCAGACACCCCCAACCGTTTCACAGAGTTAGAGTGTTTATGATAATGACTTTGAAAGTGAGGAAGCTGAGCCATGTACAATAACACAAGCATCTGTGCACAGTTCTGGTCTCCATATTACAAAATGGATATAGAAGCACTGGAGAAAGTGTAAAAATTTTTTACAAGGTTGATACCAGAATTGAGAGGATATAACTATCAGGAAAGACTGAACAAGCTGCTTTCTCCAGAAAAGAGAAGGCTGAGGGGTGAGCTGATAGAGATCTTCAAAATTATGAAGGGGTTTGATAGGGTAGGTGTAAAGAAGATGTTCCCACTTGTGGGAAGACTACAACTTAGGGGCCATAAATATAAGATAATCGCTAATAAATCCAGTAAGGAATTCAGGGGAAACTTCCTTGCCCAGAGAGTAGTTAGAATGTTGAACTTGTTACCACATGGGGTAATTGAGACAAATAACATAGATGCATTTAAGGGGAAGCCAGATAAGTACATGGGGGAGAATGGAATAGAAGGTATTGTTGCCAAGTTAGATGATGTAAGGTGGGTGGAGGCTCGTGTTGAATACAAATGCTTGCAAGGACCAGATGGGCTGAATGACCTGCTTCTGTTCTGAAAATTCTATGCAATTCTATTTATTGATGGCAGCGAGCAGACAGCATGGGGTGACAAAGTTCTGTTTTAACTCCATACCATGTCAACATAGTTTCTTCATAACTAGTCAAGCACTGGGCTATCATCCTGCCCTCACTGACTTACATTAGCTCCACCACCAACCCCCGCCCCCAAAGCATTGAATTCTCTTTGTTCTTTCACTGCTTTTATTTATTTTCACATTCTTACTTTCCACTTTTTAGTTCAGTCAATGGGGCTTGGCTGACTGGTAGCATTGTTCCCTCTTGTCTGAAGGTTGCAGGTTCAAGCCCCTCTCAAGAACACAAGAAATGGGAGCAGGAGTAGACTATACGGCCTGTCGAGCCTGCTCCGCCATTCAATACGATCATAGCTGATCTCCAGCTACAACTCCACTTTGCTGCCTGGTCCCCATAATCCCTCAATTCCCTGAGACCAAAAATCTCTCTCAGCCTTAAATGTATTCAACATTGGAACATCCACAACCCTCTGGGGTAGAGAATTCCAAAGATAAACAACCCTTTTTACTCATCTTAGTCCTAAATGATTGTCCCTTTATCCTGAGACTGTGTCCCCATGTTTTAGATTCCTCAACCAGCGGAAACAACCTCTCAGTGGCCACCCTGTCAAGCCCCTTCAGAATCTTGTATGTTTCAATGAGATCGCCTCTCATTCTTCTGAACTCCAGAGAATATGGGCCCAATTTACTCAGCCTTCAGTTTGAGGGCGAGCAACCCGGGTCTCAAACCAGTGTCTTCAACTTAAACAAAGGTAATTACAGAGGTACGAAGAAAGAGTTGTCTAAAGCGGGCTGGAAAAATAGACTACAGGGAAAGTCAGTAGCTGAGCAGTGGCGACTTTTAAGCAGATATTTCATAACACTCAGCAAACATTTATTCTGGTCAGAAGGAAGGACTCGATGAGAATGATGAACCACCTGTGGATAACAAAGGAAGTTAAGGAGAGTTTCAAATCAAAAACAAAGGTGTGCAAAGCGGCAAAATGGCAGATAATTTAAACCAATATTTTGCATTGGTCTTCACGGTGGAGGACACTATAAACATCCCAACACTAATAGATGAGCAAGGTGTAAATGGGAGGGAGGAACTTGTAACAATCTCTATCACGAGGGAAAAGGTGCTTGATAAGCTGATAGGACTAAAAGGCAGACAAGTTGTCAGGACCTGATGGCCTGCATCCAAGGGTTTTAAAAGAAGTGGCTGCAGAGATGGTGGAGGCATTGGTCATAATATACCAAAACTCACTGAATTTCTTCTCTCAGAGGGTAGTGAATCTCTAGAATTCTCTACCTCACTGGTAGGGTACCAGTGGATTGGAAAACTGCTAATGTGACACCCCTATTCAAGAAAGGAGGGAGACAGAAAGCAGGAAATTACAGACCAGTTAGCTTAACATCTGTCATTGGGAAAATGTTAGAGTCCATTATGAAGGAAGAAATAGCAGGACATTTAGAAAAACATAATGCAATCAAACAGTGTCAACATGGTTTTATGAAAGGGAAATCATATTTGATATTTTTTTTTTTAAAAAAAGAGTTCTTTGAGGATATAACAAGCAGAGTAGATAAGGGGGAACCGGTAGATGTAGTGTATTTGGATTTTCAGAAGGCATTTGATAAGGTGCCACATAAAAGGTTATTGCACAAAGTAAGAGCTCAGGGTATTGGGGGTAATGTGTTGGCATGGATTGAGGATTGGCTAACACACAGAAGGCAGAGAGTTGGGATCAATGGGTCTTTTTCAGGTTGGAAAGTCGTAACTAGTGGGGTGCCACAAGGATCGGTCCTAGGGCCTCAATTATTTACTTTCTATATTAATGACTTGGAGGAAGGGACAGAGTGTAGTGTATCCAAATTTGCTGACGATACAAAAATAGGTGGGAAGGCATGTTGTGATGAGGACACAAAGAATCTGCAAAGGGACATAGATAGGTTAAGTGAGTGGGCAAAAACTTGGCAGATGGAGTTCAATGTGGGCAAGTGTGAGGTAATCCACTTCGGTAGGAAGAATAAAAAGGAAGAATATTATTTAGATGGAGAAAGACTACAAAATACTGCAGTACAGAGGGATCTGGGTGTTCTTGTACATGAAGCACAAAAAGTTAACATGCAGGTGCAGCAAGTAATTAGGAAGGCAAATGGACTTTTGGCCTTTATTGCTAGGGGGTTGGAGTTTAAAAATAGGGAAGTCTTGTTGCAATTCTACAGGGTATTGGTGAGCCCACACCTGGAGTACTGTGTACAGATTTGGTCCCCATATTTAAAGGAAGAATATACCAGCTTTGGAGGCAGTTCAGAAAAGGTTCACTAGGCTGATTCTTGGGATGAAGGGGTTGTCTTATCCAGAACGGCTAAACAGGTTAGGTCTTTATTCATTGGAGTTTAGAAGAATGAGAGGTGATCTTATTGAAACATAAGATTTTAAGGGGGCTTGACAGGGTAGATGTTGAGAAGATGTTTCTGCTGGTGGGGGAATCTCAAACTCGGGGATATAGTTACAGAATAAGGGGACACACATTTAAAACTGAGATGTGAAGGAATTTCTTCTCAGAGGGTGGTGAATCTCTGGAATTCTCTACCTCGGAGTTGTGGAGGCTAGGTCACTAAGTATATTTAAGGAGGAGGTAGATAGATATTTGAAATCCCGGAGAGTCGAGGATTATGCGGAGCAGGCCCAAAAGAGGAGTTGAGACCTGGGACAGATCAACCATAATCTTATTGAATGGCGGGGCAGGCTTGAGGGGCTGAATGGCCTACTCCTGCTCCTATTTCTTATGTTCTTATGTTCACAGGACAACCCTGTCATCCCAGGCACCAATCTAGTGAACCCTTGCTGTACTGCCTCCAATACAAGTATATCCTTCCTTAGATACAGAGACCAAAACTGCACACAGTATTCCAGATATGGTCTCACCAAAGCCCAAACTATTGTAGCAAAACTTCTTTATTCCTGTATTTCAATCCCCTTGCAATAAAAGCCAACATGCCACTTGCCTTCCTAATTGCTTGCTGTACTTGCATGCTAACTTTGTGTTCCTTGTGCAAGTACACCCAAGTCCCTCTGAACATGAATATTTAAAAGTTTCACAACTTTCAAAAAATATTCTGCTTTTCTATTCTTCAGAGACTTGAACACTTAACCAAGACTCACAACTCAATGCATTGCTGACAGTGTGCAGCACTGCCAGAGGTGCTGTCCTTCAGATGGAAGTCTGCCTGCTCCATTGTCAGGTACACATTAAAGATGCCATGGCACTGTTGGAAGAAGAGTTCTCCCAGTGTTCTGGACAAATTTTCTCCTTCAACTAGCACCACTAGAAAGAGTTTATCTGGTCATTCATGTCATTGCTGTTTCGAGATCTTGCTGTGCACAAAATGGCTGCTGCTTTACCTAATGAATTGCAAAGTAATTCGTTAGATGCAAAAGGCTTTGAAATGTTTCTGAGAGGTGCGATAAGGATGTACACAAATGCAAGTCTTCCCTCCTTTATTACCTGAGTTTTTTCTCTTAATTTCTCATTGTCCAAATTTTATTTATTTTGTACATACCGATTCTTTTTGTTTTAGCATAAGAGGTCCATTATGGTCAAG
Organism: Heterodontus francisci; assembly: GCF_036365525.1. NCBI lineage: Eukaryota > Metazoa > Chordata > Chondrichthyes > Heterodontiformes > Heterodontidae > Heterodontus > Heterodontus francisci. The sequence continues at coordinate 18,929,480 of NC_090383.1, read as the reverse complement.
AGCAGCCAAGATATCTGTGGGAAGATTAATATCAGTCCAAGAGAATTAAGGAGTGATGAGGGTAGGGACTGAGCAGCACGGAGAGTGTAGACAGAGCACAGAACTTCATAAATACATACAAACAGTGACAGACAAAAACAGATCCTCTGGTTAAATCCATCTGTCCCACACAGCTGCAAAGCACTGCAATGACTACAATCTGCATCCCACCCAAATCATGTAATCTCCTGAGAGAGGTGAATAAACAGATAAAAACCCAGGCCAATTTGGGTAAGATTCCTCTCTGATCCCCTACAGGCAATTGAAACGTTCATGATAGAGAAAGACTTTGACAAATCATAGTGGGGCAAGATGGTGGAAGAGTGTGTGCCAAGAGAGGCAGGTGAAAAGACTACAGGCTGTATGGGCAGGAAGTTATGAGATTAAGAGAGGCAGAAAGAGTACATTCGTATTTTCTTTCAGGATGCAACAATGTGGAGACAGTCTGATATATAAAAGAACTGCTCATTTCTCTGACATGGCTCACAGTCCAACACAATGGAATCAGAAAGACGATTACTGATCGTTTTAATACTACAGACTGGGAAGTAGTGCAGGTGCAAAGTTACACTTGTGTGATATTTCTGTCATGTTGCAAATTTGGACATAGTTTAACCTGGTAGTGGAGTGAAAATACCAACTGTGCCAGTTATTGAGGTTGGCCCCAGTTAATATTAACCAAGGTTGCAAATTACAATTCATTATCCAAGCCTCAGTCAGATTAGCATTTAATCTATGCCCATGAAACAAAGCTACATCCACAGAAATGCATTTAAAAAATATTGCATTTGAGCTATTCAGAGATCTTTGGGAGCCTCCAGTGTTCATAGTGGTGATTGTACTGATAAAATTTGCAATATGTGCAACAAACCCAAAGTGTATTCCATTAATTTGCTGCATTTTTCCTTGCAATATGTATCTTTGAACATGAAGGTGTCTCTGGCATGCACGATGCCAGCAGAATCCACAAGTGGCTATTTGACTGGACCAGTCATGCAGAGAGCCATAAGTATTCAAAATTGGAAAATCAAAACCTGGTTTCAATAAAAGTGACTATGAAGTTGTTAGATTGTCATAAAAACCAAACTTGTTCACTAATGGCCTTTAGGAAAGGAAACCTGCTGTCCTGACCCAGTCTGAGCTTATGTGTGACACAGGACCCAGACCAATGGTTGACTTTTAACTGCCTTCTAAAGTGGCTTGGTGAGCCAGTCAAGCGCAATTAGGAATCGACAATGAATGGTGGCTTTGTCAGCGACATCCACATCCCAAGAATGAATAATTAAAATTCAGATACAGAATGCAATTTGTATTTGACCATTTTCAACCTACAGAGTGACTATAGGATTGGAATGAAAAAAAAAAAAAGGAGGCTTCTGGCAGAGTCAGAGGGCTGAAAACAGTGAGGCCCTAGAGAAGCATAGAAAGTGTGGGGGGCGGGGGGTACTTAAAAAAGTAATTAGGAGAGCGAAGAGGGGGCATGAAAAAACATGACAGGGGGCAAGATAAAGGAAAATCCCAAGGCGTTTTTCTTTTGGGCCTCCTTATCTCGAGAGACAATGGATACGCGCCTGGAGGTGGTCAGTGGTTTGTGAAGCAGCGCCTGGAGTGGCTATAAAGGCCAATTCTGGAGTGACAGGCTCTTCCACAGGTGCTGCAGAGAAATTTGTTTGTTGGGGCTGTTGCACAGTTGGCTCTCCCCTTGCGCCTCTGTCTTTTTTCCTGCCAACTACTAAGTCTCTTCGACTCGCCACAATTTAGCCCTGTCTTTATGGCTGCCCGCCAGCTCTGGCGAATGCTGGCAACTGACTCCCACGACTTGTGATCAATGTCACACGATTTCATGTCGCGTTTGCAGACGTCTTTATAACGGAGACATGGACGGCCGGTGGGTCTGATACCAGTGGCGAGCTCACTGTACAATGTGTCTTTGGGGATCCTGCCATCTTCCATGCGGCTCACATGGCCAAGCCATCTCAAGCGCCGCTGACTCAGTAGTGTGTATAAGCTGGGGATGTTGGCCGCTTCAAGGACTTCTGTGTTGGAGATATAGTCCTGCCACCTGATGCCAAGTATTCTCCGAAGGCAGCGAAGATGGAATGAATTGAGACGTCGCTCTTGGCTGGCATACGTTGTCCAGGCCTCGCTGCCGTAGAGCAAGGTACTGAGGACACAGGCCTGATACACTCGGACTTTTGTGTTCCGTGTCAGTGCGCCATTTTCCCACACTCTCTTGGCCAGTCTGGACATAGCAGTGGAAGCCTTACCCATGCGCTTGTTGATTTCTGCATCTAGAGACAGGTTACTGGTGATAGTTGAGCCTAGGTAGGTGAACTCTTGAACCACTTCCAGTGCGTGGTCGCCAATATTGATGGATGGAGCATTTCTGACATCCTGCCCCATGATGTTCGTTTTCTTGAGGCTGATGGTTAGGCCAAATTCATTGCAGGCAGACGCAAACCTGTCGATGAGACTCTGCAGGCATTCTTCAGTGTGAGATGTTAAAGCAGCATCGTCAGCAAAGAGGAGTTCTCTGATGAGGACTTTCCGTACTTTGGACTTCGCTCTTAGACGGGCAAGGTTGAACAGCCTGCCCCCTGATCTTGTGTGGAGGAAAATTCCTTCTTCAGAGGATTTGAACGCATGTGAAAGCAGCAGGGAGAAGAAAATCCCAAAAAGTGTGGGTGCGAGAACACAGCCCTGTTTCACACCACTCAGGATAGGAAAGGGCTCTGATGAGGAGCCACCATGTTGAATTGTGCCTTTCATATTGTCATGGAATGAGGTGATGATACTTAGTAGCTTTGGTGGACATCCGATCTTTTCTAGTAGTCTGAAGAGACCACGTCTGCTGACGAGGTCAAAGGCTTTGGTGAGATCAATGAAAGCAATGTAGAGGGGCATCTGTTGTTCACGGCATTTCTCCTGTATCTGACGAAGGGAGAACAGCATGTCAATAGTCGATCTCTCTGCACGAAAGCCACACTGTGCCTCAGGGTAGACGCGCTCGGCCAGCTTCTGGAGCCTGTTCAGAGCGACTCGAGCAAAGACTTTCCCCACTATGCTGAGCAGGGAGATTCCACGGTAGTTGTTGCAGTCACCGCGGTCACCTTTGTTTTTATAGAGGGTGATGATGTTGGCATCGCGCATGTCCTGGGGTACTGCTCCCTCGTCCCAGCACAGGCATAGCAGTTCATGTAGTGCTGAGAGTATAGCAGGCTTGGCACTCTTGATTATTTCAGGGGTAATGCTGTCCTTCCCAGGGGCTTTTCCGCTGGCTAGGGAATCAATGGCATCACTGAGTTCCGATTTGGTTGGCTGTATGTCCAGCTCATCCATGACTGGTAGAGGCTGGGCTGCATTGAGGGCAGTCTCAGTGACAGCATTCTCCCTGGAGTACAGTTCTAGGTAGTGCTCAACCCAGCGGTCCATCTGTTTGCGTTGGTCAGTGATTATGTCCCCCGATTTAGATTTGAGGGGGGTGATCTTCTTGATGGTTGGCCCAAGAGCTCTCTTGTGATGACAGGGGGCAAGATAAAGGAAAATCCCAAGGCGTTTTATAAGTATATTAAGGGCAAGAGGATAACCAGGGAAAGAGTAGGGCCCATTAGGGACCAAAGTGGCAATCTGTGTGTGGAGCCGGAGGATATAGGTGAGGTTTTAAATGATTACTTTTCATCTGTGTTCACTATGGAGAAGGACGATATAGGTGTAAAGATCAGGGAGGGGGATTGTGATATACTTGAACAAATTAACATTGAAAGGGAGGAACTCAGTGGTTTTAGCAGGCTTAAAAGTGGATAAATCCCCAGGTCCAGATGAGATGTATCCCATGCTGCTATGCAAGGCAAGGGAGGAGATTGCAGGGGCTCTGACACAAATTTTCAAATCCTCTCAGACCATAGGAGAGGTACCAGAGGATTGGAGGACAGCGAATGTGGTACCATTATTCAAGAAGGGTAGTAGGGAAAAACCAGGTAATTATAAGCCAGTGAGTCTAACATCAGTGGTAGGGAAACTATTGGAAAAAGTTCTGAGGGACAGGATTAATCTCCACTTGGAGAGGCAGGGACTAATCAAGCATAGTCAGCATGGCTTTATCAGGGGGAGATCATGTCTAACAAATTTGATTCAATTTTTCAAGGAAGTGACTAGGTGTGTAGATGAGGGTAAAGCAGTTGATGTAGTCTACATGGACTTCAGTAAGGCTTTTGATTAGGTCCCGCATGGGAGATTGGTCAAGAGTGCAAGGGCCCATAGGCTCCAGGGCAATTTGGTAAATTGGATCCAAAATTGGCTTAGTGACAGGAGGCAGAGGGTGATGGTTGAGGGTTGCTTTTGCGATCGGAAGCCTGTGACCAGTAGTGTACGCAGGGATCGATGCTGGGACCCTTGCTGTTTGTAATGTATAGTAATGATTTAAGACGTGAATATAGGAGGTATGATCAGTAAGTTGCAGATGACACGAAAATTGGTGGTGTTGTAAATAGTGAGGAGAAAAGCCTTAGATTATAGGATGATATAGATGGGCTGGTAAGATGGGCAGAGCAGTGGCAAATGGAATTTAATCCTGAGAAGTGTGAGGTGATGCATTTTGGGAGGACTAACAAGGCAAGGGAATATACAATGGATGGTAGGACCCTAGGAAGTACAGAGGGTCAGAGGGACCTTGGTGTACTTGTCCATAGATCACTGAAGGCAGCAACACAGGTAGATAAGGTGGTTAGGAAGCCATATTGGACACTTGCCTTTATTAGCCAAGGCATAGAATACAAGAGCAGGGAGGTTATGATGGAGCTGTATAAAATGCTAGTTAGGCCAGAGCTGGAGTACTGTGTACAGTTCTGGTCGCAACACTGTAGGAAGGATGTGATTGCACTGGAGAGGGTGCAGAGGAGATTAACCAGGATGTTGCCTGGGCTGGAGCATTTCAGCTATGAAGAGAGACCTGATAGGTTGGGGTTGTTTTCCTTAGAGCAGAGAAGGCTGAGGGGGGAACCTGATTGAGGTATACAAAATTATGAGGGGCATTGATAGGGTAGGTAGGAAGAAACTTTTTCCTTAGCAGAGGTGTCAATGACCAGGGGGCATTGATTTAAGGTGAGGTACAGGAGGTTTGGAAGGGATTTGAGGAAATATTTTTTCACCCATTGAGTGGTTGGAATCTGGAACTCACTGCCTGAAGGGGTGGTAGAGGCAGGAACCCTCAACATTTAAGAAGTATTTAGATGAGCACTTGAAATGCCATAGCATAGAAGGCTATGGGCCAAGTGCTGGAAAATGGGATTAGAATGGATAGGTGACTGAAGGCTGGCACAGACACAATGGGCCGAACAGCCTGTTTCTGTGCTGTATAACTCTGACTCTATACTCTGCTGAAGACATCATCCAGATGAAATGAGATCAGAAGACTCGCCAGAAGACAATGGTGAGAGAAATGAAAAGATAAATACCTCAGTCAGAAGATAAAGATGATGCCCATCTTCGCTCAACCCCTATTGCAGCACCCAACAGTTTTGATTGGTTCCAGAACTTTCCTTACAGCATCCACCCTATATTTGCCTGGTTTGAACCTGTGTTTCCCATGCCCTATTGACATGGTTTAATTTGCAGTAGTATCTCTTTTCCATACTATTTACTATCTTATATCCATAACGTCATCACTCAGTTGCTTCTTTTTAATGCTAGAAAACTCAAGTTTCACTTGCCTTCCTTTCTAACATCCTGTTGATGCTAGTGATTAGTCTCATTGTGCTTCTCTGAAAGGCCTCCATAGCTTGAATGTCTTCCTCATGTCTCAATGGCCAGAAGCACATGGAGCACTCAAGGGTGCAAAAAAAGGCAAAGAATCTGTTTCTATTTTAAAACTCACTGGCCATTAAAGTCCTGCAGAAGGATACTCTAGATTACAAGGGCACCTCAGTAATAAGAGACATAAATGCTGGCTCCATAATAGCATTCAGATGACTAGGAGAAGAGCTGAGTCGTTACTTCCCGGAGCAACGAGGAGCAAAGTTGCTGATTTTGCACCAGTGAAATGAGCGGATGGAACACCAATCTACCTGACGTTCTAACTGTGCCAAATCTGTTTGGGTAAAATATATGTATCTGGGTGTTCCTGGATGGCCTTCCTTGCTTGCTGAAGCAGGAATGCATTCTCCTTCGCAAGTAGCTGGAATGATGCCGGAGCAGCAGGTGGAGACAGAGAGAGCTAGCATTTGCCCTAGTGTGGCTGATGTGTTCCCTTGCACATGGTTTGTTGTAGAGCCTGCCCCATATTTGTAGTAACCCAAAGAAAGCCCTCTGGAATACACAGCAAATGTTCTTCCTATTGTTCAGCAGTACATGGGATACCTCTCACTCAGTGACCATGACAATTCTCCCTTCAATAGATTTCACATTTTCCTGTGTCTTGTCCTTCCTTCTGAATTGTTTTCGTTTTCATGGATGGATCTAGTGGAGCTGAACGAAGGTGATGTCTCTGTGGTGAGGAGGAGAATGTACACCTTATGACATGGGACATGAGAGCACATATTGACTGAAATTCAAGAAGGACTGTCGCAAATACCAGACAGGCAGGTTTTAAAATAAGCATTCTCAGTGTAGCTGTGGCATATTTACGCAGGATTTGATTACACGTGTATTAAAGATGTTACAAACTAACAGCAGGAAGCTGATTAAGATACACATCATGCAAAGCAATTTCACCTCTCCTCAGCTGCAACAAAGATAAACATCATATGATAAATTTATCAGTCTACTTGGACCCTAGTCATGAACTTTTTCTTTTGAGAGGTATCTTGAACGTTTATCCATCATGTGCTTTAGTCACATTACATGCAGCTGAGCTTCTGCAGCCTACTTTAGACCTTCAAATATTTCAAGTCAGCCTTCTTTCTTGCCGTCCTTTTGATGCTATTACTGCACTTCATGCAGTTCAGAGTCACCTCTGATTTTTACCTGAGTTATTGCTTACATCAGCCACACGAAATGACTGCTGGCTCTTCCACAGCTTCAACCTCCTACTCCCCCAGCATCATTTCAGAAACTCATAGTGCAGACTGAATTGTAAAGCTGAATCCACTCTTTCTACAAGTCAATTTTATCCTAATAAGGGACCTCTGACTTGAACTTTGGACTCTCCCTTATTGTCTCCGCTCTATTCTCTGTTTATTGCAGGACCTATCTAAGCCTTTTCCATGTATATATAACCTGAATTTCCCTATGCCCATTCGCATATGTGTTTCGGCTGCTTAGACCTGAGCCTATTACTTCTACCTTCCTAACCCATCTTGGACCCTTCTCCCAATCTCCTCGACCTCATCTTACCCAATAATGCCTCCTTTCATTTCTCCCTTCTCAGCTACGTTGCCCATCGAAAACTCTATCCCAGCTCATTACTATTTCTCAACCTTCCAACTCTTCTGCTGCCAACCCAGATTGCCTCCCACTTGGATAAACCTACAGCTTACTCTGTGCCTCTGTTGGTATCCTCCAAAGGGCCCTTGAGGCACTCAACGCTGCCTCCTTACGAACAGCAACCCTAACTGTCCCATCGCCTTTCCTCAGTGACCTTTCCTCCAAGGGTGCATGCTGAGGGTTAAGCTTGCCATCCTCCTACCTGTTCCGCTCACCCCTCACAGCATTGACCCTGTGGATCAACTATTATCGCCCTTCTCTGCGTCTCCTTCCAGAATGTCTGTGCACTTGTTATCCCTTGTACTTGCTATCCATAAATTTAATGTGGATGATGGCATCAACATCATGGCCGTGACAAAATATTGACTAATGGATGATGACACCTTGCCCCTTACTGAAGCCTGCCTACCAGGCTTTACCTTCCACCATTTGCCCTGCCCAAACCACCATGGTGGCAGTGTATCCCTTATCACAAAATCTCCAAAGTTCTTCAACCTAAATCCCTACCCATCTTTCATACAACTCTGATTGAAACCCTCTAATTAGATCTCCACCAGTTCTACCTCACCGTCAGCTCGCTCAACACTTCCACTTGTCATGCTGCTTTCTGACAACCAGTATGGGTTTAGCATAAATTGACTCCAAGTAAATATTGGGAAGATCGAAGTCATTGTCTTTGAACTGTGCCACAATCTCCATTCCCTTGCTACTGATTCCATTCCCCTCCCTGACCACTTTCTCAGGCTGAACTAGAGTCTTTGCAACCTCATGTTCTATTTGGTCCTGAGCTGAGCATCTGACCCCAAATCCTCTCCATCACCAAGGCTGCCTACTTCCTTCTGTGTAGTATCACCCATCTCCATCCTTGCCTCAGCCTATTGGTGGCTGAAACCTACACCCATGTTTTTGTTAACACCAGACTCAACTATTCCAATTCATGGCTAGTCAGCTTTCTTCCACCTCTATAAACTTTAGCTGATCCAAAATTCTACACCACTGCCACATCACCATATTATAAGTCACACCAAGTCTGTTCACCCATCACCCCTGTGCTCAGTGACCTACATTGGTTCCTGGTCCACCAATGCCACAGATTTAAAATTCTCGTCCTTATGTTTAAATCCCTTCTTGGCCTCACCCCTCCCTATTTCTGTAACATACTCCAATGCTAAAAACCTCTGAGAACACTCAATTCCTCCAATTCTTTCCACTTGTACAACCGGCACTTTCTTCACCCCACAATTGCTGGCTGTGTTTTCAGCTGTCTTCTATGGCCTAAGCTCGGAATTCCCTCTACACCTCTCGTTTCTTCTTTAAGATGCTCCTTAAACCCTTCCATGTGACCAAGCTTCCACTCCTAATATCTCCTCATGTGGCTCAGGTCAAATTTTGTTTCATTACACTCCTGTGAAGAACTTTGGTACATTTTAATACCATATAATTACAAATTGCTGAAGAAAATGTGTTTCAAATTCATATACTACGTTGCCTGAATAAAAAATTGAATTAAGTGAAATGTGTGGGTCAATCTCTTTCTTGGGACCATTTGGTCCCAGTACTGCATTTACCACTACCTGTGTACAATATCACATTCACTCACACTTGCAAGCATGTATCAATGTGAAAAATGTCTCATTGAGGATGTAGATTAGAACTATTGCTGTGAAATTGTAAATGTGTGCCCTAACTTAGCTTATAAATTTTTTAAAATCTTGCCATAGACCTTGTCCCTATCCTTCCAGTATGTGTATGTGTGCAGTAGTTAGAATTATATGATACAAAAGAGTTGTAAAATGGTCAGAATTGAGGACGGCTAGGGCTGACGGGCGGCTAGAGTTCTGGGATGGATGGAGTTGGGGGACGGATGTAGTTCTGGGATGGACAGAGTTCTAGGTTGGATATGGTTGTCCTGCTGGGTGAAAGCAGTCACAGGGCAGGGAGTTTGGCTGCCTTTTTTGCCAGAGAACATTGATGCATGTGAGACAGAAACTAAAATGGAGCAAAGAGAGGATAAATGCCTCAGGTGATAGGGAGAAATGTGCCCATACAACACAAGCATCACATACTGCAGTGGCATATCAAAGACACACTTGTATCATTCTTATCTGAAACACTTGCCAAAGACCCCTAATACATATAACATACACACAACATTCTACACACAGGCACATTCATTGACACTACAGCCAGCCAAAGTCATACAAAGCCAAAATCTCATATCGCACCCTACCACCTTGTACCAAACCTGCCCTTCACATGTCTGCCAAATACCAAAGCTTTGCCCATGATCCATGGGCCATACACACTTATCTCACAAACATCACAGGCTAGCTTATGTGCACAAGCATCTCATAGCCAATACAATGTTATCATCTCTCCTTTCTACCTACAAACAGTAACAGTAACTACCCAGTTTGTTAACTTCAGTTAACCTTCTTCATTATGCTGAGCATCCTCAGTTATTGGAAATCAAAATAGGGTTTGTTCTTGTTAATTATTTAGTTAGTTCACTTGAAATATTTAAAGAAAATAGAAAATGGATGAGTGCTTAGTAGCACTGAGATCAGAAAGTGTTAGAAAATGGCTGGAGTTTTGGTTTTTTAATGAAAACATTCTGTGCAGTTGGTATTTCTGAGAATCTTGTTTTCTGCAGTGTGTTGTCTGCTATCCAACCACATTTTAAGTAGAGAACAGGACCAGATTACCTGGATGCTTGGCCAATTGAAGATGCTCAATAAGCTTCAGATATAAAGTGCAGAACTTCCTCGCAGTCGCACTCTGCACCATTTCAATGTAAGCACTCAAAAGCCCAATAAAAATCAACGGCACCTCTGAATTTCACCCCATTACATAATATGTACATTGTTTAGATCTATTACTGTTCCATTTGCTGTGAGATATTTTCACAAGGATTAGGATAGATGAAGGCAGCGTTTGTACATCTAGCTTCATCAGCATGTCCCACCCACACCTGCCCCTCCCACTTCCCCCATCACAACGTCTGTCTTCCTCTTGAAAGATCCCAGAGTTCTTGCCTTCACTCCCCTGCTGGGAGATGATTGCAGGGACTAATCATGCACTGAGTGCTTGATCTAACAGAGTAACAGGTTGATATCTGAATATCCTGCACAATTTACTACCCACACAGCTATGATGCTTGGCTTCAGGTCAGAAGACCAGTGTTTTTTCATTCATGGATATATGAGGACTGTTCAGCTTGGTTCAGTTGGATGTAGAATCAACTGATTCAGATGGGGAATGTTCAAACCTCACTCCAGGCTGAGTACTTCCTGACCTAGTCCTGAACTTGTATTTGGCCAGTTTGTGCCCATGTCCCTTTGTCCTACGATCCCGGCTGCTCAAAGAACATCAGTTAAACAGCTTCTCTGGAAGCAATTTTGGATCTTGCAACAAATAAAATAATTGTGATTGAGGAGTCAGGTGGAGAAATTAGTTCAATTGTTCACAAAAAAAGAAAAGTGGTGATTGAAGATGAAGCTTTTAGACAGAAAACTGCCAAAGATTTTGAGGTAGAATTGCCAAAGAGATTGTCCCAATCACCCACCATAATTTCCAACCCATGATTCAGGTAGTCCTGCAGCAGCGTAAATGGTCTTTTTTGTCAGCCATTTATGCCATTTCTCCACTGATTTCCTGTCAAGAGCCCACATGGAAATTCCAGGCGTGTAAATCAGTGGGGGGGGGGGGGGGGGGGTGGGGGAAAGAGAGGCGTCATCACCCACAGTGGGCTAATGGAACACTCTGGGATGAATTTTCAACTTGCTGCCTGGCCATTAAACCTAGTGATGGGATTGACCTCATACTATAGAAAGTGCTAGTTTTTATTCTCAATGATTTCTATAATGGGCGACTGGCCTGTCTTAACACCTGAGCATAAATTAAAAATCTGCCCCCTCAGTTTCTTTGTAGCTTCTAAACCATTCAATTAAATGTCACAAATCTTCTGGAAAAAAAAATTGCAGTAATTTAATATCACAGTGTTAGAGGATTCACAATAGTTATTGTTGGCTATTGATTGTTACTGGCAGCCTCGATGTTACTTAGAGTTTTTCTTGACCTCATCCATTAAGTAATGGTATTTCAGGTTACATCCTGAGGCAAACTGGCCATTCCACATCCCAATTTAGCAGATTATAGTGATTTTTATTTTTCTATTTGAATTTCTTCATAATCTTTTCAGGTTGTCTTTGTATTCAGCTTCTGGAAAGGATGGCAATGGATTAATGTATAAAAACAGTTAGCCTTCCAATAGTAAATATTACTGCGAGTATTTCAAAACACAGTTTAAAGATATTAATACCAGACTTTGCTGTAGGAGTGAATCTAACAGCATTTGCCATTAATTAAACTTGCCCTTGCACATTTTGGTTTTTAAATTGTTTGCAGTGGCAACTTGTTGAAAGTGCAAGTTTGTAACATCGCAGCAAGGGAAACCAGGCATCTGGGATCTGAATGATAGGGCAAGCAACTGTGTATCTCCTTAACCAATTAGCTCGAACAATTGTGAAATTAAAGGTGCAAGGACTGAGAAGGAAGTATACATTAGAGTCGGAAAATTCAATGTTATATCAGTTATGTAAGAGAAATAAAAAGAGGGAAAGGAAGATTGGTTCAAGAGAGAAAAAGAGACAGCAAGGAAAAGTAAAATAAAAGAAGAAATTTACATATTGTGAAATCTCCAAAAATTAAAAGTTGAAGGAATGAGACACCACACTTGTAATAGTTAATTTTCATTACCCGAGAGGTTGTTTGGCAATAATTAACACTAATCATGTTGTTAAAAGGGTACTTAGACTAGAATAGATAAGACTTTCTGTGATGAGTTTAGTTTGTATCTACCATGCAAATACAGATACTTCATGTAATTCGACACATTTCAATAGTGAGCCAGATAGCAAGATGCCATTTTCGCGAAACTAATGGCAGGCAATTTAGCAGCAACTTTTGGATATTTAAGTTTTGAAATGCCCCTTACCTGAAGTTATTTTGACAGGAAAATCTGGGCCATTAGAGACCACCCTATTGAGAAACGATCAGGCCAGTAACGTAGAGAACAGACTTCATGGGTTCCACTTTGCCCTCACCCAGGTAGTGCCTGACTATCCGTGTGTATAAGGGCTGCATTAAAGAGAAACTCTGTAATTATTAAAAACACCTTAAATACCTTTTACATAAATTACCAAACAAGCTGTTTCTTATTCGTCACTCATTCTGACCCCCAAACAGACATCTCATCATCGAGTCTCCCCATGTCCCTCATTGTTGATTGGTTACATGAGAAAACTGAAAACTATCTTTTATATTAAAATGTGGAATCTAATTGATATAACTGTATTGGGGATTGTCTAAAAATTATTACTATGGAATGACTTACATTTTCTCTATCTCTCTTCTCTTTGTAGAGGAGGCAGTTATATGGGTCTTCCTCATTCCTTAGCTGTGAGTTTAGGCAGTGAGTGTCGACAGACTATTCAACCAAGGGAGTATGACCACCTGTCCTCATGCTCCCAACAGGGATCACTGGATAGTTGGTAGGAATTCCAGTCAATTTCCCCTCCTGAAGCCAGGGGCGTTCAGGATTATTGCAGACTCTGAAACTCAGGTCAGCTCATGGCATGGATTGGGGAATCGAACTTCAGATTTTCCTGGTCTGCATGACTCCACTGCCCACTAGCTGAAGCTTGGGTGGAGCCTAAAACCTGGCTTTAATTGCTTTAGGCTGGTTTAGATGGCTCTCAATGCCCAAGTGATGCTCTGTGAAATTTGGCTGGGCCAGTATCTACAGAAATGAGAAAACAGCAGCACAGAGCAGGAGGTACGCAGAGCAAAGGACATTTACAATTTATTCAAAAAATATTTAAGGTGTTTTAACTTTTATTCAAGATGTTACTCAAAGATAGGATAGAGGACAGTGTTTTTGGCAAATTCTTTCAAACATTGGGAATTGGCATTAGTACCAGCAAACTATCACAACGCTAATGACTGCCTGCATTAATAATTGTTTCTTCCTACAATTGCTGTTGCTTGCCAGTTGATTCACTATAAATATTGTTTATGAACTTCCAGCCACATATACATGCCATCACTAAGAACACCTATTTCCACCTCTAACATCGCTCAACACTGCCCCTGCTTCAGCTCATCTACTGCTGAAACTCTCATCCATGCCTTTGTTTCCTCCAGACTTGACTATTCCTGTGCACTCCTGGCTGGACTCCCACATACTACCCTGCATAAACTTGTGGTCATCCAAAACTCTGATGCCCGTTGTGTTATGAGTGCTTCCATTTTTTGTTAAATTTTGAAGATTTGTGGTTTAAAACTGAAAAGGAGTCCATGGATTTTTTTTTCTTTTAAACAAGGGTCACTGAGAGGTCTGGATTATAAACAGTTACTGGAAGGCACCAGTCTTCAAATAATTGCCCAGCAGGGGTTGTTTTTGACTTGGGGAAAGATGTTTACAAAGAAATGACAGGTCAAGATTTAGAGGTCAGGAGGCATGACTCTTGTGATGTTTTTGGTTTTGCTTTGGACAGTAGGTTGGGATTTAGACAATGGTTTGAATAAAAATAGGAGAAAACATGCCAAGGGAGTAAAACCCCAACTCAGTCTGTTCCAGCTCTTTGAAAAAGTCTGCCAGTTTTCCATCTCTTCAGAAGCTGAGAAGCAAGTGTAAGAAACTGCCTGAAACCCCTGTTACTGCATTTTCCCTGGAAAGCCTGCCCAAACTGATTTTCAGCGTCGCCTGACAAGAACTGTTCTAGGAAGATCCCAGTGACAGCTAGCTATACATTTTTTGGATGTCAAACCAGAAAAGGACATCTGACAATTTCCTATCTTCTCTTTTTTCTCTTCAAGAACTAGCAAGTATTTTGGCCAACGTATTCTTTAAGTTTTTTTGTACTAGAGTGCTAAAGAGTAAATCTCTATTCTTTCAGTTAACCAGTGTGTGTGTGTCTGTGTGAGGGGCTTAGGTTAAAAGGGAACTCATATATCTTGACCTGTGTTAATGCTTTGCTTCATTACTGGTTAAGACTTGTTTGATAATAAACTGCTAATTTTGTTGTTTATTAAAGAAACCTGGTTGGTGTATTTCTTTCTGGGATAAAAATAGAGTCTATGATTGACCCTCTTGGTAAGGGGAAAAATGTAAATATATGTTGTGACCTGTGGAGAAGTGGAGCTAGACTAAGCAGTGCACTCTTTCCGCCTCGATTGTAACACCATGTCCTTAGTTGCACCAAGTCTGGATGACGAAAGAGAGTAAAGTGAAGCAGAAAAAGGAAGCACATGACAGATGTCAGGTGCATAATATAATTGAGAACCAGGCTGAATGTAGTAGGTTCATAAGGGAAGTGAAAAAAACAAATGAGAAGTGAAGAGAGAGTATGAGAAGAGATTGGCAGTTAACATAAAAGGGAGTCCAAAAGTCTATGGACATATAAATAGTAAATGAATGGTAAAAGGAGGAGTGGGGCTGATTAGGGACCTAAATGGGGATTTACACATGGAGGCAGGGGGCATGGCTGAGGTACTAAATGAGTACTTTACATGTGTCTTCACCAAATCGTAGTGAAAGAGAAGGTAGTTGAGACACTGGATGAGCTAAAAAATTGATAGAGGATGTATTAAATAGACTTAAAGTTGATAAGCCATCAGGACCAGATGAGATGCATCTGAGGATACTGAGGGAAATAGGGAGAAGGTTTGATGCCAGAGGACTGGAGAACTGCAAATGTTACAACCTAGTTCAAAAAAGGGTGTAAGGATAGACCCAGCAACCACAGGCCAATTATTTTAATGCGGTGGTGAGAAAGCTTTTAGGTAAGATAATTCGGGACAACGTTAACAGTCACTTGGACAAATGTGGATTAATTAAGAACGCCAAAATGGATTTGTTCAAGACAAATCGTGTTTAACTAACTTGCTTGAGTTTTTTGATGAGGGAACAGAGAATGTTGATGAAGACAAGGCTGAAGCATTTGCAACCATCTTCAGCCAAAGATGCCGAGTGAATGATCCATCTCGCCTCTTCCTGAGCTCCCCAGCATTACTGATGGCCAGCCTTCAGCCAATTCGATTCACTCCATGTGATATCAAGAAACAGCTGAAAGCATTGAATACTGCAAAGGCTATGGGTCCTGACAACATCCTGGCTGTAGTACTGAAAACTTGTGCGACAGAGCTAGTCGCGCCCCTAACCAAGCTACAACACTGGCATCTACCCGACAATGTGGAAAATTGTCTACGTATGTCCTGTCCACAAAAAGCAGCACAAACCCAATCAGGCCAATTACCGCCCCATCAGTCCACTCTCGATCAGTAAAGTGATGGAAGATGTCATTGACAGTGTTATCAAGCGCCATTTACGCAATGACTTGCTCACTGATGATCAGTTTGGATTCCTCCAGGGCCACCTTGCCCCGACCTTATTACAATCTTGGTCCAAACATGGTCAAAAGAGCTGAACTCATGAGGTGAGGTGAGAGTGATTGCCCTTGATATCAAGGCAGCATTTGACCAAGTGTGGCATTGAGGGGCTCTAGCCAAACTGAAGCCAATGGAAATCAGGTGGAAAACTCTCCACTGGTTGGAGTCATACCTAGCACAAAGGAAGATGGTTGTGGTTGTTGGACATCAATCATCTCAGTCCAGGACATTGCTGCAGGAGTTCCTCAAGGTAGTGTCCTACATCCAACCATCTTCAGCTGCTTCATCAATGACCTTCCCTCCGTCATAAAGCCAAAAGTGGGGATGTTCATTGATGACTGTACAATGTTCAGCACCATTCACAACTCCTCAGATACTGAAGCATTCCATGTCCATATGCAGCAAGACGTGGACAACATTCAGACTTGTGCTGATAAATGACAAGTAACATTCACACCACACAAATACCAGGTAATGACGATCTCCAACAAGAGAGATTCTAACCATCTCCTCTTGACATTCAACAGCATTACCATCACTGAATCCCCCCACGAATCCTGGGGGTTACCATTGACCAGAAACTGAACTAGAACAGCCGTATAAATACTGTGGCTACAAGAGCAGGCCAGAGGCTGAGAATTCTCCAGCGAGTAACCAACCTCCTGATTCCCCAAAGCCTGTCCACCATCTACAAGGCACAAGTCAGGAGTGTGATGGAATACTCTCCACACTGCCTGGATGGGTGCAGCTCCAACACTCAGGAAGCTTGACACCATCCAGGACAAAGCAGACCATTTGATTGGCAACCCATCCACAAACATTCGCTCCGTCCACAACCAACGCACAGTGGCAGCAGTGTGTACCATATACAAGATGCACTGTAGCAACTCACCAGGCCTCCTTCAACAGCACCTTCCAAACCTGCGACCTCTTCCACCTCGAAGGACAAGGGAAGCAGATGCATGGGAGCACCACCACCTGAAAGTTTCCCTGCAAGCCACACGCCATCCTGTCTTGGAAATATGTCACCATTCTTCACTGTCGCTGGATCACAATCCTGGAATTCCCTCCCCAACAGCACTGTGGGTATACCCACACCAGATGGACTGCAGTGGATCAAGAAGGTAGCTCACCACAACCTTCTCAAGGGCAATTAGGGATGGGCTACAAATGCTGGCTTTGCCAGCAATGCCCATGTCCCATGAAAGGAATGAAACAAAAAGAGACATGGGGTTGATGTGGTGAACATGGACTTCCAAAAGGCATTTGATAAAGTGTCACACAACAGGCTTGTCAACAAAGGTAGAGCCCATGGAATAAAAGGGACAGTAGCATCATCGATACAAAACTGGCTGAGTGACAGGAAGCAGAGTAGTTGTGAATGGTTGTTTTCAGACTGGAGGAAGGTATATAGTGGGGTCCCTCAGGGGTCAGTGTTAGGACCCCTGCTTTTCTTGATGTATATTAATGACCTAGACTTGGGTGTACAGGACACAATTTCAAAATTTGCAGATGACACAAAATTTGGAAATATTGTGAAACGTCAAGATGACAGACAGGCTGGAGGAATGGGCAGTCACGAGGCCGATGAAATTTAATGCAGAGAAGTGTGAAGTGATTAATTTTGGTAGGAAGAACGAGGAGAGGCAATATAATATAAAAGGTGCAATTCTAAAGGGAGTGCAGGAGCAGAGGGACCTGTGAGTATATGTGCACAAATCATTGAAGGTAGCAGGAAAGGTTGAGAAAGCAGTTAACAAAGCATAGGGTTCTTAGGCTTTATAAATAGGGAATAGAGTACAAGAACAAGGAAGGTATGATAAGCATGTATATAGCACTGGTTTGACCTCAGCTGGAGTAGTGTGTCCAGGTCTGTGCATCATACTTTAGGAAGGATGTGAAGGCATTGGAGAGGGTGCAGAAAGATTCTGAGAATGATTCCAGGGATGAGGAACTTCAGTTATGTGGATAAATCGGAGAAGCTGGGACTGTTATCCTTGGAGAAGAGAGGGTTGAGAGGGAATCTGATAGAGATGTTCAAAGTCACGAGGGGTCTGGACAGAGTAGATAGGGAGAAACTGTTCCCATTGGCGGTAGGATCCAGAATGCACTGCCTGAAAGTTTACTGGTGCCAGATTCAATTAAGGCTTTCAAAAGAAAATTGGATTATTATCTGAAGGGAAACAAATTGCAGAGCTACAGAGAAAAAGCTGGGGCGTGGAACTATGAGATTCTCTTGCAGACAGCCAGCACAGACATGATGGGCTGAATGGCCTCCTTTTGTGCTGTAACCATTCTATGATTCTATGAATTTCTCTTCACCTATCACCCTTGTGCTCACTGATCTACCTTAGCCCCCAGTTCAGCAACACCTCAATTTTAAAATTCTCATCTTTGTTTTCAAATCCCTCCATGGCCTCATCCCTTCCTACCTCTGTAATCCCCTCCATCCCCATCACCCTCTGAAACCTCTGCACTCATCTAATTCTGGCCTCTTGAGCATCCATGATTTTAATCACTCCAAAAGGTTTTTGGCCATACTTTCAGCCGCCTAGGCTCTAAGCTCTGGAATTCCCTTGCTTAACCTCTCCACCTCTCCTTCATCCTTTAAGAGTCTCCTTAAAACCTAACTCTTTAACCAAGCATTTGATCATCTGCAGTAATATCTCCCTATGTGGCTTGCTATCAAATTTTGCTTTAGAATGCTTCTGTGAAGTGTCTTAGGATATTTCATTTTGTTAAAAGTGTTAATATAAATTGAAGTTGTTTTTGTTGTTCTTCCTCAGTTTACTACCACTCAAGTAATTAATCGAAGACTTACCATGAATGTGTTTTCAACAGTAAAGCATTGTCATTTGAAATAAAACTCTATTCGAAGGGAATGTAACACTGTTTACATTGGAACATTCGGAAGAGGAGTTGTCCTTTCAGCCCCTCAAGCCTGTTCTGTCATTCAGTTAGATCATGGATGATCTATACCTCAATTATATTTACCTGCTTTTGCTTGGTATCCCTTGATATCCTCACCCAACAAAAATCTCTGTCTTGAAAGCTCCAATTGTCCAAGCTTCCACAGTATTTTGGGGGAGTGAGTTCCAGATTTCTACGACTATGTGAAAATGTGCTTCCTGATTTCACCCCTAAATAGCTTAGTTTGAATTTTAAGATCATGTTCCCTAGTCCTTGATCCCCCCTACAAGAGGAAATAATTTCACTGTACCTATTCTATCAAATACTTTTAACACCTCAATTAGCTCATCCAAGGCCAATATATTCTTCCTAAGGCGAGATGCTCAAAACTGAACATAGTACTCCAGGTGAGGTCTGACCAAGGCTCTGTGCAACTGAAGCATTACTTCCTCTTCTTCGTATTCCAGCTAGCTCCCTTGAGATAAAAACCAACATTTTAGCCTTTTTGATTACTTTTTGTACCTGTCAACTAGCTTTAAATGATTTGTGTACATGGACTCCCAAATCTCTTTGCTCCTCTACAGTTCCTATTGACTGTTCATTTCGAAAATATTCCAAGTTATCCTTCATGGGTCCAAATTGGATGACCTCACTTGTCCACATTGAACTCTATTTGCCACAGATTTGCCCACCCACTTAATCTGTCTAAAACACTATTTACATAGCCAGTTATTTTCATAAAATGAATAAAGATCTTTCATCTTTTGGCTTCAACTGCCACGAGTTAACAAAATTCCATGAAGTTGCAGAGATGTAATATATTTTTTTTTTTTTTAAACAAAGGTGGAACACTAAACTTGTTTTTCAATTTGTTGTTTCAGGAATGAAGGGAAATGTGTGGAAGGGATGGTAGAAATATTTGATATGCTTCTAGCAACAGTGTCACGATTCCGACTGCTAAAACTCCAGTGTGAGGAGTACATCTGCCTGAAGGCCATCATTCTGCTGAATTCTGGTAAGTCACAGCTTCGCATTGGATTGTCTCATTAATCACATGTCTGTGATTAGCACCACACATCACATCAACATCTCTATACATACTGTGCAAAAGTGCTTAATAGTTTGCATATTGATAAAATAGTACTCAAATGGATTAATGTGCCGAGATACTGGTTATGTCCCATCTACTATTTTCACAGAGCAAGAGGTGGTCTTCACTATGCACCTGAAGAGCACTGGTCACCATCATAACATTCACATATGCATTGATCACAAGCACAGATCAAGACAAAATTAGTCAGTGATGTAGACAGAGAGCCTCAGTCAGGCAGACTGCATTACCAATTAACACGTACCATGGGTAGGGCATTGATGAGGAATGATGTTCAGAATAGAGATTACCCCTCCTGAGCTAACTTGGGATACAGATCTTTCTCATGGCACATGTCAGAAGATGGCTTGTGTTAAACAAACACTATTTTCCAAATATGGGAAGGTGATATTGGCTCAATTGTAGTAATGCTTTTCTACACATCGTTGAGCACCTGAAAACATCAGTGACAACCACCGTGATGGAGGTCACAAACACCATGATAGGTGCCTCTTGTGATTGTTCCTACTGCTCCAATGGGAGCTTTGGGTTTCAAACTCAAAGGAGCCATGACAAATGGTTTCAACTTACTTGGAAAACAATCCTGGGCAACCAAGAGGAAGAGACTTCAAAGACCTGTGTTCAGACAACATAATGGGCAAAAATGAGAAGATGGTTTCCAATAGTAAAATATGTAGAACAGCACAGAAGCAGCTGGAAAGACACTGTAGTGTAAAGGTTGAGGGCAGTGATGACCTTCAGTTTACTGTTCCTTCAGCTCTTTGTGGACAAGGCTGCACATTTCAACCTCCCTTAAGCTTTTGCTATGTTCAGGATTTACCAAGTGCCAGGCTAATACATGTAGGTCCACAGGACCCATATGGTCTAATTATCCTACTGGAAGCATCATAGCCAGGGAGCTTCCTCTGTTTCCTACAACAGTGATTGCACTTGAAAAGTACTCATGGGCTGTAAAGCACTTTGGGACATCCTGAGGTCATGAACAGTGTTTTACAATGCAAGCCTTTTAAATTCACTTCCTTCACCCCATATACTTCCATTGGCTTACTCATGACCCTCTATTCCAAGCTGCACTCTCCTCCTGCTGCTACTTCAGGCCTGAGAGACATAGGTAATGACCACTCATTCATGTCCAAAAAATCCTTAGTAGCACTTGCTTCTGCCACTGCATTGGGGATCATTTAAAATTTTATTCAACCAACTAGCAATGACATTCTGAACTAATTTGTTATTTAAGCACCCACTGTGAGCCCAATACAGAAGGTTTCTGTGCTAGCCTAATACCCTTTACTCCCATTACATAGGAGTATTCATTTTAGGACTGACAGTTAAAGACATATGTATATTTTTTCAAAGCAAGTAATTCTCTACTTATTTAAGACATCACTGCAGGAGTTGTTCAGGGTAGTGTCCTAGGCCCAACCATCTTTAGCTGCTTCATCAATGACCTTCCCTCCAACAGAAGGTCAAAAGTGGAGATGTTCACTGATGATTGCATAGCATTCAGTACCATTTGCAACTTCTCAAATACTGAGGCAGTCAACGTCCACATGTAGCAAGATCTGGACAACATTTCAGCTTGGGCTGATAGTGCTGTGAATGTTACTTGCCACTCAAGTTCCAGACAATGACCACCTCCACTGGACATCTAACAATATTACCATCACTGAATGCCCCACTATCAAAATCCTGGGGGTTACCATTGACAAGAAACTTAACTGGACCAGCAATATAGATACCATGGCTACAAGAGCAGACCAGAGGCTGGGAATTCTGCCATGAGTAACTCACCTCCTGACTTCCACCTCCTGTCCACCATCTACAAGACACAAATCAAGAGTGTGATGGAATACTACCCACTTGCCTGGATGGGTGCAACTCCAACAGCACTCAAGAAGCTCATCATCCAAGACAAGGCAGCCCACTTGATTCATACCTCCCACCACCTTAAGCATTCCATCACTGGCACACAGTGGCAGCAGTGTGTACCATCTACAAGATGCACTGCAGCAACTCACCAGGCCTCCTTCAACAGCACCTTCCAAACCCATGACCTCTACCACCTAGAAGAACAAGGGCAGCAGGTGCATGGGAACACCACCACCTGCAAGCTTCACTCCAAACCACACACCATCCTGACTTGCAACTATATTGACATTCCTTCACTGTCACTGGGTCAAAATCCTAGAATTCCCTCCCTAACAACACTATGGAATTACCTGCACCACAAGGACTGCAACAGTTCAAGGCAATTAGGGGCAGTAATATTATGCTGGTCTTGTCCACAACACTCACATCCCATCCATGAAGGAATAAAAAAAAATTTAAAAAAGTTTTTATTATCCAATGCAATGATTATTGACTACCTGGTGCATTCTCATTGGCCAATTCAATGGAGATTGATTACCTAATGTATGTTCTTATTGGACATTGCAATAGTTACTGATTACTTGCAGCATGTTCTCATTGTTCAATGAAATGGATATTGATTATCTAGTGAATGTTTTCATTGCAACACATTATAATAAATCAGCTATTTTTTAAAATAAGCATCCAAACATAACAGTTCTTGGGAAAGTAATCATGTGTTTATCAGGATTAAAAAATAAGGTTTTATCATTAGGACCTTCCAGAGTTTACGGACCAATTTATATTGTTAAGAAATTCATGTACATGGGATACTGAAAGCATTGGGACAAAGAGTGAGACATTAGCCAGGGAGCTAGAATCCGACCTTGCTGCATGGAAAATTGATTATAGGAACAGGAAGAGGCCATTCAGCCCCTTGAGACTGCTCCACCATTCAACTCAATCATGGCTGGATCTGGATCTTAACCCCATCTATTTACCTTGGTTCCATATCTCTTAAAAACCTTACCCAATAAAAATTTATCAAACTCAATTCTGAAATTTTTAATTGACCTAGCCGCAACAGCTTTTTGGGGGAGAAAGTTCCAGATTTCCATGACCCTTAGCTACGATGTATTCACCACAATCTTACTAGAAATAGACAATGCTGACTGAATAGGGGTGGAACTTTGTTAGTGTGTACTTAAGTTGTGCCTTTGACCCCGAGATGAGCTTTTGACCTCACATTCGGGCTATCACTGAGACCACTTACTCCTAAGACCACCTCTGTCACATCGCCGACTTTGTCCCTGTCTCAGTTCTTCTGCTGCTGAAACCCCCATTCATGCTTTCATTACCTCTAGACTTGACTATTTCCAACGCATCCCTGGCTGCTCTCCCACATTCTATTCTCTGTAAACTTGAGGTCATCCAAGACTGTGTCTTAACTCACACCAAGTCCCATTCCCTTATCACCTCTGTGCTCACTGACTACACTGGCTCCCGGTCAAGCAACATCTTGATTTTAAAATACTCATTCTTGTTTTCAAATCCCTCCACGGCCTCACCCCTCCCTATCTCTGTAATCTCCTCCAGCCCCACAACCCTCTGAGATATCTGTGCTCCTCTAATTCTAGTCTCTTGTACATCCCTGATTTTAATTGTTCCACCATTGGTGGACGCACCTTTATTTGCCTAGGCCCCAAGCTCTGGAATACCTACCCAACACCTCTCCGCCTCTCCGCCTCACTTTCCTCCTTTAAGACCCCCCTTAAAACTACCTCTTTGACCAAGCTTTTGGTCATCTAACCTAATATCGATTTTTGTAGCTCAGTGTCATATTTTGTTTTATAATGCTCCTGTAAAGCGCCTTGGGACGCTTTATTACGTTAAAGGCACTACATAAATATAAGTTGTTGCTGTTGCCTGCCAATAGATAGAGGGCTGAGCGTTTGGTCTTAGCACTGTGGCTGCGGAGTTTGGTTGCTGGGATCACATAGCGGAATTTGAGGCGCAATTAGAGAAGTGAATCCTGACGGAATGGCTCTCCCTTTCTGACTCTCCAGCATGCTGAAGCTGAACAAGGCAGTTCCTTGGAGGTTGGAACCCCAGATACTTCCTTGTACTGGGCACAGGAGTTCAGATTGATGCTTCTTTTATATACAGGCCCCACGAGGTCCAAATCCCAGGGCTGTGCACCTTAGGAAGGATGCGAGCTGGACTCAGCCGCCAAGTTCCTGCCGCTCCACTGCTACCAACACTTAATCCTGCTCACTCGCGCTCAATGGTTCAGCCAGTACCCCTTCTCAAACTGACTGTCTAAATCTAGAGTGTGGCCTTTACAGATCATCAAGGTGACAGTGTGTCTGTGCTATCAAGGAAATTCTCATTCACTTGGCCAAACTTATCCAAATGGCTTGCTGTACCTCAGGAGTGGAGCAAAAATCTTTAAACTGCAAAACATGCTCTGTCCTCAAAACTACACTGATAACATAGGCTTGGTTTTGTGAAGCCCATTGAGGCGGGGTCGGAGGCCAGTGGGGGGAGGGCATGGAGTATCGCAACAGGTGGCGGGCTGACCAGCGGGGCGGTGGGCCTGTGGTCAAGCGATCTTCCCGGGGCAGGATAGGCCGATGACGGCCTTCCCTCCCAGAGGCCAATTGAGGCCCATAAGTGACATATTAACGGCCAATTAAGGGCCTCTTCCTGGCGCCGCTGGGATCTTACCAGCAGTGGTGAGGAGGCTTCCACCACTCGGGGATGCCGCCTTGTAACACGAGGCGCCCTCCCTGTGGGTTTGCGGGAGGGTCCCTCCTCCGTGAACCAGTTTACCCCCAGGGTCTTCCCTCCCTCTGGACTGCAAGACTACCCCCAGCACCCCCTTATCGCAAGGGAGCAAGGGTAGTGCGGGTGCCAGCTCGCCAGAGAATGAGGTCACACACGGGTTCTGCTGCAGAGGAGTCAGACAAGCACTTCGATGGGGCAGACTACAGAAGAAGGCTGAAGTAAAAACTGCAAATGCTGGAAATACTCAGCAGGTCAGGCAGCACCTGTGGAGAGAAACAGAATTAATGTTTCAGCTCAGAACTTCTGACGAAAGGTCATTGACAGATTGGTCTCGCGCAAGCTCAGCTTGCTGCCATGCAAGCCCAGACTGCTCGATACTATTGTTGTAAAGGGCTTGCAGGGTGTCCTGCAAGAGATTAGTGGGATTGCTGAGACGCTGTCCCGGGGAGTGGCAGTGGCTCCAGAGAACACGAGCCTGTTGTCATCTCTCAGGGTGGAAGTATTCATTCTCCCACCACTGCCACTCTGCCAGTGCCCTTCCTGTTGCTCATCAGCCAGCCAGCCCGGACTGTGGCCGCCCATGCCGTGATGGTGTAGTCTGAAGCTGGGCCTGCTAGGCCCGGAGCTGCTTGAAGTCGTCCTCCAAGGCCATCTGCAGTCTCCTCCACTGAAGGTCAGCAGCCTTCCACCAGCCATACTGCAGTCACTGGGGTAGCACTGCTTAGGAGCACTAGGACAGGCAAAGGTATACAGAGACAGGTACTAAGGGAATACACAAGGGTGATTAGTTGAAGTTTCTACGCAATATAGCATGGTTTGATTTGATTTGGAATACTTTTGTGTTGACTTTTGTCTTTGTATTGTCCAAAGCAGACGCTGTGATGGTCAGTAACAGAGTGAAGTTAAGATGTGGGACTGTTGGTTAGTGGGGAATTGATGTTGCATTCATGGACATCCCTGCGAAAAAGGGACTGTCTAGGTTGCGTCTTCCCTTCCTCTTTCTCCTCCTCCTGCTCCTCAGCTGCTCACTACGTAGCTGGTGGCAAGGGCTGCCCGTTCATGATGGCGAGACTGTGCCGCATGCAGCAGACCACGATGAATCTTTACACCTGCTCGGGCTGGGTATTGCTGGGCTCCTCTAGAGTGGTGCAGGCAGTGGAAGTGTTGTTTCAGCACACCAGTGATCTGCTCTATCACATTTCATGTGGCACCGTGCCTTTCATTGTATGCATGCTGCCCACCTACAAGTGTGTTGCGCAGCATAGGCACCAGCATGTGGTCAGTGGATAGCCCTTTGCGCCCAGTAGCCACCCTCTGGTTTGTCGTGGTGACTCAAATGCAGATGGTACAAAATGAAGGTATCATGAGTGCTGCCAGGACACCGGGCATTGGCCTGCATGATTCTCTGCTTATGGTCACACACCAGCTAGACATTGAGGGAGTGAATCATTTCGGTTGTGGTACATTTCAGAGTTGGCATACAGCACTTGCAAAGCGACACGTGTGCATTCAACAGCACCCTATGTCATGGGGAAGCCTGTAATCCTCGCAAAGCCGTGTACTCACTCTGCCTGCTGATCTTTGGTCAGAGAGTATAAAACGTAGTCAGCTATCTTTGAATAGAAAGCCTCAATAACCTTCCTTAAGCACCAGTGGACAACAAATTGTGAGATGTTGCAAATATCTCCTGCTCCAGCCTGGAAGGAGCCAGATGCATAAATGTTCCAGGCCAGAGTCAACTTCACAGCCACTGGTAATGCCATCCTCGCCCTGCTCTGAGGTTACAATTGTAGCCGCAACAAGTGGCAGATTTCAGTGAGGATCTCCTTAGCGGAGCGCAGACGTCTCACACATTGTTCCTTGCTGGGAATCAGGTTGGAAAATTGCTCCCTGCACACCCTGGGCAGATGTGGCCTCCTGCTGTGAGCCCTTCTCCCCCCTTCCTTCTCCTCCCTCTTTTAGCAGCTTGTCTTGCTCTGCGTGTCCTCTGCTCATTCTCCTTCTCAAACAGTTTTCCAAGAGGAAGGCCTACTACTGCACACCCATGTCTGGGAGAAAATGATCTGAGCAGAAGCCTTGAAGTCAGGACCAACTCCTTCATCACCTGCCTTACCACTCCCTGTAGACTTTCGCAACTCCAGAAAGACTTGTACGATCGTAGCAACAGCCAGTGGAAATTAATCAGCATCAAAGCAGAAAATAATTGATGATCCTTTTAAGTAGAGCTGGTGGGGGATGCTTCCTGCTGCTGAACATGTGTTTATCCATGAGTGATTAAGAGATGGCATTAGCTGGAGTGTTGACCTGCAAATTGGCAGAGCTTGTGGCCAATCAGACTTATGCACTGATTGACATCATGGTCTGTCCAGTCTGCATACTTCCAGCAGACACTCATGGTGTGTGTGCTGACGTCCTCGCCAATGTGGCGTCTGGGACCACTCACACCAGACATGTGCAAGTGCACTGTGGACAACACTTTCAACCTCTACAGCCACTCCTAGTGCCCATAAAAGGGGTGCTATGCATCGTAATTTTGCAGCAATTGCTGGTAATTTGTGATGTTGACTGAGGGATAAATAATGACCTGAAGAACTCCCTTATTGTTGTTCAGAATAGTGCCATTAGATCCTTTATGTCCACTTGAGAGGGCAGGGGGTGCCTTGGCTTAACGTCTCATTTGAAAGACAGTATCTCCGACAGTGCAGCACTCCCTCGGTATTGCGCTGGGAGTGTTGGACTGGATTATGGGCTCAAATTTCTGGAGTGATGCTCGAATCCAAAAACTTCTGACTCAGGGGCGAGAGTGCTACCACTGAGCAAGGGCTAACACTTACCATAGAATGTTACAGTATAGAAGGAGGCCACTAGGTCTATCATGCCTGTTGTTAACATAAGAATTATGGTGCAACAGCTGCAGCTATCCTGGAAAACTGTATTGCCATTTTTTTCTGGGGTATCTGCAGATCTTATGCCCAAATCACAGCAGATGAGCTGGACAGCCCAATGCTTTCCACCCCTGGCATCACTAACACCTTCCTCTGCTCAGGCACCGCCTTCGCCTAACGAAAACTGCAACCATCATCCCTCCCTGCAACTACGGCCTCATCTCAAAGCACCCTTGACCTTGGACAGAACCTTTCCTCTCAGTTCTGTGCCCACAACAAATAACCTGTTCGAGTCCTCCAGTTCGACTTCTGCTTATTGTATCCTTCTTCACTGCCTCTCCAACTCCTTCATTCACCCCCTTCCTAGCTGTCCACTTGGACTGAACCAGGCTCTGTGCACAACCCTTTTATCTTCTCAGCGGTGGAGGAACAGGAAGTGAATTCAAACAGCGTCCAGTGTGGTACCTTTGGCAAGATGGAGGAAATAGAATGGAGCTCGGCAAAGCTGGGATGTCAGTACATGACTCAAAATCTGTGCTTTCAATTGGCGACTCTTCAGCCAATGAAGACCAACTTTTAAAATAATGGTTCCCACCTCTAAAAAAATGAGCAAAAATTTAAGATAGAAAAGGATTGGTTTAAAAAAAAACTAAAAAAGCAACGAAACAATAGAGAGAATGGAGGAGAATGGGAAGAAGCAGAGTCAAATGGCTAGAATTTTCCTCCCAGTTTCTTCCCATAAACTTCGGTGGATGATCAGCAGAAAGCCTGGAGAAAGAGCATAAAGAAAACTTTATAAAACTTTTTTGATTAATGAACAAGCTCTGGGCAACACAATAGTTAATTTAGTCATCGAAATGAAAAATAGTGCCATCTGGCTAAACAAGTGGACTTTATATAACCAGCTGTTTGTCAGTTCAAGCCCTAAGCAGATCAATAGCCAATTTTATACCTTTGCATCAACTAATGAAAACCTGCTGTTAAAGGGAATTAACTATGTTTTATTTCAGGACAATTGGAGATCAAGTAATCGCTGTTCAAAATCAATACAGAGTGCTTCAGGGCAATATACTTAACAACTGCAGTTACTGTGGAGCATGGGGGAGAAGGGGAGTTTCCAGGATCATACGTTCCTGGAGGTGATCACTCCATAGGCAAAGTTCAGGACAGTAGATGGGTGGCCATCTGGAAGAGTAGGAAGAGGCAGGAGGTGCAGGAGTCTTCAAGGTGTGTGGCACTCTCAAACTGGTACTCAGCTTTGCAGACTGCGGAGTAATGACACCTTGAAGGAGTGCAGTCCAGACCATGGCACCGAGGGGCAAGGGGCTGCACAGGGGGAACAGCAAAGCGTAGAAATCCAGTCGTTACAGGAGATTCCATAGTTACGTGGACAGACAGGCATTTCTGTAACCATCATCATGAATTCCTCATGGTGTGTTGCTTCCCTGGTGCCAGGGTAAAGGACATCACAGAGAGAGTGCAGAATACTCTGCAGGGGGAAGCGAGTGAGCCAGATGTTGTGGTATATCTCGGTACCAATGACGGAGAGGACAGATGTTGAGGTCCTACAGCCAGACTTTCAGGGGCTAGGGAGGAAGTTAAAAAATAGGACCTCGAAGGTGGTCATTTCTGGATTATTCCAATGCCATACACGAGCAAGAGTAGAAATAGGGAGGATCAATGCATGGCTTGAGGCATTGTGCAGGAGGGAGGGTTTCAGATTCTTGGGACATTGGGACCAGCTCTGGGGCAAGATGGGTTTGTGTCTCAACAGGACAGGGACCAACATTACATGGGGAGGTTCACTAGTGTGGTTAGGGAGGGTTTAAACTAAATTGTCAGGGGGGGATGGGCACCAGCATATAGAAGCAGAAACGAGGAATAAGGTGCATAAAGGAGTGTGAGTGTTGGATAGTACTAGAGAAGGAAGTAGTACCATAGGAGGAGAATAAAAAGGACTACAAGGAATACAAAGACAGGCTTAGAATGTATGTACGTAAAAGCACAAGTGTGTTGAATAAGGTCGGTGAACTACAAGCATAAATAACCAAATGGGAATATGATATCATGTCAATAACAGAAACAGTACTTAAAAATGGTAAGGACCAGACGCTTAATATTCAAGGATGCAAAGTGTTCAGAAAAGATCGGGAAGGAAAAAAGTGAGGTGGGGTGGCAGCACTGATTAGGGAAAACATTGTAGTGTTGAAAAGAGAGGATGTCCTTGATGAGGCAAAGACAGAAACCATTTGGTTAGAGCTGAGAAGCAAAAAGGGGATTATAGTGCTCCTGGGGGTATTCTATAGATCTGCAAATACTGGGAGCAAGATGGAGGAGCAAATCTGCAGGGAAATCAGAGATGTGCAAGATATTGGTGGGATATTAGTGGTGATATTGGGGGACTTTAATTACCCAAATATCACAGAATCACAGAATTGTTACAGTGCAGACGGAGGTCATTCGGCCCATCGTGTCTGCACTGGCTTTCTGAAAGAATACTTCACTCAATTCCATTTCCCCCGCCTTCTCCCTGTAGCCTGCATAGTCTTCCTTTTCATATAACAGTCTAATTCCAATTGGGATAGTTTTGGAGTAAAGGGTAAGGTGCAGAAGGAATTTCTGAAATGTGTTCAGGAGAACTTTCTTAACCAGTATGTTCTGGGCCCAAATAGGAAGAAGGCATTGCTGTATCTTGTGCTGGGGAATGAGCTGGGCCAAGTGGACCAAGTGTCTATGAGGGAACACTTGGGTAAGAGTGAACATTGTATCATAAGGTTTAGATTAGCAATGGAGAAGAGAAAACAATATAAAGTAGAACTTGGAAGAGGATTAACTTCAATGGGATGAGAGGGGACCTAGCCAGGGTGAAATGGAACCAAAGATTGACAGGAAAAACTGTAACAGAACAAAGGGTGATCATTTTGGAGGAGATGTTTCAGGTACAGGCTAGGCACATTCCAACAAGGGTGAAAGGTAAAGGAACCAAAGCTGGGACCCTTTGGATGATGAGGGAGACAAAAAAGAAATGAAAAAAGGGGATTTACAATGCATGTCAGGTGAATTCTTCAAGCGAGGACAAAGCCAAAAACAATAAGTTGAGAGGGAATGTGAAGGGGAAGTTGCGACTGTCAAAGAGAGAATGAGGACATAATGGCAGTTAACATAAAAGGGAACCTAAAAATCATCTACCAGCATGTAAATAGTAAGCAGGTAGTAAGACTTGGGGTGTGGCCTATTAGGGATAAAGAGGGTGATATATGCTTAGAGGCGCAGGGCAAGGGTAGAATACTTAATGAATACTTTGTATTGGTGTTTACTAAAGAAGAGGAATCTGACAAAATATCGGTAGAAGCAGAGAGAGTAGAGGCAATAGATAGGGTTAAAATTGAGATGGGGGAGGTACTGGAAAGGCTGGTTTAGCTTAGGGTAGATAAGTCACCTGGTCCAGATGGCTTGCATCCCAGGTTGCTAAAGGAAGTGGGGGTGGAGATAGCGGAAGTGCTTGCCATAATCTTCCAATCTTCCCTAGGTACGGGGGAGGAGACAGAGGATTGGAGAGTGGCAAATGTGACACCCTTATCCAAGAAAGGGCGTAAGGATATTCCTTGGAACTACAGACCAGTCAGTTTAACATCTGTGATGGGTAATGTTTTAGAAACAATAATCAAGGAAAAAATCAACTGGCATTTGAAGAGGTTTGAGTTAATTATGGAGAGCCAGCATGGATTTGTAAAAGGCAGATCCTGCTTGACTAATCTAATTGAATTTTTTAATGAAGTAACAGAGAAGCTTGATGAGGGGAATGTGGTGAATGATGTCTATATGGATGTTAAAGAAAGGGTTTGACAAAGTATCACATAAAAGGCTGGTTAACAAATTTGAGGCTCATGGAATAGAAGTGTTTGAGTCAGCTTGGATAAAAAAAATTGGCTTAAGGAGAGAAAACACCGAGTTGCAGTATTTCATTGTTTTTCAGACTGGAGGATGGTAGGTGGTGGTGTTCCCCAAGGCTCAGTGCCACGATTGCTGCTTTTTTGATATACATATATATATATATGGAATACAGAGTAAAATTTCAAAATTTGCTGTTGATACCAAACTTGGAGGCAGACATGGGCTAGCAGAATGGGCTGACAAGTAGCAGAGGGGATTAATACGGAAAAGTGTGAGGTGATGCATTTTGGCAGTAGTGATGGGAAGAAGCAATATAGAATAAATGGAACAGTTTTAAAGAGTGTGCAGGGACAGTGGGACCTGGGGGTTCACGTACTTAGATCTTTGAAGGTGGCAGGACATACTGAGAGAGTAGTTAGCAAAGCATATGGGATTTGGGGCTTCATAAATAGAGGTATTGAGTACAAAAGCAGGAACGTTATGCTGAACCTTTATAAAGCTCTGGTTAGGCCACAACTAGAGTATTGCATCCGGTTCTGGTCACCACACTTTAGGAAGGATGTGAGGGTTCTTGAGAGGGTGCAGAGATTTTTCAGAATGGTTCTAGGGATGAGGGAATTTAGCTATGAGATTAGGTTGTTCTCTTTGCAGCAAAGGAGATTGAGGGGAGATTTGATAGAGGTGTACAAGGTTATGACAGGTTTAGATAGGAACATAGGATTTTGGAGCAGGAGTAGGCCATTTGGCCCTTTGAGCCTGCTCTGCCATTTAATAAAATCATGGCACTGATAGTACAAAGATTAGGGGATACAGAATTAATATTCTGGGCAAGAGGTGCACAGCGGATATGAGGAAGAACATTTTTACACAGAGAGTGGTAATGACCTGGGTGGTGGAAGCCGAGACTGATTTCAAAAGGAGATTGGATGGGCACTTGAAGGAAACAAACTTGCAGGGCTGCGGGGATACAGCAGAGGAATGGAACTGATTAGATTGCTCTACCGAGAGCTGGCATGGATTTGATAGGCCAAATGGCCTCCTTCTGTGCCATTATGACTCTATGACTCAATAAAGTGATTTGTTAAAAGGATCATGGTGTTTACCAAAAGGTATGTTCACATTCATAGATTGATATTAGAATTATAATAATTTTCAATAAACTGAGTCACCTAGCACAGACTACAATAAACAAGATCCCCTAACCTAGACTATATTAACCCGAGTCTCCTAGCCCAGACTACAGTAACCCAGGTCATCTAGCCAAGACAACAATAACCTGGGTCTCCTAACTCAGACTACAATAACCTGGATCCCTTAACACAAACTATAATAACCCGAGTCACCTAGCCCAGAATATAATAACCCGAGTCACCTAGCCCAGACTATAATAACCCGAGTCACCTAGCTCAGACTACAATAACCCGGGACACCTAGCCCAAACTACAATAGCCTGGGTCTCCTAGCCCACACTACAATAACCCAAGTCAGTTAGCTCAGACTACAATAACCCGGGACACCTAGCCCACACTACAATAACCCAGATCGCCATATCCAGATTACAATAGCACGGGTTTGTTAGCCCAGACTACAATAATCCAGGTCACCTAACCCTGACTACAATAACCTGGATCAGCTAGCTTAGACTACAATAACTAACCCAGACTACAGTAACCTGGGTGATCTGGCCCAAACTACAAGAACCATTTTTCTTCCAAGAATGCCTACCTTGAAGAAGTTGTGCTCTTTTCTCCGATGGGACTTCCCTTTGTCTCTTTTACCTTGTTGACCTTCATTGCTTTCCATTTCCCTCTTGGTGTTTGATTAGGTATCTACCAAAACTCATTTTCACAGCCACATCTCCTTCCTCAGCGACTGTCTCCAGATCCAACTTATTCCACATGGAATCTAACTGAAGTAGCATCCTTCACATTTCTAATCCACCCGTAATTACAGGTATCTCCGAGACATAAAACATTCCTCAGGCTGCTGTTCTCGCTGCGTCCTGAGACCTACACTCGGTGCCATGC
Source organism: Heterodontus francisci (assembly GCF_036365525.1). Lineage (NCBI taxonomy): Eukaryota > Metazoa > Chordata > Chondrichthyes > Heterodontiformes > Heterodontidae > Heterodontus > Heterodontus francisci. The sequence continues at coordinate 18,896,109 of NC_090383.1, read as the reverse complement.
GCTGCCACATGTACACACTCAACCTCTCTCTCCAGAAGTACCAACTCACCTGTCTCAAAGCTGTCCTGCCCCACAGATTAATTTCATCCTTCGTCTTATCTGAAACATTAACAATAACATTTTCTCTTCCTTTCAGGTATTAAGGAATGCAAGCTCCATAACTCATGAATACCAATGCCCCTCCAGATCTTTCTTCCCCTTCTCTTCTCCCTTACCCCATCCCTTCTTCTAACCTCACCCCTTGCCATGTATTCACAATACCCTCTGATCTTCCTCGTTCTGATGCTGAACAATCTATATTTAGCAAAGGACTCCGTTTTATACCCTTGCGCTCCCACCTCAATGAATTTTGCGCTAAGTCCGATGTTGAGCTCTTCTGTCATCTTCACCTCCGGGATCACTTCTTTGGCCATGAGTCCTCCCCCCAACCAGTGGACCCATTCACCCACCTCCCGTATTCCCCCTCCACCTGGACCCTTTCCTCTGGCCTCTTACCCACTCTTGATCTTTTCATTGAGAACTTTCGGCATGACATCGGCCATCTTAATTTCTTTGCTCCCCTCACTCACTCTAACCTGTCTCCCTCTGAACTTGCTGCACTCTGTTCTCTCAGATCTAACCCCAACATTGTGATCAAACCCACTGACAAGGGTGGTCCCGTTGTTGTCTGGCGTACCGACCTCTACCTTGCAGAGGCTGAGCGCCAACTCTCAAACATTTCTTCCTACCTCCCCCTGGACCATGACCCCACCACTGAACATCAAGCCACTGTCTCCAGGACTGTCACTGACCTCATCTTCTCTGGAGATTTTTCCTCTGCAGCTTCCCACCTAATATCCCGCAAGCCCGAACAGCCCGCTTCCACCTCCTTCCCAAACTCCACAAACAGGACTGTCCTGGTAAACCCATAGTTTCAGCCTGTTCCTGCCCCACTGAACTTATTTCTTCCTGTCTTGACTCTAGTTTTTCTCCCCTTGTCCAGTCTCTTCCAACCTACATCCGTGACTCTTCTGATGCCCTATGCCATTTTGATCATTTCCAGTTTCCTGGTTCTAACCACCTCCTCTTCACTATGGATGTCCAATCTCTCTACACTTCCATTCCCCACCTGAGGGCTCTCCGCTTTGTCCTTGAACAGAGGCCCAACCAGTCCCCATCCATTACCACCCTCCTCTACCTGGCTGAACTTGTTCTCACATTGAACATCTGAATTAGGAGCAGGAGTAGACCACTCGGCCCCTCGAGCCTTCTCCGCCATTCAACAAGATCATGGCTCATCTTATTGTAACCTCAAATCCACATTCCTGCCTACCCCCGATAACCTTTCACCCCCTTGCTTATCAAGAACCTATTTGCCTCTGCCTTAAAAATATTCAAAGACTACTTCCATCGCCTTTTGAAGAAGAGAGTTCCAAAGACTCACGACCCTCTAAGAGAAAAAAATTTCTCCTCATCTCTGTCTTAAATGGGCGACCCCTTATTTTTAAACAGTGACCCCTAGTTCTAGATTCTCCCACAAGGGGAAACATCCTTTCCATATCCACCCTGTCAGGACCCCTCAGGATCTTATATGTTTTAATCAAGTTGCCTCTTACTCTTCTAAACTCCAGTGGATACAAGCGTAGCCTGTCCAAGCTTTCCTCATAACACAACCCGCCCATTCCAGGTATTAGTCTAGTAAACCTTCTCTTAACCGCTTCCAGCGCATTTACATCCTTCCTTAAATAAGGAGACCAGTCCTGTACACAGTACTCCAGATGTGGTCTCACCAATGCCCTGTATAACAGAAGCAAAACCTCCCTACTTTTGTATTCAATTCCCTTGGCAATAAATGATGACATTCTATTAGCTTTCCTGATTATGTGCTGTACCTGCATACTAACCTTTTGCGATTCATGCATCAGGACACCCAGATCCCTCTGAATCTCAGAGCTCTGCAATCTCTCAGGATTTAGATAATATGATTCTTTTTTATTCTTCCTGCCAAAATGGACAATTTCACATTTTCCCACATTATACTCCATTTGGCAGATCTTTTCCCACTCACTTAACCTATCTCTATCCCTTTGTAGCCTCCTTATGTCCTCTTCAGAACTTACTTTCCTACCTATCTTTGTGTCATCAGCAAATTTAGCAACCAGACCTTCGGTCCTTTCATCCTAGTCATTTATATAAATTGTAAAAAGTTGAGGCCCCAGCACAGATCCCTGTGACACACCACTTGTTACATCTTGCCAACCAGAAAATGACCCATTTATGCTTACTCTCTGTTTCCTGTTAGCTAGCCAATCTTCTATCCATGCCAATATGTTACCCTGTACACCATGAGCTTTTATTTTGCACAATAACCTTTGATGTGGCACCTTATAAGTGCCTTCTGGAAATCTAAGTACAATACATCCACCAGTTCCCCTTTATCCACAGCACATGTTACTTCTTCAAAGAACTCCAATAAATTGGTTAAACATGATTTCCCTTTCACAAAACCATGTTGACTCTGCCTGATTTGAATTTTTCTAAGTGCCCTGCTCTAACATCTTTAATAATAGCTTCTAACATTTTCCCTATGATAGATGTTAAGTTAACTGGCCTGAAGTTTCCTGCTTTCTGTCTCCCTCCCTTTTTGAATAAAGGAGTTACATTTGCTATTTTCCAATCTAATGGAACATTCCCCGAAACTAGGGAATTTTAGAAAATTAAAACCAACACATCAACTATCTCACTAGCCACTTCTTTTCAGACCCGAGGATGATGTCCATCAGGACCCGGGGACTTGTCAGCCCGCAGCTCCAACAATTTGCTCAGTACCACTTCCCTGGTGATTGTAATTTTCTTCTCCCTGCCTTCCATTTCCTGATTTACAGCTATTTCTGGGATGTTACTTGTATCCTCTATAGTGAAGACCGATGCAAAATACTTGTTCAATTCATCTGCCTTCTCCTTATTTTCCCTTATTAATTCCCCAGACTCACTTTCTATACGGCCAATGCTCACTTTGTTAACTCTTTTCTTTTCAAAATATCTTTGGAAACTCTTACTATCTGTTTTTATATTTTTAGCTAGCTTTCTCTCGTACTCTAATTTTTCCCTCCTTATTAATCTTTTAGTCATTCATTGCTGTTTTTTTATATTCTGTTCAAACTTCTGACCTGCCTTCCATCTTCATGCAATTATATGCTTTTTAAAAAAATGTTGATACTATCTTTAATTTTTTTAGTTAACTACGGATGATGGATCCTCCCCTTGGAATTTTTCTTTTTCGTTGAAATGTATCCATTCTGTGTATTCAGAAATATCCCCTTAAATGTCTGCCACTGCATCTCTATTGACCTATCCCTTAACCTACTTTGCCAATTCACTTTAGCTAGCTCTGCTTCCATGCCCTCATAATTGCCCTTATTTAAGTTTAAAATACTAGTCTTAGACCCACTCTTCTCTCCCTCAAACTGAATGTAAAATTCAATCATATTATGGTCGCTGCTGCCTAGGGGCGCCTTCACTATGAAGTCATTAATTAATCCTATCTTATTGCACAATACCAGGTCTAGTATAGCCTGCTCTCTGGTTGGCTCCAGAACACTGCTGTTCTAAGAAACTATCCTGAAACATTTCATGAACTTCTCATCTAGGCTATCTATGCCCATCTGATTTTTCCAGTCTATATGTAGATTAAAATTCCCCATGATTATCTCTGTACCTTTCTGACAAGCTCCCACTATTTCTTCCTTTATACCTCCTCCTACCGTGTGGTTACTGTTAGGGGGCCTCTACACCACTCTCACAAGTGACTTCTTGCCTTTATCATTTCTCATCTCTACCCAAACCACTTCCACTTTCCTGAACTTAGGTCATCCGTCTCTATTGTGCTAATACCATCAGTAATTAACAGAGCCACCCCTCCACCTTTTCCTAGCTTCCTGTCCTTCCTAAATGCCATGTACCCTTTAATATTCACGTCCCAATCTATGTCATCCTGCAGCCATGTCTCTGTAATGACTATCAGATCGTACTTATTTATTTCTATTTGAGCTATCAGTTCATCTGTTTTGTTTTGAATGCTTCATTCATTCAGATACAGGACCTTTAGTTTTGTTCTTTTATTATTTTTGTAACCTCTAGCTTTATCTGCTGATTTACCATTAGATTTGTACGCTCTGTCCCTTCCTGTCACGGTCTGTTTATCATTTGCCATTTTAATAGCTTTCTCTCTTTCCTTGCCTCGATTCTTTAATTTACCACATCTTCCCAAATTTGATCCCTTGCCCCCACATTCAGTTTAAAACCCTCTCTACTTCCCTTGTTATAGGGCTCGCTGGAACACTGGTCCCAGCAGGGTTCATGTGTAGACCATCCCAATGGCACAGCCCCCACTTCCCCAGTACTGCTGCCAATGCCCCATGAATGAGAACCCACTTCTACCACACCAGTCTTTGAGCCACGCATTAATTTCTCTAGTCTTATTTGCCCTATGCCAATCTGCCTGTGGCCCAGGTAATAATCCAGAGATTATTACCTTTGAGGTTCTCCTTAATTTGGCACCTAGTTCCTCATAGTGACTATGCAGAACCTCTTTCCTTGTCCTGCCTCTGTCATTGGTACCTACATGGATCATGATGACTGGATCCTCCCCCTCCCACTGTAGGTTCCTCTCCAGCCCTGAGCAGATGCCCCGAACCCTGGCACCAGGCAGGCAACACAGCCTTCTGGACTCTCGCTCTTGGCTGCAGAGAACAGTATCTATCCCCCTGACTATATTGTTCCCTCCCCCCACCCCACTTGAATGGCTTCCTGCACCATGGTGCCATGGTCAGTCTGCTCATCCACACTACAGCCCTCGCTCTTGTCCATATAAGCTGCAAGAATCTTGAACTTGTTACTTAATCAGAAGGGCTGAGGCTACTCCACTCACACCTTCGCAATCCCCTTACCTGCCTGGCTTTCTGTCACACCCACCTGTCCCTGACCACTGACCAAATCAGACGTCCTTATCCTAAGGGGTGTGACTGCCTTCTGGAACAAAGTATGCAGGTAACTTTCCCCCTCCCTGATGCATTGCAATGTCTGCAGCTCAGCCTCCAGCTCATCTACTCTGAACCAAAGCTACAAACACTTACTACAAACGTGATTGCCATGGATTGCCATGTCATCTAGGAGCTCCCACATACTGTAGCCATGACACATCACATGTCCTGCCATTAATTGTGTTATTTAAATTAAATTTATTTTCTTTAATTAATTTACTGTTCCTCTCTTCACCAAACTCTCTCAGTCACCAAACTCCCAACTTCACACTCTGTGCACTCAAGCAGCACTCAGCGCAGACAAAAAGCACTCTGAGACCTCTGAATTTATATTCTCTGCAAAACAATTTCTCCTTCAACTTCACTCACTTCCTCCAAATAAAAGGTGTTGCTGTGGGTACCCGCATGAGTCCTAGTTATGCCTGTCCTTTTGTGGGGTATGTTCCTTGTCTCAGTTCTACTCAGGCTCCCTCACCCAACTCTTCTTCCAGTACATTGATGACTGTATCAGTGCCGTTTCCTGCTCTCACCCCGAACTGGAAAATTACATCAACTTTGCTTCCAATTTCCATCCTTCTTTCAACTTCACATGGTCTATCTCCGAAACTTCCCTTCCCTTCCTTGACTTCTCTGTCTCCATTTCTGGGGATAGGCTGTCCACTAATATTCTTTATAAGCTCACCAACCCCTACAGCTGCCTCGACTACACTTTCTCACAGCCTGCCTCCATTCCATTCTCCCCGTTTCTCCATCTCTGTTGCATCTGTTCTGATGATGCAACCTTCCACAACAGTGCCTCTGATATGTCTCCCATTTTCCTCAACAGAAGATTCTCCCCACTGTGGTTGACAGGGCTCTCGACCGTGTCTGACCCATTTCTCGCACTTCTGCCCTCACCTCTTCCCCTCCCTCCCAGAACAATGACAGGATTCCCTTTGTCCTCACTTTACACCCCACCAGTCTCCACGTCCAAAGGATCATCCTCTGCCATTTCTGGCACCTCCAGCGTGATGCCACCACTGAACACATCTTCCCCTCCCCTGTCAGCATTCCGAAGGGACCATTCCCTCCACAACTCCCTGGTCCACTCCTCGATCACCCCTGACACTCACCCTTTCCCACGTCACCTTCCCATGCAATCACAGGAGGTGTAACATCTGCCCTTTTACCTCCTCTCTCCTCACCATCCAAGACCCCAAACACTCCTTCCAAGTGAAGCAGCAATTTACTTGTACTACTTTCAATTTAGTATATTGTATTTGCTGTTCACAATGTGGTCTCCTCTGCATTGGGGAGACCAAACGCAGATTGGGTGACCACTTTGTGGAAAACCTCCACTCAGTCCGCAATCATGACCCTGAGCTTCCGGTTGTTTGCCATTTTAATTCACCACCCTGCTTCCATGTCAACATTTCTGTCCTTGGCCTGCTGCAGTGTTCCAGTGAAGCTCAAGGCAAGCTCGAGGAACAGCATCTCATCTTCAGATTAGGCACTTTACAGCCTTCCGGACTCAACATTGAGTTCAACAACTTCAGACTATGACTGTCATTTTGATTGTTTTTTAAACATATTTTTCATGTTTTTGCTTTCGGACAGAGCCGTTCATTCCGTTCTGCCATTAACACTCTCTCTGGACAAATGCTTTGTTTTTTACTACGGCTAATACTACTGCCTTTGCCTTTTCTTCCATGACATCTTTGTCATTTAATCTCCCCTGCCCTCCACTCTATCACAGACCATCTCTTTAGTTCTCTTTCCCCCCGTCCACCTTTCACTTGCTCAAAACCTATTACATTTCTTACCTTTGCCAGTTCTGATGAAGGGTTGCTGACCTGAAACGTTAACTCTGCTTCTCTCTCCACAGATGCTGCCAGACCTGCTGAGTATTTCCAGCACTTTTTGCTTTTATTACAATAACCCGGGTCTCTTTATCTAGACTACAATAACTCTGTTCTCCTAGTTAGCAACTGTCATGTTCAAATTCAGATTCCAGTGCATTTTACCTTCGCCCATTCATAGAAACTTGTCACACAGGAGGTGACCATTCGGCCCATCGTGTTTGTGCTGGCTCTTTGAAAGAGCTATCACACTTAGTCCCACACCCTCACTTTTTCTCCATAACCCTGTAAGTTCTTCAACCTCAAGTACCTTTTTCAAATTATTTATGGATTCAGCTTCCACCACCTTTTCAGGAAGAGCATTCCAGATCCCAACAACTCTCGAAGTGAAAAAAAATTCTCTTCCTCTCCCCTTTAAATCTTTTGCCAATGATTTTAGATCTATGACCACTGGTTATTGACTCACTTGCAGAGGGAATAGTTTTTCTCTATCTACTGTCTCAAAACCTCTCATCATCTTTTTGGTCACATCTTAACCTTCTCTGTTTCAAGGATGGCAGTGCTAACCTCTCCTCATAACTGAAGTCCCTCATCCCTGGTAACATCCTGGTAAACACTCTCTGTATCCTTTCGAAGGTCCTTTACATCTTTCCTGAAATGTGGTGCTCAGAATTGTCTACAATACTCCAGCTGAGGCCTAACCAGTGATTTAGAAAGTTCTAGCATGATCTCTTTGCGTTTAAATTCCATGCTTCTATAAACCCAAGTTACACAAATGCTTTTTTAACCACCTTGAAGGATTTGTGTATAAGGTCACTCAGCTCATATGCACTTTTCAAAATGGTGCCATTTATAGTAAACTATCTTTCCATATTTGTTCTACCAAAGTACACCACTTCACAATTCTTCACATTTAACTCCATTTACCATGCATCTACCCATTTCATCATCCTGTCATCTACAACTGCTCATAACTATTACCTTTCGTATCCTCTGCAAACTTTAAATGTTGCTCGCTACACCCGAGTCTAGGTCGTTCATAAAAATTGAAAAGAGTAATGTATCCAAAACTGACACTTGGGGAACATCACTGCAAACCGTCTTTCAGTCTGAAAAACATCCATCCGCCCACCACCCTCTACTTCCTGTCAGTCAGCCAATTCCGCATCCATACTGTACTTTTCCCTTAGTTTTATGGGATTCCGTTTAAGTAACAAACCTCCTGTGTGGCGCTTTGTTGAATGCCTTACAAAAATCCATACATACAACTTCTACTGAACTACCTTTATCAACCGTTTCTGATACTTCATCAAACAATGAGGTCAAGTTAGTCAGACACAATGGCCAGGATTTTATCCTGGTGATGTGGGCTCTAGACGTCCAGAAAAAGTGAGAACTCCACATTGCCTGTTCTGTGGGATACCCACTGAATCTAGTGCCAATTAGGCACTTATGTGGACAGCGACAGGCCTTCCACAGGATCCAGGACCCCGGCGATGGAAGTGCCACCCTCGAAGAGCTGCCAGCCAATCAGAGGCCGGTATCTCTTTCACTGAGCAGTGCCAGCGTGGAGGCGGTGGCTTCTGCCAGTGGAGCATCTCCCTGAGGCTCAGGAGCGTCGCTGGACCCAGGCCATAGGTAGGTCAGGGTGAGAGGGGTCTCGGGGGCTGTGGGTCATGGGGGAGGTGGGTGTAAGTGGGTTGGTAGCAAGGGGGTGGCAATCAGCGGACCCCCCCCCCCCCCCCCCCCACCATTTCCTGATGCCGGGTTCCTTGTTCAGGCACTAAGTGCCTTTTAACAAGGGACCCACCATCCCATTCAATTTTACTTATGCTGTCGTTGCCTCCAAACCAGCCGTGGGGGACAGCATAAAATTCTCCCAAATTTGCCTTTAACAAATCCATGCTGGCTCTCCTTGATTAACCAATAACTTTCCAAATGAAGGTTTATAATGTCCCTAATGATAGTTTCCACTTACTTGCCCACCACTGATGTTAGGCTGACTGACCTGCAACTTCCTGGTTTAACCTTCTCCCCTTTCTTGAATAGTGGTATAACATCAGCAACCCTTCAGTCCACTGCCACTATCGTATCCAATGAGGATTGAAAGATTGTGACCAGTGCCTCTACTATTTTAACCTTTGCTTCTTTCAGCAACGTTGGATGCATTCCATCCAATGCAGGTGACTTAACAACTGTCAGTAATGCTCATTTTTTTTAGCATATCTTCTCATAGGAATTTAGGAACAGGAGGAGGCCATTTAACTCCTCAAACCTGTTCCACTACTTTATGAGATCATGGCTGATCTGCAACCTGACTCCATATTTTTGACCTTTGCCCTTATTCCTTACTATCATTGGTTAACAAAACTCTATCAGTTTCAGATATAACATTAGCAAGAGAGTTCCAAACTCCTACTACCCATTGTGTGTAGAAATGTTTCCTAATTTCACTCCTGAATGGTCTGGCTCTAATTTTTAGACGCTCCAACCAGCAGAAGTAGTTTCTCCCTGTCTACCCCATCTGTTCCCCTTAATGTCTTGAAAACATCGATCAAATCACCCCTTAACCTTCTAAATTCCAGGGAATGCAACCCTAGTTTATGTATTCTCTCCTCATAATTTAATCCTTGGAGTCCAGGTATCATTACAGTAAATCTGTGTTGCACTCCCTCAAAGGCCAAAACATCCTCCCTAAGGTGTGGTGCCTAGAACTGCTGACCGCACTCCAGGTGTGGTCTAACTAGAGCTTTGTATATGACTTCTACCTCCTTGTATTCTAGTTCTCTAGATAGAAAGGCCAGCATTCCATTAGCCTTTTTGATCATTTTCTGTACCCGTTCATGACATTTTAATGATCTATGTATATGGACCTCTAAGAGCATGGCTACCCGACCCGAACCCGATCCGAACCTGACCAGACATGTCGGGTGCAGGTCAGGTCGGGTCTCTCTTCCGGGTCCGGCATTTGGGCTCGGCTCGGGTCGGACACAGTGCTGCCTTTTGCTCATGGAGGGAAAAGCTTCAAAATTTGAACAGCCAGGACATCAAGACGGGAAACGTGCATCCGGACTCCGCACTAGTCTGCGGTGAGCAATTCCATCCAAGGTAGAGCACAACCTCTTTGATATAATCAACTTCATTCCGGTGGTCGGGTCGGGCGCATGAAAAAAATCAAAGGACTCGGGCTGGGTCGGGTTCGGTTTGGATGTGGTTCTGTCGGTCACGGGTCGGGTTTCAATTGCATACCCGAGCAGGCCTTTACCCTAAGTCTCTTTAGACCTCCACTGTTTTTAGTTTTTCACCATTTGCACCAGAAAGTAGCCTGTACTATCCTTCTTAGGTCCAAAGTGAATGACCTCACATTTGCCGACATTGAAATCCATTTGCCACAGTTTTGCCTACATGCACGTAATCTATAAATATCTCTCTGTAATTTTATGCTTCCATCTACACTGCTTACAATGCTGTCATGTCATCGACAAATTTGGATATGTAGCTTTTTAACCCATTGTCTAATATGGTGAATAGTTGAGGGCCCGACACAGATCCTTACTGGTCTGTAGTCATATCCTGCGATTATTCCTACTCTCCTGCCACTCAGCCAATTTCCTAACCTGGTCAATAATTTATCTATTACTATTTCTTTAGCTATGCTATCCTGTCCATAACTTCCTTCTCCTCCTGTAGTGTAACCTCCACATCATCTGGTTCCTTTGTGAAAGCAAAGTATTTATTTAATACTTTAACCATGTCCTCTGCCTCTATGTGAAGATTTCCCTTTGGATCATTAATAGGCCCAACCTTTTCTCTGGTAAACTTCTTACATTTATATGTTTATAATATATTTTAGGGTCCAACTTAATGTTGCCTGCCAATCTTTTCTCGTAACCTCTTTTTGACTCCCGTATTAACATTTTCATCCGGACTTGGAACTATATCCTTGGAACTCCCTTCCTAACAGCGCTGTGGGTGTCCCTGCCTCACATAGACTGCAGCGGTTCAAGAAGGCAGCTCACCACCACCTTCTCAAGGGCAATTAGGGATGGGCAATAAATGCTGGCCCAGCCAGCGATGCCCACGTCCCACAGATGAATAAAAAAAAATTACTTCTGTTCTTTCGTTAATCTCCCTGGTTATTAACTGAAGTTTGCTCCTGACAGAAGTATTTAGTTGAGCACTTGAAACGCCATAGCATACAAGGCTACAGGCCAAGTGCAGGAACATGGGATTTAGAATAGCTGGTGCTGGATGGCTGGCACAGACACGATGGGCCGAAGGGCCTGTTTCTGTGCTGTATAACTCTATGACTCGATGACAAGCCTCCTTTTTCTGTTTAATATTAACTTCAAAGGAATAAAAGCAAAATACTGCGGATGCTGGAAATCTGAAACAAAAACAAGAAATGCTGGAGTCACTCAGCAGGTCTGGCAGCATCTGTGGAAAGAGAAGCAGAGTTAACGTTCCGGGTCAGTGACCCTTCTTCGGAACTGTTCCGAAGTTCCGAAGAAGGGTCACTGACCCGAAACGTTAACTCTGCTTCTCTTTCCACAGATGCTGCCAGACCTGCTGAGTGACTCCAGCATTTCTTGTTTTTGTCCCTTCAAAGGAATATGCCTAGTTTGTGCCTGAACTATCTTTTCCCTGAATGCCCTCCATTGCTCCATTATTGCTTTACCCTGCAATCACCTTTTCCAGTTTCTTTTTTTATTCATTCATGGGATGTGGGCATCGCTAGCTATGTCAGCATTTTTATTGCCCATCCCTAATTGCCCATGAGAAGGTGGTGGTGAGCCACCTTCTTGAACCTCTGCAGTCCATGTTGGGTAGGTACACCTGTTAGAAAGGGAGTTCCAGGATTTTGATCCAGCGACAGTGAAGTAACCTGCACTAGAAACTTTCTTAAATCATTGAAATTAGCTCTTCCCCAGGTAAGCATTTTTACCTTAGATTTTTTCTGGCCTCTTTCCATAATTACTCTAAACCGAATTATGTTGTGGTCACTGTTAGCTTGGTAATCTATTGTAATACACTCCACATGCCCGACTTCATTTCCCAGAACCAACACTGCTTCCTTCCTTATTGAACTGGAGACATATTGATCAAGAAAATTCTCCTGTACATATATCAGAAATTCCTCTCCTTCCCTACCCTTAGAATCTCCGAATATTAAAAAAAAAATTGCATGGTGCCTTTCATGTCCTCAGCCCTGATTGAGTCTTGTGGCACTTCCTCACTCATGCCATTTTACCTGCAGTGCCCTGCTTCAATGCTCTCCTGGTCAGTCTCCCATCGTCCACCCTCTGTAAACTGGAGCTCATCCTAACTCTGGTGCCTGTATCCTAAATCACACCAAGTTCCTTTCACCTCTGTGCTTGCTGACCTACCTTGGTTCCCATTCTGGCAACCCCTCAAATTTAAAGTCGTCATCCACATGTTCAAATCCCTCCATGGTCTTGCCCCTCCCTATCTCTGCAAACCTCTGAGATCTCTGCACTCTCCAATTCTGGCCTCTAGCACACCCTGATTTTAACCACTCCACCATTGATTGCCATACCTTCAGCTGCGTCGGTCCTAAGCTCTGGAATACCCTCCCTGCCTCGCTACCTCTCACTCATCCTTTAAGACACTCCTTAAAACCTACCTCTTTGGCCAGGTCTTTGGTTACTTGTCCTAATAACTTCTTATGTGGCTCAGTGTCAAATTTTGTCTGTTAAAGCTGAGAGGTGATTTGATCGAGGTATTCAAAATCATGAGGGGTCTGGACAGAGTAGATAGAGAGAAACTGTCTCCATTCGTGAAAGGATCAAGAACAAGAGGGTTTCAGATTTAAAGTATTCGGTAAGAGAAGCAAAAGTGACGTGAGGAAAATCTTTTTCACGCAGCAAGTGGTTAAGGTCTGGAATGCGCTGCCTGAGAGTGTGGTGGAGGCAGGCTCAATCGAGGTATTCAAAAGGGAATTAGATAGTTGTCTGAAAAGGAAGAATGTGCAGGGTTACAGGGAGAAGGTGGGGGAATGGCACTAGGTGAATTGGTCAATCAGAGAGCTGGTGCAGACAAGATGGGCCGAATGGTCTCCTCCTGTTCTGTAATAATTCTGTGATTCTGAACGCTTCTGTGAAGCACCTTGGGAGGTTTCACTGTGTTAAAGGCACTATATAAATACAAGTTGTTGTTGCCAATGAGATTTGTGAGCCCCAAAGAAGCAGTTAGACTCCAGGTTCTCTTGCTCTCTCACTGTGCTTTTCCTAACTGGTCTGTTTGTTTCCCTGCAGGCGTGTTCCCCTTCCTCTCCAGCACCATGGAAGCTCTGAATGACAGTGAGCAGATTCAGATCATCTTGGACAAAATCACTGATGCTTTGGTTTACTATATCACCAGGGCCGGGCTCTCACTGCAGCAGCAGTCTCGGAGGCTAGCCCAGCTCCTTCTCCTCCTTTCCCACATCAGGCACATGAGGTGAGCATAGCCCCTCTCTCCACACTCAGTTACACCCCGTTTGGCAGGATGTTTAATAATTACACTGTCTCCATATTACTAAAAGGATATAGAGGCACTGGAGAAGGTAGAAAAAAGATTTACAAAGGTGAATCCAGAACTGAGAGGTTACAAGTATCAGGAAAGCCTGAACAGGCTGGGGCTTCTTTCATTAACAAAGGGGAGACTGAGGGGTGACCTAATAGAGGTATGTAAAGTTATGAAGGAGTTCAAAAGAATATGCGTTTCCACTTAAGTGTGAGACCAAAACAAGGAAAGTAAGACCGTCACTAATAAATCCAATAAGGAATTCAGGAGAAACTTCTTTACCCAGAGAGTGGTTAGAATGTGGAACTTGCTACCACATGAAATAGTTGAGGCAAATAGCAACGATGCATTTAAGGAGAAGCTAGATCAGTACACAAGGGAGAAAGGAATAGAAGGATATGTTAACAGTGGGGTGAGAGGAGGCTCATGTGGGGTATAAACAGCTGAATGGCCTGTTTCTGTGCTGTACATTCTATGTAATTCTACGGTTATAGTTTAAAGAGCCAGTGTCAGCTCTAGCACCCTCATAAAATTAAAAAAACCTATCATTGATATGCCATCAGCTTTATATAATTTCAATAAAATTCAACTTCTGTCAAATTAGGCTACAAATTTGAGCCAGCAAGGCTGGAACTTCTGTACAATTCCAGCAGAGGTGGGCGGATGGGGGAGAGGGCAGTGGGTGGGGAGGGGGTCACAGGTTGTGGTGCAACCTGGAATGCTGGGTTTCTGCCTCTCATAAGCTCTTGACCGAATTATGCTCAGGGGAGGGAATTGGCTTATTCAACTCACTCCCATAACAGGGCACAATTTCAAAGTTTGCAGATGATACGAAACTTGGAAGCATTGTGAACTGTGAGGAGGAGCGTATAGAATTTCAAAAGGACATAGACAAGTTGGTGGAATGGGCAGACAGGTGGCAGATGAATTTCATAGCAGAGAAATGTGAAGTGATTCATTTTGGTAGGAAGAACATGGAGAGACAATATAGAATAAAGGGTACAATTCTAAAGGGGTGCAGGAGCAGAGGGACCTGGGTGTATATGTGCATAATTCATTGAAGGTAGCAGGAAAGGTTGAGAGAGCAGTTAATAAAGCATACAGTATCCTGGGCTTTATTAATAGGGGCATGGAAGTTATGTTGAACTTGTATAAGACACTAGTTCGGCCTCAGCTGGAGTATTACATCCAGTTCTGGGTGCTGGACTTTAGGAAAGACGTGCGGGCTTTGGAGAGAGTACAGAAAAGATTCACAAGCATGGTTCCAGGGGTGAGGAGCTCCAGTTATGAAGATCGTTACGACCAGGTGAGAAATGTTTCTCGGGGTCCCTCTCAACCTTCACCTGGTCTTACCCTAACAGGGTTTAATTTTAAACACACCGTGTTTTTAGCACCCCCCTGGTGAATCCTTTTCCACTTTTCAATTATAAGGCAAAGAAACTAGTACAAACAGGCTTTCTTAGGTTTAAAGAAGAAAAGTTGAAATTTATTTAAACATAAACTTAAACTCTAATTCAGTTAATGCCTACAGATACACAACGCGCCCACGCTAGCATGCACATGTGATACACACATGCAGATAGAGCCAGAAAGAATACCGAAGAAATAAAGTGGAAAAGTTTGAGGCAATATCTGAGGAGGTTTTTTGTGTTACGGTTCTTCAAGCTCACTGTAGTATCCTTTATTGTAGATAGATCTTGCTTTTCGTTGGGGCCCAGTATTCTTTTTAAACCTTGTTTGCTGTAGGAGACTTTTCTTTCTTGGTGTTCATGTGTCTTCAGTGGATTTGGAGTTCTGTAAGAAAGAGATGGGAGCAGACAAATAGGAGAGGCTGTAGCCAACCAGCCAGGAGAGATCTTCTCAGTCCAGGAGCATTCTGCTTTCTGCCCAAACTGTTTGTACAAATTCAAAAAACTCAGGTTGCCCAGCAGGTTAGTCATGTGACCAGCTGGTTTGACCACGTCCATTTGTGTATTTGGCCAACTTAGCAGTCAACCTGGAATGCGAGCTCCCCCACCTTCAACGTCTGGTGATCAAAAGTCCATACTGGATTGAATGTGTCAGGGAATGGTCCTTTGTCCTTCCAAACACTGTCTGTTAATATGCAAATGTCTTTCCAGCCAAGATCTAGCAGTTTTTAAAAGCAAGTCCTTTCTTCACTTCAACAACAGTTTGAAATTTAATGTCCATGTGGTGAAATTAATATGCCTCATGCTTGGCAGGTGGGGGCTTGCATGACAAGATAGATTGGAGAAGTTAGGACTGTTTTCCTTGGAGAAGTGAAGGCTGAGCAGTGATTTGATAGAGGTATTCAAAATCACAAGGGATCTGGACAGAGTAGAGAGAAACTGTTCCCACTCGTGAAAGGATCAAGAATGAGAGGGCACAGATTTAAAGTATTTGGTATGAGAAGCAAAAGTGACATGAGGAAAAACATTTTCATGCAGCAAGTGGTTAAGGTCTGGAATGCGCTGCCTGAGAGTATGGTGGAGGCAGGTTCATTTGAAGCATTCAAGAGGGAATTAGACAGTTATTTGAAAAGGAGGAATGTGCAGGGTTACGGGGTGACGGTGGGGGGATGGAACTGAGGGAATTACTCTTTCAGAGAGCCAGTGCGGACACAATGGGCCGATTGGCCTCCTTCTGCACTGTAACAATTCTGTGATTCTGGGAAGCAGTTCAGAGAAGGTTCACTAGTCTGATTCCTGGGATGAAGGGGTTATCTTGTGAGGAAAGGCTGGCAAGTTGAGCCTATACTCATTGGACTTCAGAAGAATGAGAGGTGATCTTATTGTAACATATAAGATTCTGAGGCGGCTTGACAGGGTAGATGCTGAGAGGATGGTTCCCCTCATGGGGGAGTCTCGAACTAGGAGACACAGTTCCAAAATAAGGGGTCTCCCATTCATAGACAGAGAGGAGAAGGAATTTCTTCTCTCTGAGGGTCATTAATGTTTGGAATTCTCTACCCTAGAATGCAGTGGAGGCTGGGTCATTGAATAAATTCAAAGCTGAGTTGGACAGATTTTTGATCTACAAAGAAATCAAGGGTTATGAGGGGCTGACAGGAAAGTGGAGTTAAGGCCATAATCAGATCAGCCATAATTTTATTAAATGGTGGAGTAGGCTCGAGGGGCCGAAAGGCCCCTGCTCCTATTTCTTATGTCCTTATGTTCAAAGACCATCTGTCCCCAACACAATCATGATTTTCACCCCCTTTATTTGAGCTTAGTAACAGGGATTTTCCCACTTTGTCTCCATGTTCATTCTGAGCTCTAGATGGACCTGATTTAGTGGCTCCGTTTTGTGCTACAGACTCGTCGCTTGAGACTAAAACAAGCAATGTGGACATTGTTATATTACCGTGGGATGTTAGGGAGTTTCTGCTATCTAGCCGAGCTATGCCATTCATAGGGAGGTGTTGAGTTGTGAGCAGTTGCTCATTCTCAGCCGTCTCCACTTGTGCCTCTCTCACTTTTCCCTTTTTGTCATATTCAGTGCTGGTCTCTTTCTCTTTCCCGTTCCGTCCTTTTCTCTCATTACTTCTGTTTCCCTTTCATCACTCTACCTCCATCATTCATTCCCTTCCTTCTCTTTCTCTCTTTCATTTCATCCTCCTCTCTTTCATCACTCGTCCACTTTCTCTTTCACTCCTTTTCCTTTCATCGTATCACTCTCCTCTCTTCCATCCCTCCTCCTCCCTCTTTTATCACTCTCTCCTTTGTCTTTCATTCCCTTTCTCTCTCTCACACACACAGGGCTGGATTTTATTAGTGCGCCGTGTTCCGCAGCGGCACACTGTGAGAGCGGCAGCCTTCCGACACAGAAGTGCCACTGCACAGCCTCCCGATATTACCGCAGGGACTGATTTAAATAGAGCAGGCGGAGCGGCTGCCCCCGAGATGTAGAGGGGGCGGCCACTGTGTCCCCAGCATTGGCGTCCGGTGCAGGCACCATTTTTAAAGGGCCCTGACAGCTGATTTAAAACTTTAAAGGAACTTTAAATGTCAATAAAAACATTAAATTCAACATAAAAGTGCTACTTCCACCTCCCCCCTAAATCGTCACAAAATAACTTTATTTTCCTCTCACCCCCCCCCCGAAAAAAACATTTTTGACAGTCCAGACCTTTAAACCCCAAACTTTGCACTCTTTGCCCTTCAACCCTTTCCCACCACCCCCACAGCCAATAAAAATTGTTTTCCCCGCTCCTCCACCCCTCTCACCCTAAAAATTTTATTCTTCCCCCCTCCCCACCAGGTTCTCGCCTCAGAACTCCGTATGGAGTTCCGAAGGCGCGCAAGCTGCAATTGGCGGCAGTAAAAGTGGCGTGGGGCGGCCGCCGCCTGCTGGTAAATTTATTTACATATCACTTAGGTTGATTTAAATATGCAGATGAAAGCCCCACCACCAGGCGGGGTTGGGGGGGTGCCACACTGAGGTCCCCCCGCTGCCAGTAATATGCGGTGGGCCCTTCTCGACGTCGCTGGGCGAGATGGGCCTCTCCCCCCAGAATTTTCCTAGCCGCCCCCCCCCCAGCTGCGACCCACAGCATTGAGGGGCTGGTAAAATTCAACCCACAGTTTCTGACGGTAATTCTTTGCCTCATTAATCTGAAGTGCTATATCATTCCAGGTAATGGTATCTGCATTCTTAACCTGCCATGAAACAGTAACTCTGATGATTTGGTAATCTCGCCCTGTCTGTTCCTTCATGCTCCCAATTGGTTGATTATTTAAGAACTGAATGTGCCTGACAGGCTCCTGTTAAATATGGTGGAAGATTCACAAACATACTACTGCACATTCGATCATTCCCACGCCAGAACTTGTCAAAATTTAAAACCATGATCCTCTTGGTATACAAGTTAGGAACATAAGAACAACAGGAGGCCATTCAGCCCCTCATACATTTAATCAGATCATAGCTGATCTGTATCTTAACTCCATCCAGTTGCCTAGGTTCTGTAACTCTTAATATCTTTGCCTAACAAAAATCTATCAACTTCAGTTTTAAAATTTTCAATTGACCTTGCCTCAACAGCTATTTTTTATTCATTTCTGGCTTGTGGGCGTCGCTGACTAGGCCAGCATTTATTGCCCATCCCTAATTGCCCTTGAACTGAGCAGCTTGCTAGGCCATTTCAGAGAGCATTTAAGAGTCAACCACATTGCTGTGGGTCTGGAGTCACATGTAGGCCAGACCAGGTAAGGACGGCAGATTTCCTTCCCTAAAGGACATTAGTGAACCAAATGGGTTTTTACAAAAATCGACAATAGTTTCATGGTCACCATTAGACTAGGTTTTTTAATTCTAGATTTATTAATTGAATTCAAATTTCACCATCTGTCATGGTGGGATTCAAACCCATGGTCCCAGAGCATTAGACTGGGCTCCAGATTATTAGTCCTACCTAGCGCAAAGGAAGATGGTTGTGGTTGTTGGAGGTCAATCATCTGAGCTCCAGAACATCACTGCAGGAGTTCCTCAGGGTAGTGTCCTAGGCCCAACCATCTTCAGCTGCTTCATCAATGACCTTCCTTCCATCATAAGGTCAGAAGTGGGGATGTTCGCTGATGATTGCACAATGTTCAGCACCATTCGTGACTCCTTAGATACTGAAGCAGTCCGTGTAGAAATGCAGCAAGACCTGGACAATATCCAGGCTTGGGCTGATAAGTGGCAAGTAACATTCGCGCCACACGTGCCAGGCAATGACCATCTCCAACAAGAGAGAATCTAACCATCTCCCCTTGACATTCAACAGCATTACCATCGCTGAATCCCCCACTATCAACATCCTAGGGGCTACCATTGACCAGAAACTGAACTGGAGTAGCCATATAAATACCGTGGCTACAAGAGCAGGTCAGAGGCTAGGAATCCTGAGGCGAGTAACTCACCTCCTGACTCCCCAAAGCCTGTCCACCATCTACAAGGCACAAGTCAGGAGTGTGATGGAATACTCTCCACTTGCCTGGATGGGTGCAGCTCCAACAACACTCAAGAAGCTCGACACCATCCAGGACAAAGCAGCCCGCTTGATTGGCACACCATCTACAAACATTCACTCCCTCCACCACCGGCGCACAGTGGCAGCAGTGTGTACCATCTACAAGATGCACTGCAGCAACGCACCAAGGTTCCTTAGACAGCACCTTCCAAACCCGCGACCTCTACCAACTAGAAGGACAAGGGCAGCAAATACATGGGAACACCACCACCTGCAAGTTCCCCTCCAAGTCACACACCATCCTGATTTGGAACTATATCGCCGTTCCTTCACTGTCGCTGGGTCAAAATCCTAGAACTCCCTTCCTAACAGCACTGTGGGTCTACCTACCCCAAATGGACTGCAGGGGTTCAAGAAGGCAGCTCACCACCACCTTCTCAAGGGCAATTAGGGATGGGCAATAAATGCTGGCATAGCCAGTGATGCCCACATCCCATGAATGAATAAAAAAAAAGTCCAATGACATTACCACTACACCATCGCCTCCCCATATTTTTAGAGGAGAGAGTTCCTGATTTCCACTGCCCTTTGTGTGATTTTACCCTGAATGGTCTGGCTCTAATTTTAAGGTCATTCGCCTTTGTTCTGGACTCCTTTAATCATCTTAAACACCTCAATTAGACAACACCTTAATCTTATATACTCAGATACAGTTTTGATTATCCAGACATCATTCCACCTCTGAATGACGCTTGGTTAAAGAAGAAGTTAAAAGAGAAAATGCTGGTAACGCTCAGCAGGTCAGGCAGCATCTGTGGAGAGAGAAGCAGAGTTAACATTTTAGGATGCCATCAGAATTGGAAGATGGTAGAAATTAACAGCTTTTAAGCAAATACAGAACCATGGAAAGAGGGAGGAAGAGGAAAGAATACAGATGAAAATCTGTGATAGGGTGGAGGGCAGGAGTGATTAAAAGGGACGACAGTGTAAGGCAAAAGGGGATGATAATGAGGCAAGTAAAGAAACAAAAGATGGGTCCGGAGGAGGTGTGTATGGTTTGCAGAAGGGGAGGGAAAATCTTGCAAGGAGAAGGCTCCCATGACCTGGGAGTTAGGCGGAGAACGCTGGATAGGCTCCAGGGATGCAGACCACCCCACCATCCATGTCCCAATAAGGGATCCTCACCCCAAGCACCAGTGGCTTGGTACATTCTATTATTTAGTGATGAGGAGCTGAAACTATTTTAACTGTGATGTTATGATGTTATGTGATGAGTTATCAAACCTCCCTCTCACTCTCAAACTATCCTACTACTAATACATATGAACATATATAGGAACATACGCACTAGGAGCAGGAGTAGGCTATTCAGCCCCTCGAGCCTGCTCCGCCATTCTATAAAATCATGGCTGATCTGTTTGTGGACTCAGCTCCACTTTCCTGCCTCCTCCCGATACCCTTTCACTCCTTTGTTTGTCAAGAATCTGTCTACCTCTGCCTCGAAAACATTCAATGACCCTGCCTCCACTGCTTTCACGGGAAGAGAGTTCCACAGACTCACAACCCTCATATTTGTCTTAATTGGGAGACCCTTTATTTTTAAACTGTGCCCCCTAGTTTTAGTCTCTCCCACAAGGGGAAACATCCTTTCAACATCCACCCTGTCAAGTCCCCTCAGGATTGTATATGTTTCAATCAGGCCACCTCTCATCCTTCTAAACGCCAATGAATATAGACCCAACCTGTCCAACCTTTCCTCATAAGATAACCCTCTCATCCCAGGAATCAGTCACGTGAATCTTCTCTGAACTGCTTCCAATGCAATTATATCCTTTCTTAAATAAGGAAACCAAAACTGTACTCAACACTCTAGATGTGGTCTCACCAATGCCCTGTACAACTGTAGCAAAACATCTCTACTTTTATATTTCATTCCCTTTGCAATAAACAACAACATTGCATTTGCCTTCTTAATCACTCGCTGTACCTGCATACTAACTTTTTGTGTTTCATGTACTTGGACACCCAGATCCCTCTGCATCTCAGAGTTCTGCAATCTCTCTCCATTTAAATAATATGTTGTTTTTTTATTCTTCCGGCCAAAGTGGACAAGTTCACACTTTCCCAGATTATACTCCATCTGCCAAATCTTTGCCCACTCACTTAACCTATCCATATCCCTTTGCAGATTCCTTTTGTCCTCTTCACAACTTACTCTCCTACCTTTGGGTCATCAGCAAATTTAGCAACCATACATTCTGTCCCTTCATCCAAGTAATTGATATGGACTGTAAATAGTTGAGGCCCCAGCACTGATCTCTGTGGCACTCCACTAGTTACAGCTTGCCAACCTGAAAATGACCCATTTATGCCTACTCTGTGTTTCCTGTTAGCTAACTAATCCTCTATCCATACTAGTATGTTACCCCCAATACCGTGGGCTCTTGTTTTGTTTAATAGCCTTTGATGAAGGTTGTCAAATGCCTTCTGGAAATCCAAGTACACCACATCCACTGGTTCCCCTTTATCCACGTTGCTTGTTACTTCCTCAAAGAACTCTAATAAATTAGTCAAACATGATTTCCCTTTCACAAAACCATGTTGACTCTGCCTGATTGCATTGAGATTTTCTAAATGACCGGCTATAACCTCCTTAATTACAGATTCCAGCATTTTCCCTATGACCAATGTTAAGCTAACTGGCCTGCAGTTTCCTGCTTTCTGTCTTCCTCCTTTCTTAAATAGCAGAGTTACATTCGCTATTTTCCTATCTGATGGGACTTTTCCAGAATTTAGGGAATTTTGGAAAATTAAAACCAATGCATCCACTATCTCAGCAGCTACTCCTTTTAAGACCCGAGGATGAAGTCCATCAGGACCCGTGGACATGTACATATGAACATACAAATTAGGGGCAGAAGTAGGCCATTCATCCCCTCGAGCCTGCTCCGCCATTCAATAAGATCATGGATGATCTGTTTGTGTCTCGAATTCCACACTCCCATCTACCCTTAATAGCCTTTGATTCCCTTGCCTAACAAGAATCTATCTACCTCGACCTTAAAAATATTCAATGACCCCGCCTCCACCACCTTCTGAGGCAGAGAGTTCCAAAATTGCACAGCCCTCTGAGAGAAAAAAACTCTCCTCATCTCTGTCCTAAAAGGGCGGCCCCTAATTTTAAAACAGTGCCCCCTAGTTCCAGACTCACCCACAAGAGGAAATATCCTTTCCACATCCACCTTGTCAAGGCTGTTAAGGATCTTATAAACTTTAATCAAGTCTCCCCTCACTCTTCTAAACTCGTGAAAATAAGCCCAGGCTGTCCGACCTTTCCTCCATAAAACAACCCACTCATTCCAGGTATCAATCTAGTAAACCTCCTCTGAACCACCTCCAACACATTTAAATCCTTCCTTAAATAAGGAGACCAAAACTGCACACAGTATTCGAGATTGGTCTTACCAATGTCCTGTATAACTGAAGCATAACATCCTTACTTTTATTTTCAATTATTCTCATAATAATGGAGAGCTTGCCATTAGGCCTACTTTATGACTTGCTGTACCTGCAAACCAACTATTTGTGACTCATGCACTAGAACACCTAGATACCTCTGCGTCCCGGAATTCTGCAGTCGTTCTTCGGTTAAGTAATACTTTTTTATTCTTCCTGCCAAAGTGAACAGCTTCACATTTTCCCACATTATATGTTATCTGCCAGATTTTTGCCCACTCACTCAGCCTATCTTTATCGGTCTGCAATCTCCTTATGTCCTTTTCACAACATACTTTCTTACCTATCTTTGTGACATCTGCAAATTTAGCTACCATGCCATTGCTCCCCTCATCTAAGTCATTGATATAAATTGTAAAAATTTGAGGCCCCAGCACAGACCCCCTGCGGGACTCCACTTGTCACATCCTGCCAATCAGAAAAGGACTCATTTATGCATAATCTCTGTTTTCTGCCAACCAGCCAATCTTCTATCCATGCTAATATGTTATCCCCTACACCATGAGCTCCTACTTTGCGCAATGACTTTTTTTGTGGCACCTTATCAAATGCCTTCTGGAGATCCAAGTACAGTACGTCAACAGGCTCCCCTTTATCCACAGCATATGTTACTCCTTCAAAGAACTCCAATAATTTGGTTAAACATGATTTCCCTTTCACAAAACCATGCTGACTATTCCCGATTACCATGAGTTTTTCTAAGTTCCCAGCTATAGCCTCCTTAATGATCAATTCTAACACCTTCCCCACAACAGACGTCAAGCTAACTGGCCTATAGTAACCTGTTTTCTCCCTCCCCCACTTCTTGAATAGTGGGGTTATATTTGCTACTTTCCAGTCTGATGGGACCTTTCCAGAATCTGGCGAATTTTGAAAAATTAACACCAACGCATCTACTACCTCATTAGCCACCTCTTTTAAGACTCTAGGATGAAGTCCATCAGCACCCGGGGACTTGTCAGCCCGCAGCTCCATTAGTTTGTTCAGTACAGCCTCCCTGCTAATTGTAATTTCGCCAAGTTCCTCTCTTCCTTCCACCTCCTGATTTATAGCAATTACTGGAATGTTTTTTGTATCCTCTATAGTGAAGACAGAAGCAAAATATTTGTTCATTTCATCCGTCATTTCCTTGTTATCTACTATTAACTCCCCATTCTCACTCTCTGGAGGACTAACACTCACTTTACTTGCTCTTTCCTTCTAGCTAGCTTTCTCTCGTACTCTAATTTCTCTCATTATTCTTTTAGTCATTGTTTGCTGTTTTTAAAATTCTGTCCAATCTTCTGACCTGCCACTACTCTTCGCTGAATTGCACACTTTTTCTTTCAATTTAATACTACCTTTAACTTCTTTAGTTAGCCACGGGTGGTGTGTCCTTCCCCTGGAGTCTTTCTCACTGGAATGTATCTTTGCTGAGTGTTAAGAAATATCTTCTTAAATGTCTTCTGCTGCATCTCTACTGACCTATCCCTTAACCTAATTTCCCAGTTTACTTTAGCCAGCTCTGTCTTCAAACCCTCATAATTACCCTTATTTAAGTTTAAAATACTAGCCTTAGATCCACTCTTCTCACCCTCACACTGAATGCGAAATTTAATCATGTTGTGATCACTGCTACTGAGGGCACCTTTACTATGAGGTCATTAATTAATCCTGTCTTGTTACACATTACTAGATCTAGAGTAGCCTGCTCTCTGGTTGGCTCTAGAACATGCTGCTCGAAGAAACTGTCCTGAAAACACTTCATAAACTCATCTTCCAGGCTATCTTTGCCAATCTGATTTGTCCAATCTGTCTGTAGATTAAAATCACCCATGATTATCCCCATACCTTTCTCACAAGCCCCCATTATTTCTTCCCGTATACCCTGTCCTAAAGTGTGGTTCCTGTTAGGAGGCCTATAAACTACTCTCACAAGTGACTTCCTGCCTTTACTATTTCTTGTCATGAGAATGGATATGGAATCAAAAGAACATTTTATCAGGGATGTCTCAAATGTTCATCTACATTTGCCAGAGTGTTACATCGTGCTCCTCCCCAGAGGATCTTAAGATATCAATGGGTGGGGAAGGCCATTCAGCCCATTTTAATTCATCTATCCCGAGAGATCCCAATGCACCCCCGCCATTGTAGTATCCAATTTTTTCTTAAATGATTCCAGGGTTTCTGCCTCCACTACCTTGTCTGAAAATTTATTCCATTGCATTGATGTCTCCTTGTGTCAGTCTCATAGTTACCTTTTACTATTTTGAATCAGTGTCTCCCAGTTTCACTCACACAGTTTAATTTGAAGTAAACCTAGCTGAAATCACAGTTATGGCTGGCATTATTTAAAATAAAAGTTCTGCAATTAATACATGAAACCCTTTTAAGAAAAATCTAGTTAATCCAAGATGAGTTGTAGACATGATGGTCTGTAGCATGATCTTGTGTTAAAATTCAGAGTTTATTACATAAGAGATGTCTAAGCGGAGCTGTCGCTTTTACTGTTTACTTCCTGTGAAAAGATACCATGTACCTCCCAAGTGTTCCTGACAATCATCACGACACTGCACTAAACCCCCTCCTTTTCTGTTTAATCTTCCTCATAAACCCAAAACTAATATGGGTTGCAAATAATAAAAACTGAAAATGCTAGAAATACTCAGCAGGTCAGGCAACATCTGTGGAGAGAGAAACAGGTAATGTTTCAGGTTGATGACCTTTCATCAGAACTGAGAAAAATTAGAACTGTAATAGGTTTTAAGCAAGTGAAAGGGGGGAGGGTGGAAAAAGAAAAAAAGTGATCTGTGATAGGGTGGAAGACAGAGAGATTAAATGAGTTGGTGGTGCAGGGCCAAAGGGAGAGGTAATGGGAGAAGTAAAGAAACAAAAGGTGTGTCTGGAGGAGGTGTGAATGGAAGAATGATGTACAGCTGCCGTCCGAAAGCAAAAACAAAAGATAAACGAGAATAAAACCAAAACCTGAAAAGAAAAAGGAAACAAAATGGGGACAAGATTACGGTCTGAAATTATTGAACGCAACGTTGAATCTGTAGAATGTCTAATTGATGGATGAAGTGCTGGTCCTCAAGTTTACATTGAGCTTCATTGGAACACTGCAGGAGGCTGAGGACAGAGAGGTCAGTGTGAGAGCAAGGTGCAGAATTAAAATGACAGGTGACTGGAAGCTCGGGGTCATGCTTGTGGACTGAACGAGATGTTCCGCAAAGCAGTCACCGAATCTACGTTTGGTCTCCCCATTGTAGAGCCGATTGCATTGTGAGTAGCGAATACAGTATACTAATTTGAAAGAAGTACACATTAATCACAGTTTCACCTGGAAGGAATGTTTGGTGCCTTGGAAAGTGAGGAGAGAGGAGGTAAAAGGGCAGGTGTTGCATCTCCTGCACTTGCATGGAAAGGTGCCATGGGAAGTGTCGGGGGTGATTAAGGAATGGACCAGGGTGTTGCAGAGGAAACGGTCCCTTCGGAATGATCAAATTGGGGGAGAGGGGAAGATGTATTTGATGGTGGCATCACAATGGAGGGGGAGGAAATGGTGGAGGATTGAATACGGAGGCTGGTGGGATGGAATGTGAGGACAAGGGGAAGACTATCATGGTTTTGAGAGGGAGGGGAAGGGGTGAGAGCAGAAGTGCAGGAAATGGGACAGACAGGGTCGAGGACCCTGGCAACCACAGTGAGGGGGAATCCTCGATTGAGGAAAAAGGAAGACATATCAGAAGTGTTGGTATGGAAGGTTGTAACATCAGAACAGATGCAATGGAGGTGGAGAAACTGGGAGACTGGAATAGAGTCCTTACAGGAAGCAGGGTATGAGAAATTGTAGTCAAGGTGGCTGTGGGAGTCAGTAGCTTATAGTGAATATTTGTTGATCACCTATTGCCAGAAATGGAGTCAAAGAAGTCGAGGAAGGGAAGGGAAGAGTCAGAGAAGGATCATGTGGGAGACAGGTGGAAAATGGAAGCAAAGTCAACGAAATTATTCCAGTTCAGGGTGAAAGCAGGAAGTGACACTGATACAGTAATCAATGTATGGAAAAAGAGGTGATGGAGGGGGCCTGAGTAGGACTGGAACAAAGAATGTTCCACATATCCTACAAAAAGGCCAGCATTGCTAGGGCTCATGCAAGTTCCCATAGCAACACTGGTTGGGGACTGGTTGGGCCTCTGTTCTCCTGGTGGGTGATGGAGAGACTGGATGTCTGTGGTACAGAGGAGATGGTTAGGGCCTGGAAATTGGAAACTGTTAAATTGATGGAGAGCTGCTAGTACCTTTGAAAGTGAACAACCTATCAACCTCCAATTGAGTAATCCTTCCCCTTGACTTTCTACAGTTTTCTTAAACCTCTCATTTTATATATGGAATTAATATACTGAATATACTGCCCTACCATCTGAGTGATTGCTCTGTACAATCGTGTGAATGGATTTGGGGGGTGGGGTTTGGGTTCTTTCTGTGTACATTGTGTGTCTTCAGGTGGTGCTGAGATGAATTTCCTATAATGTGATTTGATCAACAGTAACAAGGGAATGGAACACCTGTACAGTATGAAGTGTAAAAACGTGGTGCCACTGTATGACTTGCTACTGGAGATGCTGGATGCTCACAGAATGCACACACCAGCGGACAAGACCCAGCCTGGAGGAAATGGTGCAAGTCCAATGAATAGAGGGAGCACCTCATCCTCTTCTTCATTGTCACTAAAGAAAACTGATGTGAGTTTTGAAACATCCAGATAGGTAATTGATTCAATGGTACACAGTATTAATGGAAATCCCAACAGAAAACTACCTATGATCACTTGCAAAAGAAGCAAATGTCACAGCAGCAAAATCATATAGCTTCAGCTTCATCTAAACATACTCCATCCAATTACTCCGCAAAGAAGAGTGCCCTGTATTTTGTATACCTACTGACTGGGAACAGAGCTTGTTAAGGATGCAGGAACAGAATAATGTTCCAGCAATTATGTAAAGTTTTCTAATATTCTAATATTCTTGAAGAATTTATCAAGATTCCAAATGCTTCACCCAAACATTACCGCAAGAGACATGAATATGAATGCTCAACAGAACTATAGGACTGATACTAAAGGATCCTTTTAAGAAACGCTTGGCGACCAAATGAGTTAGACACTAAACCTTCACCTTTGAGACCTGAGGTCAAATCCACTGTTGACTGGATGGAAGACTGGGATAAAAGGGGTAGGGGCGGAATGAGTCTTAATGCACTATAGCACACAACTAGCTCCGAAGGGCAATCTCAAAGGACGGCTAATGTGGGGAATAGGGGGAAAAAATGCCACACTTGTGCCAGTCTTCTGTGGTGGGAGCATGTTATTGGCGCAGAGTCAAGGGAGCTTTTCTCTGATGCTGAATCCCATTCGCTCCCTCAGCACAAAACTTTAAAAGCAAAGCTCCCAGCATCAACCCTGTGAACCCTGCTCGTGAATTGCCCCATGACCAACTGACCCTGCCGCCACCTCAGTTCTTCTGCTGATGCTGGCACCAGTCTTAGTTTTGTTGCTTCTTCCATCATCTTGGTTGGTGAATTTGGTTTATGCTGTGATCATTATTAATTTTTTTTTTGCTCAATTAGTTTATAATTTGATTGGGACTAATTGCAGCCAATACACTACACACTTCCAGTTAAGTCTGATTGTCGCTGTGTCAAAATCCTGGATCTCCCTACCTAATGGTACTTTGGGAGCACCTTCACCACATGGACTGCAGCGGTTCAAGAAGGCCCACTACCGTCTTCTCATGGGAAACAAGGAATGGGCTATAAATGCCGACCTTGCTTGTATCCCCAGAATAAATTTTTAAAAATGGACTTTACTGGGTGTGGACAGATGACCAAAGCAAGCATGATCAAGATTCCATACAGACCATGATGCTTACTTCAGGACCTCATTCCTCCAAAGCTTTCTGGCACTCAATGGGAAAATCTGATTTTAAACCTTGGCAGGAAAAGGAGTTTCACTCTAGATTAAGGTCTTGTTGAGTTGCCTAGACATCGGTGCAACATTGTGTTAGCAATATCGACACTGGCTACTACCTCATCCATTGTTGGTTTGTAGGACGTCCTTTCTGGAGCAATACAGTTTACTCTGTATCATTGCTGCATCATCACTGAGAGAGCTGATTCTCTGCTTCGAGCAGTCTGGCTTTTGGGCATAACAGCCTTAGCTGTGATGTTTCCCCATTTTGGTTCATCTTTTGTATTGTAGTGTCAGGTGCTATTCTTTAGGTGCCATCAAACCTATGGCACCACTGAGGGGCATATTGATGTTTTGTGTTTTGAATTCATATTGCTGCAACTCCAAGGGTTGACAAAATATTTCAGGAGCTAGATTTAGGATGGTCTTGCTGATGTAATCAGGATACAGCAATGGTCTGCTTTGTATGTTAAATGAGTGAAGTACCATCAGTCCCCCTGGGTCCATCCTCAATGTCAATTTAGTCTTGGGTGCAATAAGTGAAATCAGCTGTATAGGAATCCTCCTGCCCTTCCTTCCCTGACTTCAGTTAGGATCACCCAACCACTCATTATATCCTGACTTAGCAGTTTGTGTTCCACAGAATTGAGTTTACTACATTTCTGTTTCCATCATTTGATAGATGAGGTGAATTTTCTCTCCTGGGTAAAGTTATAACAGCATAATTATTTTTTAAAACGTTCAAAATTAGATAGGGAGTAGATAGGGAGAAACGGTTTCCATTGGCAGGAGGGTCAGCAATGGGAGGACACAGATTTAAGATACTTGCCAAAAAAGCCTGGAGGGGAAATGAGGTGTATTTTTTTTAGGCAGTAAGTTGCTTTGTGCTGCTTGAAAGTTTGGTGGAAGCAGATTCAGTAGTAACTTTCAAAAGGGAAATCAATATTAAAATGGAGAAATTTGCAGGGCTATGGGGAAAGAGGATGAGAGTGAGTCTATTGGATACAGCTCTTGCAAAGAGCACAATGGGCCGCATTCCTCCTTCTGTGCCATATGATTGTAGAACAGCCCTCTTGTTTTCTGGCAACGGATGTTGGCACAGAGAGTGGAGGATTATGACTGATACAGAAGACATGCTCCTCTCATTGAGTAGATCCATAGATTTGTAAGAAGGGAACAATTTATTAAGTACAAGTGAGTTGAGGAATTGGGTGGTGGGGAAGATTTGCTCTTGTCCTTATTCTATAAATGAAGAGGCTTCTTCACAAACCTTTGCCTTGCTGAAAGTCAGAGGCCAGCTCTCATGTTTGCAGCTTTCTTCGTCATGCAATGTTTGGGGTTATTTTGCTGCCTCATTAGTTCCACAGTGCTGTTCTGCCTCTGAAGGCAAACAGTTTATGCAGATCGTAAAACAGCAACTTAATACAAGACACAAGAGTAAGGAGATGGTGATCAGAGAAAAACAGGCTGTGTAATTTTTTTTAAAGGTGCAAAACATGAATCCTCAAGAATCAATATCCTTACATTCAGGATGTGGGGAAACCTTTCAAAGAAACATGCTCAGTAATCTACCTTTTGATGTGCTTATTGTTAAACGACTGACATTTCATCACAAAAGACATTGGAGTAAATGTCCATATATTTTGATAGAGAGTGAGGAATTCACTGTCAGCACATTATCAGAAAATTGAGGCTAGTATTTCAGATTACATTTATCTTAATCCTGTAGTTTATGTTATTTTGTTAAATTCTATTCCTCTTATGCACCAAAGCAGAACCATCTGGTAACGGTTCAATTCTGTGCACACAATAAAATTGCAGATAATTTTGAAAACAGCATTCTTTTTATAGGGTATTAAATGATTAAATTTGTGTTTCCTTTACTGCTATGGGACCATCAGTGTCCATAACTAGGCAATAGAATTTTACAGCACAGGAGGAGGCTGTTCAGCACATCCTGTCTGTGCTGTCTCTTTGCTTATTCAGTGTATCATCCTGCTCTCTCCCCATAGACCTGAATCAATCCCAAACTAATCATTTTGCCCCGCTGTCTCCCTGTAGCCCTGTCAATCCCAAACCTCTGGCCCTAGCCCATTATCAATCCCAAATTAATCCCACTGCTCCACTCTCTCCCCATAGTCCTGTTTCAATCCCAAATTAATTCCACTGCTATGCTTTCTTCGCATTAATTGTATGCATTAAGTGCCTTTGTGAAACCGTCTATTCTATTTTCCATCTTGCAGCCCATAGTCCCAGTCTGATAAAACTTAGAAGAACCCTGTTTTGGGAGTGGTAGGGGTGGGGAGAAGCACTTGGTGTGGGTACCTCTAAAAATCACTCTGCATTTCCACAGCACAATCTCATGAGTACACCAAAGAGGCCTTTAATCACCGTCAAACTGGCCTCAGAGTGGTTGGGAGATGCAGTTATTTGCAAGTTAGTACCATATTCTTTTGTCCATGGCAAAATAACACACTGTCAACCAGTACATTCTAGATAACACTAACAGTCAGAATAATTTACAAGTAGAACCATACAGGGAACCTGTAAGACTTAGTGAGACATTAACAGAAGAATATCAGATTAAAACAATATATAAATGATTTTAAATCAGCTACAGTTTAAAATGTTTCTGGTCATTTCCAGTATCATCTAATTGGGTCTCTAGGTGGACAGTATGTGTGAGATGATGTTGCACGATGACCTCGTGTAGTTGAGGTGAAATAAAGCAGGTGGGCAACTACAAGGCTGTTTATTTTGATTATTGAATAATTTCTTCCTGATGGTCAGGCAGTTAAGACGTTCATCATTTTTAATACTTGCCTAGTTGAGGCATGACTTTTGTAGTCTGTAGGCCTAATTGTTTACTTTTGACAACCATGACATCAGCTGATTGACATGAATCAGAGTTAACATATTAAATACCCACTGTCCTTGAGTAGTTGCAGTTGAAAGGCTACCATGGCCTTGATCCAGACTGCATTCAGTCCAGGTACTCTAAGCATCCTTTAGGATCTCTGGCTGAAGAAAACATTTAAAACACAGTTGCCCTGTCTACCTAAAGTCCCAGAAAACAGAAATCTCCCAAATCGTCACAACCACAATCGGAGGATTAATGTAGTAGAGGTGTGAAATTTGCTGGGTCTTTTCTTTTGCCTTATAACCCATCTATCTATGCAGCTTACTGTTGGGAGTTCTGTCACATCTCTAGTTTGCATTGTATCCCCATTATTGGAAAGGGTTGGCATTTAAAAGACCAGAGTACAAGGATTAGATTCCCAGACTTAATGAGCTTTATTAATTACAATGAACAAGTATGGTGATGGGGCAAGTTACTTTATTCTAAGACTAAAAGGTAAATGTTGTAATACTATAAATTCTTGCTCATATGCAAGATGCCTCATGGCTATCTAACTACCTATTATACGGCTGTTACAAGAGCCAAACTGCATCTAGTACGTTTTGTAAAGGAAAAATGCATTTGTAAATGTAAATTTGTTACTGTTTCATTGATCATGTTTCTGTTTCAAAACTGCAAAAGATAAAGCAAGGCAAAGTATCACTCCCCATTGAATCAAAGTCTCAATACTGTACCACACAGAAGCACTGCTGGAAGCAGCAGATTAACTTGAGACAGACGATTATTTTGTAGCTCATCTATACAGACAAGATGAATGTATTTCTGTGGGTTATCAGAGATATACACTTTGTGAATATAGCAGCTTTCAAAGCATTAACTATCTTCTCAGAATGACCTGTTTCATCAGAGCTTTTGCAAATTTTTTTTTTTAAACATTTCTTTTTTGGACTAATTGAAGGGAGTTCATAGGGTTTAACATTATTATAGTTTACACAAGGATTACAATTTATATATAGCTTTATATCTTCACCACATAAACTCAATCATCACTGCATATTAGTTACTAAGTATTATTAAACAGGCAAGGAAATGGCAGGTGTTAGATTATTTTTAAAGGCAGCTGATTAATGTTTCAATTTTTGAATTGTGCAGATAGTTAACATTTACCCCTTGCTGCTATTTGAAGTAGAATTAGAGGCAGTGAGCGCCAGTGGTTACAGATTGAAATTGGACTAAATGAAACTTGCCGAAAAGTTTCACAGTGCTAGATCCCATCAGTCAGGGAGCTCGTTTGTATTTGGTTAGAGATTTTTTTGTTTAGTGACAATGCTTTTGAAATGGCAGGTTTTAAAATTGTACAAGAATACAATCTGCAGGTGTGACATTACACTGCGAGTGAGTTCCAGTAATTCTATTGTGCCATCAACTCCACTGGGTCTCATAACGTTTGAAGAAAAATGTCTACAGTGATGTTTAAGAAAAGCCTACGTGTACTGTATCTTTTTATATTTAATTGCTGAATACTCTTGATTCTAGTTTATTCTAACTACCTAATGCCGTACAATTCTGATTAGCAGGAACACTTTGATTAAAGATCAGCATTGGCAATGGTTTAAAAGTCAAATGTTTGTTAACAAAGTTATATTCCGGCATCATGCATTCTCACACAACTGTGTCTAGGCTATGCCATGTGGAGAAAGCTGATGAATTGTACACAGCTTTTAGTCAAAAACATAAATATTCATTGTTAATTTTAGCTTAAAACTCCTTTTTCCTTTGCTCATGTATGTGATGCAATTACACCTGTGTACATGTATAAAAGGTTAAGGGTGAATGTAATGTGAGAACAGGGGATTTTAGGGGTGAAAATGTGCTGTAATCTGTTTATTAATAATTGGTTAAGTGATTTCACTCGACTGAAATCCTTTCACACAAACACATCCTCCCTTTGGCACAATGTGCTCAGCTCAATCCCAAAGAATAATTAATAGCTTTATAACCAAAGAAAAATGTGTATTTTTTTATTCACATTTAGTTGTTCTATATATAAAAAAAGACCTATGGGTCTATCATAATTAGCAGAATTAAGAACAACTGATAACGAAATGTAGGTCCATGAATGACTATCTCATATACCACTGTCTGCTGGAGGTATCTGTAAATAAGAACATGCAAACCATTTCGAAAGGAGAAAGAAAAAGTTCATTCACAAAATATTTGATTATGTACTTGTGTTTTGTGTCCCACACTCATTGTGAAATGTGAATGATGTCCCCAAAAATCATCAGGTTGCTTTTTCTCCTTGTTGCTGATAATACTGCAGAACATCT
Source organism: Heterodontus francisci (assembly GCF_036365525.1). Taxonomy (NCBI): domain Eukaryota; kingdom Metazoa; phylum Chordata; class Chondrichthyes; order Heterodontiformes; family Heterodontidae; genus Heterodontus; species Heterodontus francisci. The sequence continues at coordinate 18,862,122 of NC_090383.1, read as the reverse complement.
GCTACCTTCCTCAGTGGGATATTGGAACCAGTATTGCCAATTTCACTGTGGGACTTCCCCTTAGAATTATGCAGAGGTGCAGCAATTATAATGGGAGCTGAAGGTGAATGAGGAACGTGTGATGCTGCAGCCTACGATTTTCCAGCTCAACACCACCCACCGCCTCCCCATCCCCCTACTCGAATGGTTACAAGATTCTAGCAGTACAGCAAATTATTCCCACTGAAAGTTAACCCAGAATGTGTAAAAACAAGGTTGAATTATCCTTTTCCAAAACGAAGATGCAAATCTCAAGAGGAGGAATGCATTAACTGATTGCTTACCCAGTAATGTGAATGCCAAAGTTCCCTTGTTCATGTTTCACGCAATTCATTCTACCTTATAAGAATGCTACCTACATTGATGAATTGTTTGAACTACCTATTGCAATGCACTACCTAGTAACTAATGGTGGCCCTTCCTCTCCCAACCCCCAAAGGGTCTGCACTTTGTAGCACCAAGAAAGTGTTTTGTAACCGACTTTTCTATTTCTTTCATATGTTATTCCAGCTGACACTGTAATTTCTGTGTGATTTAATTTAGGAAATCTCGTGCATGTAGAATGATTTTATTTGCATATTGAATGGGTGAAATAAAACAGTGACCTAACGCGCCTGTTACCGTGTTTTGCTTTGAACCTAGATCTCAGGTTTACAAGCATGGGCAGGGCTGCACCGTTTCGTGGAAAGATGTTTTAGGAATGGAGTGATTCCATGATATCACACCACCACTGCTATGGAACAGCTGGGGCTGTATGAACAGCAACAGGATTGGAAAACAAGTTGAAGAGAGCACAATGCTATCATAGTTGCCTTAACAGAGTATAGATGCCACAATCTTGGAAGGTAGAAGGACAAGTTGAGAAGGCTGTTAAAAACGCATACAGGCTTTTTTTTAAAAAGAAAAAGCAAGGATGTTGTGCTAAAGCTTTCTAAATTACTGGTTAGACCTCAGCTAGAGTGTCGTGTCCCACTCTAGGCGTCATACTTTAGGAACAACATCAAGGCCTTGGCAAGGATGCAGAGGAGATTTACTAGAATGGTACCAGGGATGAGGGAATTCAGTTACGAAAGAAGACTGGAGAAGCTGGGGTTGTTTTTCCTTAGAGCAGAGAAGGTTAAGGGGAGATATAATCGAGGTGTTCTAAATTATGAGTATGAAGAGTTTTTAGAAGAATAAATAAGGGGTAACTGTTTCTGGTGCAAGAAGGCTGGTAACACAGATTTAGGTACTTGGCAAAAGAACCAGAGGCGACGAGGAAAATAAAACTTACAATGTGAGTTGTTATGGTTTGGAATGCATTGCCGGAAAGGATAGTGAAAGCAGATTCAATAATAACTTTCAAAAGGGAATTGGATATATATTTGAAAAGCAATACGTTAGAGGGGGATGGGGAGAAAGCAGGGAAGTAGGACTAATTGGATAGCTCTTACAAAGAGCCAGCACAGGGAGAATGGGCCAAATGGCCTCCTGCTGTGGTTAATGATTCTATGATTCCTTAGATTGAGTGTGTTGGGCTATTCCCAACCACTGCTTCACTTTTCATGTCTTAATGTTATCAGGTAAGGAGTTAATCACCTGCATGCCTTTATATGAAAGTAGGGGTGGAGGTGAAAAAGAGATTGTGCACCTGGGTTTGATGCAATATTATGTGATAGAACCTGGGGCACATCACCCTCTAATGATTAGCACAGGAGCAAGTGAGACAGGAACACAGGAGTGACGACACAAAGACTAAGGATGAAAGAAGTCAGTCCTTTAATTAGAGACTCAGTTTTCTGCTGTACACCAAAAGAACCAGCTTTCCATATTCTTATTACTTGTAGACACGCGAGGCTGCTTTTCTATAGAAAATGCAGTGTGACCATTATCTGAACATGCCACTATTAGACAATGACAGTAGTTAAAAGGAGTGACACTGTTCAAGAGGCTTTCCTTATCTCAAAGAGGTTAAATCATCTCCTGATTCACATTGGGATTGCTTCAAACGTGTCACACCAGCTAGACAGAGCAAGATATTCCATTGCAGGAGGATTTATATTTATATATTATGTACACATTCATGTTCCAAAAGTAAAACAAGAAAGGGAAGTATTCATTCCATGGATGTTTTTGAAAAGCAGTACACAAGTTAAATTGCTCAGCATGTGTAATAAATGCAAAGGAAAATACTAAAACATAAAATAGCCTCAACAAACTGTACACAAAATAATCTGTTCAATTTTAGTTTACATCCAATAATTGTCTCAAACATCAACAGAAATTTTACTTACACCTCACTTGTATTCTGCTCAGAAAGTCCCTTCAGATTTACATCATTTGCGTTCAGACATTCAAAGGGTTAATTTTGAAAGCTCAAGCTATACATGGCCATGCCTAAAGCAAACACTATAAAAAAAAAAATTTTAAATTGTATATTACATATTTCTCTTTGAATCCTGGGACAGGTAGCGCAGATTGGCCGTTTCATGTCTATTTGATGCAGGTTGGCTTCATTTCACCTGAGGTTTAGGAGGACAGTGTACAGACCAGCCAATGGCGTGTTGGGAGAGCACAAGTAGGAGCCATGCCCGCCTCCCCCTCCTCCATGAGGAAGTCCTTCTGCAGATGATTCCATTCTTCAATGCGTTCCAAAGGGTCATATTGGAGGGGGGCCATTGGTGTATCTCAGCATGGGGTGAAAGGATCGGGCAAAGTTGTTGGACGAGGTACAGCTGTAGTCTTCCTCGGTCATTGGCACCAGACAGGCCAGAGCAATCAACAGCAGCAACAGAAGCTGAAGGGGTAATGCTGCTCTGATCACTCGCAGGAAGAAAGATGGACTCTTCTGGGCTCCCTGCTCCTTAGAACGGGAAGAACCTCCTTGGCTTTCTTTGTGGGCCCTGTATTCATAAATATATCAAAAACAATTACAGCGGAGACAAAAATCGGTTTGTAACAGAGGCCTCTTTAGAGATTTCCAACCCTTATCTCGTGCTTGTTGAACTATGGACCTTAAAAGTAGGAACCTGACATGCTTCTGTGTCAGTAACTTGCTGAGAAATGAAACTACATCTAGCTTTCAATCTACATTTCTACAGTTGACCTTGACACCAGGCATGGGGTGCCAAGCTTTGTGACTTTGTGGACCTCCTTATTATGGAGTTTCAGGGCCCATATGTGAAGTTTAAACCCATATGCTCATTGATCTCAAGCTGCTGATACAGGTCTTAGTTTAGAGTTATCCAACAATGAGACATCACTCTTTAAAAACAGCTCTTTCCAAATTGCCAGGACCACTGAATTCAGGCAGGATAAACCGAGGGTTCCCAACCTTCCAGGAATGTCTTGGCATCTTCAGGATTTAAGGATTAATCTCCAGGACAGTGCTGTAGGCAGCCCATGATAACAATCACAGGGACATTAAACAAAACGGTGTGTTTTCCCCCATTTCCTTTGAATGCTTTATTAGTTATAAAAATATTGGAGATGGGGACAAAGACCAACAGTCAAGATTAATCCAATTAGCTTTCCAATTGGCTGTGGAAGGCAGTGCTCCTGGAGGATGGACCAATGGTGGAAGCTGGACAGTTCCAGGCAGAAAGTCATACGGTGAAACCTCCAGGATTACACAGCCAGAACCGCAACCCTAGACAAAGCATTAATGGATGTGCAAATAGGCCTGAGCTGCCCAGGTTTTGAGCTCCATAAGCTGGCGGGGGAAGAGGCAGGAACTGGGGAAGAGGGAAAAAGGGGAGGAAGTGCTTAGACAGGATGCTCTGGCCATGATCATGTGGCACAGGCTCGATGGACTAGCTGGTCTTTACTTGCCCATTAACTTTGCATGTACCTCTTACTACAACACGTGGCACGCTAACAAGCCGCAACTGAGAGATGCCAGAAAACCTGGCGATATCTCCCGCTGCAATTATAGAACAATTCAAAATAGGCTCCCCTTAGGCAACTAAAGACATCATGTAGCTCTGCTTAAATAAAAGTCCAGTTGCAGCTGCCTGGAAATCACACATTGGGCCTCACCGCTTTTACCACTCCTCTGGTGAATTCTCCCAGCATTTGTCTGCCTCATTTTGATACTTTGAAAATGAAATTAATCTACATCCCTAGAATCATAGAATGATTACAGCACAGGAGGAGGCCATTCGGCCTGTCGTGTCTGTGCCGGCTCTCTGCAGTATTAGTGGTTTACAATCTTTGGAGCTGCCCTCCCCTGGTTCATGACGTTGCTTAAATGCTTTAAATTGAAATTCAGTAACTCCTTCCTTACAAATTCCTTAATGCAAATCAAAACAATTCTGCAGACATATGCAATAGGGTGGGGCAAAGCAAATTCCTCAACCATTCAACATGAGGGAAATCCATATTTATCCAAGAAATTGTAAACCAAATCGAGGCCTCTTTCCTCAAAAGGTAAGTAACGGCCCATTATTACTTTGTACAAGAGTGTATGGATTTCCATGTTTGCTCACTCTACGGAATATCCACCTGCATATAGCGAACTACAAATAGGGACTGAACCCACGTTGTTTTGTGCTGCGGAGCTGGGATTTTCAAAGCCATCGGATTCGGACACAAGGCAGGAGTGCGTACGTAAATGACCAGATCTGAGTGTGTATGGGGAAACTTTCCGTTCATTTACAAAGCACAATCCAATAATGTGCACTGCCCCGAAACATATCGATGCTTCACCTGCACACATTGTGACAAAAATTCAGATCCACAGGCTCCTGCCTTTCTGAATTTATTTATGGGACTTGGGCACCACAGACAAGGCCACATTTATTGCCCATCCCTAGTAGCCCTGAAAGCTTGAAGAATCAATGCCGTAGTGTAGGACTGAGTTCCATAGACTGGGTAGGGGGTGGTAAGTTTTCTTCCCTGAAGAACATTAGTGAACCAGTTGGGCTTTCATAGTTACATATCTGGTGCCAAACAAATTTATTGAATTCAATTTCACAACTGGTTTTGGTGGGACATAAGCTCACAACATCCGAGTTCCTAATTCATTAACATAACCACTAGGCTACCATAGAACCATTATCCATCCCCACCCTTACAAAAAGTTGGTCAATAATTTAGTCACCAAGACAGCGCATTAACTCTGCTCTCTTCTGACCTTTAGAAGAAGTTGGATCATCCACTACAGCCATTAGCAAATGCCTCAGGAATGGTTTGGGCATTTAGCGAAAAATGTATTTTTTTGAAACGCAGTGTTGCCCAAGACTGATAGAACTTCTGCATGTACCAGGTGCACTAATACAGGCAGAGCTTCCCCATGGCACGACTGCCACTCACTTAACAAGTTGAAACCCTTTGCAAATTCTTCATGTCCTCCTCATAGCTTTCTTTCCCACCCATCTTTGTATCATCAGCAAACTTGGATAAAATGAATCACTTCACATTTCTCTGCATTGAACTTCATCTGTCAGCCTTTCCACCAACTTGTCTATGTCCTTTTGAAGTTCTACACTATCCTCCTCACAGTTCAGAATGTTTGCAAGTTTTGTATCATCTGTAAATTTTGAAATTGTTCCCTGTACACCAAGGTCTAGGTCATGAATATATATCAGGGACAGCAAGAGTCCTAACATCAACCCTTGGGGAACTCCACTACAAATCTTCCTCCAGTCCAAAAAAAAATCCATTTACCACTACTCTGTTTCCTGTCACTCAGCCAATTTCACATCCCTGTTGCTACTGTCCCTTTTATTCCAAAAGCTATAATTTTGCTCAAGTCTGTTGTGTGGCACTGTATTAAATGCTTTTTGGAAGTTCACGTACACCACATCAACAGCATTGCCCAGATCAACCTTCTCTGTTACCTCATCAAAAAACTCCAGCAAGTTGGTAAAAAACCATTTGTCCTTCACAAATCCATGCTGCCTTTCCCTCATTAACCCGCATTTGCCCAAATGACTATTAATTTTGTCCCGAATTATCGTTTCTTGAAGCTTCCCCACCACCAAGGTTAAACTGACTGGCTTGGAGATGCTGGGCTTATCTTTATACTTTTTTTTGAACAAGGCAACATTTACAATTCTCCAGTCCTCTGGCACCACCCCCTAGTCTAAGGAAGACTGAGAAATTATGGCCAGTGCCTCCATAATTTCCACTCTCACTTCCCTCAGTATCCTTGGATGCATCTAATCTGGTGCCTTATCAACGTTAAGTACAGCTAGCCTGTCCAATATCTCCTCCTTATCAATTTTAAAACTTTCAAGTGTCTGAACTATCTCCTCTTTCACCATGACCTGCGCAGCATCTTCTTCCTTGGTCAAGATAGATACAAAGTATTCATTTAATACCTCAGCCATGCCCCCTGCCTCCATGTGTAAATCCCTTTTTTCGTCCCTAATCAGCCCCAGTCCTCCTTTCACCACACTTTTACTATTAATATGCCCATGGATTCCTTTTTTTATTAGCTGCCAGTCTCTTTTCATACTCTCTCTTTGCTTCTCTCATTTGCTTTTTCACTTCCCCTCTGAACCATCTATATTCCACCTGGTTCTTGATTGTGTTATCCACCTGACATCTGCCATAAACAGATTTTTTCCTTCTTCATCTTAATCTCCATCTCTATCTCTTTTGTCATCCAGGGAGCTCTGGATTTGTTTGCCCTACCTTTCCCCTTCGTGGGAATATACCCTGACTGTGCCTGAACACTCTCTTTACAGGCAGCCCATTGTTCCAGTTACCATTTTGCCCACCAACCTTTGATTCTAATTTATTTGGGTCAGATCCATCATTAGCCCATTGAAGTTGGCGTTCCCCCAGTTCATTCTTATTCTGGATTGTACCTGGTTTGGAAGAGCTGACGTAAATCAGCTATGTGCCGAAAGGAATTGGGAGCAATGATCTCACTTTATGGACTAGCAGTAAGGCATTAGCCATTTGTCATTTCCTATCACGTCATGGAACAGGTGAAACTGACTAGAGGGGTTGAATGGCCTACACACACACACACACACACACACACACACACACATTAGGAACAGGAGTGCACCATCCAGCCCCTTGAGCCTGTTCCACCTTTCAATTAAATCCTGGCTCATCTTTACCTCAACATTACCTTTTGTTGGGCATATTGTTATCATGTGCGTTTTGATTTTGCATTCTAAAATATGATTTAGAAGTATTTGACCCTAAAATCTCCATACAGGAAGCTTGTATTAATTGAAGCCCTACTTGTTCTCATGCAATTATCTCAGGTTCAACTTAGATCCATAGGTACAATTTCTGATAAGATGTGCACTTACACAACAAAGCGATCTGCTGTAAACACATAAGCAAATAGATCTGTTAAACCTTCCTGCATAACACTCAATTGCTGCTGTAATGAGTAATCTTTCCTTTAAAAGGGCAGTAAGCAGAACTGAGGGTGACCAGGACTGCATCAGTGCTCCAGGATTTAGTTTAGAGATGTGGCTTCTCTCCCAGTCATTCCAAAGTCCATTATAGCACTGAAAGTCATGGCACATTAAACAGCATCACAGTGTTCCTTTACTGAAGTCCCATTATATATTACCTCAGACTGTCTGAGAATGCCAATAATGGGAGTTAATGAAATGCAACAGGCACAACAGGAACAAGCAGTACTTCATTGTACACTAACAGGTTGTTTTATTAAAATTAAACATTTTAACCAAATATCGCTCCAACACAGGTAGAGAATATTTCTCTTTGTCTCTGCTATAATGCGGTTCGACCTGCATCACCTTTAAATGAATCTCAGATTTAGTTTGGGGTTTAACTGCATACTGAATGCAAAAGATGACTGAAATTGAGGCCAGCCTTAAGTGGCAACAGCCCCACACCACAAATATTACGTCCCGCTAACCTTGTCGCTAACTCCTGATCTGAGTGATTCCCAAATGGAGCAGACTGTGGTGTAGCATGTGAATTTGTTCAAACTCCATACACAAGACGACACAAGATGTATGGTGCGATACTTTGCAAGATAATGCTGGGCTGGCAACTTGTTCATTTTATTTTGAGACGGGCCGATTTCCCCTCCACAGATGTCAGAACCGTATGAAGTTTCTTTACCTTAAAGGCGCTATGCAAATGCAAACTCATGGAAAAATGTTCACAAAGTGGAGGAAACCATACTTTGTGCATAATACGGTTTTCACAAGTTCTCTGGTGTCTCGATACCGCATTTAAAAATCACAAATTCAGTGGAATCTGCCACCATTTATTAATACACAAGGAAATTTCTTAAATACAACACAACTTGATTGGTTTGTTTCTTAAAACCAACAATTTGATGGGTTAGGTGTTTTTCTTTTTAACACCGAAGTATGATTGGTCGGTGTCTGAAAATTGACATCTTGATTGGATACTTTCTTAAAACCAACAGAGTTTGGTTGGTCAGGGGACAGTAATTCCAACTGAACTAAGCATCTGAAGATCTGATGAGTAAGTTGGAAACACCACTGAAGGCAGAAGTTCCGTCTTTACCATTACTAAAAGATCACTGAGCACAGATAATCTCAGTTAATAGGAGACATTCACAATTCACACAGTCAGTTGTATCCCTGATTCCAAGCTCACGTCAGGTGACAACACAAGTCTCATTCCCTTCCAGCCTATGAATTGCCCCTGTCCCAGATTGTTTGATGTCTCCTCAGTCCACTCACTTGCAAAGGGCAGTTGCCCAGTCATTTGATTGTGCAACTAGCAGAGAATCCTCACTCTGCAAGAGTGAACCTCCTGACTGCAGTTTACACCAAACTCCAACTGTGGGCTGGCTGGTTGAAAAAGCGGTCAAATAAAAAAAAAAGGCAGCTCTCAACCACTTGGGATGAATCGATTTGAACCACAGCATTCCTCCCTACCTCTCCCCTTTCCCCTCCCTAGTTTTTGAGCATGCCATTCCTTCACTACTGAAACTCATGCTGCAGAACTTCAGAAACAATGCTGCTTTTAACACTCATTCCAGACCGTACATGATTGTGGTTGCTTCATGCATTGTGAGATCAAACATAAAGCACTCTGATCGGAGAACAAATGCTGATAGCCTATAAGGCTCGAGATCAAACATTTATAATACCCAGGCACACTGACCACAAGCTGTCAGGCCTGTGTGCCTGATTTATTCCTCTATTCAGTTAAAACTGATTTATATCAGTGCTTGTCAGAGTAACAAATTGAATATTGTACACAGACAAGAAACAATAATAACAATAAACTAGGCAGTAGCACACTGACCTTACGATATTGCCACAGCTAGAATTAGCTTTTTTTGAATGTGAGTTGCACAGCAAGCTTCAAATGCTGTTAGATTACTTTCAGCCAGCTGCTTGCGCTGCTGCTGTTAAAAAATGTATTGGATCAATGCCACTCGAAGCAATAAAGGCTGGTATAGAGGTTAGTCAATCGCAGGGCTCCCTGGCTGCACTGATGTTACACAGACAACCTCGAGGTGCTGTTAGGACTCAGGTGCATTCAAAATTTCTTCGTATTTTGTGTTAGAAGCGAGTAAGAAGGGCCGGGTGGGTGGGGTGGGGACAACATTTGCAGGAACAAACAAAAGGCTTGGACACACAGGGCGATGAGACACAATCAGAAATGAGACATGTAGGAAGCGGGATATAGCTACAGTTCTGCCATCTTGTGGCTGGATTAGTTTGCAAGCATAGTCTGCTGAGCAACAGAGAATGGATAGAGGAAAAGCCAATAAGATTTCCTGTTAACCAGCACTGAAAACATTCAAGCACCAGAAGATAGTGTCTGAAGTGTGTATAAAGCACTGCGTTACTGCAAAACCCATTAACTAGCTTCATTTAAAGTCTAGGATCAAAGAAGGTGATGGAAACTTATAAGAAGGGATATCATGTGGCAGGATGTTCAATATGAACAGCTGACTCAATGTGAACCGCTGGAATGAAGTTAAAAATGTACCTTACATTTCAAAGCAGGATTCCACATCATCCAATATTTTGGCGTGCTATAAATGCATGAAGGGGCAGTTTGAGAACACTTTGGAAACCTGTTAAATGCATACCTCTAAAGCAATCTGGGGAGAGAGTTCTGCATTTATATTTGAAATTGTTACAGTCTTTTTTACTTTGCATGCTCGATTCCGAGTGTAAACGTGTTAAGCAACAGTCAGACCCTGCTGTCGAATTAACACAAAGAGGGGTCTGAACCTGAAGGAATGTTGCACGTTTTAAAAGCAAATTCCGCACAGGTTATTCCAATCCTCCTCAGTGATTAGCATGCAGGATGCTTTCTAGAAGTTTCCATCATCCTCTCTGAGCTCTAGAGGTAAACTGTAGAAACCAGGAGAACAAGGTACCTGCTGTGTGGGCTGCTGACAGAGGCTCCAGGCTGGGAGAGGCTACATTTGCCTCTTGGCTGTTTGGAATGAACGAAGGGGTAAAGAAAGAGAATGTTCAGTCCAGGCAAATAAAGACAAAGCTACTGATGACAGAACACAAAAAAAGTGCAGCAAAAAATCAGATGAGGTAACTAATATCCATGATACATGGAAACTGGCTTTTCCTCCTGTCTTTAGTGAGCAGCTTAACCGTAGTGTCCTTATTGATGGGCTCGGCTGTGTTATTGGAAGGATTTTACAGTGGGTAAGTGTGCACACTAATGTTTATCTGGTGTTTGTTTAATTCAGCAAACTGATGTGGTTTCCTTAATCCTAAGTTTCTGGCTCCTGAATCCTTCCTGTACTGAATAGGTCAGCTCCTTACACAGAATGACCACATAGAAATCACAAGATAGAAACAGGCCATTTGGCCCATCCAGTCCATGTTGGTATTTACCCTCCACTTGAACAGTATCCTAATCCTGTATCTGCTCTGTTCTCATATCCCTTTATTCCCCATTTCCTTCAACCAACTATCTAATCTATACTTAAATGTTGACATAGTTCCTGCTTCAATCACCAACTCTGATGGAGGTTTGAGAGGTTGTGGAATGCACTGTGTAAAAGAAAAAGTTTATGCTGTGTTCTGTCCTAAAGCACTTACATTTAATATTATATTTATGCTCCGTAATTCTAGATCCTTAACTAATGGATAGAGTCGCATTTCGAAAAATTCTGTGCTACCCCTTCATAATTTTAAACAAATCACCCCTAAATGTCTCTCTTTCAGTGGCTTCCTGCAGAATCTTGCCCCATTGACAGTTGCTCAAATGTGAGTCCTGACAGTAAGCTTCAGCACTGTTTGGTCATAGGAGGCACGACGTCGGGTTCCCTGGTACTCGTTCACCATTCACGGCGCTGGGACATTGAGCAGGGGTTACAGTGATCTGGAGTAGGGACCCAGGCCACATTTCCCCATCACTAATCCACAAGTGCTAAAAAATAAAATCAGTTGTGGGCCCTGCTCAGAGCTGTGGCTCAGGTCAGTTAACTCAACACAGGCAGAGGATTGAAGGTCATGCATCTCCTGGCCAGTGTGGCATTGCTAGTAACAGTTTCCAGTTACAGTGGGAAGACAGATACCAGGATAGGGACAACAGTCCTGAGATTGGCACAGCACTGATGCTCTGAATGAGACTGCATGGCTCAGCAACAAACGATAGGAAACTGAGGGGCCTGCAACAGACAGTGAAAGTGCTAAGCCTCTTGTAGTGGAAGGTCCCTTGGAGCTGGCAATGAGGAGACACTTTCATCCCCTCACTCCGGACTTAGACACACCCGGAAATGGCAGGCGACTATCAGGGTAAAGGATGGAGTTTGTACTGTGTATTTAATCACTGACATGGGCAGGGCTGAAACGGCTCAACTCCAAAATCATCAGCAACCTCCATCTGAAGACAGCCCGATGCCATATCACATTCCAGAGTTCTCAATTCTCAACTGAACCTCTGGAAGGGATAGGCAAGGGGAGTGACAGGGCTGCCAATGAGAGCGGAGCCTGGTCCTTCCTCCACCTAACTAAGGTATGCTGGTTGCAATTTCCCCTCTAAACTTTTTCTGTTGTGCCTGAATGAGTCCTACTCATCATTTTTTTTAAAAAAACACAGCCATGCACACTGCATTATCTTAAAGGGGACAACTTGTGAGCAGCACCTTCTGGATTGTCACACACTCACGCAGCTCACAGGGAACGTTGGCTGGTTGATATCTCTCTGTCACACTCACAACCCAGCCTCTCCACCTCACTCTGCTCCTTTCAGATACTTCTTAAAACCCACTGCTTTGACCCCCCTATCCTGTGAAGTGCCTTGGGACATTGTACTACATTAAAAGACTTTTTATAAATGCAGCTCGTCAGTGCATCAATTCAGGGGTCAAACATGCTGCCCCTACCCTAACCCTACACACTAGCTGAGATCAGTGATCTAATTTGGGACGGTCCTAGTCTGTGTGACTCACTATCCCACAAGACACACTTTTCAATGAGTGGTTGTGACTAGGCCATTCTTATTTAGCTCATTGATTTGGCATTATAACAAGTTATACACTGCAGTGCAAATTATTCGCAACATAATCGTGCTTTTGGTTTCAGATTGTCTTTGCCACATTTTTAGCCAATTAAATATTGATTGCAATATTGTGGGGCGGAGAATGAGAATGCAACGCTAGGTACGAGTGTGTGTGTTTGCAATCCATGCCTCGGGAGTCTGAACAGTGATGGAAAGCCAGTATTCCTTTTGAAAAGCTACTATTAGTGAATGGAGAAAAATCAATTCAAAGGACTAGGGCTGATTAACAGACAGAAATATCGGAACAAACAATAAGCATACCGCTCAGGATTCAAAAATCGAATTAAAAAAAGAACAAACAGTAAAAAGAAACATTTAACCAAAAGTAAAATTTACGCTTTTTCTCAATTCCATACAGGGGAGTGGGTGGGCAGAGGTAAGAAGGAAGGAGCATGAAGGTGGGCAGGGGCTGTACTTCCTGCTCAGGGAGCTCTTGGTATGATATCATGTCACCAGCTGTCAGATGCAAAGGTATTTGTTACCACCCTACCATGTTCGTTATAGAGATTTGTGGAAGTGAATTACCAGTCTGGATCGAACAGGCAAGCTTCCACTAGACACGGGACTGAGGGAGCCCGATGTGTCCAAATCATCTGCCGAAGACCACGACACCAGGTCCTGAAAGGAAGAGGAGATCCTTTAAACCAGCTTGCCAAGGGACGCATTGACAACACAACAAGAACTTAATGTTATTTGAAGAAAAACAAATGCATGTATTAGGAATTATGTGCCAGTGTTTTATATTTGTATACTTGCCAGACAGAAGTGAATGGAGATGTGGAAATCACAAGCAAGAACAGATGTAGAAAACGCCAAGGTCTTACCATTTTATATTTAATGCTAAACCTTGCAGCTATTAAACTTAAATGTAATCGGTGTTCAATGTAATATGTAATTAATTAACATTTAGTACACATAACAAGGTCATTATGATTTTCTAAAGTTGCTTAATTGTATTCTATACTCTTGTGCTCATTGTTTAACACAATTCCCATTGTAAGGGATCACAAGAAGCTGTAGCTCTCTACTGGAGCACATCCTATGTGTAACTTGCTTAGTATTTCTGACATGAATGGAATGGTTTTGAGCCCAAATTCATTCCCTTCATGTCTATTGGCAAGGAGACCAACTTGGATTGGATTTGACAAAGCTCCATCTCAAAATCATATGAAGTCTTATCAAGTGTATAGTTTCCAAACCGATATCCCCAGATCCCAAGGAGTCCCTATCCTGTGTGTGTGTATCTCTCTGTGGACAGGAACCCAGGAGAAATGGCGTAAGCAGCTGTTTTCATCACCTGCCCAGGGTTTCCACTGATCTCAGAGGGAGATACCACCCTTGTGGTGTAAATCAGGTGTGATGGCACAAAGTGACTCAGAGGTGCAATGGAGTGAGGTAGAGTCTCGACTCAGATATAAGGTGCACTTACACTGGAGCTGCAGAGTCAGACCCTGATTAACACAACACACACAGAGTTATAGTGCAAATGAACAATAACTAAAACTTGAGTATTGCTGAAAACAGAGACATTTTGTCCAAGCTTTCCATCTTGCACTCATCAGGACAATTGGCAAGAATACCAATGTAAGGGAAAGCAACAAATTTATACTATATCGAGAAGAGAGTGCTCTCATAGTATAAATTTGTTGCTTTCCCTTACATTTGTATTCTTGCGAATTGTCCTGATGAGTGCATGATGAATAGCTTCGACAAAATGTCTGTTTTCAGCAATATTCAAGTTCTGTACTACCAAACGACTATTTGAATAACTGAAATATGCACAATGAGTGTCAATGGACCCTAACGCAACACAACACACTATTACAGTTTGAATCGACCCTGATTAACACAACACAAACAATTATAGTGTCAGTGGACCCTGACTAACACAACATGCACAGTTACAGTATGAATAGACACTAACGCAATACAGAATTATAGTGTGAGTGGATCCAACCAAGGCTACATCTCCCCTTAAAACAGGTGGATCGTCCTAAAGAGAGGTCAGAATATTTCTGCTTTTGTTTACAAACAAAAGATCAGAAGAAACACATCAGTGTGTAACATCTAGCACAACTAGGAACACAAAGCACTTTGCCATCTCAACCCAGGAGAAAGTTAGCCAGACATTCTTATGAAGATGGTGTTGCCTTCACTTGTGTTGAATTAGGCAGCACAGATTTTACATATTGCGCATTTATGTTAATGACGTACCACTTGACTGCCACAGACATCCAAGAGTCTCTCCAACTCCTTCAGGTCTTGGGTGACCTCTTTCAGAAGAAGCTTGAGGCGGTTGCCAATGACATGAACCTTCTCCTTTGCTTCGAGACAATCCCTGCCCTCTGCATTTACCAGTAGTTGGCTGGACATGTCCTGCAGTGATGCTACTTTCAGCTGGGACTCCAGCAGCTCACGTCTGATTTGCTAGATCAATGCACAAAATAACAGAACTCACATTGGGATTACAGTGCCATTGTTATGGGATGCACGACATAATCTACCTTATCATCAATTATTTTACCATCAAATGCTTGGAATCAAACAATGAGCCTTATACATATTAACTACTGCGAATCCAATTGCTTTGGTCAGTGGTAGCACTCTAACCTCAGAGTCAGAAGGTCAGGGGTTCAGAGACATGAACACATAACCCAGGCTGATACTCCAAGTGCAGTACTGAGAGAGAGCTGCAATGCCAGAGATGCCATCTTTCTGATGAGATGGTAAACCGAGGCCCTCTTAGGTGAATGCAAAAATCCCACTGTACTATTTCAAAGAAGAACAGGGGAGTTCTCCCCGGTGTCTTGGCCAACATTTATCCCTCAGCAAACATTACGAAACTAGATTATTTAGTTGTGTATTTCCTTGCTGTTTGAGGGAGCTTGCGGTGCTCAAATTAGCTGCCGTATTTCCCTCCATTCCAACATGGACTACACTTCAAAAGTACTTCATCGGCTGTGAAGTGCTTCATGACGTCCTGAGATAAATGAACATCACCACTGTAAGCACTGGAAAAGACAAACTTTAACTGAGGACTTGCGACTGAAGATTTTGCACCTGGGATTTATCCGACATGAACAGCTTAATGCATTGATCGGAAGTGCACTGACCTCAGTCGGCCATTTCTGAGATGCAGCAAATGACTGTGAAAGAAGCGTTGGTGAGCTCCCAGATCAGGACTACCAGTTAAAAATTACTTGAATTTTTAAAATGTTTGCGAAGACCTGCATATCGCAGACGGTCATATTATAATATAGAGCAGGTCACAACAGTTATGAATAGAACATATTAACTTCAGGACATCCCAAAGTGCTTTACAGCCAAAGTGATATTTTTGAAGTCTAGTCACTGCTGTGATATACGCCATTGTGGCAGCCAAATTGAGCACAGCAAGGTCCCACAAACAGGAAGAGCGATCAAACATCATCTGTTTTATTAGTGTTGGTTAAGAGATAAATGTTGGTTTGACATCAGGAAGAACTCGCCTGTTCTTTGAAACGGTGCCATGGAATCTTGTATCCACCCTTAGTGGCCAGATGGGGCCTCGGTTTAATGTCGTATCTGAAAGTGCTGCATTCCTTCAGTGCTGCACTGCAGTGCCAGCTTTGATTTTTGTGCTCAGTTCTAACCTTAAATGACTAAATAATATACCGAATGACTTGGAGTGGCATCTGGTTTTCACTGTAATTAAGTTACTAACTAGCACCAATTGTTAAATAGTAACACACCCAAATTACTTCACAAAGTTCAAATTAAAATGGTAGGAGGTCAGAGTGATAAAGATGATGGATTGCACTGATGTGGATGCAGCATTTAGTGTTGGCAGGAAGTAGCCGGGAGACATTGAAAAGCAGCCACTTTGTTGATTGTGGGAGCGAAATTGACTCACCCATAACAGAAAAAACAATCCTGATTTATTGTATCAACATCCGTTTGAATCAGAATGAAGTGAATGTTAAGCCACCACACAGGCACTGCACTTCCCTCCCACCCACTCCTCCCCGTCACGCTTTCACTCCCCCAATCCACTGCCCCCTCACCGCCACCCATCCATCATTGCCATCCTAACCTTCACCCCCCCCTCCCTTCCCTACACACCCTCCCTCCTACCCTTCACCCCTCCATCCCCTACACCAACCCTCATTCCTTCCTATCCTCCAGCCCTTCCTCATTCATTGCCTCCAATCCTCCCATCACCCTCCCCTCCCTCGGAATTGGAAAAATACAACAAAAGGGAGAGGAAGTAAGAGAGACAAAGGGAGGCAGACAAGGATAGAGAAAGATAAACAGATGAAGAGATGAAGATACAGCGCGAGCAACATACAAAGAGGTTGAAACTGCAAGTCAGTAAGAAATGGCATGGAATATCCCAGACAGAAAGACAGAGCGGGTGTGAGCGTGAGAATTCTCTCTGACCGACAATCTCTTTATTCGGTTTCACACAAGGTGAGGCACAGTGCCATCTAGTGCACATCTGACAAAACTCCCAGAGTAAATTTCTAATTTAAGAACACGCTCTGCCATAATGTCTCAGCGACTTTGCACAGACTTTTGCTCCAGGTTAGATCCTATGCCTATGTTGGGTTAGCTGGTCTCGGTTGGAATGCTGCACATGGTCGCAGTGCCCCAGGGTTAGAGAGTGGGGAGGTGCAGGGAGAGATCCTCTGCTGAAATTGGGGTAGTGTAAACATCCAGTGAGGACACAATTGTGATTGTCTGCGTTGCATGGTAAGGGATTTTTTAAAAGATTACATTATTAATAATGGATACAGTTGAATGTTGGGTGTGCATGGGATATTTAGCACTATTCATTTTGTGTTTCAACTTTGCCACTGAACCTCAGCCCCTGCAGGAAAGTGGCTATATTTTAGGAAGCAGCACTATCCTCTCTACCTCATAAGCATTATCTTCTGTTCCTCCCACCCTTAACATCACCCCGCTCCCCACTCCCCTTAGCCATCTCCTCCCTAGTGATACCAGACCAGTGTTATCCAACAGGATTTCAATGCTCGCCAAACTTGTGGTGATCAGATCACCATAATCGCCACATAACACAAAATATATGCACTATTAATAAAACAAATGCGCAATCTTTTGAAAATAGTTTTGAGGTTTTATCGAGAACGATGCATCCACAGCCAGACCACGAGAACAGCTTCAAAAGGGTTTTGCTATCCAACTGTTCCGCAAAGCGAGCCTGGGTGGTGACAATCTGTTAACTGAAGTGCTCTGTTTCCGACAGTTTGCTCCACTTTATTTTTTTTTTTTAAATTTCTTCAAAAGTAAACTGTCTCTATTTTATCCGAATTCATATGTTAGGAGACTCAAGGAGGGAAATTAATCGACAAATCCCTACAATAAATTTAAAGTAAAATACTGCGGATGCTGGAAATCTGAACGAAAAACAAAAGGTGCTGGAAATACTCAGCAGGTCTGGCAGCATCTGTGGAGAGAGAAACAGAGTTAATGTTTCAGGTCTGATGAAAGGCCACAGACCTGAAATGACAAATCCCAACATATTGGCTTCTGCGCTCTGACTCTTGCCTTCACAGAATCATTACAGCGCAGAAGGAGGCCATTGGGCCAATCATGTCCACCCTGCTTACATTCTGTTGCCTGCCATTTCTGAACACAGCCTCCAAACATTGAATAGACTTTTGGCTCACAGCCAACCTCCTGTAATCTCTCCTTTTACGCCAATGGCACCCTCTTCCTTTCAATCCGTCATTTTAACAGATTTATTAAGATGAAGGCTGAACACATTTGGATGTTGCTGCACCTCCCCAGCTTGCCAAAATTGCACATTTCGAAGCTGTGCAGCACTGTCCAACGCTCACACACCTCAACTGTTTTGCGAAAACTGCCAACTACCAGCTAAACAAAATCAAGTTCTTCAGTTAGCATCCCCCGTCTCACTAGATTCCCCAAGGAAATCTGGAGAGCAATCGGACCGCTGTCCTTCCGAAGGCCAACCCTGTTTTCACAGCAGAGCAGTCCCACAGATCTAAATGTATTAGCGGCACCTAGAGAAGGTAACAAACGGAGGACTATTTTTCTTGTTACATTGAGCAAGTAGCCCTTCAGCTTCCGGGTCACTAGAAACCCGACATGTGACCTTGTTCAGACAAACACAGTCGTGGTCTGATAAGTGACTCCTGTCTAACAGCAACGTGATTGAGTCTTCCTTGCTAAATTAGGGATGGACAACAACATAGCAGTCTAGTGAGTGACACCCATACTCATACCCACTGCTGCAACTTCAACACAACTCAGTATTGTGTGGCTCCAAAAATGAACACCACGTGGTGAGTGAACAACACTGTACTAGATACAACTGAGTTAAATCGACTCACCAAGAACAATGATAATGTGACAGAAATAAAGAGCAAAAAACTGGATTCCAATGTAGCTCTCACCATCAATGTCTTGTGATGATCCTGCAGGGTGTCCGGATCCAGATTGGGGTCGATGGGGAGAATTTCATTCCTCCTTCTATCTATATTCTCCAGCCAGAGCAGTAGGCCGTGGCTCATCTCATGGAAATCCTACAGACATTGGAAAGGAAAGCCAACATCAGATGCGTTAAAGAAGACCCACTAATTCCAACCTCCAGAAAGCTTACTTAGAAACAACGTCAGCTACCTGCTATCTAAGAGTCTGTCTCGGCTCCTCAACCAGCAATCACTCATACAAATGATCTGGTCATCTATTCCATTGCTGTTCGTGCGAGCTTGCTGTGCACAAACTGGCTGCTGTATTTCCCTACATTACAACAGTGACTACACTTTAAATGTATTTTGTTGACTGTAAAGTGTTTTGGGATGTCCTGAGATCATGAAAAATGCATTTCTTTTCTTTATTACTCAAGTACAAGGTGCAAGGGATTAATGAGCTGCAGCTGCTCAGAGCTCTCACAGCTCTTGTCCGACAGTTAGGACTGTCACTTTGAAGCATGTTTGAAGAACCTGTATAGTGAGTGTTAACAATCTAACCTTCTGCTCCTCTTTGGGATCTGTGGGGGTAAACAAACTTGTTTGATACTCTGATGATCACACACCTTATTTTGGGCCAAGACTCTTGGCTAGAAGTCGTCCGATTATGCACAACTTTGCGAAAGAGCTCAGTGGGAGGCCCAGCAGTAATACTCACATGGCACTGCATAAGCGCACCCTGAAGAGTGCTACGCCAATCCTCCAGCAGGCTGCCAACTCGGTCCCACCGCTTGTTCATCTGACTCAAGTGTTCCCGGAGCTCCTGTGCGTCACTAGTGTCTGAATGGGTGAACTCGGCACTGCACAGGTTTATGGACAAGATGATGGCTTTGCGGTTGTCAACTGCCTTTTGCAATTCCTGAAACAAACACAAGGAAAACAACCTGAAAATGGCCATGTTCCTCTCCAGAGCAGGTGGCTGAGCCGCCACCTTCATCACTTGACTGAATGATTGGAGGATGTAAGCGTCCGATAGTCCAATCCACTTCCATTAGCTCAAGATGTTATCAAGGCTGGGAATGGCTAGGAGAGTGGATAAAATATATATCTATTACATCCTAATTTTACACCTACTCACACTTTGGGCCAGATTTTGTGCTCATCCCGACGGTGGGTTTCGTGGCGGGGTGGGGGGGGGGGGGCCCGGAGAATTGGGACAGAATTGCCCGCCACAAAATCCGATGTCAGGAATCCCAATTGCGATTCTCCCGGGGATCCCAACTCCTTAAACGTTGACCCCAAAAGACCCGAGCATCGCTCCAGGGATCAGAAAAATTGCAGAGGCAGGGCTCCCCCTAACTTTTCGGCCTGTGTCAGGAACCCTGCCTCATGCGTAAAGTCCAGCCCTTTGTGTCAACTTTCACCATTAAAATTTCCTATGTTAACATTTATAAAGAAATCTGCCTATGCAAACTTGTCACATTGGAATTATACCCTCCCACCAGAAGTGGTGCTGAATGTTACAGTTTTGAGTTCCCCAGCTAAAGTTCTCTGCTTCCCAAATTTAAGACTTGCTTTGTCCAAGCTTTTGATCACCCCTCCAAAATATCTCTTTCTTTGGTTCAGCATCCATTTTTTTGATAACACCTCTGTGAAGTACCTTGGGCTGTTTTTCTACATTACAGTTGCTATATAAATGAAATTTATTATTGCTGAATTCAACTTAATACAAACAGCCAATGTAAATGTGTTAATCTGCTGTCACACCTCCCTGCCACTCGGGGAGCACTTATTTTGCCTCTCCCAGCAACTCCAATCAATCCAAATTGCTGCAAATAAAACTAAGCTCAAGATAAAGTGCCGAGAAATCCTTACAATGAGTTATGATTAAAACAATCAACTGACTTACCGAGTGCTGAATGTATTTTGTTGTGATCAGTTAACAAATGGTTTGTACACAAACTTGATCCAATTAATAACTTGTCATACAAGATACGGCACTTCAAACAAATCTGAGATTAATATTCAGTGTCTGTTTACTGAAGTACATATTATTTACCTTTTGGACTGTTGGATATTATTTATCATTTTCTGTATACACCTTTTAGCAAAATGCACTTGAGTCAACCAATGCTGCTCTGTGGCTGTATCTATTTAAAGGTAAAAGTGTAATGACACTTTGAATCTGGCCTAAATCCATAGGAACTCCAGATGCCTGTGCAGTGTCAAGCCCTATGTACATCAGCAATGAGATGCTGTGACAGAGGTGATTGACCACATTGGTATCACACAGAGCTGGACGACAGCAGAAGCATTCCACTTCATACCATACAAATGAGTTTACCTGTGATGTTAATGGTCCCATTTGTTATATTGAATACTATTTATTTTTAAAATTAAGTCAACAAAACACGGTCTTCTGCTAACAGGCTTACTGCCTGGATGTCACATTAAGTTACTCGACTAAATCCAGGTCACAAGCAAGCTACCAAGATAAATTCACCAACACAGCAGGAGGTGCTTGTGTTGGAGACAGGACCACAGTGCAGATTAGTGTCAATTCTCCATCCCGTATGGTACAAGACCAGTGCATCTACACTAAGGACCAGACTCCTGTTAAGACATTATTAGATTCAGGTACATATTCCTCCCTGCAGAAAACATACTGAATTACATGGTACGTTCCTAAACAAGTCAACAACATCACTTCCTAAACTCAGCTTTCACAACTCGAGGGGGATTCACACTGCTCATGGAGTGCCGATTTCCACACCTGAAACCCTGATACATGGGGAGTGTGCCTATTTATGTACATAGGCCACCAATGGTGGGACAAAGGGAGTAGTAGATGCTAAAGAGGCCAGAATTGGAGGAACGCAGAGATCTCAGAGGTTTTCAGGGCTGGAGGAGGTTATCGAGCTAGGGAGTGGTGAGGCCTCAGAGGGATTTGAACAGAAAAAAAAAGGGAAGATTTTTAAATCAAGGCAGGATCGAAACGCAGCCAGTATAGGTCAGTGAGCACATGGGTGATAGGTGAATGGGACTTGGTGGGAGTTAGGCCATGGGCAGCAGAGCTCTGGATTAACTGAAGTTTGCGCAGGGTGCAAAGTGGGAGGCTGGCCAAGAAAGCATTGGAATGTTTGAGTCTGGAGGCAACGAAAGGCATGGAGGAAGATTTTAACAGCAGATGAACAGAGGCAGGGGTGGAAAGTGATATTACTGAGGTAGGAGTTGGTGGTTTTGGTGATGACGAGGATATAGTCTAATTTACTATCAGAGCGATGGGTCTTCATCAGTTCACTGCTGGATACAGGAGAAAGTTGGGACATACTTTGAGCTTTTTAATCCGCAGTTCTATGCTCTGGATGTCTGTGCTGACGTCCAGTCTGCTGAGATGCTCCAGCTCCTCCTCTGTCTCACTCATCCACACCCAGATGCTGTCCAGGTCAGAGTTGAACTGTTGCCACTGCTGAAGATTCTGCTTCATTCTCAGCTCCTTGTTGAGAGCCTGGGCTTGGATCAGTTCCCAGCGCTCGATCACACCTGCAGAGGGAACAAGACAGCCCCCCAACAAGTCAGCTCATGTCTGCCAACTGTGCAATTCTGATCAATCACCGATTCATCTGTAGAATCAGTCCAAATCATTAACGTGGAATATGCTCCTTACAGCTGAATCTTGAACTCCTCCCTGTGTTACTTAATAATATTAGCAAAGCCTTCTGCCTCACATAGGATCAAGTGTCCTACACATTTCATTATCACAGAAGAATTTGGATCAACACCAGGCAGGTGATTTGGCAGCAGTTTATTTCAGTTCCTTCCCGGTAACTTATTTTTGTTATTGAACATACACAGAGCAATAATACAAGGCTGAGTGTTGAAACATAATCGGGGTGGATTATAATTCTGAGTGGCTTATGGGCTGGCAGGGACAGAATGAGTGTGAAACTCATCTGCTATCAGAAATTTCAGGCCCGTGGTATTTTAACACCAGGGTCTTGACTACACACCACCTGTCAGTGCCCACTCCACATGGGGAGGAAGGTCAGTTGGTTCAGAGCCTTCTGGCTGAGCCATAACCAGATGGAGTGAATCACCTGCCCAGTGTAGAACATGTCCGAGCTATATTCCAATAAACCCAATGCGATATCAAGCGAATGTGTTCTACACTGGGAAACGTCTACATTCATGACCTCAAAGACCTGCATTACTGCTCCCTCCCCATCAGAAAACGCATTCCCTAGTTCAAACTCTGGGCCGCTCAAATCCTAGCAGTGCTGAAGGTCCACCCTCGCCGACGGCTGTTGCACGCAGAAGTGCTTTCATTACGCAGGAACATAGGAGCACAGGAAATAGGAGCAGTAGGCCATTCGGCCCCTTGAGCCTGCTCCGCCATTCAACGAGATCATGGCTGATCCTCTAACTCAACGCCATTTTCCAGCACTGAGCCTCCACAGCCCGCTGGGGTAGAGAATTCCAAAGATTCACCACCCTCTGAATGAAGAAATTGCTCCTCATCTCAGTCCCATATGGCCTACCTCATTTTGAGACTGTGTTCCCTGGTTCTAGACTCAGCCATGGGAAAAAATCCTTCCCTGCATCTACCTTTTCGAACTCTAAGAATTTTGTATGCTTCAATGAGATCACCTCTCATTCTTCTAAACTCGAGAGAATATAAGCCCAGTCTCCTCATAGGAGACACCAGCTATCCCAGGAATCAGTCTGGTGAACCTTTGTTGCACTCCCTCTATAGCAAGTTAATCTTTTCTTAGGTAAGGAGACCAAAACTGTATACAATACTTCAGGTGAGGAATCGCCAAGGCTCTATACAATTGCAGCAAGACTTCTTTACTCATGCACTCAAAACCCCTTGCAATGAAGGCCAACCCTTCATTTGCCTCCCTAATTGCTTGCTGTAACTGCACGCTAGCTTTTAGTGACTTATTAACAAGGACACCCACGTCCCGTTGGGCATCAACACTTCGCAATCTCTCTGCATTTCTGTTTTTCCTACCAAAGTGGATAACCTCACATTTTTCCACATAATATTCCATCTGCCATGGTCTTGCCCGCTCACGTAGCCTGTCTAAATCCCCATGAAACCTCTTTGCATCCTCCTCACAACTCACATTCCCACCTAATTTTGTGTCATCATGTGGGTGTTACCAGGCATCAACATTTCTGTTCTCACTCACTCACTGGATGGAATATACAAGATTCAGTCCTACATTGAGCTCGTTCATTTTTGCTAGCCAGTGTGCATCTACAAAGAATTTTCAAAAGGATGAGGCAGATGAAAATGGCATTTTGAGAGCAAGGCCATTCTGACAAAAGATCATTGGCCTGAAGTTTTAACTCTGTTTCTCCCATCATGCTCACAAGAAGTACGACAATAAAAAAATACAAACTCAAACTGAAGAGTTATAAAAATTGACTTTTTTTTTTATAGACTCGGACAATGCTGCAAAAGACGGCCACAAGTGTAATCAAAAATTGCCACACAATATCTGTTTAGAACAGACAATGCCTAACTAGGTTGAAAGGCGTCAATTACACTCATCCTGAAACATTCCTGAATTGAATGGGTTCTACTGAAACAAAGAAAGCATGAAGTGGAAACATCATAACCGGATTATTCTCATGCTGGGCCATTGTGTGATCACCATGGGGTAAGAGACCAAAGCCTCTCTTACCAGAATATGATGGGACAAGCATTTTATCTTTAAAAAGCAGAGAGAGTAGGGGGGAAGACAAGACAGACGGAAAGACAGACGGAAAGAAAGGGGGAAGAGAGGGAGGGAGGAAGAGAGGGAGGGAGGAAGAGAGGGAGGGAGGAAGAGAGGGAGGGAGGAAGAGAGGGAGGGAGGAAGAGAGGGAGGGAGGAAGAGAGGGAGGGAGGAAGAGAGGGAGGGAGGAAGAGAGGGAGGGAGGAAGAGAGGGAGGGAGGAAGAGAGGGAGGGAGGAAGAGAGGGAGGGAGGAAGAGAGGGAGGGAGGAAGAGAGGAAGAGAGGGAGAAAGAGAGGGAGGGAGAAAGAGAGGGAGGGAGGGAGGAAGGGAGGGAGGGAGGGAGGAAGAGAGGGAGGGAGAAATAGAGGGAAGAGAGGGAGGGAGAAATAGAGGGAAGAGAGGGAGGGAGAAATAGAGGGAAGAGAGGGAGGGAGAAATAGAGGGAAGAGAGGGAGGGAGAAATAGAGGGGAGAGAGGGAGGGAGAAATAGAGGGGAGAGGACGGGAGAAATAGAGGGAAGAGAGGACGGGAGAAATAGAGGGAAGAGAGGACGGGAGAAATAGAGGGAAGAGAGGACGGGAGAAATAGAGGGAAGAGAGGACGGGAGAAATAGAGGGAAGAGAGGACGGGAGAAATAGAGGGAAGAGAGGACGGGAGGGAGGGAAGAGAGGACGGGAGGGAGGGAAGAGAGGACGGGAGGGAGGGAAGAGAGGACGGGAGGGAGGGAAGAGAGGACGGGAGGGAGGGAAGAGAGGACGGAAGGGAGGGAAGAGAGGAGGGAAGAGAGGACGGAAGGGAGGAGGGAAGAGAGGACGGAAGGGAGGGAAGAGAGGACGGGAGGGAGGGAAGAGAGGACGGGAGGGAGGGAAGAGAGGACGGGAGGGAGGGAAGAGAGGACGGGAGGGAGGGAAGAGAGGACGGGAGAGAGGGAAGAGAGGACGGGAGGGAGGGAAGAGAGGACGGGAGGGAGGGAGGGAGGAAGGGAGGGAGGAAGGGAGGGAGGAAGGGAGGGAGGAAGGGAGGGAGGAAGAGAGGGAGGAAGAGAGGGAGGAAGAGAGGGAGGAAGAGAGGGAGGAAGAGAGGGAGGGAGGGAGGGAGGGAGGGAGGGAGAGAGGAAGAGAGGAAGAGAGGGAGAGAGGAAGAGAGGAAGAGAGGGAGAGAGGAAGAGAGGGAGAGAGGAAGAGAGGAAGAGAGGAAGAGAGGGAGAAAGAGAGGAAGAGAGGGAGAAAGAGAGGAAGAGAGGGAGAAAGAGAGGAAGAGAGGGAGAAAGAGAGGAAGAGAGGGAGAAAGAGAGGAAGAGAGGGAGAAAGAGAGGAAGAGAGGAAGAGAGGGAGGGAGAAAGAGGGAGGGAGAAAGAGAGGGAGGGAGAAAGAGAGGGAGGGAGAAAGAAAGAGAGGGAGGGAGAAAGAGAGGGAGGGAGAAAGAGAGGGAGGGAGAAAGAGAGGGAGGGAGGGAGAAAGAGAGGGAGGGAGAAAGAGAGGGAGGGAGAAAGAGAGGGAGGGAGGGAGGGAAGAGAGGACGGGAGGGAGGGACGAGAGGACGGGAGGGAGGGACGAGAGGACGGGAGGGAGGGACGAGAGGACGGGAGGGAGGGACGAGAGGACGGGAGGGAGGGACGAGAGGACGGGAGGGAGGGACGAGAGGACGGGAGGGAGGGACGAGAGGACGGGAGGGAGGGACGAGAGGACGGGAGGGAGGGACGAGAGGACGGGAGGGAGGGACGAGAGGACGGGAGGGAGGGACGAGAGGACGGGAGGGAGGGACGAGAGGACGGGAGGGAGGGACGAGAGGACGGGAGGGAGGGACGAGAGGACGGGAGGACGGGAGGGAGGGACGAGAGGAAGGGACGAGAGGACGGGAGGGAGGGAGGGAAGAGAGGGAGGGACGAGAGGACGGGAGGGAGGGACGAGAGGAAGAGAGGGAGGGAGGGAGAGAGAGAGGAAGAGAGGGAGGGAGGGAGAGAGGAAGAGAGGGAGAAAGAGAGGGAGAAAGAGAGGGAGAAAGAGAGGGAGGGAGGAAGAGAGGGAGAAAGAGAGGGAGAGAGGAAGAGAGGGAGAAAGAGAGGGAGAAAGAGAGGGAGGGAGAAAGAGAGGGAGGGAGAAAGAGAGGGAGGGAGGAAGAGAGGGAGGAAGAGAGGGAGGAAGAGAGGGAGGAAGAGAGGGAGGGAGGAAGAGAGGGAGGAAGAGAGGGAGGGAGGAAGAGAGGGAGGGAGGAAGAGAGGGAGGGAGGAAGAGAGGGAGGGAGGAAGAGAGGGAGGGAGGAAGAGAGGGAGGGAGGAAGAGAGGGAGGAAGAGAGGGAGAAAGAGAGGGAGAGAGGAAGAGAGGGAGAAAGAGAGGGAGAAAGAGAGGGAGAAAGAGAGGGAGAAAGAGAGGGAGGGAGGAAGAGAGGGAGAAAGAGAGGGAGAGAGGAAGAGAGGGAGAGAGAAAGAGAGGGAGAGAGAAAGAGAGGGAGAGAGAAAGAGAGGGAGAGAGAAAGAGAGGGAGAGAGAAAGAGAGGGAGAGAGAAAGAGAGGGAGAGAGGAAGAGAGGGAGAGAGAAAGAGAGGGAGAGAGAAAGAGAGGGAGAGAGGGAGAGAGGAAGAGAGGGAGGAAGAGAGGGAGGAAGAGAGGGAGGAAGAGAGGGAGGAAGAGAGGGAGGGAGGAAGAGAGGGAGGGAGGAAGAGAGGGAGGGAGGAAGAGAGGGAGGGAGGAAGAGAGGGAGGGAGGAAGAGAGGGAGGGAGGAAGAGAGGGAGAAAGAGAGGGAGGGAGGAAGAGAGGGAGAAAGAGAGGGAGAGAGGAAGAGAGGAAGAGAGGGAGAAAGAGAGGGAGGGAGAAAGAGAGGGAGGGAGGAAGAGAGGGAGGGAGGAAGAGAGGGAGGGAGGAAGAGAGGGAGGGAGGAAGAGAGGGAGGGAGGAAGAGAGGGAGGGAGGAAGAGAGGGAGGGAGGAAGAGAGGGAGGGAGGAAGAGAGGGAGGGAGGAAGAGAGGGAGGGAGGAAGAGAGGGAGGGAGGAAGAGAGGGAGGGAGGAAGAGAGGGAGGGAGGAAGAGAGGGAGGGAGGAAGAGAGGGAGGGAGGAAGAGAGGGAGGGAGGAAGAGAGGGAGGGAGGAAGAGAGGGAGGAAGAGAGGGAGGAAGAGAGGGAGGAAGAGAGGGAGAAAGAGAGGGAGAAAGAGAGGGAGAAAGAGAGGGAGAAAGAGAGGGAGAAAGAGAGGGAGAAAGAGAGGGAGAAAGAGAGGGAGAAAGAGAGGGAGAAAGAGAGGGAGAAAGAGAGGGAGAAAGAGAGGGAGAAAGAGAGGGAGAAAGAGAGGGAGAAAGAGAGGGAGAAAGAGAGGGAGGGAGGGAGAGAGGAAGAGAGGGAGAAAGAGAGGAAGAGAGGGAGGACGGGAGGGGGGGGAGAGAGGACGGGAGGGGGGGAAGAGAGGACGGGAGGGGGGGAAGAGAGGACGGGAGGGGGGGAAGAGAGGACGGGAGGGGGGGAAGAGAGGACGGGAGGGGGGGAAGAGAGGACGGGAGGGGGGGAAGAGAGGACGGGAGGGGGGGAAGAGAGGACGGGAGGGGGGGAAGAGAGGACGGGAGGGGGGGAAGAGAGGACGGGAGGGGGGGAAGAGAGGACGGGAGGGGGGGAAGAGAGGACGGGAGGGGGGGAAGAGAGGACGGGAGGGGGGAAGAGAGGACGGGAGGGGGGGAAGAGAGGACGGGAGGGGGGGAAGAGAGGACGGGAGGGGGGGGAAGAGAGGACGGGAGGGGGGGAAGAGAGGACGGGAGGGGGGGAAGAGAGGACGGGAGGGGGGGAAGAGAGGACGGGAGGGGGGGAAGAGAGGACGGGAGGGGGGGAAGAGAGGACGGGAGGGGGGGAAGAGAGGACGGGAGGGGGGGGAAGAGAGGACGGGAGGGGGGGAAGAGAGGACGGGAGGGGGGGAAGAGAGGACGGGAGGGGGGGAAGAGAGGACGGGAGGGGGGGGAAGAGAGGACGGGAGGGGGGGGAAGAGAGGACGGGAGGGGGGGAAGAGAGGACGGGAGCGGGGGAAGAGAGGACGGGAGGGGGGGAAGAGAGGACGGGAGGGGGGGAAGAGAGGACGGGAGGGGGGGAAGAGAGGACGGGAGGGAGGGAAGAGAGGACGGGAGGGAGGGAAGAGAGGACGGGAGGGAGGGAAGAGAGGACGGGAGGGAGGGAAGAGAGGAGGGAAGAGAGGAGGGAGGGAGGACGGGAGGGAGGACGGGAGGGAGGACGGGAGGGAGGACGGGAGGGAGGACGGGAGGGAGGACGAGAGGGAGGAAGAGAGGGAGGAAGAGAGGGAGGAAGAGAGGGAGGAAGAGAGGGAGGAAGAGAGGGAGGAAGAGAGGGAGGAAGAGAGGGAGGAAGAGAGGGAGGAAGAGAGGGAGGAAGAGAGGGAGGGAGGGAGGGAGAGAGGAAGAGAGGGAGAGAGGAAGAGAGGGAGAGAGGAAGAGAGGGAGAGAGGAAGAGAGGAAGAGAGGGAGAGAGGAAGAGAGGGAGAGAGGAAGAGAGGGAGAGAGGAAGAGAGGAAGAGAGGGAGAAAGAGAGGAAGAGAGGGAGAAAGAGAGGAAGAGAGGGAGAAAGAGAGGAAGAGAGGGAGAAAGAGAGGAAGAGAGGAAGAGAGGGAGGGAGAAAGAGGGAGGGAGAAAGAGAGGGAGGGAGAAAGAAAGAGAGGGAGGGAGAAAGAAAGAGAGGGAGGGAGAAAGAAAGAGAGGGAGGGAGAAAGAGAGGGAGGGAGGGAGAAAGAGAGGGAGGGAGGGAGAAAGAGAGGACGGGAGGGAGGGACGAGAGGACGGGAGGGAGGGACGAGAGGACGGGAGGGAGGGACGAGAGGACGGGAGGGAGGGACGAGAGGACGGGAGGGAGGGACGAGAGGACGGGAGGGAGGGACGAGAGGACGGGAGGAAGGGAGGGAGGGACGAGAGGACGGGAGGGAGGGACGAGAGGACGGGAGGGAGGGACGAGAGGACGGGAGGGAGGGAGGGAAGAGAGGGAGGGACGAGAGGACGGGAGGGAGGGACGAGAGGAAGAGAGGGAGGGAGGGAGAGAGAGAGGAAGAGAGGGAGGGAGGGAGAGAGGAAGAGAGGGAGAAAGAGAGGGAGAAAGAGAGGGAGGGAGGAAGAGAGGGAGAAAGAGAGGGAGAGAGGAAGAGAGGGAGAAAGAGAGGGAGAAAGAGAGGGAGAAAGAGAGGGAGAAAGAGAGGGAGAGAGGAAGAGAGGGAGAAAGAGAGGGAGAAAGAGAGGGAGAAAGAGAGGGAGAAAGAGAGGGAGAAAGAGAGGGAGAAAGAGAGGGAGAAAGAGAGGGAGAAAGAGAGGGAGAGAGAAAGAGAGGGAGAGAGAAAGAGAGGGAGAGAGAAAGAGAGGGAGAGAGAAAGAGAGGGAGGAAGAGAGGGAGAAAGAGAGGGAGAAAGAGAGGGAGGAAGAGAGGGAGGAAGAGAGGGAGGAAGAGAGGGAGGAAGAGAGGGAGGAAGAGAGGGAGGAAGAGAGGGAGGAAGAGAGGGAGGAAGAGAGGGAGGAAGAGAGGGAGGAAGAGAGGGAGGAAGAGAGGGAGGAAGAGAGGGAGGAAGAGAGGGAGGAAGAGAGGGAGGAAGAGAGGGAGGGAGGAAGAGAGGGAGGGAGGAAGAGAGGGAGGGAGGAAGAGAGGGAGGGAGGAAGAGAGGGAGGGAGGAAGAGAGGGAGAGAGGAAGAGAGGGAGAAAGAGAGGGAGAAAGAGAGGGAGAAAGAGAGGGAGAGAGGGAGAAAGAGAGGGAGAAAGAGAGGGAGAGAGAAAGAGAGGGAGGGAGAAAGAGAGGGAGGGAGGAAGAGAGGGAGGGAGGAAGAGAGGGAGGGAGGAAGAGAGGGAGGGAGAAAGGGAGGGAGAGAGGAAGAGAGGGAGGGAGAAAGGAGGGAGAGAGGAGAGAGGAGAAGAGAGGAGAAAGAGAGGGAGAAAGAGAGGGAGAAAGAG
Organism: Heterodontus francisci; assembly: GCF_036365525.1. Classification (NCBI taxonomy): domain Eukaryota; kingdom Metazoa; phylum Chordata; class Chondrichthyes; order Heterodontiformes; family Heterodontidae; genus Heterodontus; species Heterodontus francisci. Next base: position 18,831,560 of record NC_090383.1, on the reverse strand, counting down.
AGGGAGAAAGAGAGGGAGAAAGAGAGGGAGAAAGAGAGGGAGAAAGAGAGGGAGAAAGAGAGGGAGAAAGAGAGGGAGAAAGAGAGGGAGAAAGAGAGGGAGAAAGAGAGGGAGAAAGAGAGGGAGAAAGAGAGGGAGAAAGAGAGGGAGAAAGAGAGGGAGAAAGAGAGGGAGAAAGAGAGGGAGAAAGAGAGGGAGAAAGAGAGGGAGAAAGAGAGGGAGAAAGAGAGGGAGGAAGAGAGGACGGGAGGGAGGGAAGAGAGGACGGGAGGGAGGGAAGAGAGGACGGGAGGGAGGGAAGAGAGGACGGGAGGGAGGGAAGAGAGGACGGGAGGGAGGGAAGAGAGGACGGGAGGGAGGGAAGAGAGGACGGGAGGGAGGGAAGAGAGGACGGGAGGGAGGGAAGAGAGGACGGGAGGGAGGGAAGAGAGGACGGGAGGGAGGGAAGAGAGGACGGGAGGGAGGGAAGAGAGGACGGGAGGGAGGGAAGAGAGGACGGGAGGGAGGGAAGAGAGGACGGGAGGGAGGGAAGAGAGGACGGGAGGGAGGGAAGAGAGGACGGGAGGGAGGGAAGAGAGGACGGGAGGGAGGGAAGAGAGGACGGGAGGGAGGGAAGAGAGGACGGGAGGGAGGGAAGAGAGGACGGGAGGGAGGGAAGAGAGGACGGGAGGGAGGGAAGAGAGGACGGGAGGGAGGGAAGAGAGGACGGGAGGGAGGGAAGAGAGGACGGGAGGGAGGGAAGAGAGGACGGGAGGGAGGGAAGAGAGGACGGGAGGGAGGGAAGAGAGGACGGGAGGGAGGGAAGAGAGGACGGGAGGGAGGGAAGAGAGGACGGGAGGGAGGGAAGAGAGGACGGGAGGGAGGGAAGAGAGGACGGGAGGGAGGGAAGAGAGGACGGGAGGGAGGGAAGAGAGGTCGGGAGGGAGGGAAGAGAGGACGGGAGGGAGGGAAGAGAGGACGGGAGGGAGGGAAGAGAGGACGGGAGGGAGGGAAGAGAGGACGGGAGGGAGGGAAGAGAGGACGGGAGGGAGGGAAGAGAGGACGGGAGGGAGGGAAGAGAGGACGGGAGGGAGGGAAGAGAGGGAAGAGAGGGAGGAGAGAGAGGGAGGAAGAGAGGGAGGAAGAGAGGGAGGAAGAGAGGGAGGAAGAGAGGGAGGAAGAGAGGGAGGAAGAGAGGGAGGAAGAGAGGGAGGAAGAGAGGGAGGAAGAGAGGGAGGAAGAGAGGAGGGAGAAGAGGGAGGGAGGGAGAGAGGAAGAGAGGAAGAGAGGAAGAGAGGGAGAGAGGAAGAGAGGGAGGGAGAAAGAGAGGGAGGGAGAAAGAGAGGGAGGGAGAAAGAGAGGGAGGGAGAAAGAGAGGGAGGGAGAAAGAGAGGGAGGGAGAAAGAGAGGGAGGGAGAAAGAGAGGGAGGGAGAAAGAGAGGGAGGGAGAAAGAGAGGGAGGGAGAAAGAGAGGGAGGGAGAAAGAGAGGGAGGGAGAAAGAGAGGGAGGGAGAAAGAGAGGGAGGGAGAAAGAGAGGGAGGGAGAAAGAGAGGGAGGGAGAAAGAGAGGGAGGGAGAAAGAGAGGGAGGGAGAAAGAGAGGGAGGGAGAAAGAGAGGGAGGGAGAAAGAGAGGGAGGGAGAAAGAGAGGGAGGGAGAAAGAGAGGGAGGGAGAAAGAGAGGGAGGGAGAAAGAGAGGGAGGGAGAAAGAGAGGGAGTTAGAAAGAGAGGGAGTTAGAAAGAGAGGGAGTTAGAAAGAGAGGGAGTTAGAAAGAGAGGGAGTTAGAAAGAGAGGGAGTTAGAAAGAGAGGGAGTTAGAAAGAGAGGGAGTTAGAAAGAGAGGGAGTTAGAAAGAGAGGGAGTTAGAAAGAGAGGGAGGGAGAAAGAGAGGGAGGGAGAAAGAGAGGGAGGGAGAAAGAGAGGGAGGGAGAAAGAGAGGGAGGGAGAAAGAGAGGGAGGGAGAAAGAGAGGGAGGGAAAAAGAGAGGGAGGGAAAAAGAGAGGGAGGGAGAAAGAGAGGGAGGGAGAAAGAGAGGGAGGGAGAAAGAGAGGGAGGGAGAAAGAGAGGGAGGGAGAAAGAGAGGGAGGGAGAAAGAGAGGGAGGGAGAAAGAGAGGGAGGGAGAAAGAGAGGGAGGGAGAAAGAGAGGGAGGGAGAAAGAGAGGGAGGGAGAAAGAGAGGGAAGAGAGGACGGAGGGAGGGAAGAGAGGACGGGAGGGAGGGAAGAGAGGACGGGAGGGAGGGAAGAGAGGACGGGAGGGAGGGAAGAGAGGACGGGAGGGAGGGAAGAGAGGACGGGAGGGAGGGAAGAGAGGACGGGAGGGAGGGAAGAGAGGACGGGAGGGAGGGAAGAGAGGACGGGAGGGAGGGAAGAGAGGACGGGAGGGAGGGAAGAGAGGACGGGAGGGAGGGAAGAGAGGACGGGAGGGAGGGAAGAGAGGACGGGAGGGAGGGAAGAGAGGACGGGAGGGAGGGAAGAGAGGACGGGAGGGAGGGAAGAGAGGACGGGAGGGAGGGAAGAGAGGACGGGAGGGAGGGACGAGAGGACGGGAGGGAGGGACGAGAGGACGGGAGGGAGGGACGAGAGGAAGGGAGGGAGGGACGAGAGGAAGGGACGAGAGGACGGGAGGGAGGGACGAGAGGACGGGAGGGAGGGACGAGAGGACGGGAGGGAGGGACGAGAGGACGGGAGGGAGGGACGAGAGGACGGGAGGGAGGGACGAGAGGAAGAGAGGGAGGGACGAGAGGAAGAGAGGGAGGGAGGGAGGGAAGAGAGGAAGAGAGGGAGAAAGAGAGGGAGGAAGAGAGGGAGGAAGAGAGGGAGGAAGAGAGGGAGGAAGAGAGGGAGGAAGAGAGGGAGGAAGAGAGGGAGGAAGAGAGGGAGGAAGAGAGGGAGGAAGAGAGGGAGAAAGAGAGGGAGAAAGAGAGGGAGAAAGAGAGGGAGAAAGAGAGGGAGAAAGAGAGGGAGAAAGAGAGGGAGAAAGAGAGGGAGAAAGAGAGGGAGAAAGAGAGGGAGAAAGAGAGGGAGAAAGAGAGAGAGAAAGAGAGGGAGAAAGAGAGGGAGAAAGAGAGGGAGAAAGAGAGGGAGAAAGAGAGGGAGAAAGAGAGGGAGAAAGAGAGGGAGAAAGAGAGGGAGAAAGAGAGGGAGAAAGAGAGGGAGAAAGAGAGGGAGAAAGAGAGGGAGAAAGAGAGGGAGAAAGAGAGGGAGGAAGAGAGGGAGAAAGAGAGGGAGAAAGAGAGGGAGAAAGAGAGGGAGAAAGAGAGGGAGAAAGAGAGGGAGAAAGAGAGGGAGAAAGAGAGGGAGGGAGGGAGAGAGGAAGAGAGGGAGAAAGAGAGGGAGAGAGGACGGGAGGGGGGGGAGAGAGGACGGGAGGGGGGGAAGAGAGGACGGGAGGGGGGGAAGAGAGGACGGGAGGGGGGGAAGAGAGGACGGGAGGGGGGGAAGAGAGGACGGGAGGGGGGGAAGAGAGGACGGGAGGGGGGGAAGAGAGGACGGGAGGGGGGGAAGAGAGGACGGGAGGGGGGGAAGAGAGGACGGGAGGGGGGGGAAGAGAGGACGGGAGGGGGGGGAAGAGAGGACGGGAGGGGGGGAAGAGAGGACGGGAGGGGGGGAAGAGAGGACGGGAGGGGGGGAAGAGAGGACGGGAGGGGGGGAAGAGAGGACGGGAGGGGGGGAAGAGAGGACGGGAGGGGGGGAAGAGAGGACGGGAGGGGGGGAAGAGAGGACGGGAGGGGGGGAAGAGAGGACGGGAGGGGGGGAAGAGAGGACGGGAGGGGGGGAAGAGAGGACGGGAGGGGGGGAAGAGAGGACGGGAGGGGGGGAAGAGAGGACGGGAGGGGGGGAAGAGAGGACGGGAGGGGGGGAAGAGAGGACGGGAGGGGGGGAAGAGAGGACGGGAGGGGGGGAAGAGAGGACGGGAGGGGGGGAAGAGAGGACGGGAGGGGGGGAAGAGAGGACGGGAGGGGGGGAAGAGAGGACGGGAGGGGGGGAAGAGAGGACGGGAGGGGGGGAAGAGAGGACGGGAGGGGGGGAAGAGAGGACGGGAGGGGGGGAAGAGAGGACGGGAGGGGGGGAAGAGAGGACGGGAGGGGGGGAAGAGAGGACGGGAGGGGGGGAAGAGAGGACGGGAGGGGGGGAAGAGAGGACGGGAGGGGGGGAAGAGAGGACGGGAGGGGGGGAAGAGAGGACGGGAGGGGGGGAAGAGAGGACGGGAGGGGGGGAAGAGAGGACGGGAGGGGGGGAAGAGAGGACGGGAGGGGGGGAAGAGAGGACGGGAGGGGGGGAAGAGAGGACGGGAGGGGGGGAAGAGAGGACGGGAGGGGGGGAAGAGAGGACGGGAGGGGGGGAAGAGAGGACGGGAGGGAGGGAAGAGAGGACGGGAGGGAGGGAAGAGAGGACGGGAGGGAGGGAAGAGAGGACGGGAGGGAGGGAAGAGAGGACGGGAGGGAGGGAAGAGAGGACGGGAGGGAGGGAAGAGAGGACGGGAGGGAGGGAAGAGAGGACGGGAGGGAGGGAAGAGAGGACGGGAGGGAGGGAAGAGAGGACGGGAGGGAGGGAAGAGCGGACGGGAGGGAGGGAAGAGCGGACGGGAGGGAGGGAAGAGCGGACGGGAGGGAGGGAAGAGCGGACGGGAGGGAGGGAAGAGCGGACGGGAGGGAGGGAAGAGCGGACGGGAGGGAGGGAAGAGCGGACGGGAGGGAGGGAAGAGCGGACGGGAGGGAGGGAAGAGCGGACGGGAGGGAGGGAAGAGCGGACGGGAGGGAGGGAAGAGCGGACGGGAGGGAGGGAAGAGCGGACGGGAGGGAGGGAAGAGCGGACGGGAGGGAGGGAAGAGCGGACGGGAGGGAGGGAAGAGCAGACGGGAGGGAGGGAAGAGCAGACGGGAGGGAGGGAAGAGCAGACGGGAGGGAGGGAAGAGCGGACGGGAGGGAGGGAAGAGCGGACGGGAGGGAGGGAAGAGCGGACGGGAGGGAGGGAAGAGAGGACGGGAGGGAGGGAGAAACATCACCAAAAAGCTTGTCCAGGTAATAGCTGGGGAGAAAATGCAGCCAGTCAGTAGGGAGGTGACCTGCTGTGGATTCTACATTTCCAACCCATGCAGCAGTGAATTGAAAGTGAGCTACTGTCTTCAAACTGAACTTTCCACCAAGAGAGAAAGCTGCAAACACCTCAGGCTTGCGACCAACGAGAACTTGACTTCCGAGAGAGTAATCCCTGAAAATTCACCTCATTTGAAAACCACTTATCTCTTTTCCCTCTCTATCTGCCTCTTCGGGTACGTGCGTGCACGTGAATGTGTGAGCGTATGCAGTTGTGACAATTTTGGGATAAGGCATAATGCTCAATAAATAATTAATCTTCTGTTTTAAACCTACAAGAAAACCAGGTCACTGTCCGTTTATTTGACAAATAAAGCACAAAGGGGTTAAACCCAAATAACAGAAGACACTGGCTGTGGTCAGGTGGGGAGTTGAACAGTGGGAACCACCCACACCCCTCACCATGTGGCTGTAACACTCTCCACAGATGCTGCCACACCTGCTGAGTAGTTCCAGCATTCCCGGTTTTAATTTCCAGCATCGGCACTATTTTACTTTGGTATGGCATTTTTGAGGCCACCCTTCATTCCTTTAGTACGAAAATGTTACTGCAAAATTCATCAAACAGCAGTGCACTACAAGCACAGATGAGAGAGCCCATCCAATCCAACCCTTGACCTCCTCCAGTCACCTGGATGATTGTCGCTATTTGGAGCACAAGGAAAGGAAGGGAATGTGGGCCAGCTTTGCTCTGGTATAAACAACATTCAAAGAGAATCACTCACTGCCCCACCTCCAACAGACTGCAGATCTGCTAATAGGGTGAGATTATGTAGGATAGGAGGCAGCTCGGGTGGAGCATAAATACTGGCATAGACCAACTGGGCCGAATGGCCTGTTTCTGTGCTGTAAATATATGATTCTTTACACTTTGTCCTTCATTAATCCAATAATCATAGAATGGTTACAGTACAGGAGGTCATCACTTGGCCCAACTGGTCTTCAGATAATTATCCAATTCCCTTTTGAAAGCCACGATTGAATCTGCCTCTACCATACTCTCGGGTGCATTCTAGATGTTACTACTCACTGCATAATAATGTCTTCCCTCATGTCGCCTCTGGTTCTTTTGTAAATCACCTAAAATCGGTGTCCTCTGGTTCTTGACCCTTCCACCAATGGGAATAGTTTCTCTCTCTCTACTTGTCCAGACCCCTCATGATTATGAACACCTCTATCAAATCTCCTCTCAACCTTCTCTTCCCAAAGAAAACCAGTCCCAGCTTCTCCGATCTATCTATGTAACTGGAGTCTTTCATCCCAGAAACAATCTCATCTTTTCTGCACCCTCTCCAAAGCCTTCACATCCATCCTAAAGTGTGATGGCCAGAATTGGACACAATACTCCAGTTGAGGCTGAACTAGCATTTTATAAAAGGTCCACCATATCTTCTTTGCTTTTGTACTCTATGCCTCTAATTATAAAGCCCAGGATCCCGTATGCCTTTTAACCACTTTCTCAACCTGCCCAGCCACCTTCAGTGATTTATGCACATACACCCTCAGGTCCCTCTGCTCCTGCGCCCCCTTTAGAATTGTATCCTTTTAGAATTGTATCGCTCTTCCTACCAAAATGAATCACTTCACACTTCTCTGCATTAAATTTCATCTGCCACATCCGTCCATTCCACCAGCCTGTCTATGTCCTCTTGAAGACTATCGCTATCCTCCTCACAGTTCACAATACTTTCAAGTTTTGTTTCATCCGCAAATTTTGAGATTGTGCCCTGTGCACCCAATGTCTAGGTCATTAATATATATCAAGAAAAGTAGTGGTCCAAATACTGAGTCAACAGCTGCATTATTATAATATCATGGGACTACCAGGGTGATAGAAGCCCAAGTAGATGGACCTTGAAGAAGGGCTTGTAAACATCACATATATAACTCACGATCATGTGTCTGAATAGCTCCTAAGGTTGATAAAATCAAGACAGTATATTTCTGTTCAGTGGTTAATTTCAGAGAGTAGTGGTGAATGGCTGTTTTTTTTTAGACTGGAGGAAGTTTTGACTAATCATATCAATTAATCTCCAACAATTCATCTCCAACTGGTCCAGGCATGAGGTGAGAAAAAACTCTGGCGGTGGAGAGCTTTGGAAACCACAGGTGCAAAAGTTCCTCCCAAGCATGCTACACTTGAAACATTATGTCTCAAATTAAATGCATACTATATTGTTGAACTGGCATTGACTTATAATAACTAGATCAGTGGTCCCTTACCTGAAGTCTGTGTCTCTGTGCTAGTTAGGTTAATTAAGCCAGAGAGCTTGTCTTCCTCCTCTTTGAGTTTATGTCCCACCCTTTTCACTGTCTCAATGCTACTGCGGCATTCCGACAAGAGCTTCATCTGAGGAACAGAACAGGGGGAATGAGCAGATGAGGGACTTCGAAAGAGAGCCCTGGTGCATTGGACAAATTGGGAGTCAACACAGCACAGCACCTCCTGCCAGTGAAGGTGATGAACAGCCAACCAGTACAACTAACACGAGCAATTAACATGCACGGCTAACAAAGCAAAGATAATGAAGCTTATACAGGTCATTGAATACATGGGTTAAACCCAGTGCACTATTTAGTTTAGCACAACAGCTCCCGGTTACCCAAGGAAACCTACATTTTGAGGAATCAAGGGCTGGATTCCCTATTTTTCCCTTTCCGGTCTTGTTAACGGAGCATAGGAACAGAAGTAGACCATTCAGCTCCCCCCCCCCCCACCCCCCAAAACCCATTTCACCATTCAATTAGATCGGTCATGCACAACCATCAGAATGGAACAGAAATAATTTTTAAAACCACTGATTTACTTTTCTTGTGCAATAAATGTGAAATTCAGTTTGAAAAAAAAGGAATCGGGAAATAGAAGGTGACCATCAAAAAAAAAAAGAGTTCTGCCATCAGTTCTGGGCACCGCACAATCAGGAAGAGTATAGTGGCCTTAGTGGCAGTGTAGATTCAACAGAGTGATACTGGGGTTAAAAGAATTAAATTAGGAAGACAGGTTGCATTTATTAGGCCTGTAATCCCTTGCATATAAAGATTAAGGGGTGATCTAATTGATGTGTTTAAAATGATCAAAAGATATGATAGTAGATAGAAACCATTTCCTCTGGTGGGGAGACTCCAGACAAAGGGGTATAACCTTAAAATGAGAGCTCGGCCATTCCGGGGTGATGTCAGGGAGCTGTTCGTCACACAAAGGGTGGTGAAAATCTAGAACTTTCACCCAAAAAGCTACTGAGGCTCACAGCCAATTGAAAACTTCAAAACTGACATTGATTGATTTTTTTGTCAGGCAAAGGTATTAAAAGGTTACAGAAACATAGCAGGTAAACTGATTTGATACAGATCAACCATGACTTAACTGAATAGTGGAATAGGCTCGAGGGGCTGAATGGCCTCCTCCTGTTCCTATGATGGGGAAGTCCACGATTTTTACCAAAGTGGGAGATAAATAAGCATGTTCCCTAGTTTCAAATCCTCCCTGAACTGTGTATACACAAGTAACAATCAGCTCTAAATTCGGGATATAAAGGGTTCATTCCATCATTCCACAATTGCTGGCTTTGAGACAGGTTCACAACATTGCAGCCCGATTCTCTGACCCCAGGGTCTCAGTGAATGAGACTCCCCCTTACTTCCACCATCCTGCGAGCCCCAGACAGAGTACTCACATATCCCCAGTAACTAGAGTCCAGCTCAGGACCAGTGGGTGTCTTGCTGCGGATGACATTTTCCGTCTGCTGCAGATGGTATCGGCTGCTGTCCAGGGCTTTGTCCAGCTGGCGGATTTGCGTCTCTAAGTGGCCGGGCTCCCCTGCTGGCGATGGAAGAACATCTCGAGTAAATGAAGAGTCTGGGCAGGCATTAATTGACTGCTGATCGTAATTATGTGCAAATCCAATCAATCAACGCTGAGGGAACTGAAACTTGGTGCTCAGTTGAGTGGCTGCCCAAGCATCATCCCAGTGGGTTATGGCATTGTAGAATTAAATGGTGAGGTACATGCACTCTAACTAACCAATACCTACCTGTACAAGGCAGTTGCTGAGCCCCCAAGTGGGTTAGCATGCAAAGGCCACCAGACTGGCCCAAGAGGTTCAACAAGGTTAGCTACAGGTTAATCAGTTCAGGGTTGGATTTGCATTTCACAAACAAAGTGAGAGGCACAAATCGGAGGTCAGGTAGGGGTGATGCAAGGTCAGTGTTAAGATGAATGACCAAGGGTAGGGTTTGATATGAGGGAGCCAGAACATGCTTGGATCATTGAATGCCTACCAGTGGATCTCAAAGTATTTTCTGTCAGTTTTACATAGGCCTCTGGGCTTTCGGGGATCACTACATCTGCGGAGATAAGAGTACAATTTCAACAGCTGCACAATTGGCATCGGGCGATGGCTGTTCTCGCCCCTCCCCACCATTCACCTCTTTGTAATGTCGTCAGATGGATCCATCATCCCTGACACATCAAACATCCATCAATGAACAAAAATCTGACCTTTAATGATCCTTAAAATGAAACAGAAATCACTGCAAAGTACCGAGTGCAGACAGTTACCCAGTTTGAGAAGCAATCCTTGAAGGCACAGTGATATGATTACCTAAAAAGCCTCTTATTTTGGATTTTTTGAAGCCTAATATCTGTAAGTAGGCTCTCAGCATTTAACACCATTACACTCTTGGTAGTTGGTGCTCAGGGTCAGAATTAAAGGACCACAAAATAATGTCTAAAATTAAGCCTGAAATACTCTCTCAGCTAGGACTGCCAACCCTCCCCGATTTCCCTGGAATCTCCAGGAATTAAAGATTAATTTCCCAGACGCTCCTGTGAGCAACCCAGGAGAAAAACTGTAGCGGCATCTTCTTTGAAGTCTTTCATGTATTGGTTAAATTAGAGACTGGGTTGGGGCAAGAGACTGTTTGACTGAATGTTACCCAATAGTCAAGAGTCATCCAATCAGGTAAGCAAACAGTTTGTATGCTGCGAAGATGGACATGCCATTTAACCAATGGCAGAAGGGTAGGTGCGGGACAGTTGGAGGTCACGTGATGGAACCACTTGGAATACATCTGACTAGAGTTGACAACCCTGCTCTCATTCCAAGCCGTGCAACTTCTGGAAGAAACCCATCAGATGGTTCGAGCTGTTGACTGCCCGTGTTGGTCAATCACTCTCAGTTCAGCTGTGACATTTTCACTGTACACATTACACAGCCACTTTGACACTGGTCCTGCCTCTGGGAAGGAAACGGAGAAATAGGAGGAGGCCCATTCAGCCCTTTGTGCCATTCAGTTAGATCACAGCTGTTCTGTGTCTTAACTCTTATCTACCTGCCTTGGTTCCGTAAACCTTTGATAGATTCTATCACTCTTCGTTATGAAAATTTCAACTGACCCTCAGCCTCAACAGCTTTTTGGGAGACAAGAGTTCCAGATTTCCACTATCCTTTGTGCGAAGAAGTGCTTCCTGATATCACTCCTGAACGGCCTAGCTCTAACTTTTAAGGGTAGATAGAGAGAAACTATCAAATTCTTTTTATTCACCTTAAACATCTCAATCAGATCGCTCCTTAATCTCTATATTCAATGGAATATATATTCAATGCAACCTTTCCTCATAATTTAATCCACTTAGCCCCAGTATCATTCTGCAAATCTGAGATCTACTCCCTCCAAGGCCAAATATCCTTCCTGAGACCTAGTGCCGAGAACCAATGCAGTACTCCAGATGCAGTCTGACCAGAGCTTTTTACAACGCAGCTTAACTTCCACTCCTATGCGTTCTAGCTCCCTTGAGATAAAAGCCAACAATCCATTAGCCTTTTAAGATATTTTTTCCACCTGTCCATTAGCATCTCTTCTCATTCCAAGAGACCACATCCCTTGTGTCAATTCCCAGGGTTTACATTGGCCAATCTAATTCGCTTGTCCCTCAAAAGACTGCAGCCATGAGTCTGACATCAGGGAAAGGAACCTGACAAAAATAGCATCCTTTTGCCCTGTGAATTCTGTGATTCGATACAAACTCTTCAGCCATCTTCCTTGCTTTGCACGTTTGTGAACAGCATGTTCAATTCAGGAAAATAAAACAAGGCTCCTATACTTAGTGAATGTCACATTGCCGTCATGCTATTGGTTCGCGTATTTCTAGCCTGCCCTCCATCCTGGAAACTCCTGATTTCATTGAGCTAATCTATCTGTGTGCCTTATTTATTGTTTGGGTGCTCAATCCATGGAGCCCGAGTAGTGAGAAGTGCAGTACTGAGGAAGTACTGCATGGTCAGAGGTGCCGTCCTTTGGAAGAGATGTTAAGCCAAGGCTCCGTCTGCCCACACAGGTGGATGTAAAACATGAAAATGGCATCCCATTGATGTCCTGGCCAATATTTACCCTTCAACCAACATCACATTAAAAAACCCATTAATTGATCATTATCACTTTGGGACAACCTGAGGTTGTGAATGGAGCTATATAAATGCAAATTCCTTTTTTATGCTTTCACTGCCTTCTTCCAATGCTTATGGATCCATTAATACAGGACACAGGAGAACAATTTCTGTATGTATAAAATGATTGATTAGCCTAGTGGTTAATGGATGGGATTAGCAGTTCAAAACTGAAGGCAATAAATCTGGCACCAAATAACCACACCAGCTTTAAGATTGTTGTAAAAACCCAACTGGGTCACTCCTGCCCTTTGGGCAGGGAAACCTGTCAACCTTACCTGGTCTGGGCCTAAATGTGACTTCAGTCCCACAGCAATGCGGCTCACTCAAAGTCCTCTGAAGTGGCTTCGACCTTCTCATTGTGATCAGGGACAGACACTAAATGCAGTTTCACCCAATTCCCGAGAACAAATTTCAAAAACTTGGACAGTATTATAAAGTGACGGAATCATACAGACAGCCCCATTGGCTGTGAAGTGTGTTGGGTCATCCCGAGGATGTAAAAGGCCCTATATAAAGTTCGTTATCTCCTTTTTTTTTATTGCTGTTACTAAATCATAAAACAAGGCATCATTTTGGAAAACCTGAAAAAATACTGAGCCACAGGGAGTATCTGAGGGCCTAATGATTCTCTCCAGCAAACTTACTGGACTGTTGCTGTTGTGAGGCAAATATAGGCATTTAGAAAATGAGGCAGAAGGAATTGATTACAAGAAATATTAAATGTTAAATTTCATTTCAATAAATATATACAGGAGAGGTACCAATGTCTATCGCAAATGCTGATCCCACAGACTCCCTCATATCACCGCTCCACATCTGGGGGGCCTCCCTCACTCCCACCCACCAGCTCCCTCATTCAACTCCACCCGTCCCCGCGGCACCCTCACTCCTACCCACCAGGGCTTCCTCGCTCCCCCCACCACCCCACCCAGGTCCCCTCATTGCAGCAGCTTTCTCTACATGGGCTCACCGGTGATTTCAGCCCCTCCTTTGAGGTAGAAATCGCGGTCCTCATCTCCCGCGTCCTCCTCCGTGCCCTCCAGTGCTCGCGACACTGCACTCTCCAGGTTTCGACTCAGGTCATAATCATGGTCCCACTCCAAGGGGATGGAGTCGATGCTGGCGGGGGTATCGCGTCCCGACCGTGTGTCCTTGGGTTGCTGCAGACTCGCGCCCCGGCTGAGCGATAGTGGTGGGGTTGCTGCACTGTCTGGAGCTCTGTCGAGCCACTGCATGCTGGAGAGTTCAATGCTCTCATCCATTTCCACCTCCCGGTCAGAAACCTCATGCTCATCATCAGTCAGCTAAAGGGAGGGGGTTGGAGAGGGAGGAAAAGGGAGAGAAGAGAAGGGAAGCTATTACTATCTCTGCATCTCGAGTAATCCAGACGAAGCAAAACTAACGGAACACTGTACACAAAATCTGCACTTTACATAGAATTTTACAGCACAAAAACAAGCCTTTTGGCCCAACTGGTCTTTGCCAGTGTTTATACTCTACACGAGTCTCCTCCCACCATATCATTCTACTCCTTTCTCTCTCATGTACTTATCTAGCTTCCCCTTAAATGCATCTGTGCTATTCACCTCAAACACACCATGTGGCAGCAAGTTCCACCTTCTTTCCGTGCTGCATGGGCTTGTTACAGAGAGTTACCTTCAGGGCTTGGAACCCCTGACACAATGTTTACGTAACAGGAACAAAGATTAGGCCAGTGTCTAATTCACGGCCTAATGTTGCACTTTATAGAGACGATATATCACGCTGGTCATGAATCAAACCTTTCCCCAACACGTGGAGTTCTGAGCAGGGAGTATTACAACCTACAATGTGTAAACATCTATTGGATGTCTCCGTCTCTGGGCGCGCGTGCGCGTCTCCGTCTCCGGGCGCGTGTCTGTCTCTGCGTGTCTGTCTCTGCGTGTGTGTGTGTGTCTCTGTCTCTGCGTGTGTGTGTGTGTCTCTGTCTCTGCGTGTGTGTCTCTGTCTCTGCGTGTGTGTCTGTCTCTGCGTGTGTGTGTCTGTCTCTGCGTGTGTGTGTCTGTCTCTGCGTGTCTGTCTGTCTCTGCGTGTCTGTCTGTCTCTGCGTGTCTGTCTCTATGTGTGCGTGTGTGTGTCTCTGTGTGTGTGTGTGTGTCTCTGTGTGTGTGTGTCTCTGTGTGTGTGTGTCTCTGTGTGTGTGTCTGTCTCTGTGTGTGTGTCTGTCTCTGTGTGTGTGTCTGTCTCTGTGTGTGTGTCTGTCTCTGTGTGTGTGTCTCTGTCTCTGCGTGTGTGTCTGTCTCTGTGTGTGTGTCTGTCTCTGTGTGTGTGTCTGTCTCTGTGTGTGTCTGTCTCTGTGTGTGTCTGTCTGTGTGTGTGTCTGTCTGTGTGTGTGTGTCTGTGTGTGTGTGTCTGTGTGTGTGTCTCTCTGCATAGGTACCCGACCCGAACCCGACGGGACTCGACGACATGTGTCGGGTTCGAGTTCAGTCGGGTCGGGCCAGACACGCTCTATCACCACCTCCGGTAAGTGGCTCCAATGTTAATGTACTTTTTGTACTAGAAAGGTTGTTTAGTTACAGTTTTTTTAAGCTTGTGCAGATAAGGAACAAAGTGAAAAACGGAAGGTAGGTTAACTGATGGTCGGGTCGGGCACAGGAAAAATGAAAGGACTCGGGCCGGGTGGGATGTGGTTCTGTCGGGCTCGGGTCGGGTTCCATCTACAGACCCGAGCCGTGCGTGTGCGCGGGCGTGTCAGAATACAGCTGTGCAGAGACCGCATCCATGGTTCTGATGCTGCAGGTAACCCAAACAGAAGGGAGATTCCAGCAAACTACACTTAGACTGTTAACCGTCGAGCCCCTCGCTCCTCCGAGAGAAACAGCTGTGCATGTTGGGCTTAATGGGGTCTATCTGAGGTAAGAAGGGAATGTGGGTGTACCAAAGGGTAGGTCACACAACGTCTGCCAAAGTAAAAACAAAGTCAACATCTCAAGTGTTAGATCATTCTGACAAAACGTCTTCAACTTGACCTCTCTCCACCAATTTTGATGGGCCTGCTGGAAATTTCCAGTACTTGGAGTTTTAAAATGCAGTTTGTAACGTTATAGGTCAGCGGAAAGCCCCTTGACATTCATTCACGTTGTGTGGAGTTGAACAGTTGAGAGATAAGTATTTGCAATCTGTGTGGCCTACAAAAACAGGCAGAAGAAAGGATCCATACAAACTGAGTAACATCTAGGCTTTTGTTTTTTGTACAAGATTTTCAGCATTGTAATTTATCTGGTGACACATTCTTCCTTCAACTGGTCTCTCTGCTCTGTGCATCACCCAGGGCAGCTGCTCTAAACCTGACGACCAACAGCCTGCAAGAGGAGGCCTTATGTGCATGAGAGAAAAAGAATAATAAAGAGAAATGCAAAGAGAGACACACAGAGGGAAAGGAGATTTTAAAAAAAAAAACAGAAAGAAAGAAATAAAGAGAAACAGAGGTGGAAAAAGAGAGAGAGAGAGAGGTGGAGAAAGAGTTGCTGGCTTTTTGGCAGTTCCTTAGGGCTCAGTGTGCTTGGGAGGCAGGGAGTAATTAAACTGCAAGTCTAATCCAATACAGTACCTCTATGCAATTAGCATATTGACATTTAATTTTTCTGTATAAACTTCCAGCAATTATTATTCACGTAAGTGGATAGGATGATGTGGGACAGGCTGCAGATATGTTGAATAACCATAGACAGTGATGAAGAGAGCCTCCTGTAACTCCCTTCTCCCCCAGTCACTCAATCACATTGCAGGCAATCTAAATGCCAGTATAAATACAAATGCAAATGTTTTATGCAAAATGCTATTTGTATAACTTGACAAATTAAAAAGTAGACATGTCTAAAGAATATATAACTATATGCAGAAGCCAGTGAGAGAATTACAAGGCACGAACATCATTTTGGTCAACAACTAAATGGTCACTGCCAGCTTCACCTTATCTGAACTTGCTGCATACCAAAACTCAGTTTGCACTCTATAAATAGACCCCACATCTGCAGATGGTTCTCTCTGGTCACAGACGTGCTTAGACTGCTGGAACTGGAATATAACACTGCAGTGCAGGCTGATGCCGAGCCACAAGTACAGCCAGGTGCTAAAGATAGCGACCGATTCCCCAACGGCTCAATAGCAGCAGTGCACAGGTTTACAGTGTTACACGTGTGGAAGCCTGTGTCTCATCCATGTAAATCAGCCTGTTGACATTGTAACTGGGCCATGTGACCAATAAACTGCAGTTGCTTATATCAGACCATTAAACAATGTGATCGTGAGGGGTAGGGGTGGGGTAGGGTCACGTGTTATCTGCTCACTGTTCCTGGGTCAGAGACCCGCGTAACCGAATGCGCACTGAGAGTTACAGACTGGAGCTGAGCTTGTGCCGTTCTCAGCCTGCCAGCCTTTCGTTCATGAAATTGCGACTTTTTTCATACTAAATATTACAATCCAACCCGTAATGAGTGCGAGAGTTACTTAAAGGATCGAGTGGTGAAAATCTGCAACATTGGAGAGAAGTTGCAGTATTATATCACTCAGATATACTGGGGGTGATTCCCCGATTATCAGTAAGGAGTGTCGATCGCAGGAAGAACTGGTCGGGGAACTGGCTCCACAGCTACAAAATGTACCAACTGTGGCTCAGTGGTAGCACTCTTGCCTCCGAATCAGAAGGTCACTCCAGAGACATGAGAACAATATCAAGGCTGATATTCCAGTGCAGTACTGAGGGAATGCTGCATTGTCAGAGGTACCATCTTTCAGATGAGACATTAAACTGAGGCCCTGTCTGCACTCTCGGGTGGATGTAAAAGATCCCATGACACTATCTCAAAGAGGAGCAGGGGAGTTCTCCTCAGTGCCCTGGCCAATATCTACCACTCAACCAACACCTAGAAACAAATCATCTGGATATGATTGCATTGCTGTTTGTGGGAGCTTGCTGTGTGCAAATTGGCTGCCACGTTTCCTGCATTTCAACAGTGACAACAATTCAAAAAGTACTTAATTAGCTGCAAAGTGCTTGGGGAACTCCTGAGGCTCTAAATGGTGGTACAGAAAGACAAGTCTTTCTTTTCTGTACAACATTGATACAGAAATAACCTGAGAGAGAAGTGTTCATTATTGTTTGTGCTGTGAGACTGTACTTTGTCGCTTTTTTTTTTTTGCTGGTGTATATTTCCTTAATATGAAGAGGCCTTCCTGACAGATGAAGGGGAGAACAAGTATCTGCATACAGGATGATCACAAGGTTGCTTGTAAATGAACAGAGAAATCACATTGGACAATTTCAACAGCCAGGCTCACACACAGGCTGCGAGGCTAATCTCTTTCTCTCTGCGTCATCTGCTAACTGGACAACTGGCTCCATATAAGTGAATCACTTAAGTAAATATTATTCCAAATGAACAAATATTTAAACCTGTTTGTTACTTGCATCTACTTTCTTCTCTCTCGTCAGTCGAATCATTGAAGTATTTACTCCAGTTAGTTGACAATTTTTTTTTAGGTGCTAGCTCATATTAAATTGATACTTTCTCGCATAGATTCCATGTTTCACCATAACATGTGGTCACCATAACGCGACTCACTCCATTAGCCTACCAACTGGGACAAGTGAAAAGCAATGACTGTATAAAATACTTGCCACCACAGTTCAAAGTATCCCTGAAACAAAACATTCCTACTAGTATCCGGCTGTAAATTCCTGTGATGTGAAGATCCTGATGGGGGGGGGGGGGGGGGGTCAGGTTTTGCGGAAAGCCAGTTGTCAGAAACTGGCACAGTATTGCGGAAAGCACTCTACATCCCAGTGAACGTTCGTGGGGAGCAGCCTCTGTACTTACCGGAAGCTGCATCAGCTTCTTGTAGTAACGCTCCACTCGGCCAAAAACTTCCTGATAGTAGTGCTGAAGTTCCTCCAGCTCTTCTTCGATTATTGCAGCATCCATGGGCTCGCTCTTCTCAATAAGTTGTGCTCCATAAACGAAGAGCTGGTCAATTCTACTCAGATTGAGGGATATTTCGTGCTGGAAAGCCTGCAGATGGAAACAGGCTAGTCAACGCCCAGAGAAAGAAGCAGCTACAGTGAAGGATGTTACGTAGACCAACTATAGGGTCCTGGTTTATTTCTCAAACAGTGAGCCAACTTTGAAATGCAGGAGGTGTTTTTTTAATATATAGATACCCAGTTCTAGCCCGACCTGTCCTTTTAAACTACAAAAACTCCCCTGTATAAAGCTGCTTCTGCGTGTCGTTTCCCAGAACAAGGAAGGCCTCAATCATCCCAACAGTGGGGGCAGAGCCTCCAGTTCTAATTCCCAGATCTCCCTTCTCCATATCACCCCTCCTTGCAAAACATTCTCAAAATCTACATTTACCTTAACTCTACCTGTGAACCATACCATTTGTCACATTAAACACTTTACTCCTGATGGGCTAGTGATGTCTATACATAATTTAAAAAAAATTCATTCTTGGGACATGGCGTTGCCGTCAAAGCTGGTAATTATAACCCATTTCTAGTTTCCCCGAGAAGGTGGTGGGCCGTCTTTTTAAGTGATTTGATACAACTGAATGGCTCGTGAGACTATTTCAGCGGAGGCAGTTAAGAGTCAACCACATTGGTGCGGGGTTGGAATCAAATTGTTTGTATCTCACATTCCTTTCTTTGGAAGATAGCATGGAGTACTGAAAGAATCTGCAGACTGATTACTAAGCTGATAGGCTGCATCATGAACATTCCTTCCATGACCATCAAGTCCTAGAGTGGGAACTGAACCCAGAACACTAGAGTCATTAATAAGGTCAGACTGGGTAAGGATGACAGGTTTCATTCCCTAAAGGACACCAGTGAACTAGCTGGGTTTTTAACCTTATGTGAACCAAGGCAGACATCACACAATAGTTTAACACATATTCTCCGGCATTTGGTTTAGAAAGTGTACACCGTACCCAAGACCACATCCCTCCACTGTGTTTCATAACCTAAGCCAGAAATCCCATTCACTGTGTTTTAAGTGATTTTTTTAATGGTCCAATACTTGGGTCAATGTCACACAAGAGGCAAAACTATGTTGTTTTCTTGCCAAAAAAGCAGGCTAGTGACACAATATCAAAGTGCCACTGATTATTGGAACATCATCATGATGAAAGGAAGGCATTCCTGATCAGTATTCCCTCTTCCTGGAAATCAAGGCATTGCCTCAGAGTGGAAGGAGAAATCAGGGACAAAAGACAAAAAACTCCAGAAATAAGCCCAGATTAAATCAGCCTGTAATAAACTATGTTTAGATACTTAGCAGTAAACAGACAAGGATTAAGACTTTTGAATATGGCACGGAATTGCGATCCCCTCAATATTTTGTTTAGATAGCACAAAGTTTTTGGGAAAGGGAAACAGAGTTTTTTAAATCTGGAAACTTATCATTTTTAAAATCACAAGAACATGGCTTCCTCCCTAGGGTACTAAGCCAATTGAAACACTTGCCCCTAAAACAGGTTCGAAGCACAGTCAGAGCTGACTGAGGAGATCAATTCTGTTCTATCCTGGAAATCCAATAAGAAAAGGCAAACAGAGCCAACTGCTTAATATTCATGCATAAAGGGAGTGAAGTCAGTGGAAAAGTCGAGTGTTAAATGGGACAATGATTTGCTGCTGCCCAGGCTGAATGCAGCCCCTAAAAAGTCTAGTCATTTGACTTACTTTTAACTGTTTGATCTTGGCTTGTACATCACATTCAGAGAAGTGCTCGATGTTTGTCAGCTGCAGGTCCATCTCAGTCAGCCAGACCAATATACTCTCACGCGTAGTTTCAAACTCCTCCCGCTGACCAATAAAGTGCTGTTCAAACAGGACAAAAAAAAAACTTGTAAATCCATCCTTGCTCACATGAGGCTCACTTCCAGATAACAGGCTCTAATATCTTCCAAACCAGACACAATTCTCTGTGTTTAATAGTATCTGTGATACAAGTTAGGACATAATAGCATTTCGCACCCTTTTCCTCTCTCCCCTTTTCACCCAAAACCTTTACCTTGTAAATACAAACCCTCCACCCCTTCCTGCCTGTTGATTTCAGGTTAGACTAATTCAGTAAAAAAAAGCATAGGATTCCTGCAGAGTGCTTTGCAATACATTCTATACTTTATAGAACAGACACAGGCCACTTGGCCCATCTGATCTATGCTGGCGTTTATGTTCCACATGCAACCTACTTCATCTAACCCCATCAACATACCGTTCTATTCATTTCTGTTTTATATGCTTATCTAGCTGCCCATTAAATGCATCTATTCTATTTGCCTTAACCACTCCAAGTGGTAGTGGCAATCTAAGAATGAGCCAGTACTCAGGCGATCCTACTTAAATAGTTTATTTGCCTGGTGATAAAGATTAATTCTTTATAACACTTTACTAATTAACAACACTTCTGCATTGCTAGAAAAACAATTAAAAGCACTGACTTCACTGGATTCTTTGATATAGCTGAAAGAATAAACACATTTATATAGTAGCAAAAATCATTTCAAGGGTGGCACCCTTCTTGAGCAAAAAACACTATAGATTATGAAAAAATGTAGCATTTTTTGTCACAGCTACCTCCCCCTTGCTTTCAAAATACTCCAAGATTTTTCTTTTCCATTTGCCCTTCAACATCTGTCCTTTTGTCTCTTTAGCTCAGGTTCCATCTTTTATTTCCTCTGCTTTGTAAAGTGCTGAATGATGAGTTTTTTCTCACTGAGTAGTGTTGCTGATTTTTAAATGAACATTGTGAGCTGTGCTACAGAGTCTTCTATATAGCACATAAACCCCCATTTTAAAAAAGCTAGTAAAAATGTTTCACTTCATTCTACTTGCATTCATAAAGATTAATAAAGTGCACTCCATTATTTATTCTATTAAGGTGAGGCCTGTTTAGCGCTGAGGAATTAAACTCCACCCCTTTCAGGCACCCAGTATCAGCATCAAGCACTGCCAGGTCAGGTACTACACAGTACAATTCAGAGCAAAGCTCCTCTGCTTTGTCCCAGCAATGCAACTCAGCCCAAACCGCGAGAGGTTCCCCATCGTGTACAGTGTAGTGTTTTTCCCAATTCCTCCCACATCAGCCATCTTTAGGCCGGTGGGAAAAGTATTATCAATCAGTGTAAACTGGGGACATGCCTGCCAGGGAGCAAGGTGAAATTTTCCCAAACTCAATTCCCAGAGGACCTTTACAGTCAGTGAATAATGGAGACTATCATCCCATCAGCTTAAGCTGTCTAACGCACTGTGCCTGTGCTCACTGGCCTACATTGGTCCCAGTTAACACCTTGATTTTGAAATTCTCATTCTTGTTTTCGAATCCCTCCATGTCCTCACCCCTCCTATCTTTGTAATCTCCCCCAGCCCCACAACCCTCCGAAATATCCCTGCTCCTCCAATTCTGGTCTCTGCAGCATCCCCGATTTTAAATGCTGCACCATTGGCGGTTTTCCTTCAGCTGCCAAGACTCTAAAGTGCTTTAAGTCCCACCCTAAACTTCTCCACCTCTCTCTCCTCCTTTAAGATGCTCCTTAAAACTTGCCTCTTTGACCAAGCTTTAGGCCACCTGCCCCAATATCTCCTCATGCTGCTCAGTGTCTGATAATTGCTCCTGTGAAATGCCTTAGGACACTTTATGAAATTAAAAAGGTACAATATAAGTGTAATTTGTGTCACCCAGTTCTGATATAAAGACATTGGCTGAATCTTGACCAGAGAGCCACCTACAGTTACCCTTTGCTCAAGCCTTACTTTCAGTCTCCTGAGGATAGCAGTGACCCTCCGCTGTAGGTTGTCCCAACGCTGGTTTCCCTCGTGCACCATGTCTTTGAGTTTACTGCTGGAATCTGTGCGGTTTTCACGAGCCAAGCGCCGATACTGCTTGTTGATTAGTTCCAGCTGGGTCAGGCTCTCATGGACCTGACGCTGAAATGCCTGAGGGCAGAAGAGTAACAGAACGTTCCACTACTTCATTATGTAAGAGAACATTTCCAAACATATTTTTAAAAAAAGTCAAACACTGCAAAATTAAGCTTGTGCATTATGTGACTATTTAGCTACTGTATCACCCAGTTAAACCAAAATGCAATTATTAAAAATATTAAATGAGAGATTTCCCGTAGGATTGCCAATGGGGCAGAGAGAAGGGTGTTAGATCTTGACTTTGTGCGAGAGTGTACAAGAAGTTACAGCGAATGAGCAACTATTTGTATAAATAAAACTTGGCATGGATGTCAAAGTCAAAATTACCTCTTTGTTGGTGGGTGACGTGGGTTTAGAGGGTGGGGAATAATTGCACCAGGGCCTGTAGACATAATTCAGCCACTATTTCAAACTCATACATTTTTATGATCCTATTACAAATTCAAATGACATTTATAATGTAAACTCTTCACACTGTAATTTCCCACTCCTGCCAACAGCACCTCCATTGGCAGGAGAGTGTAACTACAGCAGGACACATTTACAGAGGCAGCTCCCATTATAAATGTGGACATTGCAATTTCTAACGGAAGAAAGCCAACAGAAAGTGCTCACTGATTTAAAATATTTAAGATATTACAGATGTGAATTCAACCAATTCCATCTTGAGTAAACCCTGCTGAGAGGATCTCCCTAATTTCAGATACTAATCAGTGCATGGCTGTTCTGTACAAACAGCGAAACATGTACTAGCCAGGAGATGCATGAGACAGTGGTCACTTTCAGCTGCTATGTTGTTGAGGCCATATAGCCATTCAACTGCTCTGCTCCTTATTACAGCACCTCAAATTTTTTCAGTTCCTCTTTGGCGACTGTGTAGAGGACCTCTGAGGAATTGGGCACTGCTGCTGTCCGCTCGGAGGTTTCAAGCCAGTCTTCAAAGCGAGAATAATCATCCAGAAACTTCTGCCACAACCTCCAGGTCTCCTCAATCCTAAGAAAAAAGGGGGAAAAATTAAGACACAATGAAATTGTGCCTATGTTGGTAGGTTGTGATGAAGTAGAGTGTGAGAAAGCTTCTGTGGAGCATAAACAGTTGACCTGCAGGGCCGAATGGCCTGTTTCCATGCTGTAAGTTCCAAGCAATTCTATGAAATTGTTACTGGAGGCCATTCAATTGAGCTCAGATACCCTGAAGCTGAAAGCCTGGAGCAAAGATAAAATGTGTAGCATTTCATGGCTTTGACCCACAACACAAGCTCATTATTGGGAAATTTAAACCAGCTATTTCATTTCTTCAATTTACAGTCCGACAAGATGGTGCATACCCCTGAAGACCAGATTTTGAGTTCTGTACACATCGCGCTTCCTTTGGGGTGAAAATCCCATGCTCCATTCTAAAACAAATTGAATTCTCGGAATGTGGGCAAACCTGACTCAAACCTGAGCTAGACACTCTGCCCCTCTGGCTTTCTATCCTCACTTGACCTCATCCTGCACATAAACTTCCCCATACACAGGTAAGGACGATTGCAAATTGGGGAGAGTAGAGTCTTGCCCTGGAGGCTACTAGAGAATGGACAGCAGGTTACCTGAGACAGTTCTAAGCACAGTGTGAGTCCTTGCAGCAACCTGGGACAATTAGAGAGTTCATGAGAATGGGACCAGGCTGGGAGCAGCTGAGTGGGACCACAGTAAATCAGGGATTTACTCCGCAAGCGCTTAGTCCTACGTGCAGTGTGTATCCTCCAGTCTCCGACTCTTTGCATTCCCCCTCCCCCTTTTATGGCATAGCCTTTGTCCAGCTTAGCCCCACACTTAGGAAAACTGCCCCTGCTCCTCTGTCTTGTTACCTCAAGGCCTAGAGCTTTGGCTAACTGCCATACAATATCCTTTCTTGCCTCTGTGAAGCTTCTTGGGATATTTACTACGTTAAAGGTGCTATATAAATACAGATTCTTGCTATATATTACATTTTAATTGTCATTTTATCATAGGAACCAGACCAAAACTCTGGTACATCCAATACATCAAGGCTCCACTATAATCCCCTCTGGATCTGGTATAGCACAAGGACATACTCTGGACAGTACAGTCAGGTAGCAGTAATTGGCCAATACAATTTGCTTCGAAAATGTTATTGCAAGTAACCCTACATTAAAACTTTCAATGTCTTATACTGATGAACTCAAAGCATTGAGTGACTGGGCTGCAGGACTGGGTTGGGGGGCTGCATGATATTTGCCTTTCCCGGGCCCTCTGCAAAGGTTAGGTTTGGGATCCTGACATCAATAAAGTCAAGACTGTTAAATTTATCACAGGCTCTGCTTGGCTGTGCATTTATATAGCGCCTTTAATGTAGTAGAACGTCCCTAGGTGCTTTACAGGAGTGTTATAAAGCAAAAATGGATGCCGAACCAAACACGGAGATATTGGGACATCTGACCAAAAGTTTGGTTAAAGAGGTAAATTTTAAGGAGGGTCTTAAAGGAGGAGAGAGATTTAGGGAGGAAATTCCAGAGTTTAGGGCCAGAAGGCACAGCTGCCAATGGTAGGGCAAAGGAAGCGAGGGATGTGCAAGAGGCCCAGAGCAGAGAGGGGCTGCAAGCTGGAGGAGGTTACAGAGATAGGGAGGGACGCGGCCGTGGAGTGATTTGAACACCAGGATGAGAATTTTAAATTTGAGTTGTTGCTGAACCAGGAGTCAATGTAGGTCAGCGAGCACAGGAGTGGTGCATGAATGGGACTCGGTGCAAGTTAAGATGCAGGCAGCAAAGTTTTGGATGACTTCAAATTTAGGGAAGGGGTGGAGAATGGGAGGCCGGTCAGGGGTGTACTGGAATAACCCAGTCTGAAGGCAACAAAGTTATGGATGAGGGTTTCAGCAGCAAATGGGCTGAGCCAGGGGTGGAGATGGCTGATGTTCCAGGAGGTAGAATTAGATGGCCTTGGTTATGGAGAAGACATGCTCAGCTCAGGGTCAACTGCATGTTTTACACAGTGGTATCACTGCCCCTTGAAATGACTCATTTCCCTAAAGCTGTTCTTCTGAAGGTTGCTTATCTATTTTTAAAATCTTATACACTTTGCATCACCTCCCACTAGCATGAAACAAGAGCCCTTACTTCAGTCTTCTTTCCATGGACATGGCACAGATGTTCCTCCACCTGCGGTCCAGGTTGCGCGTTGCCTGTTGGATTGAGTCACACTCTGTTTCAGTGGCACAGGCATCGCAATCGTGGAGCAGAACTTCACAAAGGTTGAGGACAGAGGCCACACCTGTGCTGTGCTTCTCAATGTCCCGTTGCAACTCCTGCAAGTACAAAGTCGCAGAGTTTAATGTGGTGTAGGAGGAAAGCTCAAATCACCTCACAACAGTTCAGGATGAATTTTACACTTTAGAAGTTGCTTCGTGCCCTTCACTCCCTAAGAGTTTGGGCATCCAACACTGTCGCCGTCCATTAGGAAATGGGAGAGAGCAGACTGGGCTGTTCCACACATTACTACTTCTACCTTCACAGAAAGAGAGAGAGAGAGAGAAATAGAACAGAGAGAGAAGAAAAAGAGATAGATGAGAGAAAGAGAGAAAAGCAAGAGAGAGAGAGCATGAGAGAGAAGTGAGAGCAAGAGAACGAGAGTAAAAAAAAGAGAAAGGGAAGAATAGCTCAGGACATTGCAAAGTGTTTTACAGCCTGTGTAGTCACAGTTACACAGTAGAGAACACGGCAGGTAAATTGTGCACAGTCAAGTCCTACGAAGAGCAATGTGATAATGGTCAGATAATCTGTTTTAGGCATTGGTAAGGAATAAATATTGGCCAGGACACCAGCTGAACTCCCCTGCTCTTCCCTGAATGGCAGCATGGGATCTTTTATGTCCATATGACAAAACAGAGACGGCTGCTGTTTAACGTCACATTTGAAAGACAACACTTCTGACAGTGCAGTACTCCCTCAGCTGGCATTATGTGCTTATGTCTCAGTAGTTGGGCTTGAACCCATCGACCTTCTAACTGAGAGGTGAGAATGCTACCACTGAGCCACAGTTGATTTCCCCTCCTCTTGTGATGGTCGAGCACTCCCCAGAGCAGCAAACGATGAATGTTTCCTACCTGTTGCTCCACGAGCTTCTGTTGTATTTCATGAGAATCGCAGGAGTCATAGACAATTGGTCTCGATAGCTCAGTTTCAATCTGGGCAAGCCACGATCGCAAGCTGCTCATATTCTTGTCCAGCTGCTGTACGGCAACCAGCGTCTCCTTCAGCTTCTTAACTCTGAAACGGAAGAGGTGGCAAGAAATATTTAGCCGAATCAAACTCCAGTCCTGGGCACTGCATCTCAGGAAGGATATAGAGGCCTTGGAGGGGGTGCAGCGCGGTTTCACTCGAATTATTAAATTATGAGCAGAATTGCATTCTCAAGAGTTTAGAAGATTAAGGGGTGATCTAATCGAGGAGATAAAGATGATTAAAGGATTCAATAGACTAGATAAAAAGAAAGAGGTGGGGGAATGCAGAACAAGGGAACACAATCTTAAAATAAGAGCTGGGACTTCCAGGAATTAAATCAGGAAACACTTTCACACAAAGGATAGTGGAAATCAAGAATCGTCTTTTCCAAAAGACTGGCTGCTGGGGGTCAGTTGGAAATTTTAAGACTACAATAGATAAATTTGTGTTGGGTAAGGATATGAAACCAAGGAGGTAAATGGAGTTGAGGTACAGATTAGCCATGATCTGATTGAATGACGGAACAGGCATGAGGGGCTGAATGGCCTATTCCTGTTCCTACCGTCCTAAAACTCTGGTCACTACAGCTGGGAGTTTCAAACAGACAGTAACAGCCAGCCTGAGTGTATTCTGACTGATTGAAAGATTGTCACATATTTTAAATGAACCCATGTTGGGTTATCACCGGGCAAATTAATAAAAAGGTAAGATTTCTCAAAGTGCAGAGGCTCACCCAATGTGAGCACGCTCCTAGGATTCAGCAGGATGTCCTCCCCATTAAAGTAAATGGACGGAAAATTAGGGAGGGCGCATCAAGTGGTTGGGGCTCCATAGAGAAAATTCATCCTTCAAACTGGCACAAGGGAATAAAACAATGCTGCACAGGAACCGCTGCACTGGTAACCACACTGCAGCGACTGAAGCCAACATCGAGAAATGCCGCCATTGGGAAATGCTGCATTGGAAAATTCTGCTTTTGGGAATTGCTACATCAGGGCAATGGAAGGGCAGTGGGTCGACAATTGGCCTCACTATATCACAACTGGAGGGAGGGGGAAGAAAAATATCAGTACTGCATCCAAGCTGGGAAGTGCACGAGCATGAGGTGAGCTGAGGGCAAGATCAGGCTGGGTTGTGATGCCCTCTGTGTCCAAATAGTCTGCTCACGCTCGCAGTTTAGTTTTACTAAATAAGGGAAGGCAAAGAAATAGTGAAGTGTGGAACCTTCACTGCCCACTTCATTCTCACTGCTCTGAACTGGAGCTCAACACTGCACTGCATGGAGTGAGGTACTGAGATTTTCAATGCTTTGTGTAGAGTGTAGATATTTTACAATGGCCTTCAAAAGGTTCAAGGTCGAGCCAAATGAGTCACTGCAAGTGAAGAAGTCAAACAACACATGTGGCTCACAGTTCATGGTGTGGTCCCAAGTAAAATGTATCTCGCTTACCGTGAGCGAATGAGAGCTGGTTGCCAACTGAAGCACTTCAGGTTTCCCAGGAAGGCGCACACAGAATCACAGAAATGTTAGTGCGGAAGGAGGCCATTTGGCCCATCGTGTCTGCACCCGCTCTCCGAATGAGCAATTGACCTAGTGCCATTCCCCCGCCTTCTCCCCGTAATCCTGCACATTCTTCCTTCTCATATAACAGTCTAATTCCCTTTTGAATGCTTCAATTGAATCTGCCTCCACCACACTCTCAGACAGTTCATTCCAGACCTTAACCACTCACTGAGTGAAAAAGTAGTTCCTCATGTTGCTTTTGCTTCTCTTGCCCATTATGTTAAATCTGTGCCCTCTTGTTCCCGCCTTTCACGAGTGGGAACAGTTTCTTTCTATCTACTCTGTCCAGATCCCTCATGATTTTGAATACTTTCTTCAATCACATTTCAGCCTTCTCTTCAAAGGAAAACAGTCTGAATGTCTCCAATCTATCTTCATAACTGAAGTTCCTCCTCCCTGGAACTCTCGTGAATCTTTTCTGTACGCTCTCCAACGCCCTCACATCTTTCCTAAAGTGCACCCCCCCAGAACTGGGCACAGTACTCCAGTTGAGCCTGAACTAGTGTCTTATACAAGTTCAACATAACTTCATCGCTCTTGTACTCTATGACCCATTAATGTGTTAGAAATTAAACCAGTCCAAAGGGGCTGGAGAAAACAATCAGCCCTTGCCCTCAGGATGGTTTTCTAGATTGTAACATTGAAACACATCATGCTGTTCAAATCACTAGAGGGATGAAGTGAAGGAGGAAATGAGGGACAAAAGGATACCTATCAGGAGGGACAGACCAAGGGAGGGAAAGTAGGAGAGACAGAACGGATGAAGAGATTCAGGCTTGTCGTAAAAACTGCAGGATTGCGTGTCAGTCAACTCAGTTAATCTAACAATTCAATCAGAACTCTTGGGCAAATTACATGCAAAATAGAAATTCAAATTTTAACTTGGAATATTACAAAATTTTTTTAGTCGGCTGATCATATATTTGATGGCACAAACTGTAAAAGGTCACCTAGTTCAACCTTTTTTTTGCCAAAAAGTATCTCGAAGACTGTAATAATCACGTGGAATGGTTGGATCCATCAACATCCAGAGCTAGCTCCATTGCAACAACTTTCAACTTGAAGGGGAGAAAAGTGCAAGGCTATGGGGCAAGAGTAGGAGAATGGGACTAATTGGATAGCTCTTTCAATCAGCCAGCAGAGTTACAATGGGCCGAATGACCACCTTCTGTGCTGTAAGATTCTACGATTCTACTCTAATGCACTGAGGCAGTCCTAGCCTCTGGTAACATTTTTCTTCATTAAATATTTTAAACTTTTACACTTTAATTCACAAAAGAGCGAAATCAGTAATTAGTCATACATATGACTCATCACTTAATTGTTGCCAATTCCAGCAGTGGCTTAGAAAGAAATATGAGCCTGTACTTTAATGCAGATGGTTTCATACCTTTAACATTGCATTAATTATAGCTCAGTATACTTGAGGAATGCCTTCATCATACTGAAGAACTCCCGCAATACCAAATGTTAAAACTTTGCTCAGAACTGCCTAATGAAAGGTTAGCTCTGTATTTTCCAGTCCTGAATGTAGACTGCAAGATGTCCCAGATGCAACCTCTGCACAGCGGAATCTGTTGCTCTGCAAATTTGAGTTTAGGGATGATTTTTTTCCCCCTAGCTCCAGATTTTTCAAAGGCGCACAATGCTTTGAAAATGCTCAAATATATTTAACTAAATTGGTGTCAGCCATGGCTTAGTGCGAGCACTCGGTCCCGAGAGTCAGCAGGAGTGGATTCAACTCTCACTCCACAGACTTAAGCACAAAGTCCAGGCCAACGCTCCAGTGCAGCATTGAGAGAGTGCTGCACTGTTGGAGATGCTACCTTTTGGATGAAATGTTAAATCAAAGCCCTGTCTGTCCTCTCAGGTGGATATAAAAGATCCCAAGACATTATTATGTCCGAGGCAATATTTGTCCTTCAACCAACATCACAGATTATCTGGTCATTATCTCACTGCTGTTTACGGGCTCTCACTGTGCACAAATTGGCTGCTGTATCTCCTACAATACAATAATGACTACACTTCATTGAGCAGTTAATTGGTTTTAAAGCACTTTGGGACATCCTGAGGGTTGTGAAAGGTACTATATAAATGCAAGTGTTTTCTTCTGTCTTTCTAAAGCAGCCAGTATGTACTAACCAGTCTGTGTTGATCTGAACTGGGCAAGATCGAGATTACCCTAAATAAAATCAAGCTTTTAAATCAATCAATTCAGCTACTTCCTGCAAGCTGCCTAGCATCGAACAAAAAACCACCAAATGGCAATGAATTAAAAGATTTTTCAGCTCCTTTCTCAACAAACTCTGCTCCAACAAACAAGCAAACCAGTGTGTGGAGGTCAGCAATAGTTAAAAAAAAACATAATTAATGAACTAATTCATTTAAATCCAGTCTTGCAACAGGGGCTTTTGAGCTGTTTAGACAGTTTCATACTCTGGCTCTCCGTTGCATAGAATTTACAGCAGAGAAACAGACCATTCAGCCCAACAGGCCTATGCTAGTGTTTATGTTCCACACAAGCCTCCTCCCACCTTAGTTCATCTCACCCCATCAAAATATCCTTCCATTCCTTTCTCCCTCATGTCCTCATCCAGCTTCCCCTTAAATGTATTTGTTATTCACCTCAACTACTCCATATGGTAGCGAGTTCAACATTCTAACTACTCTCGGGTAAAGAAGCTTCTCCTGAATTCTTTCTTGGATTTATTATCTTACATTTATGATCCGTAGAAAAGTAAAGGGTCCTGCATTAGTCGGAAAGGTTTGTTTTTTAAATCTGCAAGCCTACTAGAACAGAGAGAGATAAAAGCCACAAGTGAAACTGCAACAAAGTGAGGTGACGTGAGGAAGAGGATTATAAATGAGTGAGACGGCGTACGCAGTAACAGTAAGACTGTCAAACTAAACGCAGCGACTACGGGATGCAACGGTAGAAGTTGGCGGTATGACTGCCAGGTTGGTCTCTAGCCAAATCCTTCGTAACCCCTGTAAGATTATAGATCCCTTGCTAACTTCTTGTTCCATGGATTGTCTCCTTGCTTTGAGTGTTTGTCATTCATTAAAAGGGCTCACAGCTGTGGATCAGGAAGCTGCACAGGTGAAAACATCTTTAAAACTTGAAAGAGTTAATTTTGCATTTATTTACGATTGTCTTAAAATGAATGAAAAGTCAGGTTTTGTTGCTTGCAAATTCTTGCGTCACAATGTTGCCACAGAATTTGCCAAAAAATAACAGTTTGTGCATGGGTGCAAAGTATCCTGCAACTGGTGCTGAGGAAGAACTACCCATGGAATGCGATCGCCACAAGTTGCTGGAGCATGTGCGGTGCTGCACCGTTAACTTTGCAGAAATAGTATCTTGCTATTAACCTCACCGTGCGTTTCATGAAATTGCCCATTAAACTCCTAACAGAAAGAGTTAAGTCTAGTAATTAAGAGTGCAAGTACCCTATTAACAAGTTGATAATTGTTAATGACTGCCAATCAACCTCTTTCTCAGGAAGCAAACAATTAGAAGTGTGGAGTCTCACTCCTTTAGGTTGCGAATTGTTGTTGAGATTTTAAAATTATCATTTTAAATTTTTACATTTTTTCTTACTTTCCTTTTCTCCCTCTCAATCCAACCTCTTTCCATCTCTATTGTTTTTTTCTGTACCTGAATTGACATTGAATTTACCACTCTAATTCACCCTCTTTCTCAGTCCTTCTATTTATTTATCAATCCATAAATCTCACTGGTTAAGGAAATAGACTGTTTGTCCCGTCATTCAGCAAGGACCTAGATGCACTGTTGCCCTTATTATTAGTTCGCACTTCCAGGAACTCACAGAGCAAGACATTTTTACGCTAGAGGGTGCAGGTTAATGTCTAACTAATGGCACACACCATAAGATGCAAAATCTGGGTTGTTGTTTCATTCAAGGTGGGTTTACTTTCTAAAGAAGGGAGAGGGTTAAATTGTTAATCCAGGTTGTAAATGCTAACTTAGCTGATTAGATACAAACTTCCCATTCAGATGGTATCAGTGAGGAGGAGTCTGTCTGTAAAGGGGGGGGGGATATCCTGAGCAGATAGCCATACTGCTTGTTCTGCAAGTACAGACAACAGGAGTTCAGCACACATTCCATTTCCCTGCACCTCGCAGAGGGATTCCTCATTAAATTAAGTGACAACAATTCTGCGTGCAGACAGCTGACAGACTGTAACCTAGCCTGCGCAGATTTATTGGGAGGCTGCTGCTCCTTTGTGCTATTCTCAGAATGAAGAAGTGTGTCACTTGGCTTTGCAGAGGAAAGGAACAGGATGTGCAATCAGATTTTTAAAAAAAAATCTGCTCTTTTAGAAAGAAAAGCGAAGGAACAACAAATAAACATGACCTGGAGCGCGTAATGCTGGAGCAACCAAGGCGTGCAAACGTCTGTGAGATCAACGGCAGAATGAGTCTCTAACCAAGCATGCAACAGCAAAAAGTGACTGAAAGAGAAGAGGAGAAGCAAAGACCTGCCTGGTAACATCACAGTGACATTCGGGGAGCTCAGGGTCTGCATCGCAGCACTCAGCCATTGCTTCTACCAGGGCAACTGCAGCGACAAGGAGAAAGGAGACCAGCTCCCACAAAAGGGCCTGAAGAACTCAAGTACAGTGCACGCCAAGACTCTCTGTGCACACAGTGGCCCAGCAAATCATTTGCCAATCGTCACTCTCAGCAAATGTTATTAGAGCCGGTCTGACAACTGGCACAATGAAGTGACAAGTGTTCAGGTTTCTAAATAAAAACTTACACTCATCGGCATGTGTCGCTGGGCTCACATTCCTGGGGCATCAGGCCAGTGACGTCAAGCGCAACCTCTTCCAAACGGGGGCGCCCAATCTCCCCCACGGTAGAACCGATTCTCCAGGAGCTGACATCCCGGTATTAAGAGTCCAGAACCGGTTTTAATGCAGAAACTATCTGGTGTCCTGCTGCAGCAGACACAGGCAAACACTCTGAACTATTCCTAAACTATGACGTCTCTCCACTGGGATGTGTGGAGGCCAGCAAGGAAAATCACAAGCTGTAAGCAAGCAGCAGCTGTCTCTCTCTCTCTCTCTCTCAACCACCACCAACAACCCACTTCCCTCCTAACACAGCAGAAGAACTGATTTGTTATAAAGCAGAGCCTCTCCCACATTATTCCCTGTGAACTCACAATCGGGTGCTTTCAACTGGTCATTTTTCTCTCACAAGACTCTGCTTCTCTTTCCACAGATGCTGCCAGACCTGCTGAGTGGTTCCAGCATTTCTTGTTTTTATAACAGAACTCATCTGTCTGATACAGAGAACATGCATTGCATCTCTCCATCCGCCCCCAGAAGATCCCCACTCTCTGGGGGGTCGTTTTGACTTTGAACGATGGTGTAAAATGGGCAATATTAGTTCAACTGCCCCTTAAACACTTCTCCCCATTTACAGAGAAGTCAATAGAAAGTGGGGAGCGGTGTTTAACAGATGTTTGAGCCAACAGAGAGTGTTTTACATTATCTAAAGAAAAAAATTACCCCCCAAAGAGACCAGAGAACTTTGACGATTAGCGTGAATCAAGGCTCCACACAACCTCCGAAGTGTGAACAGGGATCCTGACTGAGCTACATTGACCAACACCATACAATTTGTCAGCCTGGAGCCATGGTACAGAATGGGCCTGCCCACATCCTAACTCCCAAGTTCTGTCAGCCCATGACCCTACGTTTGTTCACCTCCATTTGCTCCCAGTCCGGCACTGCCTTGACATTAAAATTCTCATTCTTGTTTTCAAAGCCCCCCATGACCTTGCTTAACTTCCTCCAGCCCTACAAACCTCTGAGATCTGTGTGGCCCTGTAATTCTGCACTGTTACACATCCTGACTTTCATTGGCTTCCCATTGACTTGCCTGAGCTCCAAGTTCTGGAATCTCCCCCCTAAACCTCTTCACTTCTCTCCTGTCCTTTAAGTCGTTCCTCTTTGACCAAGCTTAACATCCTCTAATATTAAATTTTGTCTGATGACCCTCCTGTGCACTATGTTAAAGGCAATATATAAATGGAAACTCTGATTGTAGTATACTTCCTGAGTTTACTAGCACAGAGCTTTCGTACGTTTCCTGCTGACTGTCTAACAAGGTCAATACATTAAGACTCTGGTTGGCAACAAAAGCAACAACTTTCGTTCAATATAGTAAAATGTCCCATGGTGCTTCACAGGAGCATCATCAGACAAAATTTGACACCAAGCAAGATATTAGACCAGGTGATTAAAGGTTGGTGAAAGAGACAGGTTTTAAAGAGTGGAGGAGGAGAGGTGGAGAGGTTAAGGGAGGGAACTTGAGTGAAGATCAAGACTTTAGGAAGGGCATGACGACTCTGGAAAGTGATTTACTAGAACGGCTGCAGAGATGAAGGATTACCGTTATGTGGATAGACTGGAGAAGCTGGGATTGTTCTCCTTAGAGCAGAGAGGGCTGAGGGGAGATTTGAAAGAAGTGTAAAAAATCCCAAAGGGTTTCAAGAGCAAATAAAGAGAAACTGTTTCCAATGGTTGAAGGGTGGATTATGGGAGGACACAGATTTAAGGTGATTTACAAAAGAACCAGAAAGGACATGAGGATGTGTTTTAGATTACATAGGTGTCTAGAATTTGGAGTGCAATGTCTGATAAAGCGTAATATTAGCATTCAAAAAGGAATTGAATAAATACCTGAAGGCGAAAAGAATGCAGGGATATGGGGAAGAAGCAGGGGACTAATTGAAGTGCTCTTTGAAAGAATCAGCACAGACTTGATTGCCTGAATGGCCTCTTCCTGTGCTACACTACTCCATTATTCTATATGCTGGAGGAGAGGGCCCTGAGTGACAGCTCCAACTCCCTCAGTATCATTAATGAGCCAAGCAGGTCTATCATACTGCAGGCTGGTCTGGTCTGTGAATCATATTACTGAGTTGGTCTCAGACGTCTGGCATGGTGTCAAAACACTTGGCCCCATAGTGACCTGCTGGCCTGCTCCTGAAGGAGGACAGTGATTGTTAGACAACCCACAAGCACAGGTATGAGTCCTTGCTGGTCAGACAACATATACCAGAACACCTTTGAGATATTTGGACGGTGGCTTTTCTAATATTTGTCAGTTCCGAAGAAGGGTCACTGACCCGAAACGTTAACTCTGCTTCTCTTTCCACAGATGCTGCCAGACCTGCTGAGTGAATCCAGCATTTCTTGTTTTTATACCAGAACACCTCATGAGTGCCAATGAGCAGAACTCACTATACAACATGTGTGGGTCCTGACACCATTCTCCTTAGTACAGTGTTAGTGTCTAATAAGTTCTGTTAATGGATGTTAAATACAAAGTAGTTGAAGGTAATAGGGTGAACAGTTGTTGGGTGTTGATTAGTTAATTGCACTCAGATGTTTATATAAAGAACAGCCAGTCAGCACTGGCTAGCTGTTGTTAGGAGGGGAGAAGTAAGCTCTGTGACGAGCAATAAACAGTCTCCACCAAAGCATCCTAGTCTCAGTGTCTTCTTCACAAACAGGCTTGCAAGTTTCTCTAACACACAGCACAGATATACACCATATGCCATCACGCTCTGTTTCCATCAGTTGGAGGTGCTTTGTATCAGCAGCAGCTGTTGGTCTCTCTGCCACCGAACTAGGGTAAACATTGATCCCTGGATCCATGAAAGCGCATTCCCTTGAACCTGCCGGCAGCTGGCAACTTCCAACAGCTGTTGTCCTGTCCTAAGCCTCGCCAACATTATGCCTATAATGTAGAAAAATGTTCCAAGGCACTTTTACAGTGGCATGATCAGAGAAAAAGTTACAAGAAGCCAAAGTAGTAGATATTAGAAGGGTGACCAAAGGTTTGGTCAAAGAAGTGGGTTCTGAAGGAGGTGAGGGAGCTGGAAAGGCACAAAGATTTAGGGAGAGAATTGCTGAACTTTGGGCCAGGACGACTGAAGGCTCAGCAATCAATGGTGGGGCAAAGAAAACAGGCGTTGGGCAAGAGGGCAGAGTTGGAGTTCTTGGGTGGTTACAGGACTGCAGAAGGTTACAGAGATAGAGGGATTTATTTATCATGAAGGGATTTAAACATGAGGACAAGAATTTTAAATTGGGAGACCAGAAGCCAATGTAGGTTAGCAAAGACTCGGGTGATTGTGAACAGGACTTGGTGCGAGTTAGCATATGGGTAATAGAGCTCAGAACTGCTTTATGAGCAACATGATGGACATATGCCCTCAGTGTGGTGGAAGGACCTGCACAAGGCAGCTCACAACATGCCTGCTAGCTGGAGCTTCTAAACATACAAGTGAAATATTGTATGTCAAATCTTACTGGTCATGAACCGAGTAATGCAGGAACTGATTGGCAAATTGGCTGCTATGTTTCCCTAAATTACAACAGAGTATAGTTTACAAGTACTCCATCAGCTATGAAACGCTTTGCGATGTCTTGAGGTTGTGAAAGGCACTATATAAATGCAAGTTTTTCCATTGTGACGTAACGGCCTTACAATGCTTGTAATGGAACTAAATTCAGATCATAAAACAAATCAACAAAATGATTTAGAGCGCTGTATTGAAAATAATTAAGTATCATTGTAATGGTAAAACACATTAATATGGGTCAGGCCACTTGACACACAATCCTATCTACATCATTTCACAAAAAGTAGAAAATGGTGAAAGATAAAACAGAGCAGGAGCACAATGAAATCTGAGCAGTGCCGAGACCCTCAGGGCAACAAATTTAACACTCAAACCAGCCAGATGGGAAAATCATCGCTGCTTCATTCAGAAAACACACGATTTAAAAGAACTCAACCAACTCCTGATCACAGAGTTTGGCTCCTAAATGTTTACCAGTAACTGCAAAAATGCAGCAGGCTGCCCTTCGCACTAAAAGCTGTGAAGTCAATCATAAATCATCTCCAGTGGGATATGCAGCATCTAACCGAGTCACATCGGATCCAAGGAATGTGGTCGCCGTAGAAAGCTCGATTACTTGTAGCGTCACTCAGAAAGTTCTGGCTTAAAAGGAGTTAAGCTGACTTGATCCATTTTATATGCTGTTCAGTTGGCCAGACAATATCGTAGTGCAGGAACAATCCCTCGAGGCCCAGCAGCAGCTCCTCAAACTTAGCTCAGCCTCTTTGGAATCCAGCACTTTATTTCACTGCAAACAAAACCTCTTTTGTTCGACCTCCCACAATCCAGCTGAACAAGAGACCCAAATTGGCTAGAATCGGTTCCAATAGGGAGACGAGGGATATTTGGATGAACTGCTCATCAACCCCCCATCGACAGGGTACATCCTCATCTCCCTAAAGGTCCAACACAGCATTAAAACGCCACAAAACAAGTCAAGAGAATTTCCTGCCTGCGCGGCTAATTATTTTAGCCGCTTCAAAAAAAGCGCCTCATTCCAGCTCTTGCTGGTTTCACTGTCAAGGCTAGAAATCCGTTGAAAGGGCACCCAGTCCAAGGGTCAGATTCAAACGGAAGCAAAACCATGATCTGAATTCTAATTGCTCAAATTCCCAACGGCACAAAAATTCACACAGCTTTACTAACTTAACAGGACAGCAATCTGCTTCTTATTTAAGAAACTGTTTCTCCTTCAGTTCGGTTTGTCATTTCCAAACCAGAAGCAGTCAGGACATTTACACAAAGGCCTGATTTCAAACAATTTATATATTTTTTCTACACACGCGATAAGATGCAGATTGCAGAGGCCACTGTGTCTATCATAGTTCATCTGTTTGGAAAGGCACCATCATCCCCCGCCCCCATCCAACTGCTTCTTAAACGATTCCCGGAATTTCACTTCCTCTCTCATTCACCCAGACGTTCAATCCATACGTTGATCATTTTATCACCAAGGCTGCCTCCCCCTCCGCATCAGCCCATCTACTGCTGAAACTTTCATCCACGCCTTTGTTCCCTCGAGATTTCACTATTCCAATGCTCAGTTGGCCATTCCCCCACTCACCACCCTCTGTAAACTTGAGCTCAACCAAAACTCTGCTGCCTGCCTCTTAACTTGCGCCTAGGACTGTTCACTCACCATCCCTGTGCTTGCTGACCCATATTGGCTCCTGATCATCAGGCAACGCCTCGATTTTGAAATTCCCATTCTGGTTTTCACATCCCTCCATAGATTGGAAGGGTTGAGGCTATCCACCTCTTCCAGCCCTACAACCCTCCAAAATACTTGCACCCCTCAGATTCTGGCTTCTCGCGTATCCACAATTTTCATGACTCTACTATTTTATCACTCTACCTCAGCCCTAAGCTCTGGAATTCCCTCCTGAACCTATTCACCTCCACGGAGACTAGTGAGGGATCATACCTACACTTGTGGGTTGTCTAACAACCAACCAAATTGCTATCCTTTTTCAGGAGTAGGTCAGCAGGTCACTACAGACAGGGCCAAGCATTTGACACCAAGGCAGATTCAGTAATCTGGTCCCAGGCCAGGCCGACCTGCAGTATGAGAGGCCAGCCTACGTGGCTCATTAATGAAACCTAGGAGATGGAAGCTTTTACTGGGAGCTCTCTCCGCCACCATATCAATGCAAGTTGTTGTAACCCTTGCCCTTCACCGGAATAGCCTCCCTAAACCTCTCCACATCTCTCTCCCCCTTTAAGACTCTCCTTAAATTTACCCCTTTGACCAAGCTTTCGGTCGCCCATTTTAAGAGCTACCTTATGTGGCTCAGTCCCAAATTTTGTTTGATAATGCTCCTGTAAAGCACGATGGCATGTTTTACTAAGTTAAAGGGACTATATAATGGAAGTTGTTGTTCTCATAAGGGGCACTGTGGGTTAGGCACTAGCCTTTCACATCTGGGATCAGAGTGCAAAGCCAGCCTAGTTTGGTCGGATGAGAGGCTCCTCTGTTTTTCTATCATGGCTTCTTGTGAAAAGAGTTCTGAATGACCATACACCAGCTGTAAGGAACCACTCCACATCTGGCACCAACCGGACTGGCCCTGATGTGGCACCAACGGGAAATCGTTCTTACTCAGATGTAAGTCAATTAAAATGGCCAAGCCGATGCAAAATAAGGTGGTCCTCTGAGTCTGGGGCAGAGTGGTGTTGTCGCAGCTGATGGAGAGCGCTTTACTCTGCTTCTGGCTGAGTATATACCACACCTGGGAGTGTCTGATGGGAACATGGATGCCTGAAATGGAAATGTTCCATTTCCCAGTGTTAATATTGCTGAGCACAATTTCCAGCTCCCCCCACATCCCCTCAAGAAGAATTCTAGTTCAAGTACTGTGCTGTCTTTGACTTCATTCATCACACACAAACCAGTAATGAATCAGAGCTGTTTAATACATTGCTGCCAGGATACTTTACTCGACATCTAGATACATTTCTAGCTTTTATCAAACCTTTATTAACTTTCCAACCACCACTCTCTAACCAGAAATAAGACATCAATTCCTTAATTTAAGGTTGATAAGGTACAGAAGCTTAATGGTCCTGGTACTAGACCGACAACCCAGAGGTCATGAGTTCAAATCCCAATATGGCAAAGTATAAATATGAATTCAATATATCTTAGAATTTGAGGGCTGACAGCAAAACAAGTAACGGTGACAAACTGCTGGATTGTCAAACATCCAACTGCATCACTAATGCCCTTCAGGGGAAGGAACCTGCCATCCTTATTCAATCTAACCTACATGGGACTGTAGTCCCACATTACATAGTTGGTTCAGAGTCCTCATGGCAACGATGGATGGGAAAATAATTGTTGCCCACAATTTACAACAGCGACTGCACGTTAAAAGAATGTTACTGGCTGTCAGCCCCTTTGGGATGTCCTGAGATCGTGATATATTTCCATCAAAAAGCTGCTGAGGCTGGGGGCCACTGGAAAATTTCAATAATCAGATGGATAGATTGTAGTAGGATATTAAGAAGGAACGATGTAAGTACAATGCAGATCAGCCATGATTTAATTGAACAACAGAACAGGGTTAAGGTGCTGAATGGTCTACTCCTGACCTTGTGTTCCTACCTCCCAAATGCAAGTCTTTCCTTTTTAAAAAAATCATATTTGGCAAATATGACATCTGAAGGATGGAAGGATGCATTAAAGATTTTTCAGAAGGTGGCGTCAGTTGCCATGTGCTGTTTGAAGGTTCTAGATTTGACATAATTTGGAAATCTTCAAATATAATAATGGAAGCTTTGCATTAGAATTAAATCTTTGTCTTTTTATACCAAAGTGTGGCACAAACGCACAGGTACTACAGAGAGTATTGAAATCCCCAGAGACCATTTTCATCCATTCTACTGACACTGGGACTAGTCAGGGTTAATTCCATGAAGCAGAGTGAGGTAATACTGGACTGAGCCACATGGAATCAGTCTTCTTGTTTCATGCCAATAGCTCAAGAATCGAGACAACTCAGCCCTGCTGTCTCCAAAACATCACAAACCATTCATCAAACATGCCACATCAAAAAACAATATTAAAAAGTACTTTGCACTTTGCTGTACTTATATTGGAGCAAAGAAACTAAATCAGGTCAGTCTGCTGGGCAATATTTATCCCTCAACCATCACTAAAACAGATGATCTGGTCATTACCACATTGTTGTTTGTGGGGGCTTGCTGTGCACAAATTGGCTGTCACGTTTCCTACATTAAAACAGTGACTACACTTCAAAAGTACTTCTTTGGCTGTAAAGCGTTTCTGAAAATCCTGAGTTTGTGAAAGGTATATGCAAGTTCCTTCTTTCCTAATAGCTCAACTTGTATGAATGAAAGAAATGATCTAACTGTAGCCTAGATGTCAGTGCACTTGTGGCAATATGTCTGTCTGCCAATCATAAGCTGCACAAGAGTAACCCATTCAGTGACAATGAACCAAATAGCCGACTATGAGTGAAAATGGGGATTCACTACAATCTGGCACAGGTCACACGCTACTGGAGTTTTCCAATATGGTCACAGATAGAAGTTTTATCATTACCTCAAGGGCAATGCGCAGTCCAACTCCTAATTTTAAGAAATATTTCAGAAGACAGCCATTGGGCATACACCATTGGCGACTGCCTACTTTTGCTTAGGTGTGCATTTCTCACTGTGCCCCACAACCACCTCCTCCCAAAGCAGAAACAATGGGCAGGATTTCCAGTGGCCAAAGGGTACTTGTGGGGTGGGGGTGGGGGGGAGTGGAGAACTGAGGCAGACGGGCACATGCCAATTTGCTGGCACCATCCCTCCCCCGAGCCATTTTCAGGAAGGCCGTATTGGGTGTGGAACAGTGATCTGCTCACAAATGATGGGTGACTTGTTAAGGAAATTAAAAGGCTAATAAAGGCCATAATAGAGGCCAACTACAGGAATTTTCCAGTCGGCATGCGGGCCCTACTATGCCGTCGGGAGAACAGTAACTGCCGGGAGGGTTTCCCCTCCACAATGGTGGTTAAGCGGCTGGGGCCATTTTTTATTTCAAATATTACAAAACTAGAAGTGCTGAGGGAATGCTTCAAGATGGAGATGCCCACTCTCTGCCTTATCTGCAATGGAAGGCTGCAGTTCTTTCTGTACTGGAGGGCCTCCAATTGGCCCTCCAGCTTTGAGAGCCCACCCACCGTCCTTAATTGGACGGTGAGTGTGGCCTCTGGCCATTAATTGGCCAATCCAGCCAAAAATTGATGTCGGGTGACTTATCCCGACATGGTGCGGAGTTGAGACCTGCATTTGACTCTGATGCATCCAACTCAGAGGGAAGAAAATATTCCCGACGGATGAGCAGTACAACACAGTCCTTTGTAACAGCGTGCAAGGAAAGCTATTAAAATGGCAGGAGCAGCTGCTCAAGCATCTAACAGCTGTCTTACTACAGGATAACAGATGATTATTATTTGATTTTCACGGCTGTGAAAAAACATCAAACTTTTCGCCACAGAGCTCAGCTCCAGCAGGTTGGGCACTACGAATGGAGATCGGACAGCAACTGTGGGTTGTCTTGTGCTGTGGCCATTTTCTTTAATAAAAAGGGGTCAGGATAATACTTCACGACACGTAATCTTCAAATCTTCTAAACCAGTTTACGACCGCCCTGTTCTAAAGAAAACTGCTGGATTCAGCTGGTATCTGTAAAAGTGACCATGAAGCTGTCAGATTACCCTAAAAACCCAACTGGTGCACTAATGTCCTTCAGGGACGGAAATCAGCCATCCTTACCTGGTCTGTATATGTAACTCCACAGTACCCGAGTCTGTGCATCAGATCCCTGTGGTTTTTGTTTTCAGAGGAAACAAACATCATAAAATCAACCCAGGTAGGGATAGGGAGAGGCAATGTAGACTAAACTTACTGTTCCAAAGAGTGTGTAGGGACAGGGACCTGGGAGTTTATGTGCATAGATTTTATTTATTTTTTATTTAGAGATACAGCAATGAAACAGGCCCTTCAGCCCACCGAGTCTGTGCTGACCATCAACCAGCCATTTATACTAATCCTACATTAATCCCATATTCCTACCACATCCCCAACTTCCATCGATTCTCCTACCACCTACCTATACTAGGGGCAATTTACAATGGCCAATTTACCTATCAACCTGCAAGTCTTCGGCTGTGGGAGGAAACCGGAGCACCCAGCGAAAACCCACGCGGTCACAGGGAGAACTTGCAAACTCCGCACAGGCAGTACCCAGAATCGAACCCGGGTCGCTGGAGCTGTGAGGCTGTGGTGCTAACCACTGCGCCACTGTGCCGCCCTTTGATGGTGGCAGGACATATCGAGAGAGTAGTTAGCAAAGCACATGGGATCTTGGGCTTCATAAA
Organism: Heterodontus francisci; assembly: GCF_036365525.1. Taxonomy (NCBI): domain Eukaryota; kingdom Metazoa; phylum Chordata; class Chondrichthyes; order Heterodontiformes; family Heterodontidae; genus Heterodontus; species Heterodontus francisci. The sequence goes on along the minus strand of NC_090383.1, from coordinate 18,789,439 downwards.
GAGGCATTGAGTACAAAAGCAGGGAGGTTTTGCTGAGCCTTTAGAAAGCTCTGGCCACAATGGAGTATTGCGTCCAGGTCTGGTCAACACACTTTAGGAAGGATGTGAGTATCCTTAAGGGGGTGAGGAGGAGATTTACCAGAATAGTTCCAGGGTTGTGGGATTTTAGCTATGAGGTTAGGTTGGAGAAGCTGGGGTTATTCTCCTTGGAGCAAAGGGGGTTGAGGGGAGGTTTGATAGAGGTGTACAAGATTCTGTTAGGTTTGGAGAGGGCAGACAAAGAAAAACTGTTTCAATTAGGACGAGGAGACTCAAATTTAAGGTTTTGGGCAACAAATATAGGGGGGATGTGAGTAAGAACTGTTTACACAGCGAGTGGCAGTGACCTGGAACTGGCTGCCTACGAGGGTGTGGAAGCAGAGACAATGAATGATTTCAAAAGGAAATTGGATGGGCACTTGAGGGAAATAAACGTACAGAGCTATGGGGATGGAGCCAGGGAGTGGGACTGAATGGATTGTTCTACAGAGAGCTGGCATGGAATCAATGGGCTGAATGGGCTCCTTCTGTGCCATTATGACGATTACTCTGTGCTGCACTGCAGTGTCAGCTTGAATCATGTGGGCCAGTATCTGGATGGGGCTTGAACACACAACCTTGTGACTCAGAGGCGAGAGTGCCACCGCTGAGCTAAAGCAGACACAAGTATAGGACTGGCAGGATGCATCAAAAGTAGGGGCTCAGCTATCCACCGACAACAGGTATTCCTCACAGCCAACTTCAGTCCCAGCCGTTCGACACGGCTCGCAGCCAAGTGTGGACTTTGGGAACCTAGATAGCATTAATCCAAATATCTCAGTATAGAAATACCTTGGGACTCGAGCATAAGCTCCACACTCGCCTCACTGGTTAAGTCAGTGAGAGGTTACAGACCATGAAGAATCCCAAGTCTGCAGTATTTTAACTCATCTGGGCTGGGCTGCTGGAGGTGCTACAGCTGGTGCCAGTTTCCCTGAGGTTTGAGACACCTCTGCAGCTTTCCTTGCTGGAAACACCTGTGTGCGCACTTCAGGTGAGAATGGGTGCAGGTAGGGCTACCTGGGCTCACCTGTGACGAGGTACCATAGGTTAGTGGCACCCTAGGAACTGTACCCCAACAAGGGGGAGGTAACATTAACTTTGGGTGATGGTGTAAAATGAGAAATTGACTGGGCAAGGTGTATACTAGCCAGCCAATCAGATATCACCCATTCCACATGCTTGCCCCAAGATAAAATGACCCGCAAGGAATTTAACTTCTTCACGAGTTGGGGGACTGGGGAAAATGAAGGGACCCGGTGGGGGGAAAAGCAAATCGTGTGATACTGAGACCAGGAAGGTGTGCGGTGCGATTCCTCGGCTGTACTGTGTTGGCCAAAAACTTGGCTTGAAGTTGAGCTGCCAATTCTTCAAAACAAGCCAACTTCATTACACTTCTCTGATAATGCAACATCTGGAATTAATGCTCGCTTCCTTGTCGCAGCAGAGAGAGATGATAGGAGGAGACCATTCAGCCCCTCGAGCCTGCTCCACCATTCAATGAAATCATGCCTCAGCTCTACACTCCAACACGACACTACTTACCCTTCTTTGATAAATATCCTTTGATACCCTAAACCAACAAAAATCCATCAATCTCAGTCTTGAAAGCTCAACTGACCCCCTGCATCTGCAGCACATGTGCAGTGGGGTGCGGGGCTGGGGGAGGAAGAGAGTTCCAGATTTCCGCTACTCTTTAGTGTGAAAGAAGTGCTTCCTGATTTCACTCCTAAATGGCCAGGCTCCAATGTTAAGATTATATAATCATAGAATGATACTGCACAGTAGGAGCCCATTCAGCCCACTGCTCACATGCTAGCTCTTTGAAGGAGCTTTCCAATGAGTCCCACTCCCCTGTCCAATAGATCCACAAATTTTCCCCTTTCAAGTATTTATCCAATACCTTTTTAAAAGTTATTTTCGAATGTTTCCATGCCCCTTCAGGCAGTGCATTTTAGACCATAACTCCATGTGTAATTTATTTTCCCTCTGCTTCTTTTGCCAATCACCTTAAATCTGTGTCCTCTGGTTACCAACCCTCCTGCCAGTGCAAACTGTTTCTTCTTACTGAATTATCAAGCAAAACCCCTCACAATTTTGAAAAGCTCCATCAAATCGCCCTTACCCTTCTCTGCTCGAAGGAGAACAATCCCAGTTTCTCGAGTCTCTCCAAGTAACTTAAGTCTTTCACCTCTGGTACCATTCTGATAAATCTCCTTCGCACCCTCTCTAAGGCCTTGACATCCTTCCTAAACTGTAGTTTCCCCCCTTGCTCTGGATTCCCTCACCAGAGGAAATCATTTTTCTGTATCTAATCTATCGAATCCTTTTATCATTTTAAACACCGCAGTTAGATCACCCATTAGTCTTCTACACTCATGGAGATACAAGCCAAATTGATGTAACCTGTCCTCATAATACAACTCTTAAGAACATTAGCTTGCGCTGCATCCACTCTGAGGCCACTCAATCCTTTCTGAGGGTTCAGTGCCCATAACTAAATGTGGTACTCCAGGTGGGGGCCTGACCAGGGCTCTGTAGAAATGAAGCATAACTTCCTCCCCTTTGTAATCCAGCTAACTTGACCTAAAGAGACAGTAGATGTTTCTATATTGCAGGAAGACCCGTGTCAGTGGCGGCAGTTTCTGACGCATTGATCTTCTGTAGCTGGGGGTTGACCAAAAGGCAAACTTGGCGAGATTTCCTCAGCCATAGCTAAAGACAAACTAGAAAAAGGGCAGATCCATAGACACAATGATGCCTTTCAATAAAACAGTGAAAATAAAAGACCTCAAATTGAAAATAACCATTATTCAGCATCACTGCCATGCAGATATTGTATTAGACCTGACTGTCAGATGCTGTGCATGTCTTTTACCTGACACCAAACAGGTCTAACAGGTATTGTACATCTCTTACCTGGCACCAATCAGGTCCAGCAGATGCTGCCAGCGGTCATCGACCTTGCCCAGTTTGTATTCTATCTCAGAAGCTTTGCTCTCGTGACTTGCTCGGACCAGTCTCTGGCCCATCTGCTGTAGCTGCATCTTGTTCTCTCTCGCTGCTGTGATTTCCTCCTGATAGTCCTGTGGAGAATGTAGGAGAGTCCTATTAGAGATTTGCATTCTGCTGACGACAATCAATCAGGCAGCGTTTAACTCAACGCAGTTGGGAGAGAGAAGGCGTTCGAATGCCAGAAAATTGGGCTGAATCAGCAGGTTTGACTGGCTAAAGTCCAGCTCATCTTCAAGTTCTGCCCCTTTTGTGAGGTTGCCTTGCACCACACAGAATTCCCAAGGATCCTGTGCTTGGAATTGAATTGGCTAGAGAGGGAGAAATTTTCAGCTTCACCCCCAGAGCAGTAACCTGACGGAGGAGATTGTCCTTCCTTTGTAGAACCTGTCCCATTCCCACTCCATTGACGTCAATGGGATAGAACGCAGGCTGGTTCTATAACAGGCTGGCGATCCATTTCACCAGGTTAGTACCCAGGGGACACAGATAAAAATGACACCTAATGCAATCAGCTGGGATGACCTTGGGGCATCTGCTTCCTCCATCCAGTCAGCCCCTCCCCATGCAGAGTGCATCCACGTTCTGTGCACACACAAACCCCAAATGCCATGGTTTCGAGTTCTTCCTTTTCCCCCCTTCTCTTTGCCCCCAAGTTAATATTAAAGTGACTGCCAGTAGAGACAGCTATCAGGCAGAATGTTGATTTTGATTACAAAAGAAGGAGAAAGTAACTTACTCCCAAATGTTCTGACACTCAGCCCCCTCTCCTTCCCCATTTTGGGCCCAGACAGGGCCTGCTCCGCAGTTTAAAGCTCAGTTTTAAAATACTGCGTAGTTTCGAACTAGCACACGCCAGACTGTTTCTCAATTTGTGCAAAGCTTACAGATTTTGATCTGATGATGCAGTCATTTCTTTAATATAAAGAAATCTGAATAATTTGAAGATCACATGGGAAATATAGTGCTTGCACCTCAGCATTTAAAAGGAAAATGTGGGCCTGTGTGTTCTAAATAACGAGATTTAATAAACACTCCAAAAGCACCTTAGATAGAGTTTCAGAATTTACCTTCTTCAGTTTCTCAATCATCTCCTCGATGCTGATGTCTCCATTCTGTGACACTTTGCTTTCCATTAGGGTCAGCCACTCACACAGCTCCTTGTTCTTCTCATTGAACAGTGCCCACTCATTCAGTTTCTCTGTTACCAGCTGTCTGCGTAATGAGACCTAGGGATTTATAACAGTGGGAAGATCACATTTATTCACATTACAAAAAAAAACACAATGCGCATGAAATATTAATTTATCAATATAATATTCCGCTAACAGGACGCAATTCAACACTGAACTAGCAAAACAAAGCTCCCGTACCTACAAACATAAACTACCTACGTTATTGAATTCAAGATTCAACTTGCATCATTTTGTTTGACATTCTGCCAAGTTTATTCCAGGAACTCAACCGGGCCACTGACATAAATGCCTTGAGCAAAGCCGCAGTATTCTGCAGCAACTGGCTCACCTCCTGACTCCCCAAAGCCTCTTGACCACCTACAAGGCATAGGTCAGGAGGATGACTGAATACTCTTCAAAGGCCTGGATGGTACAGCTCCAATAAAACTCAAGACGTTCGGCACCATTCAGGACAAGGCAGGTTGCTTGACTGACAGCCCATCCACCAACTTAAACATCTACTCCCTCCACCACCAGCACATGATGGCTGCAGCGTGTACCATTTACAGGACTCACTGCAGCAACTCCCCAACGCTCCTTTTTTAAGCATTCCCAAACCTGTGACCTCCACTACCTTGCCGGACGAGGACAGCAAGTGCATGAGAACACCACCACCTCCAAGGCACATTCCATCGTGACTTGGACATATATCATCATTCCTTCATCGTTGCTGGGCAAAACCCTGGAACTTCTGACCTAACAGCACTATGGAAGCATCTTCACTACATGAATTGGAGCGGTTCAAGAAGGCAGCTCATCACCACCTTCTCAAGGGCAACTAGGGATGCCCCCATCCCAAGAAAGAATTCTGAAAAGTGATTCACTGGGTCTTACACTTTTTATATAACCCTCCAAATTGGTTACCATAGTTTCATCAAGTGGAAACCCAGACAGACATGTAAACAGAGCTTCTGCATGGAATCTTACAGCACAGAAGTAGGCTATTTGGTCTATCGTGCCTGTTTCAATTCTTTGAATGAGCTATCCAATTAGTCCCACACCCCTGTGCTTCCCCAAAGCCCTGCAAACTTTTCCTTTTCAACTATATATCCAATTCCCTTTTGAAAGTTACTATAAAATCCACCACGCTTTCAGGTAGTGCATTCACATCATCATAACTCATTCTCTGCATTAAAAAAGTGCTCATTTCCCACCTTGGATTTTTTTTCCCCCTCCAGTCATCGTAAACTTGTGCCCTCTGGTTACTCAGTCCACAGCCAGAGCAAACAGTTTCTCCCCATCTACTCTATCAAAAATTATTCAGCATTTTGAACACCTCCACTAAATCTCCCCATAACCTGCTCTGTTCTATGGGGAACAATCCCAGCTTCTCCAGTCTCTCCACATAAGCAAAGTCCCTCATCCCTGGCACCATTCTAGTAAATCTCCTCTGAACCCTCTGTTGACCACCTGCTGAAATTAAAGGCTAATCAGGAGAGTCCTCAACAAAGTCCCAGCGACAGTCTCCGTGCTCGTTGGTGTCGTTAAACCTCCCATCACAAAAATAACATAGCACATTTTAAAACAGCAGCATTCCTTAATATAAAATACATATTTTGCATAGGGAGGATTGACTTTACAGTACAACCTCACTTAAAACTTGCAATGAAGAAAAACACATAAAACACGTTGGGGGCGGGGAGGAAATCTACAGATTTAACTGCAATTGTTTTGCTTTAAAGGGAACAAACAAACTGAATTTCTTTTACACAACTGTGTGTTTGGATCCAAATTCTGGCTTCACCAAATACGCCAATCCAACCCAATATGGATCTGAACACTTGCAACAAACCATCATGTTTCAAATGTGCAACTGACCACCAAGGTTACATACAATAGAGTTAACATGAATCAATTTGTCCAAAAAAAAAGCCTTATTTTTAAAGGCAGTTTTAACTATTGGAAAAATCAACCTCAGATACTCGGTTTAATTACTGATGAATATTCTCATTGAGATTAAATGTATATACGGATTTAAAAAGTCAAACCCAGACACTAAATGTCATCATTTAGATACATTGTACATCGATTTCAAGCGTATGACAGGAAGTACATCTGTACATGTACTCATATCTAAGCCAAAAGGAAGCTGAGTGCCACTCTAAAGCATACTTGCATCAGCCACCTACATCACCCATCAGTCTTAAAGTCTCACTACTGGAAGGCCTGTCCCATCACCGAAGCCTCAATATTTAGAAGGCAGGCAAGGTGCCTGCCCTAACTGCAGTATTTAATTCTGTCAACAGGATCTACATTGTAAAAGCTGAACTGCACGACAAAAGCATTCCAGACGAACCTGCTCGCATTACTTCCTCCCGTCTGCTGTCAGGTGACCTCACTCAGGTTTAGAGATTAACACACTTCCTGTTGTGGTCCGTTTTGATGAAAATACTGCACCAGAAAATAACTGAACTCTCTGCTGCCGACCTTCACAAAGGCACATAGGAGATGACACTGCCAACCCGGCCAATACAAAACTTCTTGATATGATTTTATTATCCAATTGATTTACAGATTTGTATTTATGCCAGAGGTGGGGCTGCAAACTGTAGAGATTTTCGCATAGCAGGTGATGTCGATTCACTTTTATATCATACAATTGACATATTTCTGAATAGAGTTTGTCACAATGTTTGATAAATTGTAATGTAGAGAGAGATTTAATCCAAGTCTCATAATACTGCCCTCTAAGTATTCAATTCCGGCTCTAAATAAATTCTTGGAAGTGTCAGCCTTGGTTCAATGGTAGCACATGCCTCTCAATCAGAGGTCATGGGTTCAAGCCTGGCTCCAAAGACTCAACCAACATCGCTAAAAACAGATTATCTGGTTGTTTATCACATTGCTGTTTGAGGGAGCTTGTTGTGTGCAATTTGGTGACTGTGTTTCCTACATTCCAACAGTGACTATACTTCAAAAGTACTTAATTGGCTGTAAAGCACTTTAGAACATCCTGTGGTTATAAAAGGTGTGAGATAATTGCTGCTCCTTCTGATCGTGTACTGCAAGCTGTTAATAATCAGGGGAAGAGTTAAATTGAAAGAAACTCAGTCATTGTGACCCTCCTTCCCAATAAAATAGGAACAGGTTTTTTTGGCTCTAGGAGAGTACTCGTGTTGCATTCATATGTGATCATGTATTTTCAAGACTGCTCTTGTACCTTTTTAATACAGTTCCCATCTTAAAATGATAATTCTTTTAAATTTAATTCTCAAAAATCTACTCCTGAAGAAGTAGTTTATTGGCTGTAAAGCACTTTGACATGGTCTGAGGTTCTACAAGGTAGTCTATAAATGTAAGTTTTCTTGAAATCTGTTGCTGTTAAAATACTTACTATTCAAATCAGAAATTACAAATATTTAAAAGGCCTTGGCAAAAATGGATTATCTCAAAGCTAAAATGTGTTATATTCTCAAAAAAGTGTTTGGCATTTTGTTTGAAATTACCTCCCTTTTCCTAAAATCTTCAACTTTTACCCATCCCTAAAACCCTACCACCTGCATGAACAAAGAGTTAGCCGAGCTTTTGCTTTGTAGCTGGGCCGTTGGCTGGCATTGATAAGCCATGGGATGGACTGCAATCCGCTTCTTCCCCAGACTGGGGTTACTCTCAGCTATAGTCAGCCGAGCAGGAACAATGCTCATCACACATGTAACTCAGCATCCATGAAGACTTAAAGGCCTCTTAATGGAGTCACCACTGACTCAGCTAAGCAGTGTGTATGTATTCCATATCTGCACGCTAAAGAAGAGTGAGCCTTTGTATCGGTATCTGGATTAGGCTCAGCAGCACCTCATCCCCTCTTACAGTAGCCACAACTCACTCAAAATCTTACAAAACAGAAGGAGGCCATTCAGCCCATCATGTCTGTGTCGGCTCTTTGAAAGAGCTATCCCATTAGTCTCACTCCCTGATTCTTTCCCCATAGGCTCTCAAATGTTTCATTTTCAGGTACATATCCAATTCACTTCCAAAAAATACTACTATATCAGCTTCCACCACCCTTTTCAGGTAGTGCATCCTCACGGCTGAAGTTGACTTGTGTTCCAGTTATTGATTTAGGAGCAGGGGCTGTTCCAGCTCCGAAGCACAGAAACTAAACCAATACCATTCAACACAGGAGAGCGAATAAACGCAAAAATCAAGTGTGCTGTATTATTTTATGAAAGGATTGTGATAGTACTAATTAAAAAGAGCTTTAAGAGGGATTAAAACATCTTGGTAAAAAGAAAAAGAACTTACATTTATATAGCACCTTTCACAACCTATGGACATCCCAAAGTGGTTCACAGCCAATGAAGTACTTTTTGAAGTGTAGTCACCGTCATAGTGTTGGGAAACATGGCAGTAATTTGTGCACAGCAAGGTACCACAAACGGCACTTGGATAATAATCAGATAATCAGTTTTTAGGTGTCGGTTGAGGGATAAATACTGGCCAGGACACTGGGAAAATTCTCCTGTTCAACTTTGAAATGGTGCTGAGGGAAGACGAGGGCTTGGTTTCACAGCTCATCCAAAAGACGGCACCTTCGAAAGTGCACCACTCCCTCAGTACTGCGCTGGAGTGTCGGCCTAGATTATGTACTCAAATCTCTGGAGTGGCACTCGAACCCACAACCTCGTGACTCACAGATGAAAATGTTATGACTGAGCCAAACTAGCGTTTGTTTACATCAAATAAAGAACACTGCTGCAAGATGTCTCAACATCAGGTACTTGAGGGTACAATATTGTACTAGCGTTGCCCTGTTCAGGCACATTCAGAATGGAAAAGATACAAAAAAATCATTTAAAAGAATATTGGCCTTTTTCTCAAAGGGGGTGGAATACAAAGGGGTGGAAGTTATGTTACAGATATAAGGCTCTGGTTAGCCCCCATTTAGAGTCCTGCGTTCTGTTCTGGGCACTGCACCTCAGGGAGGATATATTGGCCTTGGAGGGGATGCACTGTAGATTCAGCCGAATGATACCAGGACTAATAGAGTTAACCTGCAAGGCCAGGCTGCAGAGACTAGGTTTGTATTTCCTTGAATATAGAAGATTAAATGACGATCTATTTGAGGTCTTTAAGATGTTTAAAGGATTTGATAGTGTAGATACAGAGAAATTATTTCCTTTGGAGGAAGAGTACAGAACAAGGGGGCATAACCTTAAAATTAGAGCTAGGCCATTCAGGGGCGATGCCAGGAAGCACAACTTCACACAAAGGCTAGTGGAAATCTGGAACTGAGATTAATAGATTTCTGTTAGGCCAAGGGTATTGAGGGGTATGGAACCCAGAAAGGTAGGTGGACTCGAGATACAGATCAACCATGATCGAGCTGAATGGTGGAACAAGCTCCAGGGGCTGACTGGCCATTATCTGTCACTATATTCCTAATTCAGAAGCAAATGAACCCAATCCACATCTGCACTCAACAGTTCCAGGAGGCCTGTGCTACCAATGGCAGTTCCTGATGCACCGGTCTGATGCAGCCAGCTGCTCCCCTGAAGCTGACTCTTCCAGGATTCTCTAAGGCTGAGAGTCTACAGAGTTTCTCCTGGTACCAGGCCTTGGGGAACCCTGGATGGTTTGGTTTGGGAGAGGTCAGTTTTGGGAGACATGCATCAGGAGCTGGCATGGGTCTTGCACTGTATAGATGCAGCTCAAGATGAATGTGTTTGGGAAAAAAAAAAAGACAGCTTCACATTTCCATAGTGCCTTTTAGAACTTTAGGACATTCCAAAGTGCTTTACAGCCAAAGTAACTTCGGAAGTGTTGAAACATAGAATGTTTGATACATGAACATATTCCCGATTGTGTGTATTGATGCATTTTAACCTTCCCTCTTGTTCTGTTCCTTTTTAAAAGTGGCTCCTCGTAATGTCCTCCAGTTCGGAGGAAAGATCCCAGATCCAAAACATCCGCTGACTTGCATTCTCATGATGGATGCCAATTAAAATGCTAACTATTGCTAATATTTTGACCAAAAGGCTGTTAAGAAGTTCTGAAAGCAGATAGATTTAAGTCTTGACACAGCCAATTTGTACACAGCAAGGGCTCAAAAATGACAAATGAGAAGAATGGCCAGTTAATCTGTTATTGATGATGCTGCTCAAGAAACCAGAACTCCCTGCGCTCTCTCAAATAACCAACCACATGTACCTATGGAGTCATGCAATTTGCAAAGTAAATACAAGTGGAGTGCAAAGCAACGTTCTTATTTGATTAGAAAACGAATGTGCTGTGCTCCCGAATACGGGAGCGTATTCTACACATAGCTGAGCCAAGGGTTTGGGTTTGTGAGAAACACCTATTTAAATTTTGTTTGTCACAGTATTTCTTGGAAACTATTTCAGCCTGCCTTGTTAGAATTGGATAGTCTACCCTGAAGCCATTTGAGATCATATGGCCAGAGAGAGACTCAGCGAATGGCCTTCCAAAGTTATGATCAGCTAAGGGTACATGTTATAACCAAAAGCCAAGATATCTTCACGGAGGTATTATGTTTAATCCAAGGCCTTGCTCCACATTAAGAAAGAACTTCCATTCATATAGAGGTTTTCATGACCTCAAGACACCCCAAACTGCATTACAGCCAAATAAGCACATTTGAAGTGTACTCACTGCTGTGATGTAGGAAACACAGCAGCCAGTTTGTACACAGCAAGATCCCACAAACAGCAAAGAAATAAACAACCAGATAATCTGATTTTGGTTGATGGATAAATGTTGGCCAGGACACTGGGGAGAATGCATGGAGAATCCACCTGAGAGGGCAGAAGGAATCTCAGTTTAACATCACATCCAAAAGACAGCATCTCCAACAGTGCAACAATCCGTCAGTACTGCACTCGAGCATCAGCCTAGATTATGTGCTCAAGTCTATAGAGTGGAACCTGAATTCACAACGCTACAGCGCTACAGGTTACAGCGCTACCAATTTAGCTACAGCTATTACGTCATCAATACCAGACAGGTAAAGACACACTGGAATGGTCTGAGATTCAGAACGCACGAAAACCATCTAAAATTTAAAAAAATGTAACAGCTGTCATTTATGTCCTAGGTTAGGAATTGCTGAGTGCTCAAGTTCCACTCTTTGTACATTAGCAGATAGAAATTTTACCTGATTTTAACAGGAGAAAAAGCAGCACTAAGACTGGTACTACACAAAAAAAAATGACTAACACAGTGAGCACAGCAGTGCTGTAAGAAAAACAAATGAACTGAATTTACAGAAGGTACAAAAAAGATTCAAAATGTAAACTCCAAGATAGGTCATTGGATTATCACTGAATTATATGACACTGTTGGAGAGAGCGGAATGGAGTTGTTAATGAACCCACACATACCAGCAGCTGGATAATAAACCAGCAGGGGATGAGGGTTGCAGTTGGGAGCAATGCCCTTACCTGATAGCACAGCTCGTCCCACTGCCTGTGTAGAAGCTCGATCCGTTCCTGCAGGATCGAAATATCATCGGCGCGAATGTAGCTGGACAATGTCTCCTTCAGAAAGGACAGGTGAGCAAGGTCATCAGTCCACCCTCCGAATGAGCTTTCCAGTTCCTGCAGTGAGAGTGTTAAACCATTTTTATTGAGATCTGGCCCGATATGTTACCAGTACAGAAAGCACACAAGTCAGTGGGTCTTTTCATACAGATTCTTGTCAAATTAGCTTTAGTTGACAGTAGGGCAGCTGGCTGGATAGGAACTGCATAGAATTAAATAAAAAAATAATACTGGTAATAAAATATTCAGACTAAATGAAACTGAAAATATAACTTAACCATGCATCTGATCTGCTCCGTGTGTAGTTCATCGTGATGGTCAGGCAATGGCTGCGACAGTTTTTTCTTGAAAGACCTCAGCTTGGCCAGAGAATCTGCAATTCCTTTCTCGCATCTCTCCCAGTCCTTTAAAAAAAAATGGACCAATCACATCAATTAGAAACTTTTAAAATGATTCAGCGTGTACAAAAGAATGATATATCACAGTCCTGCTCAGTAGGGTTGCAGGGGAAGAGCTCGATCAATAAGATATCCAGCTGTGTTGGCCAAAACATAATGCAGTGTTTAAGGGATGTGCTATCAGCATGCTCGGCACCTCACACAGAATGCGCTGGATATTTTAGTATGGTTGTGTCTTTTTTTTTATATTAATTGACCTAACAGTAAGCAGACCTGGTGTTTAATTAGCAAGGCAATGGGTTACCAATCAGAGCTGGTACACAACATATGCATTTCAAATAGCAATCTAATACCAACAGCCCTCATGTCATTGCTCACAATGAGTTGGAGGACACAGCAGCCAATGGGGAAGGGCAATAGCATAGGAAAAACCAAGGAGGTTTCAACTTTTTCTTCTGTTTTCCACCCGGCGGCCAGTCAAATTGACAGCTTGGTCAGCAGCAGGGCAGGAACACTAGTGACAGGGGGCCACAGCAGGAGACCCCCGAGGACAGTTCCCAGCAATCTGTAGGGCGAAAGGTTGGCATTTGGGACTTGGTGGGCGCGGAAACAGAGAGGCCATCAGGGCTTCTGTATGAGCTGCGTGGGGGAAGGTCAACAAATGCAGCAGCAGGGAGGAGAGAATGAGGCGCTACGATCAGGAGAGGGGAGGCCAGAGGCTTCATTGAGGGGCCGCTGTAAAAGGCACCTACCTTCTGAAGCCGGCAGCTCCAGTCTCCTGTCCACTGCCACGACTGAGTGTTTTGCAGACTGGCACATTCCAAGTTCCAGGACTACGTGCTGAGGGACGCACTAAAGCTTGGGGCAGCCGCAGCAAAGGCTCAATGGGGAAAGACCACAGTGTAAGGTCCCCCCCACCAAAGTGAACTGAAGGGCTGGATCCATGGGAAACCCCTCAGACTGTATACACCAAATATGGTTTTGCTGTAAAATGTACATGGAAGGTAAAATGGAATGGAAGGGTTGTGAGGCAACTCACTCCTGTATTAAAGGAAACTGATTTCATTTGCACTTTTTAGAATGTCAACTTTTTACAGATTTTTATGAATAAAGTATATTTTGGAAAATCCCTGGGAAATATTCAAATCAAGCTCCCAATTGCACTGTGGGGACCTAATTTAAATATGCAAATGAAGTGTCCCACCTCTCCATGCTGGGACACTTGGACATCTCAAAAGTGCCTCCGGAACAAGGGCAACAGGCAAGTATTGCCTGGGTTGGTGACCCATTCCCCATTTTATCATTTTTAACCCCCACAACACCCCTTCCACCTGCTGTGGGTGGGGGTTAATATTGAGGCCACCATTTTATAACAATAATGCTGCTATGGGGAAAATGTAACGGGGCAGTGTGTGTGTGACAGGAATTTCATGTAATGGGCCTGTGATACTTAAAGGAAGTACATATATATACACAAGACTTTTGTTATATTATTAGCAGATCACCTGCTCACGGTGAAACACAGGATGTAACATAACCAATGCTATTAAAGTTCGACAGAAAGTAACTGACATTTCTGAAGTGTGAGGTTCACACAAGACTTTTCATGTTGATAAATAGTTAAGAAATGAAGCAGCACTAAAAATTAATGCATAAATACGTTAATTCTCAGGATGCCTGATTTTAAAACCCACAGTTGAGGGGCGTAAGTTGTTATCCCTGATTATCTTTACGTACCCATCAGTTAATGGGCTGATGACCCAGATTACTTAGTGCATCAGATCACATTCCAGCTCACAGGCAAAGTGACTGCCTTTGGAAGTGGAATTTTGTTTTTCAAAAAGGTCTGGAGCAAGTCAGAGTCATAACAAAGGCTACTGTTGCTTTATGAGAGTATTGCCATTATAAATGATCAATAACCAGCCCATGCAAACAGACTTCATTCTACTATTCACTATGAAGGTCTTTGCCCAATGGCTCGGTGCCAGCAAAAGGGACAAGCTCCTTTTTTAAAAAAAAACACAGTCCAGTGCTGCATTAAGTGCAATACTGAGAGAGTGTTGCACTGTTGTATGTGCTGTCTCTTGGATGAGATGTTTTCCTTTACAGGTAAATGTAAAAGATCCCATGGCAATATTTGAAGAGAAGCTGCGGAGTTCTTCCCAGTGTCCTGACCAATATTTATCCTTCAACCAACATGACTAAAACCGATTAATTGGTCATTAACAAATTGCTATTTGCGGGATCTTGCTGTGCACAAATTGGCTTCCGCGTTTCCTTTATTACAACAGTGACTACACTTCAAAAGAACATAATTAGCTGCAAATTGCTTTGGGACATCCTGACGTTGTCAAAGTTGCTATATAAATGCAAATATTTATTTTCAAAACACAAATGACCAATATTTAAAGTAATTGTGAAAGCAAAATCAATATACACGTGACGTTAGTCAGTGCAAGCATTACAAATATATTTCTTATAAATCTTCCCAATGTTTGGGATGGTTCTCCTTTGCTACGTGGACAAAGCAACTTTTTACATTATTGTCAACATATTGACAAACAAATAAACTGGGTCCTCTAGTGTTCGAAGGATGTGCCAAAACCCTTCCATCTCTCTCCCTCTTTACCTCTTTTAGCCTCTGCTACTTCTCCCTCTCCGCCCATTCCGCTCCTCTTTGTCGTAGCTTTTTTTTTGACGAAACTTGCAACTGCCTCTCCAAACTCTTCCACTAAGACTCAGTGCCCATTTGTTTCTCCCTCTGAAGCCTCTAGCAATGTTTTGGGTGCTGCACAATAATGCATTACAACACGGGCAATCGCATAGCAGAACATCACAGGAGGACCCAAGGGGAGCCCAGCAATCGAAACCTACCTTTAATAGAATGTTCAGCTGCTTTCTTTGTTCCTCCAGATGGATGTTGACTGCCCTCCATTGCTCTTGGATATCGGTCAGCTCGGCCTGCAGAGCTGCCTCAGCCCCACTATCAGCAGAGAGCAGGAGCTGTTTCCCAGCTTCCACTGTCAGGATGTAGCTCCCCTGCTGACGCTGCAACACTTTCTCCTTCAACTGCAAGAAAGAGAGACAGAATATTTATCAATAACTGGTGGAGATAGTCTGTTGGGATCTGACGCAGGGTGTTGGACTGATATCTGAATTAGGATGATGGTAGAGATGGCCAAAGGCCAAGAACTGTTGGCAGCAATGATCGTACTTACTAAATACCAAGACTGCTGAACCTGCAAGAATTTCTTCTGGACTCTGACTTTCAGTACGGCTTTAGGCAGCACAACAATTAATGAGATGGCTATATTAAGATATTAATACGCTAGGGTAGGCTGCCACGGCACGACGGGATTGGACGCTGCCACGACACGCCGGGATTGGACGAGGATACAGTAACATGGAATAAAAACAGAAAATGCTGGAAATATTCAATAGGTCAGGTAGCATCAGTGGAGAAAGAAACAGAGTTAACATTTCAGGTCAATGACCTTTTGACCTTGAACTGGAAAAAGTTCGGAGAAGTAACAGGTTTTAAGCCAGGGAAAAGGGGAGGGAGGAAAGATCAAAAAAAAAGGGACGATTGTGATAGAATGGAAGATTAAATGACAAAAGGGATGATGGTGCAAGGCAAAAGGAGATGGAGATGGAATAAGTTAAGAAATATAACATCAGGATAGAGGATGTGTAAATGGGAAAAAGCAGAATCATCACCAACAGATGCTGCCTAAAACAAAAATAAATAAAGCGTGCAATGGTTATGATCTAAAACTGTTGAACTCAATGTTGAGCCCAGAAGGCTCTAAAGTGCCTAACTGAAAGATGAGATACTCTTCCTCCAGTTTACATTGAGCTTCATTGGAAAAATGTAGGATGCCAAAGACAGGGAGGTAACAGTGGGAGTGGGGCGGAGAGTTAAAATGTTAGGCGACTGGAGGCTTGGGATCGTGCTTGCAGACTGAATGGAGATGTTCTGCAAAGTGGTCACCAAATCTGCGTTTGGTCTCCCCAATATAGAGGAGACCAGTTCATGAGTTGCAAATGCAATGTACTAAATTGAAAGTAGTACAAGTAAATCGCTGTTTCACTTGGAAGGAATGTTTGGGGTGGTGGATGGTGAAAGGGAGGAGGTAAAAGGGCAGGTGTTGCATCTCCTATGCTTGCAGGGGAAAGTACCGTGGGGAGGAGCAGGGAGTGTTGAGGATGATTGAGAAGTGGACCAGGGTTTCGGGGAGTGAACATTCTCTATCGCATGCACAGAAAGAAAAGGGAAAGGGAATGTGTGTTTGGTGGTGGCATTGTGTAGGAGATGGCAGAAGTTAACCATATATTAATTGAGTACATAATTATATTCAGGTGCTGGGCATTAACTGGGCATTCACTTGTGCTCCTATACATCAAACAGACACACTGTGGTTGTTGGGTTTGGAGGTGCATGTTCGTAATGTGTGTCTCTAAATAAAAGCTTATATGTGTAAAGATTAGGCTCCAGGTTTATCCGAAATAAACAGCAGAAATGGTGGAGGATGATCCGTTGAATGCGCAGGCTGGTGGGTGGAAGAGGAGGATAAAAAGAGAACCCTATTGTGGTTCTGGCAGGGAAGGGAACTGTAAAACAGCACATATCTGAAAATCCGGATTCCCCTTCCCATTGCACATTCCCGTAACTTTCTGCGTCCTATGCGTACAATGAAACAGGCATACGACGGTGATATTGGATTCTGTTTTGCAACTGTTGCCCTCACCTGCACTTCATCCAACAGATTCCTAGCCTGCTGCAGGGCAATGGGAGCTGCACTGCTCCACCTCCGCTCAAGCTGCTGGGCCACGTCCAACAGCCACTTGCTCAACTTTTCCGCCATCTCCCGGTAACGCTGCCACTGCCGGATCTGACTGTCGATAATCCCCCTTCGTTGCTGTGCACGGCGGATCACTCCTTGCCACTGGTTACTCAGCATGGCCAACTTAGAGTTAAACTCATCCCTGAGAGAGGAAACGAACACAACTAAATTATGTACTGTATTATCGCCCAGCTATTACTCTTCTCCCCCAATCTCCATCAGGTGCCCTGGGATTTGTTATTTGTTTGTCAAGCCAAAAAATACTTGTAAACTAGAAACAGGAGGAGGCCATTCAGCCCCTCGAACCTGTTCATTTAGATCACGACTGATCTGTATTATCAGTCTTTCCTCCTTATTTATTAATTTCCTTAATAAGCAAAAACCTATCAATCTCAGCCTTGAAATGTTCAATTGGCCTCGCCTCAACAGCTTTTCGGGGGAAGAACATTCCAGATTTCCCCTACACTGTGAGTGTGAAGAAATGCTTTCCTGACGTCACATCTGAACAGCCTAGCTCGAATTTTAAGATTATACCCCCAAGTTCTGGACTCACCCATCAGATGAAACAGTTTCTCTCCATCTATCCTATCAACTTCCTTAATCATCTTAAACACCCTAACGACGAAGTAATGAAGTAGAACATTTTTTATCACCTTTGAAAGTAAAACTTTGCTATATTGTCAAAATAAACAATACAAATCAATGTTCAAGAAACTGGGTGGTTGCGGACACTTGCCTGCCCTGTGGATTTTCATTGTGACATGTAACTAAAGAACTTTAAGTTCCTAGGCAACCAAGAATAAAAAAACCCAGAGAGAAGGCGGCCATCTTGTCACCGAAGTGAGATTTACCACAACTTGTGTTACATTATTTAATGCTCCAGCTATCTCAGGGCAGGGGAGTGAAGAGGGGGTGCTCATCAGGTCAGAGAGTAGAGAGTTAGGGGTTGGGAATGGGGGTGACGAAAGCACAGCCAGCAAAGACCGGCCTGGATATTAACTGGGTGAGTTATGGAGTTGGGGGTGGAGTTTCAGATAGGAAACCCAGAAGTCCGGGTTTCCCCGAATGTTGTGGAGTGCAAGTGGGAGGTCCAATTCCAGGGGCACCCAATCCCCTGGGGATCTTTGTATGGGGGCAGGTCTGATGGGGGACCAGAAGGGAAGCACTCCTGTACCGCCAGGCCCACAAGCAGTGCTGTGAAGACATTAACTTTCTCACCGAGGCTGGCCCCGCCTCTCTTCAGCTGCTGGGTTTCCCATGGCCAGGGAAACCCAGTCGGCCACTGTTAAAACTATGAAGCAAACTAAATCTGAGGATGCCAGTCTCACTGGAATATTTAACTGACAATCCTGGGAACGCGTTGGTTGTCTGCCCACCTCCATAAAACCCAGATGTGGGTGGTTTGGGATCAGGGTTCAGATTTTTAAAATATTAACAACTGATTTGAACCCAATCCAACGTTTGTGCACGCTAAAATTCAGCCTATGGTCTCTCGGAGGCATTTGTAGCTCAAGGGCTGGGTGGGGAAGGAGATGGCAAGATAGTGTTCTGAGGGAGGGAGCTCCAGGGCAAAATGGCTGAAGGAAAAGCCCTCTGATGGTGCAGTGGAAAACTAGAAGTAAGGCAGTGTCAGAGGGTGTTCGCAGGAATGTTAAGGCTGGAGTAGATTAGGACGGTAGGAACAGGCAATGCTTGGAGGGATCTGAAGATAAACTCAAGGATCTTGGGTCAATTCTCTAGGCCACATTATGCTTGCATGCACTGGGTGATGAATAAATGGACCTTGCAAGTCAGACGCATTAACTTACTTAAATAACAATCTGATCTGATGTGTCCATCTGAATGAATTTTGAACCAGTTTCAGTTTTAGAACATCAGAATTAGTATCAAATATTAATTCCTATAGAAGACTTATTCTAAAAAAAAAAATCCCTTGGGTACAAGTGACAGGACTGTCAACAATGTTCCCTCTAATTTCCCTTCGTTGTGCACGGCCTGTTTCTTGCACTGCGTGGTCCCTTTAAGATTGCCACACATCTTAAAGGGATCACTGCTTGCGCACGGCCCTTTTGTCCCCTGTGCGGCACATTTCCGACTGCAGCACAGCAGTCCACCCAAACAGTTTAGGAAGAATGTTGACTGCGAGGCTTATTACCTGTCATCAACCTGGCCCTGCTCCAGTAGGTGCTGCCCATCGCTGATGATGGAGTGCAGGATCTGTTGGCGGCTGAACATCTCTGCCTGGAATAGCTACACCAGAACAAAGAGGAGAAGCAGTAAACAGGAATGTTATATGGTGTCTGATTACGAATGCTCGTAACGCCCCAAAGAGCATTGCAGTCAATGAGTTTCATTTGAAGTGTGGCCACTGGTGTTAAATAGGTAAACTGATCAGTTTAACATGGACACAGTGACGTCCCACATATTGCAAGTCGGATGAATGACTGACCAATCTGTTTGTGGGGGTGTTTGTTAAAGTAGGAATGTTGGCCAGGATACTGGGAGAACTCCTCTGCTCTTCTTCAAACCCACTTGAAGAGGGAAACAGGATTTCGGTTTAAGGTCTCATCTAAAGATGGCACCTCCAACAGTGCAGAACTCCCTCAGTACTGTATTGGGAGTGACAGCCGAGGTTGTGCTCAAGTCTCCGTAGTAGGACTTGAACTCACAACCTTCCAATTCCGAGCAGAGAGTGTTACCAACTGAGCCAAGCACAGGTATCCAGAGCAGTGGACACAGACACCCAAAAGGAAGTTGTGTATTACTGTCCAGGCAAAAGTTGATTTTTTTTTTACATCGAGTAGATTGATAACAAGAACAAAATTGATCCTGGTGTATAATGGAGCACACACAGGGTGGCACAAATTTAGCGAGATACCCAAGGGCAACAGACAGTAAATATTATGAATGTGCACTCCTGTAGCACAACCTCATCCTCAGGACCCTCATCAGCAGAGAATGGGCACAGTCAATAAGAGTCCCACTTAGTGCTAGAAAATGATGGGGACTGCACTCCTGGTTTCCTGATTATGGCATATCCACATTTAGCTATAGCTGACCGCTAGCTCAATTCACTCAACTAGGGGATTTTCTTTTGTTCCAGAGTTGAGGGACAACACTGTCAAGCTGGTAATTGTCTATCCCTAACTGCCCTGAGGGCATTAAATGTTAATCACATTGTGTGGGACTGGAGTCATGTGTAGGCCAGACCAGGCAAGGTTTTCATTCCTGAAGGATACAGACACACCAGTTGGGTTTTTGAGCTTTTCCGAGTGCCAGTTTTTGATTTATTGAATACAATTTCATAACTTGTCGTGGCAGCATTTGAACCTACAACCTTTTGGTCTAGAGTCAAGATCACTAGGTCACCACAGGCAACAGCAGTGTGATCAAAGTTAATGGAAATGACCTCAGCTACAGTGTTTAGACTCTCCTCAGTTCAAATGCTCAACAATCTGAAGTAAAAATTCCCACAAAAGAGAACAAATTATTGGTTACATGATCACTGATAAGTCTGTTGTACTGGATTCAATAATTAACCGCTGGTTAGTCCTTTGACACAAGAATGTAGCAGTACCTAAAAAAAAAACCCCGACAAGACATTCATCGCCAGCACATAATACCCCGAGCTGAGGATCCCAACTAGCAGCCATATTGTAACTCTGGTGTTCCATGTTCTCTAGTGATGCCTTATTTATTTAGTTTAGGGATTTGGACATTTATTGCCCATCCCTAGATGGCCTTAGGAAGTTGGCAGCAGGCCTCCTTAACATTGCAGGCTGTGTGGTGGAAGTATGCCTACAGTGCTAATTAATTATGGAGTTTAACCCAGTGACAAAGGAATGGTAATATAGTTCCAAGTCAGGGTGGTGTCTAATTTGAAGGTGGTGGTGTTCTCACTACTGCTTGTGTTCCCAAATCTACACTTGCCTCATGCGCTCTCTGCTGCTCCAGAAGGTTCTGGTAGTTTCCAGATATCTCCACTGCCAGCTTCTGTTCAGTTTGGACTAGGAACTCCATCCAGGTTTCGCATTTCTCGAGGAAGGTTTGGTGCTGGAGCAGGAATGCTTGAAGTTTACTGCAAGAGCAGAGAGGGATCAAAAATTCAAATGTTTAGCATAAATGTCCGGAAAAATCAGACAGACAACCTATCACGCTGACAGAAATTAGTTATCTGAATGAACTGAATCTCCAAACATATTGCACAGACCCAAGGATGGACACTTCATTAAGGCTGTTAATAAAGTATACAGGATCCTTGGCTTTAGAAATAGAGCAGAGGACAAAAGCAAGAATGTTTTGCTAAACCTTTTATTATAAATCACTGGTTAGGCTTCAGCTGGAACACTGTGGCCAATTTTGGGCACTGCACTTTAGGAAGGATGTCAAGGCCTTGGAGGGTTCAGAGGAATTTACTGCAATGGTATCAAGGACACAGGATGTGAGTGATGCAGAGAGACTGGAGAAGCTGGAATTGTTCCCCTTACAGGGGAGGACGTTAAGGGGAGATTTAATAAAAGTGTTCAAAATTATGAGGGGATTTTGAGAAAGTAGGTTGGGAGAAATGGTTTTCACCGGCAGGAGGGTCAGTAACCAGAGGACATTGATTTAAAATAATTGCCGAGAGGACCTAAAGAGAATGTTTTACTGCAGCGAGTTATGATGATCTGAAATGAACTGCCTGAAAGGATGGTGGAAGAAGATTCAATAGTAACTTTCAAAAGGGAATTGGATAAATACTTGAAAGGGAAAAATTTACAGGGCTATGAGGCAACAGCAGGGGAGTGGGATTAATTTGATAGCTCTACCAAAGAGCCAGTATGATGGACCACTTTCAGTCCTGTATGATTCTATGAATGGAGAATATTAATTAATTGGTACAACCACATAGTTTACCTTCCAGATTGCTTCCCTGCTCCAGTGCAGGTCATGGCACAGGTGTTAATGGCTCTCCTGGAACCTGGCTGACATCATGTGGAAATGCTCCACGTCCTCAGGTCTGGCCCAGTTCCCTGAACTTTATTTTGCGGATGGATTATGGACAGCCCCACATGGTACAGTGTGCCCATGTAATTAGAAGCTTGTGATAATAGTCCCTGCCTGCCCCTCTCATTGCCCCCTGGGTGTTCTGCAAAAAGTGGAAGGCAGGTTTCTGCCGATTCCACACTGTAAAACCCAAAGCAATTAATCCCAGATTCCGAAACTGGCCCAATGATCTGTTGGGCAAACAAGGCCAAGAGAAATGGCACAAGTGGACGAATCAGGAGAAGAGTTAGTAGGCAGGGAAGGTGGAGGGACATATTGTGACAGGCAAGGACAAAGAAGTGAGAGGTAACAGAAGCAATCTCTCTCTCTTAATGGAAATACGGAGTTTCATGAGTGGAGATGTACCTCCTCCAGTCCAATGACTCTCCACAATATTTGCCATCCTCCAATTCGGGTCTCTTGCACGCCCCCAGTTTTCCATGGCCCCACCATTGATCGCTCTGCCTTCAGCTGACTGGGCCCTAAGCTCTGGAATTTTTTCCATAAACCTCTCTACCTCGTCCATTAAGACACTCCTTAAAATCTGTTCTGATGAAAGGTTATTGACCTGAAATGTTAACTCTTTCGCCACAGATGCTGCCAGACCTTATGGGTATTTCTAGCATTTTCTGTTTTCATTTCAGATTTCCAGAATTCACAGTAGTTTGCTTTTGTCTCCTTAAAATCTGCCTGTTTGAACGAGCTTTTGGTCACCTGTCTTCATACCTCCATACGTGGCTCAGTGTCAAATACTTTGTGTTGTGAAGCACCTTGGGATGTTTTAGCAAATTAAAATCATTATATAAATGCAAGTTGTAGTTGAAGCATATTCCTAATGAAAATTACATTGCTCACCAAGGTCAGTGCTGGGGAAAATTGGATGTGCTGCCCTTGGGCATCATGCACTCCAAGACCAGGAGAAGGATCACCAGATACAAGGTAAAAAGCTCCTGATTTCAAAGCAATGGGCCCTCACCTAACTACAGGAAAGCAACTCCCACTGCCCAAATCTTCAGCATACTAAAGGCAACATCTACCTATCACCTCCATCAATCACCCTGTTCGGTTAAAAGAAAAAAATGATCTGATATTTATCTAGAACCCTATTATACTTCTCAGAAACATGCCAAAGCACTTCACAGGCTCTAGACTGCAGTCACCGCTGTTACACTGGCAAACAAGGCAGATATTTTGCACAGAGTGTGATCCTACAAATATTGATGATTTAAAGGAACACGTAATCTACTTTTATTTGGTCCGAAAGGGAAATATTGGTCAGGATACCATGGGAATTCCCTGTTCTTCGTTACATCCCCCTGAACAGGGCCTTAGTTCAATTAGCTCCGTCCACCTGAGTGGGTAGATGCGGCCTTGGTTTAAGGCCTTTTCTGAAAGGTGGCACCTCTGACAGATTGCTGTCCACAATCTTCCAATCCTCCACAGATACAGACAAAGTGCCAAAGGACTGGAGGGCTGCAAATGTCACACCCTTGTTCAAAAAAGGAGTGAAGGGCAAGCTTGGCATTTACAAGCCAGTAAGTTTAACATTGGTGATGGGGAAGCTTTCAGAAACAATAATCCAAGGGAAAACGAGCAGTCACCTTAACAACACGGCCTAATAAAGGGGAACCAGCAAAAATTTGTTATAGGCAAATAGCGTGTGATGAACTTGACTGAGGTTTTCGATGACGTAACAGAGAATAGATGAGGCAGCACAGTTGATTTTTAAATGGATTTACAAGTATCACATATTAGGCTTGTTAGCAAAATTAACTTCCAAGGGATAAAGGGGACAGTAACAGCATAGATACAAAATTGGAAGAGAGAGTCATGGTGAATGGCTGTTTTTCGGATTGGAGGGAGAAGTTTTCTCCAAGGTTCAGTAATAAGACCACTGCTGGTTTTAATAATACATTAATCACTTGGACTTGGGGATACAGGACACAATTTTAACACATGCCGATAGCATGAAACTTAGAAATGTAGCTAACGGTGAGGAAGATAGTAACAGACTTCAAGAGCATTTAGACAGGCTGATGGAATAGGTGTACACGTGGCAGATGAAATTCAAAGCAGAAAGGTGAGAGGGAATATATTTTAGTAGGGAGAATGAGGAGACACAATACATGCTAAATGGTACAATTGTAAAGGGGGTGCAAGAACAGAGAGACCTGTGGTGTTTCTGCACAAATCTCTGAAGGTGGCAGGACAGATTAACAAAGCAGTTAACAAAGCATTTGGGATCCTAGGATTTACAAATAGAGGCATAGAGTACAAAAGCTAGGAAGTGATGCTAACCCTTAATAAAACACTAGTTGGGCCCTAGCTGAAGTATTGTATCCAATACTGGACACCAGACTTTAGGAAGGATATGAAAACATTGGAAAGGGTACAGAAGGGAATTACTACAACGGTTCCAGAGATGATGGACTACAGTTTTGTGGGTAGACTGGAGAAGCTGGGGTTGTTCTCCTGAGAGCAGAGAAGGCTAAAAGGAGATTTGATAGAGGAGTTTAAAATCATGAAGGGTTTGGATAGAGTTTATTTTTTATTCGTTCGTGGATTGTTGGCATCGCTGGCTGGGTCTGCATTTATTACACACCCCAATTGCCCTTGAGAAGGTGGCACTGAGCAGGATTTTGACCCAGCGAAAATGAAGGAACGGCGATATAGTTCCAAATCAAGATGGTGTGGGGCTTGGAGGGGAAGTTGCAGGTGGTGGTATTCCCATGCATCTGCTGCCCTTGTCCTTCTAGGTACCACTATCAACATCATCAGGGTTACCATTGACCAGAAACTGAACAGGAGTAGCCATATAAATATTGTGGCTACAAGAGCAGGTCAGAGGCTAGGAATCCTGAGGCGAGTAACTCACCTCCTGACTCCCCAAAGCCTGTCCACCATCTACAAGGCACAAGTCAGGAGTGTGATGGAATACTCTCCACTTGCCTGGATGGGTGCAGCTCCAACAACACTCAAGAAGCTCGACACCATCAAAGACAAAGCAGCCCACTTGATTGGCACCCCATCCACAAACATTCAGCAGTGTGTACCATCTACAAGATGCACTGCAGCAACGCAACAAGGCTCCTTAGACAGCACCTTCCAAACCACGACCTCTACTAACTAGAAGGACAAGGGCAGTAGATGTATGGGAAGACCACCACCTGCAAGTTCCCCTCCAAGTCACACAGCATCCTGACTTGGAACTATATCGCCGTTCCTTCACTGTCGCTGGGTCAAAATCCTGGAACTCCATTCCTAACAGCACTGTGGGTGTATCTACCTCACGTGCACTGCGGCAGTTCAAGGCGGCAGCTCACCACCACCTTCTCAAGGGCAATTAGGGATGGGCAATAAATGCTGACCTAGCCAGCGACGCCCACATCCCATGAATGAATAAAAGAAAAAGTTTGGAAGGTGCTGTCTAAGGAGCCTTGGTGAGTTGCTGCAGTGCATCTTGTAGATGGTACATGCTGCTGCCACTGTGCTTCAGTGGTGAAGGGAATGCCAATCAAGCGAGCTGCTTTGTCAGCAAACATCCCCACTTCTGACCTTATGAGGGAGAGAAGGTCAATGATGAAGCAGCTGAAGATGTATGAGCCTAGGACAATACCCTGAGGATCTAGTGTAGTGATGTCCTGGAGCTCAGATGATTGACCTCCAGCAACCACAACCATCGTCCTTTGAGCTAGTTATGACTCCAACCAGCGGAGAGTTTTCACCCTGATTCCCATTGTCTCCAGTTTTGCTTGGGCTTTTTGATGTCATACTCGGTCAAATGCTGCCTTGATGTCAATGGCCTCACCTCACCTCGAGTTCAGCTCTTTTGTCCATGTTTGGACCAAGGCTGTAATGAGGTCAGGAGCTGAGTGGCCCTGGCGGAACCCAAACTGAGCGCCAGAGTGCAAATTATTGCTGAGCAAGTGCTGCTTGATGGCACTGTTGACGACCTGTTCCATCACTGCTGATGATCGGGAGTAGACTGATGGGGCAGTAATTGGCTGGGTTGGATTTGTCCTGCTTTTGGTGCACAGGACATATCTGGGCAATCTTCCACATAGCCGGGTAGATGCCAGTGTTGTAGCTGTACTGGAACAGCTTGGCTATGGGCATGGCTAGTTCTGGAGCACAAGTCTTCAGTACTATTGCTGGAATGTTGTCAGGGCACATAGCTTTTGCAGTATCCAGTGCCTTCTGTCGTTTCTCGATATCACGTGGAGTGAATCGGATTGGCTGAAGACTGGCATCTGTGATGCTGGGGACCTCAGAAGGCAGAGATGGATCATCCACTCGGCACTTCTGGCTGAAGATGGATGTAAATGCTTCAGCCTTATCTTTTGCACTGATGTGCTAGGCGCCCCCATCGTTGAGGATATGGATATTTGTAGAGCCGCCTCCTCCTGTCAGTTGTTTAATTGTCCCCCATCATTCGCGACTAGATGTGGCAGGACTGCAGAGCTTAGATCTGATCCATTGGTTATGGGATCGCTTAGCCCTGTCTATTGCATGCTGGTTCCGCTATTTGGCATGTAAGTAGTCCTGTGCTGTAGCTTCACCAGGCTGACACCTCATTTTGAGGTATGCCTGGTGTTATATGATTGCCTTTAAGAGTTATGTCCCTTTAAGATCTGAGTACACTAATGAGCTAAGTACCAGGACGTCATCATGACTTGCCAGAGTCATTCTGCAACTGTAAAACCAAGAGTAAGCTTCTGTAAATAGTTAGCTCTGTACTGTATATAACTGTCTAGATGTAATAAACCTGTTTGAGATCTTCAACCAACTAGATTCCACGCATCTCATTTATGTTGCATCAGACAACATAAAAAGAACACATTATATGGTGGCAGCTGCGGTAATAAGAAAAAGTCTAAGTTGAAGACCACGGGTAAAACAGTTGTAAAATCTACCTTTCCTACAGCCAAGAGAGAGGCAGTTCCACAGAAATAGTGGCCCAAACAGCAGAAAGAAAAAAGGAACTCACCTCCAGCTGTAGAAGACAGAGCTCAAAACGACAGGTTGCAAGTAAATTGGGTGAGTCATTGTGCTGACGGGCAAGGGATACTGCTTTGAACAAAAGCTTTGAAGTCCTTCAAAAGATTAATTTTTTTTCAAAAGCTCAGTGTAAAGACCCAGGCTGATCAAGGTCGATGCCATTACATGAGGTGTCCATTAGAATAAGTGCTGGAAAACTGGATCACTGCAGAGCCTTCATCCACACAGCCAGAGTTTTTAAAAAACTCATAAAACCACTCGCGTGTGAACAACGTAAACAAACCCGAATGCAACTGAACTGCCTATTGAGCAGCTGTGTAAACAGAACAGGCTTAAGTGCTGGAATCAATATAAATACACAGCGCTGTGAAACACCTGCTCCTGACAATCAAAGCAGCCAGTCTACAGAACAAACAGTTTCTTAAAGGGGTAACAGTGCAGAGTCGTAGAACAAGTCTTAAAAAGCAAATTTTAAGCAAAAGAACAGCAGGAAGATGGATACCAAATTTCCCAGCATGACCCGGAAGGCCTAGGATATCCTATCTGAATTCCAACTGTTCAAACAAAGAATGCAGTTACGCTTCACAGACCAAGAAATGGTAGAATCAGAGAAACAGGCTGTAAAGATACTGATAGCAATTGGAAATGAGGGATTACACAGAATCAATACCTCAGGCTTATCGGAAGAGGACCAGAAAGATCCTGCAAAGATATGGAAAGTGCTAGAAGATCAACTCCGATTAAGGGTGAATTTTCGAATTCATCATCTGGAATTGATGTCCTATAGGAAACAGCCACAGGAAACAATAGACCAGTTTGTCAGCAGATGCCGTAGTAATGGCAATGAATGCAGTTTCTCAGAAGCTGAGCTGTCAGACTGAATAATGGAGCTGGTGATTGTATCAACACCCACTGAAGTTTCAGAAAGACCTCTTGGGGGGGAAAAAAGAAAGGTCACAACATTGATGGCAGGAAATATGAAGCCATTGTAGCTGGACAACAGCCCCTGCAAGCACTAGGTGCAGCCAATAGTATCGGCGCCATAACCAGGTCGAAAAGAGCAAGCAAGCTGTGTGGTAAGTGTGGTTGGTCCCACTCACGGAGAACTTGTTTTACATTTCAAGACCTGTGCAAGGCATGCGGTGCAAAACAACACTGGGCCTCCCTATGCAAGAAATCTGGCTCCAAAGATGCGGCCAGAAGTCACAGTAGAACAAACAAATAGAAAACAGGGCAACAGCAGCAAGGAGAGCGCCAGAGACCTGTGCAAGCCGATACACAATGTCCACAGCGAAACAGACCTGAGACAAGGCTCAGAGAGAAGTATTTCTCAGTCAGAAGCTGATCAGGCGTTCCACTGACACATCATGTTGATGAAGTCAAACAACTGGAAGCTTTTGCCACTATTAACATCATGTGCCCAATGAAAGCTGGTAAACAAACACTCAGGGTCAAGACTGACACTGGAGCTAGTGCAAATATCCTACCAGTCCGAATCCTGAAGGATATGTACTAGAGTCGTTGGAAATCAATGGTACAACCGACAACTGCCAAGTTATCTGCATACAACAGGTCACCCATCCCTTGCACTGGCACACTAACAACACAATGCAGCTCTGGCAAGGAAACCACAAACATTCTACCTGGTGGACACAAGCGGACCAGGAGTGGCAAGACTACCAGTGTGTAAGGACCTCAACATCATAACTATCCATGAGGTCACCAAGGGACCCATCACAGCAGAAGAGACAAAGGGGCAATCTCCAAGCCCGGAACCCACTTCCAGACTCTGGCCAGCATTAAATGATGCAGTCTGGAAATCCAGCAACAGCACCTCTGCTATCTAGAGAACTGCCAGCACCGCAATGAGCCAGAACAGACAGGTACCGCCATGGCCAAGTACTCCTCCCCCAACAAATCCTCAACCTTGAGCCCAAGACCTTCAGACACAAAGGATGAGGATAGGCGATGGACACGCAATGCCCTGAGGAGGCAGAGGAGGAATGGGTTGAAGCACATCTGTTGGTTCTTCAAGATGAAGTGCTGGAACTTTCCAAGAATGACAAGGCCTCAAAGGTGAGCATCTTGAGAAGAGCAACACAGAGTATATAAGCAGGCTGATGGCAGAGCAACAGAAACTAAATGCAGAGAGGAGAAACTTCAGAAAAAACAGTAACAGCTTCGACGCAAATTCCCTGAGCAAGAGTTGTCAAACCACCAAGACGAAATATGGACTTCTGAGCTTCTATATTTGTAAATTTCATAATCTCTATCCATGTGTAAATAATTTTTATGTTATCTAATTTCATGTGCTTTTTTTACTTTTAGTATACAAGACATATCTTCGGAAAGAAAGGGGATGTTGTATGATTGCCTTTAAGAGTTATGTCCCTTTAAGATCTAACGAGCTAAGTACAGGACGTAGTTACGTGCTATTTGCCAGAGTCATTCAGCAACTGTATCACCTAGAATAAGGTTCTGTAAATAATTAGCTCTGTACTGTATATAACTGTTTAGCTGTAATAAACCTCTTTGAGATCTTCAACCAACTGGATTCCATGCATCTCATTTATGAGCTGAGATGAGATTAGGGGGCGGTACAGTGGCGCAGTGGTTAGCACCGCAGCCTCACAGCTCCAGGGACCCGGGTTCGATTCTGGGTACTGCCTGTGTGGAGTTTGCAAGTTCTCCCTGTGTCTGCGTGGGTTTTCACCAGGTGCTCCGGTTTCCTCCCACAGCCAAAGACTTGCAGGTGATAGGTAAATTGGCCATTTGTAAATTGCCCCTAGTGTAGGTAGGTGGTAGGGAATATGGGATTACTGTAGGGTTAGTATAAATGGGTGGTTGTTGGTCGGCACAGACTCGGTGGGCCGAAGGGCCTGTTTCAGTGCTGTATCTCTAAATAAATTAAAAAATAAATAAATGTTGCATCAGACAACATAAAAAGAACTCATTACACCTGGTGCTGCTCCTGGCATGCCCTCCTGCACGCTTCATTGAAGCAGGGCTGGTCCCCCAGCTTCATGATAATGGGTAGAGTGAGGTATATGCCAGGTCATGAGGTTACAGATTGTGGTTGAATACAATTCTGCTGCTGATGATGGCCCACAGCGCCCCATGGATGCCCAGTTTTGAGTTTCTAGATCTGTTTGAAATCTCTCCCATTTAGCACGGTGGTAGTGCCACACAACACAATGGTGAGCACCCTCAGTGTGAAGATGGGATTTTGTCTCCAAAAGGACTGCGTGGTGGCCACTCCTACCAATACGGTCACGGACAGATGTATCTGCAGCAGGTAGATTGGTGAGGACGAGGTCAAGGACAAGTAGGTTTTTCCCTCTTGTTGTTTCCCTCACAACCTGCCGCAGACCCAGTCTAGCAGCTATGTCTTTAGAACTTGACCAGCTCGGTCAGTAGTGGTGCTACCGAGCCACTCTTTGTGATGGACACTAAAGTCCCCCACCTAGCGTACGTTCTGCACCCTCGCCACCCTCAGTGCTACTTCCAATTGGCGTTCAACTTGGAGAAGCATTGTTTCATCAGCCGGGGGTGGGGTGGCGGGGCACGGTACATGGTAATCAGCAGTTGATTCCGTGAGTATGACTATGTTAGGCTGTTACTTGACTAGTCTGTGGGACAGCTCTCCCAATTTTGGCACAAGCCCCCAAATGTTATTAAGGAAGACTTTGCAGGGTCGACAGGGCAGGGTTTGCCGTTGTCATTTCCAGTGCCTGGGTTGATGCCTGGTGGTCCGTCTGGTTTTATTCCTTTCCTTAGACTTCGTAGCGGTTTGATACAACTGAGTGGCTTGCTAGGCAATTTCAGAGGGCATTTAAGAGTCAACCAAATTGCTGTGGGTCTGGAGTCAGATATAGGCCAGACCAGGTAAGGATGGCAGATTTCCTTCCTAAAAGGACATTATTGAACTAGATGGTTTTTAAAAATTAAAAATTTGTTTTTAAAACAATGGTTTCATGGTCAACACTAGGCTAGCTAATTCCAGATTTATTAATTTGAATTCAAATTCCACCATCTGCTGTGGTGGGATTCAAAACCATGGCCCCAGGGCATTAGCCTGGGGCTGTGGGTTACTAGTTACCATTACCACTAGGCCACCACCTCCTCTCTCTAGAGTAAAGATTGTCTGAAGGGTCAATAACCAGAGGACACAGATTTATGGTGATTGACAAAAGAACCAGAGGCGACACAAGGAAAAACTGTTTCATGCAACGAGTGGTTAGGATTTAGAATACACTGCCTGTTAGAGTGGTGGATATAGATTCAACTGTAACCTTCAAAAGAGAATTGGATAAATACTTTAAGAGATAGGGGATAGAGCTGGGTAGTGGGACTAACGGGATTGCTCTTTGAAAGGGCTGGCACAAACTTGATGGGCTGAATGGCCTCCTTCTGTGCTGTAATATTCTATGAATGTCAGCCTGGATTATGGGCTTAAGTCTCCAGTGTGGGGCCTGAACCCACATCCTTCAGGTTCAGGGGCGAGAGTCCGACCACTGTAATTGTTCCGACTGAGACCCGCACTGTATTCCAAATCCTAACCACAGTCTGTCTCAGTGCACTTCAGATTTTAATGGAGCCCCCTCTGCCCCTCCCCTGACATTCTGGAAAGGACAGGAATGGCCTTTCCGATTGAGCTACCCCTGTTCTAATAAAAATTGAAGAGGAAGATGAACAGCGGGGGCAGAAGTGAGAGTGAGGCATCACAACAGAAGGGCACGCACTGTCACCCCTATTGCTGATGCTGCATTTTCCGCTTGTTATAATCTGGTTATGTTCTGGTGTTGGGCAAATGAGCACCACTGGAAATTTCAGCACAAGGTCCCATTAGCAGAATCCGGTGTAACTTTCGGCGTGACTGAGATCCAGTTAGACCCGTTCACGTTTCTAACCGGGCCGACATTCTTTCCTTGCAGTCAAAACTGAGCGACGCAGAATGTTTAGCCTCAGTACCGTATGGCAGAGATTTACAAATCTGAGACGGTGATCTACTGAATGAAGCTCGCAAGCAGCAAAGTGCTGACTTACCTAAACCTCTCTGTGGTCTGGGCAGAAATCGATGACCAGTGTCTGTTCAACGTCTGCATGCGTTTGATCTCCTTGTCGTTCAGGGGTAACCTGTACCCCAATTCATTCAAACGATCCAGGTCAGGAACTGTACTGCTGAATCTCAACATCTGGACCTGTGAAGTACAAAAAAAAAGTCATCACTCCAGCGGGACCACTGCTCATTTTCTGACTGAAATCACTACAGATTGTTTTTTTAAATACTGATCCAAATTTCTGAACCGGTCACTTCAAATAAAATTAGCAATGATCTCAGAGGGGACCCTCGATTCACAAGAGGAGGGTCTTAGCAACAATAGAAGGAAATCATTTGCTTGCTTGTTTACTTGTGGGCATGAGCTCTTCAGCATCTGGTCTTCCTGCATTGACTATGCCCAGATAGGGAAGGTGGTGGTGTAGTGGTATTGTCACTGGACTAGTAACCCAGGGTATTGCTCTGGGGACATGGGTTCAAATCCCACCACAGCAGAAGGTGGAATTTGAATTCAACTAATAAATCTGGAATTAAAAGCTAGTCTAATGATGGCCATGAAACCATTGTCGATTGTTGTAAAAATCCATCTAGTTCACTAACGTCCTTTAAGGAAGGAAATCTGCTGTCCTTACCTGGTCTGGCCTACACATGACTCCAGACCCACAGCAATGTGGTTGACTCTTAACTGCCCTCTGAAATGGCCTAGCAAGCCACTCAGTTGTATCTAACCACTACAAAGTCAATAAAAAGGAATGAAACTGGATGGACCACCTGGCATCGACCTAGGCACCGGAAACGACAACAGAAAACCCAGCCCTGTCGACCCTGCAAAGTCCTCCTTACTAACATCTGGAGGCTTGTGCCAAAGTTGGGAGAGCTGTCCCACAGACTAGTCAAGCAACAGCCTGACATAGTCATACTCACGGAATCGTACCTTATCATACTGCCATCACCATCCCCGGGTATGTCCTCTCCCACTGGCAGGACAGACCCACCAGAGGTGGTGGCACAGTAGTATACAGTAGGGAGGGAGTTGCCCTGAGAGTCTTCAATATCAGCTCTAGACTCCATGATGTCTAATGGCATCAGATCAAACATGGACAAGGAAACTTCCTGATTACCACCTACCGACCTCCCTCAGCTGATGACTCAGTAATCCTCCATGTTGAACAGCACTTGGAGGAAGTACTGAGGGTGGCGAGGGCACAAAATGTGCTCTGAGTGGCGGACTTCAATGTCCATCACCAAGAGTGGCTCAGTAGCACCACTACTGATTGAGCTGGCCGAGTCCTAAAGGACATAGCTGCTTGACTGGATATGCGGCAGGTGGTGAGGGAACCAACAAGAGGAAAAAAACATACTTGACCTCGTCCTCACCAATCTGCCTGCTGCAGATGCACCTGTCCATGTCAGTATTGAGAGGAGTGACCACCGCACAGTCCTTGTGGAAACGAAGTCCCGCCTTCACATGGAGGATACCATCCATCGTGTTGTGTGGCACTATCACTGTGCTAAATGGGATAGATTTCAAACAGATCTAGCAATGCAAAACTGGGCGTCCACGAGGCACTGTGGGCCATCAGCAGCAGCAGAATTGTACTCAACCACAATCTTATTATTAGTTATTATTATTAGAGATACAGCACTGAAACAGGCCCTTCGGCCCACCGAGTCTGTGCCGACCATCAACCACCCAATTATACTAATCCTACACTAATTCCACATTCCTACCACATCCCCACCTATCCGTATATTTCTCTACCACCTACCTATACTAGCGGCAATTTATAATGGCCAATTTACCTATCAACCTGCAAGTCTTTGGCATGTGGGAGGAAACCGGAGCACCCGGAGGAAACCCACGCAGACACAGGGAGAACTTGCAAACTCCACACAGGCAACCTCATGTAACCTCATGGCCCAGCATATCCCCCACTCTACCATTACCATCAAGCCAGGACACCAACTGTGGTTCAAAGAAGAGTGCAGGAGGGCATGCCAGGAGCAGCACCAGGCATACCTCAAAATGAGGTGTCAACCTGGTGAAGCTACAACACAGGACTATCTGCGTGCCAAACTGCGTAAGCAGCATGCGATAGACAGAGCTAAGCGATCCATAACCAAAGGATCAGATCTAAGCTCTGCAGTCCTGCCACATCCAGTCGTGAATGGTGGTGGACAATTAAACAACTAACTGGAGGAGGTGGCTCCACAAATATACCCATCCTCAATGATGGGGGAGCCCAGCATATCAGTGCAAAAGATAAGGCTGAAGCATTTGCAACAATCTTCAGCCAGAAGTGCCGAGTTGATGATCCATCTCGGCCTCCTCCTGAAGTCACAGATGCCAGACTTCAGCCAATTCGATTCACTCTGCGTGTTATCAAGAAACAACTGAAGGCACTGGATACTGCAAAAGCTATGGGCCCTGAAAATATTCCAGCAATAGTACTGAAGACTTGTGCTCTAGCCCCAAGCCAAGCTGTTCCAGTACAGCTACACTGGCATCTACCCTGCAATGTGGAAAATTGCCCAGGTATGTCCTGTACACAAATAGCAGGACAAGTTCAACCCGTCCAATTACCTCCCCATCAGCCTACTCTCAATCATCAGTAAAGTGA
Organism: Heterodontus francisci; assembly: GCF_036365525.1. Lineage (NCBI taxonomy): Eukaryota > Metazoa > Chordata > Chondrichthyes > Heterodontiformes > Heterodontidae > Heterodontus > Heterodontus francisci. The sequence goes on along the minus strand of NC_090383.1, from coordinate 18,754,673 downwards.
TGGAAGGTGTCATCAACAGTGCCATCAAGCGACACTTGCTTAGCAATAACCTGCTCAGTGACGCTCAGTTTGGGTTCCGCCAGGGCCACTCAGCTCCTGACCTCATTACAGCCTTGGTTCAAACATGGACAAAAGGTCTGAACGTAAGAGGTGAGGTGAGAGTGACTGCCCTTGACATCAAGGCAGCAAGGAGCCCGAGCAAAACTGGGGTCAATGGGAATCAGGGGGAAAACCCTCCGCTGGTTGGAGTCATACTGAGCGCAAAGGAAGATGGTTGTGGTTGTTGGAGGTCAATCATCTCCGCTCCAGGACATCAATGCAGGAGTTCCTCAGGATCGTGTCCTAGGCCCAACCATCTTCTGCTGCTTCATCAATGACCTTCCTTCAATCATAAGGTCAGAAGTGGGGATGTTCGCTGATGATTGCACAATGTTCAGCACCATTTGTGACTCCTCAGATACTGAAGCAGTCCGTGTAGAAATGCAGCAAGACCTGGACAATATCCAGGCTTGGGCTGATAAGTGGCAAGTAACATTCGCGCCACACAAGTGCCAGGCAATGACCATCTCCAGCAAGAGAGAATCTAACCATCTCCCCTTGACATTCAACAGCATTACCATCACTGAATCCCCCCACTATCAACATCCTAGGGGCTACCATTGACCAGAAACTGAACTGGAGTAGCCATATAAATACCGTGGTTACAAGAGCAGATCAGAGGCTAGGAATCCTGAGGCGAGTAACTCACCTCCTGACTCCCCCAAGCCTGTCCACCATCTACAAGGCACAAGTCAGGAGTGTGATGGAATACTCTCCACTTGCCTGGATGGGTGCAGCTCCAACAACACTCAAGAAGCTCGACACCATCCAGGACAAAGCATCCAGGACATTCACTCCCTCCACCACCGACGCACAGTGCCAGCAGTGTGTACCATCTACAAGATGCACTGCAGCAACGCACCAAGGCTCCTTAGACAGCACCTTCCAAACCCGCGACCTCTACCAACCAGAAGGACAAGGGCAGCAAATACATGGGAACATCACCACCTGCAAGTTCCCCTCCAAGTCACACACCATCCTGACTTGGTACTATATCGCCGTTCCTTCACTGTCGCTGGGTCAAAATCCTGGAACTCCCTTCCTCACAGCACTGTGGGTGTATCTACACCAAATGGACTGCAGCGGTTCAAGAAGGCAGCTCACCACCACCTTCTCAAGGGCAATTAGGATGGGCAATAAATGCTGGCCTGGCCATCGACACCCACATCCCACGAATGAATAAAAAAAAGATACAACACGAGCCGCACTTCCTGGACCAGGGAACTCTCCCTCATTCTACACCTAGGAATTTACCCCGTAATGTAATCCTGCAATTTCACAAATGCCAAAAACATTTGTGTTCTCCTAGTTTCAGTTTGGTGATCTTTTTAATGCTTAGTGATTGGATGTCTTGGTTTCAAATCCCTCCATAGCCTCACCCCTCCCTATCTCTATAACCTCCTCCAGCCCTGCAATCCTCCAAGATCTCTACAGATCCCCAATTTACATTGCTGCATCATTGGCAGCCATACTTTCATCTGCCTCGGCCCTGAGCTCTGGAAATCCCACACTAAACCTCTCAGCTTCTCTGCCTCTCTCTTCCTTTAAGGCCGCTTAAAACCTATTTCTTTGAACAAACGTTTGGTCACCTGTTCCAATATCTTTTTACATGACCAAACACCTGGCCTCTATAAGATAACAAAATCAAAATAGCAATTGCACCAATAAAACGGATCCTTTTAAATGACACTGCCAGGACTGCAAAGATGAAATTTTCTCATAGCAGGAGGACATTCTGGTGTTTTATCAGTATTTGAGGTGAATGCCTGAACAACTTGGTCTAAAAGAATCAGCTGACAATCCGACCCAGTCAGTCAATCAGGGACCATTAGAAGTTCCCTCTGTTAAAACTCCCATTCCCCCTCACAGTGCAGACTGAAAGTTCAACAGGAACATTTACCAGGGCAATCTCATTCACAAGTCAGGCTTTCACAGATTGTTGTGTTTTTTTTTTAAGAACCCATTCCCATGCTCACAGCACACAAAATCCTCTGTTGCTACATCCAGCCTCAGGCATCTCTGCCCCAATTACTATATTACTCTATTGTAAAGTAGGGATCTAGGATGACAGAATCACAAATCATTAAAAGTAATTCCGTAAAAATGCGAACAATGCATTCGGGTCAATTTCTAAAGGAATAGAATTTCAAAAGCAGAGAAGCTGTGTTAAACTTGTATTTAACCTGGGTGGACCACACTTAACAGTACTGTGCATAGTTCTAGTCTCTGTACTTTAAAAAGAATTTACAGACACTTAGAGAAAGTTCATAAAAAATTACAAGGATAATACCAGAACTGAGAGAGTACAATGATCAGGAAATATTGAACAGACTGTGGAACTCACTACCCAAGTGCAGCAGTTGTGGCAAACGGCATACATACATTTAGAGGAAGATAAATCCATGAGGGAGAATGGAATTGAAGGATATGTTGACAGGGTGAGGTGAAGTATGTTGGGAGGAGGCTTGTGTACAGCATAAATCCCAGCACAAAGCAGTTGCGCTGAATGGCCTGTTTCTGAGCTGCAAAAAGCTACATAATTCCATGTAATAGTCCTTGCAGCCAGTTTTACTCCTTGTTTATCCCAGGACAAGTACAACAAAACGCAAGATCCTTTCACTTAATTGTACAATAACTGAATTTAAGTTCAGTTAAAGAAAATACACAGGGGGTAACGCAAAATGGGCAGCTGTGAATTGGCAACCCATGTTACAGCTGGCCTGATTTTCTCTTCAGGTGACTCCCTGCCCAAGACCAATTTCACCTTAGTTAAAACGCTAAACACCACTTACAATGTCGACTTTCCAGCAAACTCCTGAGGGGTGGTGTAGTGCTGCTGTGTGTTGGGAGCTCCAAAATGGAATGCAGTCGAGCAAGAGGGACAGTTTCTGTCCCCAGCCCACGCTGCGAGATGCATTGCGCAAAGCAAGAAGGGACTGTAACTAAGTGGCCAGGCCATCTCCTTGCAGAGGACAATTGGGGGTGGATTGATGGGAAGTGGAAAAGATTTGTGCATTAACAACACTGGCTCTGAGCAGCAACAAACAGGCACTGCTGAAATGTGTTCATGAGCACATCCTCTTCATGCCAGACCTAGAAATACAGTAATGAGAAGATGAAGACACAGAGAAACACCATCAAAATCTGAACCAACGGAAGGAGATGTGCAAACGCATTCATGTTCATTGTTGGATAAGGTTTTAGAAACAATAAATCAAGGGGGAAAAAAAACATTCACCTGGTGAAGTTTGAGTTAATTGAGAGCCAGCATGGATTTGTAAAAGGTCGATCGTGTTTGACTAATCTAATTGAATTCTTTGATGAATAGAGAAGGTTGATGAAGGGAATGCAGTGGATGTTGCCTATATAGATTTTAAGAAAGCGTTTGACAAAGAACCACATAAAATTGAGGCTCATGGATTAGGAGAGTCAGTGTCAGCTGGGATAAAAATTTTGCTTAAGGACTAAAAACAGAAAGTTGTAGTAAACGGTTGTTTATTCAAGACTGGTGGATGGTAGACAGTGGTGTTCCCCATGGTTCAGTGCTAGGACCCTGCGTTTTTGATTTATATAAATGACTTGGACATTGGAATACAGGGTAAAATTTCGAAATTTGCCAATGGAGGTGTGGTAAACAGTGAAGATGATACCAATTGACTGTAACAGGACATAGACTAGCAGAATGGGCAGACAAGTGGCAGATGGAATTTAACAGAGAAATGTGAGGTGTTGCATTTTGGCAGAAGGGATAGGGAGGCAATATACACACACACACACTCAATGGCACAGTTCTGGAGAGCGCGCAGGGACAAAGGGACCTAGGGGTACATGTGCCTAGATCTTCGAAGATGGCAGGCCATATTGAGAGAGTAGCTACAAAGCATATGGGATCTTGGGCTTCATAAACAGACGTGGTGAATAAAAAAGCAGGGAAGTTATGATGAACCTTTATAAAGTCTGGTTAGGCTAAAACAAGAGTATTGTGTCCAGTTCTGGTCACCATACTTTAGGAAGTATGTGCGGTGCTTATCCACCAATGGACATGAATACGTTTGCACATCTCCTTCTATTGGTTCAGATTTTGAGAGGGTGCGGAGGAGATTTACCAGAATGGATCCAGGGATGAGGGAATTTACCTTCAAGGTTAGGTTGGAGAAGCTGGGGTTGTTCTCCTTGGAGCAAAGACAATTGAGAGGAGATTTGTAGAAATGTACAAGATTATGACAGGTTTAAATAAGGTAGACAAACAAAAGCTGTTCCCATTAGCTGATGGTACAAGTACTAGGGGGTACAGATTTAAGATTTTGGGCAAGAGATACTGGGGGAATGAGAGGAAGAACTTTTTTTTTTTACACAGCGAGTGGTAATAACCTGGAAATTGTTGCTTACGTGAATGGTAGAACCGGAGACAATGAATGACTTCAAAAAGGAATTGATGGGTATTTGAGGGAAATAAATTCGCAGAGCTCTGGGGATTGAGCAGTGGAATGACAATGACTGGATTGCTCTAGAGAGAGCCAGCACAGACTTGATGGGCCAAATAGCCTCCTTCAGTGCTGTAATGACTTGGACTCTAATATTTCACACATAAAATACAAGTGCAAGGAACTTACTTTTAGCTCTTCCATTCTGTCCTGGATTATGGTTAGATCAGATGATCGGTTGGGATCCTGCAATTTTAGTACCTCATCAGCCTCCACAATCCACTTCTCCAAGGCTTCCAGTCTCCTGCTGAATACCTCATAATCATGAACGCCAGCCTGTGGTGTGAAATGGTCCCAGTTAGAGTTCTTATTGGCTCAGGATTTCCTTTTACAGATCCCTTGGCTCGGTGGTAGCACTCTTGCCTCTGAGTCAGAAGATCCTGGATTCAACTCCCACTCCGGAGACTTGAGCACATCATCCAGGCTGACACTCCAAGGCAGTGCTGCACTGTTGGAAATGCTGTCTTTCAGATGAGAAGTCATCTCCCTTCCTGAATGGATGTAAAAGATTCCATGGCACTAACCAAAGAAGAGCAGGGGAAATTTCCCCCAGGCCGGCATTTTCCATTGGGCAGGTGGCCCCATCCACTGGCCGAAAAGTTGGCGACTAGCCTGCGTCTGCCGGTCCTGGGGAGCCAGACTGGGATCTTTTGCTCCCCAGACCTTGAATTGGTCATGGGCGGGACTGCCACCTCCTTGAGGCAGGATGCCCCGCCTAATGGAGCTGCTGGCCAATCAGCGGCCGGCAGCTTAGTCCCAGCAGCGCCACCGGGGGCGATGGCCACTGCTGGGACTACACCCAGCTTTAAGAGGAAGAGGAAGGACGACCCAGGAAAGGAGGTAAGTTTTAGGACCTTGCCGGGGACAATCGGTCCAGCCCCAGCAAGGCAAGGGGGGTCAGTTAGGGGAGCGGGAGCAGTGTTGTGCGTTGGGGGCAGTTGGGACTTCAGGGGTGGCCCTCCAGGGGGCAAAGGGTGCCCGATCAGGAGGGTCCCCCACCAGCCCGCAAGGAGGCTGCCTGGTGACACCAGGCAGACTTTGAGGTTTCTGCCATCCGGCTGCCAGTTAATTGGCCACTTGAGGGCCTTGATTGGCCGCGGGCGGGCAGGCCATTTCTTGTGCTGCCGCCCCACGTAAAATTGCAGCTGGGGCGGGAGGGGGTCGGAAACGGTCCCCCTGCCTCTCACTTTATATTACACGTTCCCCTCCTCCATCCCTGGCCACCGGCCTGCTCTTTTGAGGGGCGGGGGGTAAAATTCCGGCCCCAGTGTCCTGGCCAATTTTTATCCCTCAACCAACAGCATCAAAAATGGATTTGATGATTATTCATTGGGATCGTATTGTCACAAATGGGCTGTTGCATTAATATAGCTCCTTTCACAAACTCATACGAACATATGAATTAGGAGCAAGATAGGCCACTGAGCCCCTTGAGCCTGCTCCGCCATTCACTAAGTTCATGGCTGAACTGATTTCTCCACATTACCACCTACCCCCGATAACCTTTCACCCCTTTGCTTATCAAGAAACTCAGGGCTTCCCAAAGAGCTTTACAGTGAATGAAGTACTTTTGGAGCGAATTCACTGTTGTAATGCAGTGAAACACAATCCGGGCTGACAGGAATACAGGACTGAGCGTGCTGCATTATTGATGTTGTCCAGATCATCAATGTTCACCACCCAATCAGATTTTCTGGTCTTTATCTCATCTCATTGCTGTTTGTGGCATCTTGCTGTATAAATTGGTTGCCACACTTCCGAGTTACGACAGTGACGACATTTTAAAAGTACTTCAATCGCTGAGAAGTATTTTGGGACATGCTGAGGTCGTGAAAGACGCTATATAAAGACAACCAATCGGTAAATTCTCTGTATGTTGAATTTTGAGCTACCTCTACATTTCGATAAGAACATTAAAATGTGCTTAATTTGTTATTCAGGTGCCCTGAGAAAGAAACAGCAATTAATTGTGTTAAAAACAAAACACCAATTGTTCGATGAATTAGTGTGCAGAAACTGAACTATTAGAGATACCTGTAGCACAGTCCGCTGCCTGCTAAGAGCTTGCTCCAGAGAAGACAATCGTTGTGTGAGGGACATCTGGTCAGACTGAATAGCAGCAGCTGCAGAAGAGTCCACCTGCCGTCTCAGCTCTTCTCCGAGGTCCGAGAGAACGTGAAGGGAATCTCGCAGTGTTCCCAACTCCACCAGCAGCTCCTGCAGTGGGAATTAGAGGCAGCATTTCAATGAAGGACATTTCTCGCTGCAGTTTGGCAAGCCCAAAAGAAGAGGACAGCTTCCTCCCCTCCTCCATGTAATCCAAATCCTGGCCAATCTGTATCTTAACTCCATTTACCCACCTTGGTTCCATAAATCCTGAAGACCCTCACCTAACAACAATTTATCAGTCTCAGTTTTGAACTTTTCAATTGACCTAAACTCAACAGCCACTTGGGGAACAGAATTCTAGATTTCCACTACCTTCTATGTGAAGAGATATCTGCTGTAATTTTAAGTTACGTTTGTGCAAACCTCACCTAGCAGCCAATACTGAAAGTCTGACTAGGATTGAGAAAGTCTGGGAAAGGCACCTTGGTGTGTTGGGGTCATGGGACCACTGGAAAGATGTAAAAATTACTGCACAGACTGTCCCAGATTTTAGAAACAAAAGACAGACAGTCTGAAAATGTTACAGTCCAGCAAAACACACCCAGAGCTCAATGTACGGCATTGCTTTTCCGGAACATCAGTTATTATGCAAAGTAGGAGCTCATAGTGTAGGAAGTAACAGAATAACAAGGATAGAAGATGGGCTGGCTGGCAGAAAACAGAGTATGCATAAATGGGTCCTTTTCTGATTGGCAGAATGGAGTCCCACAGGGGTCGGTGCTGGGGCCTCAACTTTTTACAATTTATATCAATGACTTAGATGAGAGGAGCGATAGGTTGGTAGCTAAATTTGCAGACGACACCAAGCTAGGTAGGAAAATATCTTGTGAAGAGGACATAAGGAGGTTGCAGACCGACATAGATAGGTTGAGCGAGTGGGCAAAAATCTGGCAGATGGAGTATAACGTGGGAAAATGTGAAGTTGTTCACTTTGGCAGGAACAATAAAAAAGTAGAGTATTAATTAAATGGAGAACGACTGCAGAATTCAGAGGTGCAGAGGGATCTAGGCATGCAAGTGCATGAGTCACAAAAAGTTAGTATTCCGGTACAGCAAGTAATAAAGGCTAATGGAACGCTATCCTTTATTATGTCTAAGAAAACAAGCTTTCATCTCAGTTGTCTGGGCTGGACTCTAGTATCAGTCAAGAGGTAAGTAGAAAGGTTATAACCTAACTAGTCCACCCTCAGGTGACTGAGCTCAAAGTGCAGCTTTAATCCAACAATGTGCAGACATCCAGCTCATTCTCAGGATGTAAGCATTGCTGGAAAGGTAGCATTTACAGCCCATTCCCAGTTGTCCTCGAGAAGGTGGTGCTGAATCCCTGGAGTCAGTATGATGAAGGTGCTTCCACAGTGCTGTTAGGTAAGGAGTTTCAGGATTTTGACCCAGCGATGATGAAGGAATGACAATATCTGCCCATGTCATGATGGCATGCGACTTGGAGGTGATGGTGTTCCCAAGCACCTGCTGCTTTTGTCCTTTTAAGTGGTGGAGATAGTGGGTTTAGGAGGTGCTGTCAAAATGCTGCAATTATTACAGTTTAATTAATTTTCCCTAAAATATTATGCAGTAAGATAATAGTCAGTCTTCATCAGATCAGAAATTCAGATGATTCAATTCAGATTCAAGTTCATGAATCAGAAGTTCTCAAATTTTAAAATAGGTCTGACTTGAACATTTTAGAGCTGCCGTTTGGATTTGGGGGCAACGTGAGTGTGTTGTAATCTGGGGTGCACTGCCTGGGGGGGGTGTTGGAGGCAGATTTAATGGCAGCTTTCAGGGGGCAACTGGATAAATACTTGAATGAGAGGAGATTGGCGGGGCTATGGGGAAAGGGCAAGGATGTAGAACTGATGGGGGGGAATGCCTCTTTTGGGGAGAGGGGGCAGCAAAGGCATGATGGACGGAATGGCCTCCTTCTGTGCTGCATCACTAAGATGCTGCATAAAGATCGATTTTAGAAATTTCAAGTTACGGAAGACTTCAGTTGAACAACATTGAAAAATGTGTTTTTGTTTTCGCCACTAAAGATTTAATGGGCTTTTTATGCTAAAATGAGCATCATCTTCCATCATTAGTGATGATATATTTTGGTGTGAAGTCATACTGGATGAACTCTACAAGACAAATCCAACAAAACGCTTTGATAATCCTAATTTCAATTATATTTGAAGGTGGAGCTAGATAGGTCTTAAATACACTTCTAATTCCCAGGTTTTATTAAATAGTTTACCAGCCTTCCATTGTCCCTTCAGAATCTAATCCTGCCCGCCTTTCCATTTTGGGAGTGCCAGTTCAGGCCTGAGATTACACAGAATGGCCTGCCCTCACGCTGCACATTCCATTCAACTGGTCTATGGTGTTTGTGCTCCACGCGGGCCTCTTCCTACGCTCTATTTACTTCACTGAACCCTATCAGCGGGTCCTTTTGCTTCTTTCTCCCTCATCTGCTTGTCTGGCTTCCCCTTAAATACATCTGCGCTGTTCACCTCAAGTACTCACTGTGGTAGCGAGTTCCACGGTGATACTTGTTAGGCAGCCTAGTGAGAGGTGCAGAGATGTGAGAGAGAGCAGTTCTAAAATGTAGAATATGTTGAGCTGCAGCACTTGTTAACTGAGACTTGTTTTGTTTGCTCATCTAACAGATAAAATGACCCTGAGTTTTCTGTAACTACATTTTAGATGTGCATTGTGTGGGAAGCGGCTGGGGCATTGTCGTGGTGTTGAGAAGTCAGTAGTTCTGTTCACCGATCTTAGCTGGAAGGGGGGGGGGATCTATTTTAAGAAAGATAATTGAGTTAATTGTGAAAGGATTCAATTCTAGAAATCGTGGGTCATTTATAATGTTCCACAATGATTTCAGTCAAGGAAAATAATTTTGTATAGCTGTTGCATTACCGTGCTATACTGTGCAGCTTTTAAAATTTGCAACTGTTAGTATGCAGCTACACTAGCACTTCTGCTCGTCAGAAAGGAGCTTTGGAGATCAATTTTAAGCTGATTGGCAAAAGAACCAGAGGCTACAGAAGGAAAATACTTCAATAAAAAAATGCAATGACTGGTTAGGAATTGGAATGCACTGCCTGATTGGGTGTTGGATTCAGACTCAATAGTAGCCCTCAAAAGGGAATTGGATAAATATTTGGAAGGGGAAACGGTTACAAGGATATGGAGAAAGAGTGGGCAAGTGGGACTAACTGGGTTGCGCTTCAAAAGAGCCAGCGCAGACTGAATGGGCCAAACGGCCTCCTTCTGTGCTGTTCTATTTTATTATTTTCTTACGTTTAAAAAAGAAACTGAGAATTACCTCTTATACATTACTCACACCTTCACCCTTCTCCCTCATCTCTACTCCTCATCATAAAATGCCTAAAAATCCCATTGCTCTGGTGCACTGGGGATTTACAGTACAAAGTCGCTGTTTCTTTAAAGGGCTAAAAGCAAATTCCGGCTCTGGTTTATCTATTGCACTAACTGCTGTATCTATTGTACTCACGTCACAGTCCTGAATCCATTTTGTAACTTCCTCATCGGTGATATCCCTGTTTGCGGCTTTCTTAATCAACTCGTTGCTTTTCTCCTCCTGCTGCCTCACTGCAACTGAGCACTGGCCCGAGTAATCTTTGTATTTCTGCCACAGTTGGAGCAGAACCTTGCTCGCGTGCAGCTGCTCCACGATATCTTGAAGCAAATTATTCCAGCTGATTCATGGAAATGAAATGAATGCATTAGACCATTTAATGGCGCAGGTAATTCATTCATATACCCTGGATTAACACTCAGCAACAGTACTGGTGATTAGAACATAAACTTTGGTTTGGATTGTCCTGCATACACCAAATACATGGATTTCTTCTGCCACAGAATTGACTCAGGTGCCTCAGGCTGCTTCCTCCCCACACCCCAATCCACCTGTCCCAGCCCCAATCTCAAATTCTGTCACATCCCCCTTAGCGCTCTCAGTCTCCTCGCCTCCTTGAGCGGCACCACCTGCTCCTTCAACTCGACACTCACCAAAATCATCTGTTCCTTTTCCTCAACTATTTCCTCCTTCGCCTTCATCACCAATCTCCTCAAAATATCCTTCTGCCCCCTCCATTCTCACCAATAACTTGCACTTACAGAACACCTTTCATGTACTAAAATGTCCCAGGGCATAATTAATGTTGGCTCCTCACCAACCAGACCATTCCCAAACTCCCGGTTGACTCCAAGGCTCTAAATGGGTCATCACAACTCACCTCCCCCACCATTCCCGGTTCACTCTGGCTGCAGTGGACAGTCGATCCCTCTTCCCTTCCCCAAGACGTCCATAAGCATCAGGTCAGCTATCATACAAATGGCACCCTGCGCCCAGCATTATCGCTTTAGTGATGGCACTTCCACCTCCGAGTCGGAAGGTTGAGAGTTCAACCTCTACTCCAAAGGCTTGAGCAGATAATCCAGGCTGACATTCCGGTGCAGTACTCAGGGAATGCTTCATCCATCAGTCTATACTTCATCCCACTGCCACGCAAACATGTCCTCATTTAGAAATCTCTTGGTTGCTTCAAACCACCCAACCTCTCCCTGCCCTCCATACCAGCTTGCATCTGCTCTTCTACCATGCTCCTCGATCTCTAAACCATTCCCTGGTGTCATCTCTCTCTATGTTCATAAAACCCCCTTAAAGCTGAACAGATTTCCACTCCTTCATCCCTAGCACACTCAGGAAGTTCCACAGTTGCATCTCGCAGTTTCCCCACTGTAATATATGGGGTACGGTGGGGAGCTGAAGTGCGAGATTCTAGCCCACATCTTTATCCACACCTTCAGCGACCTCCACTAATGTCTCCCTTCATGTCCACTTTAATCCTTCTACCGATCACCTTAAATCTGTGTCCCCTGGTAAATGACCTCCCCGCTAGGGGAAACAGGTCCTTCCTGTCCACTCTATCTAGGCCCCTCATAATTTTGTGCACCTCAATAAAGTCACCCCTCAGCCTCCTCAGTTCCAGGGAAAACAACCCTAGCCGATCCAATCTTTCCTCATAGCTGCAACTTTCAAACCCCGGCAACATTCTTGTAAATGTCCTCTGTACTCTTTCCACAGCAATTATGACCTTTCTGTAATGTGGTGACCAGAACTGTATGCAATACTCCAGCTGTGGCCTAACCAGCATTTTATACAGTTCCAGCATGACATCCCTGCTTTTGTATTCTATACCTCAGCCAATAAAGGAAAACAATCCATATGCCTTCTTCACCACTTTATCTACCTGTCCTGCTACCTTCAGGGACCTGTGGACATGCATTCCAAGATCTTGCACTTCTACCCCTCTCAATATCCTCCCATTTATTGTATATTGCCTCGCTTTGTTTGCCCCCCCAAATGTATTACCTCACGCTTCTCCTGATTGAATTCCATTTGCCACTTTCCTGCCCACTCAACCAAATCATTGATATAATTCTGGTGTCTACGGCTATCCTCTTCACTATTAACTACACGGCCAATTTTTGTGTCATCAGCAAATTTCCCAATCATGCCTCCCACATTTAAGTCCAAATCATTAATATATACCACAAACAGCAAGGGACCCAACACTGAGCCCTGTGGACCACTGGAAACAGCTTTCCATTCACAAAAACATCTGTCGACTACTACCCTTTGTTTCCTGTCACTGAGCCAATTCTGGATCCAATGTGTCACCTTCCCCTGTATCCAATGGGCTTTCATTTTACTGACCAGTCTGCCATGCGGGACTTCGTCAAATGCCTTACTAAAATCCATGTAGACCACAACCACTGCACTACCCTCATCAATCCTCCCCATCACTTCCTCAAAAAACTCAATCAAGTTCGTGAGGCACGACCTTCCCTTAACAAATCCATGCTGACTATCCCTGATTATCCATGCCTTTCTAAGTGGCAGTTTATCCTGTCCCTCAGAATAGATTCTAACAATTTACCCACCACCAAGGTCAGACTGACCAACCTATAATTATTCGGTCTTTCACTCGCACCCTTTTTAAACAATGGTACAACGTTCGCAGACCTCCAATCCTCTGGGACCTCGCCCGTATCTGGTGAGGATTTGAAAATAATTCCAACAGGCCAAGGGATTGTTCCAAACAGGAAATTCTGCATTTATAGATTACATTTAATAAGCAGTTCCCATTGTACTCAGGTACAGCAAATAAAAAACGGCACCACACTACTAATGTTCCCTCTATTACGCGTGTGCGCACCGCCATCTGGAACGTACCACACACTAAAATAAACAGGCCACTCACAGTGAGCTCAAGCATGAGGTAGGGCTAAACATCAAACTCCAGCTGTAAAAGTGAGAGTGACTGGAGAGACAGCAGGGGAAAAAGTCTAGCCCCGAGCATGGGAGAGGGGGAACCTGTGATTGTAGGAGTGACATGCCCAGGAGAGGGGGGAACCTGTGATTGTAGGAGTGGCGAGACCAGGAAAGGGGGAACCTGTGATTAGGGGAGCAGATAGTGTGGGAGGGAGCGGACCTGTGAATGGAGAAGCAGCGAGCATGAGAGAGAGAGGGAATCTCTGAGGGAGCAGCGAGCTTGACGGGGGGATGGTGTTCAGAAGTGAGCAGTGTACAGCAGAAAGGACAGGGAGCAAAGAACTGGGCAAGGCCTCAGAGCTCCAGCAAAGGCTAAGTTCAGAAGATGACAGCAGTCCAGATTGCTGCACAGCCGTATAAACGCACAGTTTAGAGTAAACAATCCTCTCATTGCACTGGTCTCATTCTCCCTCTCAAAGGCCCCTCTCAACAGTTCCCAATCTGCCTCTCTAACAAGCCACATTAAACAGCTAATCTCAAATGCCCCGTTCTGCCTCTCCTTTATGTCCCTTTCTTGTCGCACATCCTTCGCCCACCCTCCCACCACCACCACCCCCTCCCTCCTCCCGCACATCCCCTTTCTCTATCCCAACCCCCTCTCTTCTCATACATCCCCACATGGACTGTTAGCCTTCCTTCCTGACATAGAATCCAGCTCACACTTTCAGGAGAGGGATGAATGCACACAGCTGGAATCAGTCAAATGTTGTGGGAGGCAGGGAGATTCAGGAAAATTCCCATGTAGCTGATCAGCCTGTGAGGGGAGCTATTGTGCCGGCTGAAAGTGATGGGACACGTGGATTGTATTGTTGTCAGCCCTAGATTAGAGCCAGACACTTAGTGCTCTCCACTCAGCAGTTCTTAGTGGCTCAGGACTCAACCTGGGGCCAAATGACCCAGAAAGACACACAGCAACTGAGGGTCACAATCCCAGTGGGCAAGTCGCATCATAGCCAGATAAACGCACACGGTCTGGGGTGACGTTAATCAATAGATTTAGTTCCATTGAGCAACAAATGCTTTCTGACAGGCAGGTTTAAGATACAATAATATAAGATCAAAATACTGTGGGTGCTGGAACTCAGCAGAACCTTCTGATGAAATGTCACAGACCTGAAACGTTAACTCCGTTTCTCTCTACACAGGTGCTGCCAGACCTGCTGAGTGTTTCCAGCACTTTCTGTTCTCATTTCAGCTTTAAGATGCAGAGTGGGTTACTGATTATACATATGAAGCATGGCCAACATACACCACCCTTTAGCATTAACTGAACCACGTATACTATCCTGGAAACTGCAGGTTAACTGAAGAGATCTAGGTTAATAAATGATGAATGAGAGACCAGGTTATGTAAGTTTGATTTCACTATTATTTGGCAAGATGAATGGATTTTTCAGGTTGTTTATGATCTAAGCCCAGCTATGAGCATTCATCCCTCTTCTGAAAGTGTGAGCTCGCTCATATACCAGAAAGGGAAGCTAACAGTCCATGTGGGGATGTGCAAGAGGAGGGATGGTTGGGGGTAGGTGAGGGAGGAAGGGATGTATAGCAAGAAAGGGATGTAAAGAAGGAGAGGGAGAATGGAGCATTTGAGATTAGCTGTTTAATGTGACCTGTTAGGAGAGAGGCAGACTTAGAACTGGTGAGAGGGGCAGGTGGAATGAGACCAGTGGGAGGTGAGGAATGTTTACGCTAAGTTGTGCGTTTACACATCTGTGCAGCAATCTGCAACATACCGTGCACTGAAATAAACAGGTCACTCACTATTATGTGGAAGTTCAGTGAATTTTAAAATGTAAGTTGCCCATGGAAAAAAAAAAATAGTGCTCACAGGAGTTTGCAGTCTGCCCAGTACAAAGAAAACATTAAGGGAACATTGTACAGGACAACATACACACAGAACAGGGCTGCAGCGTACACTCTATATTAAAGGTTGGGTGTTAGGGTTAAATCCATGCTTCCACACTTGAAGGGAGTGTAGGTGGTGTCTCGGGTACACACTAGTATAGAGAGAAGTCTTGAAAGAAGAATTTTTAAAGATTTTGATCAAGTAAAAATCAGAGGAAATTATTGTCACTGGTTGGTAAGGCAATAACCAGAGGGGAGAATTTAAAAATAATTACCAGAAGAACGAGGAGAGGGCTTGGGAGAATTTTTCTGTTAAGCAAAGGGTCATCAAGACATGGAGTCATAAACTGGAAGCAGTGGTGGAAGTAGAATTGAGAACAGATTTTAAAAGAGAATTGAATAAATATTTGAAAAAGAAAAAATTGGATGGGTTTGCAGGGATAGGGGAGTTGAGTGGGACTAAGGGTATTGCTCTTTCAGAAAGCCAGCACAGGCGCAACGGCCCGAATAGTCTCCTCTTGTGCCGTAAAATTCTATAACATATCCTGAAGGAAACGGCGGCTAACTGGTTCATTGTGAATTATACTGCGGCTTTTATCCATGGATTTTGTTGTAAAGCTGTATCACTGTTAAACAATGGGAGCAGTGCTCAAAGGAATCCTTACCCTGTATTAACTTCAGTCAGATTAGTTGCCAGCGAGCTGTTAACAGGCGGGTGACATTCCTTTAGCAGCTGATTGGACACAGAACCAAACCTCCGCAGGCTACCCTCGGACCTCTCCAACTCCTCTTGCAAGTTCTGTCAAACAAATTTGGACTAAATGTTGATGAAGTTACGACTGACACCATTTAAATAAGAGGAAAATGGGGCGACATTTTGATTTTGAATGGCAAAAAACATACTTTTGTCCCTTGCGTTTGGTGCAATTGGGGAGGGAGGAGAAGTGGGGGAGAGAAAAGCAAGCTGGCTCATGCATGAGGCACTGGCAGTGTTTGGACACAACATACGGAGGAGACCCCCGAAGGGAGGACACTGGTAAGGCAAGGAGATAAGACACTGAGTCTTTATCCGACGAACAGTATTGTCTCTCTATGGCACAGATTGTCAGAAAGACAGAGGCTTAAAGCTTCATCTCTCATTTCCCCACTAACATGACTAGGTGCACCAAATCCTTTGGCAAAATTCTACCGTGTCCGTGATTTCTTCTTAGTTCCATCCCGTGTATATGATTTCACTCTCCCAGTGCCAAAGGAGTTACTGCTGTACCATTGGGAGTTAGAATTGTGTCCAATACCGTAGCTATACAGTATTTGCATCTTTTAAAAATGCTTGCTTAAGGTACAAAGAACTTTCAAATTGGAAGGAGAATTATGCGAGATATCTCTGACCAGTTGGATTCTGGTGAAAAGAGAGAATCTCAGCCTAAGAAGGGGAAAGACTGGAAGGCAGCAGTCAAGTTGTAAGTAAAATAAAAATAATAAATATATGTTTAATTGTATAACTAATTTTATTTTTTACAGAAATAATACTAGTGTTGTGTTGCAGGGGGTCTGCAGAATTTTTATAGCATGGGAGGGAGGCCTCAGAAGCAAAGAGTTACATGAGGGAGAAAGGAATGGAAGGATATGAAGATAGGGTGAGATGGAGTAAGGTGAAAGGAGATCTCGTGTGAGGCACAAAAACACTGGCATAGACCAGCTGGGCCAAATGGCCTGTTTGGTGATGTACATTCTACATAATTCAACACTCAAGACCATCATTGCTCATTAACAGGCATATCCACAAGAGATACTGCTCACTGACATTTAAGTTGCAGAGGGAACCAGATCAGTGTGTAAGGGGAGAGTGGTCCTGCCTGGTTCAACGGAGGTGGTACTTATTAAATTTCACTTCCGCTGACCAAACTAGTGCACAAAGGGTGTAAAGATGAAGCCTCTTACCTGCAGATTGTCCACCTGGATTTTCACAGCTTCCAGAGAGCCAGTCAGCAAACGGAAACGCGAAAGGGAGTACCTGGCATCCATCAAGTGGCCATTAATCTCTTCATAGGCTCCCTTGTAAATATTCCACTGGTCGAGGACTGATTGCAGAGTAATCTTTAGTTGGCCAACCTGGAACATTCCAATGTTGAATACTGATTATGTGGTCTTTGATTGGGGAAGACAACATGTGTGGAAGTCTCAAATGAAGTCATCAAAGCAAATGTGGCTTCTAGGCTATACAAGCTGATTAAACGGTACCTCATCCTGCCTTAATGTAAAACTATTGTGACAGTAGTTATTGCATTCATTGCAGCAGCTTTTTCCGGAGCAGTGAGTGAGCGAGTGAGCAGCTGGGAAGGTCAGTTTGAAAGTAAATTTAATTTCCTTATGTTTTTCGGCGGAGGCCAGGGGGCTGCTGGGTAAGTAAAACACTATATATTTGGGCGGTTTAAAATAACTTTCCCTTCATTGCAGCAGCTTTTTCGGGAGCAGTGAGTGAGCGAGTGAGCAGCTGGGAAGGTCAGTTTGAAAGTAAATTTAATTTCCTTTTGTTTTTCGGCGGAGGCCAGGGGGCTGCTGGGTAAGTAAAACACTATATATTTGGGCGGTTTCTGAACCCGAGACACCACACTTGTCGTGTCTCCCACCCACCCTCCTCCTCTAACCAAAAAAAAAGGACTCGGTGGGGTGTTTATAAGGTAAGGCTTTTTCGATTTCTCTGGTTTATTGTGATTGGTAAAAACTTTTCGTTCCTTTTTCATTTAACTAAGTTAAGCTTAAGATTAAAAATGGCAGGAGATCTCAGACCCGTGTCATGCTCCTCTTGCTCAATGTGGGAGCTCAGGGACACGGCTGATGTCCCTGACTCCTTCACGTGCAGGAAGTGTGTCCAACTGCAGCTCTTGTTAGACCGCATGACGGCTCTCGAGCTGCGGATGGACTCACTTTGGAGCATGCGCGATGCTGAGGAGGTCGTGGATAGCACGTTTAGTGAATTGGTCACACCGCAGATTAGGATTGCTGAGGGAGAAAGGGAATGGGTGACCAAAAGGCAGAGAAAGAGCAGGAAGGCAGCGCAGGAGTCCCCTGCGGTCATCTCCCTCCAAAACAAGTATACCGTTTTGGATACTGTTGGGGGAGATGGCTCACCAGGGGAAGGCAGCAGTAGCCAGGTCCATGGCACCGTGGCTGGCTCTTCTGTTCAGAAGGGCGGGAAAAAGAGTGGAAGGGCTATAGTCGTAGGGGATTCGATTGTAAGGGGAGTAGATAGGCGGTTCTGTGGTCGAAAACGAGGCTCCCGAATGGTATGTTGCCTCCCAGGTGCACGGGTCAGGGATGTCTCAGATCGGCTGCAGAACATTCTAAAGGGGGAGGGTGAACAGCCAGTTGTCATTGTGCACATAGGCACTAATGATATAGGTAAAAAACGGGATGAGGTCCTACAAGCAGAGTTTAGGGAGTTAGGAGCCAAGTTAAAAAGTAGGACCTCAGAGGTAGTAATCTCAGGATTACTACCAGTGCCACGTGATAGTCAGAGTAAAAATGAAAGAATAGTCAGGATGAATGCGTGGCTTGAGAGATGGTGCAGGAAGGAGGGGTTCAGATTTTTGGGACATTGGGACCGGTTCTGGGGGAGGTGGGACTATTACAAATTGGACGGTCTACACCTGGGCCGGACTGGAACCAATGTCCTTGGGGGTGCTTTTGCTAACGCTGTTGGGGAGGGTTTAAACTAATGTGGCAGGGGGATGGGAACCAATTGAGGTCAGTTGACAGTAAGGAGGTAGTAACAAAAGCCTGTAAGGAACTAGATAATGAAGTCAGTGTGACTAAGGGGAAGAGCAGGCAGGGAGCAGATGATGAATATAAAGGGACTGGTGGTCTGAGGTGCATTTGTTTTAATGCAAGAAGTGTAGTAGGTAAGGCAGATGAACTTAGGGCTTGGATTAGTACCTGGGAGTATGATGTTATTGCTATTACTGAGACTTGGTTGAGGGAAGGGCATGATTGGCAACTAAATATCCCAGGATATCGATGCTTCAGGCGGGATAGAGAGGGAGGTAAAAGGGGTGGAGGAGTTGCATTACTGGTCAAAGAGGATATCACAGCTGTGCTGAAGGAGGGCACTATGGAGGACTCGAGCAGTGAGGCAATATGGACAGAACTCAGAAATAGGAAGGGTGCGGTAACAATGTTGGGGCTGTACTACAGGCCTCCCAACAGCGAGCGTGAGATAGAGGTACAAATATGTAAACAGATTATGGAAAGATGTAGGAGCAACAGGGTGGTGGTGATAGGAGATTTTAATTTTCCCAACATTGACTGGGATTCGCTTAGTGTTAGAGGTCCAGATGGAGCAGAATTTGTAAGGAGCATCCAGGAAGGTTTTCTAGAGCAGTATGTAAATAGTCCAACTCGGGAAGGGGCCATACTGGACCTGGTGTTGGGGAATGAGCCCGGCCAGGTTGTTGAAGTTTCAGTAGGGGACTACTTTGGGAATAGTGATCACAATTCCGTAAGCTTTAAAATACTCATGGACAAAGACGAGAGTGGTCCTAAAGGAAGAGTGCTAAATTGGGGGAAGGCCAACTATACCAAAATTCGGCAGGAGCTGGGAAATGTAGATTGGGAGCAGCTGTTTGAAGGTAAATCCACATGTGATATGTGGGAGGCTTTTAAAGAGAGGTTGATTAGCGTTCAGGAGAGACATGTTCCTGTGAAAATGAGGGATAGAAATGGCAAGATTAGGGAACCATGGATGACAGGTGAAATTGTGAGACTAGCTAAGAGGAAAAAGGAAGCATACATAAGGTGTAGGCGGCTGATGAAAGACGAAGCTTTGAAAGAATATCGGGAATGTAGGACCAATCTGAAACGAGGAATTAAGAGGGCTAAAAGGGGTCATGAAATATCTTTAGCAAACAGGGTTAAGGAAAATCCCAAAGCCTTTTATTCATATATAAGGAGAAAGAGGGTAACTAGAGAAAGGATTGGCCCACTAAAGGACAAAGGAGGAATGTTATGCTTGGACTCAGAGAAAATGGGTGAGATTCTAAACGGGTACTTTGCATCGGTATTCACCGAGGAGAGGGACATGACGGATGTTGAGGTTAGGAACAGATGTTTGATTACTCTAGGTCAAGTCGGCATAAGGAAGTGTTGGGTATTCTAAAAGGCATTAAGGTGGACAAGTCCCCAGGTCCGGATGGGATCTATCCCAGGTTACTGAGGGAAGCGAGAGAGGAAATAGCTGGGGCCTTAACAGATATCTTTGCAGCATCCTTAAACACGGGTGAGGTCCCGGAGGACTGGAGAATTGCTAATGTTGTCCCCTTGTTTAAGAAGGGTAGCAGGGATAATCCAGGTAATTATAGACCGGTGAGCCTGACATCAGTGGTAGGGAAGCTGCTGGAGAAGATACTGAGGGATAGGATCTATTCCCATTTGGAAGAAAATGGGCTCATCAGTGACAGGCAACATGGTTTTGTGCAGGGAAGGTCATGTCTTACCAACTTAATAGAATTCTTTGAGGAAGTGACAAAGTTGATTGATGAGGGAAGGGCTGTCGATGTCATATACATGGACTTCAGTAAGGCGTTTGATAAGGTTCCCCATGGCAGGCTGATGGAGAAAGTGAAGGCGCTTGGGGTCCAAGGTGTACTAGCTAGATGGATAAAGAACTGGCTGGGCAACAGGAGACAGAGAGTAGCAGTAGAGGGGAGTTTCTCAAAATGGAGACGTGTGACCAGTGGTGTTCCACAGGGATCCATGCTGGGACCACTGTTGTTTGTGATATACATTAATGATTTGGAGGAAAGTATAGGTGGACTGATTAGCAAGTTTGCAGACGACACTAAGATTGGTGGAGTAGCAGATAGTGAAGGGGACTGTCAGAGAATACAGCAGAATATAGATATATTAGAGAGTTGGGCAGAGAAATGGCAGATGGAGTTCAATCAGGGCAAATGCGAGGTGATGCATTTTGGAAGATCCAATTCAAGAGTGAACTATACAGTAAATGGAAAAGTCCTGGGGAAAATTGATGTCCAGAGAGATTTGGGTGTTCAGGTCCACTGTTCCCTGAAGGTGGCAACGCAGGTAAATAGAGTGGTCAAGAAGGCATACGGCATGCTTTCCTTCATCGGACGGGGCATTGAGTACAAGAGTTGGCAGGTCATGTTACAGTTGTATAGGACTTTGGTTCGGCCACATTTGGAATACTGCGTACAGTTCTGGTCGCCACATTATCAAAAGGATGTGGATGCTTTGGAGAGGGTGCAGAGGAGGTTCACCAGGATGTTGCCTGGTATGGAGGGCGCTAGCTATGAAGAGAGGTTGAGTAGATTAGGATTATTTTCATTAGAAAGACGGAGGTTGAGGGGGGACCTGATTGAAGTGTACAAAATCATGAGAGGTATAGACAGGGTGGACAGCAAGAGGCTTTTTCCCCAGAGTGGGGGTTTCAATTACGAGAGGACACGAGTTCAAAGTGAAAGGGGAAATGTTTAGGGGGGATATGCGTGGAAAGTTCTTTACGCAGAGGGTGGTGGGCACCTGGAACGCGTTGCCAGCGGAGGTGGTAGACGCGGGCACGATGGAGTCTTTTAAGATGTATCTAGACAGATACATGAATGGGCAGGAAGAAAAGAGATACAGAACCTTAGAAAATAGGCGACATGTTTAGAGAGAGGATCTGGATCGGCGCAGGCTTGGAGGGCCGAAGGGCCTGTTCCTGTGCTGTAATTATCTTTGTTCTACCCATATTAGCAGCCACTGAAGGGAAGGCCCTTCTCTCCTTCTCTTTCCCTGACTGGCTCTGACCTTTCATTGGGTCATCTATCTCAACTGACCTTCATCTCAACCACTGGGCCTCAAAAGATTAATTTCCTTCCTTCCCACTCCCCTTCTCCATCCCCACGCAGGGCTATGGGGAAAGAGCAGGGCAGTGGGTCTCATTGGATATCTCACAAAGAGCCAGCACAGATATGACAGGTCAAATGGCCTCCTTCTGTGCTGTACAATTCTATGAAAAGGGTGTTCAAAACATGCTAGTAGTCGTTGGCATGGTTTTGGTGCAAGAAATCTTGCCTGAACAGGGCATTTAAAAAAAAAATTTGTTCTTGGGACGTTGGCAACACGGACAAGGCTGCATTTAATGCCCATCGCTGGTTTCTGTGAGTACATTTGGAGGCAACCACATAGTGCAGGACTGCAGCCACATGTAGGGCAGAATGTGTCACGGTATGGCGGGCATTAATGAGCGAGTTGGGCTTTTACAACAAGCCAAAAGCTTCCAATGGCTTGTGCCAGGCCACAAATGACCAGATTTCTTGAATTGGTGGGACTTGAAAGCACAACCCCTGCGTTCCTGATCTAGTGTGAGAACCACCAGGCGACCATAGCCCAAGCACGGAGTGCCATTCAATTGTGTGTAATGGAGTGTGTGAGTGAGGTCATTTCAATTGAGTGCCAGGGTAGGCAGCGCCTCAGGCACTGAGGTCCAAACATTCACTAAACTAAATGTTTCGTGGTGTCAGTCTCAACGGGGTTAGCTGAATGCTCGGGCTCAGCGGTGATATTCACTTCTTTAATATTTTACTTGCAGCCTTGGTAGTTTTCACAGCAGATTCCTTCTTATCAACTGCCTGGTGACTGATTCATTTATTTCCCTGCACAGTGGTAGAAAGAGGGTCAAAGTTGGAGACACAGGGTTCGGGCAAAGTAAACACAGCACCTCTCTCAGCCAATGATAGACACAGCATTCCAAATGGGAATTCATAGAAAACAGGAGCAGGAGTCGGCCATTCAGCCCTTTGGGCCTGCTCCGCCATTCAAAAAAGATCTGATAGTCTAATTCAGTACCCTGTTCCCGCTTTCTCCCCATATCCCATAGTCCACTGCCGTTTCACTGTAATGCAACAAAGCCATGCTGCATCATTCAAACATTAATACCAAGTGGTCCAGATGAGCCCAGGAGTGGTTGAGTTCTCGGAGTGTTTCCATAACACTGCTGGAAGCCTCCTCTTTCTTGTTCTGGATCAGGAGCAGTCCACTTTGTTCAACCTTCTCCACTTCCTTTTCTTTCACTCGGATCACATCTTCCATTTCCTAAGTAACAGAATTACATAGAATTAACAGCACAGAAACAGGCTGATGTTTATGCTGCACACGAGCCTCCTCCCACTCTATTTACTTCATCCAACTCCATCAACATATCTTTCATTCCCTTCTCCCCCGCGTGCTTAGCTTTCTCTTCTATGTTATTTGCCGCAACCACTCCATGTGATAGCAAGTTCCACATTTTCATCACTCTCCGGGTAAAAATAAACTTTCTTCTGAGTTCCTTATTAGATTTATTAGTGACTATCTATATTCATTGCCCCTGCTTTTGGATTCCCCAAAAGAGGGAACATCTACCATATCAGTGCCCTTCATAACTCTATTCTCTTCTCTGCCTTCCCTTTTCTAGAGAAAGAAGCCACAGCCTGTTCCGTCTTTCCTGAGAGTTGACGAGGCGGGATCACAGCTCTTATTACACAGGAAGCCTTAGGGTTGCACGACTCCATCTGTTGGAGGATGAGAATATTCTACAGTTCACATGGATTGAGAAAATACTGACCAGAGGTCAGGTACCAGCACACAAGAAGAAATGGTGCAAACAGACCAGATCAGACACCTTCACTTGATTTGCACCGAGAGATCTAGGAGGTGGTGCGCAGGTGACCTCGAGTAGACGTGGACCAGTGAGATGAAACAAGTGGGAGAAAGTAGTGAGGTTTGCATGCGATTCCGTACCTGGCAGTCCTTCAGAGCAGTATGGACAGAGGCAAGGTCACTGATAGAGTGCCACTTCTTCAATTTGTCTTCCTGAGTTTCAAACCAAGTTTTCAAGCACTGGACACTATTCTCATACTCCATCCATGATTCCAATGAGCCTTCCAATGACCTGATCTGTCAACATAAATTCACTTTATTACAAGTCAATTACTAAACCACAGCTGGATGCACCATCATGTTTGAACCTGGTGAGAAATTAGTGATCACCTTCTTGATGGACAGATTTATGTACAGTATCTTCTAGAGAGCAATGGAATTTGCTTAGTATTCACACAGAGACACTACAAATCGACTTCCTGACTGGGAGCAAGGAAGGACCACCCAGCTGCAGCCAGTATTATGGACCACTGAAACAGATTTGACATTGTGTAAAATTCACTGGGACTCACAGGGTCCTGGGTGGCTCTGCTGGGTTTGAGTCAGCTGTGGGAAGAGGTGCAGACTTTGGAATTAAGTCATTCAGCCATTCAGTTGAAATGACTGATCAGTCCCTCAACACCATTTGGTTCCAAACTGATACCCTTACCCAACATAAATCTATTAATCACAGTTTTGAAATGTTTAATTTGACTTAGTCTCAACACCTTTTTGGGAGAGTTCCAGATTTCCACTACGCTTTGTGTGAACAAGTGCTTCCTGACATCACCCAGGAATGGCCTAGCTCTACTTTTAAGGTTATGCCCCAACGTTCTGGATACCCCCACAAGAGGAAATAGTTGCTCTCTATCCACCCTATCAACTCCTTTAATCATCTTAAACACCTCAATTAGATCATCCCTAAATCTTCTATGCTCAAAGGAATACAAGCTCAGTGCCCAATTTTAATTCTGTGTAAGTTTAGAGCAAATTAAAATCTTGCCTCTAGTCTCTGCAACCTGTCCTCATAATGTAACCTTTTTAAGCCCAGTATTACTCTGATGAATCTGTGTTGTACCCCATCCTTCCTGAGGTGCAGTGCCCAGAACTGAATACAATAATCTCAATGTGGTCTAACTAGAGCTTTATACAGAACATAAATTCCACTCCTCTGTATTTCTTGCAATAAAAAGCACCATGCCGTTAGCCTTTTCTGTACCTGTCCACTAGCTTTTCATGATTCCTGTAGTTGGATCCTTACATCTCTCTGCTCCTCCACAATTCCTAGCTGCACAATTTGGGAAATATTCTGATCCAATGTTCTTAGGTTGAAAGTGGATGACCTCACACTGAAATCCCATCTGCCACAGTTTTGCCACATCATTTTATCGACCAGTGTCTCTGTGCAACTGTCTGCTCCCATCCACACTATTTACTGTGCCACCAAACTTAGTGCGTTTGCTAATGACACCCAACAGGAGTTTAGTGCCACAAATATTATACAGCAACAAAAATGCCTCTTATAGTGTCTGCAGCTCCAGCTCAACATTCCTTATCCATTACTAATGTCAATACATCCAGGTATTGTTTCCCTCAACAATGACAGACAGGAAAAGACCAGCTCCGTAAAACCTGCCCCACATTCATGATGCCTGCAGCACTGTGATTGTCGGCATTCTCCACAGCCAGGTAGATTCCTGAGAAAGGCATAAAAAAAAACCAACAAGAAAGCCAGGGCCAAAAAGGGAAAAAGTACTCTGGTAAATTCCTCTTCAACCCTCTCAGGTCATTGAAACCAGTCCAGAATAATGAGTGAAATTCGATCAGTTACCTCCTCAGTAATAAGCCCTTGCAGCAGTTGCCACCTCCTGTTCATTACACCAAGGCGCTCGGCAAAATCTGTCTTGTCACTGCGCTTGCTCTCCACATCATGGCTACTGATTTGTAACACTGACTGGTTCACAAAGTCCACTGTCAGCTGCTTACATGTCAATTCGATCTTGAAAGCCTGCAGAGTACAAATACATCATAAACATTTTTACTTTTTATTCATTCACAGGATTGTTCTATGAGTATCAACAAAGACCAATGCACCTGGGGACCACAGATACCCAATTATACAAATGCAAGGCTTAGGTTTTGAAGTAATTGCAACTTAAACTTCTGAACTGATGGTCAAGCATATCAAACTCTATTCCACTCACCCAGCCTTCCTATTCTCCCTAGCCTGTGCACCATCAGTAACCAACCAGCTCCCAAATAGACATTCCTCAACTGGATAGGAACAGGAAGAGAGTTGTCCCTTTTCTTAAGTTACCTAACCTCTGCTCAGCTCCTCCTCATTGCAATGCACTCGAGGTCATGAACTCAGTGTAAAACCAACCTGCTACACAGTTATGGTCTGAAGCTCCATTAGCGTGCAATCAAGCAGGCACTGTCACACACTCGAGTCCTACCATGAAACCACTTGCATTTATATAGTATCTTTAATGCAGTAAAGCATTCTAACATTCTTCACAGAACCGCTATGAAACAAAATCTAACATCAAGCCACATAAGGAGATATTAGGGCAGACGATGAAAACCTTTAAGACCTACCTTTTTGACCAAGAAGAGTCTTAAAGGAGGAGAGAGGAGTTGAGAGGCGGAGAGGTTTAAGGAGAGAATTCCAGATCTTAGGGACTAGGCAGCTGAAGGCATAACCACCAATGATGCAGCAATTAAAATTGGGGATGCACAAAAGGGCAGAAGTAGAGGAGCACAGATAACTTGGAGACTGTGGGAGGCGACAAGAGAAAAAGGGAGAGGAAAAACCACGGCAGGATTTGAAAATAAGGATGAGAATTTTAAAATCAAGGCGTTTCTTAAACGGGAGCCACTGTAGGTCAGGAAGCGCAGGGGCAATGCATGACCAGGAATCATTAGCCTCAACATCTTTTTGGAGGTGAGAGTTTCAGATTTGCACTACTCATTGTGTGGAGAACTGCTGCCTGACATCATCCTTGAATGGCCCAGCTCGAATTTCCAGGTTATGCCCCCTTGTCCTGGACTCTTACCAGATGAAATAGTTTCTCTCTATCGACCCTATCAAATCTTTTAATCATTTTTAAACATTTCAAATACATCGCCCTTTAATCTTCTATATTCAAGGGAATACAAGTCTAGAAACACAATTTCTTCTTTACCTTGTACTTTTTGAGGTATTGTTCTATCATTTGTGAACCCACTGCACTTTTGATCCTCTCGTCATCCTCTTCAATGGTTTGATCCATGAGCGAGATCCAGTTCATGAGCTCGTTGATGGCTGTGCGGGAAGGCAATTTCTCCATCTGAAGCTGAGAAATGAAAGATGTTCAGCCTTCTCCACTGTTGTCAGCCCTACACATTGACACTTAAAACAGGAGCACCCAGCTTAATACTTCATTTCAAAATAGAGACGGCAAATGCAAACCCGATGAAGGTGGTGCGTGTGTTTTGAGTAAACCATTTTAGTTCAATGTCCATGTGCTGAAACATAGCTAGAAGATTACTATTCAGCGCTGGGTCCCACCTCGCAAATCAATAACCTCACAGACTTAGTTAGTTCCTGTGTTTTAGGTGCATTACTTTAGTCAGCTCTTCCGCCAGTCCGACCAGAAGGTCCAAGGCTTCATTCCTCATCTGTGCTTCAATACCCCAATATTCAGTCTCAAGCAGGTTAGGGGTCAGCAAGGTACAGCTGTTTTCATACCCCTGTCACTGTTGAGGGTGGAGGGGAGGGGAGGGGAGTGTGTGCAGAAAGGGAGACAGCCAGTATTCCCCATGACTTGAAGACCAGATTGAGCTTAGTTATGGTGCCTTGCGGTCACAAGCCTGCCAATCACATCCATGTTCACACATGAACAGCAGAGGCCTACAACCACAACGTTTCCAGCACAGAAGGAGGCCACTCAGGCCATTGCATCTGTGCTGGCTCATTGCTAGAACATTGCAAAACTAATCTCACTGCCTCTCTCTCTCCACATAGCCCTGTATCAATCCCAAA
Organism: Heterodontus francisci; assembly: GCF_036365525.1. NCBI lineage: Eukaryota > Metazoa > Chordata > Chondrichthyes > Heterodontiformes > Heterodontidae > Heterodontus > Heterodontus francisci. Next base: position 18,727,027 of record NC_090383.1, on the reverse strand, counting down.
ACTTATCCCACTGCCCCGCTGTCCCCATAGCCCTGTATCAATCCCAAAACATCCCACTGCCCCGCTGTCCCCATAGCCCTGCATCAATCCCAAAACTTATCCCACTGCCCCGCTGTCCCCATAGACCTGCATCAATCCCAAAACTTATCCCACTGCCCCGCTGTCCCCATAGCCCTGCATCAATCCCAAAACTTATCCCACTGCCCCGCTGTCCCCATAGCCCTGCATCAATCCCAAAACTTATCCCACTGCCCCGCTGTCCCCATAGCCCTGCATCAATCCCAAAACTTATCCCACTGCCCTGCTGTCCCCATAGCCCTGTATCAATCCCAAAACTAATCCCACTGCCCCGCTGTCCCCACAGACCTATATCAATCCCAGCACTAATCTCCCCACACCTCTCTGAACAAGATGCTGGAAGGAGTGAAAAAGGGAAGGAATCAGTTTTCTCACTCCCGCCACGGAGCAGCGATTCCTGCTGGGAAGAGTCATCCAAACTAGATTCAGAATAGATCCCCCTGACTAGGTCACACATAAATCCCTCCAATACCTGGTGCAGCTTCTCCTGGACCAATGGGATTTGAGTAAGGAGCTCCGTCCACCGACTGTCAGTCTGGGCCAGCCCAGATCGCAAGGCCGCTGTGTCCACCTTCTTGAGCCGCAGCAGCTGGTTTCCTCTACTCAGCACTGAGGACTTGAGGGAAGACTTGGTGTCGACCTCCTTGGAAAACTCCTGGAAAGGAATTGGATCATGAGAACACTTGCAAGATCCCATGAGCATTACTTCGAGATCAGACCATTATTAGGAGAACCAGTTATGTGCAGTAATTTGTGGTTCACAACATGGGGGGGAAAAAAAAAATCAGTCAATTCAGAAGGTGTGCACTATTAGAATCATACAACACAGGAGGTGGCCATTTGACCCATTGTGCCCGTGTCAGCTCTTTAAAGAAGAAATCAACTGAGTCCCACCCTTGCCCTGTAGTCTTGCAAGTTTTCCCTTTTTAAATATATATCCAACTTCCTTTTGAAAGTTACTACTGAATCTATTTCCACCACCCTTTCAGGTAGTGCATTCTGGATCATAACAACTCTAAATAAAATAAGTTCCCATTTCCCCCTGCCGATTCCTTCACCAATTACCTTAAATCTGTGTGCTCTGGTTATCAACCCCCTGCCAGTGGAAACAGTTTTTCCTTATTTACACAATTAAAACCCCTTAATCATTCTGAACACCTCTATTAAATTTCTCTTTAACCATCTCTCCTCTAACAAGAACAAATTTCAGCTTCTCTAGTGTCTGCACGTAACTGAAGTCCCTCATCGCTAGTACCATTCTGGTAAATCTCCTCGACACCCTCTCCAAGGCCCGATACCCCTGAAGAAATTGAATTTGATTCATGAAACCAATAAAACTTCCGTGTGACATTGTTAAATACTGAACAGTACAGTGGATTTGCTTGTGGACAAAAATGACTTTTAAAGATAAGGAAAAGCTACAAGGTATACCTACCTCCAACAAGGAGTGTCTGTGTCGGCTCAGTTGGTCGCTCTCTCACCTCTGAATCAGTAGGCTGTGGGTTCAAGGCCTACTCAAGGACTTGAGCACATTGTCTAGGCTGACACTCCAGTGCAGTCCTGAGAAGGTGCTGCACTGTCTGAGGTGCTGTCTCTCCACCCTCTCAGGTGGGCATATAAGATTCCATGGCACTATTTTGAAGAGCGGGGGAGTTCTCCTCAATGTCCTGGCCAATATTTATCCCTCAATCAACATCATAAAAACAGATCATCTGATCACTATCACATTGCTGTCTGTGGGTGCTTGCTGTAAGCTACTGGCTCTGACAATACTCAGCCTTAAGGTGCCTTAAAGCTGTAATTCTTTCCTGGGGAGATTAAGGGCGAAGAGAGATTTTAGGAACTTGCTGATGTCTTTTTACACATGGTAAAATGCCTTTCAGGAAGAATAAAGCTCTTAACATTTCAGCTCACTAGAGCAGGTCTCTATAAACAAACAGTCCCATCAAACTGGCCAATGACTTTGAAACACCAACAACATCCAAAGCTACAGGTCGTACACCAAGAGGAACTCGCTCTCCACATACCTGGTTGGTGACACATTTTCTTTTCACTCTGAACAAGCCCTCAACTCAATAGCCATTGAGTTAACAGCATCTGTGGAACATTCCAGGAAACAGATCACTCGGTCCATCAAGTCTACACTAGTGCTTTTCTCCACTTGCTTCTTAGTCTAATCACACTTTCCTCAAGCAACAATCCAACTTCATTGTAAGAGAATTTCTGGGCTCTGCTTCAACGTTTTTTGTCAAACAATCTCACATTCCAACTATGTAAAGAAGTCTTTTCGATCTGCCCTTTAATTCTGTTTACTCTAAAAAAAAAAAATGTACTCATTGATGGGACGTGGGCATCGCTGTCAAGGCCAGCACTTATTGCTCATCCCCAATTGCCCTGAAGAAGGGATTTGTGCCTTCACATTACCATCTCACTGACCAGTAGAAACAACTGTTCACCAGTTACCTCATTGTAAATCTTTGTAATTGCAGGAGATTTCAACAAGGTCGCACTCAAATAAATCATGGCTGTAGTTTGAACGAGCAGACATTGATCCCAAAGATAGCAGATCGGAACATGAAGTGGTTGAGAACTCACCAGAAAAGAGCTAAGATGGTCGCGGACAGTGTCTAGCTCTTGTGGAAGGGTCACAGACTGTAGTTTCCAGAACTCCAGGCGCTCCATTGCAGTCTGGAGCCATTGATTCAGCTCAGCATATTCAGCCTGGTACCTGGCAGGAAGTAAGGAATTGAGCAAGAGTTAACAGGAAAATGAGGCAACTGCAGTCTCGTCAGGTTGAGAAATCCATAAGGACTTTGAAAACAACATACAGCTAAATTTAAAGGGGCGGAGACCTTGATTTATTTGTCCCTGGATTCTGAGGGAGCTCTTGGTTCTGATTGGAATCACACATTGTTATCACTTTCCATGTGAACTATGTATCTTCTCTGCAAATATGAGCAAAAGCCAAAGTTGTGTGCTGCACTGCTTACTTCCTCACTCCAAGGTTCATGCTGTCTCACCCCCTCCAGTAAGGACTAAAATTCTCCTAGCATGGCAACCAATGAGGGGCAGTAACCAGGACGATAGAGGCCTGTCAAAGGCAAGTGGCATTCCTTTGCCAGTAACCGATAACTATCCTTTTGGTTTGAATGGCTTTGAGCTGCTGACCTTTGGCCATTACCACTGCGGCAAGCTTCTTGGACCCGAACCAAAGCTTAGATCTTTACACCACCACCACCACCCACTTCCTGGCTTGATGCCATGCCAGGGGTGGGGTTGTACCAGAGGAGGTTCTGGCCTAGGAAATCCAGCCGGGTTTGTGTCACGGTAGGTGAAGCATACATTTGGTGCGCCCAGAAATTGGGTGCCGGGAAAGGAAAAGGATGCAAAAGCAAATTTCACTTTGTCTTTTACTCCTCATGGCGTAACTCACACCAACTTCCGCTCACCCAACACCCCTGTGCTCACTGAGCTACACTGGCTCCTGATCCAGCTACACCTCGAATTTAACATTCTCATCCTGGTGCTCAAAGCCCTCCAAGGGCCTGCCCCTCCTGATAATATTCTTAAGAGGGCTGGCCAGGGTAAATGCTGAGAGGTTGTTTTCCCTGGCTGAAGAATCTAGGACTCGGAATCATAGATAATAAAAACAGAAAGTGCTGGAAATACTCAGCAGGTCAGGCGGCATCTGTGGCGAGAGAAGCAGAGTTAACGTTTCAGTTCTGTGACCTTTCATCACTAGGAAACAGTGTCAGGATAAGGGGTCGGCCATTTCGGACTGAGATAAAGAGAAATTTCTTCAGTCAAAGAGTTGTGAATCTTTGGAATTCTCTACCCTACAAAACTGTGGATGCTCAATCATTGAGTATATTCAAGACTGAGATCAATACATTTTTGGTCACTAAGGGAATCAAGGGATTTGGAGACAGGGCAGGAAAGCGGAGTTGAGATAGAAGATCTGCCATGATCTTATTGAATTGCGGCACAGGCTTGAGGGGCTGAGTGGCCTATTCCTGCTCCTAATTCTTATGGTCTCTGCGACCTCCTCCAGCCTCACAACCCTTGAACATCCCTATGCTCCTCCATCTCTGGCCTCTTGTGCATCTCCAATATCCTTCACCCCGCCAATTTTTTGCAAAGCTATCATTTTCTCACAGCTGACTATGACTATTGCTGGCTCGTACCTGGGAAATTTAAACCACGGTCTCTTTATTATTTGTTCTCAGCATGTGAATGATGCCAGCAAGGCAGCATTTAGTCCCCACCTCGTCACCTTGTCAACCCAGTGGGTTAAGAGTCAACCACATAATGTGGGACTGGAGTCACGTGTATTCCAGGCCAGGAAGTGGCAGTTGGTTTCCTTCCTTGAAGGACATTAGCGAACCAATTGGGCTTTTACATCAACTCGACAGCTTCATGGTAATTTTTCTGGTGCCAATCACAAATTACCAGATTTACTGAAGTGAATTTCATAATTTGGTCTGGTGGGATTTGAACTCCTGACCTCTGGGCTATTAATACTCAACACTAACGTGCCCCGTACCCATCATCCTACCACACCCTATTTATTCAAGGACAGAAGATTCATACCCAAAACTAAACAGAGAACGTACAGTGTAAATCCCACTTCACCCCCATCCATAATATTTTACATTGGAATGGAGTAAACATCCAACAAAATCAAATCTTATTTCAAACCAAAATACCCCGCATACAAAAATTATTTCCAATTGCAATGTAACAAACCAGCAGGAAATGACTGAACTGACAACAATGTAAAATATTGTGGATAAAACAGAGGCAAACACAGCAATAAAAGATGAAAAAACAGCCCAGAAAAACAAGGATTTCCACCATTTAAAAAGGACAAAGTGGCAGATTTTGAATTTAGGAATCCAAGGTATGCATTTAAAACAGTGTAAAAACAGTCAGACAAAATTTACATCAAAACGAGTAAGAACAAAGTGATCATTAGCAGATTTGTACAAGACGGCACTGTGAAGGAAATGAGACAAAGCTACTCTCTCCATTCTTAGTTTTGAGGGCCAGGCAAAAAATGAAAGAAGTTACAGGAAGTTTGGAAAGCGGTTATTAGAAAAGCACAGGTGAAATTATCTGCACGCACTTATCAACTTTTTCCATAACAAATTCTATGATGCAAACTGCCTCCATAAACTAGTCTGGCCTTTCTGGGGAAGTAACTCTTGTTTCAGGAAAAACACTTTCCACTGCCCCTTATCAATAGGTTGACAAAAGGCAACATATATCTGAGCCGCAGGTTTGCCTCTCGGTCTGTACTGACATAGAAACTCTTAGCCTCTGTGGCATTAGGGTTGTTAATTAGCCTCAGTACCATGTGTCAGTGAGCCAGAGTGCCTGCTCTTGGTCACCATCCAGTGACTCCTGCTAGAAAGTGTGCTTGCGCTTGGATATTTTGTCTGAGCACAGGATCACCATCTGCTGTGATGACTCTATAGTCAAATGACCTGCTGAGCTTCATGCTCCAAACTCACACCTGAAGAATGGCTGGTCTAGCTGACATAGTCCAGCCAATCCTGAGCAAAGGCTTGTGCCATCAGGGCAAGGAGGCATCAGAAACACATAAAGGTTACTTTTAATGCCTTTACTTCATTTATCTGAACCAATGGATGCAGGTTTGGCTCAGTGGGTGGAACTCTTGCCTCTGAGTCAGACAGTCATGGCGTCAAGCCCCATTCCAGATACTTGAGCACATAATCTAGGCCGACACTCCAGCGCAGTACTGAAGGAGTCCTGCAATGTTAGAGCTGTTGGTTTTTGGATGAGATGTTAAAACTGAGGCTTGGTCTGTCCTGTCAGGTGAACATAAAAGATCCTGTGGCACTACTTCGAAGATTAGGAGTGGAGCTATCCCCGGTGTCTTGGCCAATATTTATCCCTCATCACTAAATCAATTATCTGGTCATTATGGGAGCTTGTTGTGCACAAACTGGTTGCCCTGTTTCCTACATTGCAACAGTGACTGCACTTCAAAAGTACTTCTTTAGCTGTAAAGCACTTTGGGACATCCTGAAGTCCCAGATCCTGAGGTGAAAGAAGCTAAAAGGCATTGAGAATTTTTGACACCGGAGCAACATTTCAGGTACCCGTTTCATTGAAAAGTTCTCCCTTTTACCTGTTCCAGTGTTTAAGGACAGTTTCGAGCCGATGTAGCTCCCTGCTCACTCTGGTAGTACTGGACAGCCAATGCTCACCCAGTTGGGCTATCTGAACCTCCAGGTCTGCACAACTGATAGAGTTCAGGAGCCTCTTCCCATCCTCCAGCACTTGGTACAACTGCGGCTGATGTTCGGTCAGGCTGCCTTTCAACCGCTGAAATGGAGAGATCCCAGAACATGCACTTTTTAAATCATCAATTCAAGACATTCTCCTTCTTTAAACATAGGCATTACATACCAAGCAATTCAGCAAAGAGTTCCTCCATAGAACACCCAACTCTCAGTGCACAGTGGCGCAGTGGTTAGCACTGCAGCCTCACAGCTGCAGGGACCCGGGTTCGATTCTGGGTACTGCCTGTGTGGAGTTTGCAAGTTCTCCCTGTGTCTGCGTGGGTTTTCTCCGGGTGCTCCGGTTTCCTCCCACAAGCCAAAGACTTGCAGGTTGGTAGGTAAATTGGCCATTATAAATTGTCACTAGTATAGGTAGGTGGTAGGGAAATATAGGGACAGGTGGGGATGTTTGGTAGGAATATAGGATTAGTATAAATGGGTGGTTGATGGTCGGCACAGACTCGGTGGGCCGAAGGGCCTGTTTCAGTGCTGTATCTCTAATCTAATCTAATCTAATCTTTTCGGAAGTATCCACAACTAGGGACACAAATATTGAATGTTCACCTGAAACACAGCCACTATCAAGTATTTCAGAATCATACAGGTCAGAAGGTGGCCATTCAGCACATCGCGTCCATACTGGCTCTTTGAAAGAGCTATCCAACTAGTCTCATTCCCTTCTACCCTTTTCCCACAGCCCCACATTTTTTTCTTTTTCAAGGATTTATCCAATTCCCTTGAGAAAGCTGCTATTGAATCTACATTCTTGCCAGTGAAAGTAGTTTCGCACTAAAAACAGCTGAAACTACTCTTACTTTTAAATGTCGAGATTCATTTATGAACTGTTGCATCGTTAAGTCTTCTACTGGACACGTGGCACAATTTAGATGATCTGCATTAATGGTGCAACAGCTTTTTAAAAAAAACCTTTTAACGAGAAATATGAATGTTTAACTGCAAGAATCAGAAATGCTGACGCACTCTTTCAGAGTGGACACCAAAAAGGACAGGAACTGTCACGTACAAGATGAAACGTGCTTCAGGCAGTACGCAGCAACATGATGAACTAGTGTTAGTCACACTTCCAGGAGGACTGTAATAGGCTTCAGGAAGAAGGGCGGCACAGTGGCGCAGTGGTTAGCACTGCAGCCTCACAGCTCCAGGGACCCGGGTTCAATTCTGGGTACTGCCTGTGTGGAGCTTGCAAGTTCTCCCTGTGTCTGCGTGGGTTTTCTCCGGGTGCTCCGGTTTCCTCCCACAAGCCAAAAGACTTGCAGGTTGGTAGGTAAATTGGCCGTTATAAATTGTCACTAGTATAGGTAGGTGGTAGGGAAATATAGGGACAGGTGGGGATGTTTGGTAGGAATATGGGATTAGTGTAGGATTAGTATAAAATGGGTGGTTGATGGTCGGCACAGACTCGGTGGGCCGAAGGGCCTGTTTCAGTGCTGTATCGCGAATCTAATCTAAAGACATGAAGAGGTTTGTGATTGGATAAGTGTGAGGTAATACACTTTGGGAGGGTGCAGTCATAGGAAAGACACTGAAGGGTATGGTGAACAAAGATAACTCAGGTTTCAAATACATAATTCCTGGAAATAGAAGTGTAAGACGATATAGGTTACAGTTAGAGTACTGTCTGCAGTGCTGGACACCCCATTCTGGAAAGGACATTAAAGCCATAGAGAGCTTACAATGTTGATTCACCCAGATGATGGCAGGGATGAGAGTCAAGATACCAGGCCTTTCAGACAAAGCACAGCACCAGATTTGTTCTAGATCTTAAACATTAATCTTCAACGAGCCTTTCATCATTCTTACATTTACATGTGAGGTTTGAAGGTATTAGAATGAGGAAAGGACTCTTAAGCAATTTAAAGGCCTGAGTTTGGGAGATTAAGGGTGATCTGATCAAGGTGTTTAAATAGTAAAAGGGTTCAATAGAGTAGACAGGGAAAAACTATTTCCTCTAGTGGATGAATTAAGAACAATTAAGAGCGAGATCATTTCGGAGTGAAATTAGAAAGCACTTTTTCATACAATGAGTAGCGGAAATTTGGAGCTCTGATCCCAAAAGGCTGTAAGTGCTGGAGGTTTCAAGATGGAGATCGATGATTTTTACTATACGAGGGTATCCAGGGACATGGAGCAAATGGAGCTGAGGTAAAATTAGCCATGATCGAGCTGAATGGTAGAGCAGGCCTGAAGAGCTGAACGGTTCTTCCTGTTCCTCCGTCCCAAAGGAGCAGTAACTGAAACACAAACCAACCTGATACAGAGCGATCCGTTCACTGAGCCGCTCTTCAGATTCTTCCACCAATCCAGCTCCGGGGATACTGCTCTCCACCCCTTCCAGTTGCTTGCACAAAGCCTCATAATCCTTCGCCAGGTTAGTCCAGGTCTAAAAGGGAGAAACAATAAAATACCTCAGACGTTGCTGTTCCAACTGCTATTGAAGACTGAGAACTGTTAAAAGTGTCACAATTTCGGGTTTTTACGCTGGATTTTGTGTTAGCTTCAGTGCCCCAGGTCACACTCAAACTGACATCATGTCCCCTACAAACTGGAGTGCACCCTTTTTTAGCCCAATATTCAGGTAAACAATAGGAAGACATAGGAATCAGAACAGACAACCCTTACTTTGTACACCAACAACAGAAAGGTCTCACATGCCGCGCTGTGATTCTCTTCTCAAAAGTAGACTGAATGTGCATGCAAAGTGAGACTCAGGCCCTAAAAGATAATTTACTAAATAGATCAGGTACATTAAGAGTACATGCTGTTCCAGTAGCGGAGAATTTCTGATTCACAGCACCCAGGTAATATTCTGTTCCGATATAAAGGAAGAACATCCAGGTACCCGCTATCCCAGATCTCCGACCCCACTAGCCCCTTTGTTGGGAGCGCCCCCAGGCTATGAAAACAGCTGTGACAGAAAACTCAAGAGCACTTCAGCTTTGACAGGCATGGAGAGGAAAATCTATCCTAATGAGTCACGCACTTGAGCATTCTCCTTGATGCATAAGAATAATAAAGGTGCCACTTGCTCTCTCTTTGTATAAAGGAGTTTAGAACAGAAGCTAATTTCTTAAATTGTGAAACAGGGAGCACTTTCAGAGCTGGCCCAGCTTGTCTACTGGCTGATACAATCTTAAAACACGCATTCCTTCTGCTGGCTGGACAACAGGCATTGACTGGAATCCAAACGTCTTTCAAGTGGAGGGAAATAATGCCCAATTACAAGAGGCTGCATTTCCCTATTTAATATACAGGCAATCCTTGTCCCGGCATACGATACTTGCCATGCAATGTAAAATCTATGGTCCTTTAACCCAATTAAGTAGCTTTGATGCCCTAACCATTCACACCTTGCTAAGCCCACCACAGCCAGTCTGCCTGGTCTCTCAGCTCAGGACTGTTCTTGAGAAATACATTGTGTGATCCTCCATTATCCATCCCATACCATTTCTAATAAAATTCAATGCAAATCCAGTTCAAAAAAACAAGGAGGTTCACACCGTTTAAAAGTTTTCAGAAGCTGTGCAACAAAACAACACTGTGAAACGATACATGTCACAAGCGAACTTAATAAAGTTAGATTCTCGTCAGGTCTGATAGCAGAGAGATTTATCAAATCACACTGCATGCTACAATAATCTCTCTGTAAATCCAGCAAGATTTCAACAGAAATAGAATATACATTTAGCCCAGGACAATCAATTAAATCAACCTTGGGCCATTTCTCAGTCATATTGTTGGGAATTAATTCCACGCGCAAGTTATATTATGCAGTGTGACGGTCATAAACTGAGATTATATGATCATTTACTTCTTGCAATTGCCCCTAATCTTGAAAATATGGCTGGAACCCAATATGGACACCAGTAGGGTATTTTTGTGCTACCCTTTTTGAATGATGCATTACAAATCTCGACTAACTGCTGCTGATTTTAAGCCCATGTCAAAGATATTACCTCTAAAATGCCTTCTAATTGCACACCTCTCCTGTGAGCCTCCTTTAGTAAGGCCGAGGACTTGCTCATCAGTTCCTCCTGGGAGCTGGTTTCTTTTTCATGGATGCAGGCGCTTACTTTTTTACAGAGAGTTTCTGTAAGGATCTTGTGAGACTCCAACCCTTGGAAAAATTCCTGTGAAAACGTACAAACGTCTGATTGACTTGGAAAGCAATCTGCATTAGTTGCAGGGTAGACTTCACTGTAATTACTGCACTGATTTTAAATCTCCAGCTGGAGAACTTTACAAGTTACACCACAGGGAAGTAACAAACTGTGACCAGTAACAGAGGGGATGGGCGGTTGGAAGCACGGTTGAAAAGACAGGTCAAGAAAGCTGGAAGAGAAGGAGCAAGGTGGAGAGGTTTAGGGAGGGAGGGCGGGAGGTAGGGCCAAGATGGCTAAAGACTCTGTCACTGGTGGTGGGTCAAAAGGAGGTCTTGCCTGTGCCTCAGACAGGCGGCTCTGGCCATTGGTCCTCACACCCGTGGGGTATGGACAACAGCTTGTAATTCTGTGCACCAGGCTCACCTTGTGTTTATCCAGAAGGTTCTTGACATCTTCCCTGGAGGTGACTAGGATCCTCTGGTCCAGCGACATCTTCTCTTGGCCTGTGTCGGTCAGGTCAGCCAGATCCTGCAGAGCTTGTTCATACTGGCCTCTCAGTGCCATGCTCTGGTTTAAAGAGCTGCGTCTGGAGCCAATGATCATCGTCAACTCTTCGTACATATCCTTTAAGAGGACAAAATGATTCATGAATTGCACCAGGAACCGCTGCACTGACAGTGCAAGACTCCTTAAGTCCATTAGCTCTAGTATGTGACCGGAAGAAACAATGTTGCAGGAGACACCCAATCTCATCTTTTGAATTTTCTCCCGAGTTGCCCTCTTCATTTATGCCCCTGCCTTCGTTTGGCTAACTCTTGGAAGAATTATTTTCTATCCCCCCCCCCGGAAGGGATTTGAAAAAAAATGGCAGCATTGTAAGAACAGTCAGTGGTTCTGTTCTGGCAATTACTGTCTGATATTCAGCCCCTCCCCTCCCTCCATGACCCACGTTGTGCTGAGACTGGCATAGAGATACTGAAAGGGACTGGCCTTGCCGATCAGTTCATTCAGGCAGAGTTGCATGCAGTACACAGGAGCTTCAGAAGGGCACTGTCCAACCCATAATACTGATAATAACATTCATGGAGATACTTTTAATCTCTGTTAGCTGTTTGCAAAGCCAATTAACCACAGTCGCACACACCCATACATTAAATATACACCCCAGCCAATGCATTACATATACAAACACACCCACACCCCATCCATATTACATATATAACTAACATATATAATTACATATATAACTAACCAACACACACATACACACATTTCATATACAATCACATCTCCATACCCACCTCTTGTACCAAGATTTCTATGTGGAACCAGTTTGAGGAGACAACCGTAAAGGGACTGTGTAAAACCAGCTCCTGAAACGGGGCCTGAATTCAGTGCAGGCCAGAATATCCCCACCTCCCCACCGTATTAAAATGCAATGAAAGGATATTTCAGCTCAAGGGTCGGGCTGATCTTGGCAGTGATCTTCCCATGATAAATCCCTACAGTAATTAACTCCAGACCTGCACTTTAGAAAGATCTAGCAGGATAGCTGGATCTGGCTGCAGTTCCTCCCCTCGTTCTTTTAAGTGGCCGATTCGCGTCTCAAATTCCTTCAGGTCATCTTCTGCCTGCAAAATAGCCTGTGAGCAAAAATGACAGATCTTAATGCAACGTATAGACACATTTACGATAATGTCACCATCTCAGATCGGGAGAGACAATAGAGGGATGGGCTCTTTTACATCCTCCACTTTCACACGAATAATGAGAGGAAATTGGTCCAATCTTTAAGTTTAGACCTCTGTGTAACTTTGATTGACCTTACTGGGAACATTTGATGGTTAACTTTGCTTGCTTAGATTATAAGTTACGATTCCATGTTCTCCACATATGTGTGTTATGATGATCAGGTATGCATTGGTTGAAAGGGTGGTGGAAGCAATTGGATAAATACTTGAAAAGAAAAACATGCATGGTTATGGCAAGAGAGGGAAGTGGAACTAATTGGATAGCTATTTCAAAGAGCTGACATAGGTATGATGGGCTGAATAGCCTCCTTCTCTGCTGTGAGGTTCTATACTCCCGTCAAAATATAAGGTTAGGCTTTTCTTCCAGAGAACTTTTGGAAAGCAAGGATTTGAGTGATATTTTGATTCAGAATAAAATCATTCATTTGCTCTTGGGCAACATCAGCACGTGAACATCAAAACAGACATCGTTACAGGTCCATTCAATGGAGGAATAAACACTATTAGTTTAAAAGTGCACAAAAGTTTCAACCTCAGGCAATGTTCCCTCTAATTTTTCTTTGTTCTGTGCGACCTGTTTATTGTACAGTGTGATATATTCAAAATCACTGCCCAGCCATGCACTTCTTCGAGGGAACGATGGCTGTGCAGGGCCTGTATGTTGCACTGCGTGGTACATTCTACATTGCAATGCAGCCATACAGCTTAGAGAGAACATTGATCTCAGGGCAGAAGGCAATGTTTCTATGATTGTTTTACAATGCCTTGTAGGATCAGACAAAGTCAGATGAAAGGATTGGAGAGGGTAAACAATGAAAGACTGTTTGGCATTGGTTGGTGTATCTGTACCAAGATTGAGAAATGAAGGGAGAAAGTGAGGAGAAACGGTTTCACAGAGGGTTATACAAAAGGCTAGTGACGCAGAGACTGTAACCCTCATTTAAAAATGGAACTAGATATTTGGAAAGGAAAGATATAAAAAAGGATAAATGGAAGCAGGATCAGAGTAGACAGCTCCAGTGGAAGAGATAGCACCAAAACAAGCATGATGGGCTGAATGGCCTCCTTCTGTGCTGTAACTTCTTTAAGGAGACAGAAGCTATCATTAGAAGTTGCTTCCCTTCGCGCCATTATCCATCTTGGAATTCCATTTTATGCCTTGCATCCAGAAATGACTGAAGCAGCAGCTTCATTCGAACAGGCTACAAAACAATAATTATTTTTACCTGCAGTTGCTCTGTGACAGTATGCTCCAAAGCCTCAGCCAGTTTTTGTAGGACGATGTATTTACTGTCAGCCAGGGAGGTGATCAGTAGCTTCAACTCAGTCTACGAGCAAAGAACAGCAATGAGATTTTGCAAGGGTCTAACATCCACTTTCACTGGTTTTGATATTGAGACACAGCAATGACACACATCAAGTACTGTACTACAGGTATATCAAACTGACCTCCAAACTCAACCATCAGTACGCTGCAGGCAATGAGAGAGGTCTCAACCCCACACATCTCCTTCATGCATTCCCAATGTCCCACACCATCAGCCCAATCAAAATTTCAGAATCCTGAACTTTATGTCTTTGTGTGCAATATAGTCTCTTTGGGCCTCACACACGGTTCACATCCAGGTCGGCCGATGCCAGCTGTGGCTCAGTTGGTAGCACTCTTGCCTTCAAGCCCGAAGTTCATGCCCTACTCCAGAGTCTTGAGCGCATAATCCAGGCTGACACTTCAGTGCAGTACTGAGGAAGTGCTACACTTGTCAGAGGTCTTGTCTTTCTCTTAAGTGGACTTAAGAGATCGGATGCCACTATTCGAGGAGCTGGGAAGCTCTACCCAGTGTCTTGGTCAATATATATTCCTCAACCAACATCACAAACAGATTATCTGATCATTTATTTCATTGTTGCTTCTGGGATCCTGCTATACACAAATTGGCTGCCCCACGTTCTACAACAGCGACTACACTTAAAAAAAACTTCAAGTAAATAAATATGGGATGTCCCGAGGTCGTGAAAGTTGCTATATAAATGCAAGTTCTTTTCTCCTTTCTATGTTCCCATAAACTGTGGATATTCCAGGTTGGAGATACCAAGAGATATTGTTCTGATTTGGGATTTATCCACTAATTAGGCAGCAGAGCTTCGGACTGCCCTTTCCAAACCTCCAGGTGCACAAATTTTAAACAGGACAAACCAGTAAGTGGGAATTAAAATGTAAACTGAGTTGCCTTGTCTTGAAGGGTTGGGTCATCAGGGTTTGGGGGTCAAATGTGGCCTACAATTTGGACGCTCCACTCTACTATACTATACGAGTTAGACAGCCAAGAACCAAGTAAGAAAATGAGTGCCGCTTTGTAAGATGAAGAGCATCTCTCTGATCAGTGCAGAGGTAGCATCATTCAACATCGCCATGGCTGTCCCAATCCACACCACAATCATTTTCATTTTCCCATGAACAACTGCAGGAAGGCCAGTTACAGGGAGTCTCCCAAGCCCTCTTACCTTGTCACCCATCTCCCTTCGACTATGCTGTTAATTTTGTTCCATTAATCTTACCCACGTGTTGCTCATTACCCTCCTCTCCCTTGTAAAACGCTGAAAAACTCCTCGGTGTAAGGAAAATACACTACAAATTTCAGTATTGTTCTACACAAACAATGCCCGATTGCTGTTTTCAGACTTTGGCGCAATTAGTCACATTGCAATGGAAGACAACTCCTCCAGCCACTCCCACAGTGCTCAACATAGGCATGACCTTTGGCCTCTGTTCTTCCATATATCTTTGGGCCTCAGTTACCCCTAACATAGTTGGTGGTTATATCACATCAGATTGTCCAGCCTAAGCAGTAGCGAATCACCAAGGGTTTTATGATACATTTCATTATTCCGTCCAATGCTAAAGCACTGTTTCTGATAGTGTCCTCTTTAGAACCTGATAAATATGTATAATGCCTGGCAGATAAGTACAATTATAGCACACAGTTTAAATCAATTAAAGCATCGATATAGAGCTGAATTTTACTCTCCCGCCGCCAGGACTGCGATGGCTCAAGATAATATGCCAGTCGGGCCCCCCCCCCCTCCCCACCCCACCCCCCCACAATCACATGGTGGGGCTGAGCTCTGCGACCCCGGCAACAGCATCAGCTGCCTCTGAGCAGGCAATGCCGCCATTTTTAAAGGGCAGCCAGACCTGCCGCGAATTTAAATATTTAAAACCGTACCCCCCCCCCCAGTACACCACAATAAAAAATAAATATCGCTCCTTCCACCCCCCCACCCAACCCAATAACACTTATTAGTAACAGATGCCCTCCCACCCCCCACAAAAGGCTTACATGCAAGACTTGACCTATCCCCCGCCAAACTGTTCAGAGTGCAAAGGTCACCCCTTCACCCTGTCCCCTACACTATTAACGTACATTTGATCCCATACCCCAACCCCCCACACTGCACTGAAAATCCTAAGCATCCCACTTCCCCACCTGGGCAACGCCAGCTTTCCCTGGACGGGAAAGTGAAGATGCATGAGTGCCGGCCGTTGCTCGGAAGATCCCGGGCAGCAGGTAAGATGGGTGTGAATCTTATTTAAATTTATTCACATTCTTCATTTACATATGTAAAGCCAGGTCCCGTTGCCCAGCAGCAGGGCGGCCACCACGGAGCCTCGCTGCCGCGGGGAAGGTCAGTCCCAGCACTCACGCCGTTGGACTCCGTGACGGGCCACTGCTGGTACAATCTTCCTGCCCCTCCCCCACCCCACGGATCCCGATGTCAGGATCTCAACAAAATCCAGCCCATAGAATTCAAACAATAAATATGCTAATAATCTTCCTATCAACCTTTGCCATTATAAAATCCTATGAATGTGTCTACAATAGTAACTGCCCATGTAAACTGATCAGACTACATTACTCTCTCTCAGCAGTGATAGCACAATAGTGCCTCCATTTTATATGTTCCAGTTGTATTGTAAAGAACCTCCTGTAATCCAATCAACTCCACTTCTTAAATTGCCTTACATTTTTCTATTTGACTATAAATGATATCAAATTTAAGTGTTATTTAAAAATAAGCATTGAGTTTTAAGCAATACTTGCAGTGAGTACATCCACTGGGACACCACAAGCAGTCAGCACTACATACTCCAATCCAGTTAAGTAAAACCAAATTAATCCTGAATACGGAGCACCACTTACCTGGTACTCCATCAGCTGCTGCAGTCGGTCTTTGATCTGCTCACACTGCTGCGTCACTGTTGACCCCAACACATGCAGTCTTTCCTGGAGGCAGCTCAGGGTTTCCTCAATAACATCCTGGTTCTTGGGCTCGGACAGAATGTGGAAGAAGGCACTCTTCCTCTCGTTTACTTCTTCAATCACTTCCTCGATATCTTTTGCGAGAGCCTAAGCGACAAAGAAAAAAGCAGTTAGCATCAAATTCATAAGTCTCCCGACAGTGCACACTAAAGGGGCCAGGTGATCTACACCCAGTTACAAGATTGCCTTGAGTTGACAGGGAGGAAAATCTTTGGTCTTCACTCCTCACATCTCCACAATGCCTGAACTTAGGGATCCAACAATATAGATGGAAACACAGGTTTAGTACTGCACTACAGTATACCAATAAGAACACACTGTGCAGTGGAATCCAAGTTTTATTAAACATTTGTGACACTGACGATTTCTTACCTCTTCATGATACAAATGTGCTTCAACCTTTTCTGGGAGAAAACTTGCACTGGCAAATAAGTGATCTTCAACACCATCCAGCCAATGGGAGGTAGCTGACACAGCATCATACAAATTCTGCTCCAGGGGGAGGCTTTGTTCCTCAACATCTTTACCCTGCACAGAAATGGAAAATGACTTTGACTGCCTTATTACTTCAATCAACAATTTTAATAAAACACAGAAAGGAAGTTCACACTATACCTGAGGGGAAACATTTCCAAGAGCTTGGCCCAGGCTTGTAAACAGGGATTTGGCTGTCTGTACAGACTTGTCCAATGTCTGAGTTTCCCCTTTAAATAAAGCCATGCCACTTGATACTGCACTGGATAGACCATAAACCTGCTAACAGTATGGAAAGGAAAGTAAGACATCAATCACTTTAGTTTTCAAAAAGGCTGAGTTTTCTGACAACGCAACCACAAGGTGGTGCAGTACTAGCACACGTGTAAATGCAGCCTCTTCCACTGAAACTTCACTGTCTGCGAGGTATAGGCAGCTGCCAGGATTAAAGATGGCGCTGCTCAATTTATCACAGAAAAATGGAATGGAAAGCAACTTTCTATGGTCGGTAAAGTCAATATTGACAAGACGAAGTTTATGGAGGAAATAACTCTGAATTTATGCCCCAGCCCCCTCCATCCATTCTGCAATCTCCCAATCCACACATTCACACTCGCTACAGCCTTGCCGCTCCCCCCCCCGCCCCCTCAGCTGCTCACGCCAGACCTCACCACTGCTCCCCCACTTCCCCTCGGTCGATTGTTCCTTGCTCCCCACCCTGCACTCCTGCCTCTCCCGCTCTCTGGCCGCTTGCTCCCCGCTTCACCCCCCCCCCCCCCCCACCCCTACACTCCACTCTCTGGCCGCTCGCTCCCTGCTTCCCCCCACCCCCCACCACCCCCCAATCTGCTCTCTGGCTGCTCGCTCCCCACATTACCCCCCCCCACACCCCGACCCCGCTTTTCAGCCGCTCGCTCCTCGCTTTTCCGCCACCCCGCTCCCCTGACGCCCTCCCTCGAGACGCTAGCTCTAAGCGGCGCCGCTTCCCTCCTCTCGGCCACTCGCTCCTACGAGGGGGGGGGGGGGGGAAAAAGAGGGGAGGGAGAAGGGGGAGAGAAAACGTCGAGGCCTGCAGCGAGTGGCCGAGCAGGCAGAGCGGCCAGTGGGATAGGAGAGAGTAGCTGAGTGGGGGGGAAGTGAGTAGCTGATAACGTCTTCCCGCACATGAGCCAGTTAGTCCTGGCAAGGCGTAGGCTGGGCATGCGCAGCATCTCACTCAAGAGCAGGAGACCTTTTGCACATGTGCACAGCTTGGAGCACTCTGATGCTGTCGACAGGCTGCTGCGTTGTCAGGAGTCACTTTGTTTCAAAAATGATTGCTCAGCACATTTGGACAAAGACCAAACAATCTTGTGGTCAATTAGTGAATACAATTACCAGCTGGGTCAGTGCGCTGTTTGGTCATTGGCAAATCCCCACCATAAATATCCTAAAGATAGGCCACTGCAAAAGCTGGCATTGCTGCCCCTCTGGTACAAGATCAGGTCAAATGCCCTGATCCGGAGTTCCCACTAAGGAGCCATGGTCAACAGGTACCTAGGGTTGGAGATAGGCCTTGAAAATGTCAGTCAATAGCACTCTCACCTCTGAGTTACGTCATGGGTTCAAACCCCACTCGAGAGACTTCAGCACATAATCCAGGCTGATATTTTCGTGCAGTACTGAGTAAGTGTTCCACTGTCGGAGGTACCGTCTTTCAGGTGAGACATTAATCCAAGGCCCCATCTCGGATGGACATAAAAAACTACTATGGCACTATTTGAAAAGAAGCAGGGGAGTTCTCCCTGGTGTCCTGGACAATACCCCTCAACCAACATCCCTAAAACAGATTATCTGGTCATGATCACATTGCTGGTGTGGGATCTTGCTGTGTGTAAATTAGCTGCCGCATTTCCTACATTACAACAGTGACTACACTTCATGGCTGTAAAGCACTTTGGGATGTACTGGGGCTCTGAATGGCGCTACACTAATGCAAGTTCATTCACGTGGAAGTTGACATAGTGGGAGATGGGGATGTTGCGGGGAAGTGTACGCTCCAGCAGTTACCTGCTGCTCCTGATTTTGCTCCAATGTATTTTTGAACATCTTCTGTTTGGTGCTGATGTCTTTCTGGAGATTCTGCCACTTGATTCGCAGTTGCTGCAACACAAATAGCTTCTCCCCTTCAAAGCCAAGCTCCTGTGGTAAAGATTCAGGCCGGGCAGTCTCACTGGCAAAACCAAAAAAACAAACACTAAAAAGGTTAGTAGTGCTGCCTCCCCAGTCATCAACAGACAGCAAAGTCACTTGGGCAGAAAAATACATGGTCATTGTCTATACTTGGCCAACTTCTCCCGTGATCCCGATGGTGTCAACTCCTCGCCAGGGTACAATTCCATGTGTACCAGCTACTTTCCCGTGTGAGGGTTCCTGCCTCTACCATCCCTTCAGGCAGTGTGTTCCAGATTCCAACCACCCTCTGGGTGAAAAGAGTTTTCCTCAAATCCCCTCTAAACCTCCTGCCCATAACCTTAAATCTATGCCACCTGGTTATTGACAACTCCGCTAAGCGAAAAAGTTTCTTCCTATCTACCCTATCTATGCCCCTCATAATTTTGTATACCTCAATCAGGTCCCCCCTCAGCCTTCTCTGCTCTAAGGAAAACAACCCTAGCCTTTTCAGTCTCTCTTCATAGCTGAAATGCTCCAGCCCAGGCAACATCCTGGTGAATCTCCTCTGCACCCTCTCTAGTGCAACCACATCCTTCCTATAGTGCAGCTACCAGAACTGTACACAGTACACAACTCCTAACTATACAGCTCCATCATAACCTCCCTGCTCTTATATTCTATGCCTCGGTTAATAAAGGCAAGTATCCCATATGCCTTCCTAACCACCTTAACTAACTGTGCTGCTGCCTTTAGTGATCTATGGACAAGTACACCAAGGTCCCTCTGACCCTCTGTACTTCCGAGGGTCCTACCATCCAATGTATATTCCCTTGCCTTGTTAGTCCTCCCAAAATGCATCACCTCACACTTCTCAGGATTAAATTCCATTTGCCACTGCTCTGCCCATTTTACCAACTCATCTATATCATCCTGTAATCTAAGGCTTTTCTCCTCACTACGACACCACCAATCTTTGTGTCATCTGCGAACTTACTGATCATACCTCCTATATTCACGTCTAAATCATTAATGTACACTACAAACAGCAAGGGTCCCAGCACCGATCCCTGTGGTACACCACTGGTCACAGGCTTCCACTCGCAAAAACAACCCTCGACCATCACCCTCTCCCTCCTGCCACTAAGCCAATTTTGGATCCAACTTGCCAAATTGCCCTGGATCCCATGGGCTCTTACCTTCTTGACCAATCTCCCATGCGGGACCTTATCAAAAGCCTTACTGAGGTCCATGTACACGACATCAACTGCTTTACCCTCATCTACACACGTAGTCACCTCCTCGAAAAATTCAATCAAATTTGTTAGGCATGATGTCCCCCTGACAAAGCCATGCTGACTATCCTTGATTAATTCCTGCCGCTCCAAGTGTAGATTAATCCTGTCCCTCAGAATTTTCTCCAATAGTTTCCCTACCACTGATGTTAGACTCACTAGCTTGTAATTACCTGGTTTTTCCCTACTACCCTTCTTGAATAATAGTACCACATTCGCTGTCCTCCAGTACCCTGGCACTTCTCCTGTGGCCAGAAAGGATTTGTGTCAGAGCCCCTGCAATCTCCTCCCTTGCCTCACATAACAGCCTGGGTTACATCTCATCTGCGCCTGAGGATTTCTCCACTTTTAAGCCCCCTAAATCCTCCTCCCTTTCAATGTTAATTTTTTCAAGTATATCACAATCCCCCTCCCTGATCTCTACACCGACATCGTCCTTCTCCATAGTGAACACAGATGAAAAGTAATCATTTAAAACCTCACCTATTTCCTCTGGCTCCACACACAGATTGCCACTTTGGTCCCTAATGGGCCCTACTCTTTCCCTGGTTATCTTCTTTCCCTTAATATACTTATAAAACGTCATGGGATTTTCCTTTATCTTGCCCACCAGTGTTTTCTCATGCCCCCTCTTCACTCTCCTAATTACTTTTTTTAAGTACCCCCCCTACATTTTCTATACTCCTCTAGGGCCTCTGCTGTTTTCAGCACTCTGACTCTGCCCTAAGCCTCCTTTTTTCCTTCCTTATCCAATCCTCTATATCCCTTGACATCCAGAGCTCCCTGGACTTGTCGGTCTTACCCTTCACTTTTATGGGAACATGTTGGCCCTGAACTCTGACTATTTCCTTTTTGAATGACTCCCACTGGTCTGATGTAGACTTTCCTACAAGTAGCTGCTCCCAGTCTATTTTGGCCAGATCCTGTTTCATCATATTGAAATCGGCCTTCCCCCAATTCAGTACCTTTATTTCCAGCCCATCTTTGTCCTTTTCCATAACTACCTTAAATCTTACAGAATTATGGTCACTATCCCCAAAATGCTCCCCCACTGACACTTCTACCACTTGTCCAGCTTCATTCCTTATAGGACTTCTTTCTATAAACTTAGCAAGAGTCACTGGAGCTGCCACCTTACAGCACCTGGTTTCGAAGGTGTATGTTTAAAGTAAATGAATAAAACGCGAGGTCATTTTACAAGCCCGGGCTGCTGAAAGGGAGCTCTGTGAGCCAAGCAGATTAAGGACCCAGGCACACACTGCCCATTTGACTTCCTAGCATTGTGCCCAGAAATAACGGCTTGTATCCCTATCGTCAGTTGTAGCTCATTGGGTAGCACGCTCACTTCTGAGTCGGAAAGTTGTGGGTTCAAGCCCCACTCCAGAGACATAATCCCTCAACTTGAATCAAGTCTTCAATCTGCAGTGTAAACAGGGCCTCAAACTGACAGCTAATACAAGGTTGTAGCTTGCACTGTAGGCAAACAGGATTTACCTTGCAAAATTGAGCCCAAGGTTAAGCATGTCACAGCTCCTGTCTCTGGGAAGAGGCACACGATCTTTGAACTAGAAGCCTGGGTACTCACGTAGCCTGTGACCTCAGCTCCTCGCTGACAGCCTCCATACTGCTTTGTTGGGTCATGATCTTTTCTCCACTGCTCGCAACCGACCGCAACAAGTTCTTCTGCTCTGTAAGCTGCTGCTCCAACTCCTAGAGAGATAGATACAGAAAACAATCTAAACTTCCATGAAACAGAAACAGAACACTCTTTATCCATGAAGGAAACAGACAGGCTAACATTTGTGTTGACCCTATGTCCAGTTCAGACGTTTTCAACACTGACTCATTAACTCATCCCTTCTTGCTGACTGAACTACTGAGCGTTTCCTGCATTTTGTTTTGAAGTTAAACTTCATGTTGGGTTCACCACTTTTTGCAATACCTGAACATCATCGCTCAGTTATATCCAAAACAAGCCAATATGGAGGATGCAAGCGTGCGGGGGAAGGGAAATTGGTTCACAGAAAACCACCTTGTAGCGGAATGGACAAATAGTTGAAGACCTGAGCTCCTCATACCTCCAGGGAAGACTCCTCAGTCTTCAGTTTTTTGCAAGAAGAATATTAGCCAGGTTTGCATCTCCTGGTGATCACCTGCCTGAGGGACTGCTCCGTGCTTCTCCCCACTTGACCGTGAGGGACACCTTATTTCTGATACCAATGCTGCATCTCCAGCACATCTTTCCTTCAGCTATCCTACTAATTGATTCACTTTTTAAGAAAAAAAAAGTGTTCTCAGGATATGGTCAACACTGGCAAGACAGCACATACTGATCAAACTTGAGAAGGTGGCGGTGGGCTGCCATCTCTGTCCTGTGAAGAGTTCAGAGGACACGGAGAATCATCCACATAGTGTGAGAAGATATCTGTCGGCCAAACCAGGAAGGAACAGCAAGATTCCCTTCCCTAAGGGCATTAGTGAACCAGTCAGATTTTTACACCAATCACGGTCATTTATTTCTGGTGCCAGCTCCAAAATCACAAGCTCTGGGTTGCTAGTCCATCATAACCACTACCCTATTGTGACCTAGTAACATGGAACAACATGCATTCTAAATACCTGCAGTTCAGGAAACCTGTTGTTGGAATGATGTACATTATTCCAGTTCTACCCAAATAATAGATAACCTTCCACAGTGAAGTTCTCAGGGCGTTAGCTGTGGCTCAGTGGTAGCACTTTCACCTCTGAAGGAGGAGCAGACAAGTTCCTTTCCTCTTCTCCTGAAGGCACCAGCTTAAACTCAGCTATACTCACCATCTTGCCTTGCATCAGCCTGACCCTAAGGAGCACCAGCAATGTAACTGTGGTGGAATCATAAGCCAAACCACAGCCTGTTCTCAGCTGTTGTCTACACACTTTTACCTCCAGCTGGACAGTGATCAGGACACAAACCTGGGCCAATCTTTACCCCTCAATAACCAGCCCATAATCCTGTATTAGCGGAGGCTCGTGGACCAGAAATCGTCAGGATCCACGGGACGAGGGTTGCCCTATTCTGTACATCACCGTGCCACATGATACAGTGCACTTCCATTTACTGCAGCAAGTCACTAGGAAACATATTAAAGGCCACAAGAAAAATAGTGCTATGACAGGGCCTCAAATAGCCATTTGTGGTAAAATATTCCATTCTTATAACCTGTGAGAAAATATTTCTTCTAACGTCCCCTTTCATCTTATCCAGTAAGAATCCGTGCCCGTGCCTCTTTGTTACAGATTCACCAACCAGCAGAAACAATGGCCTGACATTTACGTTGCCGCCACGCGGAGCTGTTGTGATATTAAACGTGGCGGTTCATTCAAATGGCCAGGGCAGACCGCGCCCCCCGATGACATGGAGGGGCAGACAGTGCATCCCCGGCAACGGTATCAGGCGCCATTACGCAGACGCCGACGCTATTTTTAAAGGGTTTCAAGCCCATACATTTCATTTGCATTTTTAAAGGAATAGTGAGTTCGATTTTACTCAAAGCAATTAAATACATTTTTCTAGCCCCTTTCCCACCTCCCAATAACCAAACACTTCATTCCTTGCCCTCTCCCCCTCCACAAAATACTTAACTTGTGCACCTGGCCTTTAACCCACTCCCCAAAGTGCACAAACTTTCATCTTTAACACATCCCACCATCCCCCTATGTCAATCATTTTAGTTTGATCCCGTTCCCCCCCCACCCCTCCGCACTGAAATACTGACCTGTTCCCCCCCTTCCCACCAGTCTCACACCTCACATCTCCGGACAGAGATCCAAAGGCGCGGGAGTGCCGGCATGAATATCATACTGGGACCGTCACGGGAGCAGCTATGTATTTAAATCATTATTTTTAATAAATTCAAACATTTAAATTTTGATGCCGCTGCTGAGAGGTGGGGAGGGGGGCTGCCATGAGGCCTCGCCGTCGCCAGCAATATGGGGCTGGGCCTTCCTGGCACTGAGGTCCATGGCGGGCCTCTCCCAGAGGCATTTCCCAGCCCCCCCACCAAAACCCCCAATGTCAGGGGGTCTGTAAAATACGCCCCAATATTTCTCTGTTTATCCTCACAAAACCGTTACTAATTTTGAAAGCCTCTATTCGATTTTTCCTCAACCTTCTCTGTTCCAGAGGAAAATAAAATGTTGGCTTTTTTTGTAACAATAAGTTCTCATCACTAGTGTCGATCTTTGAGCTAAACATTAGCCGATGGTTCACTTGCCTTCTGTCTCTGCAAACTGTTCTGCTGGTGCTGATAGCGAGTGGCCCGAGCCTGTACCAGCCATTCCTGGACACTGGGGCTCGTGTGGAATGTGGAATCTATTTCCGTGTCCTCCTTCTCCTGCACCACGCCATGCTTTATCATAGAAAAAAAAACGCGGTTACTTGATGGGATTATATTGCCAATTCCACCAATCTCCACCCAACTCTTTCTTTTATCAATTTTTTTTTTAATGTTTTAAAAATTTATTCGAGATGGGGCACCTTGAAAAGCCAGCAGTTATAACCCATCCCTCATTGCTCCAAGTTCGATGCAACCGAGTGGCTTACGAGTGACCTCTTCAGAGGTCAACCACTTTGGTGTGGGTTAGAGATGCACTTAGGCCCGACCTGGTAACGACATCTGTTTACCTTTTCTAATAAGTGAACCATTGGGTTTTTACAACAATCTAACAACCTCTCTGGTCATTTTTTTTTTTTACTGATATCAGCTTTTTATTTCCAGGTTATTTAAAAAAACTGAATTCACATTCTCAACCTGCCTCTGCGGGATTTGGACTTACATTCTATGGATAAACAGTCCAGTTAAAGAACCACTACACTACTGAACCTTGAGACAGATGGAGACAGAGACTCCGATTCCTCAAGTATCCAAAAATCTAGTGATCGCTGATGTGAATATACTCAACGACTGGCATCCACAGCTCTCCGTGGTACAGAATTCCAAACTTTCACAACCCTGAGTGTGAGGACTTTTCTCCTCATCTCAGTCTTAAATGGCTGACCCTTATCCTGAGACCCCTAGTCTAGACTCTCCAGTCAGGGGAAACAGCCTCTCACCGTCTACCCTGTCCGGCCCTCTAAGAATTTTGTATGTTTCAATGAGACCCCTTCTTAATGCTCGGATCAAACTCAAGGGCTTATATTCCCTTGATGGACGAGCGGAGAACTCGATGTTGGAAGTGCCACTGAAAGTCGGATGACCTCATCCCTGAATTAACCTATTGCGGCCACAATCTACAAGTGATGCGGCCGTAGTGCAGGTCAATGAAAGGGCAACTATGGAGACTGGCTGACAACACCAGGGCTCAAGTCCATGCCATAGGTATGGAGAACAGTCAGAGAGGCTTCAACGATAGTCAACCAATGATGACGTCCTCCTATAGAAGATTAAAGGGTGATCTAACTCAGGTGCTTAAGATGATTGCAGGATTTGATAGGCTTAAGTCTAGAACAAGGGGGCATAACCTGAAAATTAGAGCTAGGCTGTTCAGGGCTGATGTCAGCAAACACTTCACACAAAGGATGATGGAAATGAGAGAGAGCCTCTTCCCCCCCCCCAACCCCCCAAAAAAATTTATTGAGGCTAGATCAATTGAAAATTTCAAAAGAGAGAAAGATATTTATATGAAGTGATGCAAAATAAGGTGGATGAATAGGGTTTTGATAAACCCAGCATAATCTAATTGAATGGTGGTGGAACAGACTGAAGGGGTGAATGGCCTACTCCCATTCCTACATTGATTATATGTGTTTCAAAAGCATCTTTACAAATAATAAAACTCTTCCGCATGCACTTAAATGTAATAACAGATTATAATCCAACGATATCCTTTAACGCTCTATTGGGAAGATGCGGACTCCATCCTGCGACACACACACACACACAAACAGCTGAGTGGAGGACCGTGAAACCCCTCTTTGACTCTCCAGTTCACTGGTGGGAAGCAATAAAGGAGAACATCAAGAGGTTCTTCATCCACAAAGGTGTTCAGAAGGCGAGAGAGAGACAGGGGGAACTGTCCCGACTCCAGAAAATTATGCAAAATCTACTCCGGTTGCAGTCAATGGGGGTCGAGGTCAAGGAGGACCTCCAAGAGGTGAAGAGCCAGCAGGCCTTGCTCTTTGCCAAGGAGGCCTCCAAGATCATCTTCCGGTCCAGAATCCGCTCCATCGAGCAGGATGAGACGTGCTCGCGTTACTTCTTCCAAAAGGTACAGAGAGAGAGCTCTGTTATCAGCAGCCTGAAGGAAGAAGATGGCTCGGTAACGTCTTCGCAGTCCGACATACTAAGGATCAGCAAATCCTTTTATGCTGGGCTGTATGACGCGAAGCCCACAGACAGCAGAGCCTCCCAGTCCTTCCTGTCATCTATCACAGAGGTCCTAGATGACAGCAGGAGGGAGAGACTGGACAAGCCGCTAATTCTGGACGAGCTGACAAAGGCCGTCGAGTCTTTCGAGACGAGTAAAACCCCCGGGAGCGACGGCTTACCGGTCGAGTTGTACTCGGCCCTGTGGGACTGGGTCGGCCCGGACCTGCTGGAAGTATACAAGAGTATGCTCCTGGCCGGCAGCATGTCAGAGACCATGAGGAAAGGCAAAGAGTTGTCCACCACCGAATGTTGCAGACTGGCACATTCCAAGGTCCAGGACTACGTGCTGAGGACGCACTAAAGCTTGGGGCAGCCGCAGCAAAGGCTCAATGGGGAAAGACCACAGTGTAAGGTTCCCCCACCAAGCTGGACTGAGGGGCTGGAACCATGGGAAACCCCTCGAACTGTATCGTTAATAATCTGAATTGCTGTAAATGTAAAACTGTAATTGACATGACAATTGTGAAACGGAAGGGTTGGGAAGAAACTCATGACAGTATTGAAGGAAACTGATCTCCCTTGCAATGTTTGTATTTTTTGGTGCTGTTTGGAAACTGTTTGGCAATGTAATTTTTACAGATTTTTATGAATAAAGTATATTTTGGAAATAAAAAAAAAACACAAACAGCTGAGTGACAGCACATAATGTGAACAAATCCAGCACTGCACCATTTCCCTAATTTACACCCAATCGGATGAGATTCTTAGCAGTTTCAAATCGGAAAAAGAAAATCCTGGACTCAAGTACTGATGAGCAAACATCTCATGTGACACAGTGATTAAACAGGACATGGAGGCAGGAGGAACATCCAGCACACGTTCAGATACACATAGAATTGCACAGAATGTACAGCATGGAAACAGGCATTCCACCTATCTGCTCTATGCTCATGTTTATGTTCTACACAAGTCTCCTCCTGCCTTACTTCATTCCACCCGATTAGCATGTCTTTCTATTCTTTTCTCCATCATGTTTATCTCACTTCCTCTTAAATGCATGCATGTTATTCACCTCAACTACTCCTTGTGGTTGCAAGTTCTGCATTCTAACCACCCTCTGGGTAAAGAGGTTTCTCCTGAGTTCCTTATTGGATTTATTGGTGACTATCTTTTATTTCTAGTTCCTAGTTTTGGACTCCCCACAAGTGGAAACATCACAGCAAACTGGACGCTACGTCCAGAATCCTAATAGAAACAGTTAAGGATGCCAAACTGCACGACGTCTTCAGCAAACCTGCAGACGGAGCACAGCGCAGATACACATGGTCAAGATTGGACGGGTCTGCCCGTTCCAGGATTGACTTCCTGTTTGTGTCCCGTGCTGTCACGGTCGGATCCACCGACGTCAAGCCGGTGTTCTTCTCCGACCACTGCCTCTTACTGGCCGACTGTCACTTACAGGACGACCAGCGGGTTGGCAGAGGGACGTGGAAGCTCAATGCGACACTGCTGACCCCAGAGAACGTTGAGGAACTCAAAAGGGATTACAAAGGTTGGAGGACCGTGAAACCCCTCTTTGAGTCTCCAGTTCACTGGTGGGAAGCGATAAAGGAGAACATCAAGAGGTTCTTCATCCACAAAGGTGTTCAGAAGGCGAGAGAGAGACAGAGGGAACTGTCCCGACTCCAGAAAATTATGCAAAATCTACTCCGGTTGCAGTCAATGGGGGTCGAGGTCAAGGAGGACCTCCAAGAGGTGAAGAGCCAGCAGGCCTTGCTCTTTGCCAAGGAGGCCTCCAAGATCATCTTCCGGTCCAGAGTCCGCTCCATCGAGCAGGATGAGACGTGCTCGCGTTACTTCTTCCAAAAGGTACACAGAGAGAGCTCTGTTATCAGCAGCCTGAAGGAAGAAGATGGCTCGGTAACGTCTTCGCAGTCCGACATACTAAGGATCAGCAAATCCTTTTATGCTGGGCTGTATGACGCGAAGCCCACAGACAGCAGAGCCTCCCAGTCCTTCCTGTCATCTATCACAGAGGTCCTAGATGACAGCAGGAGGGAGAGACTGGACAAGCCGCTAATTCTGGACGAGCTGACAAAGGCCGTCGAGTCCTTCGAGACGAGTAAAACCCCCGGGAGCGACGGCTTACCGGTCGAGTTGTACTCGTCCCTGTGGGACTGGGTCGGCCCGGACCTGCTGGAAGTATACGAGAGTATGCTCCTGGCCGGCAGCATGTCAGAATCCATGAGAAGAGGCATCATCACCCTCATTTACAAGCAGAAGGGGGAGAGGGCAGAAATCAGAAATTGGCGGCCCATCTCACTGCTTAATGTTGATTACAAGATTCTGTCCAAAGTCATAGCCAGTCGAGTCAAGTCTGCTCTGGAGTTGGTGATTCACCCCGATCAGACCTGTACTGTACCCGGCAGGAAGATCTCTGATAGTCTCGCGCTACTCAGGGATACGATCGCCTACGTACGGGACAGGAGGGTGGACACCTGCCTCATCAGTCTGGACCAGGAGAAGGCTTTTGACAGGATATCGCACACCTACATGATGGACGTGCTTTCCAAAATGGGGTTTGGGGAGGGAATCTGCAATTGGATCCAACTGCTCTACACAAACATCAGTAGCGCAGTGTCAATCAACGGGTGGGAATCTGAAAGTTTCCCGATCAAATCTGGAGTCAGACAGGGCTGTCCTCTGTCCCCGGTCTTGTTTGTTTGCTGTATTGAACCCTTTGCTGAGTCTATTAGGAAGGATGCGAGCATAAGAGGGGTGACAATCCCAGGCAGCGGAGGCACTCTGGTTAAAACCTCCCTGTACATGGATGACGTCGCCGTCTTCTGCTCGGATCCGCTGTCCGTGCGCAGACTGATGAGCATCTGCGACCAGTTCGAACTGGCCTCGGGAGCCAAAGTTAACCACGGCAAGAGCGAGGCCATGTTCTTTGGGAACTGGGCTGACCGATCCTTTGTCCCCTTCACCGTCAGGTCAGATTACCTGAAGGTGCTGGGGATATGGTTCGGAAGTGCCGGGGCGTGCACCAAAACATGGGAGGAGCGAGTAGCCAAGGTACGACAAAAGTTGGGCATGTGGGGGCAGCGATCTCTCTCCATTGTGGGTAAGAACCTGGTCATCAGGTGCGAGGCGCTCACGTTGTTGCTCTACGTGGCGCAGGTCTGGCCCATACCCCACTCCTGCGCCGTGGCAGTCACCCGAGCCATTTTCCGCTTCGTCTGGGGATCTAAAATGGACCGGGTCCGGAGGGACACGATGTTCAAATCTCTGGACATGGGCGGGAAAAATGTACCCAACGTGGCCCTCATCCTGATGACCACCTTCGTGTGCGGCTGCATCAAGCTATGTGTAGATCCCCAGTACGCAAACTCCAAGTGTCACTACGTGCTGAGGTTCTATCTGTCCCCGGTGTTGCGAAGGATGGGCCTGGTCACATTGCCGCGGAACGCACCGTGCAGTTGGGCGGCGCCGTACCACCTATCCTTCGTGGAGCAGTTTCTGCGGAAAAACACCTTTGACCACCGGTCCATCAGGCAGTGGTCTGCACGGAATGTCCTCAAGGCCCTACGGGAAAAGGAAACGGTGGATCCTGTCGGATGGTTCCCCGAGCAGACCGTCAAAGTCATTTGGCGGAATGCCTCATCACCAGAACTTTCAAACAAGCACCAAGACGTAGCTTGGCTGGTGGTGAGAAGGGCCCTCCCCGTCAGATCCTTCATGCACACCCGAAGTCTCGCCCCCTCCGCACAGTGCCCCCGCGTTGGCTGTGGTGGGGAAGAGACGGTCGCCCACCTCCTCCTGGAATGTGCCTTTGCAAAGCAGGTGTGGAAAGAGATGCAGTGGTTTTTGTCAAGGTTCATCCCAAGCAGCTCTGTAACACAGGAGTCTGTGCTCTACGGGCTGTTCCCAGGGACGCACACCGAGACAAACATCAACTGCTGCTGGAGGGCTATCAATTCGGTGAAAGACGCCCTTTGGTCTGCCCGAAACTTGCTGGTCTTCCAGCGCAAAGAGTTGTCCACCACCGAATGTTGCAGACTGGCACATTCCAAGGTCCAGGACTACGTGCTGAGGGACGCACTAAAGCTTGGGGCAGCCGCAGCAAAGGCTCAATGGGGAAAGACCACAGTGTAAGGTTCCCCCACCAAGCTGAACTGAGGGGCTGGATCCATGGGAAACCCCTCGAACTGTATCGTTAATATTCTCAATTGCTGTAAATGTAAAACTGTAATTGACATGACAATTGTGAAACGGAAGGGTTGGGAAGAAACTCATGACATTATTGAAAGAAACTGATCTCTTTTGCAATGTTTGTATTTTTTCGTGCTGTTTGGAAACTGTTTGGCAATGTAATTTTTACAGATTTTTATGAATAAAGTATATTTTGGAAATAAAAAAAAAAAAACATCTTTGAATCGACCCTATCAAACGCTTCATTACTTTAAAGATCTCCATCAGATCACCCCTCAGCCTCTCGGTTCAACAGAAAAGAGATAAACTTTTCCTTCTTCTGTGGTGTAAGTCTTTAAATGTGGCTCTGGATCTCTTTGATGCGAAGGTGAGGGTTCTCCCGAGCTCCTCCCGTAATATTGGTGAAACCGCCTTGGGAAACAGACCACTTCCCCGAGGGTTCAGCTGATTTCCCTCCAGGGTTAACGCGTAAAGCCAGGCAAACCCCTGCGGAAATTCTGGGCCTGTGTTTCACAGTATTTGTGCAACCACTGGGTGCGTGTCTCCTTGTCATGCACAGTCTGCTCCGTGCTCCTGCTGTGCACCATGGGATCTCACGGTGTCTCATACACCAGGCCATCTCCCACAAACGCCCTGCGCTCACCTAAAAAAATCACTTTTACGTCGGTCGTTTAATTCGGATTCCAGGAGCAGAATCCAGACCCAGCATCCAACCAGAGTAATGGGCTTGTTTAATTCTAGATCTGACAGTCTGCTGGCTGTCTACGGGATCCACATTTAACAGAACAAACATGAGGAGCCGGCACGTGGATTCTGGGTTATCTAACAAAACTATCAGGGGTTTTGATAGAGTAAGTAGGGAGAAACGGTCAATAATCAGAGGTCATAATTTAAAATAATTGCCAAAAGAACTAAAAGGGAAATGAGAAGAAATGGTTTCAACAGCAAGAGTGGTTAAGATCTGGAATTCA
Source organism: Heterodontus francisci (assembly GCF_036365525.1). Taxonomy (NCBI): domain Eukaryota; kingdom Metazoa; phylum Chordata; class Chondrichthyes; order Heterodontiformes; family Heterodontidae; genus Heterodontus; species Heterodontus francisci. Next base: position 18,695,000 of record NC_090383.1, on the reverse strand, counting down.
CTACCTGAAAAAAGGTGGTGCAATCAGATTCCATAGGAACTTTCAAAAGGCAAATTCACTTGTATTGAAGAAAACTAATTTGCAGCGTTTTGGGGAAAATGTTGGAAAAAATTGAAAATTAGACAGCTCTTTCAAAGAGCCAACACAAGTACGAAGGGAGCAAATGAACGGAACTTGTGCTGTAAGATTCTCTATACCAATAGAAAAGGGCCTTTGTTAGCAGAGTAGGGAGAGGATTAACTTACTTAGGTTCAAACCAACAAAGCTTCAAACACACAGTGACCACACTACACATTGCAAACCCTTTAATACACGGTCAGCTCTTACCATGCAAGACTGGCCTGCAAAAATGAAGTAATTAAACCCACAAAGCACCGACTCCTCTTCATTTTAGAAGCAAGATCATTTGCCACATTTCGTTAAAGATAGCCTACAGCAAAAATAAAACGTCAGCTGTGTTTTTAATCATTTGCAAGCTTCCCTTTTCAGTTTGTGGGATCCAATGATCACCGTTAGACAGTTTATTCCATTGTTTTGGTCGCAATTGTGTACTTTATGTTGTACAACTGGATTTTTCACATTTATACTGTTACTTGTGCATTAAGCTCACAAATCCTGTTGCCCACAAACTCCACCTGTAAAGCAAACTGAACAGCACTGCAAGCATGAAGCAACATACAGTTACAACAGTATTATATTTATACAGAACCTCGTCTTTAAAACAATATAAGTTATCTGCAATGCAAACACTAAGTCAGCAGCTCTGGAACAGAATGTTGCAGCAACAAAGCTGGACTAAGATTGATGGGACTTGTGTTCAACTGCCCGCTCTCTCAAGTGCCTGATTGCTCCATTCTGGGATCAGTGCATCCAAGGCTTGGGTGGGGGAGGGGTTGTATCTCAGGAAGGGCATCCTAGCAACAAGCACAAGAGCAGCATGGGAAGTGGCCTTGAAGCAGGCGACCCATCCACGTGCCTCCTCAGCTGCAAGAGATGGGTAGGCTTAGGGAAACAAGGCAGGGGAGAGAATTTTTAAAAATGCAGCTTGACCTCATGTAGCATTGCTGCAGAACCAAGAGTATCCCGAAGTGCACAATACACAGTTAGCACAGGGATGAGGGTAAAGGCCTTACTTTCATACTGATCCTCCTGTCCTGCAACATTTTCTGCAGCTCCACCAAGCTTCCCTTCAGATTCCGGAGTTTCTCGGTTAGGTGTTCAGCTTGCTCCCGGGTCTGGGGCTTCCCTTCCATGAGCAGGTTCTCACTGTTCACAGAAAGCTCTGAAATGAATGCCACTTTCTGTTCGATCGCCACCAGCATGTTCTGTAGCAGCAGAAACAGCGAGGTCAACTCAAATTACACACACACACCTCCCCCCCCACCCCACCTTGAGACCCCCATGTATTCATCATACGCAGCAGCTGATTTGATACTTCAAAGTGCTTACTTTGTACATAATTCAGAGTCTAAAAGTCTTTTTTTTTTGGCAAAGGCATCCTGCTTTACAAAGCAGGTGCACAGATTATTGGCTGTGTGTCCTGGCCAACATTTATCCCTCAACCAATACCTAAAAAAGATCATCTGGTCATTATTTCAACGCTGTTTGTGGAAACGTGCTGTGTGCAAATTGGCTGCCGGGTTTCCCAAATGACAACAGTAACTGCACTTGAAAAAAAAAAGTACTTCATTGGCTGTAAAGCGCTTTGGGACATCCTGAGATCATGACAGGTGCTGTATAAATGCAAGTTTGTTCTTCATCCACTGAGTTGCAGCAGATGCTCAGAAGACCTAGCTTGTTGTGGCAGCAATGGATAATGATTAAGTGTTCCTCTGCAAAATTCTAGCTAGAGAAAAAAGCAATGACATTGACCAACATTCCCCTCACTGATTGCTCATCTGCGGCAAACAACATTTGGTGATTATACTAAACGGCCATCTAAATTTCATACGTGCACGTGTGGGTACCAGGCTTGCCTCAGTTGTAGCACTCTCGCTTCCGAGTCAGAAGATTGTGGGTTCAAGTCCCACTCCAGAGACTTGAGCACAAAATCTAGGCTGACATTCTCATTGCAGTATTGAGGGAGTGCTGCACTGCCAAATGTGCCGACTTTCAGACAAGACGCTGAACCGAGGACCTGCCTCCCCTCTCAGGTGGACTTAAAAAATTCCACAATAGAAAAACAGAAAACTTCTCCCTAGTGGCTGCTGCGTTTCCTACATTACAACAGTGACCACACTTTGAAAGTATTTCATTAATTGGAAAGCACTTTTGGACATTATCTGGACTTCTTTGTGCTTGAGCCAGTACCTGACAGTCAACGAGCTGTTCGTCCATGTCCATCTGCTCCTTGGGGACTTGCAGAGCAGTGTCCAATGCAGCCTTTGTAATTAGAAGCCAGCTGTCCAGCTCTTCAGCCTCATTGTGATACAGCTGGAGAGCTTGTTGCTGGCGTTGTTCTTCCACCTGTTCATTGAGCCTCTCCTAAAAGAGCAGACAAGGCCATGTAACTACGTACTATATTCACTGCTCAAGATGCCGTCTCCTGTACATCGGGGAGACCAAAAATCAGATTGGATCATTGTTTTTCTGAACATCTCCAGTCTCGTAAGTGTGACCACAAGCTTCCATCATTTGCCACTTTAATTCTCCATCCCACCCGATCTCTCTGTCCTTGGCCTACTAAACTATTCTATTGAAACTCAATGGAAGCTCGAGGAACAGCACTCATCTACACCTTCTGGCCTCAACAGAGTTAAACAACTTTGGATCATAACCAACCCTCCCACTTACTTGGGCAGTAGAGGCTGGTAGTGGTTCTGCTGTAACCTTTTACACCTCCATCTCGTTTCTTTATTTATCCCATCACCACTTCGCTTTTACCTTGCACCATCATCCCTTTTGTCATTTAATCACTCCTGCCCTCCACCCCATCACAGACCTTCCCCTTTTGTTCTTTCCTCCCCCTGGCCTGCCAATCCCACTATTTCCTGCTTCAGTCCTTGCTTAAAAATCAAATCTCCAACATCTTCCAGTTTTGACAAAAGGTCATCAGCCTGAAACGTGAACTGTTTTTCTCTCTCGATGTTACCTGACCTGTTAAGAGTTCCCAGCATTTTCACTTTTTAAATTTAAGGTCACAAAACTTAACTGCCCAAACAGGTTTTAACACCATTGAAGAAGTCCCATTACTAGGAGCTGACCCTGCGCCAGTGGGTGGCGGGACTGTGAGGTGGCATTTTCGCAGTGGCTGCCGCCAGGACCGCCATCCAGTTGAGGTCAGCATCCAATCAGAGGGCTGGCAGCACCACTTCCAGCGGTGGCCAATGCTGAGGCTGCAGGACAAGGAAGAGGGTGCCTCCACGCCGAGGTAAGTTTCTTCCAGCAAGCCGGGCCCAAGCAAGCCGCACCCCCCACAATCAGTGCATGGGTTGGGGGACCCATATTCTAGCGGCAGTGCCTTAGCCAGAGGTGGCCACTGCTGCTGGGTTTACCAGGCAGTCTCCCCACACAGCGGTGGCCCCCTCCCAACGCCAGTAAAATGCAGGTGGGGGCTGGAGGTGGCTCTTTAATTGGCTGCCAGCTGGGCAGCTGCGCCACTGAGGTCCCCATTGCAGTGGGAAGATGTCGGGCTCCCCTCCCTTCCACCTCCCAGCCGGCCTTCAAAGTGCTGGTAAGAGCCAACCTGCAAAATCTTTTTGTGTTGTTATAATAGTTACTGTGCATCAAAAGCTCTGCTGGGACGAGTTCTAACTGCTCCATGCATGCTTTTGTCCCCTCTATTGAATGATAGAAGATTGGTTAGCTAACAGGAAACAGAGAGTAGGCATAAATGGATAATTTTCTGGTTGGCAAGATGTAACGAGTGGTGTGCCACAGGGATCTATCTGTGCTGGGGCCTCAATTTTTTACAATTTATATAAATGACTTGGATGAAGGGATCGAAGGTATAGTTGCTAAGTTTGCTGATGACACAAAGATTGGTAGGAAAGCAACTAGTGAAGAGGATATAAGGAGGCTACAAAGGGATATAGATAGGTGAAGTGAGTGGGCAAAGACCTGGCAAATGGAGTATAATGTGGGAAAGTGGGAAATTGTCCACTTTGGCAGGAAGAATAAAAAAGAAGCACATTATCTAAATGGTGAGAGATTGCAGAGCTCTGAGATGCAGAGGGATCTGGGTGTCCTAGTGCATGAATCGCAAAAGGTTAGTATGCAGGTACAGCACATAATTAGGAAAGCTAATAGAATGTTATCGTTTATCACGAGGGGAATTGAATACAAAAGTAGTGAGGTTATGCTTCAGCTATACAGGGCATTGGTGAGACCACATCTGGAGTACTGTGTACAGTACTGGTCTCCTTATTTAAGGAAGGATGTAAACACTTTGCAGGCAGTACAGAGTGGGTTTACTAGATTAATACCTGGAATAGGTGGGCTGTCTTACGAGGAAAGATTGGACAGGCTAGGCTTGTATCCGCTGGAATTTAGAAGAGTAAGAGGCAACGTGATTGAAACATATAAGATCCTGAGGGGTCTTGACAGGGTGGATATGGAAAGGATGTTTCCCCTTGTGGGAGAATCTAGAACTAGGGGTCACGGTTTAAAAATAAGGGGTCACCCATTTAAGACAGAGATGAGGAGAAATTTTCTCTCAGAGGGTCGTGAGTCTTTGGAATTCTCTTCCTCAAAAGGCAGTGGAAGCAGAGTCTAAATATTTTTAAGGCAGAGGTAGATAGATTCTTGATAAGCAAAGGGGGTGGAAGGTTATCAGGGGTAGGTGGAAATATGGAGTAATCAGTTCAGCCATGAACTTATTGAATGGTGGAGCAGGCTCGAAGGGCCTAATGCATATACAATAACTTTGTACATTCTGTGTTAAAATAGAGTGCCTGATAGTGATTAAAGGACAAGGCTATCTGCCCGTCATCTAGTGGCACAGGAACATTCATCAGCTACAGGATTATACGGTGGCACCCCACAGCTGGACATAATAGGCTAATTCGGGATGAACGTTACAAATGGAAATACAGACGTCAAAAGACTGCCGACATCTTTTCGGGGATATCTTTTGAGGGGTACATTCTGTGACCCTCAGTAAAAACATAGTAAAGGGCTGAAAAGACCATCAGCCCAACTAGTCAACTTCCTGGTGTATCTGATAATGTGTTTATCTTCAAGATACTTGTCCAATTTTGCTTGAAGAGCTCCCAAGCTCTTTGCCCCTCCAACCCCTTTTGGTAAGCACTTCCAAAATCCAACCATCCTCTCAGTGAAGTAGGTACTTCCTCAAATCCTGCTCGAGTCTAGCTCTTTCCATGTTATATGCATCCCCTTGTTCTGCTGTCTTTTACCAATTCATCACAAAGACTGATTAGTTTGAAAATGTCAGTCATATTCCCTCCCCCGCCACCCACTGTTTTCTCTGCAATAAGAATCCCAGTTCTTTTTTTTTTTTAGCCTATTCTCATACATTTTATTCTCTTCTTCACATCATCTTTGTACCTTTTCCATCACAGAAAAGCTCCAAACAGTTGCCCAGAACATCTATGGTCAGCAGATGCTTAACTCAGATCCTTTCACATACGCTTGTTACTGTACAGCGCCTAGCCCCTGCACCATCCATCAGCTCATCTCTCAGTCCCATCACCTGCCCTTTCCTCATTCAGCACATCATGCTTGTGCCTTCTCTCTGAAACAGCACTCCACAGTACCATTTACCCAGCCTTTCCCCATTCCGCAAGTTGCCCCTGTGCATTCTCTCTGAAACAGCTCACTAATCAGTCCCATTCGCCCTTCCCTATCCCCCAAAATTCCAAACTTTCCTTTTTCAATCATTTATCCACTCACTCTTTAAAAGCTTCTTTCGATTCTACTTCCCGCACTGACTCTGGCCGGGTATTTCACATCCTAACAACTTACTGTGTTAAAAAAAAAATTCTATTCTGTCTCTTTGACTTCTTGGTGATGATCTGAAATGAATACCTCTAGTTACTAATCACTGGCCAATGGAAATAGTTTTCCCAATTTAACATAGCAAAGGCCATAATAATTTTGAACATTTCCTTTTAACCTTCACAACTCCAATGAAAAGAGCCCAAATTTCTCCAAGTTAAGTCTCTCTTTCCTGGGCGATTTACAACCAGCTCCACACAAGTCTCCTTTCTGGAATTTAATAGATGATTAACAAGAACAGATAACAACAGGAGTTTTTAAATGTTCACAAAAAGATGGAACAGAGAAGAAGCAAAAAGCTGAACGCCTTAAGAGAACAAGTAAGTAGAGAATCTGGAGTCTGCAAACCTCGAGAAGTTGTTTCTTTCCCAATGCTTTCATCTTGATGGTGGCCATTCGCTCTGCGAGGACTGTTAGTGTGGATTGCATTGCTAGCTGGTCAGAAGTATCTGCATCCACAGTGTCGGACACCAGCTCTTCAGCAAAGCAGATCTGGAGCTCATTGATCTCATCCTGGAGTGTCACAATCTCATCCATCAGCGCCTGAGGCACACAGAAACCACAAATATCTTTAATCCGTATCTGACAGACCTCAAGACTCAAAGCTCAACAGACACGTGATCAAAGTGTGCAGGGCAATGCTGGTCCCACGGTCCGCAGAGCAGTTCCTTCTGAAACCAGTGCTGTCCGTGTGTCAGTAAGATAAATGCCTGGAGAGCAGAGTTCATTGATAGCAGTAATGAGCTAATCAGGGAGTGCTACTCAAGGGGCATACCTGGTGTGCAGCCACCTGGACATCGTGGCTCTTGCCTGCATCAAGCGCCTCCCCGAGCTTCCCCTCGATCGACTCCATCTTGGCTGAGACTGACTGGACGGAATCCTGATACTTCTGCTGTCGTTCAAGGGCCTCATAGAGAGTGCGCTGCTTTTCACTGATCTGCAACAGAGAGGGGGTTTGGAGCGCAAATATTTACACAGCACACACTACGTGGTAGCTGGTTATCATGCCTGTTAGTCCAATCGAATTTACTCTACTTCTCATCTGACCAGAATCACCTTCCCAGAAACCACAGACCAGTGGGGAAACAAGAATTCTCTTCAGTGTCCAGGCCACCCTCTTTAAATTGGATTATCTAGGCATTTATCTCATGTGAAAATTGGATGCTGTGTTTCCTACATTACAACAGGCTAACAAGTACGTCATCAGCTGTAAAGCACTTGGGGACGTCCAGAGGTTGTAAAAAGGTACAAATTCATGCTCTATTTCTCATTAATTTACAAATTTATTCTTCTTCATTCAAAGCTGTCCAGTTAATAATCCTGCCTAAGAGAAAAATTCAAATTCCTTCTAGCTCTGTCTTGGGGCTTTTACTGCAGCTGCCCCTCTAATGGCGAAGGTGTCACTGAGGTCCCAGCAGCACCCATTCTGTCCAGCCCTGTGCCCCATTGTGTTCCTGCTTTGTTATATCAAGACTCAGGTGCTGTAGAATCTAGCATACTGGGACAAATTGCCAGTGTGTTCGCAATGAACACTCTTGGATGGCACTAGGAAAAGAATTTCGGCCCTAAGTAATCCAGTCAAAGAGTACAGCCCAAATGGGCTGAATGGCCTCCTTCTGTACTGTAGTTTTGATGATTCTGGGGTACAGTGGCATAATGGTGATGTTACTGGACTAGTAATCCATTAAAAATGAGTTCAAATCCCACCGTGGCAGCTTGAGAATTTGTATTCAGTTTAAAAATGATCTGGTATCAGTAAAAGTGACCATGACGCTGTCGGATTGTCAGATTACCCAGTCAGGCCTATATGTGACTCCAGTCCCACACCTTCAGATTTATCAAACCGCTGTCAATGGTTAAAGAAGTCCCTTCACCATCTTCCCAGGGCAACTAGAGATGGGCAATCAATGCCTCCCTTGCCAGTGATTCCCACATCCTGAGAAAGAATAAAATTCTATCAATGTAGACTAGCTACGGCAGATGATCAGCAGCCGACACTCCTGGCCAGAGGACGAAAGACAGGAGCAAGAGCGACAAACAAGAGGAAGAAAACAGATAAAAAAGATTAATTTATGTTTCCCATCAGTCACCGGCTCACCACATTCTTTAGAGTTTCCCAGGATCGCTGCAGGTCATCGAGCTTAGAGGAGGCCGGGTCTGCCAGCATGGTCTCAAACGGTTCCTGTAGCAACGCTGAACTGTTCATATCCTGAGCGTCAGGAGCTGCTGTCTGCAATTCGTCTGCAGATAATGCTGTGTAAGAAGCAGCATCCTAGAAACATAAACACTTACAACTGAGACTCAAGGCTACCAACTACAGGATCGAATGACTATAAGCTGCATCTATACATGCTTCAGGGTTAGACCTACAAATTACTCCTACGTGGACAGGAACCATCACTAGAAACTTTTATGACAGAACATCACAAGCAAATCCGGCTTCTCCCCATTTTCCTCTTCCCCTGTACATATCGGGCCTCTTCAGACCCTTCAATGGCCCTACAGCCCTCCCGCTATATGAGCCGCACAGCACCACATGCAAGTTGAAGTTCCTGTTCCCATTAATTCTCATCTATCTCGGGTTGCTGGAAGTAGCAGATGCTCTGATCAGAGGCTTAGCCAACAGTGTAGTAACAGCACAAAGAACAGCTCTTTCCAAACCTCCAAACTTGAGGATACGGTGAAGTAGGGGAAGGATCTGCAGGTTGATTAACAGTCTGGCGGGCCGCATTACCAATGCTCCTTCCATGTAACATGTTACTAGTTACCCATTAACCGACACCCTTTTGCCTGTGATGTGGCCTCAAACCATCATAACTAAGGTTGTATTCCACGATAACAATCAGGAAAATTATGTATTTGACGTAGATTCACCATGCCAAATTAATGGGGGGGATTAATTTCCACCTGTTTGCCATTTTTCTGCCCTTCTCCTGAAGTTACAGGGAGAAAAGCTGGACGACCAACAAGGAAATTCACCCCCATGGTCTTTAAGGGGTAAAGCTGACTCGTTATTTTTATTTCCACGGGTTAATCTCCCTCTCCCCAATTACAGTCAAGTTAGTAACTCACCGTGGCCCCGTGCGGGTCACTGCGCATCAGAACCAGTTACATTACTACAAATTTGCACCTCAAATGTCTAGCAGACGATCAGGTCAATTTGGTGGTCTCAGTGGGCGGGACAACACTGCATCCCCGGTTTTCAGGCCTACACTCCCCACAGGCATGACTCTACACAGAGAGGAGAACATAACCCGCTTGTTCTCTAACATTTCTGTGTTTCAAGTAGTCTCCTTATCTGTGGGGTTTTGCCCATATACCCACTCCCTCAGCAAGACCACCTCCTTCCACCTCTATAACATTTCCTGTCTCAGTTCATCTACTGCTAAATCCTCACCCATGTATCTGTTAACTATTCCAATGCTCAACTGGCAATCCACCCACCTTGCACCCTCCGCTCCCTTGAGCTTATCCAAAACTCTGCTTCCCATAACCAAGTGCTACTCACCCATCACCCCTGTGCTCGCTGACCTATACTGGCTTCCAATCTCCAACACCTCAATTTTAAAATGTTCTTCCATGTTTTCAAATCCCTCCATGGCCACACACCTCCCTATCTCTGTAACCTCCTCCAGCCCTACAACCCTCCTGGAACACTACTCCTCCAATTCTGGCCTCTTGCGCATCACCAACATCCATCATTCTATCACTGGCGGCCGTGCCCCATCCTCCCTACACCTCTCCACCTCTCGCTCTATCCTCCTTTAGGACTTTCCTTTGACCAAGCTTTTGGTCGCCTGTCCTAATAGCTCAGGTAGCACAGCGTTAAATTGTGTCTGATAACGTTCCTGTGAAGCATCATGGGTCACTTTATTTTTATTTATTTATTTAGAGATACAGCACTGAAACAGGCCCTTCGGCCCACCGAGTCTGTGCAGACCATCAACCACCCACTTATACTAATCCTACATTAATCCCATATTCCTACCACATCCCCACCTTCCCTCAATTCCCCTACCACCTACGTATACGAGGGGCAATCTATAATGGCCAATTTACCTATCAACCTGCAAGTCTTTTGGCTGTAGGAGGAAACCGGAGCACCCGGAGGAAACCCACGCGGTTGACAGGGAGAACTTGCAAACTCCGCACAGGCTGTACCCAGAATTGAACCCAGGTCGCTGGAGCTGTGAGGCTGCAGTGCTAACCACTGCGCCACTGCGCCGCCCTACATTAAAGGTACTAAATACTAGTTGTTATTGTTGTTGTATCAGCAGTATACATTTTATTCAAAGGAATTTTACCTTCTCTGCAAAACTGCTGCTCCCTGCTGACTTGGCTCATTGCTGGAGCAGCAGGATGCCAGTCTGAAGCCCACCCTGAGGATCTGAGCTGGGCCTGCAATTGGGGGTTCCAACTCATGCTTGCTATCCAGCAGCCCCTACACATTGTGCACATGTGTGGCTCATGGGGGAAAATTAGGATCCTGTCTTGGCTCTGAGGCGATGCTCTTCAGAATATTTCACAGACCCCCTGGAAAGTCTCGACAGACCCACAGGGGTCCATGGGCTCCATGCTATGAACCACTGTGATCTGATAAATGCAATTCATGGGCCCCATACGACCCCGGGCTGTATTTTGCCCACCCTCTTAACTAGTACCTTAACTCTCCTTTTGAAGAGCATCTCTCTCGTACTGAACATCCCCACAGAAGACTATTCCTCTAGTACACTGTTACCTGATTATACTGCATTTAGTATGCCTCTAGTTGTTTTAAAGGGGAAAATCTATATATCTAGATTTATATAGTAAATAAATGTTTTCTTAAAAGCATTATTAAAATTCTAAGTTTAAAAACAGCACTTGTATATTATGAGTATTGTATAGTATTATCATTTAGATCGGGGGGTGGGGGGCGGAAAGAGAGGTGGTCCGTGACCACTCATCCAATTTAGCTAATCTAAAAAGGATTCTTCATAGGATAAATGCCGTACAAATCCCAATGGTAGCTGTTAACACAATTCATGTTATGTGTGCGGCGTTCAAATGCTCACCAAAACTTATCAAGTGGCCCTCCAACCCAAATAATTGTCCATCCATATACTAGAGGGATGGCCTTCAATAGACAAGTTGGGGCACAAGTGGGATGAATGAATAGTCTTCTCATTCATGAATTTCAGGAGAATGTTCTCATGTGCAACAGTGACAATCAGCTCAGGGTTGCACGCAGATTGGTAATTTACCTCTAACCATCTCTACACATGATGAGCTTTGGGGGCACAGTGCATTATGCAGCATTATAAATTCTATAGGATAACACCCTTTGAATGAATAGGAGGGAGGCAGTGACCAGATACACCAGAGTAATGCGATGTCTAACTACTGATTAAGCATGTGATCAGTGTAAAGGATTAAGCAGAAGATAGTACCTGGTTACCAGACACATCAGCATTAGCCACAGGTGAGGGAGAGCGACAAGCGGTCGGAGAGGAAAGCTCACTGTTGGTCCCCTCTTCCCCAGACTCCTCAGTGACAGGTGAGAGGAGCGTATGACAGCGCCCAGCTGTCATCTGATACAAGCCCAGCCAGAAGGAACACAATTCAATAAGAGAGAGAGATCAGGACAGGGGTTACATTTAATCACACTGTAAAGTAAAAATCATTGAAAATATTACAACCTTTCTCCACAAAGTGAAACAGGTCTGAATAAAAACACAAAAGCCGACAAGAAAAAAAAATTAGCGTTAACCTATTTCCCTCCCCCACAACTATCTGAGAGAAATCTCCATCACAGTAGCTTAATTGGGAAACATTCCAGGAGGGAAAGGGTTAACTTGCACAGGGCAGGCAATGAGACACAGCAGCTGATTAAAGCAGGAGGGTGGATGGTATTATGTTAGTGCAGTTGGTAAGCAATGATAAGTGGAAGAAACTTAGCAATCTTACCATCACCACAGAAGGGTGTGCAGAATGTGGGGGCAAGGGCTCTCCATCCAGCTCCTCCATCCCTTCAGAGAGACCCTCCACCTCAGTGACTGTCAGCAGCATCGTGGCATGTTTCGCTTTCATCGTCAACATCTTGCACTTGGTATTCAGCGCAGCAATCTGCTCCTGGTAGCCCTTTATCCTCTGGGCGAAATCCTGCTGAGACATCGTTGGTGGGACAAAAGAACAGCTCAGATCCTCATCCACACCTCAGACATTCAATCCTACCCCGGCTCCTCTCCTCTCTGCGGTCAGCCAATGAATGAGGAGCCAGGTCTGTGACTGAATCCATACATCAGCAGTGAGCCTGGTAGGCAGGATGTTCAGCTGTTTATGTGAGAGAGAGAGAGAGACAGCAGAACACCACACAACCTCTAATGGCAATCTGCACAGCACAGAACAGGAAATGAGCTGAGTAATCTGCTCTCTCCCATCCCCCGCAGTCCAGAAAACACCAGTCTAACCTAAGCAGCTCTTACATACCGGTTTCACCCAGATCTGGGAAAGAACAGGAGGAAAGAGGCAATCTATCCGTGCACGAACAGACAGATGGCTGGCTGCTGAATAACTGGGTCACATGGTGATGGAACTGATTACAAATGCGAAGAGATTCAGCTCCAGTCAGTGGTGGTGTAACAGCTTGAGGCGGCGTTCTGTTTAATGGTCTGCAAAGCAGCATCGTCTCCCAGTTAAACTGCAGCAGTCTAACATTACCCCATGCAATCCAGTCATTCTGCCAACCCCTTACTGCAAAGATTATTCTACTCTGCTGCAGAAATCTACAATCCTTGGCAGAAAATGAGCCCTCTGTTTTTTTTTTTAAGTGACAGGTGGAAATGGCCCTTCACTGCGTAGGTGTGCGGTGATCGAAAAGTGATTTTGTTTTTGGGTAGAAGCTGCACAAGGAAACTCAGTCCCTTTCCTGCTCGGTTAGTCAGTAATCTTGCTAAGATTCGCACTGCGATCTCGGGATCAAATGTTTTGCCTTTGCGGCAAGGCTGCAGCATCAGTGTAAGATGCAGCATTGAATACAGAGGCAGGATTCAGAGCAGTGAAAGCAGATTGAGACACTTTCCACCCAATTTACACTGTTCACGCTGGTTCGAAGCCAAAACCAACACTGAAGTAGTAATGCAAGTACTTAGGCAGAGCTTGGACAAATACCCAGCTCAGCGTCATTGAGACAGAAATAAACTATTGCGACCTGACTGCACTAATGATACAGCCTTTGGAGCCCATTACCTGCTCTTTGAAAGCCATTCAAAAGAATTTACACAATTATTTCCTGGCCCGTGATCAATAATATCCAGTCTTCAGCAGCACTTTCCCATAGTTTCCACAAACCTTGACACTGCAACTTGTAGTCATTAGAAAACCAAAAGAGCACACCGCCCTCTATAGGGGACCTCGGACCTGTGACCCCCCTCCCCCACTAACCAATCAGATTCAAGGATTCTTAATAAGTTGGACAGAGTTTAAACCTCATTGTTAAAAAAAAATAACCAGGAAATGTAAATTAGAAAAGTGAATTCAGTGGTAAATTATGTACAGAAGGTGAAGGAATGGGAGACGTGATTAAGAGATACGAGAAAAAGTTTTTTTTAATGTCTCCAACAATAATTAAAATCTGAAGGAATCAGACTCCACAACTGTAAACAAAAGCAAGCTACTGTGGATGCTGGAAATACTCGGCAGGTCAGGCAGCATCTGTGGACCGAAAAACACAGTTAAGGGGCTGGATTTTGTCAGGGCAATGGGGGGCCCCAACAACAGACAGGCAAGCAGAGGGCAACCCTGCCTCAGCCATTTGGGGGAAGTCCCAACCAGATTCTCAGCCAATCTAGCAGCTAACGAGTTGCCGTCCCTTAAAGGGACAGGAGCCCACTTCCAAGAGCTGCCAGCCAATCAGAGGGCTGGCAGCTCCTCAGTCCGAGCAGTATCACCGGGAGCGGTGGCCACTGCTGGGACTGCCCCCAGCTGCAAGACTCATCGATGGACGCCAGTGGGGTTGGGGGGGTTACTGGGGCCAGTCAGGCAGGCCCCGGCAAGGTGGGAGTGGGGTTTTGCCACAGGGGCAGCCACTGCCACCAGGAGTCCCTCCATGGGCAGCAGAGTGCCCATTTAGGAGGGCCCCCCACACCCCCGAGCCTGGAGGGAGGCCGCCAGGGTTCGCAAGGCGGTCTCCCCACACGGCACAGGGCCCACCCGCCACTGGTAAAATGCCAATGGCAGCAAAAAGAGGCCCTTAATTGGCCACTTGAATGAAACAATTGCCCTCTGGGCAGGTGCGCTGTCCTCTGCCTTCCCCACCACTGGCAAAATGTGCTCCCTTGCCATTTTCTGGCCGCTCCCAGCTCACTCTTGCAGGCCCCATAAAATTCAGCCCAAGGTTTCAGATCTGTGATCTTTCATCAGACCTGGGCAAAGTTAGAAATGTAATATGTTTTAAGCAAGTGAAATGGGAGAGGATGGAAGGAAGGAGTGACCAAATGACAACAGAGCTGGTGGTACAGGGCCAAAGGAAGTGATAATGGGGCAAAAAAAAAAAGACGTGAGCAGAGAAGGTGTAAATGACAGAATGATTTACAGCTGCCATCTGAAAGCAAAAAGAAGAGAAAAACAAGAGTAAAACCAAAACCTGCAAAGAAAAAGGAAACAAAATGGGGGCAGAGATTATGGTCCAAAATCACTGAACTCAATGTTGAATCCAGAAGACTGTAAAGTACCTAACTAAAAGATGAGATGCTGGTTCTCGAGCTTACTTTGAACTTCATTGGAGCACTGCAGGAGGCCGAGGACAGAGAGGTCAGTGTGAGAGCATGGTGGAGAATTAAAATGACAGGCAACCTGAAGCTCAGATTCATGCTTACAGACTGAATGAAGGTGTTCCGCAAAGCAGTCCTCCCAATCTGAGTTTGGTCTCCCCATTGTGGTACCAATTGCAAAGTGAGCAGCGAATACAGTATACTAAATTGAAAGAAGTACATGTAAATCGCTGCTTCACCTGGAAGCAGTGAGGAGAAAGGAGGTAAAAGGGCAGGTGTTGCATCTCCTGAGCTTGCATGGAAAGGTGTCATGGGAAGGGGAGGGGGTGCTGGGGAGTGGATTAGGGTGCTGCAGAGGTAATGGTCCCTTCGGAATGCTGAAAGGAGAGGGAAGGGAAGATGTCCTTGGTGGTGGCATCACATTGGAAGAGGTTGAAATGATGGGCGATGATCTGTTGAATACGAATTATGATGGAAGCTGAGGACAACAGGTATCATCATGGTTCCGGGACGGAGAGTAAGGGGTGAGCGCAGAAGTGAGGGAAATGGGAGACAGACAGTCGAGTGCCCTGTAAACCATGGTTTGCGGGGTGAGGGGGTGGGGTGAGGTAATCCTCGATTCAGGAAAAAGGAAGACATATCAGAAGCACTGGTGTGGAAGGTTGCATCATCAGAACAAATGCGACAGACAGAAACTGGGAGAATTGGAATGGAGACCGTACAGGAAACAGGGTGTGAGGAGGTGTAGTCAAAGCAGCTTTGGGAGTCAGTGGGTGCCCCCACCTGCTAATACAGGTAAAATCACAGTGTCAGTTGGGACCCACATGTGCCTGGGTGCCAGTGGAGCTTCCAACCATTTCACTGAGACCCCCAGCTATGGAACAAACCTACTGTAATGATATAGTGCTCTTGAGATGGCTCAATCAAGGTCATTACAGCCCAGCCTGATCTTGCTCCCACACATAACGGTCATGCACTTATTATGTGTCACAGTGGCTTAATGGTAGCACTCATGCCTCGGAGTCAGAAGGTCATGGGTACGAGGTCCACTCCAAAGACTTATGCACAAAATCCAGGCTGGCATTCCCAATACTGTGGGAGTAATGTATTGTCAAAGGTACCAGCTTTTAGATGAGATGTTATACCAAGGCCCCTCTGCCCTCTCAGGTGAATGTGAAAGATCACATGGTTACTATCTTGAAGAAGAGCAAATGAGTGGTCCCCAGTGTCTTGGCCAATATTTATCCCTTAACCATCATCAGTAATAAAACAGATTATCTGGAAATTATCTCACTCATGCTTCTGGGATCTTGTGCACAAATAGGCTTCTGCGTTTCCCACATTGCAACAGTGGCTACACTTCAAAAGTACTTCATTGGCTGCGAATTGCTTTGGGACATCCTGAGGTTGTGAAAGGAGCTATATGAATGCCAGTTCTTGTTTTATTTGTACTGTTGGGACCCACAAGTCTTGTAATAACAGTGGAACTCGCCCTTTCTGATTTGCTCCGAATGAAATAGGAGATTTACCCATGTGTTTACCTCGTGTCGGGAGATCTGAGCCTGCAGCTGCTGAATGTTGCTGGTAGATACAGGCTTCTCCTGGATCTCACGATGTGCTCTCTCAATCAGCTGCTGGAGATGACGCATCTCCTGCTCGTACTGCTCATACTGGATCACGGCTTCCTGGAATGGCAAGTGCATCCAAAATAAACACATTATTTGACAAACGTATTCTATCCTCAAATATCAAGGGCTTTCTTCAAACCCTGTCGTAATTTGCACTGCCACGGGAATCAATTTTTTCAAGATAAATGATGAAATCCCTGCTTCACTTGGGATTGGAATTTGTGATCATCAGTTGCAAGGGCGCCGTTTCATTAATCGATCATTCACGCCTCGTGTTTGCCCCATCATTGCATGGGTCAGTTTGGACAGAAACATCAGAGGTCATTTTCTGGCTTTGCACTCCCAGTGGGGAAGCCCATCCTAGTTGCCCTTGAGAAGGTGGTGGTGAGCCTTCTCCTTGAACCGCTGCAGTCCGTGTGGCGAAGGTGCTCCCACATTGCTGTTAGTTAGGGAGGTCCAGGATTTTGACCCAGCGACGATGAACGGATGGCGACATATTTCCAAGTCAGGATGGTGTGGAGGAGAACTTGGATGTGGCGGTGTTCCCATGCACCTGCTGCCCTTGTCCTTTTTAGGTGGTGGAGGTCGTGGGTTTGGGAGGTGCTGGTGAGTTGCTGCACTGCAGCCCCAGTGCACCAGTTTAGTTTTAGAGATACAGCACTGAAACAGGCCCTTCGGCCCACCGAGTCTGTGCCGACCATCAACCACCCATTTATACTAATCCTACACTAATCCCATATTCCTACCACATCCCCACCTGTCCCTATATTTCCCTATCGCCTACCTATACTAGGAGCAATTTATAATGGCCAATTTACCTATCAACCTGCAAGTCTTTGGCATGTGGGAGGAAACTGGAGAACCCAGAGAAAACCCACGCAGACACAGGGAGAACTTGCAAACTCCACACAGGCAGCCCCCAGAATTGAACCCGGGTCGCTGGAGCTGTGAGGCTGCGGTGCTAACCACTGCGCCACTGTGCCGCCCTGTTCCACTGATTCCAGTGGAGGGACAGTGATCAAGTGAAGGACTCTGCCCGCAAATTACCTCCCTAAAATTTACTGTAAAACCATGTGCCATTGCAGACTTCAATCAAGCCAGACGTGAGACCCCCCCCCCATCCCCGCCCCAGCTGCTTACCTGTAGGATGTTACACTGCTGGATCGCAGTGTGCTGCAGACGACTGGCCTGCTCCTGCAGCCTCAGAGCCGTCTGGCAGATAGGCAGGTTGGTGACAATTTCTTCTGGAATTCGCAGGGCAGCCTGATATCTGTGCACGATTTGGACTTTCTGCTTGAACCCCTCCATGTCAGCCAGTAACCTCTGGAGAGACAGAAACCAAATCAGGAAAGTCAACAATGCCATCTGGATATTGTGTCAGATGTTGATCTTGAGACATTGAAATATTGAATTCCACATAGTTTTGGGGGTGGGAAGGAGAGTGGAAACACAATGGGGGGTGGGAAGGGGCAAGAATGTACAGTGAAGGCCAGTTCCTGTTGAGATCCCATTCCCCCCAACTCACTCTTTAAATTCCTATTGGATGGACCTTCGTACCCACCCACCAGTCTCCTCCCCTCATTGAGAGGGCATCTCAGGGGGCAGAGCAGATGGTAATGAGTACCTAGGGAACACCAAAAATGCCACCTTTATATCCAATAGGCCAAAACTCATGAGCTGAGCTGTTGTGAGTTCTACGGAGTGCCTTAAGAATGTTGGAGGTTTTACTGGGGAAAAGTAATCAACAACAAAGGAGTTCATCTCCTTCCTAAACTAACCCGTCCGCTCTGCAGTGCCATTCCAACATCCTGATTCATTGGTTACGATGGGCGCTTGGTGAAACAGACAACCATTAACACCAGGACCTGGGTTTTCTTAAAATTGGGACTAGGTGGTGCGCTGCTATTACATCGTAACCCAGGGCAAAGTAAGTGAGTCACTCTCTCTCACACCTACCGTTGTTAATGTTGGCTTTACTGAGCTCTGAAAGCCCCATCAAACCACATCTGCACAGACCTGCTTTGATGCTTTAGCGTTGAGCAGGCACAGAAATGTGTCAGCTTCACCTCGGTTGGCAACACTCTCACCAAGTTCAAAAGGTTGTGAGCTCCGGTCCCACTCCAGGGACTTGCCACGTTCTTTCACGATGAGGAGCTTCAGTTAGGTGGAGACTAGAGAAGCTGGAATTGTTCCCCTTAGAGTGGAAAAGGCTAAGGAGAGATTTCATAGAAGAGTTCAAAATTCTGAGGTTTGGATAGAGTAGATGGAGAGAAACTGTTTCCACCGGCAAGAGGGTCAGTAACCAGAGGACACAGATTTAAGATAATTGGCAAAAAGCCAGAGGGAAATGAGGCGATATGTTTTTAGGCAGTGAGAGTTATGATGATCTGAAATACACTGCCTGAAAGGGTGGTGGAAGCTGATTCTCTAGTAATTTTCAAAATGGATAAAAACTGAAGGAAAAATTTAAAGGCTATGGGAAAAGAGCAGGGGAGTGCGACGAACTGAATAGCTCTTTCAAAGAGCTGGCACAAGCACAATGGTCCGAATGGCCTCCTTCTATGCAGTATGATTCTCCAATTCGATACATTATCTGGTACCTGTCTTTGAAAGAGTTGCTCCTTAAGGCACAGGCGTGCAAGCTCAGGGGAGGTCAAAGTAACTTGGGCCTGTTTCACCATCGCCTGCAGGCTCTTCACCTCAGTCTCAAACTGCTCCATATCCTGTAAGACACACAGAGCTGGTCAATGAACACAGCATCATCGTGAGTTACTTGCATCAGCTGGCCATTCCTTCTCTGTCCAGTGATGTGTTCACACAGCAGTCCTTCCTGATACGGTTTCATACAGAACACTTTTAAATCTAACAGGAGCAAGACAATCGCCCGTGTTTCCAACATTAGGGAAATGGGAAAAATGGACAGAACCCGCGTCAGTTGGGATTGCATCTTGTTTTCACCCTCATGAGAAGTTCTCTTACCAATCTTACATCTCAACGTCAAGGGGACGTAGCTGGAGAGGTTTCTGTCAACTTCCGATTCTGTAACATCAACCGTCACTGTCTCTGCCCTTGTTTCAGCCCCTTGTCTGTTGAAATCCTCATCCATGTCTTTGATACCTCGGACTCGATTATTCCAACGCTCTCCAGGCCGGCTTCCTATCTATCACCCTCCATAAACCTGAGCTCATCTAAAAATCTGCTGCCCATATCCTAACTTGCATCCACTCCCGCTCCCCGATCTCCTTCCCCTCCTCCAGTGGCGGCTGTGTCTTCAGCTGCCTAAGCCTAAACTCTGGAATTCCTATGGCACTATTGTGAAAAAATGCAGGAGACAATGAAGGACAATCCAGCAACAAACAGCATGCCTAACCAATCTGAGTCAAATCATTTAAGGACTGACATCTGCTTCTCTTACCTCAGCCCCACAATAGGATAAGGTACCAAAACAGAGGATGAAATGAGAGCTGTTGATGGGAAAGGAAGGCCCAAAAAGTCCTACAATTGGCAAGTCTACATGGGGAGAGCGAGAGGAGTGGCTGTAGATAAAGGAAGACCTGAGAGAGGTGAACGTCATAGCCAGAAAAATAAAATTGCCAAGTAACACTGCAGCACAAGGAGGGCTGGCACGGGTAAATTTGCAGGTAAACATTTAAGTTAACCTACCTATAACATAATCCAGATAAAGAAATTAGTTTAAAAACTAAAAAACAAAGCTAAATTGAATCAAAGACCCCAGAAGTAAGGGAGTGCGAATGTTAGAGAGATAGGTAATAAAAACACCTAAAGTGCTGTCAGTACAAGGGAAGAAGCTGATTGGTGAATAGCTGGTGGGTTTTTCAAGTATTAAGATTATTTCTCAATTTATTTAATAGTCCAATAAACAACGACGTGGCAGGGTGCCTCAGTCCTGTGGAATGCACATCCTGTGCCATGTGGGAACTCCAGGACACGTCTCATGTCCTAGGAAACGACATGTGCAGGAAATGTCATAGGATCATGGGAAACAGGAGCCGGAATAGGCCAATCGGCCCATCGAGGTTGCTCTGCCATTCAAACAGATCATGGCTGATCATCTACCTCTACGCCATTTTTCCCCACTATCCCCATATCCCTTGATGTCAATAGTTCCTAGATATTTTGATAAATTTCTGTCTTGAACATGCTCAATGATTGAGCTTCCACTGCCCTCTGAGGTAGAAAATTCCACAGATTCACCACCCTCTGAGTAAAGAAACTGCTCCTCATTTCAGTCTTAAATGGCCTTCCCCTTATTCTGAGACTGTGTCCCCTTGTTCTAGACTCACCAGACAGGGGAAACATCCTATCCACATCCACTCTGTCACGCCCTGTAAGAATTTTGCAAGTTTCAGTGAGATCATCAGCTGGAGGAGCTCAAGTTCTGGGTTTTTGAGCTTGAGCAGCAGTTGGTGTCACTGTGCTGCATTTACGAGGCTGAGAGCTACGTGGATAGCATGTTTCTGGAGGTGCTCACCCCGCAGCTTATGGGTGTGCAGACAGACAGGGAATAGGTGACCGCCAGGCAGTGAAGGAGGGCCAGGCAGGTCGTGCGTGAGTCCCCTGAGTGCATCTCACTCTCCAACGGGGCATATCTGGAGGGATAGGTGAGGGTGATGGTTCCTCTGGGAAGTGCATCCAGAGCCTAGTGCAGGGCACCACAGGTGGCTCAGCTGTACGGGGTGAGGAGGAAGACTGGGAAAGCAATAGCATAAGAGGATTCTACAGTTACGGGAACAGACAGGCGTTTCTGTGGCCGCAGAAGTGATTCCAGGATGGTATGTGGCTTCCCTGGTTCCAGAGTCAAGGATGTCACTGAGCGACAGCAGTGCACTCTGAGGTTGAGGATGGGTGGGGGGGGGGGGGGGGGGAAGGGTGAACAGCCAGCGGTTGTGGTGTATATCTGTACCAATGGCATAGGTAGAACCATTCTTGTAAATCTTCTCTGCATCCTCTCTCAAGCCTTCACATCCTTCCTAAAGTGTTGTGCCCATAATTGGACACACTACTCCAGTTGAGACCAAACGAGTGTTTTATAAAGGTTCATCATAACTTCCTTGCTTTTGATCTCTATGCCTCTAGTTATAAATCCTAGGTTTCCCTTATGCCTTTTCTCAATCTGCCCTGCCCTAGGAAACTAATATCTTCCCCTCCCCCACTTGTCAATAGCTAATTAATACAATAAATCATGGAATTCCCTCCCTAAACCTCCCTCCCCTAACTACCACTCTCCTCCTGGAAGGTGTTCTTTAAAACCTCTCTCTGTCCTAATATCTCCTTATTTGGCTCAGTATTGAATTTTGATCATCCGACATTTTACTACGTTAAAGGTGCGAGAACAATGCAAGTTGTCATTGTTGAAGTGGAATTTAACTGGCTCAGTAGGTATGTGGATAATTGATGCAATGTTAAATAATTATTACTCTGTCAGTTACAGGCAGGTTGTTATCCTGTTGCATCCCAAAACTATGAAAGCTTAGCAACACCAGACCAGATAGTGATTCAATTAAGAGATTTCAAGGCATTCCCCCTCTCTTTCTCTCAAAAGCAAGGTAGCATGAGCCCAAAGCATGATCACTGCATCTGCGCAATGGATTTTTAACTGTTTAGAATTATCCTGGAACCCCAACCCAAAAGCAAATGATGAACAAGACGTGGTTGTATCTTATGATGTGCATAACTTCAATGGTGTTGATCCAATTAAACCAAGGGGTTTAACATCCATGTTGAAAGACCCTCTATGATGATTCCTAAAGAATATAGGGGAATCCTCCAATCAGCTTCTCAATCTACTACACACAAATAACTTGCTCATTGTGCACTGATTGTGATCAGAAAAGTACAGACATCAATCCTTAAAATGAGACTACAGCTTGAAGTTGAGACTCAAATCCACCATCCTGTTGCTAATGAGGTACAACATTCCTAAACTGAAGATCAACAAACCATGTGAAGCACAAAATGACATTAAATACAAAACAATCGACTCCCACTCGGAATCTTTGTATGTAAACCAAAGATCGTAATCACAAGTAATCTCTAAATATTCTGGGATACAGATTGGTAATCTTTATACGCTGTGAGTGATTTCATTGTTTGTCGCAGGCAATTTTATAAAATACACTGGCTGATTTATTTTCTAAGAATTGGTTGCCAGAAACGGTAAAACAATGAATGACTCTCAGAATACTGGTTTTAATTGTAAAACATTTGAAGGCTGTGATTTTATATCATCAAGGCACCTACATTTCGGTACAACCTTATCCTCATGCCATTGTTATTTCAGGATGACTGTGTATCGGATATGATTATAAAAGGTGGAAATGAGACTTTTACTGTCTTTGAACTTGGTGTGCTTAGTGAAATTACATACAAATTACTGTTGTACATTTGGTTCTTTATGCTGCCACCGTATTGAGTCTAGCCGGAGAGGTTCTTCGGCTGTAGTATTTAAATATTAATCTTAATTTCATAAGAACGATATACATTCCACACTAGCCTATGTGGCGCCTTCAAAGGCCACGTTGTAACTGTTCTCAAGTCTCTCCCACATGATCTCTTACATCATCATGGAGGGCTGTATTTTTTTACACACTCTCAAGATTAACCCTTTCAGACCCTTATACTACAATTACAGGACAGAAACAGGCCATTCGGCCCAACAGCTCCATGCTACGGTCCACACAAGCCTCCTCCCACCTTACTGCATCTCACCCTATCAGCCCATTCCTCTATCTCCCTTATGTACTTATCTCACTTCCCCTTAAATGCATCTATGCTATTCGCCTCGACTACTCCATGTGGTAGGAAGTTCCACATTCTTAGCACCCTCTGGTTAAACAAGTGTCGCCTGAATTCCTTATCAGATTTATTAGTGACCATCTTATATTTATAGCCCATAGTTTTGGACTCCCTCCCAGTGGAAACATCTTCTCTCCATCTACTCCATCAATCCTCTTTCATAATTTTAATGACCTCTATTCAGTCACCCCTCAGCCTACTCTTTCATAAAGGATAATGTGTACAAAGGAGTAAACACACTGACCTCAGACCTCTGCATAAAAACCACATCAAATTCTACTTTAATATATCAAATTGGTTTGGTAGTTCTGACCAGAGGGTGGAGTGGAAAGTCCTGCAAGGTGGCAGGGTGAAATTCATCTGGACAGAGACTAACACCATCAACATACCCCGATGGCAAAGTAGGGTGGGAAGAGACTCACGTGGGGCATAAGCACTGGCATAGACCTGTTGGGCTGAATAGCCTGTTTCTGTGCTGTATATTCTATGTAGCCCATCACATGGATTACAGCCTCAAGTTTTAAATTAATTGTGATCTCTTTCACAAAGAATTCACAATTTTTTGTGTGGGAATCTAAATCAACTTTCTGACACAAATGTAGGTATCTCGGCCATCCATTGATATCAATCAGCAACACCGCTGTGTTGTGTGTTCAGCACCAGGCTCTGTGGAAGCTGCATTCTGCTCTTTTTCACTCCCGCTCTAATTTTGCCACCTGTCTCAGTAAGAATAGACAGTGGATGAGCTTTATGTAAAGCTGGTTTACCTTGGCTGCATCTTGCAGGCTTTGTAGTCGGGTTCGCATGAGTTGCTGCAGCTCTTCTGTCTGTTGGCGGAGATTGCTCACGCGCTGAGACATTGCACCCGTCTGATACACATCACTGACGCTGTCCAGCTTCTCGCTCATGGCCTGCAGGTCACTCTGGATTTCCTCAGATTCGCGCAGTGTTGCCTACAAGGGGCAGAAAAGACTCAGGATTGATATGGGACTTTAGGACATCCCAGAGCATCCTACAACAATTCGTCACTTCTTAAATGTAATTAGCTTCATTATGTAGGTAAATGTGCACAGCAAGATCCCACAAACAGCAGCTGGGAGGAGTGAAGAGTTAAACATTGGATGTGAAAAGAAAGACTGCATTTATACAGTACCTTTCATGACCTCAGTCAGGATGTCCCAAAGTGCTTTACAGTCAGTTATGTACTTTTTGAAGTGCAGTCACTATTGTAATGTAGGAATCGCAGCAGCAAATTTGTGCACTGCAAGGTCCCACAAACAAGGCAAAAAATGGCCAGATCATGTTTAGTTGGTCAAGGGATAAATATTGGCCAGGACACTGGGGAGAACTCCCTGCTGTTCTTCAAAAATACCATAGGATCTGTTACATCCACCTTGATTTAACATCCAATCCAACTGATGGTACCTTCCACAGTGCAGCTCTCCCTCAGTACTGCACTGGAGGATCCAACAAAATTAGGGTGATCTACAGCCAGCTTTACCCTGATCGGCTCAACCCAGCAACCAAAGCTGCAGGCACTGGCACATCTACCTGACAGAAACTATCCACAGTGGATCAGCAAGGCTGTGTCATCTGTTTCAAGGGCACCTGATGCGGCAGAGCTGGCACATACAGGGGAGATAATTGCCAGCTGAGCTCTAAAACCTGGACCCACCTCATAGGGCGCATATGCGATGCTGTCGCGTGAGGGTGGTGCCATGGAGGGGGGCAAACTCCTGTCACAAGCACTTCATACAGCAACACCTCCACCTGAGAGCAGAGTTGTTGGGTGGCTCCCTTATCAGCCTGTAGGCTCATGATGGCATTTTCCATTTCTTCTCCTTTCTTGTTTGCCTCTTACGTCTTCCTCCTCTTCAGCCAGAGGCTGTTTCTGGGTTGAGGTTTCTTCTGAACCTCCCAAAGATATTATTCGCCT
Source organism: Heterodontus francisci (assembly GCF_036365525.1). NCBI lineage: Eukaryota > Metazoa > Chordata > Chondrichthyes > Heterodontiformes > Heterodontidae > Heterodontus > Heterodontus francisci. The sequence continues at coordinate 18,669,915 of NC_090383.1, read as the reverse complement.
CCCCTGCACCCCATTCAAACATTCCCTTTTAACTGTCTCTATCCCTTTAACTTCGATTTGCATGCAGTCTTCCAATCTGCGCTCAAAGCTATGCAAATGAGCTGACTTTGCAAAATTGGGGCCTTCTATTTGTATCATGCAAAGCCACTCTCTACTCATTCAGGTATAAACTGCACTCTAAATGGATGCTTGGTTTACACCTTCAAAATTTCCAGACAGTTTAGTTGCTTCAGACTCCGGAAGACCCTCATCTGTGATACTAGGGATGAGGGACTTCCATTCTGGGGAGAGACTAGAGAAGTTGGGATTGTTCTCCTTAGAGCAGAGAAGGTCAAGGGGAGATTTAATAGAAGTGTTCTAAATTATGAGGGAGCTGTTGATAGAGTAGATGAGGAGAAACCGTTTCCACTGGCAGAAGTGTCAGTAATCAGAGGACACAGAAAAGATAATTGGAATAAGAATCAGAGGGGTGTTGTGATGATCTGGAATGCACTGCCTGCAAGGATGGTGGAAGCAGATTAAATGGTAATTTTCAAAAGGAAATTTGATAAATACTCAAAAAGGAAACATTTGCAGGGCTGTGGGGAAAGCCCAGGGAACAGGACTAATTGATTAACTCTTTCAAAGAGCCAGCACCATGTTGATGGGCTGAATATGCTGTATGATTCTACAGTGCAGAAATTTGTTTGCATGGTGCAGTTTGAAGTGGGGCTATGCATTCCCCGTGCTGCAAGGGGCCTGTGCGGCGTACATCATTGATATAATTGAAGAGTGCCTGACAGGCAGCAGCCCGCAGTGCTGCCTATCCCAGGGGAATCGATGTGCTACAAACAGCGCTACCTGAACAAATTTCTCCCCCTAGGATTCTATAAGTATTTCTTAAGTGAGAATGGGATATTTGTTGCACTATATCCAATGTTTTATGATTTTACAACAGCCCATGCAAAAACCCAGACAGGGGAAGTGCAAAGTGAAATCAGTCTTCTGTCGGGTGGGATTAATTGTCCATTCTCATGGACCATATCAGTTTATTACTTTGACGGATTCCTGGTGGAACATCAGGAGTTGCTGACAGTTCAGTAGATAAGTACTAACTTGTGCTAATAGTTTTAGACAGCAGGTTAAAAAGAGTTTGTGAACTACCTGGTAGGTCATCAGCTGGTCGTTGAGCTGAGCTGCAGAATGCCAACTGATGGCACTGTACCCGAGATTCTTCGCTTTCTCCACCCACTTCAGCACAAAGTCAAGCATTTCATGGAACTCCTCCAACTGTGAAGCAGCCTGTGGCGGTCAACAGGAGAGAAGGAGAAGGGTAGATTAGAACAGAACCAACACACTCACACATACCAACAGAGCACACAAACACACCAACAAAAAACACGCCCACTCCAACACACAGAGGAGACGGATGCATGGTAATTCATTCAGGATAGGATTCAAGTGACTAAGTTTGTATGAGTTGGAGTTTTGTAAGGATGGGAGATTGCAAGGAGAAGCTGGAGAGATCGAGCTGTGTATGACTGGAAGCGACTAGACAAATTGTCAAACAATTTGGGAAAAGATTTCCCATATCCTGTTTTGGCTGGGAACTTTCTACGCTTCTTCTCTCCTCCGCTGCTGAAGATGTTAACTCCTCACTTGAGTCTGCTCACAGGAGTTCCTGGGGCCCTCAAGCACTGTGCCATGTCTGAGCCTAGACACTAGTGTTGGCTCATCCTATCCACTAACAAGGACGCTAACTTCCACCTCAGCAACATCACCAGCCTCTCCCATCTCAGCCTCACAGACCCTTTATCCATACTCAATACTTCATTCCTCCTTACCAGTTTCCAACCTTCAACTTTCAGCAAGCACAACACATCCAAAACTCAGTTGCTCATATCCTGCCCGATCCTTGTCCTGATCCTCAAATCCTCCCAGGACGCCAGCCCAGCCCACACCTCCTCTGCAACCCCCTCTAGCTGGATGTCCACTCCTGCACCCTTCATTCCTCCTGCGCCAGTTGTAAGCAAAGTCTTAAACCGTCCTACCCTATTATCTGAAAGGATTCCTTAAGCCCATCTGCCTTCCTACCGCTCCACCATTAAAGAATCATTTTTTACAACCAACTTTGATCACCTGTCTTGACTCTCCCACTACAACTCAGAATCCACTCCTCATGTCCCCTTCAGTGAAGCACCATCAGACTTTAAATGTGTTTTGTGAATGTAACTTGGTGATGGTGCTGACCAAGCACTCAGAGTCCACCCTGCTCTTCTTCAAATAGCACCATGAGATCCTTAACATCCATCTTATAGCGCAGACAGGTTTAACACCTCATTCAAAAGTCAGCATCTCTGACAGTGCAGCGCTCCCTCAGTACTGCACCTTAGCATTGTCAGTGAAGATTATGGGCTTGAATCCTGAGGTGGGCCTTAAACCCTCAACCTTCTGACTCGGTGGTGCTACCAAATTAAACTGATTTTACAATGAACCTTTAACTGATCTTTACGGCATACTTTTAATGGATCTTTGCAATCTACTTTAAACTGGACAGGTTACCCTTGGGCAGGACCGGGACTGATGTCCTAGGGGGACTATTGCTAGAGTGGTTGGGGAGGGCTTAAACTAAAATGACAGGGGGATGGGAACCTTTGCAAGGAGTCAGAGGAGGGGGGGGGGATCAAAGACAAAAACAAAAGACAGTAAGGGGAATAAGAAAAGTGAGAGGCAGAGAAATCAAGGGCCACAATCAAACAGGGCCACAATGAAAAATAGTGGGAAGGGGACAAGTAATGTTAAAAAGACAAGCCTTAAGGCTTTGTGCCTTAACGCGCAGAGCATTCGCAATAAAGTGGATGAATTAATCGCGCAAATAGATGTAAACGGGTATGACATAGTCGGGATTATGGAGACATGGCTGCAAGGTGACCAGGGATAGGAAATGAACATCCAGGGATATTCAGTATTTAGGAAGGACAGACAAAAAGCAAAAGGCGGTAGAGTTGCATTGAACAAAGAACAGTACAGGACAGGAACAGGCCATTCGGCCCTCCAAGCCTGCGCCGATCTTGATGCCGGCCGAAACTAACACCTTCTGCACTTCAGGGGCCCATATCCCTCTATTCCCTTCCTATTCATATATTTGTCAAGATGTCTCTTAAACGTCGTTATCGTATCTGCTTCCGCCACCTCCCCTGGCAGCAAGTTCCAGGCACTCACCACCCTCTGTGTAAAACACTTGCCTCGCACATCCCCTCTAAACTTTGCCCCTCGCACCTTAAACCTATGTCCCCTAGTAACTGACTCTTCCACCCTGGGAAAAAGCTTCTGACTATCCACTCTGTCCATGCCGCTCATAACTTTGTAAACCTCTATCATGTCGCCTCTCTACCTCCGTCGTCCAAGTGAAAACAATCCGAGTTTTTCCAACCTCTCCTCATAGCTAATGCCCTCCAGACCAGGCAACATCCTGGTAAAGCTCCTCTGTACCCTCTCCAAAGCCTCCACGTCCTTCTGGTAGTGTGGCGACCATAATTGCACGCAATATTCTAAGTGTGGCCTAACTAAGGTTCTGTACAGCTGCAACATGACTTGCCAATTTTTATACTCTATGCCCCGACCGATGAAGGCAAGCATGCCGTATGCCTCCTTGACTACCTTATCCACCTGCGTTGCCACTTTCAGTGACCTGTGGACCTGTACGCCTAGATCTCTCTGCCTGTCAATACTCCTAAGGGTTCTGCCATTTACTGTATACCTCCCACCTGCATTAGACCTTCCAAAATGCATTACCTCACATTTGTCCGGATTAAACTCCATCTGCCATTTCTCCGCCCAAGTCTCCAACTGAACTATATCCTGCTGTATCCTCTGACAATCCTCATCATTATCCGCAACTCCACCAACCTTTGTGTCGTCCGCAAACTTACTAATCAGACCAGCTACATTTTCCTCCAAATCATTTATATATACTACAAACAGAAAAGGTCCCAGTACTGATCCCTGCGGAACACCACTAGTCACATCCCTCCATTCAGAAAAACACCCATCCACTGTTACCCTCTGTCTTCTGTGACTGAGCCAGTTCTGTATCCATCTTGCCAGCTCACCTCTGATCCCGTGTGAATTCACCTTTTGCACCAGTCTGCCATGCGGGACCTTGTCAAAGGCTTTACTAAAGTCCATATAGATAACATCCACCGCCCTTCCCTCATCAATCATCTTCGTCACTTCCTCAAAAAACTCAATCAAATTAGTAAGACACGACCTCCCCTTCACAAAACCATGCTGTCTCTCGCTAATAAGTTCGTCCGTTTCCAAATGGGAGTAAATCCTGTCCCGAAGAATCCTCTCTAATAGTTTCCCTACCACTGACATAAGGCTCACCGGCCTATAATTTCCTGGATTATCCTTACCACCCTTCTTAAACAAAGGAACAACATTGGCTATTCTCCAGTCCTCTGGGACCTCACCTGTAGCCAATGAGGATGCAAAAATTTCTGTCAAGGCCCCAGCAATTTCTTCCCTTGCCTCCCTCAGTATTCTAGGGTAGATCCCATCAGGCCCTGGGGACTTATCTACCTTAATGCTTTGCAAGACACCCAACACCTCCTCCTTTTTGATAATGAGATGACTGAGACTATCTGCACTCCCTTCCCCAGGCTCATCATCCACCAAGTCCTTCTCCTTGGTGAATACTGATGCAAAGTACTCATTTAACACTTCACCCATTTCCTCTGGCTCCACACATAGATTCCCATCTCTGTCCTTGAGTGGGCCAACCCTTTCCCTGGTTACCCTCTTGCTCTTTATATATGTATAAAAAGCCTTGGGATTTTCCTTAATCCTGTTGCTGGTTAAAGAGAAAATTAACGCAATAGTGAGGAAGGATATTAGCTCTGACGATGTGGAATCTGTATGGGTAGAGCTGAGAAACACTAAGGGGAAATAATCGTTAGTGGGGGTTGTATATAGACCCTCAAACCGTATTGGTGATGTTGGGAATGGCATTAACCAGGAAATTAGAGACGCATGCGATAAAGGAACATCTGTATTATGGGTGACGTAAATCTGCATATAGATTGGGCAAGTCAAATTAGTCACAATACCATAGAGGAGGAATTCTTGGAGTGTATACAAGATGGTTTTCTGGACCAATATGTTGAGGAACCAACTAGAGAACAGGCCATCCTAGACTGGGTATTGTGTAATGAGATAGGAATAACTGACAATCTAGTGGTGCGAGACCCCTTGGAGATGAACGACCATAAGATGATAGAATTCTTCATCAAGGTGGAGAGTGAAATAGCTGATTGAGACTCAGGTCCTGAAGCTTAGTAAAGGAAACTACGAAGATATGAGGCGCGAGTTGACTATGACGGATTGGGAAACGTTACTTAAAGGGATGACGGTGGATAGGCAATGGCAAACATTTAAGGAGCGCATGGATGAACTGCAATAATTGTTTCTCCCTGTCTGGCGCAAAAGTAAAACGGGAAAGGTAGCCAAAACCTGGCTTACAAGGGAAATTAGAGATAGCATTAATCCAAGGAAGAGGCATATAAATTTGCCAGAAAAAACAACAGACCTGAGGATTGGGAGCAGTCTAGAATTCAGCAAAGGAGGACCAAGGGATTGATTAAGAAGGGGAAAATAGAGTACGAGAGCAAGCTTGCAGGGAACATAAAAACTGACTGTAAATGTTTCGATAGGTATGTCAAGAGAAGAAGATTGGTGAAGACAAATGTAGGTCCCTTACAGTCAGAAACAGGGGAACTTATGGGGAATAAAGAAATGGCTGACCAACTAATGCATACTTTGGTTCTGTCTTCACAAAGGAGGACACAAATATCATACCAGAAATGTTGGGGAACACTGGGCTTAGTGAGAGAGAGGAACTGAAGGAAATCAGTATTAGTAGAGAAATAGTGTTGGGGAAATTGATGGGATTGAAGGCCGATAAATCTCCAGGTCCTAATGGTATGCATCCCAGAGTACTTAAGGAAGTGGCCCCAGAAATAGTGGATGCATAGGTGGTCATCTTCCAAGATTCTATAAACTCTGGAACAGTTCCTACAGATTGGAGGGTAGCTAATGTAACCCCACTATTTAAAAAGGGAGGTAGAGAGAAAGCAGGGAATTATAGACCAGTCAGCCTGACGACGGTAGTGGAGAAAATTCTAGAGTCCATTATCAAAGATTTTATAGCAGAGCATTTAGAGAACAGTGGTAGATTCGGGCAGAGTCAGCATGGATTTACGAAAGGGAAATCATGCTTGACAAATCTACTAGAATTCTTCGAGGATGTAACTAGTAGAGTTGATGAGGAGGAGCCAGTGGATATGGTTTATTTGGACTTTCAGAAGGCTTTCAACAATCTCCCACATAAAAGGTTAGCGTGTGAAATTAAAGCTCATGGGATTGGGGGGTAGTGTATTGCGATGGATAGAAAATTGGTTGGCAAACAGGAAACAAAGAGTCGGGATAAATGGGTCTTTTTCCGAATGGCAGGCAGTGACTAGTGGGGTACCGCAGGGCTCGGAGCTAGGACCCCAGCTATTCACAATATATATTAATGATTTAGATGAGGGAACTAAATGTAATATCTCCAAATTAGCAGTTGACACAAAACTGGGTGGGAGAGAGTTGTGAGGAGGATGCAGAGAGGCTTCAGGGTGATTTGGACAAGTTGAGTGAGTGGGCAAATGTACAGCAGATGCAGTATAATGTGGATAAATGTGAGGTTATCCACTTTGGTAGCAAAAATAGGAAGGCAGCTTATTATCTGAACGGCTATAAACTGAGAGAGGGGAATATGCAGTGAGACCTGGGTGTTCTCGTACACCAGTCGCTGAAGGTAAGCATGCAGGTGCAACAGGCGGTAAAAAAGGCAAATGGTATGTTGGCCTTCATAGCGAGAGGATTAGAGTACAGGAGCAAGGATGTCTTGTTGCAATTATATAGGGCCTTGGCGAGGCCATACCTGGAATATTGTGTGCAGTTTTGGTCTCCTTATCTGAAGAAGGATGTTCTTAATATAGAGGGAGTGCAGCGAAGGTTTACCAGACTGATTCCTGGGATGGCGGGACTGACATATGAGGAGAGATTGAGTCAGTTAGGATTATATTCGCGGGAGTTCAGAAGAGTGAGGGGGGATCTGACAGAAACCTATAAAATCCTAACAGGACTTGACAGGGTAAATGCAGGAAGGATGTTCCCGATGGTGGGGGGAGTCCAGAACAAGGGGTCATAGTCTAAGGATACGGGGTAAACCTTTCAGGACTGAGATGAGGAGAAATTTCTTCACCAGAGAGTGGTGAGCCTGTGGAATTCGCTACCACAGAAAGCAGTTGAGGCCAAAACATTGAATGTTTTCAAAAAGGAGTTAGATGTAGCTCTTGGGTCTAAAGGAATCAAAGGGTATGGGGCGAAGGCCGGAATAGGTTACTGAGTTGGATGATCATAATGAATGGCAGAGCAGGCTCAAAAGGCCGAACAGCTTACTCCTGCTCCTATTTTCTATGTTTCTATGTTAAATGTCATTCAGTCCTGTATACGATGAGAATCTACCATTGAAAACAGGAGGGGCCCACACAATGAAGGCATCAGTCACAGTGTTGCTATGCTTCATTGTTTTTGATCTGCAGGAGTGTTGCTTTAACTGAATCACTTATAGACGTATGAAGAACCGATTATCAGAGGCTGTGCTAGTAGGGGCTGGGATTGGGAGCCTCCATCTATCTCTTAAAATGAGTGGATCCTTGGCAGCTTCGCTGCAATGAAGATCTGTCGGTGTCGGGACCATAAACCTGGGAGTTCATGTAAATCTGATTGTGGAGGGATAAGAGGAGAGAGCAGGGTGGTGAAACGAGCATGAGGTCAGGATGTTGAGGAACGGAGATCAAAGGAACAGAAGGCCATTCAACCCCTTGAACCTATTCCGCCATTCAATTAGATCATGACTGATCTGTATCTTAACTTCAATGACCCACTTTGGTTCCATATCCTTTAATACCCTTACCTAACAAAAATCTATCAATCTCAACTTTGAAATTTCCAGTTGACTCCCAGCCTCAACAGCTTTTGGGGGAGTGAGTTTTTCATTTCCACTGCCCTTTGTGTGAAGAAGTGCTTCCTGACATCACCTCTGAATGGCTTAGCATTTTAAGGTTGTGGCCCCTTGTTCTGGATTCTCCCACAAGAGGAAGTACTTTCACTCTATCTACCCTATCAAATTTTTTAATCATCTTTTAAACACCTCGATTAAATCACATACAAGCATACATCCGAACATATAAATTAGGAGCAGGTGTAGGTCACTCGGCCCCTCGAGCCTGCTCCGCCATTCAATAAGATCACAGCTGCAACCTCAACTCCACATTTCCACCTACCCCCGCTAACCTTTCACCACCCCCCCCCTTGCTTATCAAGAATTTAACCACCTCTGCCTTAAAAATATTTAAAGTCTCTGCTTCCACTGCTTTTTGAGGAAGAGAGTTCCAAAGACTCACGACCCTCAGAGAAAAAAATTCTCCTCATCTCTGTCTTAAATGGGCGACCACTGATTTTTAAATAGTGACCCCAAATTCTAGATTCTCCCACAAGGGGAAACATCCTTTCCATATCCACCCTGTCAAGACCTCTCAGATCTTGGATGTTTCAATCAAGTCGCCTCTTTTAAACTCCAGCGGACACAAGCCTAGCCTGTCCAAACTTTCCACATAAGACAACCCGTCCATTCCAGGTATTAGTCACCTCTTAAATTTCTGCACTCACGGTAATACAAGCCTAGTCTATGCATCCTCTACTCATAAACTAACCCTTTTAGCTCCATTTCAGGGGAACAGTTAAGCAGAAATGGACTGGGACAATGCAATGTTCTGAAACTACACCATACATTGTGAGGACTAATGTTGAGCTGCATACACAGCTGACATTACTTACCTTGTTGAGCTTGGAGGCTCTGTACTCAGTCTCCTTGAAAACCTGTTGATAGAGGGTGGACAGCTTCGTCATGTCGTCTGTCAGACACTTGCTCTGTTGAGGGTTCTGCTCTGTGAAATCCTGCATTGTCGCATCCATTTCCACGAGCTTCACGTTACAGCTGTCAAGCTTGTCCCAGAGTCTCTGCAAATACAAATCCCTTTACAATAAACCCAAGGTAAACTTACTGTCTGTTCATTGTTCCTCCATGTAATGCAAATCCCCAAGGCCCCAGTTATTAAACTTAGGGTGTGTACATCAATCTATTCCCCAGGCCTCTTCTAACAGTAGTGTCAGCCTTGGCTCAGTCAGGAGCACTCTCAGCTTTGGTTCAAGACCCACTCCAGAGACTTGAGAACATAATCTAGCTGACACTCATAGCAGTACTGAGCGAGTTCGACACTTTGGAGATGCCGTCTTTCGGAGGAGACATTAAACTGAGCCCCTGTCTACCCTCTCAGGTGGTTTGAAGAAGAGTAGGTGAGTTCTCCTTGCTCTCCTGCCAGCATTTATCCCTCAACTAAGGTCACTTTAAAACAGATTCTCTGTTCATTACCTCATTGCTGTTTGTGGGATCTTGCTGTATGCAACTGGCTGCAACGTTTCCTACGTTATAACAGTGACTACATTTCAAAAGTACCTCACTGGCTGTAAAGCACTTTGGGACATCTTGTGCAGCACTAATTCAAGTGCTTTCTTTTTTACCATCACTATGAATAACTAGGGTAGGTTTCAAACACTTATCCCCTCAATTAACAGACATAAATCAGACATTACTACAGAAAGTTGCATGTGGCAAAGATGAGGAAGTGGTATCTTCTCAGGAGCAGGACCATCGATTAGTCAAGTGTGGGGTCAGAGTTGGGAAGGAGACAAATTAGAAAATGTGGCTAAGCAAGGAGTAGTACTAAGACAGGAGTGGTGTTGAGAAGAGAGGGAGGACCATAACTAAGTAGGGAGTAGCAAGCTACATGGTGAGTTCTAACTGGCCACTTTATTAATAGATGATTCTGAAATAAATGAGAGAACAAACAGCTGCTCCTTTAGAGAACTATTGCCTTTTCTTCATGGCATATTCTGTAATACTTACTCCTTCAGACTCAACATAGAGTGCTGAAAGCAAAAACGTTGGAATAATTTAAGAACCAATTGGATGCTGCACTAAAGGGACTTTCTGCAATGGGCCAAATAGCCTTTCTCACCGGAATTATCGTGTGATTTTCTGATAACTCACTTCCTTCTTGGGAAGTCAAAATAAAGGTCTCTCAGTAGAATGATGTTCCACTGAATGCTGAAACTTCCCAAATATCCACTGCGACTTTTAAGAAGGGGAAAATTGCGAGAGAGACCATCTGTAAAATAAATATTTTGTAAAACTGGAAGCATGAAGCACTCTTGCCTCTGTGTCAGAAGCCCATGGGTTCAGGACCCACAACAGCGCCTTGAACATATAATCTATGTTGACACTCTCAGCTCTAAGGCAGCAATGCACTGTCGAAGGTGCCGACTCTTGGATGAGAGTCTAAACTATGGTCCTATTCGCCTGCTGTGGTGACTCAGGCTAATACCTAAAGAACCTGTGGCCCTATTTAGAGAACAGAATACAGCCAACAATCCTCCCTCAACCAACAACGCCAGTCAAAGTGGTTTAACTCCTCACCTGTCTGACAACAGTTTGTGGGACCTTGCTGTGTGCAAACTGGCTGCAGCATTTGTGCATGCAATGACAGTGACTAAACTTTGAGCCATTTGCTCCATTTGAAACACTTTGGGATGTTTGAGAGATCTGATTAGGTGATGTATAAACTAAAAGGTCTTTCCTTCTTGCGCCCATTCTGTTATGGTGAATGACAGTAAAGTCTCCTTGTGTTGAAGGTGAGAGAGCAAGACAACACAGGCTGTGTGGCTTAGAGAACATTCATCAAACTTTCTTGTGTATGTAGATGTAGATGCTATTCATTGAAAGGTGCTGTGAACGGAAGACAGCAAAATGTCTCCAACATTGAATGCAATAAACTGGCTATCGTTCTTCTCCCTCACCTTATGCTCAATCTTGGCTTGTACAATATCGGTTCCTTTCTCTTTCAGTTTTCTGGAAATGTCATGAAGTTCATCGGAGATCTGCTGCATCCGGCAGTTGAAGTCCAGAGTCACCGCCTGCATTTGCTGAGCTTCTCCTTCTTTCATGTTCACCTAAAAAGCGAGCGCATCAAAAGTAACAACGGAGAGTCACAGCTCATAATCAACAAAGTCTAAACTATTCTTCCCTTTTACAACTGAAAATCATGTCCGTTCTTTTCTGGGAGGAGTTCTGGCAATAGGGTGTTGGTGGTGAAAACAAATGGCAGAAACTTGCTTCATAAGATGACTGTTTGCTTTGCCTCTCAGCACCATAGAATATTACAACACAGGAGGCGGCCAGTCGACCGATTGTGCCTGTGCTGGATCTTTGAGAGAGCTGTCCAATTAGCCCCACGTCCCCAGGCCCTTTCCCCACAGCCCTGCAAAATTTCTCCTTTTCAAGTATTTATTCAATTCTCTTTTGAAAGTTACTATTAAATCTGTTTCCTCCACCCTTTCAGGCAGTGCATTCCAAATCATCACAATTTGCTGCACGAAAAAAGTTCTCATCTCCCCTCCATCTCTTTTGCCAATTATCTTAAATTTGTGTCCTCTGGTTACCAACCCTCCTGCCACTGGAAACAGTTCTTCCTTATTTACTGTATCAAAACCTTCCATAATTTTGAACACCTCTAATAAATCTCCGACGTAAGGACAACAATCCCAGTTTCTATAGTCACTCCATGAATTTCCTCATCCCTGATACATTCTACTAAATTTCCTCTACATCATCTCCAAGGTCTTGACATCCTTCCTAACCTGTGGTGGCCAGAATTGGACACAGCACTCCCACTGAGGCCCAACCTGGGATTTATAAAGGTTTAGCATTAAGTTCCTTGCTTTTGTACTCTATGCCTCTATTTATAAAGTCCAGGATTCCGTATACTTTTTTGTTAAACTGCCTTGTCAAGTTCTCCAAAGTTCTGAGTATGTGAACCCCCAGGTCCGTTTATTCCTGCACCCCCTTAAAATTTGTACCATTTAGTTTATACTGCCTCTCTTCATTCTTCCTCGCAAAATGCATTATGTACTGAAATCAAAGAAGTCCCCTTTGCTCTGCTCTGTTGATATCCACCCACTGTCATCCAGTTTGCCCCAATTTTATCCCTTTGTGCACTTCAGGTTTCGGTGAAATATGATAAATTCCTTGCTGTAATAAACAGCTTCCTGTTTATCCCTATCCTAAGGACAAAGCAGCCCGCTTGAGTAGCACTCCATCAACCACCTTAAACATTCACTTCCTCCACTACCAGCACACAGTGGCAGCAGTGTGTACCATCTATGAGATGCGCTGCAGCAATTCACCACGCCTCCTTCGACAGGACCTTCCAAACCCACAACCTGTACCACCTAGAAGGTCACAGGCAGCAGACCCATGGGAAAACCACCATCTGTAAGTTCCCCTCCAAGTCACACACCATCCTGACATGGAACTATATCGCCGTTCCTTCACTGTCGCTGGGTCAAAAACCTGGAACCCTCTTCCTAACAGCACTGTGGGTGTACCTACACCACATGGACGGCAGGGGTTCAAGAAGGTGGTTCACCACCTCCTTCTCAAGGGCAATTAGGGATGGGCAACAAATGCTGGTCTTGCCAGCGATGCTCACATCCCTTAAATGAATAAAAAGAGTAAGATAGTCAGGACTACACATCTCTCTGCAGGGGGTAAAACTCCGGTCAATATCATACCAGTTTGTCCCAGTTAATCGAGAAGTGGATGCAAGACACTTGAGTCTAAGTGACAGTAGCCTTGGGACAAATATTCTGGTGTCCCATAAAGGTGTAGGCTGGAGCACTTAGAGCTGTCGACCAAGAGACACAAAATCAAACCTTGACATGACACAGTTGGGTTTTAACCAGGGTGAGCCGGCAAGTCCTGGCCAGGGCACCTGGGAGATAAACTGGCCCCCATGTATTACTCAACTCTGATGGCCAATCTAGAACTGTGTGACCTGCACTCTCCGTAGAGAAGGAGTGGAAATCCAAGCGTGGAAAATAAAATATAAAATAATTGCTTATTTCAATTTATTTTTTAAAAAGTGTGTTTTAAATCAGAACTTGACAGGGTAGATGCAGGAAGGATGTTCCCGATGGTGGTGGGGTCATAGTCTAAGGATACGGGGTAAATCTTTCAGGACTAAGATGAGGAGAAATCTCTTCACCCAGAGAGTGGTGAGCCTGTGGAATTCGCTACCACAGAAAGCCGTTGAGGCCAAAACATTGTATGTTTTAGAAGGAGTTAGATATAGCTCTTGGGTCTAAAGGGATCAAAGGGTATGGGGCGAAAGCAGGAACAGGCTACTGAATTGGATGAGCAGCCATGATCATAATGAATGGCGGAGCAGGCTCAAAGGGCCGAATGGCCTACTTCTGCTCCTATTTTCTATGTTTTAAAAAAAGGTAATGGCTGAAGTGTATTTATTACATTAGAAGCCAGTTGCCTTGTCCATCCGTAGTTGCCCTTCAGAAGGTGTTGGTGGGCAGCGTGCATTCACCACCATCTAATAAAGCTTCCCTACTACTGCTGGAGGAGACATCATTAGTACTTCATAATTGTTATGACCAGGGGAGAAAGGTGTCTCGGGATCCCTCTCAGCCTTCACCTGGTCTTACAGTAACAGGGTTTAATTTTAACAGTGTTTTTAGCCCCCCCTTGGTGAATCCTCGTTCACCGCTTTCCAATTATAAGGCAAAGAAACCAGCACAGATTTGCTTAGGTTTAAAGAAGAAAGGTTGAAATTTATTAAACTTAAACGCTAATTCGGTTGACAACTATGGATACACGACACGCCCACACTAGCATGCATTCACAATAAACACATGCAACTAGAGACAGAAAAGAACAGTAGAAAAATAAAGTGGAAAGGTCTGTGGCAATATCGGAAGAGTTTTTGTTACGATTCCACGACCTCACTGTCGAGTCCTTGATTGTAGGTAGATCTTGGTTTTTGTTGGGGCCCAGTATTCTTCTTAAACCTGTTCATTGTAGAAGACTTTTCTCTCTTTGGGTTCATGTGTCTTCAGTGGATTCAGAGACTTGTGAGAAAGAGATGGGAGCAGACAGGAGAGATCTTCTCAGTCCAGGAGCAAACAGTCTTTCTGAATTCAAACTCTGTGGCTAGTTCAAAATACCCTGTAACAGTCAGTTAGTCACGTGACCAGTTGGTCCAACCAGTCCTAGCCCATGGTTTGCATCACCCCAGCAGGCCCTGGAACGTATTTCCCCACCCACTCACTGTCCGGTGATCAACATGCATTGTGGGTTGAATGTGACCTTTGTCTACACAACCACCGTCTGTTCGTAGGCAAATGTTTGCTCCAGCCGATCTGTTCAACAAGTCATTTCCTCATTCCAGCAACAATTCAAAATCAATGTTCATATGACAAAACCAATGTGTCTCCTTCTTGGCAGGTGGGAGCCTGCATGACACCTCCACACCCAGTGGAATGAAATACGATTTGAAAAAAGCGCATTTCATTAAAAGGGTCGAGAGAAAATATAAGGTACAGAAAAAAAACATGCATTTCTCTCATTCATTCATAAATCCTAAAACTTATTACAGCCTGGCTTTTCTTGGTACCAGTGTTGCTTTAATTGCCCCCTTTTTGGCATCCCAGTAAACATGTGGCTCTTTGGGGAAGTTTTTATTCAGTTTGTCCATTTCCATGGCAGCCTAGGGTCTTTGAGATGTTTAGGTTTAATTAGCCCAGAGTTGGAAAAAGTTTTTTCAGGAGAGTCAGTAGTGGGCGGGTCTATCCTAAACTCTCTTTCAGTGCTTTGCTGAGTCATGCAAAGGCTTTTGACTTCAGGGGATTGGTTGTTCGCTTTTTTTCTGACTGTGGGGGAGGATTCTTTGCTAATTTCCTCTTTGTCCTCTGGGACACTCCTGCCTGCAGGTATTTGTGCAGATGCTACTGCACTCCCCATGTGGCACTTCAACTAGGTGAGGCATCACCCTCACAGTTTATCTTCCCCCTAGAGGTCTTTCTTTGTCTCTGCAGGTTCCTGTAAATGCCGTTAGCAACGCTGATGGGGTACTTCTAGTGTCTGCATTTACATAGGAGGATGTGGGGTGTAATTTTTCAAATTTTTCAGGTTTGGCTGACCGGACAGTAAGGGTTTTCATCCGGGATTCCTCCCGGACCTCCTTGGTCGCTTTTTCCCCTTCCCTTCCTAACCTTTTACCAGCCTTGTGCCTGCCTGTCCCCTTGTGTTCTCAGCAGGGGTCCTTTACAGTTCACAAGTCCTCTGCTGAAGGGTCCTCCTAACACTTAGGGGACTTAGGGGTGCAGGATTCACTGTGGGCTGGGGTTTCCCCTCAACCTCGCACATGTGGCAACTCCTGCAGTACTCCGCCACACCCTTGTGGAGTTTTGGCCAGTTAAACTGCTGTCTTATGGAGGCTTAAGTCTTTCGTATACCAGCATGTACAGCCACTGTAGTCTCGTGGGCCCTTCTTACTATTTCTCTCTTGTACCTCTGCGGCACCACTAACTGGTCAACTACTGTCCACTCCTTGCTCTCAGGTTTGTGAGGAGAACTCCATTTCCTCATCTCATCAGTACCTCATTCTTTAAATAGTAGTAATCAGGGATTCCCTCTGCTTCACTTTCCGACTGGGCAGCCTGTGCTAACTCTCGCAATACTGGGTCGGCTCGCTGAGCCTCACCTAGAGAAAATCCATTTAATTAATTCCCTGGGTCTCCTAATTTTCCAAAGAAAGTCTCAGACAGACAGACCTGGTCATCTGCCTGCAATGCTAATTCAGTATCCTCTGGGGGAGCTGGATTTGATCATGGCTTGACCCACTACATATTCAGGGAAGCTGCAGGGGACCGCCTCCTGCCACTGCCCTGTCTCTCTGACCGCCTGCGGTCTTTCTTTCACTACTGGGGGCGCTACCACCTTCACTCTCACCAGATCATTACCCAGGAGCAGGTCAACCCTGTCCACAGGCAAACTAGGGACAATCCCTATGGTCACCAGTCCCGAAACTAGGTTGCACTCTGGGTGCGCCTGGTGTACAGGTACAGGCATACACTGCCCTCCAATACCATTCACCGCCATTCTGGTGTTCACTTCATTCTCTGGGGGAAAGGTCAGGCCTTTTCCCAGTAAAAGGGATCTCGTGGCCACTGTGTCCCTGAGAATTACTATGGGTTTGCTTGCCCCACTTAAAGGTACGGGGTTACTCTCCCTTCAGACACAAAGCCCTGGATAACCCTATTACATTTTCCTGCACTTGCAGCGGTAGACATCCAGGCTCTCTCTCTTACTGCAGTTAAAGCCACAGCATGTTCTGCTGTGCTTTCCATCAGGTTCACTTTTTCACTGAGCGGGTGTGCCCTGATTAACCTTACCAGTTTTCCCTTTAATTTCCAGCAGTCAACTTTTAAATGACCTGCCTTATTACAATGGAAGCAAAAAGATCTGTGGGTCTCACTCTTACTGCTCACAGCACCTTCCATTTTGGCTAGAGGAGGGCCCCCTGTATCTCCTCTTCTGCTTTTCTTTCTCTCCCAGGACTGCTTGGCTCCTATCACCTTCCCACCCTTTGTCCTTTTCAGATTTCTGGGGGTGATTAGGAAACGTTCTCCCCTGGGAAACCAACTTATAAATTAAAGCAAACTCATCGGCCAGAACGCCTGCTTGCCGGGCTCCCTGGACCTGCTGCTCCTCTACATGAGTCTTTATGGAGAGTGGGAGAGAGTGTTTAAATTCCTCTAACAGAATTACTTTTTTGAGAGTCTCATAGCTGAGCTGTACTTTAAGAGCCCTCAGCCACTGGTTAAAAGCCAAATGCTTACTTCTTTCAAACTCCAGTTAAGTTTGATTAGCTTGCTTCTTGAGGGTTTTAAACTTTTGGCGATAGGCTTCGGATACTAATTCATACGCCCAAGAATAGCATTTTTTGTCAGTTCATAATTTGATGAACTCTCATCTGGCAACAGGGAATAAACCTCATGGTTTTTTCTGGTTAGCTTGCTTTGTAATATAGAAGAGGCCAGGTCTCAGCTAGCCATTTCTCAAAAGACACAAAATTCTTCTACACCCTCCTTATTGAATTCTGGGATTAGTTGAGCTAGCTTTAACAATTTTGTACCCAGCCCTGAATTACACTCCTCCATATTGGCCTTGCTTTCACTAGGGTTATTCTGTCGCTTCCTAGTTAACTCAAGCTGCTTCAGCTCTCTTTCTTCGCATTCTTTCTGGAAGGTTCTTTCTTTCTCCCTCTCCTGCCTCTCTCTCTCTCCTTTTCCCTTTCCTCAAATTCAAGTTTCCTCTGTTCTGATTGTATCTTTGCTGTCAGAGTCTGCTTCTAACCCTGTTTCTGCATCTTCAGATTCAAGGGAAAATGGCTGGCCACTAGTCTTCGGCGTTCAGACTTCCTAGCCTTGCCACGTACTGTGATCCCACACTGTTCAGCATTTTCCTCAACTCCTCCATAAACAGTGCTTTTAACTTATCCCAAATTACTTCACCCTGGCTTGGGAGCTACTAGCTTCAGTTGCAGATATGTTAGTATTCGATCACACACAACCACAAGAAAACCTGCATTGAAATCGTGCTCCTTTTTGAATGGGAACAATTTGGCTTCCCACTTCCAATTTATCTAATTTTTCGGTGGGTAAAATCCAGGACAGTAGCCCCCAAATTTCTGTTATGACCAGGTGAGAAGGGGTCTAAGGGTTCCCTCTCAGCCTTAACTAACAGGGTTTAATTTTAAAAACACCGTGTTTTTAGATCCCCCTTAGTGAATCCTTGTTCACTGCTCCAATTGTAAGGCAAAGAAATAAATCAAGACACGTTTTCTTAGATGTAAACAAGAAAGTGGAAGAAGTTTATTAATCTTAAACTCTAATCTAGCTAACGACTACAAATATGCAACGCACCCACACTAGCATTCATGCGCGATAAACACCCACGCAGGTAGAGACAGAAAAAGTAGAAAAGAATAAAGGGGAAAAATTTGAGGCAATCTCGGGATTATAATTACAGTCCTTTATGTTCAACGTGGACTCTTTGGTTGCCAGTAAGTCCCGCTGTTCGTTGGGGCCCAGTTCACGCTTCAATTTATTTTGATGTAGGAGACTTTTCTCTCTTGGGGTTCATGTGTCTTCAGTGGATTCAGAGGCTTGTGAGAAAGAGATGGGATTAGACAGGAGAGATCTTCTCAGTCCAGGAGCAAACAGTCTTTGAGTTCAAATTCTCTGTGGCTAGTTCAAAAAATGCTGGAACAGCCAGTTAGTCATGTGACCAGCTGGTCCAACCAGTCCTGGCCCCTGTGGATTGCATCACCCCAGCAGGCCCTGGAATGCGTTTCCCCACCCGTCACTGTCTGGTGACCAACGTCCATTGTGGGTTGAATGTGTCCTTTGTCTACACAAGCACCATCTGTTAGCATAGAAATGTTTTTTCCAGCCACGGCTGATCTGTTTAACATGTCATTTGCTCGCTCCAGCAACAGTTTAAAGTCAAGAAGGGTCACTGACCCGAAACGTTAACTCTGCTTCTCTTTCCACAGATGCTGCCAGACCTGCTGAGTGATTCCAGCATTTCTTGTTTTTGTTTCAGATTTCCAGCATCCGCAGTATTTTGCTTTTATTTTAGTTTAAAATCAATGTTCATATGACAAAGCCAATGTGCCTCATTCTTGGCAGATGGTGACCTACATTACACTAATATACAAGACCATAAATGTTAAAATGTTTCACTTGTAACTAATGTCAAAGACTCCAAGTTATTTAGTTTATCTACAAAGAGAGTAAAAGGCAGTGAATCACTTTTTAAAATTCATTCTTGTGATGTGCGCATCGCTGCAAGGCCGGCATTTATTGCCCATTCCTAGGTGGGGATGAGCTGCCCTTTTGAACCATTGTAGTCCGTTCAGTGAAGGTGCTCTCATAATGCTGTTAAGGGAGGGAGTTTCAGGATTTCGATCTAATGGCCACAAAGGAATGGCGATATATGTATAAGTTGGGATAATTTTTTTTTTAATTCTTTCATGGGATGTGGGTGTCGCTGGCAAAGCCAGCATTTATTGCCCATCCCTAAATGCCCTTGGCAACTGAGTGGCTTGCTCGGCCATTTCTGGGGGCAGTTAAGAGTCAACTACATTGTTGTGAGTCTGGAGTCACATGTAGGCCAGACCAGGTAAGGATGGCAGATTTCCTATCCTGAAGGACATTAGTGAACCAGATGGGTTTTTACGACAATCAATGATAGTTTCATGGCACCACTCTTGAGACTAACTTTCAATTCCAGAATTTATTAATAAATTGAATTTAAACTCCACCAGCTGCCATGGTGGGATTTGAACCCATGTCCCCAGTGCATTAGCCTGGGCCTCTGAATTACTAGTAGTGGTAATATCACTGAACACCACCATCTCCCCCTGTGACTTGGAGGGGGACTTGCAGGTGATGGTATTCTTATGTGCCAGCTGCCCTTGTCCTTCTAAAGGGTGGAGGCTGTGAATCTGAGAGGTGCTGTCGAAGAAGTCTAGGCAAGTTGCTGCAGTGTCTCCTGCCGATGGTACACAGGAGAGAGAGTGCGTATTTTGGGATGGTGGATGGAACAGCCTGAGAAAAGTACATCGCTGAGGAACTGAACACAAACTTTACCTGTTCCTCAACGGCTCCAAGGGCCAGTGTGACCTCAGCCAATTGCTCAGAGAGCTCAGAGGGCAGAATGGTGTAAAGCTCCAGGTACTTATCGCGCTGTTGATCTCCCAGTCGTTCCACTGTCTGGTGTCGAGCAGCTACCTCAGTATGCAGTTCCTAAACATAAGGGATTGCATTACAGCTAGAGAAAGACTTCCCAATTTCTTTGATTAAAAAACGATCAGCAAAGACAATGGAAGAAATTACAAATTATCCTTGCTGGTGCATAGGCACTGCTACATTTGACAGCCACAAGACTCACTTTGCACAATTAATATCTCCATGGTGTTCCACTGAAAATCCAGGAGGGTGAATTTTCATTTTTATACACTGGTGCCCAATACATAAACTCCTCCATATTAAAATTCTCATCCTTATTTTCAAATCCCTCCATGGCCTCACCCCTCCCTAGCGCAATAATTTCCCCCAGCCCTACTACCTTCCAAGATACCTGCACTCCTCCATTTCCGGCCTCTTGTGCATCCTAAGCTCTGGAATTTGCTCCCTAAACCTATCCGCCTCTCTCTCTTCCTTTTCGGTGCTCCTTAAAACTTGCCTCCTTGACCAAGCTTTTTGGTCACCTGTTCCAATATGCCTTTGTGTCAAATTGTGTCAGATAATGCTCCTTTCAAGCCCCTTGGATCTTTTTACAATGTTAAAGGTGCTATATAAATGTAAGTTGTTGCTGACCACCTAGGCATCAAGAATCACTTGAACATAATACAGAATGCATTCTCCAGCTGGGAGGATCACAGGCTGCTAATGGAGCCCTCTGCAAATTAACAGAAGTAAAATTGGGCAGCTTCTGTTGGGTGTGTTGGGGTTGGGGGGTGGGGTAGTGAGTCTTCCTGACGGACTTTCCGTTCTGCGCTCCATCCAGTTGATGTTTAACGCCTAAGGAGTAACAATGAAATCTGCCCCAGTGTCTGTTCAGCTGCCATCGAAACTGTCGGTTAGGTGTCAACCTTGGCTCAGTAGCACTCTTGCCTCTGGGCAGCAGAATTTTGGGTTTTGGGTTGGAACCCCAACGTTGAGGTCAAATGGGGGGGTCACGACCCCGCACTGTGTGGGAAACAGTCACCGGCAGTGATTTTCCTCGAATTGGCCAATTAGTGGCCAGATGGCAGGCTCACATCCAATTAAGGAAGGCAGCAGAGCTCTCGGCACCCTAGGGCCAATAAGAGGCCCTCCAGCTCAGAAGGAGCAGCAGCACCCTCTCTCAAACGTTTAAATATGCCCTCAGCAGCCCGGCCACTGTTTTTCGGGGTGGGAGGGTTGGGAAAGCAGGATAGGTTGGTAGGCAGGGAGGGACTCAAAGCTTGCCTGGAGTGTTGCTGCCCAGCCGCCCCCCCACAGTCTGCTGCCAGGAGGCCGCCTCCAGGCAGCTAGCCTTGTCCCTCATACCTCAGGAGGGCTCATATGCCGACTGGAACATTCCAGTCAGCCTCTGACAATAGGCCTTAATAGGAGATTTACCCAGCTACATTAGTAACTTGCTACTTGCGGGCAGGTAGCCCCACCAGCCCCCGTTCCCCCTCGAGGAAAATGGTCCAGGGGTGGGTAGTGCCAGAAAACTGGCACATTGGCTGGCAGAGCAAATTTCCCCCACCCCACCACACTCCAGATGCGCAAGGATTCCAGACAGTTGAGTGCAAAATCTGGGCTGACACTGCAATGAAGTACTGAGGGAATGTTGCATCGTTGAATGAGATGTTAAACTGAGGACCTATCTGTCCTTTCAGGTGGATGTAAAAGATCGATGGTACTACATTGAAGAGTTATCCCTGGTGTCCTGGCCAGGTCCCTCAACCTGCATCACAAAGACAGATTATCTGGTCATTATCACACTGCTGTTTGTGGGAGCTTTCTGTGTGCAAATTGGCTGCCATGTTTCCTACGGTAACTACACTTCAAATGTACTTTAATGGCTGTAAAATATTTTGGGATGTCCTGAGGTCCTAAAAGATGTTGCATTTCTTTCTTTTCTATCTGTCCCTTACTGTAAATACCTTCAACTCCCGGAGCTCGGTAACAGTATCGGAGGTTGGATTTAGCAGATACTCTCTTGTCTCGTGGAGCCACTGTTTGATAGCGTTTAATTCACTCTCCACCTCCTCCCGCTCTTTCAGCTCCTGTTGGACCATTTTCTTGCTTTTCCTTATCTTCTGTCGAACACTTGAATTGAAAAGAGATTTTTGTCAATATTCACCGCAACCACATCTCTTGTAACCCAACGAGGGAACTGGGCCTGTGGAACAGGATCCTCCCATTAGAAAAAAACACATTTTGTTTTCAAAATTTGATGAGTTCAAATACAATTACGAGAATGTAACTATCAGCAAGAAATGTTTAACCATTGTTTGGTCATTTTGTCCAATGAAGGGTAGTGAGTGCCTGGAACTTGCTGCCGGGGGAGATGGTGGAAGCAGGTACGACAATGACGTTTAAGAGGCATCTTGACAAATACATGAACAGGATGGGAATAGAGGGATACGGTCCCCGGAAGTGCAGAAGGTTTTAGTTTAGACAGGCATCAAGATCGGCGCAGGCTTGGAGGGCCGAATGGCCTGTTCCTGTGCTGTACTGTTCTTTGTTCTTTGAATGAAGCATCAGAGGCTCTGTCCTGGCCCAACATTTATCCCTTGACCAACACCATTAAAACAGAGCGGCTGGTAATTTATCCGACTTGTTTTTTTGTGGGATCTTGCAGGGTTGCCAGATGAGTTGGGTGACAGCCCCCTTGGTTGAGGTCTGCTGCTGCTCAATGTCTAGCTTCACGCATTCACATAAGAAGAGTGGCCAATTGGATAATGTAATGTGAGCCTAACAAAAGGGCCTGGGGGGGATAAACAGTGAAAAAATATTTCCACTAGCTAGTGAACTGGTGATGAGGCTTGCACTGAAGATTATCACCTGGCGAATGAAGAGGGAAGTCAACAGAAATGCTTTCACACAGAGGGTTATTAGACGAGAGAATGCTGTACTAAAAAAGGCCATGAAGGGAAAGTGTGTAACATCACTTTAAAGGGAGTTGGAAAAGGATTGGTAAAAGATGAATATAAAACAATACAGGAAAAGGGGTTGGGAAATAGGCTTAGAGTAGACAGTGTTAGCTTAAAAGCAAGCATTGGCACAGGTGCAATGGGCCGAATGGCCTCCCTCTTGGCTGTAATTCCTATGATGACAGTCATGGAAAAATATCCTGGCTAGAGACCACCTGGAGGAATGGGGAAAATCAAGAGGGAACCACAAAATGAACCATGTGCTGTTGGGACCATTATGGAGTCAGTTTCCAATGCATGATATATGTAATCAGATAAACAACACATCAATTTGATATTTCTGTAATGACAGAAAGGTGTTGCAGTAGATATCAATCAACATATATGTTGTGGCTTGCTTGTCATTATTCATTTCTAAAATTCCCCACCTATCTCCGAATTAGTCCCTAGCCCGGTGAGGCATTTATTGGTGAATAAATAGTAATCAAATTGGAGAAGTGAGGCTAGCATCTGGGCAGGTGTTAAATGTGTGTAGCCAGGAACTGTAGCAAGTGGCAGTCACAGAGAACAGGACTCGGGTGAGGGGAACTGACACTGAGCAGTTTATTGGTGCACTCAACTTTCACTGCAAAGCAGGATAGTAGCTGTGTGTTCATGATATGTAACAGGTGTACGTAAGGACTGTTTGCACGGCTACAAAGGACGATGGCTCTAACTCCACTCATCTAAGCGCCGCATCAAAATATAAGTTGCATTTTCAGTTCAGTTCCTTCCTTTCAGTACACAGAGATCATCAGGATTGTAAATAGAATGGAAAAAGAAAATATGGAAATTACTTGACACTAAATTGTGACAGTAGGACAGGGAGTCATACAAAGGCATATTTCAGACTGATATCAGGCAATTTATCTTCACATAAGCCCTGGGGCAAGATTTTGGGTCGGGACCCTGACGTCAGGGTCAAACGGGGGTCACAACCCTGCACAGTGTCAGAAACAGTTACAAGGCAGCGATATTCCCCGAATTGGCCAATTGGCGGCCAGAGGGCGAGCTTGCTGTCCAATTAAAAAACACCTCCACAGGACAGCCTGCAGCCCATGCTGTGGGCAAGCAGGTGGGGAGGGGAGGACCTCAAAGCCTGCCTGGTGCATTGGCCCCCGGTCTACGCTAGTTAGCCTCTGACATAGGCCTTAATAGGCCATTTAATTCCCTTAATTGTCTACCTGCTGCTTGCCG
This sequence comes from Heterodontus francisci, assembly GCF_036365525.1. Classification (NCBI taxonomy): domain Eukaryota; kingdom Metazoa; phylum Chordata; class Chondrichthyes; order Heterodontiformes; family Heterodontidae; genus Heterodontus; species Heterodontus francisci. The sequence goes on along the minus strand of NC_090383.1, from coordinate 18,645,925 downwards.
GCAGGTGACCCTTTCCACCTCATCCCACTTCCAGGAAAATGACACGACGGACAGCATACTCACCCCCATGTGGGGCTGAAAATCCTGCCCTGGAATCAACTGGGCACTTCAATGGGGTGGGAATGTCAGATCTTTCTGGATGGATGGACATAGATGGGCCTTCCTCATCTGTAATTATCTTCTGAAATCCCCTGTAAAGACTTCTCCAGAAGTATGACCCGCTTGTTGTTGCTTTTCCTACTAAGGAAGCACTTTACGGGAACGGTTAATACTATCCACTGGTAAATCATTCATTTACCCCACCTCAAGGGATGCAGATGCTTTTCTAAAGGGTAAACACTAGATGCACATCCAATCCACTTACTTGTCGTATCTGTCCTGCATGGCTTTGATTTCATGCATTACAGGTAGGTCCTCGACGGAGGTAGAAGGCATGGCCACATCACGGAGCATGTTCAGCGCTTGTTGTCGGAGCACGGTCAGAGTGGACTGTTCCCGTTCCACTTCCTGTGCGAAGGCATCGTGGTACTCGAGGAGCTCGAGCAGCTCGGTCTTCCTTGCCTTTTCAACCGAGCTGTCGGGGAGCCGATCCTGCAACTGGTCCACTACAACAGTGGTTGTCTCGATCTGGGGACCAAAATCAATCCCACAGCAGGGGCAGAGTAACTAACATGAAAACAACCCACCTCACTGACAGAAAACAATCGGGTGAATTCAGTGACCACCACAGCCCCCCACTAGCAGAATGCTAAAACAGGATTGCAAGTGAATTACATTGGAACCCCGTGCATACACCCTACTGATGATGAAAGCTGTGGTCACATTGCTATTTTTTGTTAGTTACTGCCCTTGTTCCCACTCTCTCGTGAAGAGCAAAATTGAAAGCGATGTAGGGGTATGAGTGGAGTTGGGTATGAAATAACCACTCAGTGTGGGGTAGTAAGCAAGATCACTGAACTGCAGGACTGGATGAGGAATCTTGAGCTTTTCAACCTTGAAAGGGGTCGACTGAAGGGAATTTTGTGGACAGAAATTCTTTAAGAATAGGTAAATCAGGAAAAGTATTTTAAATTAAACTACAATAATAGGACAAAGAGCCACAGGTTTCAGCAGATCAAAGTGCAAATTTAGGATTGAAATCAACAATGATTGATCTGCACATACAATGGACTCCTGAGTGGTGTTGTAAAAAACCCAGGAACACTCAAGCATCAGATGGACGGGACATTGTTATAGGGTCTCGCTAGATGGATGAGTTGGGTTAGGTTGAAAGGGTCATTATTATCTTGTGGTTCTGCAATTAACAACATTCTTACCCAGATTTCCAATTTTTGATGACCTCTCTTTTCCATTCAGCCCCCTTCCCAGAATTCTGCCCAAGCACAAAGACAAAAACCTGTCTTTTTTTTTGTTCGTTTTCAATCATTTACCTCCATCCAAATTTCCAGCACTACAAATGGGCCAACAGCTCCTTCGTACTTCCTACCATTGGGGACTCCTGTTTGAGCCTTCGTACTTCTACTGTAAAAATGAACCCACGTGGCTATTAATCAATGAATTGCTAAGAGGGTGTACAAAGCATAGGTGTTGCAAGCAGCTTCAGGTGGGCTTTGCCCTTGTGTCACGTGTGTAACTTGCCCTTTATTTGGAAAGATAAGTCCTTTAACCAAACCCGTGGTAATGGATAAAAGTTGAAAATGTCAGTAGGTCAGGCAGCAACAGTAGAAGAGAGGCACAGAGTTAATGTATCCGGTCGATGACCTCTCATTAGAGTGAGAAGATGTTAGAGATGAAGAGTTCTTGAGCAAATGCAGAGCCAGGGACAAGGGGCTGGGAAGGAAGGAACAAAGGAGCAGGTCCATGACAGGGTGAAGAGTAGGTGTGTCTTCTCCTCCTAGGCAGATTTTCCACACTTCCCTGCACCTCTGCTATTCTGTCATAAGTATTTACACCTCCTCCCGACCCACCTTTTGTTTCTTTACTTGCCCCATTATCAGTACCCCCTTTGCCTCACACTGTCATCACTTTGATCACTCCTGCCCTCTAGCCTATCACAGACTTGTTCTTTCCTCCTCCTTCCCTTTTCCCTGGCTCTGTAAATTGCTTAAAGACTCTCTAGGGGAGAAATTTGTTTTGTGTATCCACCATTTCTAACGGTGCTTGGCAGACTTACATCGATTCCCCGGGAACAGGCATGAGCGCGGCCACTACCTGCGCGGTGCTACGTAAACGAGTTCCTCCCCCTTCATCCCTAACATTTTCCAGTTCTGATGAAAAGTTAGCAACCTGAAACGTTAACTCTTTTACCCCTCCACAGAGGCTGCCTGACCTGCTGAGTGTTTCCAGCACTTTCTGTTTTTATTTTAAATTTCCAGCATCTGCAGCACTTGGCTTTTGTTCTATGATAAGTGATGTGCATCACTCGGCTTTGTACCTTGTCAGTGAGGTTTTTCCAGCCACGCGCAGCTTCCTCCAGCATCTTCTCCTGCTCTCGGGCTACGGTGCGGAGTCGAGTCCAGCGCTGCCACACAGTTGTCATGGACCTGCTTATGGTGGCCTTGCTGGTGTCATTGCCCAGGCTCTCGAGGTGTGAGGCTTGCTCCTCCAGGGCTGTGATCTTCTCATGGAAGGAGTTCACCACAGACAGCAAGGACTGGGCGTGGAGAGAAATACTGGTGAAACGTATGGATTAAACTAGAACTTGATGCTTTCACAAACACATATAGCCTATTACATAGGATATACACCACAGAAACAGACCATTACACCAACCAGTTCATGCTGGAGTATATGCTCCATTCGAGCCTCCTCCCATCCTTCCTCATCTATCAGAATCCTCTATTCCCTTCTCCCTCATGTGCTTATCTAGCCTCCCCTTAAAGACATCAATGCTATGCACCTCAACTACTCCCTGTGGTAGTGAATTCCACATTCTTACCACTCTCTGGGTAAAGAAGTTTCTTCTGAATTCTCCATCTGATTTCTTGGTGACTTTCTTATTTATGGCCTCTAGTTTTGTTCTTCCCCCTAAGTGGAAACTCTCCTCTATCAAAACCTTGCAGAATTCCAATGACCTCTATTAGGTCACCCGTCAGCCTTCTCTTTTCTAGAGAAAATTCCCCAGCTTGTACATCCTTATTTTTCTATAAATATTCCTTTTACAGAAAATTTGTAAAAATACTCTACATAACAGTTCAAATTTGACATTACATAAAGTGCGATACAGATCAGTTTCTTTCAATACAGGACCTGAGGTAGCTCACTACATCTGCCATTACAAGTTATATTTACAATGTACATTTAGATTTTATTTCAAACATTCTCTGGTGCATACAACCAGAGGGGTTTTACATAGTTTCTAGCCCCTCGGTATACTATGGCGGGAGGGCCTTCCACAATGGCCTTTCTTAACAGGTATATAACATAGAAGTTCAGGTACCATCTTTGTCAATCTTTTTTGAACCCTCCCCAGTGCCTTGATATCCTTTTTAGAATATGGGAACCAGAACTGTACATCGTACTGCAAATGTGGTCCAAAACAAGGTTTGATACAATTTGATACAATGGGCGGCGCAGTGGTTAGCACCGCAGCCTCACAGCTCCAGGGACCCGGGTTCGATTCTGGGTACTGCCTGTGCGGAGTTTGCAAGTTCTCCCTGTGTCTGCGTGAGTTTTCTCCGGGTGCTCCGGTTTCCTCCCACATCCAAAAGACTTGCAGGTGATAGGTAAATTGGCCATTGTAAATTGCCCCTAGTGTAGGGAGGTGATAGGGAATATGGGATTACTGTAGGGTTAGTATAAATGGGTGGTTGTTGGTCGGCACAGACTTGGTGGGCCGAAGGGCCTGTTTCAGTGCTGTATCTCTAAATAAATAATTTTAGCAAACTACTTTTCAATTCTTGGAATTCACAAAAACTGAGAACGAGTGAGAAAGAAAGAAGGAAAAAGGAAGAACAAGGGTGAAAAAGACAGAGCATGTTATGAGCTAGTTATCGATGTGAGCTAGTTAATGTTGTCAGCCAGTTATTATTGCTATACTGACCTTATGTTGAGTCAGCTTCTCTTCACTCTCATGGCTAGTTGCAGCTTTGGCTGTGGAGAATTCCGACAACTTCTTTTCTGCCTCGTTCATCAGAGCAATGACCTGCTGCCTGGCCTCTTGGTAGTCATGCCACTGGGTTACGCATCTAGAGGGGGGGGGGGGGGGGGGGGGGGATGTGCCAGAACCATACTTAATCAGCTCTGGTTTTTAAACAAAACACTCCCTGGGCACTGCTGATCTAATGCATTAGTTCAGTGGAGAGCTGATGCTGACACTAGCATTTGTAATTCGAAGACACGCTGCTGTGCTAAGGTGTTGGAGAAAGAGGCAGCTTACTTAACAATTGAAAAGGGAGACGGAGTATTTTTGTTGAAATCAGCAAAACAAAGTATCTCCAGGCCTCCCAATGGGATAACTCAATTCACTACACCCACTCCAAAAATGCCTCAGGATATGGGAAAAATAGAGCGAGAATAAACAGCTGCAGTTGAGGAGCTAGCATCTACCCAGGAAAGGCGGGCCGAATGGCTTCCTTCTGTAATTTGGGCGAGTCCAGACCCTTTGGCCCATCAGCACGAAGAACCCATCAAAACTTCACCTGGCCAATCAAATGACACAATGGAAGTAAATGTTCAAATTCAGCTTAAACTTTGTAGCCAATTTTCAACTAATCATAGATCGAATTATACTGAGCTATCGCACAAATGGTTAATTATAAAAATGATTCATTAATTTGTATTTGGTCAAGGAAGAAGAGGTGGCCAGGACACCAAGAGGACTCCGTGCTCTTTAAATCATTCCAAAACATCCCTAACGTCCATCTGAACAGGCAGACAGGGCCTCAGTTTAACATCTCACCCGAATTTTCAAGGGGCAACAACAGAGGCGGGTGGGCAGATGGTCCTGCAATTTCCCTTCACCGGCCAATGTGCCAGTTTGCCAACATTATCCCATCTCCAGGCCATTTTGGAACATGCCAGTTTGAGGGTCAGGAATGAAACAGCTACCCGCCCATTAAGTGGCGGGTAGCCAATTAAGCCTATTAAAGGGCCTAATGAAGGCCCTTTGCTCCCGCTGACTGGAATTTTCCAGGCAGCAGGCGAGCCTCCCCCCACCTCCCCCACCCCGCCCCGTGGTGGTTGGAGCACAGCCGATGAAAGTAGGCGGCCTCCCATGGCAGACTGGGGGTCAATGCTCTATGTGGCTTGTTAAACACCAACACATCCCTGCCACCACCTACACCTCTGCTGTGACTAATAAACAGCCACAGCGGTGGCCACAGGCCACCCTGTGGAAGGGTGCCCCCTCTAAAATGGCATTCTTGCAGCTGTGGCCAGTTTTAATTTCAGAACTTATAAAAGGCATTGCGAGGGAGCCTTCATCTTGAGGTTCCCTCTCTCTCTCTTACCTACGATGGCAGTTCCTACCCCTGATGGTGGGGCTGCCAATCTCTCAGTGCTGGAGGGCCGCCGATTGACCCTTCTGTATCAGAAGACCAGCTGCCGCGCTTAATTGGATGGCAAGTGCACCCTCTGGCCACCAATTGGCCTGGCACTCAAAAATTGCATTGGGCATGTCACACAGATGCCGTTCAGGGCCGGGACCTGGAAATAATCCTGACTTGGGGTCCGGAGCCCAGAACAAAAATGCAGCCCAATACCTCTAACAGAGCAGCACTCCCTCAGTGTGGCACAGAGAATGTCAGCCTAGATTTTCTGCTCAAGCCTCTTGATTGAGACTTGAACCCACGTCCTTCTGACTCAGAGGCAAAAGTGTGACCCCCTGAGCCAAGCTAGCCCAGTGGTAGACTAATGGATGGAAAGTAAGATGAGTTGCGAATCGGGTGTGTGCCCCTCGATGCCTGAAAACCCAATATGCAAAGCTGTTGTATAGAACTTGGAGGGCAAAATCATAAAACCATTGTGCTAATATTGCGCAATTTTGATACCAAATACCCTTGGGATAAATTTTCCATGATTTTAATGGAACTTAATTACATCGAATTTGCAAGCCATAAACAGGCCATTTGGTCCAACATGTCCATGCCATTGCTTATGCTCCCCACAAGCTTTATACCACCCTATCAGCATATCTTTCTATTCCTTTCTCCCTCATGTACTTATCTAGCTTCTCCTGAAATATATCTATGCTTTTCATCTCAACCATCCTCGTGGTAGCAAGTTCCACATTCTAGTTACTCTCCTGGTAAAGAAGCTTGTCCTGAATTCCTGATTGGATTTATTAGTGACTACTTGATACTGACTCCCCACAAATGGAAATATCTTCTCCACATCTACCTTATCGAACACCTTCATAATTTTAAAGACCTCTATCAGGCCACCTTTTCGAGAGAACAAAGCCGCAGGCTTTCCTGATAGTTACAATATTTCAGTTCGAGTTTTTTTTTATTCTTTCATGGGATGCGAACGTCAGTGGCAAGGCCAGCATTTGTTGCCCATCCCTAACTGTCCTTGACAACTGAGTGGCTTGCGAGGCCATTTCAGAGGCCAGTTAAGAGTCAACTACATTGCTGTGAGTCTGGGGTCACATGTAGGCCAGACCAGGTAAGCATGGCAGATTTCCTCTCCTAAGGGACACTCGTGAACCAGATGGGTTTTTACGACAATCGATGATAGTTTCATGGCACCATTACTGAGACCAGCTTTCAATTCCAGACTTTTACTAATTGAATTTAGATTCCACCATCCGTAATGGTTGGATTTGAACCAGTGTCCCAAGGGCATTAGCCTGGGCCTCTAGAATACTAGTCCAGTGACATTATCACTGCGCCACCATCTCCCCTTATAAGAATATTATAAATCTTTTTTGCATGTGCTCCAGTGCCTCTGTATGCTTTTTGTAATATGCAGATTAGTTCTGTGCAGGCATAGTAGATCACCATGCCAGTTTTACGCCAGATTGAAAATCTACCCCCATCATATCACTGCCACACCAATCTGCTCTGATCAAGCTCAAGGGGACTGCAATCTCACATAGTAAAACATGCAAACTATATTGCCACCTATTTGGAGAATTTACCTTTGGAGAATGACTTGCTGACCTTGAGCTTGTTGCTCAGTGTTTGCTCTTCTTTGCTGTAATGAGGCCAAGCTCTGTTCCACTTGCTCTCTGCCCACCGCGTTGATTGATGGCAGTAGATCAGGGACCAAGGTCTCCAACTCCCCCAGCTGGCTGGTGAGGTCTGCTTCTGTGGTGAAGAACTCGACGTGCCTTTTCAAGGTCTCCTCTGAACCGTCCACATCCAGGCCATCGCCCGCCTGCTGTAAGAGGGCACTGGCATCCTCCAACCAGTCACCAGCAGATTGAACTGCCCGTTGGTACCGCTGGATCAGGGCCTGCACCTTGTCCAGGAATGTCTGGAGGGTGAAGAGAAATTATCATTATCACTGACAAATCAGTTGGCAGATTATCCTGCAGGGTCTCTCCATCAGAAAAATTACCAAGTGTCCTGTCACTTGTTAGCTTTGGTCATAATATTGCTCACAAAATTTCAACAATATCATTCACTTGCCAATGCTGGGTAAATGCCTAAGACCCGTTTCCACTGAGTAGCCATGCTCAGAGAGAGTAGCCATGAACAGAGAGAGCTGCAATATGAGGAAAAGAGCTGTAATAGCGGAGAGAGAGAGCTATAATACTGCAGATGTAGATGCAATACCAGATAGAGAGAGCTGCAACATTGGAGAGAAAGTTGTAATACCGGAGAGAGGGAGAGCTGCCGCCCCAGACAGAGGGAGAGCTGCCGCCCCAGACAGAGGGAGAGCTGCCGCCCCAGACAGAGGGAGAGCTGCCGCCCCAGACAGAGGGAGAGCTGCCGCCCCAGACAGAGGGAGAGCTGCCGCCCCAGACAGAGGGAGAGCTGCCGCCCCAGACAGAGGGAGAGCTGCCGCCCCAGACAGAGGGAGAGCTGCCGCCCCAGACAGAGGGAGAGCTGCCGCCCCAGACAGAGGGAGAGCTGCCGCCCCAGACAGAGGGAGAGCTGCCGCCCCAGACAGAGGGAGAGCTGCCGCCCCAGACAGAGGGAGAGCTGCCGCCCCAGACAGAGGGAGAGCTGCCGCCCCAGACAGAGGGAGAGCTGCCGCCCCAGACAGAGGGAGAGCTGCAATACTGAGAGAGGGAGAGCTGCAATACTGAGAGAGGGAGAGCTGCAATACTGAGAGAGGGAGAGCTGCAATACTGAGAGAGGGAGAGCTGCAATACTGAGAGAGGGAGAGCTGCAATACTGAGAGAGGGAGAGCTGCAATACTGAGAGAGGGAGAGCTGCAATACTGAGAGAGGGGGAGCTGCAATACTGAGAGAGGGGGAGCTGCAATACTGAGAGAGGGGGAGCTGCAATACTGAGAGAGGGGGAGCTGTAATACTGAGAGAGGGGGAGCTGTAATACTGAGAGGGGGGGAGCTGCAATACTGAGAGGGGGGGAGCTGCAATACTGAGAGGGGGGGAGCTGCAATACTGAGAGGGGGGGAGCTGCAATACTGAGAGGGGGGGAGCTGCAATACTGAGAGGGGGGGAGCTGCAATACTGAGAGGGGGGGAGCTGCAATACTGAGAGGGGGGGAGCTGCAATACTGAGAGGGGGGGAGCTGCAATACTGAGAGGGGGGGAGCTGTAATACTGAGAGGGGGGGAGCTGTAATACTGAGAGGGGGAGCTGTAATACTGAGAGGGGGAGCTGTAATAATGAGAGAGGGAGCTGTAATACTGGATAGTGAGAGAGAGTGAGTATTCTGGAAAGGGAGTTCTAACATCAGAGAGCAAGGGGAACAGGCTCCAAAAGGTAATGGTGGAAAGAGATAGTATTGCTTAATCCAAATGTCAGTTAGATAGATTTCCTTCAGAAAACTACGTTTTGGGATATAGTATATGAGTAATGAGATATGACATTTGGTAAGTTTAGCAGACTTGGGAGGAACAGGTAACTCTGGACCAATGGTTCCCAAAGCTTTCCACTGCTGGAGTTTTCTTCGGCTCACTCTGGTTCTGTTGTTGACTGAATCATAGAGATTGATTTCTGTGATTAGTCAACAACACCATTCTTGATGTATCATGTGACTACCAGGATGCTACAATGTCAATTAAATGAACCTTGATCTTTTGCCACCTAGAAATTCCTACATTCTGAAGATATTGACTAACCTTCTTGGTGCTCAATGTCTCCTGGACTTCAGCCTCTAGCTTGGAGAGTTCAAGCAGGTTGCTCTCAACCTGTGGAGGCATCAACTCCCTGGACTCGGTATACTTTTCTTTCTCTTTACTGCTCAATGCTGCCATAATCCGAAGACTTGACTGCACTTCCTCCTCGAGGATCTGGGACTTCCGTATCTCTTCCTGGATGCTCTGAAGCTTTATGTCCAAATTTGAGGCAGCACTGAGGTCTCCTTTAATCAGCCTCAGCCAATCAAGGGTGTGTTGGATTTCAGTCTGGAAGTCGATCCTTTGAATGAGTCTGCCCTCGCACTCCATTATCCTCTCGCCAATTGTTCCTTGGGCTGACTGAAGGTCTTCCTTCCAGGCTTGTATTTGTTGACTCCTCAACTCGTGGGCTTCGCTGTCCAGCTCGGGTGAAAACTGTTCCACTTGCTCGATCAACCTTTTCAAGAGAGAGCTGGCGTCCTGCACGCTCCCAGCCAAAGCGTGGTAGTTCTTCAGCTTCTCCTCGATGGAATGGGTTTCCTCATTTATTTTGACGAGTTCCTCTCCCAAAGCCCGAAGCTCGGCCTCCAACTGCAGCGACGTGGCCTCGTGATCTTGGTAAGCTGTGATGGTGTCATCCAACAGCCCCACTCGCAGCTCCATTTGCCGTTTCAGTCGGCTGTAAAGACTGGTCAGACTCGCCATTTCATCGGGTTGCCATGGCTGGCCAGAGCTCCGGAAGGTCTCCTTCCTCTGGTTCAGGTCGTCCACCGCCTTACCGAGGCCCATCACCTCACCGAGGAGTGTTCTGTAGTCACTCTGCACTGAAACCACCTCCTTTGAGGAGAGACTCAGACGTGTTTTGCTCATTTGAACCAGCTGGTCCTCCAGTTCACTCAGTGCCTTGCTGGTTAAATCAATCAGGGAGACATACTCCTTACGGCCCGCAATCGCCTCCTGGATCTTGTCGGACTTTTCCTTAGCGAGGGCTATGATGCCGTTAAATTGCTTGGGCAGGACATTTAACTTTTCATCCAAGAAGGAATGATCAGCTTCACTCAGCGCAGGTAATAATTCCCGACCCGTTCTCTGCACCAGAAGAAGCAAATTTTCATACTCGGGGGATTGTTCCAGGACCTGCTGGTACTTGCTCAGCTGTGAGCACAGCTCTGTGTCACTACTCATGAGGCTGATTTGCGGGAAGGTCACAATGTCCGCCTGCTTTAGCCAGTGGCACACTTTATCCAAATCCGCCTTGAAATACTTCCTGGAGACCAGGATCTTCTCCAGTTCCTGCAGCCTCTGGGCACTTTTCTGCAGGGCAGATTCATACATGCTCTGTAGGTCCTGTAGCTGGGTCATTATTTCAGCCGTCTCTTCCTCTGTCGCTTCCCTTGCCAGTTCCCTGCCCTGAGCCCACAGGGCTGTGACGTCAGTCTGATACTCCTTCAGGCGGTTGCTCACGCTCTTGCAGGTTCGTATCTGCTTGCCCACGTCGAGCGGCATGAGAGCCACGTGCTCCTGGGAAGTCGCCACTCTCTCGTTCTGCTGGATCCAGTTGATGGCGAGGCTGACAGCCATGAGGAACTGCGTGCGGTCCGACAGGGCTTTGCTCAGGTACTTCCTCCTCTGACTGACTACCTCGCTCAGGGAGCTCATCTTCCCGTGTAGTGTGCCCAGGGCCCGCTGCAGGCGCTGCCTCTCGTCCAGGCCCAGGCGAGCCAAGATCTTCTCCGCCTCTTCCGTCACCGCTCCGTGAGCCAGCTGCTGGGACTCCAGCTCATTGCAGATGGCGATGTGGTCCAGGAGCAGCGTCTGTGCTAGCTCTGCTGGCGGGCTGCATCTTAGAGCCTCGGCAAAGAGGTGGGTCTGACCATCCGCCCAGTCCAGCAGGTCCTCGACCTTGGACTGGCACTGGCTCAATTCCTCCAAGGTCGTAACAGAAAGCTGGATTTTCTTTTCTATCAGGTTTTCCAAGTGGGCCCATTGCTTCTCCAAGTGACTGGTCTGCTCTTTGATCAGTTCCTTATCTTCAGGGTTCAAGCGATCCTTTAGTTTTTGCTTCTGCTCCTTCAGATCGTCCAATACAAATTTCTGAGCTTGTACGATGCTTGCGAGCTTCTTCAGAGCTTCCAGATGTTCGGCTGTACTTTCAGCATCAGTTCTGTTACAAATAAAATATCAGAGTGAGAATGTGATGTGTTTTGCCTGAAAGAGTGACAACGGTTGCTGAATGTGTACTACTTCGGTTTAATTGGAAAGGTCATTTTCAGACTGCGCTCTGGACCAGGGCCCCTTCGCCTGCCTGGAGCACATGCTGGGAATTTTGAATGTTACATTGGGATCTCTCACCATGGTTTGGAGAGAGATAGTGGTAAGCAGCAGGCGCTGAGATTTTCATCGTGCGCTCTCAGTGAATGGTCGCCCCTGCCACAGGACAAAAGCAACAACCGTCCCTGGCAACGTAAACATGTCACAAATCTTCCCAACTGGGGAAGATGGTGGTGTAATGGTAATGTCACTGAACTAGTAATCTAGAAGCCCAGGCTAATGTCCTGGGGACACGGGTTCAAATCCCACCACGGCAACAAGTGGAATTTAAATTCAATTAATTAATAAAAATATGGAATTGAAAGCTAGTCTCAGTAATTGTAGTATAAACCCATCTGGTTCACTAATGTCCTTTAGGGAAGGAAATCTGCTGTCCTTACCTGGTCTGGCCTACATATGACTCCAGACTCACAGCAATGTGGTTGACTCTTAACTGCCCTCTGAAATGGCCTAGCAAGCCACTCAGTTGCCAAGGGCAATTAGTGATGGGAAACAAAGACTGGCCTTGCCAGCGACGCCTACATCCCATGAAAGAATTTTTAAAAATTCCTGCCGCACAGGCAGATGCCAGACAAAGAACTTATACAGAGAAGACAGACCAGACACAGACGGAGAAAACATACATAAATGGACATACAGAGAGATTGATTGATCAACAGATAGAGACAGATTACTAGATATTAAGAGTCAACTACATTGCTGTGAGTCTGGAGTCATATGTAGGCTAGACCAGGTAAGGACAGCAGATTTCCTTCCCTGAAGGACATTAGTGAACCAGATGGGTTTATACTACCATTACTGAGACTAGCTTTCAATTCCAGATCTTTTTATTTATTTATTCAGATATACAGAGACAAGATTGATAAACAGATAAAGAACCTACATTTATGTAGCACTTTTGATATCCTCAGCACAGCACAAACTTTTTCATATCCCATGAAGCATTGTTTGAAGTGTAGTCACTCCTGTTTTGCAGGGAATACGGCAACCATTGTGCGCACAGCAAGATCCCACAAACAGCAGTGAGAGAACTTAGTAGACAGACGGACTGATAGATTTATCTTATCTATCTGCCTAACCATATACTCACCTTGCTAAGTTGTCCCATTCTTTTGTGAATTTGTCCAAAAGTACTTCTACAATACTCATTCGATCGTGGTAATCCCTTGCTCTCTGTTGGTCCTCCTCTCTTATTGAGAGAAGAGCATTGATCTCTTGACACAACTCCAACCACTGGTTGCTTAACTGGCCAATCTCTGAGTGTTCAGGTGACTCGTGGCCTTCCGTCAGGCTACTGACCTTCTCTGTCAGCGCAGTGATGTTAGCCTGCTTGGACTGGAATTGACGACCCAGTTCCTGAATACAAGAAACAAATTTCAGAATTTTTCAACGTAATAACATTCCAACAGTTTGTGAGGCTGAACTCTGAACTTGGTCGGTAAGTGTGAGTGTGTCTTCGTCAGCAAAAGCCCAATAGGTTCAAAGGTGAAGGAAGTTCATTTCAAATTGCTGCTCACTTCCTTAAGATGGGACCTGGGCATGTTTAGTCCCATTAAGACAGATTCAAATGAATGGAACATGGAAAACCTCCAACCCCAAAAACATGTGGCAGCATACCACACTCCGCCAAAAATTTCAATCAGGTGCCAAGGCCCCAATTGACGATTCAAAGTGGAATTGCACCCAAGACACTTCCGATATGGTTTAGGGCTGATGCCTTTAACAAAACAGTATGAATACCCGGAAATCAATGAAGAAATGACAAAACTGCTGCACTGAGCACTGGAACTCAACCATCCAGTGTCACCCAATGGGAGGTGAAAGGTCAATTCAGTCAGTTCCCTGATGTGAGGTACAAAGGCTGCAGCATCACTTCTGCAAGAGAGAAAGAAAAGAAGATGTGGTAATCCACCTTGGGTGGCAACCTGTGTGCCTGCAAGCCACTGGGCAAAAGGGGCAACCAGCAAAGTTGTGAGAGGAAGAAACAGGTCTGGCTATTGGGTGCAAAGTGAATTTAGGATATGTGGGCTTAAGAATGTAACCACCCTGCTTGTCTTTAAAACTTAGATGGAAGGTTAAAATATAGAAAACAGCATGGATTCCAGATAAAGACAGTCCTCAGTTATACAGAACATTGTTCAATGCCCATCTGGACTGCTGCGTTCAGTCTCGGGCACCACACCACAGGAAGAATATATTGGCCGTGGAGGGGGCATGACACAGATTCACCAGAACCTCAGGGCATAAAGGATTAAACAGAGGACAAGTTACATAAATTTGAGTTTGTATTCATTTAAGTTTAGAAGATTAAGGGGTGATCTGATCAAGGTGCTTATAATCATTGAGGGATTCGATAGGGCAGATATAGTAAAACTACTTCCTCTGGTTGGGGAGTCCAGAACTAGGGAGCATAACCTTAAAATTACAGTCAGACCATTCAGGATGGAAATCAGGAAGCACTTTTCACAAAAAGGGTAGTGAAAATCTGGAGCTTTCCCCCAAAAGGCTCTGGATGCTGGGGATCAACTGAAGCTTTCAAGACTGAGATCAATAGTTATTTGTCAAAGGATGTGGAGGAAAGTGCTGGCACAGACACGATGGGCTGAATGGCCTCCTTCTGTGCTGTAATTTTTCTATGGTTCTAAATGGGGTTGAGGTATAGATTAGGAATAACCTAATCGAATGTTCTATACGTCGCAGTTAATGTAGGCGGCATTCCTTACCTGCACCTGGGCCAACTGTTTCTGAGCAATTTTCAGCTCCATTTCCGCAGGTCTCCTCTTTAGGCTCTGAAGCTGCTGCTCGGTGTCCAGAAAACAAGCCGAGAGCTCTGCCTTGTGCCGTTTTATTTCCTCCCAGCCGAGGGCTAGCTCCTGTGATCTGACCAGGTGCTGCTCAATCTGAAACAATACAGCTTGGGTTCATCAAACAGGCAAACATTAGCTCATGAGGGCTGCACCAGCATGTAATGGCAGAGCGAAGAGAGACAGTGGATGGATTGGTGGAAATCGATGACGCTAAGCTGCTCAGTGAGTAGCCTTCTCCTTCAGAAGATTGTGCCTTCAAGCCCCACTTCAAAGACTTGAGCACAAAATCTAGGTTGACACTTCAGTGCAGTAAAGAGGGAGTGCTACACTGTCGGAGGTGCCATCTTTCAGATGAAATGTTAAACTGCGATCTCATCTGCCCTTTCAGGTATACGTAAAAGATCCCATGGCACTATTCGAGCAGGCGAGTGCTCCCAGTGTCCTGGCTAATATTTAGATCTACACAGATAATCTGGTCATCATCACTGTGCTGTTTGTGGGAACATGCTCTGTGAAAATTGGCTGCCGTGTTTCCAACATAACAACAGTGATTAAACTTCAAAAGTGCTTCATGGCTATAACGTGTTGTGGGACATCCTGAGGAACCACCAGGGAGGAGTGCGCTGACCTGCCTCAGCTGGAGGTAATTCACAATGTCGGGGGGAAGATACACCACTGGAGTCAGAGCCCTGACACACTCCACCATCAGGGCATTCAACCACTTCAATATCTGCGCTAACGGGTACTTGAAACAAATGTGAACAATAACCTGTTTAAACACCCACCTGAAGCGCAAAGCACTACTCCAAGCACATCCGAGCATTGCACAGCCACTAATTCTGCAACACTCACACTTTAAAATTAAACTTTATCATCAACTGTAGTCTGAAAAATTGGAACAACTTAGACGATTATTGGGCAAAGCACATATGAATTTTGGGAGGATGGTGTTTGGAGTAACATTTTGGACAGGTATTACATAGAATGTTATGTAGAATTAGTCCATGATGGTGTTTGTGTTCCACACGAACCCCCTTCCACCCTAATTCATCTCGCCCTATCAGCATAACCTTCTATTCCTTTCTCCCTCATATGTTTTTCTAGGTTTCCCCTTAAATGCGTTTATGCCATTCGCCTCAACCACTCCACCTGGCAGCTGGTTCCACATTATCATCATTCTCTGAGTAAAGAGACTTCTTCTTAAATTACTATTTGAATTGATCAGTAACTGTCTTCTATTTATGGCCCTGAGTTTTGGACTCCTGCATCGCACAATTAGTAACCCTACACAAGTCTGAACTGTATAATGCTCAATATATGTACCTGCAACAAGTGCACTACCTATGAATCCTGACATTCTCTCTTATTCTACGTTCTAATAAGACCTGTAAATTGTTATACAACTTAATGGTGAATAAAACCCCACTGTGCTGCTCGGCTATGTATTTCATTCTCCCTCATAGAAAATTGAAGACCTCTCAGATCAGGCTAAGCAAGAAATTAATTTAACTTTTAAGTACAAAAGATACAAGCAGACGATTCAGACAATACATAAAAGCTGAATTGTCTTTTAATCTTTGTTAAGGGTGTGAACAGTCCAAGGTTGATTACACCAATAACAACAAATACTGTGGTTCAAGTGCCTTGGATCCACAAATCAGGATTTCAAAGTCCATAAAGGATGAAGGGTGAAGGGCTTTTTGGTCTTGGAATGAATAGCATTGGGTTATTAATAAATTAGCAAATGGAATAGCATGTCTTGGACAGGCAAGCCTGGGAGCGGAAGAAGTGATACAGGTAGATTACCGCTTGTTTGGTGTGTTGGATGTCTGCTGCTGCCTTCTTCACAGTGTCGTCGGATAAGTCACACATGGAGCAAAGGAGCTCCAGGTAAGTGCTCGCCTGCTCCTGCAAAGCCCGATAGTGTTTTACCTGCAGCAGCAAGGTGGAGTCTAGAGTTATTAACAGTAACACCTTATACCGTACAGCACACATAACTTTCCACATACAATGCACCCACAATGGTACCAATTTTAGTACAACCAAAAGAAAGACTGAGGAAGTATGCAGTTTAAATTAAATCACAATCGTTTAATGTAAGTGCGAAGTGATACATTTTGGTAGGAAGAAGGAAGAGAGGCAATATAAACTAAAGGGTACAAGCCTAAAGCAGGTGCATGAACAGAGGTACCTGGAGGTGCATGTGCACAAATCACTGAAGGTGGCAGGGCAGGTTGAGAAAGTAGTTAAAAAGGCATACAGGATCCTGGGTTTTATAAATAGAGACATAAAAGTACAAACGCAAGGAATTTATGATGAAACTGCAGAACATGTAGAAAAGACTTATGGGAATGGTTCCTAGGATGAAGGACTTCAATTACATGGATAGATTGGAGAAGTTTGGATTGTTCTTCTTAGAGAAGGTTGAGAGGAGATTTGACAGAGTTGCTCAAAATCATGAGAGGTCTAGACAGAGTAGATATTGAGATAAACAGTGCCCATCGAGAGAGGATGAAGAATCAGAGGACACCAATTAAAGGTGATTGGCAAAAGAACCTACAGCGACATGAGGAAAAACTTTTTAACACAGCGAGCGGTTAGGATCTGGAATGCATTGCCTGACAGTGTGGTGGAGGCAGATACAATCAGGGATTTCGAAAGGGAATTGGATAAGCAGCTGAAGAGAAAAAATTTGCAGAGCTACAGGGAAAGGGCAAGGAGTTGTTCTTGCTGCGAGCTGGCAGGACACGATGGGCTGAATGGCCTCCTTTTGTACTGTGATTCTAGAACAGTATATTGAATATTTACTAACTGGCCTAAGTCTCAGGTTTAGTTCGTAGTCTAGCCTTGCCCCTTTCTATCTCTGTACCCATTTCCAGCCCTATAACTCTGCGAGAACTCTGTGTTCCTCCAATTTCGGTCTCTTGATTGTGAGTTTGCTATACGCCATACTCTGTGAAGTCCAGTCCCAGCTTCTTTAGTCTCTCAGCATAGCTGAAGTCCTATATTCCTGGTATTATTGTAGTAAATCCCCTCTGTACCCTCTCCAAGACATTCACATCCTTCTCATAGATTGGTGCTCAGAATTGAACACAACTGTTGGAATTTTATGTAGGCAACAAGGCTCCCTCTGCCAGGGCCAAAAGCAGAGGTTGGTGGCGGAGATGGGGTGGGGGGCCGACCCTGCTTCAGGAGGCAGCGGGACCCAGGGCCACATTTTGTTGGCAGAAGCTAATCAAGCGTTTGCCGCCAAGCTGCCATCCCTATTAAGGATGGCAGCCCACCCCCAAGAGCTGCTGGCCAATCAGAGGATCGGCAGCTCAGCAGCGCCACTGCTAGTGGTGGCCACTGCTGGGGCTGCACCTGCTAGATGAGGACACATATCTGACTGTGAGGGTGCATGGTCAGCAAAGTAGGGTCTGGGCGGGCTGGGGCCAGTCAGGCAGGCCCCGGCAAGGGGGGTGTGGTTATGAAGGACAGGGGGCAGCACTGTTTCCAAGGGAGCGGTCATTGCTGTAGTGGGGGGCTCCTCTATGAGGCAAAGAGTCCCTGAAAAGGAAGGCCCACCTCCCCGGAGCCTGCTGTGAGACCGCCAGGTCTCCCCACACGGCGGAGGACCCCCAGCATCTGGTAAAATGCCAGCGGAGGCGGGGAGAGGCCCTTAATTGGTCATTTAAGTGGCTTAATAGGGCTACCAGCAGGCACACCACCCACTGCCTTCCCACGCCATTTTGACAGCCTTCCTGCCTTCCAGCCCATCCCCAAAGGTCTGGTAAAAGTCAGCCCAATATTCCAGCCAATTTATAAATGTCTACTATAACTTCCTTGCCTGTGTACTCTATGCCACTATTATAAAGCCAAAGGCCCGTTTTTCAACAGCCTTATCAACCTGTCCTGCCACCTTCAAAGATTTGTAAATGAGAAATAAGCTGAAATGAGAAGAATTCCTTTTAGAAAGTTTCTACAAATTGGCTTAAAAGAGACACATTTAGCATGACAGGAGTGTGATGGAATACTCCCCACTTGCCTGGATGAGTGCAGCTCCAACAACATTCAATGATCTCAGCACCATCCAGGACAAAGCAGTCTGCTTGATCAACAGCCAATCTGCTATCTTAAATGTCCACTCCCTCCACCACTGGCATACTTTCTATCAACAGAATGCACAGCAACAACCTTCCAAAGCTTTCTCAACAGAGCGTTCCAAACCTGCGACTTCTGCTCCCTAGAAGGACAAGGGCAGCAGGTGCATGGGAACACCACCACCTCCAGGTTCCTCTCCAAGTCGCACACCATCCTGATGTGGACTTCTATCACCGTTCCTTCATTGTCACTGGGTCAAAATTATGGAACTCACTCCTTGACAGCATTTTGGGAACACCTACACCACAAGAATGGCAGCCGTTCCAGGAGAAGGCCCACCACCACTTTCTCAAGGGCAATTGGGGCCCACATCTCAAGAATACAGTTGGGAGATATACTAGCATTTACAAAGCAGTTCTCACAAAATATATAAGGATTTGTAAATGTTGCCCTCACCACTACATTTGAATGTAGCCTGTGCAAAAAGTTTCGGTAACCTGGATGCAGCATAATTGGACATTTGTTCCAGAGGTGTCGCAGGTCCAGGGTAGATCACTCTACTCCTCTTGGGAGGCTGTCAGGATTGTTAGGGCTTGGTTTAGGCACTTGCTTTGTTACCTGTTTGAGTGATTTTTGTGGGCTGGTGGGCGGGCGAGCTTGGGGCTCCAGCTCATGCTGCACGGAATGGAGCCAGGCCTGGCACTGCTGTAGGGTGTCCTGGTGGCTGACATGCTTCTGAAGCTCACGTTCCAGACTCTGGTACAGCTGGGAAGGAAAGGGTTAGAAAAAGGCACAGGGTTAGCAACCTGCAGGTTTAACCGGGTGTAGTTGTAGCTTGCTGTACAAGGTAGTCACCTAAAAACCTGAAGACCTCTGCCGGCCGAGCTGTACACCAAGGAGACCACGATTGGCCGTTGTTCTTCTGCAAAGCAGCATGGGAAAAGGACAACGATTTGTGGTGCCAAGTCTCTGCCCCCTTTGCATTTCTCTGGGGCTCCCCCCCACAACCGAGGGTGGGGGAGGGGTTGGAATGCTTACCGCTGATCAAGCACAGCCATTCATACTGCTTTTAAAGGAGGCCTATATGCAACCAGCCTCACTCAGACTGGACAGCAGGTAGATGTGGACAGAAGGAAGGCCACTACCCACTTTTTTGGCAGTCTTCTGACATCATGACGACAGTCTGAAAATCCAGGAGATACAGGCTGTCATGGGGATGTCATTCGGTGCTACACAAGTACAAGATCTTTATTCCTCTGCCTCAGAAATTTCAACCAGTCTCAGTTTCAAAATCTGTTTCATGGATCAAAACGTAAGGGTTGAGGAGGGGAGGGCAGGGGAAGGTGGGCAGAGGTGGGGAGGCCCCTTGCATTGGGACAGTTCCAGCCGGTTGGTGCCCGCATTATTTTGGTTGGCAACTGAATCCTGGCACAAAGGATTTTGGGACCTTTTATGTGCCTCGCCAAAAACGCAGGTTTCAGGGGTTCAACAGAAGACCAAGAATATCAATGGGAAGCCTAGACATTGAGAGGGCTAGGTTTCAAGAAACTATGGGGTTAGACTTTCAACTTGCACCCCAGTAAAAGAAATGATATGGAGCACTTGCTCACCAGGTATACAAATTGCCTGGTTTACATCTCCATTTACAATCAATCCACCTATGTCAGAAAAAGAACAAGTACAACTGTGGGTGTGGGGAATGTTCCTTACTCTCTGAGCTGTGCTACAGATGGCAGAATAACTGTCGCGGATCCCCTGCAGGTGGCCTTGGACCTGATGCTTAAACTTCCCTTGAAGCTCCTCCGTGCAGTTGGCAATCAGGCTGTCCCCTTTGCTTCTCAGACTTGCTAAGGCATGTTCAAAACCGGCTATCTCCTCCATGATTGGCTGTTGAGAGAGGAAAAAAGTGGCACTTCGTTCACAGCGAGTCATCCTCCAGATATGGTACAAAATGTGACAGTAATTGAGCATCAATGAGGAACACAGGAGCAGGAGGCCATTCAGCCCCTCAAACCTGTTCTGCCATTCAATTAGATCATGGCCGATCTGTACCTTAACTTCACCTATCTGTGTTGGGTCTGTCACCCTTAATACCTTTGCCTAACAAAAATCTATCAATCACAGTTCTGAAATTTTCAATCGACCCAGCCTTACCAGCTTTTGGGTGGAGAGAGTTCCAGATTTCCACTACCCTTTGTGTGAAGAAGTGCCTCCTGACATCACCCCTGAAAGGCCTAGCTCTGATTTTAAGATTATGCCCCTTTGTTCTGAACTCCCCTACCTGAGGAAATAGTTTCTCTCTATCTACCCTATCAACTCTTTAATCATCTTAAAGACCTCAATTACATCACCTCTTAATCCTCCAGACAACTGACCCGTCCTCATCACTTAACCCCCTCAAAACACACCCCCCCTCATCCAGGTTCCCTTCAACCCCCTTGTGAGCCAAGATGGAAAATTTAAAAAACAATCAGGTTTCCTCAGGGTGATCCCCTCTCTCTACCACTCTCTACAGGGCATTACTTGTCACCGCACTTCGTATTCTGGCCTCCGCAGATACATCAAGTTCTGACTGCTATAATGGACTGGACATTCCTGGCTTAAGGGAGACCTCCCCCTGCCCAAGGACATTTGCCTTGTGAGGGACAGGGGGAGATTCTGTACCTTTAACTAGGTGAGTCAGAGTCTTCAGCAATGCTTCAGCTTGCGACCCCACCCTCCCCCAGCTTGAGTTACAACCTGAGACCGCTGGAGCTCCCAAAGGCTTTCAGCTCCAGCAAGTGTGGAATCGCACAGAAGCAAAAGAGCCTGGCCTCCCTGGCCTCACATCAGGCCTTATTTAACAGGAACCCGTTAGGTCACTGCATGGCCCCAGAGCATTCATCAGTCAGAACATATGGCGGATAAATCAAGGGGGGGGGAGCCACAAAGCAGGAACAAGCCTGATCTTCGGATTTGCCAGTTATGCAAACAGGCCATGGGTTCAGGTTACATAGACCAGGCTCGTATTCCATTGAGTATAAAAGGTTAAAGGGTAATGCAATTCAGGTGTTTAAGATGATTAATGGAACTAAAAGTGTAGATACGGAGAAATAAATTATTAGTTAGATAGGTAAGTAGAGAGAAACTATATCCTATGGCCGGGGAGTCCAGAACAAAGGGACATTACCATTAAATTAGAGCTAGGCCTTTCAAGGATGAAATCAGAAGTACTTTTTCACACAAAGGGTTGCGAAATCTGGAATTCTCTCCCCCAATAGGTTGTGGATGTTGGGGGCAATTGGAGTTTTCCAGATCGAGATTAGTATATTTTTTGGATAAGGGTATTAAGGGATAAGGAATTGAGGTACAGATCAGCCCTGATTTAACTGAATGGCGGAACTGGCTTGAGGGGCTAAGTGATCTACTGTTCCTATGTTCCGACATGCTCCCAGCGCAGAGAAATACCCCCCACAATCTCGATTTTGGGAGTGTGCTACAAAAGCAATTTGTTTAAAATGAAGAGGTTGTTCTGGACCTTGTGTCTCGCCAGGTGCTGGGTTGCCATCTCCAGGTTGGTGCTTTGGGTGGTGTCAGGGGCCACCAGCCTGGTGGAGATCTGCAGCAGCCACTTTTCCACCTCCTGGAGGTTACTGTTATAATCCTCATGCTCCCTCACCTTCTCTTCCAGATTCTGCACGCACACCTTGGAAAGAAAGAACAGCAAAATATTGGCTATAGCATTTGCAGGAACCCAGTGACAGTCAGCAGTTTTACTTAAATTCACTCCTCAGACGTGTCGTTGGCAAGGCCGCCACGCTTGCCTATCCCCTGTTGTCCTGAGAAGATGGTGATACAACTGTTGGCCATTTCAGAGGGCAGTTAAGAGTCAACCACTTTGGTGTGGGACTGGAGTCTCATGTAGGCCCAGAGCAATCTCCTGTATAGCAATCGATCCATCAGTGCTGTCTGTGTCCAGGCTGGGGAAGGTTTCCAGTACTTAGTACTGAGGCCCTTAACCTGACCTTGGGCCTTTAGCTTGACACTTGGTTACTTACCATATCCTGGGGCCTTTACACTCACGCTGGGAGCCCTTACCCTAGGACACTAATTCTGACCCTTGGCCTCTTATCCAGACTCAGACCCCTTAACCTGACTCTTCTGCCCTTAACCGGATTGTGGGGCCCATACCCTGACCGCCATGCCCGTACCCTCACTCTGAGCACTTACCCAGACCCTGGAGCCCTTACCATTGCTGTGGAGCACAGCTCCTGGTAATCTGACAGCAGTCTCTTCAGATTGTCACTGACGACAGGGTCGTGAATGAGCTCTAAGACAGCCTCACCTTTCTCGATCACCAACCTTATCCCCGGTTCGTGCGATACAATTGTTTGTTGGATAGCCTGAGGCAAATAGAGGAGGTTAGGTCTGTGCATCATACACTCATGTTTTAAAATGAAACATTATCCATTGTACACTGCAAAATGAGAACAATTTTGATGATTATAAAGTAAAGTAGATAGAAAGTTTGGGAGAATGATGTTTGGAGTGAAGTAGAACACCATAAAGATCCCTAGGGTTTATTTCTTTCGCCTGTCTCCCACTATGACAGGCTCAGACCCGGGTATTTCATGCATTAGGGCAGGTTTTGGAATCTTGTTCATCCTCGATTTCCTTTGCTGCACCATTGGTAGTCGTGGCTGCGACTCTCTAGGCTCTAAAGTCTGGAATTCCCTCCCTGAACCTCTGTCTCTATCCTCCATTTTGATGCTCCTTAAAACCTATCTCTTTGGCCAAGCTTTTGGTCACCTTTCCCAAGATCTACTCCTATGGCTCGGTACCAAATTTTGTCTGCCAATGTTCCTGTGAATAGTCTTGGAGTGTTTCTCTACATCAAAGGCGCTACTTAAATGCAAGTTGTTATTCTGTCCTGCTCGCGAGATATCGTGAGATGATCTTGTTATGTGGTTCGATCCACATAAGATTGTGGTAACTGAAACTGCAGCCCAAATATTTTGTTAAAAAGTATTAAGCCCACTGGCAAGACCGGTATTTATTGCCCATGTCTGGTTGCCCCGAGAAGGTTCACTTTTTTTCCAAAGACAATCAGTGAATCTTGATTTACATCAACAGAACAACACGAGGAGATACAAGGACAGGTGACCAAAAGCTTGGTCAAAGGGGTAGATTTTAAGGAGTATCTTAAAGGAGGGTAAAGTAGAAGAGAGGTGAAGGCTCAGGGAGGGAATTTCAGAACTTAGGTCCTAGAAATCTGAAGGCACAGCCGCCAATGGTGGAGCGAAGGAAATTGGGAATGGACACGATTGTAACATCTGCCCTAAATGTCAGGAGGAAACTGTATGAAGTACCTGAGCCTGTTATAATGGAAGACAGGCAAAAGAATGCAGGATTAGAAAGTACACTGAATAGCACACTGAGATATTGCCTTTCCGTACAATGCTCAATATCAGCCCTGATCGAGAAAGCGAGAACCTCCTTGATCTACTGACTGTAAAGGAACAGTTTGCCGAAACTGTGCTCCGATGGGCAGCTTTCCCTGCTGACACGCATTTCAAAACAATCACAGGTCCCATAAACTGCTGTCCATTCAATAATTCAACACAAATGGACAGAGAAACCTTGTGTCCTAATCTGGGCACCACATTTTAGGAAGGACATCAAGGCCTTGGTGAGGTTTACTGAATGGTGCTGGGGATAAACTACTTCAGTTATGTGGAAAGATTAGAGAAAAGCTGGAATTGTTCTGCTTAGAACAGAGAAAATTAAGAGGTATTTAAATAAAGATGTTGACAATTATGAGGGATCTTGATAGAGTAAATAAGGATAAACTTTTCCCACTGTTTTACAAATCAGCCATGATCTAATTGAATGGCAGAACAGACTTGAAGGGCTGAATGGACTACTCCTGTTCCTATGTTCCACTGGCAGGAGGATTGCTAACCAGAGTACACAGAATTAAGATAACTAGTGAAAGAACCAGAGTGGAGATGAGGATGTGGAGATGGCGGCACAGTGGTTAGCACAAAAGCCTCATAGCTCCAGGGACCCGGGTTCGATTCCAGGTACTGCCTGTGTGGAGTTTGCAAGTTCCCCCTGTGTCTGCGTGGGTTTTCTCCGGGTGCTTCGGTTTCCTCCCACAAGCCAAAAGACTTGCAGGTTGGTAGGTAAATTGGCCATTATAAATTGTCACTAGTATAGGTAGGTGGTAGGGTAATATCGGGACAGGTGGGGATGTGGTAGGAATATGGGATTAGTGTAGGATTAGTATAAATGGGTGGTTGATGGTCGGCACAGACTCGGTAGGCCGAAGGGCCTGTTTCAGTGCTGTATCTCTAAACTAAACTAAATTTCCTTTTTACACAGTGAGTTGTTATAATCTGGAATGCACTGCCTGTGATTTAATGGTGACTTTCAAAAGGGAATTGGACATACACTTGAAGAGGAAAGAAAATTACAGCAGGATGGGGAAAGAGCAGTGGAGTGGGACCAATTGGATAACTCTTTTGAAGAGCCGGTACACGCACAATGGGCCGAATGACCTCCTTCTGTACCGTTAGATTCTATTCTACGGTTCTAGCACACTTCACAACTTCCCACTACATGGGCCAGCCCACCGGCAGCACAACTTATAAAATTAGAAATAAAAACAGCAAATGCTGGAAATACTCAGGAGGTCAGGCAGTATCTGTGGAGAGAGATAGAGAGTTAACATTTCAGGTCGATGACGTTTCATCTGAAAAATAGCGCTCAACAGTCCTACGCAAGTTTGGTTTGGTCAACTGCAGTCTTGGTTGTGTTCCTAGTGGGCTCAAAACAGTCTTTAACTCACTCCTCGCTCCCCATGAGCCACCCATCGTAGCCATTGATAAAGTCCCTCAAAAGAGGCTGTTAGCTAAAGTTGAAGCTCAAGGAATTGGAGGCAAATTGTTGACCTGGTTGGGAGATTGGTTGAGCGGTAGGAGACAGAGAGTGGGGATGATGATCAGGTACTCTAATTAGAAGGATGTGACTAGTGGGGTTCCTTAGGAGTCTGTCTCGGGGCCTTAAGTATTCACTATTTATTAATGACTGAGATGATGGGATAGGGAGCCACATATCCAAAGTTGCCAATGATATTGCTGTTTGTGGTACCTTGCCATGCCATAAATTGGGTGCTGCATTCCTACACTACATCAGTGACTACACTCCAAAAGTACTTCATTAGCTGTAAAGCGCTTTGAAATATCTGCAGGTTATGAAAGGCACGACTTAAATATAAATTTCTTTCAGCGTACAATCAGTCAGACTATTTTTATTATTACTTAGCCAGTTTACTCAGTTTCCCTTACCTTGTACTTGGCTAGCTGGGCCTTCTTCTCATACAGTTCCACTTTTGGATCCACCGGGATCTGTAAGATAGCCTGATACTCTGCCAACCACTTAGTTTGGCTCTGGTACTTGTCCAAGAACTCTTTTGTGAGGTACAGACATTTCTCCAGGTTGCCGCGCTCCTTCCTGATGGAGCTAGTCAGCTCGTTCAGTTGGCCAATATGACTGTCCATTGATTCTCGAAGATGCTGAGCTCCCGGGCCCTCCAGGTATTCAATGGCCTTCTCACTCTTCTCAAGAATCATCTTCAGTAAGCTGTTCCCCATGTCAATGTCATTGTGCAGGGTCTGAAATTGAAAACAGTGTCTCTGAAAAGCAAGGGCTCTAAGAGGCCAAAACTGCCTGCAGCACTAGTCAGAATACCTTCAGACTTATGGACAACTGCAGTGTTCCAATCTCCCCTTCAAGAGTTTTCATACACCTTTTCTTTACTAATCATGGATCAAAGGGGCTGGTTAGTCTCACACCTTCTCGTGGGCTGTAACAAAGCCGAGTTGACAGAGTGGAGTGGAAACCATGGCCAATGTGTCCAGACTGCAGGCCATGCGCCACATGAACCACTTCACCAGCTCGTGATTTCGTCGAATGATAGATGTTGCAGTACAGAGCGAGGCCATTCCAGTCTCTGCTAAAGCAACCCACACTCTCCTCATCACCCTGTATCAATCCCAAAACTAATCCCAGTGCCCACCTCTCTCCCAATAGCCCAATAACAATCCCAAAATTAATCCCACCAGCCCACTTTCTCCCCACAGCCCTGCAACAATCCAAAACTAATCCCAGTGCCCCACTCTTTCCTCATAACCCTATATCAATCCCAAAGCTATTCCACTGCCACACTGTCTCCTCACAGCCATCAGTCCCAAAACTAATCCCACCGCCCTGTTCTCTCCTCATCCCCTGTATCAATCCCATAATAAATCCCACCGTCCATTCTTTCCCATAGCCCTGTATCAATCTCAAAACTACTCTCATTGCCCCGTGCTCTCCAAAGCCCTGCATAAATCCCAAACTAATCCCACTGTCTCATCATCCAACTCGCGATCTTGCTTCAGCATTGCAGCTTCTACCATAGACCTGAATTTTTTGAACAAGCGTCTTATGAGACACCTTATCAAACCCTTCTGAAGATCCACGTACACCACAGCCATGTCTTTCTAATCGCTCACCTCCTCAAAATCTGTACTGAAATTCAGGCACCCTGGGGTTTTTAGGCTTATAGTTCTTACTCATTGGTTTCTCCTGCTTGAATTTAGTGGGCTTGGAGGTTTGGAAAGGACTGTTAGTGCTGTTGCCACACTGGATCAATCCTAAATCAGCATTGATTCAACAAGGCAACAGTGCAGTGAGCAAACAATAAAATGCCACACTGACCACTTGCATTGAATAAGAGAGAAAAATGCAGGGAAAAATTGCAGAAGGGTAGATTTTATGAATTAGCGCTCCTGACACAAAGTTTTGCATCAGGAATTGGAACCCATTGGAAAACTGGGTGGGTTGCCCTGACTCCCAGCTGTAAATTTCCAGTGTGCTCGTGCTGTGTAGAGCTCTGGGAATACTAATGTAGAACATCCACCTTTTGTATAAATCTACATGCGTATTTACGACAAGCCTTTAACTCTTGTAATGAAGAATCCCAAGCATGCATTTCCTTTTCTCTTACCTCAAACTTTTTGATCTTGCGTTCTATGGCCATTTTGTCCACCACGTTCAAAGCCACAGCCATGTTTTTGAAGTTCTTCTGCGCGGCCCTGAGCCAATCCGTGTAGGTGCTCAGTGCAGAATCAGCTTCTTCCAAGGCTCTCAGCTCCTCTCTCAGCAACTTGGTTTGGTCCTGTGAGATGAGATAGATCCCCCATAACATTCAGGAGCATGATTCATCGGAACAGCAACACTGCAAAATCAACCTACCTGTGCTAATCCCTATTGTCATAACATGGCTCAATGGGAAGCACTCTCATTTGAGAGTTGGTTTAGAGTCCCACTCTAGAGACTTCAGCACAGAATCTAGACTGACACACCTACTGTAGTATTAAGGGAGTGCTGCACTGTCAGTGGTGCCATCTTTCTGATGAGATGTCAAACTGAGGCCCCGTCTGCCCTCTCAATGTAAAAGATCCTGTGGCTTTATTTCCAAGAAGAGCAGGGACGTTCTCACTGGTGTCTTGGGCAATAATTATCCCTCAACCAATACCTAAAAACAGATGATCTGGCTATTATCACATTGCTGTTTGTAGGACCTTGATGTGTGCAAATTGGCTGCTATGTTTCCCTACATTTCAACACTGGCTACAATTCAAAAACACTTCCTTGGCTTTGAAGTGCTTTTGGGATATCCTGAGGTTGTGAAAGATGCTATATAAATGCAAGTTCTTTCTGCCATAAGCAATTTACAATAAGTATTCTTATAATATTAAGCACAAAATCATAAGTAAAAAGAAAAGAAAAACTGCCATTTAGACATCAAAGTGAAAAACTCTTTGCAGCAACAAAAAAGTTAAGCTTCCTCTCCTTGCTCGGACCATGAGTAATCAGAGTGCAGTGAACTCGGCGTAATCCCAGTGCAATGAACCAGGAGTAATCAGAGTGCAGTGAACCAGGAATAATCCAAGTGCAGTGAACCAGGAGTGCAGCACCAGCAGGAGCCTAATCCTCCAGCTGGACTGGATTTAAGTATTGCAGACCTGCACTAGGCACGCTCCCTTTCACCGAAGGGCAAGTCTAGGCATGGTCTGTGCCTTTAGTGGGGCAGGTCAGACCAAAGCCCCATGAGGGGGGAATATTTGTCAGCTAATGGGGGTAGTTTCTGAAGACTTATGGTAAGCTTTTAAATCTATCTACATTCACTAGAAGCTGTAAAAATGCAGATCAGTTTCATGGTGATTTAAAGGCACCATCTCCTTTGAATGAGTTTTGAAGAGAGTTGGAAACCACAAGCTCTGGTCCCCCCTATTTCTGCCCCCAAGCTCTGATCCCCCAGCCTCAGCTTTAGATCCCCTCCTTAGTTGGCTCCCCCTAGATTTGGTGTCCCCAGGTTTGGATTTCCCAAATACTGGTCCCCCTAGTTTTGGTCCCTCCCTAACTTTGGCTGCCCCAGATTTGGATCCCTATGGATTTAGAAACCTCCAAGCTTTGGATCCACTTAGAATTGAATCCATCTCGATTTGGATATCCCTAGCTTTGGATTCCTCCCAGATTTGCTTCCCGAAGATTTGAATTCCCTCTGATTTAGTGGATTTTACTGCTTTGGCAAGCATAGCCCAAACATTTACCCATAGGGAGGCAGGGAAAGCCCTCAACAGTCATCTCTTCGGCTGCTGACTCAAATATCTGTCTATGGATGATCCAGAATGGAGATTGAATCATAGAATCTTCCAGAAACAGCACATTCGGCCCATCTACCTGGCATATTTCTCCATACAAGCCATCTAGTCTAATCCCACTCTCCTGTATGCTCGTCATATCCTTTAATATCCCACTTCATACTCTTTAATATCCCATTCTGTCTAATCCCACTCCCCTGCTCACTCCTCACACCCTTTAATATACCACTCATTCTACTCTCTCGCTCTTTCCTCATACCTTTTGATGGCCCGGCCAGTCTAATTGACTCTCCTGCTCACTCTCCCTACTCATTAAGATCCCACTCAATCTAATTTCACTCTCCTGTTCACTCCTCATACCCTTTAATATCCCAGCCAGTCTAATCCCACTCTTCTGCTACTCCCTTTAATATTCCTCTTTTTCTAGCAATTATCTAATTTGCTTTTTCAAGAATTTATGTGCTCTGCTGCAATAAATTTGTGGAAGAGAATTCCACATTGTAGTCGACCTCTATGTAAAGGAACTTTATTCTCATCTTCCCTGTAATTCTTTTATCACTGCCTAATGCGGAACCTCTTATCGCCACCTGTCTAACGAGTTTTCTTTTTATAACCCTTCAGGCGCTGAAGACCTCTCTCCCTTAACCTTCTCATTGCTCGTGACAAAAATAAACATAACTAAGTCCTCACTCCTCTAACATCCCAGGGAATGAACTCCATTGAGTGAGTAGCAGTGCATTGACAGACTACCCTCTCAAAGCTACAGTGATGACCAAAAATGCAGCGCATTTAAAAGGCTACAAAGCCTTCATATACACACGGTAATTTCCGTTACAAACTCTAGCGTCCAGATGCCAGTTTAGCATGGACCATGATTTTTGAGCTGTCAGGAACATACCACCACGTGAAGCAGAATGCCCTGGTATCTGGCAGCGAGTTGGGTAGCTTGACTTCCCACACTGCTATTGATGTGACTCTCCTCCAGGACTTGATGGGCTAGCAACCCGACCCTTTCCACTTCATCTTTCTGAGCAAGGATTTCTTCATTCCATTTCTAATAAGACAGAAGGGAAAATGAATAATCTGCACACTGTCATTTAAATCCAACTAATAATACAACTCCTTACAGAAAGGGGAACAAAATACAATTTACGCTGGTCAAACCAGGCTGTATGCTTTTCTGCCACGTGCAGAACTATCTCCCAACTTGTGCACAGAATATTGGTTAGCTAGCACTAGCTTTCTTTTCCCATCTAAAACCTCAGGTACCGAGGCTTTTCTGTAGGTTAGCACAAAATATATGAAAGCTCAGCTGGGATGGATTTTTAAAAAAAAAAAGATGCAGCTTCGGATTATGACAGGGTTAGTGGGAGAGTCAAACAGCACAACTCCATGGAATGTCTGCTTAGAGAAGGATTATCAGCAGGAGATACAGGTAGTTGTGTGTATGTAATATAATGCAGCAAGTAATATCATTTGTACCAAATAATTAAGTATAATTTAAAAGGATAATGGAATGTTGGTCTTTATCTCAAGGGCCCTTTATTACAAAGGGGTGGACATTATGTTAAATTATATTAAGGTCTGATTAGACCCCATTTGGAGTACTGCACTCAGTTCTGGACATTACACTTCAGGAAGGGTACATTGACCTTTGAGGGGTCCAGCGCAGATTCACGACGCAACAATTTAAGGAATGGATTGATGGAGTGAAAGTACCAGTCAGCAGCAGTGCAGAGCAATGTGCTGTTGCCGTTAACACTATACACACCTGTAATTGTTGCAGCTGAGTCTCCTTTGTGTCTCGGTCAGACTTTCTTCCCGCCCGAAGGTTGACCTTGCTCTCCAGGTCAGAGAGCCACGTGTCCACCTGCTGGAACATCTTCTCTAGCCGCCTAAGCATGTTCAGGGTGGCACTGACCCTCTCCTTCGTCTCGGCAAGCCTTCGCTGGTATAGGTGCCAGTCCCGCTGAGCGGATTCGAGAATGCGATCCTCCATGTATGTAGACCCAGAAAGGGTCACCTTCTCCTGGGTCCTAAGGACAGCGCTCATTAAAGTCTGGCCCTCAGTACAGTGCTTCTCCAAGTCCTATGGAACAATATGGTCATGTTGGGTTGCATTAATACAATGCAAGGCAGCCCCTTGGGATATATTCTTGAAATGAATGGCATAATCTATATTAGATAATCTTTAATGTCAGGCCTAGCTCAGTTGGTTGCCCTCTCACCTCTGATTCAGAAGGCTGTGGGTTCAATCCCCCTGCACTCCAGAAACTTGTGCACCTAACCTAGGCTGGCACTTTAGTGCAGTACTGATACTGTCAGAGGTGCCACCTTTTGGATGAATCTTTAAATTGGAGTCCCATCTGCCCTCTCAGGTGGATATAAAAGATTTCATGGCACTATTTCGAAGAAAAGCTGGGCAGTTCTCCCCAGTCTCCTTTCTAATATTTGTCTCTCAACCAACATCACTAAAACAGATGATCCGACCATTTATTTTATTTCTGTTGATGGAATCTTACTATGTGCAGTTTGCCATTTTTCCTAGATTACGACAGTGCCTAAACTGCAGTCAAGTACTTTAGTGGCTGTAAAGTGCTTTGGGACATCCTGAGATGGTGAAAGGCGTTAGAGAAATGTAAGGTTCCTACTACCTCCAGATCTCGGAGTGTGCTCTCAAGGGTCTCAACGTCATTTCCCAGGTGCGAACAGCAGCAGAGCCTCTCCTTTTCCTGCTCTAGCCACTCCTCAAATGATTTCAGACCGTGTTGATACTCTCGGTGGAGTTGAACCAGTTCCTCAGCTTTTCTGGTGCCCTCCTGCAAACCAGAGGAAACACATAACAAAAAATACCCCAGCAGAGTTACTCAATGGGCGTCATTTTCTGAGCACACATAGCAGTGGGGAATCTCACCCGCCAGCAATTCATATTGGGAATCTGCGCTCCCTACATTTTCAATAGAAAGGCCCTAGAGAAGGCTAGTTAAGATGCAAACCCCAGGGAGGTTGGTTAAGCTGCAGGCCCTCGGGAAGGCTGGTTAAGGTGCAAGCTCAGCGAAGCAAACAAACAAGCTGTGTTGATAATGGAGGGGTGGCAGATAATGAAGGAACCAGTGTGCATCCTTAGACAGAAGGGATCATCAAGTGTATAACTGCAGGCATCTGCTGTAAATCGGATAGGAAGGAAGAGTAGGTCATTCAACCATTCAAACCCATTCTGGTATTCAATCAGATGATGACTGATCTGTACCTCTACTGCATTTACCTGCTTTGCTTCCATATCAGTTGATATCCTTACTCAACAAAAATCTATCTCAGTTGTGAAAGTTTCAACTGACCCCAATCCTCAACAGTTTTTTGGGGAGAAAGTTCCAGATTTCAACTAGCCTTTGTGTGAAGTGCTTCCTAACAACAGCCCCTGAGTGGCCTAGCTCTCATTTTCAAATTGTGTCCTCTTGTCCTGAATCCCCCTGCCAGAGGAAATAGTTTCTCTCTATCTACTCTAATAAGCCTTTTAATCATCTTAAGTGCCTCAATTAACTCAACCCTTTAATCTTCTATGCTCAGGAGAATACGAGCCTAGGCTGTGCAACCTGATCTCATAATTTAACCCATTCATTCCTGGTATCATTCTGTTGAACCTGCACTGCACCCCCTCCAAGGCCAATATATTCTTCCTGAGGCGCGATGCCCAGAATTGAGTGCAGTAACCAGAGTTCTATACAGCTGTGACATAACTTGCACCCATTTGTATTCCAGCTGTCTTGAGACAAAGGCAAACAGTGAATTAGCATTTCATTATTTTTGTACTGGCCCACTAGCTTTTAGTAATTTCCATATATTGACCCCTAAATTGCTCTGTTCCTTCACAGTTCCTAGCTTCCCACCATCTAGTAAATATTTTGATTTATCTTTCTTAGGTCCAAAGAGATTGACTTCACACTTCCCCACATTGAAGTTCATCTGCCACAGTTTTGTCCACTCACTTAATCTATCAATGCTCCTTTGCTAATTTCTGTTCCTTCCTGTATTATTTAATGTGCCACCTAATTTATGGGACATGTCTCCTGCAGGCAACTTGTGTCAATCATGTCACCTTTTACACTGTATACCATACATGTGTCTCCCAGAGCAAGTGCTGGACAACTGAAGATTAAACAAACACAATACGGTGCACAACAATAAAAATAAACAAAAACTCATGTCAGCTGTGGCTCAGTGATAGCACTCTCCCCTCTGAGTCAGAAGGTAGTGGGATAAAGTCCCATTCCAGAGACTTAAGCTCAAATCTAGACAGACATTCCAGTGCAACACTAAAGGAGTGCTGCACTGTCGAAGGTGTTGGCTTTGGATGAGACATTAAACCTCAACCCCCTGTCTGCCCTCTCAGCGGATGTAAGAGACCCCACCAACACTATTTCAAAGAATAACAGGGGATTTCTTCCAGGTGTCCTGGCCAATATTTAACCATCAACCGAAACACCAATGACTATCTGGCCATTACTGCAGCACTGCTTGTGGGATCTTGCTGTGCACCATTTGTTTGTCAATTTCCTATGTTACAACAGTGACTACACTTGATAAAAGTACTTCACTGGCTGTAAAGCTCTGAGGTTCTGAATAGTGCAATAAGAATTTAAGTTCTTCCTTTCTTTTGACAGATTTATTTCTGTGTTGCGTACCTTAGCCTTTTCACTCAGATTGTTGAAACGTTCCTGAAGCTCTTGCAGTTCCAAGCGTGTCATGTAGTGCTGGGCCATACTCTCGCCTTTTGCCTGGATAGTCTCCAGCAGGCGTCTGTGACTCAAAGTATCTTCGTATAGTAACTGAAACAGCAGATTCCACACTTGACTCATTGCATGAAAGGGCAACAGCTTGTTAAAGCATTAACGCACGTTTCAAAATAAAACTTATCGCACCTCAGTTTTGTCAAAACTGCTACACGAAGAAGGGCAATCACAATCTTTCCAGTGCAGCTAGGGATGGACAATAAATGACATCCTTGCCAATGGCGCCCACATCCCATGAATGAATAAATGATTAAATGCAAAATTGATCATCCAATTCTAGGCTCATGTCATATTTCTCTCCCCACACCACCCCACCCCCCAACACGCCCCACCATCCACTGCAACCCACCCCCCACCCCCACACCTCAATTTTCTCCTTTCTTTTCGCAAAGATACTTTATGTGCGGCAGCAGGATGTGCAAATGTCAGGATATCAGGAGATTTCCTGGGTCTGCAGACATGATGGGCCAAGTGGCCTCTTTCTGTGCTGTAAACGTTCTATGATTCTATACCCCCAGTGGCACTGGGGTCCATCTGACAACCACACACAAAGGTTCCAGCAGATGTCACTGGTTAGTCTTGTGGATTAGAAGGTGAATTCACTTCTCTGTAGCCCAGGGGCTATGAAAAAACTGACCCATTCCTCATGCTGCCCCTGGGTTATATCAGTCAATTCAGCCCAGCTCAGTGTGCGAGTCTGCAAATTTACTCTTTTCTGGGCTTGGTTCCGACCAAGCCAATGTACTGATCCACTGAACCATTTATTGAGCAGAGACCCACTCAGCAAACTAGCTCAGATGCACTGGTGTCTTCCCCACTCCATGGCTGCTCTACTAAGGCCATCATTTGGATGGGACATTAAACGGAGGATCAGTCTACAGCTTCTGATGGAAGCAATCAAGTCCAAACAGCAGCAGCTCGTCTAACATCCACAGTTACATTTTCTTCATGTGCTTTCTCCCAGTCACCTGGCCAACCTCCCTCTCTCATTCAACATGACCAGAAAGAAGTTCAACTCATTTGCTGCTTATGCGACCTTGTTGTGCTCAGACCAGCAGCCACAGAGTCATAGAAGTAGTGAAGGAGGCCATTCGGCCCATTGATTCTGCGCCAGCTCTTTTGAAGAGCAATCCAGTTAGTCCAACTCCCCTCCCTTTCCCCAAATCCCTACAATTTTTTCTCCTTCAAGTATTTGTCCAATTCACTTTTGAAGGTTATTACTGAATCTGTATCCACCACCCTATCAGGCAGTGCATTCCAAAACCTAACCACTCATTGTCTAAAACAGTTTTTCCTTGTGACGCCTCTGGTTCTTTTGCCAATCACCTTAAATCAGTGCCGTCTTGTTATTGACTTATCAGCCATTGGAAGCACTCTCTTCTGTTACTCTAGTTGAACCCATCATGATTTTAAACACCTCAACCTTAGCATTCTCTGCTCCGAGGAGAACAACTCCAGCCTCTCCAGTCTATCTACATAACTGTATTCCCTCATCCCTGGACCATTCTAGTAAATCTCTTCTGTACCCTCTCCAAAGCCTTCATGCCGTTCCTAAAGTGCAGTGCCCTAAATTGGATACAATACTCCAGCTGGGGTCAAACTAGTCTTTTAAATAGATTTAGCACAACTTCCAGGCTTTTGTCTCTATTTATAAAGCTTTGTTAACCTGTCCTGCCACCTTAATCAAACAATAGCTGTTTTTCAAAAGTAACCCACTAGGCGTAGAGGAAGATAAATTGTATATAGAAGCAGTGACCCTTCTTCAGAACCTTTCTTTCATAGTTTAATGTGGGGGCATGCCAAGGATTGATCAATTTTCACTGTGTTTTAACGTTGAAAATGTTTGCCAGCTTGCTGCGATCCTAGAGTGTTATATTTCTGACCTATGTCTAAGTTCGTTGAACTTCATCCCGTCTTGAAGAGGGCAGAATTCTGTCCACCTCAAGCCTCCACATACCTTGGCTTTGCCCAATCCTGTTGCTTTATCCCTAAGTTCTGTACATTGTCGTTCAGAGGCTTTCAGATCTCCCTCCATCCGATCCATCCAGCTCATGAACTGCCGAACATCATCCTGGTAGCTAGTCCACTGGGATAATGCACCCTCCAATTGACTAAATACAGAATTGAGAAAGAAAAATTATATCAGTGCAATCTATCTGAAAAGCAAATTCATAAATTTCCTCCCAAAGTCAGGAATCAGTCTTCAATTGAAACAGTTGAAACAGTGATGGAATACTTTCCACTTGCCTGGATGGGTGCAGTTCCAACAACATCCAGGAAGCTCGACACCATCCAGGACAAAGCAGCCCGCTTGATCGGCACATCATCCACCACCTTCAACATTCACTTCCTTCACCACCATCGCACAATGGCAGCAGTGTGTACCATCTACAAGATGCACTGCAGCAATGCATCAAGGCTCCTTAGACAGCACCTTCCAAGCCCGTGACAACTACCACCTAGAAGGACAAGGGGAGCAGATGCATGGGAACGCTGCCACCTGCAAGTTCCCCTCCAAGTCACACACCATCCTGACTTGGAACTATATTACCATTCCTTCACTGTTGCTGGGTCAAAATCCTGGAACTCCCTTCCTAACAGCACTGTTGGTGTATCAACACCCACAGGACAGCAGCAGTTCATGAAGGCAGCTCACCACCACCTTCAAAAGGGCAATTAGGATGGGCAATAAATGCTGGCCTGGCCAGCGATGCTCACATCCCCCAAACAAATAAAAAAAAAGTTGCAGCATTTTCTGCCTGTGTCTTGTAAATTTCACTTACTGCCTAACTGACACTTAAACACTTTGTGTGACTGCACCTTATTTCAGCTGGAAGATTATTAACATATTGTATATTTCATGGACAGTGTCACCCAATTATTGAAAGAAACAGGGCTGATGTTCAATATGCTTTTCGAATGAGGAATAAGTGGTTTCTGGTTTTTTGAAGCCACGCTCAGCACCATGTGAGGACATTTCAAAATCGATCACTTCAGTTAGTCACCGTGTGATGAAGTGCATTAAAGGGAGGAACAAACTGAAAATAGTGAGTGTTACGACCAACTGCACAAGACAAAGCCCCCATTCAAAATATATGATTCTCATTGTGGTGGGAGAAATGCACTGTTGAGTCAGTCCCACCCCTCCACAGATTGTCTAACATATCATTTTAAACTTTCCAAATTAAAGAAAACCACAGCCAAATTGACCATCTATTAACTCCCGAATAAGGTGAACCAAACCAGGTGTCCTTAGATCAACAAATTAACTGTTTAATTAGAAAAACTAAATTCTTAAACACTACTGAGATATAAACAACATTTAAAATAGAAAAATTAGTGTCCTTGCAGATTTACACTCCTGCTGAAGTGGAATCTTCCAATGTGGAACAGGTGAAGGTTGCTGAAGTTCTCACAGCCCGTCCGATGCGGGGGGGTGGGTGGGGGGGTTGGGTGGCGTGGTAGGGAAATAAGGTTCTTCAACAGTAGAACAGTTCGTAGTCTAGTTCAGCAGTTGAAGTGATGCTTTTCTTCTCCAGCGATGAATTCAGCAATTAACAATTTGCAAACTCTTCTTAATGAATCAATTTGGCTTTATAATTTTTGAGGGATAAAAGATTGTCACAGTCTAACTTCCCTTCCTTCAGTTTAAATTATCAGAGATCTCTGTTTCGTTCATGCTGGTCCAGCTGTCTGTCTGTGTCTGTTAACTGTCTCTCAAAAGCCAGTTTTTTAGCTAGTTTCAAAAGTCAATCGGCAACATTGTATCTTGTGTCCTTGGTCCTGAGTGGCTGTATCCCAGGGCAACCAGAATGCACTCTTTGAATTACAGTCCCTGGAGCTTGTTGCCTTAAAGCATACTGATCCATTTCCAGCCTTAAAGGCACAACACATACTTTCCGGGAAAAAAAACTACAGGATCATAACAGACAGAAAATAGTAAACACAAGCACAGAGCCACATGAACATGTGAGGCAAATCAGGCCAATTGCGTAAACTGTATCTAGTCACAGTGGGTGCTCTACATCCTTCGAGTCAGAAGGTCATGGGTCTAAGTCCCACTCCTCAGACTTCAACACATAATCCAGGTTAACATTCCAGTGCCATGCTTAAGAACATAAGGAGAACATAAGAAATAGGAGGAGTAGACCATATGGTCCCTCGAGCCTGCTCCACCATTCAATATGATCATGGCTGATCGTCGGCCTCAATTCACTTTCCCACCCACTCTCCATATCCTTCGATTCCCTGAGCGAGCTATCTCAGCCTTAAATATACTCAACAATGGAGCATCCACAACCCTCTGGGATAGAGAATTCTAAAGATTCACAACCCTCTGAGTGAAGAAATTACTCCTCATCTCAGTCGTAAATGATTGACCCCTTATCCTGAGACGGTGCCCCAGCCAGAGGGAACAATCTCTCAGTGTCTACCCTGTCAAGCCCATTCAGAATCTTGTATGTTTCAATGTGATCACTTCTCATTCTTCTAAACTTCAGAAAATATAGGCCCAATTTACTCAGCCTCTCATCATAGAACAACACTCTCATCCCAGGGACCAATCTAGTGAACCTTCACCGTACTGCCTCCGATGTAAGTATACCCTTCCTTAGGTATAGAGACCAAAACTGTACATAGTACTCCAGGTGTGGTCTCACCAAAGCCCTGCACAATTGTAGCAAGACTTCCTTGTTCCTGTACTCCAATCTTCTTGCAATAAAGGCCAACATGCCTTCCTAATTGCTTGCTGTACCTGTATGCTAACTTCCTGTGTTTCCTGTACGAGCACATCCAAGTCCCTCAGAACACCAACATTTAAAAGTTTAACGTGTTTTAAAAAATATTCTGCTTTTATGTTCTTGCTGCTAAAGTGAATAACCTCACCCTTCCCCACATTATACCCCGTCTGCTACCTTGTTGCCCACTCACTTAATCTGTCTATATCTCTTTGCAGCCTCTCTGTGTCCTCCCCACAGCTTACATTCCCACCTAGCTTTGTATCATGAGAGAACTTGGACATATTACTCTTCGTCTCTTCATCTCAGTCACTAATATAGATTGTAAATCGCTGAGGCCTCAGAACCGATCCTTGCAGCACTCCACTTAGTTACAGCCTGCCAACTTGAAAATGCCCCATTTATCCCTTTCTCTGCTTCCTCTCTGTTAACCAGTCCTCCATCCATGTCAATATATTACTCCAACTTCACGAGCTTTTATCTTGTGTATTAACCGATTGTTTGGCAGCTTGTCAAATGCCTCTTGGAAATCCTAGTATATTACATCAACTGGCTTCCCTTTATCTACCCTCCTGGTTACATCCTCAAAAAACTCGCAGAAATTTGTCAAATACAATTACCTATTTGTAAAACCATGTTGACCCTGTCTGATCATACTATGATTTTCTAAATGCATTGTTAATTCTTCCTTAATAATAGATTCCATATTTTTCCTGATGACTGATGTCAGGCTAACTGGCCTGTCGTTCGCTGTTTTCTCTCTCCCTCCTTTCTTGAATCGCAATGTTACATTTGTTAACTTCCGATCTGCTGGAACTGTTCTAGAATCTAGAGAACTTTGGAAAATTATAACCAGTACATCCATTAACGTTGCAGCCACCTCTTCAAGAGTAGGCCATCAGTTCCTGGGGATTGGTCGGCTATTAGTACCTTAGGTTTATCTAATACTTTTTCTCTGCTGATATTAATTACTAAAAGTTCCTCACTCTTATTAGCCCCTTGATTACCCTCTATTTCTGGTATGTAATTTGTATCTTCTACTGTGAGGAGAGACACAAAGTATTTATTCAACAGGCAGGATTTTCCTTCAGGGGGCAGGAAAGAGATGTCAGGACTGTTGCTGGGTGCCAAACCCATCCCGGGGAAGCCGTCACTCATTGTG
Source organism: Heterodontus francisci (assembly GCF_036365525.1). Lineage (NCBI taxonomy): Eukaryota > Metazoa > Chordata > Chondrichthyes > Heterodontiformes > Heterodontidae > Heterodontus > Heterodontus francisci. The sequence goes on along the minus strand of NC_090383.1, from coordinate 18,606,131 downwards.
ATTTGTCCTGGGCTGCCCCCTTAGTTGCATGGGAGGCAGACTTGCCATCCAATTAAGGACAGCGGGCGGGCTCTCAAAGCTTGAGAGCTAATCAGAGGCCTTCCAGCTTGAAAGGAGCAGCAGTCTGCAACAGAGGGAAACTAAGGGAGAGGATGCTTCAAGAAGGAGGTGCCCACTCTCCAACTTCTTTAACTCTTAAAATAAAAAACGGATCATGCAGCCAGCCCACCACTGTGTGGGGTGAGGGATGAGGTGGGGGTGGGGGGTGCAAGGGAGCCCCTATACATGACAGCCTGTGGCTGCCCGTGCACCCAGGCTGGCTGGGACGGACTCCAGGCCTGACTCCGGGAGGCCACCTCCAAGCACCTAAACCTGCTCCTGCTGCCTCCAGGAACCTGGAGGCCGACTGGAAAATCCCAGTCAGCCTCCTTTTATTAGCATCAATAGGCTCTTAATGAGCCATTATGACGACCCGCCAACACCATGGAGGTGGGCTGGAACCAGGGAACTGGCATGACAGTGGGCAGGGCTATTTTTAGCTCATGCCCTCCTCCATTCCTGGCCCCGGCAGGGGCTCAAAATTGAGGTTCTGAGCTTTACTTTGGATCCTAACTCCTCAAACTTCCTCAGCAGAACATCATTCCTAGTTCTACCTATGTCGTTGGCTCCTGCATGGACCACAATGACTGGACCTCCCCCTCCAAGTTCCTCTCCAGTTGCAGGGAGATGTCTTTAACCCTGGCACTGGGCAGGCAGCACACCCTTCGGAACTTACTGTCGCGGCTGCAGAGAACAGTATCTACCTCACTGACTGTCCCCTATCACTACCACGTGCCTTTTCACTCCCCCTACTTGAATGGCTTCCTGCACCATGGTACTATGATCAGTTTGCCCATCTCATCCAAGTAGCAAGTACTTCGTACCTGTTGGTCAAAGTCAAGGGCCAAGGCTCCTCCATCACTACATGCTGGATCCCCTTACCTGCCTGACTCACAGTCACACCCTCCTGTCCGTGACCACTGACCAACTCTAAAGTTCTACTTAACCTAAAGGGTGTGACTGCCTCCTGGAACAAAGAGTCCAGGTAACTCTACCCCTGCCTCATGCCCCGCAATGTCTGCAGCTCGGACTCCAGCTCAACAACTCTAAGCCAAAGTTGCTTGAGCTGCAGACACTTACCGCAGATATGGTTGTCCAGGATCGTAATGCTCTGCACAAACTCTCACATGTTGCAGTTACGGCACATCACCATCCCTGCCATGTCCATATTTATTTGATTAGTTTAGTAAAGTAATAGCACGTTACAGTTTCCTAGCTTGGAGACAAAGCAAAAACACTCACCAGCTGCTGGAGATAAAACAAAGAATAAAAAGCAGCACCTCCTTCCCATTCTGCACCGAATTCCCACTTGCACCAAATTCGCGACTTTAGCACTCAGTTAAACGAAGCACTCTGTTCCCCCGATCACTCTGAGGGAGGGCTGCACTGTTGGAGTTGCTGCTTTTCAGATGAGATATTAAATTAAGGTGTCATCTGACCTCTGAGGTGAATGTACAAGATGCCATGGCACTATTCAGAGAGGCTAACACTCCTCCCATAACCACCAAGACCAAACACAAATTAGATGGTCATGCATTAGATAACAGATGATGATAATGAGGCGCGAGGCTAATTTCAGACTCAAATTTGGACCTGCAGGGATTTCTGCATTCAGGGGTACACAGAGATTGCTATAGGTTGCTTCAATCAGTGGTTATCACGTATTATCACTGGAGAGGCCATGGCTGAGTTTGATGTGCTCCCCTAATTGTAACACAGATGAGCACAGACTGACCTTTTGCACTGAATGGAGAAGGAGAGCAGCGAGTCCCAGGAATCTTTCAGATCTTCCATCTGCTTGCGAATAGCTGCTGTGCCCTCAGGGGAGGTGCTTCTCAGAACAGACTCCCCACGAGTCAGCACCATCTTCAGCTGGATCTCCTTCTCCTGTCTGAGGGCGAGCAGAGCCTGTTGAAAGAGCAATTCAACTCCAATTAATAGAGGCCTACAAACTCTCAGCTGCCCTTCACCCATCCTGGAGGAAAAGTTTTTAAAAATTCATTGTCAGAATGTGTGCAAGGCCAGTATTTATTGGCGAGTTGCCCTTGAGAAGATGGAGCCTTCTTCTTGAATCACTACAGTCTATGTGGCGGAGGCACTCACACAGTGCTGTTAGGGAGGGAGTTACAGGACTTTGACCCGAGCAACAATAAAGGAATATATTTCCAAGTCGGGATGGTGCGAGTCTTGGAGGGAAATATGGGAGGGGATGGTGTTGCCATCCACTTGCTGCCCTTCTCCTTCTGGGTAGTGATGTCATGGGTTTGGGAGGTGTTGGTTGAAAAAGCCTTGGCGAGTTGGTGCAACGCACACACACTGCAGGAACAGTACGCCAATGGTGAAATCCTAATCATTGAGAAATTGATGCCTGTTCGTAATATTCTTCATGGTTTGCCAAGCAATGACTAATTCTGTCCACCCCTCTGACTTTGTACATGTTAGGAGTTTAATTGCATTAATTTGGAGAGTGATAGCTCAGTCCAGTGTTTTGGGTGGAGGAGTGCAGAATATTACAAGAATGAGGAAGTAGGGCAGCAAAATAGCACTGAGAAATAGAAGTATGTTCCTCTCATTGAGAAGGTTATAACCTTCTTTAAAAGGTGCCTATATCAGCCGTTACTTTCGAAGAATACAGGGCAGATTGTCCTCTTTCATTCCCGCACAAGAGACAGGGAACCTTCCCTCATTTTCACTTCACTACTCTGTCACACCAGGGGGTGGAGCCGAAAACCTACCGAGCCTGTGACATGTGACACTCAAACATGGCACCAGAGACCAGACCAAATTCCCAAATATAAAATAACTCTTTTCTTTCCCTGAGTGTCTCCCCTTCTCTAAAGTAAAATCAATACGTTCTCTGCCATATGACATTCAAGATCTCCTCCCACTTTCAACCCTAGTATTTATCTGGATCCCTGAACAAACCTCTACAGCAACACCAAAGAACTTAACAGTGTAACTTGTTTCTTGATGTACGTATCCTTCTGTTGGATAAAATCCATTGAGTGGCAAACTCCTGTAAAACTACAATAGTGAAGAACCTTTAAAGAAGTACATCACGCACATTAATCACTGACTGCATAAACAGCCATAGGGCTTGAGCTCATAATCCAGGCTGACACCCTCAGTGCAGTACTGATGGAGGGCCGCACTATCGGAAGTGCCTGTTGTCAGATGGGATGTTAAACTGAGGGCCCGTATGCCCTCTTAGGTAGATGTAGAAGATCCCACAGCACTATTTTGAAGAAGATTGGGCGGCACAGTGGCGCAGTGGTTAGCACCGCAGCCTCACAGCTCCAGCGACCCGGGTTCAATTCTGGGTACTGCCTGTGTGGAGTTTGCAAGTTCTCCCTGTGTCTGCGTGGGTTTCCTCCGGGTGCTCCGGTTTCCTCCCACATGCCAAAGACTTGCAGGTGGATAGGTTAATTGGCCATTATAAATTACCCCTAGTATAGGTAGGTGGTAGGGAAATATAGGGACAGGTGGGGATGTGGTAGGAATATGGGATTAGTGTAGGATTAGTATAAAATGGGTGGTTGATGGTTGGCACAGACCCGGTGGGCCGAAGGGCCTGTTTCAGTGCTGTATCTCTAAAAAAAAAGAGCAGGGACGTTCTTCCCCATATGCTTACCAACATAATGGGCAGAGGACTGTGCAGAACGTGCCCTCGATCTGCTCCTCCGCTGGGTGAATTCCAAACCAGGAATGTAAATATGGAAAACCGGCCCCTGTGGATGTAAAGGTAACCTTTGGAACTCACCTCGACCTTTGCCATCCGGCTGTCCAGCATGTTTTTATCGGCGGTGGGAGTGCAGTAGGACTCCAACATGTGCCTGGCATCGGCCAGCCAATCCTGCAGCTCCTTCATTCCCTGTGAGAACTGTTGATGTTCCGTTACAGTTCGCTGAACTCTCAAAGCCTTTTCCTGAAATCCATAAACAGGTAGAAGTAACCATCACAAAAATGACTTCCCATTTCTACTTTACATTTTGTTTCTCCCAAGTAAATGGCTCCAGAGTTCTCCAAACTACCCGGCCCAGTGAGCAATGGTAGTACAAAGGCCAGGTTAGGTCCAACATTGCTACTTTCCCTTTTGGCAGTTATTATTGAATCTGCTTCCATTGCCCTTTCAGGTTGTGCATTTCAGTTCATAACAACTCAATGCGTAAAAAAATTTCTCATCTCCCCCCAGATCTTTTACCAATTGTCTTAAGTCTGTGTCCTCTGCTTAACAAGCCTCTCACCAGTAGAAACAATTTCTCCTTATTTACTGCATCAAAACCCCTCATCCTTTTGAAAACCTCTATTCAATCTCCTCTCAACCTTCTCTGCTCCTAGGAGAACAAACCCTTCTCCAGTCTCTCCACACAGCTGAAATCTGTCGAAACTCAGAGCTTCATGTGCTGGCAGGAGGCACCAGTTTCGCAGCCCACTGCTGATGTGTATTGTTCCTGAACTAAAGTGCTGGGTTCACTTCGTGAGCCACCGTCATTCCCTCCACCATCATGACTAAGCCCTAGTTCATGGTGACCCCACCACAAAAGGGCAATGGCAAAGGCGAGGCTACAGCAGCTAACAACTGGAGGCTGTTTGGAATAGGGATAACCAGCTGCTAAATGTTGGCAAATAGCTTGTGCAGAAAGCAGGCACAAAGCACAGGTACAAAAGCCTACAGGTTGACACGTATTTGGCCCAAGAGTGTGAGTGAGTGAGTGTGGAAAAGTGATGAGAAACTAAAGGCGTAGTATCCCGAAAGTCACGAGAATGCTCCCGGGGGTAAGGCTCCACTCTATTTAGTTTAGTGATACAGCACTGAAACAGGCCCTTCGGCCTACTGAGTCTGTGCCGACCATCAACCACCCATTTATACTAATCCTACACTAATTCCATATTCCGACCACATCCCCACCTGTCCCTATATTTCCCTACCACCTACCTGCACTAGGGGCAATTTATAATGGCCAATTAACCTATCAACCAGCAAGTCTTTGGCATGTGGGAGGAAACCGGAGCACCCGGAGGAAACCCACGCAGACACAGGGAGAACTTGCAAACTCCACACAGGCAGTACCCAGAATTGAACCCGGGTCGCTGGAGCTGTGAGGCTGCGGTGCTAACCACTGTGTCACTGTGCCGATTTATTCTTAAATGTGCAATCAGAGCACTCAATGGGTGTATTCTATTCACTTAATAGTGATATTCGCTCATACAAGTCATGCAGGCACCAAGGGATAAACTTTATAAATTAACATTCTTGGACCATAGCTTCAATGCAGTGGGAGCCTAGAGAGTCCTGAGACAGAGATCGGCGCACCCAATTTGTAGTCACTGTGATTTTCCACTGATCGATTTTAATACATGGGAAATTGCACTGGGCATAAATCAGATTCACTGATTTCAGCTCCAGAATTCGCAAAGTGTGTTCATTGTATGCAGCAGGAGGTCTAAGTCCTGTTTGTACAGAAGATACAATTGTACTTTGCAAACAGCACAGACATTTTGAAATCAAATACTGATCACCTCCAGCCCTGTAATTTGAATACTTTCACACATCCCTGCATGTGCAGGAAGCTACTTGTCAGCTGCTGTAGTACTCTCGCTTCTGGGTGAGAAGGCAATGGATTCAAGTCTAACTCCAGAGAGGGCAGTACATAGTCTAGGCTGACACTCCCAGAGCAACACTGAGGGAGTGGTGCACTGTTGGAGATCTTTCAGATGAGACATTAAACCAAAGACCCGTCTACCTCCTCAGATGGATTAATAGATCCCATGACATTATTTCAAAGAATGGTGTCCTGTCCAATATTTATCACTCAACCAACATCACCAAAACAGATTATCTGGTCATTATCACCGGGACCAATTTCCTCGGGTGGGGGGGGTGTTTGCTCGTGCTGTCGGGGAGGGTTTAAACCAGAATGGCAGGGGATGGGAATCTGAGCAGGGAGACAGAGGAAGGGGAAACAAGGATAAAAATGAAAGACAGAAAGGTAAGAAGCAAAAGTGGAAGGCAGAGAAAACAAGGGCAAGAAACAAATGGGGCCATAGAGCAAAATAAAGCTAAGATAACTAACAATGTTAAAAAGACAAGTCTAAAGTCATTGTGTCTTAATGCGCAGAGCATTCGCAATAAGGTAGATGAATTAACAGCACAAATAGATATAAACGGTTATGATATAGTTGCGATTACGGAGACAGGGCTGCAGGGTGACCAAGGATGGGAACTGCACATCCAGGGGTATTCAATATTTAGGAAGGACAGGCAAAAAGGGAAAGGAGGAGGGGTAACGTTGTTCGTAAAGGAGGAAATCAATACAATAGTGAGGAAGGATATTGGCTCGGAAAATCATGATGTGGCATCTGTATGGGTGGAGCTAAGAAACACCAAGAGGCAGAAAACATTGGTGGGGTTGTCTCTGGCCCCCAAACAGTAGTGGAGATGTAAGGGATGGCATTAAACAGGAAATTAGAGATGCATGCAATAAGGCAATTAGGGATGGGCAAAAAATGCTGGCCTGGCCTGCGACGCCCACATCCCATGAAAGAATAACAAAAAAGGGTACAACTGTAATCATGGGTGATATTAATCTCCATATAGATTGGTCAAACCAAATTAGCAATAATACTGTGGAGGAGGATTTCCTGGATTGTGTACGTGACGGTTTTTTAGACCAATACGTTGAGGAACCAACGAGAGAACAGGCTATCCTAAACTGGGCATTGTGCAATGAGAAAGGATTAATTAACAATCTTGTTGTGCAGGGTCCCTTGGGGAGGAGCGACCATAACATGATAGAATTCATCATTAAGATGGAGAGTGAAGTAGTTGAGTCCGAAACTAAGGTCCTGAATCTAAATAAAGGAAACTACGAAGGTCTGAGGTGCGAGTTGGCTATGGTAGATTGGGGAACTTTACTAAAAGGGTTGACGGTGGATAGGCAATGGATAATATTTAAAGAACTTGTGCATGAATTACAACAATTATTCATTCCTGTCTGGCACACAAATAAAACCAGAAAGGTGGCTCAACCGTGGCTTACAAAAGAAATTAGGGATAGTATTAGATCCAAAGAGGAGGCATATAAAATTGCCAGAAAAAGCAGCAAGCCTGAGGATTGGGATTAGTTTAGAATTCAGCAAAGGAGGACAAAGAGGTTGATTAAGCGGGGGAAAATAGAGTATGAGAGTAAACTTGCAGGGAACATAAAAACTGCCTGTAAAAGCTTCTATAAATATGTGAAGAGGAAAAGATTAGTGAAGACAAATGTAGGTCCCTTACAGTCAGAAACAGGGGAAATTATAATGGGGAACAAAGAAATGACAGAACAATTAAACACATACTGTGGTTCTGTCTTCACAAAGGAGGACACAAATAACCTCCCAGAAATGTTAGGGAACCCAGGGTCTAATAAGAGGGAGGTACTGAAGGAAATCAGTATTAGTAAAAAAAAGTGCTATGGAAATTAATGGGGTTAAAGGCTGACAAATCCCCAGGGCCTGATAATCTACATCCCAGAGTACTAAAGGAAGTGGCCCTGGAAATAGTGGATGCATTGGTGGTCATCTTCCAAAATTCTATAGACTCTGAAGCAGTTCCTACAGATTGGAAGGTGGCAAATATAACCCCACTATTTAAAAAAAGAGGGAGAGAAAAAACAGGGAATTACAGACCAGTTAGCCTTATATCAGTAGTGGGGAAAATGCTAGAGTCTATTATAAAGGAAGTGATAGCAGAACACCTGGAAAGCATAAACGGGATTGGACAAAGTCAGCGTGGGTTTACAAAAGGAAAATCATGCTTAACAAATCGACTGGAGTTTTTTGAGGATGTAACTATAGAATAGATAAGGGAGAAGCAGTGGATGTGGTGTTTTTGGATTTTCAGAAGGCTTTTGATAAGAGGTTAGTGTGCAAAATTAAAGCACATGGGATTGGGGGTAATATACTGGCATGGATTGAGGATTGGTTGACAGACAGGAAACAGAGAGTAGGAATAAACGAGTCTTTTTCCAGGTGGCAGGCAGTGACTAGTGGGATACCACAGGGAACAGTGCTTGGGCCCCAGCTATTCATAATATATATTAATGGCTTGGGTGAGGGAACTAAATGTAACATTTCCAAGTTTGCAGACGACACAAAGCTGGGGGGGGGAATGTGAGCTATGAGGAGGATGCAAAGAGACTCCAATTTGATTTGGACAAGTTGGATGACTGGGCAAATGCATGGCAGCTGCAGTATAACGTGGATAAATGTGAGATTATCCACTTTGGTTGTAAAAACAGAACAGCAGATTATTATCTGAATGGTGATAGATTGGGAAAGGGGGAGGTGCAACAAGACCTGGGTGTCCTTGTACACCAGTCGCTGAAAGCAAGCATTCAGGTGCAGCAAGCAGTCAGGAAGGCGAATGGTATGTTGGCCTTCATTGCAAGAGGATTTGAGTACAGGAGCAAGGATGTCTTACTGCAGTTATACAGGGCCTTAGTGAGACCACATCTGGAGTATTGTGTGCAGTTTTGGTCTCCTTATCTGAGGATGTTCTTACCATGGAGGAAATGCAAAGAAGATTTACTAGGCTGATTGCTGGGATGGCAGGATTGACGTATGAGGAGAGATTGGGTTGACTAGGCCTATATTCACTCGAGTTTAGAAGAATGGGAGGGGATCTCATAGAAACCTATGAAATTCTAACATGACTAGACAGGCTAGATGCAGGGAGGATGTTCCCGATGGCTGGGGAGTCCAGAACCGGGGGTCACAGTCTCAAAATACGGAGTATGCCATTTAGAACTGAGATGAGGAGAAATTTCTTCACTCAGAGGGTGGTGAACCTGTGGAATTCTCTACCGCAGAAGGCAGTGGAGGCCAAGTCATTAAATATATTCAAGAAGGAGATAGATATATTTCTTAATCCCAAAGGGATCAAGGGATACGGGGAGAAAGTGGGAACAGGGTACTGAATTAGATGATCAGCCATGATCTTTTTTGAATGCAGCAGGCCCGAAGGGCTGAATGGCCTACTCCTGCTCCTATTTTCTATGTTTCTATCACATCGCTGTTTGTGGGAGCTTGCTGCATGCAAATTGGCTGCCACGTTTCCTTCATTACAAAAGTGACTAAACTTCAAAGACTGGCTATAGAGCACTTCGGGATGTCCTGAAAACATGAGAGGCGCTATGGAAATGCAAGTCTTTCTTTCTTTGTGTTTCTCCTAGACTGCATCTAATTGACTAAAGTGCTAATTTTGCTAATGCTTATTAGCGCAGTTTATTACATTATTACATATCCAGTTCACTCTTAAAATATTGTCTAATGTGAACGTTTCTCGACACAGCGAAACCAATTGATACCAAAACCAGGTGATAATGAATCATCTCCTTGGATAACAAGTGACTCCGAATGCTCTCGAGCTTCACATACGTTTCTCACAGATCTTCTCATCCCCTGTACTTCAGTCATTCAGAGCTGTTGCTCACGGGCCGTGCTTCATGGTGCTAATAACTTGAAGAGATCATTAACAGCTGAGGGGCAGCAGTGGAGAGTGAGGAGACAGAAACTTCATAACCTGAGACACGTTCCCTGATCATAGCACTCCATCCATGTTGTACTTATACTGGGTTTTCCAGTATGGGAGGGGGAGGAGAGGGGTTTCAATGAATAAATAAATCTCATAAGTACAACCACACCAGGGAATTTCACGACATGTGTTTTTTGAGAAAATGACATTCTGGTCGCTCACTATAAGCAAAGTCACAGAACAACAGAGGAAGATCAGAGAATCTGTTGCAAAGTTTTTCTTTTAGAAAGTTACACATTCCATTGGTTTTGATTTTCCAGCAGAACACATTCACTTCTGGGCCTTACCTTGGCTAAGTTATTTAAGGCTAAATACCAAGCGGACAGCTGAGACACTCTGTGCATAAAGCTTTTGTTAGACGCTTGCTCTTCCCAAAGGTGCCGAGCTTTCTCTTTCAGTTTGTTTAGCTGGGGCTCGCGGCAGGCTATATCCTCTAGGACAGACTGGAAGGCACAAGCGGGTTCGCAAAAAACAAAACACATGTTACAGTGCGCATTGTATTTGGCAGGAGCGAGGCACATGGAGAGTATCAACTAATTCTACCATGCGAGGAACTGAAAACAAAGCACATTAAAAGCAGCTGGCGTGCGTAGCTACTTGTTAAAAACGTGAAAGAGACACATTCTACAGCCAGATGCTAAGGCAAGCCATTGGTTACTAGATAAGCTGAATGGAGGTCCTTATTCATGCGTTGTGCAGCATAGGGTGGAGGTGATGGGATAACATGATGATAAGGTGATGACAAAGATAACCATCCCACTTGAAGAAATCACCCTACAGGTTTGTGAATCACATGGATCGTGTGGTGAAATGCGTTGCGTTCAGGGACATTCTCAGCCTGCTGGTTGTGAGAAGGCGGACTACCTGCAATCTAAACTGTTCGTTTTTCTTCGCCAGCAGGTCGGGCAGCTGACCGCTGCTCCCTTGCACAGTTGCTTCCGTGGCGACCAGCCATTCCTGCACAGGCCCAACCCCAGCTTCGAAGTCCTTCATCTGAGACTGCAAGTTCTGAGGGGGAAGAAAGAACACTGACGCTTTAAATCAAAGATTATGGCAGTCCTTTAAAAACCGACACCTTTAAACCAAAGATTATGGTGGGTATACAGCAATAGGGTTGGTTCTACCCATCAGCAAGAGGGCACGAACACAAGATAACTGGAAAAAACATTAAAAGGGACGTACGAAAATAATCCTTTATTCAGAGGGTAGTTACATTGTCATGTGATAAGGGATTCTGATATAGAATCATAGAAAGTTTACGGCACAGAAAGAGGCCACTTAATCCATCGCGTCCGTGCCGGCTGAAAAACGAGCCACCCAGCCTAATCCCACATTCCAGCATTTGGTCCATAGCCCTGCAGGTTACAGCACTTGAGGTGCATATCCAGACACCTGTTAAATGAGATGAGGGTTTCTGCCTCAACTACCCTTTCAGGCAATGAATTTCAGACCCCTACCGCCCTCTGGGTGAAAAATGTTTTCCTCATCTTCCCTCTAATCTTTCTACCAATCACTTTAAATCTATGCCCCCTCGTCACTGACCTCTCCGCTAAGGTAAACAGGCCCTTCACATCCACTCTATCCAGGCCCCTCACAATTTTGTACACTTCAATCAGATCTCCCCTCAGCCTCCTCTGTTCCAAGGAGAACAATCCCAGCCTATCCAATCTTTCCTCATGGCTGCATTTTTCCAGTCCCGGTAACATCCTCGTAAATCTCCTCTGTACCCTCTCTAGTGCAATTACATCTTTCTGTAATGAGGTGACCAGAACTGTACACAGTACTCAAGCTGTGGCTTAACGAATGAGTTATAGAGTTCCAGCATAACCTCCCTGCTCTTATATTCTATACCTCGGCTAATAAAGGAAAAGATATAGTGCACTCAATTCGCAGCCTGCACAATACCTTGTCCATGAAAGTGTTCATTAAACTAAAAAGGTAGGAAAGAAGTGGGGACCACGAATGAGACGTGAAATTTTACAGTGCAAAAGGTCACTCGGCCCTTTCTGCCTGTGCTAGCTCTCTGAAAGAGCTAAACAATTAGACTTTTTACTCTCTCAAAGGTTTATCCACTCCCTTTAGTTTCCCAGTTACTGATTAACCAGCTGTTGTTAGCAACTTCCAACCTGTAAAGCAGCTTCTTTCTGGTGCAGGTTTGCGAGCAGATTCTTCCAGTCCTCCTTGGCAGTGGACACTTTGGCCTGTATGGCTTCGGCCTTCTCCTTGCTGAGAATCCTGCTCAGCAGCTCACCTTTGGAAATCAGGGTGTTTAATTTGCTCTGACAGGCCTCGCTTTCTGACAGGAAATCCTAAAAGCAAAAACAAAACAGTTATCAGTAGAAGAGGAAGAAGAACTTGTTTCTATGGAGCACCTCACAACCTCAGGATGTTCCTCAGCGTTTTACAACCAATGGAGTGCAATCACTGTTGTAATGTAGGAAAGGAGGCAGCCAATTTGTGCACAGCAAGCTCCCACAAACATCAATCTGATAGTGACCAGATCATCTACTATCTTTATAGTAATTTTGAGGACTAACTTCTGGCCAGGACACCAGGAGAACACCCCTCCTCTTCTTCAAAGTAGCATTGTGGTGTTTTTTTTACACTCTTTCATGGGATGTGGGTGTCCCTGGCTAGGCCAGTATTTATTGCCCATCAATAATTGCCCTTAAGAAGGTGGTGATGAGCTGCCTTCTTGAACCGCTGCAGTCCATGTGGGGAAAGTACACCCACAGTGCTGTTAGGGAGAGAGTTCCAGGATTTTGACCCTGCGACAGTGAAGGAACGGCGATATAGTTCCAAGTCAGGATGGTGTGTGGCTTGGAGGGGAACTTGCAGGTGGTGATGTTCCCATATATCTGCTGCCCTTGTCCTTTTAGGTGGTAGAGGTCCCGGGTTTGGAAGGTGCTGCCGAAAGTGCTTTGGTGAGTTACATCTACCTGAGAGAACAGATGGGGCTTCAGTTTAACACCTAGTCCAAAAGACTGCACTTTCAGTACTGCGGCACTCCCTCAGTACTTCACTGGACTGTGAGACTGGGGTATGGGCTCAAGTCTCTGGAGTGGGACTCGAATCCATGGTCTTCTGACTCAGAGGCAGGAGCGCTACTACTGAGTCACAGCTGATGTCAGTAAGACCAGCCAATGGCATGTCTACATCGTGGAACCAGTTCCACTCGGAGCAACCACAAGGCTACAGGCCAAGTGCTGGAAAATGGGCTTAGAATAGTTAAGTGCTTGATGGCCGACACAGACACGATGCGCCGAAGGGCCTGTTTCTGTGCTGTATAACTCTATGACTCTAACCTGTTAAGGCAGCTGCTGCCGTGAATTTGTCACGTTTACATTGTAAGCTGAAACTTACAGCAGCAGCACAAAAGCAACAATGACTGTGCAGTTAAAGAGAGGATGGACTTGCATTTATATAGCATCTTATCACATCCTCTAGATGTTCCACTGTTCTTCCAATCCAATGAGTTACCATTACGGTTGATAGATAGGCAGGTACAATGGAAAGGCATCACAAAAACTAAATGCGTGGAGGGAAAATAGCAACACACACTGGTTGGACCAAGCGAATTGTTTCTGGGTTTTACTTGCAGAATATTTCATGTATAAACGAGATAACCAATTAAGTTGTTTTTAGTGGTATTGTTTAAGGGATCATATCAGCCAGGACACCAGGGAAGCACTCTGATCCTTTTTCAAATAGTGGCATGAGATCCTGTAACTTTTTTTAGATTACAACAGTGACCACACTTGAAAAGTGCTTTCTTGGTTATAAAGCACTTTGGGACATATGAGGTCCTGAAAGGCGCTATAGAAACACAGGTGTTTCTTTCATTCTTTCTCTTTCATATCCACCTCAATAGGCAGACGAGGCCTCAGTTTAGTGACTCATCCGAAAGACAGCATCACCAACGGTGCAACACTTCCTCAGTACTGCACTGTACTGACTTAGATTACATGCTCAAGTTTCTGGAGTGGAGTGGAGCTTTGAACCCATGACTGTCTGACTCAGAGGTGAGAGTGTTGCTCACTGAACTAAACTGACACTAGCAGTCAAGAATCACCATCACAACACCAAACCAACTGCACAGGCCTGACAGCCACATTCTGACAAGAGGACTCAGCCCTCCTGCCCGAGAATGAACTGGCAGGTGTTATTGCACGGCAGTGGCTGTGCTTTGCCTGTTGTGATGAGCCTCATGTCCCTAGAGGCCCTGATTGGACTGCTGGTATAGAAGGTAGGTCAATGTGTTGCAGGATTGTAAAAAAAAACATGCAGCTTTCATCCTGTGGCTTAGTCACATTAACAACACAACTGTATTGGACCCCCAAGATAATGGGGGTTTAAATTTCATTGTGTAGGTAGTGTCTTAATTCAAGGGATTCACAATGTGGGCTGGCACCAGGAAAAGTGATCACAAAAGTTGCCGAGTTATTGTAAAATCCCAACTAAGTCACCAATGCCCCTCAGGGAAGAGAGCCTGTCATCCTTACCCAGTCTTCCCTTCATGTGACTCCAGTCCCACCCTACCTGATTGATTCTTACTGCTCTCTGAAATGGTCTAGCAAGCATTCAGTTGTTAAACAAATGCTTCCAGGAGAAAACTCACCCCCACCTTCCCAGGGCAATAAATGCAGCCTTGTCAGTGGCACCCGCATTCTGATAAAGGGCTATGGTTAACTGTTACACTTTTATCCCTGTGCTTCCTGACTGGGGGTTGTGTCTTTCTCTCCTCCCTCCTATTAGGCTTCATGCTAATTCTACCTTTTCTCCCCATGGAATGATGAGACCAGCAAACCCACTCCCATTATGAATTGAACACATGGCTTGACAACCCTCTTCTCATGAAGATTCACTGCCAAGTGTTGAATTGTATGAATCCCCTCCCCACATAACCCCCACCCCACCCCCCCCCCAGTGGCTTAATCACTTTACCTAATTAAAAAAAAAACTTCAGCACACAGAAAAACCCCAACTGTAAAGAGATTCTTATTTTATTGTTGGACAAGTGTTTGGCAAACAAATTTGAGTCTGTACAACCTCACTACAAACCTGACACTGCAGTACCTTCAATTCAAATACAAACACTACCTTACCGTATCCGCAATTCATATACAAACACTACCTTACAGTATCTTCAATTCAAATACAAACCTATTGCAAGCTTATTATCACCCAACATAGATGAGGAATCAAGAAACCAAGAGCAGCAAAGTACGCTGGAAGCTCCCTAGCTCCCTGCCCCTTCAATTAGTTTGTTTTTTTGTACATGTTTTCCTTTTTAAATATTTTATCTGAACACTTCTCCTGTTTTATCTCAACACTATTATTGTCATAACTGCATCCTGTGAGCAGTTTACCTGCAGTTTCTGTATGATTGCATTTGCTTCATCAATATTTTGAGGTGTATCAAAGCAGGTAGTAATTTTAGTGTTGATCATCCACTGCTGGAACTCCCTGAAAGTTGTACGGAATCGTTGCTCCAGTGCCTTTTCCTTGTTTTGACAATACTTTGCAGTCTGCAAACAAAGGCTGCGATGAGCAAGAAACAAGGAGACAACAAGTTAGATGAAGGGTTATACATCAGAAATGTTGGAACCAGTCTTTTCCCTTTGCAGGTGCTGCGTTAGCTTCTGTGGATTTCCAGAATATTCTGTTTTTAGCACAAGATCACCACCTGAGGTTCTGATATTCCTCACCAAGTAGCAGTCATGTGTCCCTTTGGCCAACACCGAGGCCACTGTTGATGCCGTGAACTTTGCTTCAGTGTCATGTGACACCAAGGCAGCTCCCAACACCCAACCACCATTGAAGACATGAGGAGACTGTGCTATTACAGACAGCCTCGGCCCAGTGTGAGTCAATCCACACCGTGACTTGTCCGGCACTTTTGACCAAAACCACTCATACCAAAGGCTTCAGGGTGGCTTCCATCAAAATCAATCAAATGTTAATGGGACGACTTCTATCACATACCGTGCAGAGAATTTTACGGCACAGAAACAGCCAACTCGGCCTGTGGCAGTGTTTATGCTCCATGAGCCTCCTCCCATCTTACTTTATCTAACCCTATCACCACATCCTTCTATTCCCTTCCCTTCATGTACTTATATAGCTTCTCCATAAATGTATCCATGCACTCCTTGTGGGAGGGAGTTCTGCATTCTCACCACTCTCTGAGCAAAGAAAAGCAGGCGGGCAATCCTTTCTGCCGTTAACTACCTAAACGCTGAAGGTGAAAGTTACCCCCTTAGGCCTCTGAGCATCCAGCAACATTATCCTTTCCTCCAAGGTCACATTTGCTCGATTGTAGCTTTGGCAACTCCTGCTGGCTAGATTAGAACAGGCTGCACAGATTGAAAAGCCAAGAATTTAGGAATCAATTTAAGCAAGAGTCACGGAGATTTGTCCACTGAGGAGGACCTAAACCTGGACGGAAAGTTTATCCCCCCTGGATATCTCCATGCTATTTTTTGAAAAGTATCATGGGATTTTTTTATGTTCAGCCGATCATGTAGGTGAAGCCTTAGTTTAAGGCTTCTTCCGGAAAAAAAAACTGCACCTCTAAAAGTGCAGCACTCCCTCAGTACTACACCAATGTCTCAGCCTAGAGTATGGACTCCAATGCCTGGAGTACGGTTTTGGCTCAGTTGAGAATGTTACCAAATAAACCCAGGCTAAAAGGCTTCAGTATGAAACGGATTAACTTCTTCGTTCCCAAAATGTTTCAATATGATCGGCTATTTACCTATTGTATTCTTTGATTAAAGAAGAAACTTTATCTGAATGTGAGCTCAAATCCTTGGAAAATCTGCACAGGTCATTCAGTTGAGCCTTCAGTGATTCGCTTGTGCTTTCTGTCTCTTTCACAGCTTCCTCTATTTCCTATACCAGAAACAATAATTATATACTGAATTACCAAAGGAATACCACAGACTACAATAACATGCATTCTTCATGAAATACAATCATAGAACATTGCATATAGTCACATGGCAATTGGTGCAGTACGTAAAAGTATGTAGGATTGATAATGCGTGTAAGAGGGATTCTGTGTGTAGCAGGGATTCTGTGTGCAGCATTAATCCTGTGGGCTGAATTTTCAGGGCCCCCCCTTGAAGTCAGGAATTGAGGTGGGGGGCTCAGAAAATACCAGCGCCGGGCGGCATGTCAGTTTCAAGACGCTGTTCCCGGCGCCGGCAGTAATCACCAGGATGGGTGTGGGTGGCACAGGAATCCCACTCTCCTTCCAACTGCGGCCAAATGAAGCTGTTTAAAAGCTCATTAAGAGCTTGTCAAAGTTTAAAGTTGATCTTTTTAAAGGGGTGCACAGGTTACCCATGCCTTCAGAAACGGATTAGCAGGTAAAGATTAGTGAGGCATTCATGGCTGACCCAGGGCATCACCCTGACCCCATAAGAGGGTCAATGGGGCAAGGGGGACTTGGCACTTTCTCAGGGAGAGTGGGGCACTCAGCGCTCAGGCTTTGAAAAGGGCCGGCACCCTCCTGGCATCATGGGGGCAGAAGAGCAGTGGGCAATTGGCAGTCAAGGACAATCGGGCAGGCACCTGCCCAGAAGGCAAGCTCCAGCTGGCAACAGCGGCATGACTGTCAGATTTTGGGACCAGTGGCGATGAGGGGACAACACCCTCTGCAGGAAGGTCAGAAACCCGGGCACAGGAGAGGAAAGAGGGGGAGGAATGCAATGTAAGCCAAACCCTCAACACAGGATCTACCGCCGAAGAGGGAGCTACCTGGAGCTGACCAATATCCAGTGCCACAGCAGACTGCGACCCTCCAGGCAGATGGTTACAGACATCTGTGCTCTTGTCACAGAAGACCTCACATCTTGCAGCATTAGTCACCATGCCCTGCCATTAGCCGTCAAAGATACTGTGGCCTTGAACGTCTTCGTTTCTGGCTCCTTCCGAGGATCAGCTGCAAATCTTAGTGGCGTCTCCCACACGGCTGCACACCACCACATCTCGTTGGCCACTGATGCCCTCTTTGCCAGAGCTGGACAGCACATTCATTTGACGACAGACACAGCCTCGCAGGGACAGAGGGCACTGGGTTTCGCCTCTATCGCTGGCTTCCCCCAGGTGAAGGCATCATCAATTGCAACCATGTGGCCATCAGGGCACCCAGTGACTGCCCAATCAGATTCATGAACACTGTCCAACTGGTTTCCCACCACAACAAGAGCTTCCTCTATATGTGCACACAACTTCCAAGCAGATGCCATGACTCCTTCATTGTCCAGGCTGTCTCAGATCTTCATTACAACCCCCAAACTCCGTGGATGGATTCTCAGGGACAAGGGAAATCCCTTGAAGAGATGGCTATTCACCTCTCTATGGGAGCCCCAGACAGAGGCATAGGGACGATATAACCAAAGCCACCTGCTCAATAGGATAACCATTAAGCAGGCCACCGTGCTCCTGAAGATGTGATTCTGGTGCCTGAATTGGTCAGGTGGCACCCTCTAATACCCCCCCTGCAAGGGTCTCGGTCATTGTGGTGGTCTGCTGAGCTCCCCATAACATGGCCCTCCAAAGAGGGACAAATGAGGCTCTGAAAGGAGACAGCTCAGTGGGGGACAAGCAGCGGATGAGAGAGGAGGAGGTCGAGAGAGATGACACTGAACAGAGAGGTGCCCTGCTGCACGACGAGGTAGTCCCCTCCTGCCACTCTCTGGGAAGAGGACCTCTCTCCTCTCCCTCATGGCCTGTAACATTACATTCAGGTCGGCATCAATGAAGTGAGGGTCTGCCCTGCCCCGGGTGCCAGGCCTCCAGCTCCCCTGTGACATCTCACCTCCCTCTGGTGCAGTGGAAGACTTTGGTACAAAGCGCAGATCTCTCCCTCAGGACAACCAGCAGCCTCAGTGATGGCTGCTGTGGGAGTATAAACGAGTCCCACACTTCATCCAGCCCGCCTCTGTTCCCACCCCACTGACTCCAAGTGGAAAGGAAACCCGTCTCCATACCAATTAAAGGCTTACCCACACAAAAATCTTAACTTTTAGCAGCTTCCCACTGGAGGTGGGTTCCTGACCTAAAACAAACCCAGCTCCTGTTTCCCACCTCTGTGACGAAAATTCAGCCCTGTGTGTATCAATGATACTGTGTGTAGCATAGTGATAGTGTGTGTAGGAGTGATACTGGGCTGGATTTGTACTGAAACTGGGGCTCTCGGCGCCAGGCCGCAAAACAGTGGAGGCGGGGGGGGGGGGGGGGCCCGTCTTGGCCTTTTCGCACCCTGCGGAGCGATCCTCCAGTCTTTTTGAAACAAAGTTTCACAAGCCGGGATCCCCATCCCTTTAAAGACGAGGATTCCACCCCCGCACCCCCCTCCCCCCCCCACAAGAGCTGCCGCCAGTACTGCAGAGGCCCTAGACCCAGGCCCAGCGCTGGAACCCCGGACGAGAGGTAGATGAGGCAGGGTCACTGGGGCCAACCAGCAGGCCCCAGCGAGGGGGGTGGTGGTGTGGTCGTGCAGTCTCGGGGGAGGGGGAGTCTGGGGGTGGGGGTAAACTGGTTACCGGTGGGGGTCCTCCGTGGGCCACAAATTGCCCACGATGGAGGGATTCCCAGCCACTGTATGTAACAGTGAAACTGCGTGTAGGAGGGATACTGCGTGTAGCAGTGATGTGTGTAGGAGTGATGTGGTGTGTAAGATTGATACTGTGTGTAGGAGGGATACTGCCTGTAGTATGGGTAGTGGCTGTAGGAGTGATACTGTGTGTAGGAGTGATACTGTGTGTGGGAGGGATAGTGTGTGTAGGAGGGATACTGTGTGTAGGAGTGATACTGTACATAGCAGTGATACTGTGTGTGGGAGGGATAGTGTGTGTTGCAGAACATGAGCTATTTTTGATCTGCCTGGAGTTCTGTTCAATGCAACTAGTAACACTTAAAATTGTCAAACTATTTACATTTTGAAAAGAAATACATTCTATGCAAAATTAAACGCAAGATAGAGTGTGAAATTAGTCTGGATAAGTCTCGCAGTGTAGTGGAGCATTTTCCGTTAGTTGTGAGCCACTGGGTTAGTCATCAGTCTAATGACTCACCAGCACTGTGTTATACCCAGAAAACGGCTAAAGTTTCAGCTTTCAAAGATGGAATTCCTGTCACTGAGTCTAAACTGTTTAAGCTGTTTCCCTTCAGTAATATATAACTATATTGTTGTGTATGGTGCACAATTATCTGTCAAGAAGGAGCTATTTTTATGGCCTATTAACGTTGTTTAGCATTACCAAAGTCAAAACAACCTGACATTAATTTGCTTTCATTACTGATTTTCCGCTCTCCTATCACACTCCACAGGACCTTTATGAGCCCCGAACAAACCTTTGCTTTCTGCCAACATTCGACAACTTCTTCGTCTGTGGTTTTGTCCTGGAGCTGGGACAGGCTCTGCGAACAGGCCCCGAGACTGGCACTGAAGTCCTGCAGGTCCTTGTCTAGCTGAGCAACCTGTGCCTCAAACTCCTGCTCAGAGCTGGTGGTCTGGCTGAGCATGGTCTCCAGGCCGTTCTGTGCTTGCAGGGTGCTCCCTTCCCACTGCTGCCAGTCAGCCCGCAGTGCATCCAGCTCCCTGCCTATCGCCTCACACCCGTTGGCTGCTGTGTGCTGTCTCACTTCTCCAGCCAGAGCCTCCACTCTGTTTAAACGCTCTCTGCCATTCCGTCTGGAAGCTATCAGTTCCTGGCAATGGAAAACATTTACAGTTACCAGTACTGTCATAACTGTTTATGCAAGTCCTCATGAAAGTTCATAGTTGAGCAAATGCTACGTAACATCCTGCAGAAAATATTAACCCTTACTCTTCTCAATAAAGGGCAGCTGTATCTGAATTTCACAAATCTGACACCTGGCACTTTTCTTCAACAGCAACTTGCATTTATGTAATGTCTTTAACAGAGTAAAACATCCCAATCAGCTTCACGGAAGCATCTAACAAAAACTAACACCAAGCCACATAAGGAAGCTGTTAAAAAACGCGTACAAGGTCCTTGGCTTTATAAATAGAGGCAAAGGTAAAATAAAATTCCGGATAGTGAATGTGATAAATTATATTATAGACTACGTTGCTCAAGAACTAGCGATGTTGTGGTAACGTTGACCCTGTAGTGCAAGATTTTGGGAGGTGCATAAGGAAAATTTCAACCCCTCTAAAGCAAGCCTTTGCAAAGCTAAGGAAGTTATATTACATCTTTGTAAATCACTGGTTAGGCCTCAGCTAGAGTATTGTGTCCAATTCTGGGCACTGCACTTTCGGAAGGATGTCAAGGCCTTGGAGAAGCTATAGAGGAGGTTTATGTAGAGAGGTAGGAGGAGGCTCATGTGGAGCATAAATGCAGGCATAAACTTTGGGCCAAATGACCTGTTTCTGTGCCATATACTCTCTATAATTCTATATAATTCCATGTAAGGTTAAGGGGAGATTTAATAGAGGAATTCAAAATTATGAGGGATTTTGATAAAGTGAATAGGGAGAAACTGTTTTCACTGTCAAGAGGGTCGGTAATCATAAATTTAAGATAATTAACAAAAAAAAGAGATGGGGGATGAGAAGAATTTTTTTCATGTCGTGAGTTGTTATGATCTAGAATGCACGGGCTCAAAGGGTGGTGGCAGCAGATTCAACAGTTACATTCAAAAGGGGATTGGATAAATACTTGAAAAGGAAACGTTTGCAGGGCTATGTGGAAAGAGCAGGGGAACGGGATTAATTGGATAACTCAAGGAGCCAGTACAGGTAGAATGGGCAGAATGAGCAAATAAATGATATGTTGTATGATTCTATGATTCTATTAGGACAGGTGACCAAAAGCTTGGTCAAAGGGGTAGGTTTTAAGAAGCGTTTTAATGGAGGAGAGAGGTGGAGAGATTTAAGGAGGGAATTTTAAAGTTTAGGACCCAGGCGGAAGGCATGGCAGCCAAAGGTGTGTCAAAGGAAATCAAGAGCCCAGATTTGGGGCGTTGTAGGTCTGGAGGACGTTACAGAGACAGGATTTATGATTATTAAATACAGAATGATAACATACTGCTTTTGCTTTCAAAACACCATGGGCCCAATATTTTCGGGGAGATAGGGAGGGTGCAGCGAGCACAGAAGCACAGGGGCACCTGGTAAGTCTGGGGACCCTTGGGGATGGTCCTCAATCAGGATCGGGAAAGGGGCGGGGTGAGGTCGCTGACAGCGACAGCGCAGAGAGAGAGGCAGAGAGGAGGCCGAAGGCTTCCTTGAGGGGCCAGGTGCTGCTCTTCTGCTACTCCTGCACCATAAGGGGTGCTGTAAAAAGACATTTACCTTCTGGAGCCAGCAACTCTTATCTCTATTTCACGGCTGGATTCCTGAGCCCTGGGAATCCCATTGCAAACAATTAAATTTAAGTTAGGCATCCACTTGCACTGCGAGAGCATGTTTTAAATATGTTAATGAGGTGTCCCGCCTCTCAAGGGTGGGGCACTTGCACTGCTTGCTACCTATCGCTGTGAAGATGGCAACAGACCCATATGTGGCAGATTAGGGACACCTTCACCGTTTTTAATTTTTAAACCAACCCCCAACCTTCTCCTGCCCAGCGTTGGGATGTTCAGATCGAGGCCCATTTCTGTGTTGTACCAAATATTTATGAATGGACACAATAGCAAAATAAATTGCCGGAAATCTAAAACAAAAGCAGAGAACGCTGCAAACACACCGCAAATTTCATCAGCAGTTGTGGAAGGAACGGGAGGGTTAACATCTGGAGCAGAGGGGCAATCATCAGAGCTGAGGAGAATGGAGGATGAACAAGCATTTCAGCAGAGTCAGAACATCGAGGAAGGGGAAAACAATCAAGAGGAGGAGTAGTGCTGTTTTTGGTGGTGATTTTAACCCTGCCCATTGGGTGCAAACCAGAGGAATGGAGAGTTAAAATCAGGCGAGTTACTTACCTGCCCTGGAGCTGGCTGTTTCTCATTTTAGGGAGTGTGGGGTAGGGCGGTGGGGGAGGGCGAGGAGTGGGGAATGGGTGAGGTGGGGGGGGGCCCTTATTTACATTTGCATGCCTGATCCCAATGATGTCATTAGGACCCAACTGCAATTTTAACTCACTGCCCTGAATGGAAAGTCACAGTGAGTTTCCCACCAGGTGCAGTCAGTGGAGAGGAGAATCAGTGTCAGGACAGGGGCCAACAGGGAAGAATTTTTACTTTGTTTCTTCCTTTACTTGTGGGGCCAGGAGGAAGAGGAGGTGCTTCCCCAGGCCTCACAAGGAAAGCTTAGGTATGTTGCAGCAATCCACTCTCCCCTTCCCGATTGGGAGGCTTCTGGGCTGCACGATTTTCCGCTGCTTCCTGCCCGCAACAGGTGAGAAGTCCGCTGGCAGGATTTAAATGAGGTTGGCAAGATAAGGTAGCCCTCAGTTCTGAAGCAGCAGGGGAGTTTGTAACTCACATCCCTAACCAGACTAAAAGCAAGCCAACCTTCTGACTCTATTGAAATGTTTGTTCACCTTTCACTTCTTTCTCGTTCGAACGAAGGACTGTCGCACAACACATTAACTCAACTGTTCTTTCCAGAAATTCTGATTTACTTGCTGTGGGATTCCAGAGCTTCCACTTTTACACAAACTGTTTCACGCTTTCAACAAGGAATTAAAAACCCTTCTAAAAACTATTGACATATATATATGGGAAATCCGCAAATGCTGAAAATGCAAAGCAGGTGTCTGTAAAGAGGATGGGTTAAGATTCAGGGTTTTTGGACCCAACAGAAAAAAAATAAAAAAAAGACTTGCATTTCGATAGCACCACTTGTGACCTCAGAATGTCCCAAAGCGCTTTAACAAATGAAGTACTTTTGAAGCGCAGTTCCTATTGTAATGTAGGAAATGCGGTAGCCAATTTGCACACAGCAAGATCCCACAAACAGTAATGTGGTAATGGCCAGACAATCTGTTTACAGATATTGGTTGAGGGATAAATATTGGCCAGGATACCGGGGAGAACTCCCCTACTCTTCTTCGAAATAGTGCCATGGGATCTTTTACGTCCATCTGAGAGGGCAGACGGGCCCTCGGTTTAATGTCTCTTCTGAAAGACGCCACCTTCAACACCACAGCATTCCCTCAGTACTGAACAGGGAGGGTCAGGCTAGAACATGTGCTCAAGTGTCTGGAGTGGGGTTTGAACCCACGATCTACTAATACAGAAACAAGAGTGTGACTAACTGAGCCTTGGCTGACACAATAGCTGGATCTGCCTTTCCACTTTACAAATTCCTGCTGCCTAATTTCAGTCGAGCAGATAAGGGCTGATATTCCCACCATGACTTTCTTCAGTTTGCGCTGCAGAGCGGTCGAGTCTCCAGATAAATCCGACCAGCGGTGGAGCTCCTCCTTTGCCGAGTTCAGCCAGTTGGTCAGTTCTTGCACAGAGCTGTTGTACTGCTGATGGTCCTGCACCATATCCTCCAGCTTTTTTACTTTCCCCTAGAAACAGAACCAAATGAGCTATAAACACCATCACACTTATACTCAAATTGTTACGATTGCAACATATGTGTTACGCACTGGATCATTCCCCACCCCCCCCCCAACACCATCCACTGCCCACCTCCTCTCCTGAAGGTGGTGATTTCTGTTGATCTACGATTCTAGGGGCCCATTGTGTAACTCGCCCTCCTCCCTGTGCAAGCCTTGAGAGTTAGTAGAGTTCACTGTGAAGATCATTTCAGACATACCAGATCCTAACATCCCCACCACACCTACGCAGTGATGGGAGAATTGGCTAGTTTCCCATACCTCCCCATCCTGGGTGCAGAGGCCAAGTGTATCAGTGTAACAACAACACCAAAGCTGTGGCCTGGATACTAACGGGGGGGCGGAAGGAGGCGTGAAGTTTCAGATGGAAAACCCACAAGGCTGGGCTTCCCCGCACACGTCTTCTCTCCTCGATAGGGCCCCCTCTCACCCACCCAAAAGTCAGCCTGATTGACAGGCTGTGCTACCAGTCAGGCAGCGAGTACTTGGGAGCAGGCCACAGGAGCAGGTAGGCTCGATTCCTGACCCCGACGGAAAGCAAGTTGATGGGCAGGGGGGTTTGTGGGGCCGTCAGGGTGCGGGAAGGCATTCCCACTCCTCCTGGCCCACACGCAGTGCTGTAAAGGCATTTACCTACTCCCTGAAGCTGTTCTTGCCTCCCTTCAGCTGCCAGGTTTCCAAGGCCTGGGAAACTTGGCTGGCCACCGTTAAATCTGCAAAGCTACCTGTGCGGCGTTCCGTGATCAAATTTCTCCCCCTTCATCTCTGATGTCTCCCAGTTCTGATGAACGGCCACCCATCTGAAACGTTAACTCCATTTCTCTGTCCACAGCTGCTGCTGAGTGTTTCTGTTTTTAATTCAGATTTCCAGCATCCGCAGTATTTTGCTTTTGTAAATCAGAGGCTGCCAGTCTTATTATAATATTTAAATTGCCAACCCACCTCCTGGGAGTGGATTGGGTGCCCTCCCCTTGTCCAGTCTCTGGGCAGGTTGGAGGCAGGTTAGGGTCAGGTTTGAGATATGTAAAATTTTAACATCTGACCCAACTCCAACCCCCCACCCGCTTTTGGGGATTAAAATTCACCCCTGTCTCACCATAACTGGCTCACCATGACTGCTGGCCCAACTATTGGCCAGCTCAACGTAGACTTCTATTGAACGGTTCATTGGGCATTGACTTTTCCACTCGCCTGTCAAGAAATGGGGGTGGATCCCTATATAATGGTTTACGATTACAGTCTAAGTTAACTCCTCAGTCAATAACAGCAGTTAATAGTGCAAGTCCCACATGAAGCTACCTCACTGTTACTATAAATGTTATTTCCTTTATAACTCTGGAGAATTGGACACAAGCAGGAAGGGCAGGTTACCTTGGCAACCACAACTACATCAGCAAACTGGGTCCTCATCTCCAGCTGTGCATCCTCTGTAAAAGACGCATCACCAGTTCTCTCCAGAAGCTCCTGGGCTTTCTCAATCAGGCGGTTCAGTATGACCGAGTGCTTCTCTATATCGGCTAACAGACTCTGGTGTCGCTCCAGCTGTGACAGCTTGTCCTTCAGGTCTGGTTGCTGCTCCAGGCTTTGGCTCATTTCCTGCTCCATAGAGTCCATCCACTGCTGTAGCTGCCTCTTGCTTTCCAGGTAACTGTTCCACTGCACCACCACCCACTCGAGTTGGCTAAAAGGCAAAAGAGCAACAGAATGTATGGTCACAGAAGGGACACCGATGAGGAAAGCAACACACAGAGCCTGATTTTAACTCTTTGCAAGTGGATGGGTTTTGAATGATTTAAAATCTTGCCCTTTGTCTGTAATTCAATGGGTGAGAAAGCAAGGGCTCCTGCCAACGATGGGGTGAGATTAAAAGGGAACAGCCTAAAAACAAGATTCTATGCACTGAGCAGACATAACATACTGTTAGAACTGGACACTGTCAATCTGCTTATTTCACTCTGTTTGAATTACCCAGTAGAATGTAGAGAATGATGAAAATAAGGTCACCTCCGATGAATCAGCGCTAAACCAACATGTGACTGTGATGCATATGGCAGCCTTGTGATTCTACTCCTGTACTAGCAACCCAGAGGCTGTGAGTTCAAATCTCACCAGGGCAAGTTGTGAATTTGAGTTTCATGATTCTGGTCATTTGAAGGGCTGACAGCTGAAAATATGACCTTGAAGCTGTTGAATTGTTGTAAAGACCCAACTGGTTCACTATAGTCCTTCAGGGAAGGGAACCTCTCACTCAGTCTATGTAACCAGTTTACATCAGGTGGACCCCAAATCACTATCAACATCTTGGGGATTACCATTGACCAGAAACTGAACTGGAGTTGCCATATAAATACCGTGGCTACAAGAGCAGGTCAGAGGCTAGGAATCCTGTGGTGAGCAACTCACCTCCTGACTCCCCAAAGCCTGTCCACCATCTACAAGGCACAAATCAAGAGTGTGATGGAATACTCTCCATTTCCCTGGATGGGTGCAGCTCCAACAACGCTCAAGAAGCTTGACACCATCCAGGACAAAGCAGCCCACTTGATTGGCACCCCATTCATAAACATTCACTCCCCCCACCATCGATGCACAGTGGCAGCAGTGTGTATCATCTACAAGATGCACTGCAGCAATGCACCAAGGCTCCTTAGATAGCACCATCCAAACCCGTGACCTCTACCACCTAGAACGACAAGTGCAGTAAATGCATGGGAACACCACGACCTGCAAGTTCCCCTCCAAGCCACACACCATTCTGACTTGGAACTATATCACCATTCCTTCACTGTTGCTGGGTCAAAATCCTGGAACTCCCTTCCCAACAGCACAGTGGGTGTACCTACCCCACATGGACTGCAGTGGTTCAAGAAGGCAGCTCACCACCACCTTCTCAAGGGCAATTAGGGATGGGCAACAAATGCTGGCCTAGCCAGCGACGCCCACATCCCACGAATGAATTAAAAAAAAACTCAGGGAAACTAAAGGTAGGCAATAAATATAGCCTCATCAGAGTTGCTCCTGAGAATAAACAAACAACTGGAACCATTCCTAAGTATTACTTCTGTGTCAGAATGACAAGGTATTCCTCAAACTCCACCATGCGACTGTTTGTATATCTAAATATCTATAATATATTTAAGGTCTAGTGTTCAGCATGCACTGTCAAGATACATCTTGTAACACTTTTATGCAGCACTTCCTTTCACATTTCCATCACACTCTTAATCATGAGAAAATATATTCAAATTTAGGCACATTTATTCTTCCACACCAAATTCTGAGGAAAATTAGTGACAATAAACAACAACAACTTGCATTTATATAGCACCTTTAACACAGTAAAATGTCCCAAGGTGCTTGACAGGGGCGTAATCAGACACAATTTGATACCAAGTCACATAAAGAGATATTAGGTGAGGGTGACCAAAAGCTTTGTCAAAGAGGTTGGTTTTAAGGAACAACTTAACAGAGCAGAGAAAGGTAGAGAGGTGAAGAGGTTTTAAGGATGGAATTCCTGAACCAAGGGCCTTGGCAGCTAAAGATGGCCGCCAATGTTGCAGCAAAGGAAACTGGGGATGCACGAGGCCAGAATTGGAGGAGTGCAGATATGTCAGAGAGTTTTGGGGTGGAGGTGGTTACATAGTTAGGGAGGGACGAAGTTATGGAGGGATTTGAACACAAGGATGAAAATTTTAAAATTAAGGCATCGGTGAACCAGGATTCAATATAGCTCAGTGAGCACATGGGTGATGGGTGAACAGGACTTGGTGTGAATTAAGATTCAAGCAGCAAAGTTTTGGGTGAGCTGAAGTTTACAGAGGGTGCAAGGTGAGGGGGAGGCAGACCAGGAGAGTATTGGAATAGTTTAGAGGTTAACAAAGGCGTGGATGAAGGTTTCGGTAGGGGCTGTGATGAAGCAGGGCGAGGCGGGTATCATCTTGAGGATGATGAGGATATGGGGTCGGAACCTCACCTCAGGTTGAAGTGGGACACCGCGGTTGTTAACAGTCTAGCTCAGCATCAGACAGTGGTCAGGGAAGGGGATGGACTATCAAGATACAGGGGGGAATTTTCAGTTACCTGACCCGGAGGGAGTGGGTGGGTCAGAAAGACATGGGAAACCCACAATTCAGGACTCCCCTACACTCTGTGGACATAGCGGGCTGAATTTTCCCAGTCCCGTGGAGGCGAGATGGGAGGCAGGACTGGAAGCAAAATCAGAACAAAAGCATGTCAGGTGGGCTGCCCGACATGTCTCCGCCTCTCAGCAACCTAGCACGAGGCAGGGTGAGCGCGGCAGAAGCTACCCGCCCAGCAACTTCACCAGTCAATTAGACCGATTATTGGGCTAACGGGGAGGGGGCAGAGAGAGATGTCACTGCTGCTGGGAACTTCCCAACGGCAGCCCCTCACCCATCACCCCGGCCACCACGGCCTCCTCTCCATCATGCCAACATGTGGGGATGAGGTGGTCACACAGCTATCCTGTGGAGGGGCTCCCACTGCACACTAATAGTCTGACAGCTGTAGCCATGAGGGATTTTTAACATTTTACAATGCTGTAGAGAGTGCCTCAGCAGTGGCCACCTCTCCCAGTGGGGCTGCTGGCTGGACAGCGGAATGGGCCCTCGGATTGGGCCTCCCAATTCACTCTCTGCCCGCCGTCCTTATTTGCACGTGACTCCTGAAGGCGGTTTCTTAAATGCCCACCTCCAGGAAGATCGCGAGCAACGTCCCATCGCGGCCACGTCTGGGTTCCCGACCTGGAATTGAGCCCAACTTCAAGATTGCGATGATCGCAGCAAAATCCAGCCCAGCTCGTCAATGACGTCACTGAGCGGTTGACAGGCTGGATCGTCAGGTGGGGGCGGAGGGGAGGGGGTCTATTGCAAATGATGGGGAGGGGAGAGTCAATCGGGGGACTGATCGAGTAGGTAAGGGGGTCCATCAGGTGGGGAGGAGGACGGGGATCTGATTGGTGGGGGGAGGAGGAGGAAATGATCGGGGCAGAAATGGGGGTCTGATTGGCGGTGGAGGAAGAGGTGGAAAAGGAGGGGGAGGTCAATCAGAAGGCTGCCAATCCTGGGGAGGGGGTTGGAGGCCTGAGAGGGGAATCAAAGGCCTCAGGAGGGTTGGGCAGTTCGAAGTCCAGACGGGATGGGGGGAGAATTGGATGCATGGGGATGGGGGGTGGGGTAGGCAGGAGGTGAAGGGGGAGTGGAAGCCTTGTGGAGGGGGGGAGGGAGTGCTAGATTGGAGGCCTTGTGTTGGAGGGATAGTGGTGGCCTGCTGGTGGGTGGGGATCGTGTGCACAATCACAGAGCTCTCTCAGGCTGGCACCTGAATCCAGGAGGTAGGTGTGAAGGTGGGATGAAGCTGCCAGGGTCCTGGACGCTCGGGAAACCCGGCTGACAAGAGTTAAAGTTGAAAAGCTGAATGACTAAACAGGCTCACAGCCTCATGATCATATTTAATGTTCCAACCTGCCTCACTGGAGCAGGTTGGTCACCCCCCACCCCCCCTCACCCCCCACCCCACCCTCCGCACCAGACCAAAAGCTGACCATTTGTTTAGGTTAAAATTCAGCCCATATTGGCCACATATTTTATAGAAAATGAACCATAGATTGTAAATTCCAGAAGTAAATTGAACAGACTATCAATAAAATTACTTTGTGCCAGAACGAATTTCAAAGGTGGTTTAAGGCATTCGAGACTGTGACCATAAGTTACTTCAGACCCAAGCTGTACCTGTGGCAGTTCACAGAGTTACTGACAACCTCGGCCCAAGCCTCCTTGAGTGCCTGAAGCTGGCTGCGAATGGCCTTTCGCGCCTCCTGGTTACTGCTCTTCAGGGACTGTTCTCCTTTGCCGATTGTCAAGTTCAGCTTCACCTCTCCTTCACCCTTCATCAGCAGGATCTCCTGGACAAGACAACACAGCAAGTCCAATACAAACATTTCAATTACCGCTGGAATGTGCCTTTATTCTAACAGCTGTCCTGCACAAATGCAGGTCCTCCCAAGAGAACCTGCAGCACCATTTGTTAAGTCTCCCATGACGGGAAATACCACAATATTATTTTCTACAATAAAAACAGGAAGTGCTGGAATTACTTAGTGGGTCAGGCAGCATCTGTGGCGACAGAAAGTTAATGTTTCAGTTCTGTGACCCTTCATCAGTACTGTTCTGGCGTAAGGTCGCAGAACTGAAACATTAAATGTTTCGCCACAGATGCTGCCTTACCTTCTGAGTATTTCCAGCACTTTCTGTTTTTATCTCAGATTTTCATCATCCACAGTATTTGGCTTTTGTATTATTTTCTACATCGGGCTGTGGATTAAACGGCAAAGTAAGATGTCGGCTGGAATTTTACGGCCCCCACCCCCCAACGAGCTGTGAACATGCATTGTGAACTCGATGTGATTTTTCCAGAACGATCTGGCACGTGGTTATCAAAAATTGTTTCCAGTTGTTACATCCACCACTGTTTCTGGTCAACATTCCATGTCCTAACAATCCCTTCTATAAAAAGATTTCTCCTACCACCGCCCCCATCCTTCAATCTTTGGGTGATGATCTTAAATGTGCATTTAGTTACTGACTGGACAACCAGTGGAAATTTAATTTATCAAAATTCCTCATAATTTTGAACCACTTGATTAGATCTCCACCTCTTTGCTCTAATGAAAATAGCCCCTTTTTCTATCAGTCTCTCCTCATAGCTAAAGCTTCTCAACTCTGGCATCGTCTGAGTGAATCTTTTCTTCACCTTCTCCATGACCTTGACATTCTTCCTGAAGGAAGGTGGCCCAAAACTGGACCCAATATTCTAAATGCACCCTAACCAACGATTGGCACAGGTGTAGTATGGCACCCTGTGTGGTATAACTCCTTTCCAACTGAAACACCTACTACTAACTGGCCTGTTCACTGACTGGATTGGACACCTCAGGCAAGGCAGTGTCTCCATGGCGTGAAGCACAGGGAGGGCCACAAGGGTAAGGTTTATTCATCAGCACTCCCAGCATGCATTGAGAGTGCACAGCAGTGATTGGCTACAGATCAGCAGGACTGATTTTCCATGCTCAATATCAGGAGATCATCTTCACATTGAAAAGGAGTATGTGGCAGGCCATTGAAATCTTTTGGGCACCATTGGTGTTTCCTAAACGCTATTTGGGACAATTTGTTCTTTTGGGAAGGAAACCTGATGTCCTTGCACGGGCTGGTCTTCACGTGACTCCGATGTAGTTGACTCTTAACTGCTTTTTGAAGTGGCCTCGCAAGTCACTAAGTTGCATCACCACCTTCTCAGGGCAACTGGGGATGGGCAACAAATGTAGGCCTTGCCAGTGATGCCCACATCCCGAGAATGAATCAAAAAGAGAGACAGGCTGGTGGGGGGAGGGGAATAAACTTAAAAGGACAGTCCGAGGGTGTGTGTTTTGTTTCAGTTTTCTGTCCAGCTCTATCCGGGAAAGCTCCACTTATGAACAGCAGTATGAGTAACTGTGCTGTGCATATCAATGCCACACCTGGATCTGAAGCAGCTGTTTCTCCAGTGCGGCCTTGCTGCCGATCGTGCTGTCTATGGTAGCGAGTTTACTCTGAACCCCTCTCAGCCAGGACCATGTGCTCTGCAGGGCTTCCTCGAAGGCCTGGTGCTCCTGCAGACCCAGCTGGCCGGCTCTCAGCTTCTCCTTCACCGTTTTCGCCAGGTGCTGGTGTCGGGACAGCAACTGAGAGGCTGGGCGTGTCGCACCTCCATCTCCGTAGCCCAGCTCGTTCAGCGTCTGTGCCTTCTGGCACAAGTTGTCGAAAGAATCCCTGGACGGTGAAACACAGGAGCAGGCGTCAGAATAACAACAAATTGCATTTATACAGCGCCTTTGATGTTGGAAAACATCCCAAGGTGCTTCACAGGAGTGTGAGTGAGACAGAAGGAAATGCAGTGCAGTAATATAGTATAGTGCGACCTTAACACTTGTTACAATCTGTCATGTAAATGCTGATGCTACAAGAACACAGAATACAACATTCACGTCTTTACGGGTCAAACTATGCTGCCCCCCCCACCCCACCAATTGCAACCCCCACAACCCCCACCCCGACCACCATCCCACATGAACATACAAGATTAATGAGCAGGAAAAGACCAGCTGGTCCATCAAGCCTGCCTCGTACACCATGAGGACTGGAGCGTCATGACGAGACATTCTCATCACCCTGCTCCACACCTCCCCCAACACACCAGGTAATCTCCCAGGAGAGGCAAATAAAACTTACACTGTCACCCTGTATTTTATCGCCTGTCCATTTCCCCCCCCCCCCACCCCCCCCCCCACATCCCTGGCATCCTCTCCAGGCCCAACTGCAGCCATCTGTGCCTCTTTCCCTCTCATTCCTTGCCCTGGTCTCTGGAACTCAGTCCCTCTGCCTCGGTGGGCTGAATTTTCCAGCGGGCTTCGGGATCCTGACATCAGGGACGAATGGGAATCCCGAGCCCGTACTTGCCGGCAGTGAGACCAGCACAGGGGTATTCCCGGAGGTGGCCTCCTAATTGGCCTCCTTCGAACTCACCGTCCAATTACAGATGGCAGGTGGGTCCCCAATGCTGCTGGTGCAATCCGAGGGCTGGCAGCTCTGGAGCCTCAGAAGCCCCACCGGGAGTGCTGGACACTGCCGAAGCAGCTTGGAGAACACGAGGGCGAATCGAAATAGAGGCACCCTGACAGCCTAAAGAATAAATCATAATTTAAGATGGGGCAGGGCAGTCGACCCCTTGGATCGGAGGGGAAACCGCTCCGGATGGCCCATTGGGGTTGCGGGGATGTCTTTTGGTGCCCTTGGCCTTCTCTTTGGGCGATGGAGCCTCCGGCTCCAATAGCTTCCCCGACTGCCGCAGTGTGGTCACCTCCATGGAGCGGCAGCGTGGTGGGGTGGGGCCGCTCTACCACTGGCAAAATGCCGGCGGGCCTTAATTACCTCAATTGGCTGCCCGCCTCTGTTGAGCAGTCAGCCGAGCCACCTGCCCCCAGAAAACATCCCTGGCGGAAGAAATGTGCTGGGGAGCTGAACGAACACGGCTCCCTGCCCAGTGTTTTCCCGTCCCCTTCTGCCTCCTACCTGCCACCCAAGGACTGAGAGAATTCAGAGCCAAATCTCTCTCTGTCTCTGTCTCTAAAAGCCTCTTTATAGCACATCTTTTCCACCAGGCTTTTAGTCACTTTCCATATTCTCCCAACCAAACCTCGTCCTGTTTCATTATTTCCTACTCTGTCTTCAAGGTGTTGTAGAAATGTATTGCTGCAGTTTCTGAACAGTTTCCCTATTGGTCCGCTCACCGGGCACCTACAAATTCATAAAATAATATCTGCCATGAACGGAAATCTAAAGATAAGGGACAATGTATGACCAGGCACGTTCAATGTTCCACCCTGCTGTAGCGCTCAGTGACAGGCCTGGGTTTGTACCATTGATTTTCCCTACATGCTCGTGACCTAAAGTGTTCAGAGAGACCGAGCTCCTTGGGTTGGCAGCATATACCCACTAGTTCAGGAAGAGGCTTGAAAACAGGCTTCCTGCACACTGAGGAGGACCTGGTATAATTAGGGATTGCTATCTTAACATTACTATCTTAATTGGCCAACTCTTTCAAAGAGCTGACACAGGCACAATGGACCTCTTGCTGCGCTGGATGATTCAGTTATTCTGTGGCTACTTTGAAGTCGCCAGGCTCACTCAGCGTTCAACATTTTGAAGGAGGAAATAACATATAAAAAATGGTCAAATTGTAGGGGAAAGCATGAAAAATATGGAAAGAACAAGCATCTTATAAGTGCCAGGTATCATCAATGCTCACTTTATTTTCATTTGAAGAAAAAGCTTTTTTTATGCAGTGGGCGGTTAGGATCTGGAGGCAGATTCAATCAAGGTTTTCAAAAGAGAACTGAATAATTATCTGAAGACAAAAATTTGCAGGGCTACCGGGCAAAGGCAGGGGAGCAGGACTAGGTGAGCTACTCTTGCAGGGAGCCAGGACAGACATGACAGGCTGAATGGCCTCCTTCTGTGTTGTATCCATTCAATTTATGTGTATTTCAGTTTGTGTTTTTACTACACCTTTTGTTCAAACTCCCAGTTCTGACAAAAACTAGATATCACCACTCATTACCTAGGTTCACACATTTAGAGAGATGACTGGACTGAGATACGATAGGTAGTATCAGTGATCCATACTTGCCATAACTATATAAATATTTATAACAGGTTACCTGGGCACTTGCCTCTCACTGTGTACTCTCGGTATGTTATACAGTGTTAAGGAGAGAAAGCCCACCACTGCACCCTTTAACTCTTTAAGTTAAACAAATTGTCTACCTCTGGCCCTGAATCTCCTCGTAGAAATCTTCCATCCTCTCCACCTCACCCTGCATCACTGGGACGTTCTTCTTGTTCTCTCCGATAGACTCTGTGGCCATCCTTTCTTCTGCCTGATGCAGCCACAGACTTAGCTTCTTGTGATGGCTCTCAAAGCTGTGATAAATGGGCACTTTTAGTCTTCAGAACACAAGACAATGGTCAAGATAGAGAACAAGACAGAGCACACACGCCCGTGTCCAAGCAGGGACAGATTCCCACTACGTGCTCCCGACAGCTAGACAGCTGGGAGAGCTAATTCAGAAACGTTTTCTCATAGTCTCTGACCCATGCTCACTGGTCTGTTTGCTTACATAAAGAACTTGTATTTGGACAACATGTATCATGATCTTAGGATGTCCCAAAGCATATTACAGTACTTTTGAAGTATAGTCCCTTTTGTAATGTAAGAAAATACAGCAGGCAATTTACAAAGAGCAAGGTCCCACCAACTGCAATGAGATAATGACCAGATAATCTGTCTTTAGAGGTTGGTTTCGGGATAAATACTGGTCACGGACACTGGGGAAACTCTCCTGCTCTTCTTCCAAATAGCGCCGTGGGTTCTTTTACATGCACCTGAGAGAAAAGATGGGCCCTTAGTTTAACGACTCATCTGAGAGATGGCACCTCCAACAGAGCAGCGCTCCCTCAGTACTAGACTGGAGTGTTAGCCTGGACTATGTGTTCAAATCTCTGGAGTGGGGATTGAACTGATAACCTTCTGACTTAGAGGCGGCAGTGCTACCAACTGAGCCACAGCTGACATCTTAATAATGTATATGGCCTGTATTCTCAGAAACATGCTTTGCTTCCACCTACCTAGTCAATTCTTCAGCATAGTCCTCCAGGGTTTTCTTGTTCTGTTGGCACTGATTCAAGAAGCTCTGCCATTCCTGTTGACTGTTCACCAGCTGTTGTTGAACCTGGGCAGCACTGGGTTTGGGCAAGTGTGGCACTAGCTTGTCTCCTTCGGCCACAGCAGCGTCCAGTATATTCTGCCCCACACTCACCCTGCTCAGAAATTCCTGCGGGGGAAAAAAACAAGCCCAGCACAAGATCAGAACTCATTCTGATAAAGCTCGCAAACATACCGAAAACAAAAGGGTGACTGGCTGCATAACCTCAGTACAAATAGAAAACTAACTGCCAACATTCTAGGGATCACCTGATATGTCCATAAAAAATACTTACAGATACTAAATGGGTGGATGACTGAGATAGTGAGTGAAAGAGTGAGTCAGTAAGAAAGCAAAGGATGGAGTGAGAGTGTAAGTGAGTGAAAGTTACATTGCATTGAATAACAGACACCAAACTGCGAGTTGAAAGCAGCAACTCCACATCATAACTAAAAGTTTAGAACTCTTTCTCCGCTCTTGTAATCCTCGATACACTGTGCCCATATGCTTTCCTCTACACCCAGTCCTCCATATCCTGTTCCCCTGCACCCTGTTCCTCTGCAGCCTGTCCTCCCCATTCTGTCCCCCCTGCACCCTGTCCCCCCCCAAACCCTGTCCCCCATCCCGAACCCTGTCTGCCCCCGCACCCTGCCCCCCCAAACCCTGGCCCCCTGCACCCATTACTCTATGGCTACTGACTGGAATAGATTGCTGAGGCACATCTCCAGAGATCTGCTTGACTCTCAGCAAGTCCTGATCTGAGTGGAAACTACTGCAGAAGCAGAGTTGTAGAATATAACAGAGATCGCATGGACACTGGGAGGTGAAAAGGAAGCTGCATTCAGTCACACAGTCACAATGAGTCACTTCTCTCTGTGTTTGGTTGGCAATGAATTTACAGGTGCATGATATGCGGTTCATTTGAGAATTCTACTGGGAATTAAGTGACAGGGATATGTTAGCACTGTTACCTTATTCTGAATATGCATATTGTGAAGCTAGTGTTCATTCATAAACTTAGAATTAATGAACAGATAACATTCACCAGCTCCGATCTTCAGTCTGGCACACTGATTTATATTCTCACTAGAACTTCGGTTTGCATAACTACTCAAGGCTACAGTCAGTATATTGAAGGATTTACAGACCTCGAGTTTCTGCAGTTTCTCCTCGATGGTGTGTGTATCTCCTGACTGGTCACCACAATCCTTCACTGAAGCCTTTGCGTCACATAGCCACTGCTGAAACTCCTGCAAAAACCCTTCCGGGAATAAAACATACCAATTGATAAATTTTCCTGTCACACATTTCATCAATGCACTTCAGCCAACCTGGTAGATACAGTTGTGTAAATTATAGCAAGAAATTCACACTCAAACTATACCTACTTCAGCAGCAAACATTTCAACAGCAGGAAATCCAGCATCAATAGGTGTAGTCACAGCAAGTAACATCAAACAGTAATACTGAGGGCAGTAACAAGCAGTAATATTGAGGGGGAGTA
Source organism: Heterodontus francisci (assembly GCF_036365525.1). Lineage (NCBI taxonomy): Eukaryota > Metazoa > Chordata > Chondrichthyes > Heterodontiformes > Heterodontidae > Heterodontus > Heterodontus francisci. The sequence continues at coordinate 18,569,082 of NC_090383.1, read as the reverse complement.
ACATCAAGTAGTAACACTGAGGGGAACAACATCAAAAAGTAACACTGAGGGCAGTAACAAACAGTAACACTGAGTGGAGTAACATCAAACAGTAACATTGAGGGGCAGTAACAAACAGTAACACTGAGGGGGAGTAACACCAAACAGTAACACTGAGGGGAGCAACATCAAACAGTAACATTGAGGGGGAGTAACAAACAGTAACACTGAGGGGAGTAACAAACAGTAACACTGAGGGAGAGTAACATCAAACAGTAACACTGACGGGAGTAACAAACAGTAACACTGAGGGGGAGTAACATCAAACAGTAACACTGAGGGGGAGTAACATTAAACAGTAACACTGAGGGGGAGTAACATCAAACAGTAACACTGAGGGGGAGTAACATCAAAAAGTAACACTGAGGGGGAGTAACAACAAACAGTAACACTGACGGGAGTAACAAACAGTAACACTGAGGGGGAATAACAAACAGTAACACTGAGGGGGAGTAACATCAAACAGTAACACTGACGGGAGTAACAAACAGTAACACTGAGGGGGAATAACAAACAGTAACACTGAGGGGGAGTAACATCAAACAGTAACACTGAGGGGGAGTAACATCAAAAAGTAACACTGAGGGGGAGTAACATCAAACAGTACCCTTTGAGGGGAGTAACAAACAGTAACACTGAGGGGGAGTAACATCAAACAGTAACACTGAGGGGGAGTAACATCAAACAGTAGCACTGAGGGGGAGTAACATCAAACAGTAACACTGAGGGGAGTAACATCAAACAGTAGCACTGAGGGGGAGTAACATCAAACAATAACACTGAGGGGGAGTAACATCAAACAGTAACACTGAGGGGAGTAACAAACAGTAACACTGAGGGGGAGTAACATCAAACAATGCCACTGAAGGAAGTAACAAGTCAGAAAGTTGTGGTTTCAAATCCCATTCCAGAGACTTCAAGACACCATCAAGGCTGACACTCCCAGTCCATTACTGAAGGAGTGTTGCACTGTCGGAGGTGCTGTCTTTCGCATGAGGCATTAAACTGAGGGTTGATATAAAAGACCCCATAGCACTATTCGAAGAAGAACAGGGGAGTTATCTCCAATGTCCTGGCCAAGATTGATCCCTCAATCAACATCGCAAAAAAATACACCTTATCTGATCATTCACACATTGTTGTTTGCGGGAGCTTGCTATGAGCAAATTGGCTGCTGTGGTTCCTATATGACAACAGTAACTACACTTCAAAAGTGCTTAATTTTCTGTAAAGTGCTTTGGGATGTCCTGGGGAGGTGAAAGGCACTATATAAATGCAAGTCTTACTTTCTTTCAGTGAGAACTGTAAAGCTCAGCAGCTCTCAATATTACTTGAAGCAGTAACAGGCATTGGCAGGAGGTGACAGGGGTCTCGGCCGCTGGAGAGACCCGTGTTGCCCCCTTTGGGGAAGATCCGCCATATGACAAGCCCCCCCCCCCCCCGATCAGGGACTTGAGAGACCACTGGCAGGCCTTTCCCAGGATCAGGACCCCAGGGTCTGGAAGTCCCGCCCACTGAGAGCTGCCAGCCAATCAGAAGCTCTTTTGCTCGGCAGCACTGCTGGGGAGGCAGTGGCTGCTGCGGGAAAGGCACTCACAGGAGGACCAGGATCGCAGAGCGACCCAGGCCAGAGGTAAGTGATGACGGGAGGGATTTCGTGGGGCGGGGGACTTGAGGGAGATGGTGTGGGGGGGTTGGCAGTAAGGGTAGGGGCATGACTAAGAGGGCCCTCATCCCTCTTCCTGATGCTAGTTCCCTTAATCAGGCACTGAGTACCTTCGAATGAAGGACCACCACTAGTGGCAGCAGGAAAATTCCCTTAAATGGGCATTATTTGCCCCTTATGGACCTCAATTGGCAGCGGGGCAGGAAGTCCGTCAAGCAACGGACTTAATTGGGGTCGTGGCAGAAAGGTGGCGGGATCCCCACCTACCACCATCCCGCATGATTAAATGCCCTGCCCACTTCCGAACTCGCCACTGGGGAGAGCATAAAATACCGCCCACAGTGTTTGTGGATGTAGAACTGTTGAGGTTTATAGCACAGAAGGAGACCATTCATCCCAACTAGTTTGTGCTGGCTCCTTGCTAAAGCAATCCATAGGACTGTATTACTCTCAAACTAATCCCACTGCCCCACTCTCTCCCCATAGGCCTGTATTAATCTCAAACTAATCCCACTGCCCCGCTCTCTCCCCATAGACTTGTATTAATCTCAAACTAATCCCACTGCCTGCTCTCTCCCCATAGACTTGTATTAATCTCAAGCTAATCCCACTGCCTGCTCTCTCCCTATAGACTTGTATTAATCTCAAACTAATCCCACTGCCTGCTCTCTCCCCATAGACTTGTATTAATCTCAAGCTAATCCCACTGCCTGCTCTCTCCCTATAGGCTTACATTAATTTCAAACTAATCCCATTGCCCTGCTCTGTCTGTCCTCAATGTTTTTTTGAGTGGGTGTACAGTGAGATCGATGAAATTTCATCGTAATTGTACGTCATGGAAAATACTTTCAACAGAGTATCAGTGACAAAATCATGAATGGTACTAGAAAGATGGTTTGGCGACCTGACTGGTTCCCAGCTCTGGATCCTGATTGGTTAGCTTTTACAGGGTGACATAATTGGGAATTGATTGGCCAAAGTTTCACCTCTGAATGTCATGTGCACGAAACATTTAGTAATGTAGATTTATTCAGCTGCCCTCAGAACAGATAGAAAAAAAGACCGAACAGGACCTGGATCTGTTGAAATCTGGAATGCAGTGTCGGAAAGGGTGGTGAAAACAGATTCAATGGTAACTTACAAAACGCAATTGGATAAATACTTGAAGAGAAAAAAAATGCAGAGCTATGGAGAAAGAGTGGTGGAGTGGGACTAGTCAGATAGTTCTACCAAAGAACCAGCACAGGAATGATGAAACAAATGGCCTCTTTCTGTGCTGTATCATTTGCTATAATTCTATGCCCTCAAGGGGAAGCTAGCTAAATACAGGAGGGAGAAAGGAACAGAAGATGTAGATAGGGTGAGATGAAGAAGGGTGGGAAGAGGCTCGTGTGGAGCATAAACACCAGCATAAAGCGCTTGGGCCAAGTTGCCTTTTGCTGTGTAGTATATTCGATGTAATACACTTGAGTGGAGAGTTCTCCTCACCATTGAAATGCTCTTCCAGTGCTTCTTGGAGTCTGCCTTGCGTTTTGGAGGACAGCTGGTTGACAGTTTCATACTGTTTAATCAGCTCAGTGACTCTGCTGCCCAGTCGCTCCAGCTCTGTGGAGTGATACTTGCGACAGAGGCTGTTGAGATTCTCTCGAGCTGAGTCGATCCTGCTCTGCTGGTTGACCAGCTCCAAGTCCAGTTCCTGCAACGACAAACAAAATCATCGACAAGACTATCGAGGTTGGTGAGATCCTTGAACACGGCTGGACTTCCCACCTCCTCATCTGCTCCGTACCTTCACTTTCCTCAGGTCCTCGGTATCCCGGCTATTGGTGCAAGCACAGAACGACCGCTCCACCGTGTGTAGCCAGTCACTGAGTTTCTCGATGTAACTTTCCATCTGACTCTTCTGGGTGCTAAAATCTCTCAGTGTTTCTTTGGCCGTCTCAGACACTTCCTGAGCGTGTTCCAGCTTCTTCTGCAAATCAGCTTCTATTGCCTTTGGGTATAGAACAGTGATCGGTCGGAATATTAGGCGAAATATAGGAACAGGAGACGACCATTCCACCCCTCATGCCTGCTCTCCTAGTCAATTAGATCATGGCTGATCTGGAGCTCAACTCCAGTTACCCAGCTTGTTTCCACATCCCCTGATAACCTAACCCTTACAAAAATCTATCAATCTCAGTCTTGAAATTTCCAATTGATCCCAACAGCATCCACAGCCTTCTGGGGGGGGGGGGGGGCAGAGGTCCAGATTCCACTCCCCTTTGTGTGAAGAAGTGCTTCCTACATTACAACAGTGACTACACTTCAAAAGTACTTAATTGGCTGTAAGGATGTCCCAACATCATGGAAGGTGATACATGAATGGAAGTCTTTCTTTCTTTTCCCTGACAGCATCTATGAATGGCCTAGCTCTAATGTTAAGCTTACGTTCTTTTGTTCTGGCCTTCCCCCACCAGGAGAAATTGTTTCTCTCTCTACCCTATCAAATTCTTTAATCGTCCTAAAACCTTCAATCAGATCATTCCTTAATCTTCAGTACTTGAGCTGTCAGAGACCCTGACTGTTGGTAATAATGAGCCCTGGCCAGACTCATGAAAGTGACTAAAATACCGTCCTTGCAGGGAGCAGGATCCAGTAAACATACAGTGCACCCCTTTAAAATTATTTCCTGATTGCTCATTGAGTTTATCCAGTGAATCACAGGGATATGTAAGGTTCAGCAGCACTGAGCCAGGTCCGCACCCACACACAGCAGTGCAGCCTTGCAATTTCTGTGCTTACATTTCATCGTAAAACGTGAGGGAGGGAGAAATGTATAGAAAGTTTCACTTACCTGCAGCACTGGTGGTGGCTCCTGACATTTGGATAACTCCGTCAGTTGGCAGACTTTAGAATGAAGACTCTTGAGTTTCTCCCCTTTAATTTTGACCTCAGACTGCAAGTCAATAACAGCATGACTAATCATCAGATCAGGTTACTGGAAAATGTATTGTCATTTGAGCTGAAATGTTCTTGAAGAAATATTAAATAAAAAAAAGGAGAGTGGCATCAAATTATTTGATTTCAAAAGAGCCGAGTTCAAGGAAATGCAAAGAGGGTCATCGGAGCACAGACAGAAGGAAATTCTGCTGAGGTTCCAGTCAGAGTCAATTCTGACCAAACCTCAGCAGATTAAGGGGCAATAAATATGATTATTATGGGATGTAAATAGGAGTTTTACAGAGAAGCAGAAGGTCATCCCAATGCACCCAAGGATATTCTGATAGTATTAGATGCAGTAGGACAAATTGTAAAGACATGGCAAAGCAAAATGGAAAAGATGATGAGAGAACTCAACAGCACGATTACTGACAACATATTTCCACTTGTGGGGAACATCAATACTAGGGGCCATAAATGTAAGATAGTCGTTAATAAAACCAATAACGAAGCTAGGCGAAATTTCTTTATCCGGAAAAGGTGAGAATGTGGAACTTGCTACCGCATGGAGCAGTTGAGGTGAATAACACAGATACATTTAAGGGGAAGCTAGATAAGTACATGAGGGAGAAAGGATATTCTGATAGTATTAGATGCAGTAGGATGTGAAGGGGCTCATGTAGAACATAAATATTGGCACAGACCAGTTGGGAATGTCCTGTTTGTGTACTGTAAAATTCTATGTAATTCTAAAACATCTCCAGCACCTAGGACTGGTGAACTAAGAAAGGGCAGAAAGTCCTGCAAGCTCTGCACAACTTTATGCCCAAATTCAGGAAGCAGTGGAGTTGGGCACTGTAAAGCAGGGTGCTGTGTGCACAGGGTGCTTTTCTGAGTGGGACCTGTCTGGAGCCACTTCCAAAAGGGCCTAATGCCAGGCGGCCAAAGCACATGCCGGTTTCAGGAGGCCGGCCCTTTTAACATGCGACTTGGGGCTTTACAACATACGCAGACCTCAACTGCCATTTTAGGATAGCATGCGTAGTGCACACTGCAGCCAGTATCAGCTGGTAATCCAACCAACGGGGAGCCCACAGTAAAGTGCTTATTGTAGGGCCTGTGACTCTCGTTTCATGCACTGACCGAATTGCATGCCAATGGAAGAAGCGAGCCAGTTGACCAACTCCTAGTCTTGCAGCTCCCACTCATACTATTCCCCCATCCCCTACATCACCCGCCTCCACCCACAAGCAAAATTGTCAGCAGGAATTCCCAATTTAACTTCTCAGTTTGAGAACGCTTTTTTTGGATGTTCGCGATATTTGATCACTGACTTCCTATCTCACCCCAGCAGACTGATCAATGGATAATCATGAAAATTTCCCACGTTAAACCGGAATGTTAAAGTGCTACTTTATCGCACTACCAGAAGCAACCTTTTGTCTTCTACCTGGAACTCCAATAGTCTCACTTCTGTTCTCTGGCTGTCATTCAAGTTGCTGACCATTTCATTCAATTCAGAGATAGAACTTTTGGACCATGTGTCGATCTCATCACTAATGTTGATCACATCCTCCCACAGTGCGAGACTCACACTTAGCCTTTCAATGTTGTCTTCCAGTCGCTCAGATACCTGTTAGAGGAGAATGTACACAGTCGGCTATTCGTAAAAGTGGTCTCTTTAAGTACAGCAAAATCTTCTAGCTCAATCAGTCTCAAGTACATACGATCTAATCAGCACAGAAACAGCTAAGAGTTTCCAAATATGAGGACTTTAGTCATTGATTATAAGGTCTAACAACATGGAGTTTTCCAGCAGTTCAGAGAATTTTGGACAAACATGAAATGTGTCCAATACACTTGCATCTCATGGTGTGATTGCTGGACCATTTTCTTTGCTCCTGAACAGAATTAACTGGCAATTCACTGATAGGAAGAAGTTTTGGGTTCAAGGCTATGCATGGACAGTCCTGTGAATGAGGGAGCAGAAAGGAAATAGATGGCAACAAAGGTTTCTTTTTCCATTCCATTCAAAAGGAACACAGAAGAGGCCCAAAATAATTCTGGATTGTCCTTACATCTAGCCACTGGTCCAAGACGTTGTCCAGATCTTGTTTGAGTGATACTGGGTCACACCCATGAATCTTCTTCAGTTCGGACAGCAGTTGTTTGGCTTTCGAGGTGAATCCATCCAGCTGCTCCTGACTCCCGTTTAACTCGGACTTCACCACTTCATGCTGGTCAACAAACAAAAAGAATCAGAGATAGACTTTACGGGGCATTTGATCTCAACACTAAAGATAACTTTCCGCGCGGTTTCTCCATCAAGAAGTTAAAGAAACGCCCACAGAAACGGAGTAAACTGCTGAAGTAGGCATTTCTCCAGAGGTGTGCATCAAGTTGGTGCCAAAAATACAGCAGAATGGAAAATCCCTGAGGAAGTTCAAGGCTGTTAGGTTTTCTCGATGACCATTTTTTGCAACACATTGCAGGATTATTTCTGATGACTTAAACTGACCCGTGATGATGGAGTTGAGAATTTTAAAATTTGTTAGCCCAGGTAAATGCATCACTGAATGCCGAAAAAAAATATATAAATACAGAACTTTGTAAGCACTGCAATGCAGTGTCCCTTACGTTTGTGTTGCAACACATTGAAATGTCTACATCATTATCCATCATGACATGTTGAATCAAGGCTTCACTCATATGATCAACACAAGCCAGTATTATTAGGTAGCACCATCCTCACAACCCAAGGGATTGTCCGAGCTGAACCAAGTGGCTGCACTGAGCCACCACCAATCAACAGCAACGAGCTAAAGCCAATAATTCAAAGATCACCTCGGCACATTATAATTTTGTGAAGCTGTATAGAAAGATAAGAACAAACAGAAGGAAGGATATTGAACGATGATCCTTATGAAAATGGTTAATGTATGCTGCAATTCCAAAAATGGAATATCAGGCCAGATGTGGGCAAGAGGAGAGATGCCATGGTTCCGCAGGTGGCCAGGAGGCCCTCAAGGACCACCCTCCACCACTAATGCCTCCAGCACTTTTTCTGTCCACCCTGGGACTCTCTTCTGGCCTGATGTTCCATTTTCCTTGTTTTAAATTGCAGTGCAGCTTCCCTTTAAAAGGATAGTGGGAGCAGCCGGAGAGGTCAATCCCCAGTGTCTAGCCCCTAGGACCTGGCAGCAGTGCCACAAGAAATCTAATGACCTCATGTAGATGGTCAAGATCAGTGAATGCATCTTCACCTGACAGCTCCTAACCACTACAACACCAGCTCAGCGCACCACATTCCCATCACTCACCAAGCAGCATTCCCTGGCACTCAGGGACTCACACCTCACATCCGGATACTCAACCTCACACATGTATCAATACTGCCAGTCTCACACATCCACCTCTCACTGCCTCCACATATGGCAGGCAGATCACCCAAACACAGTGTTACTCAACCACTGACATACATCCACCTCTCTTGCAGGACACAGTGGCATACAATAAAGGGGTACAAAGCAGAACCAGCAGGGGACGAGGATACCTGCATCTCCTGAGTCCTATGGAGGAAATGGCTCTCAGCATCATGGTGCCAGCTGCGATAGAGCCTATATCATCCAGTATTGCTGAGAACATTGAGGAAGACAGGTATGTTTCTGCCGATTGCCCCTTTTCAACTCCCAGCTCACCTTCATCCTGAGATCTGGAATGATGAACAAGCTGGAGATGGTGTAACCATGCACCTCCTGCTTCCAACCCCCACCGCCGCCCCCCTTCCCTCACACCAACCTTCCCCTCCTGATTTTCTGCTTTCAGACACCCAAGAATTGCCGCCAGCCCAGCCAGAGCAGCCCAAGGAGGAAGAGAGAGAGAGAGAGAGAGAGAGACAGCAAGAGCACAGCACTGATAAAGAGGCCCTGTAACTTGATCCGACAGTCACAGCCTCCAGCACAGATACTGGCACTGCACAGACCTTGGAGGCTACTATACAATTGGGTTCAGAACATGCTGATGTGGGCTGCAGCCAAGCCAGGAGTAAAGGATGGTGTGTTTGTCATTTCCCCAGAGGACAAGATCACAGGCGAGAACTGCTGCAGAGGGCTCAGATAAAGACCTCCTTGGGGCAGTATACAGAACAGCGTTACTGGGCAGGCACACGGAGATGCTGGGTACACTGGCTGGCCTGCCAGGCAGTCTCCTGTCGCTGTCTTGCAGCATGGAGGAGTCTGGCAAGAGGGCATCATGCAGAGCTTTCCCTCTCCGCAGTCTCTGCTCCATCACCCTGTCGTGCTGTAGATCCAGAGGCACTGCCACTGCTGCCCCCGTACCTCTTACAGCCTTTGTGTGGTCAGGTTACCAACTCCTGTGTCATCCCTGTGAGGATACAACAACATTGGGCGGCACAGTGGCGCAGTAGTTAGCACCGCAGCCTCACAGCTCCAGCGACCCGGGTTCAATTCTGGGGACTTCCTGTGTGGAGTTTGCAAGTTCTCCCTGTGTCTGCGTGGGTTTCCTCCGGGTGCTCCGGTTTCCTCCCACATGCCAAAGACTTGCTGGTTGATAGGTTAATTGGCCTTTATAATTTGCCCCTAGTATAGGTAGGTGGTAGGGAAATATAGGGACAGGTGGGGATGTAGTAGTAATGTGGAATTAGTGTAGGATTGGAATAAAATGGGTGGTTGATGGTCGGCACAGACTCAGTGGGCCGAAGGGCCTGTTTCAGTGCTGTATCTCTAAAAAAAAAAAATTCCCTGCCAAGTCCAGGAACTCATCACAACACCTCTAGAAACACTTCACAGTACTTTCAGACACTTTGTATTAGCAGAAACAAAAACAAGAAATGCTGGAATCACTCAGCAGGTCTGGCAGCATCTGTGGAAAGAGAAGCAGAGTTAACGTTTCGGGTCAGTGACCCTTCTTCGGAACTGACAAATATTAGAAAAGTCACAGATTATAAGCAAGTGAGGTGGGGGTGGGGCAAGAGATAACAAAGGAGAAGGTGCAGATTGGACCAGGCCACATAGCTGACCAAAAGGTCACGGAGCAAAGGCAAACAATATGTTAATGGTGTGTTGAAAGACAAAGCATTAGTACAGATTAGGTGTGAATACACTGAATATTGAACAGCAGCAAGTGCAAACCTGAAAAAAAAACCTGAAAAAAACAGTGGATAAGCAAACTGAACAAACTAAGATGAAATGAAATAAATGCAAAAAAAGATTGTAAAAAATGTAAAAAAGAATGTAAAAAAAAGGAAGAAAAAATAACTAAAAATGAAAGTAAAATGGGGGGCTGTCATGCTCTGAAATTATTGAACTCAATGTTCAGTTCGGCAGGCTGCAGTGTGCCTAATCGGTAGATGAGATGCTGTTCCTCGAGCTTGCGTTGATGTTCACTGGAACACTGCAGCAATCCCAGGACAGAGATGTGAGCATGAGAGCAGGGGGGAGTGTTGAAATGGCAAGCAACCGGAAGCTCAGGGTCCTGCTTGCGGACCGAGCGGAGATGTTCCGCAAAGCGGTCACCCAGTCTGCGCCTGGTATCCCCATTTTAGAGGAGACCACACTGTGAGCAGCGAATACAGTATACTACATTGAAAGAAGTACGAGTAAATCGCTGCTTCACCTGAAAGGAGTGTTTGGGGCCTGGGATAGTGAGGAGAGTGGAGGTAAATGGGCAGGTATTACACCTCCTGCGATTGCAGGGGAAGGTGCCCTGGGACGGGGACGAGGTGGTGGGGATAATGGAGGAGTGGACCAGGGTGTCGCGGAGGGAACGATCCCTTCGGAATGCTGACAGGGGAAGGGAGGGGAAGATGCGACTGGTAGTGGCATCACGCTGGAGGTGGCAAAAATGGCGGAGGATGATCCTTTGGATATGGAGGCTGGTGGGATGAAAAGTGAGGACAAGGGGAACCCTGTCACGGTTCTGGGAGGGAGGCGAAGGGGTGAGGGTAGAGGTGCGGGGAATGGGTCGGACACGGTTGAGGGCCCTGTCAACCACAGTGGGGAGAAATCCTCGGTTGAGGAAAAAGGAGGTCATATCAGAAGCACCGTCATGGAAGGTAGCATCATCAGAGCAGATGCGTCGGAGACGGAGAAACTGGGAGAATGGAATGGAGTCCTTACAGGAGGTAGGGTGTGAAGAAGTGTAGTCGAGGTAGCTGTGGGAGTCGGTGGGCTTATAATGGATATTGGTAGACAACCTATCCCCAGAGATGGAGACAGAGAAGTCGAGGAAGGGAAGGGAAGTGTCAGAGATGGACCATGTAAAGGTGAGAGAAGGGTGGAAATTGGAAGCAAAGTTGATAAAGTTTTCTAGTTCGGGGCGGGAGCAGGAAACGGCACCGATACAGTCATCAATGTACCGGAAAAAGAGTTGGGGGAGAGGGCCTGAGTAGGACTGGAACAAAGAATGCTCGACATATCCCACAAAAAGACAGGCATAACTAGGACCCATGCGGGTACCCATGGTGACACCTTTTACTTGAAGGAAGTGTGTGGAGTTGAAGGAGAAGTTGTTCAATGTGAGAACAAGGGTTCCCCTTGTCCTCACTTTTCATCCCACCAGCCTCCATATCCAAAGGATCATCCTCGCCATTTTCGCCACCTCCAGCGTGATGCCACTACCAGTCGCATCTTCCCCTCCCTTCCCCTGTCTGCATTCCAAAAGGATCGTCCCCTCCGCAACACCCTGGTCTACTCCTCCATTACCCCCACCACCTCGTCCCCGTCCCAGGGCACCTTCCCCTGCAATCGCAGGAGGTGTAATACCTGCCCATTTACCTCCACTCTCCTCACTATCCCAGGCCCCAAACACTCCTTTCAGGTGAAGCAGCGATTTACTTGTACTTCTTTCAATGTAGTATACTGTATTCGCTGCTCACAGTGTGGTCTCCTCTACAATGGGGAGACCAAGCGCAGACTGGGTGACTGCTTTGCGGAACATCTCCGCTCAGTCCGCAAGCAGGACCCTGAGCTTCCGGTTGCTTGCCATTTCAACACTCCCCCCTGCTCTCATGCTCACATCTCTGTCCTGGGATTGCTGCAGTGTTCCAGTGAACATCAACGCAAGCTCGAGGAACAGCATCTCATCTACCGATTAGGCACACTGCAGCCTGCCGGACTGAACATTGAGTTCAATAATTTCAGAGCATGACAGCCCCCCATTTTACTTTCATTTTTAGTTATTTTTTCTTCCTTTTTTTTACATTCTTTTTTACATTTTTTACAATCTTTTTTTGCATTTATTTCATTTCATCTTAGTTTGTTCAGTTTGCTTACCCACTGTTTTTTTCAGGTTTTTTTTTCAGGTTTGCACTTGCTGCTGTTCAATATTCAGTGTATTCACACCTAATCTGTACTAATGCTTTGTCTTTCAACACACCATTAACATATTGTTTGCCTTTGCTCCGTGACCTTTTGGTCAGCTATGTGGCCTGGTCCAATCTGCACCTTCTCCTTTGTTATCTCTTGCCCCACCCCCACCTCACTTGCTTATAATCTGTGACTTTTCTAATATTTGTCAGTTCCGAAGAAGGGTCACTGACCCGAAACGTTAACTCTGCTTCTCTTTCCACAGATGCTGCCAGACCTGCTGAGTGATTCCAGCATTTCTTGTTTTTGTTTCAGATTTCCAGCATCCCCAGTATTTTGCTTTTATTATTGTATTAGCAGAGGTTGTTCAAAATTACCTTATCTGAAAGTTGGGTGCCTGGCCCTTTAAATGGCATTGATGCAGGGCCCACCTCGCAGCTCAATGCTTGTTCTTTGCAGAGTAATGCGCAAAATCGTTCAATGGCACTCCCTGGGTCCAAATTAGTACGTCCAGTGTCACATCAGGGTTGTAGGGTTCTGTGACATCAGGACAATGCCACTTCACATGCTTCCAGCCCCGGCCGCAGCAGAAGCAGCTGGAGGTACAACACATACCTCCAGGAGGGCACAGGGCTTACCAAGCACTGCGGAAACCAAATTCACGCCCTAGATTTTTGTTTGCTTCAACATTATCTATTGGGTCCTCAGTTAGAACATCAGAGACCAAATGCTGGTTATGAATGATACTTCAATACTGGATTAACCATGGGAGGCCACTCCTGATGGTTGTGCATCAGAGGAAGGAGAGGCACTCCTGAAAAGTATGTCACAGTGTGTCTTCCAACACATAGCATGCACTGAAATTGTCATAGTCTGGGTCAAGATACTTATGGATGGGAAAACAACAAATAAGGGGAAAATCCCCAAATCATTATTTGAAATTTGTAACTGCGTGATATTAAGATTCCGTTAAAATATATTCCAACTCTGTGTGGCTGCTACACGCAGAAGCTGATGATTAACAGGACATGACAGCACGTACCCTGGACAGTGTTCTCCTTAAGTCTTCTTGATCCAATAGATTTGATTTGATCACAGTTACAGCTTCAGAATTTTCAACCACTTTGAGAAGAGTGGACTTGGAGCTCTGATAATCCCTCATGAGGGCAACGAGGAAGCAGCCCTGATCCTGACTGTAATGAAGAAATGGTAAATCAGTGTGACGTGTAGCTGGAGGGGAGAATGAACACACTTCATTCACACATTCCACAGAATGTCATTTAACAAAATCCGTAATTTATCATGAGGTAGAATTTCCATCGGGCATTCTCCCAATCTCCTGCAGTAACTTTGGTGGAAACCTCAGAAAAACACAGCAAACAACTTTGGCAATTTCCCGCTGGGGGATTGGGAGACCCACTCCTTGTAGAAATTTTACCCCATAGCGTAGGGCACGCTCTTCCAGTCCATAAACATTACTTGCCATTTCTGTCAACGTATCCCATTCAATTTTGCTTTGTCAACTGTCACACATGTACTTGCAGGCTGTGGCCACTAGGTGGGGCTGTGGAGCGTTTCTAAAGTCTCCCAACCCTTGTATTTACAAAATTAATCTACTCATCAAATAACCCTGAGCAACAGCCTAACAGTATTGGTTATATTGCTGGATTAGTAATCCAGAGAACCTGAGTTCTACACCAACTTGAGAATTGAATTCAGTTTGAAAAATTGGTAATTAAAAGCTGGTATCAATAAAGGTGAACATGAAGCTATTTTGTCATAACAACCCAACTGATGCACTCGTGGCCTTTAGGGAAGGGAACCCGCCATCCTGTATGTGACTCCAGTCCCCACACCAATTATGGTTGGCTCTTAACTGCCCTCCAAAGTGGCCTAGAAAGCCACTCAGTTGTATAAAGGCAACTTGTCACAAGCCTTGTCACAAGAACACAAGAAATAGGAGCAGAAGTAGACCATATGGCCTATCGAGTCTGCTCCGCCATTCAATATGATCATGGCTGATCTTGGGCTACAATTCCACTTTCCTGCCTGCTGCCCATATGCTTTGATTCCCTGCGAGACCAAAAATCTGTCTGCCCCAGCCTTAAATGTATTCAATGATGGAGCATCCACAACCCTCTGGGGTAGGGAATTCCAAACATCACAACCCTTTGAATGTAGTAATTTCTCCTCATCTCAGTCCTGAATGATTGACTCCTTATCCTGAGACTGTGTAACCATGTTCGAGATTCCCCAACCAGCGGAAACAATCTCTCAGCTTCTACCCTATCAAGCCCTTTCAGAATCTTGTGTGCCTCAATTAGATCACCTCTCATTCTTCTAAACTCCAGAGAATATGGGCCAAATTTACTTCGCCTCTCATTAAAGGACAACCCCCTCATCCCAGGGACCAATTTAGTAAATCTTCGCTGCACAGCCTCCAGTGCAAGTATATCCTTTCTTAAATGTGGAGACCAAAACTGCCCACAGTATTCGAGGTGTGGTCTCACCAAAGCCCTGCACAATTTTAGTAAGACTTCTTTATTCCTGTACTTGAATCCCCTTGCAATAAAGGCCAACATGCCACTTGCCTTCCTAATAGCCTGCTGCACCTACATGTTAACTTTCTGTGTTTCTTGTATGAGTACACCTAAGTCTCTCTGAACATCAACACTTACCAGTTTCACACCTTTTAAAAAATATTCTGCTTTTCTATTTTTACGACCAAAGTGAACAACTTCACACTTCCCTACATTATACTCCATATGTCAATGACACTACATCTCGAAAATGAATAAAGAAAATATTAATTTGTGTTGTACTCAATAAAAATGTAAATACATAACGGCCCACGCACAGTTAAGCCGCATGCAACTAATTTGGTCATCCAGCATCCAATTCAACTCAAATGAAATTTAAATAATTGTAATTTTGCATATTTTTACGCACATGATTAATTTAGTTGCGCTGAGGATAAAAATAACCTGAATTAATCATGAATCAGTGAGATAATGCAGCCTCTCATCTGATTAGTTTTACTGTACTCACATGTCGTTGATCAGCTTTTTGGTGTCATTCCAGGTCACTTGCAATAAGTTAATTTCTTTCTCAGCTTCCGTAGCGAGCGCCTTGTCTTTCTGAGCCAGCTGTTTTGCTTTGTCCATCAGCCACTGCAACTCGTGCTGCTGGGAGCTGAGATCTTCCTCAAACTGATTAAACAGCCTCAACCTACAGAAGGTAAGAACATTCCCTGGTTAGGCTCAAGCACGTCAGTGAAGTCCAGCTTTAAAAGTCTCTTCAACTCTCCTTCGAATGCAGAATCTGCAGGTTCTGCTTGGACATTCTAAACCAATACAGCACTGATATGTACCTGATCTCCAGGCACCCTCCTTTGCTCCATATCTCTTGATATCCTTACCCAACAACAATCTATCCTATTCAATTCAATTTCCTATTCAATTTCAGTTTATTTTCCATACGGAAATTCATTGCGGGCACATTGCTCATTCATTAAAATTACAATAAAAAGAAAGAAAATTACACTATCACAAAAAGTCTAACATGATTAATACGTGAAAAACTTATTCCAGAACATTAAAAATTAGTCTTGTAAGTTCCAAATGACCCCAGCATCCACAGCCTTTTGAGGGGGAGAATTCCAGATTTCCACTACCCTTTGTGTACAAGACAACTTCCTAATTTCACCCCTGAACAGTCTATCTCTCATTTTATTATGCCCCCCTTTTCTGGATTGCCACACCTGCAGAAATAGTATCTACCCTATAAAATCCCTTAAACATTTTAAATACTCTAGTTAGATCACCCCTTAACGTTCTCCATTCAAGAGAATACAAGTCTACCCCATGCAACCTGTCCTCATAATTTAATCCTTTTATTCTTGGTATCATTCTGGTAAATCAGTGCTGCACTCCCTCCAAAGCCAATGTATCCTTCGTGAAGTGCCCAAAACTGAATACAGCAGCATTGAGATAAAGGCCAATGTTTCATTAGCATTTCATATTACTTTTTGTACCTGTGCAGCAGCTTTTAGTGATCTGTATACATGGACATCTAAATCCTCCACAGTTCCCAGTCTCCCACCGCTAAGAAAATATTCCAGACTTTGTTTCTCTTGGCTTTAAAATGATGACCTCCACATTGTTCCCACATTGAGCTCCATCTGCCATCATTTTGCCCATTCACTTAGTCCGTCAATGTCCCTTTGCAACATCCTGCTCACCTTTATACAACCTACTTAGTGTCATCTGCAGACATGGATATATAATGTAGTGAAAAGCTGAAGCTTCAGTAGTTGGCCATGACGGATTGGGAAACGTTACTTAAAGGGACGACGGTTGATAGGCAATGGCAAACATTCGAAGAGTGCATGGATGAACTGCAACAATTGTTTATCCCTATCTGGCGCAAAGGTAAAACAGGAAAGGTAGCCAAACCATGGCTTACAAGGGAAATTAGAGATAGCATTAGATCCAAGGAAGAGGCATATAAATTTGCCAGGAAAAACAACAGACCTGAGGACTGGGAGCAGTTTAGAATTCAACAAAGGAGGACCAAAGGATTGATTAAGAAGGGGAAAATAAAGTACGAGAGCAAGCTTGCGGGGAACATAAAAACTGACTGTAAAAGTTTCTATTGGTATGTGAAGAGAAAAAGACTGGTGAAGACAAATGTAGGTCCCTAACAGTCAGAAACAAGGGAATTTAATATGGGGAATAAAGAAATGGCTGACCAACTAAATGCATACTTTGGTTCTGTCCTCACAAAGGAGGACACAAATATCATACCAGAAATATTGGGGAACACAGGTCTTAGTGAGGGAGAGGAACTGAAAGAAATCAGTATTAGTAGAGAAATGGTGCTGGGGAAATTGATGGGATTGAAGACCGATAAATCCCCAGGGCCTGATGGTATGCATCCCAGAGTACTTAAGGAAGTGGCCCTAGAAATAGTGGATTCTATAGACTCTGGAACAGTTCCTGCAGATTGGAGGGTAGCTAATGTAACCCCACTATTTAAAAAGGGAGCTAGAGAGAAAGCAGGGAATTATAGACCAGTCAGCCTGACGTCGGTAGTGGGGAAATTCTAGAGTCCATTATCAAAGATTTTATAGCAGAGCACTTGGAGAACAGTGGTAGAATCAGGCAGAGTCAACATGGATTTACGAAAGGGAAATCATGCTTGACAAATCTACTAGAATTCTTCGAGGATGTAACTAGTAGAGTTGATGAGGGGGAGCCAGTGGATGTGGTTTATTTGGACTTTCAGAAGGCTTTCAACAAGGTCCCACATAAGAGACTAGCGTGTAAAATTAAAGCGCATGGGATTGGGGGTAGTGTACTGCGATGGATAGAAAATTGGTTGGTGGACAGGAAACAAAGAGTAGGCAGGCAGTGACTAGTGGGGTATCGCAAGGATCGGAGCTAGGACCCCAGCTATTCACAATATATATTAATGATTTAGAAGAGGGAACTAAATGTAATATCTCCAAATTTGCAGATGACACAAAACTGGGTGGGAGGGTGAGTTGTGAGGAGGATGCAGAGAGGGTGATTTGGACAAGTTGAGTGAGTGGGCTAATGCATGGCAGATGCAGTATAATGTGGATAAATGTGAGGTTATCCACTTTGGTAGCAAAAACAGCAAGGCAGATTATTATCTGAACGGCTATAAACTGAGAGAGGAGAATATGCAGCGAGACCTGGGTGTTCTCGTACACCAGTCGCTGAAGGTAAGCATGCAGGTGCAACAGGCGGTAAAAAAGGCAAATGGTATGTTGGCCTTCATAGCGAGAGGATTCGAGTAAAGGAGCAGGGATGTCTTGCTGCAATTATACAGGGCCTTGGTGAGGCCACACCTGGAATATTGTGTGCAGTTTTGGTCTCCTTATCTGAGGAAGGATGTTCTTGCTATAGAGGGAGTGCAGCGAAGGTTTACCAGACTAATTCCTGGGATGGCGGGACTGACGTATGAGGAGAGATTGAGTCGGTTAGGATTATATTCACAGGAGTTCAGAAGAGTGAGGGGGGGAATCTCATAGAAACCTATAAAATTCTAACAGGACTTGACAGGGTAGATGCAGGAAGGATGTTCCCGATGGTGAGGGAGTCCAGAACCAGGGGTCATAGTCTCAGGATACGCGGTAAACCTTTCAGGACTGAGATGAGGAGAAATTTCTTCACCCAGAGAGTGGTGAGCCTGTGGAATTCGCTACCACAGAAAGCAGCTGAGGCCAAAACATTGTATGTTTTCAAGAAGGAATTAGATATAGCTCTTGGGTCTAAAGCAATCAAAGGATATGGGGCGAAAGCGGGAACAGGCTATTGAGTTGGATGATCAGCCATGATCATAATGAATGGCGGAGCAGGCTCGAGGGCTGAATGGCCTACTCCTGCTTCTATTTTCTATGTTTCCATGTTTACAGATCTCTGGGGAATACCACTATCACACACCGCCAATCAAATGCATTCCCTTTGTCCCTATACTACGTCTCCTACCTCCCGACCATTAACTGAGCCATACACCTGAAACTGCTCACATCTGAAATGACTAAACACACCAGCCAAATCCCAAATTCATCCATCCTGGCAAATTCAGGAAAATCTCGGGAAAGGTCTTCAAAGCAAATTCCTTATAACTGGAATAATCAGTGAGATTTGAAAGTTTGCTAAAGGAAGGGATTCTATTTATATAGCACTCTATCACATCTTCAGGGGTCCCAAAATGCTTCACTGTGTTTCGTAGGCAAACACAACAGCCAATTTACTCACAACAAAGTTACAGAAACAGGAAATCAGACTGGTTAATCTGGTTTTTGGCTGAGAGGTAATATTGGCCAGGCAACCAGCAAGAACTCACTAGCTCTTCTTCAAAAAGTGCCATGGGATATTTTACGAATATTTGAGAAGGTAGACTGGGCTTCAGTTTAACGTCTCATCTGAAAGACAACACCTTTGAAGTGCAGCACCCCCTTGGTACTGCGCTGGAGTGTCAGTCTGGATCATGTACTCAAATCTCTGGAATGGGGCTCGAACCCTCAACCTCATTGGTTGTGAAGCACTTTGGGATGTCCTGAGGTTGTGAAAGGTGCTATATAAATACAAGTTTTCTTTCTTTAATCCAGAATGAACCAGTTAGCAATAAACAGAATTAGAAGATAAGGCCCTGGCTACAGAGTGGCTCGGGTATAAAATTAAATCCTGACCCGGGTCCGACTCGACAACCGTCAATCCAAACCTGACCCGGGCCTGAGTCTTTTAATTTTTTTAAATGCCTGACCCAAACCCAACACATGTAGACGGGTTTGGTCGGCTTCGGTCGGGTCGCCAGGCTTTCGTCCTGGCTGTGTGTCTGCACTTTTAGAATCAAACTCACTTGATCCACGTTATATAGTAACAGTAGGCACGGTCTGTACAGTAGAACTGCACAAACTTGCATTGAAATCATTCCTTCAAGGAAGCTACAATGAAGTCTTTGTTTCAATGACTCAACAGACCTTAAGAAAAATCAATTTGCCAGCTTGTTGAATGGAACTGAATTGCTTGGGTTTGGAAGTTTACTTCAGTTTCGTTACATAGCTGAGTCCCATTGTTACTTTACTTCAGGTAGAATCAAAGATCTCATTGTTTGTACCAACTATGACAGTGCTGCAATACTCTCTTTTGGGTTGACGTAGACTGGTGAATTAAACTCTGCATGTCAGAGGACTTTCAAAGGAGGGTGCAAAGAATGGCTGAGGGCAGAATGAGTTTAAAATAGCTCAGGGACGATTCCAACTCTGAACATTTTTCTCTCTAATATTTGATAGGGTTGAAGTGTGACCTTTGTTGTTTCTATCTTCTGAAAACAGCATTATTATGGAAATTCATTTTAGAACCATGTTTGACTATTTGTGTCCAATACTGTACCCAGCACACTCCCTTGGAGTATATTCACCTGAGCTGTAAAGCTGGTAGAGTAGGTTCTTTCAAACCCTCGTTGTCTGCTTTTTCTTCAATGTCTTCAATGGTCTTCAACAACTGTTCCTTGCGTTCTTTAAATGATTTCCACAGAGAGTTCAGTGCTTCGGCCTCACTTTGCTTGGTGCCCAGGAGGTTCTGGACGGACTCCAGTTCTGCCTCTAGTCCTTCGGCCAAGGCCCGACAGGAGGTCCTTGAATCAGAACCCACATCCTTCATATGGCACTGAGCTTTACTGATGAGTGCATCAAGGGCTGTAGCTTGGGATTCCAATTGTTTAATATCTGGTGTCACGTCGCCCAGCTCCTTATCCAGCAACTCCGTCTTCACCTTGTCCCAGTTAGTCGCTGTCTCAACAGTCTTCCTAATCCTGTGAAGCACGTTTCCTGCAACTCTGTGGGTTTCCAGGAAAGAAGACAGCTGTTTGAGGACCTCTTTCCTTCGCTCAACGACCTGATTGGCCTCCTGGAAAAGTTGAAAGCACTCCTCGGTCCTGCCGTGGAGAAGCTGGTCCTGTGGGTCACACATGGAGCACAGATGGTCCACCTGGTCCTTCAGGCTTTGCTGGTCAGCACACTGCTGTTCTACAGCTCCTGCCTGGTCCTACACATTGAAACAACAGGACAAGAATTACAAAGGGTTAACTCAATGGGGGTAGAATTACTGTTACAGATATATAAAGCACTGGTTAGACCCCATATAGAGTACAGTGTTCAGTTCTGGCTGCCACACCTCAGGAAGGATATATTGGTCTTGGAGGGGTGCAATGCAGATTCACTGGAATGATACCTGGGATAAAAGGGTTAAATTATAAGGAAAGATTACATGGACAGGGCTTGTATTCCCTTGAATTTAGAAGATTAAGGGGGTGATCAAATTGAGGTGTTTAAGTTCAGCCTCTCAAGCCTGTTTTGCCATTCACTTAGATCCTGACTGATCTGTGTCTTAGCTTCACCTACCCGCCTTGGCTCCTTAACGCCAATAAAAATCTATCAATCACAGTTTTGAAATTTCAATTGACCTAGCCGCAAAAGCTTCATAAAGGAAATAGTTCCAGATTTCCAGTATTTTTATGTGAAGAAGTGCATCCTAACACCACTCTAAAGAAGCCTCGTTCCAAGTTTAAGGCTATGCCCCTTTGTCCTGGACTCCCCACCAGAAGAGTGGGAAGGAAATAGTTTCTCTCTTTCTACCCTTTCAATTCCACTAATCATCTTAAACAGCGCAATTACATCACTCCTTAATCTTCCATACTCGAGGGAATACAAACCTGGCAAGCCCAGAATATTCCCTACTGGGGCCTGGGAGATTAGGTTTGTTCCTCCAGGCCCCACAGGGAAAGTCTCGGCCTCCCCATCTCAGATTCCCAACCCCTTCGCCCTGGAAAACCCCTCCCCTCCACCAACCTGCAAGAGGGGAAGTAGCTAAGAATGTTTGATCTCTCCTCCCAGCAGTCACTCTGCATCCGCCTCCAACTCGTTCCATGTGGGAAGTAGCCCAATGATACTCAAATGAAGCCTGGCCCTTAAAGAAGCCCAGGTCTGAATTTTGGCCAGCGGGTGCGATTCACTCCCACTTCCCAACCACCCCAATCACCTGCCTGAACCTTGCTCCAGGTTAAACGTAGTCTTAAAATTGGCTTTCATTGAGTTGCAAAGCAAAGAGGTGTTGACCAAATCATTGTTTTTGCCACAATCCCACTGCATTTTATTTGTTTTGTTCTTTGGTCAGCTGAAAGACTTTTCAATAATTGTGACGGTGAAAGTTCCCCGGCCACTGAGCTTATCCATTAGTTACTCAAAACCTGCTCCCGACTCAGCACCAATCACACCGGAAGTATTGATTTTCGAGTGCTGAGCTGCTGTATTACATTCAGTCTGTGCTCCATCAGGAGGTTCTGTTGCCTGTGAAAGATCACTTCATTTATTAGCAGACAAGTTTACACAGCAATGAACTGGCAAGTGAATGAGAAACAGTCTCATGAGGATCTGACCAGCATTGACTTACTTACAGCAACTCATATTTTTTGTAAACTTTAGTTTCAGGCTTGAAAGTTGTTGTTTATTGAGGAAGTGAAGGGAGAATACAGAAAGTCTTAATCTTGCCCTGTAATCTGCACCCAAGATGGAAGATCTAACATATGATCTCTGACCAGGCACGTCTTGAGTTTATTTAAATGAGGAATAAGAAAAAAAGAACTAGCTTGCATTTATGTAGCATCTTTCACAACCTAAGGACATCCCAAGTTATTGTGCAGCCAATGTGAAGTGTAGTCACTGCTGTAATGTAGGAAACACAGCAGACAATTTGCAGATAGCAAGATCTCACAAACAGCGGTGTGATAATGTCCAGATAATAAGTCTAAGTGTTGCCTGAGGGATAAATATTTGCCAGGTCACCAGGGAGAATTCCCCTGGTCCACTTTGAAATGATGCCAATGGGATCTTTTGCATCCACCTGAGAGGGCAGATGGAGCCTCAGTTTAATGTCTCATCCAAAAGACGGCACCTCCGGCAGTGCAGCACTCCCTCAGTATTACACGAGAGTGTCAGCCTAGATTATATGCTCAAGTCTCTGAAGCGTGGTTTGAGCCTGCAACCTTCTGACTCACAGGTAGAAGGGAGACCTATTGAGCCACTGCTGAAACCTCGACTCAGCATACACAGATACAGAGAAGAGCGAGGACACTTGCATCCAGTCAGTTTGCGTTAATACTGAGGCAACAGTATTACCACGGTGCTAAGAGTCATTGTTTGACATAACAGCTACCAGGCATGGTAGCCCAGTGGTGAATGTACTGGATGAATAATCCATGGGTCAGGTGTTCAAATCCCGCCATGGCAAGTTATGAAACTAAATTCAATATTTGTTGAAAATATTTAAAAGAAAATGTTCTGGGGATGTGGGCATTGCTGGTTAAGCTGGCATTTATTGCCCATCCCTAGCTGCCCTGAGAAAGTATGACACAACTGGCTGGTTTGCCAGGCCACTTCAGTGTCAGACTGGAATCACATACAGGCCCAGACTGGGTAAAGACGACAGAATTCTTCTCTAAAAGGCATTAGTAAACCAGTTGGGTTTACAAGATGAAGTCATCTTGAAAATCACGTTTCTCTGCCTCTCCTGTTGCTCAGGGACAGGCACAGTCCCTCTTTCAAAAAAGTACCTTACTCATTAAAAAAAACAGAAAATGCTGTAAACACTCTGCAAGTCAGGCAGCATTTGTGGAGAGAGGAAAGCAGAGCTAATGTTTCAGTTCAACCGCGGTCTGATGAAAGGTCATCAACCTCAAAGTTTAATTCTGTTTTTCTTTCTCTCTCTCTAAATGCTGCCTGACCTGCCGAGTGCTTCCAGAATTTTCTGTTCTGATTTCATATTTCCAGCATCCGCAGTATTTTACATTTGGTTCTAATTATGTTATTTAACTAATAACTAGACCAGATAGAGGGGAAGTTATGAAGGGGTTACAAATGTGAAAAAATACTATTTCCATTGAGGGCAAAGAGAACAGGGCTGGTGTAAATTGAGCTGCCAATTCTCCACCGCCCTGTCACAACATTTGTTTTTTTTTTAAATAAGAAGCTGAGGAGTTTTACCTTTATGTGATTCAAAGCAGGTTGCAGATCTGTAGAACTGATCTCAGAGGTTGACTGTAGGCCGCTTAGAAAGCGTTCAACCCAGTAAGAAAATCTTAACAAACACTCATCAAACTGCTGGTGCTTTTCAATTGCATCCTCAAAGAAACGAATCCTGCAGAACAAAAGCAGTGATACATAGTTAGTACTGAGGCTTGGAACATCAACGCAAGCTCGAGGAACAGCATCTCATTTACCGATTAGGCACACTACAGCCTGCCGGACTGAACATTGAATTCAATAATTTCAGAGCATGACAGCACCCCCCCCCCCTTTTTATGTTGTTATTTTTTCTTTTTTCTTTGGTTATTTTATTTTAGGTTTTTTAGTGTGTTTAGTTTGTTTCTACTGTGCCTAACCACTGTTTCTGTTTTTTTTTATTTTTTAAATGTGTGTGCTTGGAGTGCTTTGTGCTTTACAATCTATTCACACCCTCTCTGTACCAAAGCTTTGTCTTTCAGCACACCATTAACATACCATTTGCCTTTGTTCCATGACCTTCTG
Source organism: Heterodontus francisci (assembly GCF_036365525.1). Taxonomy (NCBI): domain Eukaryota; kingdom Metazoa; phylum Chordata; class Chondrichthyes; order Heterodontiformes; family Heterodontidae; genus Heterodontus; species Heterodontus francisci. Next base: position 18,545,015 of record NC_090383.1, on the reverse strand, counting down.
GTCAGTTATTCTCTTGTCCTATCAACACCTTCTCTTTTGTTATCTCTTGCACCCCCGCCCCCCGCTTTACTTGCTTAAAATCTTTTACATTTCTAATATTTGTCTGTTCTGAAGAAGGATCACTGACCTGAAATGTTAACTCTGCTTCTCTTTCCACAGATGCTGCCAGACCTGCTGAGTATTTCCAGCATTTCTTGTTTTTATTTCAGATTTCCAGCATCTACAGTATTTTGCTTTTATATGTTATATTATTGTTGGAATATCTCTGCTCCTCTGTTCACTCAGTGAACCACATGGGGGTGGAATTGGAGTCAGAACAGGGAAATTTTCTTTGTGAAAGGACATCAGTGAACTAGTTGGGTTTTTACAACAATCCAACAGCTTCATGATCACATTTACTCATGTTCAAACTTTTTATTCCCTCAAACTGCCATGGAGAGATTTGGGGCAGGATTTTCCCTCCAGGAGCGGGAAACAGAGGTCGGGGCTGTTTCCACTTGCTGAACCCACCCCCAGGAACAGTCACCCATTGTGATTGTCATGGGAGTGTCCCTTTAATTGGCCTGGAGACAGGCTCGCTGTCCAATTAAGGATGACAGGTGGGCTTTCGAAGCTGGTGGGCCAATCAGAGGCCTTCCAGCTTGAAAGGAACTGCAGGCTGCAATGGAGGGTAAGTAAGGGAAAGGGCGCTTCAAGATGGAGGCACCTTCTCTCCAACTTTTCACGCTCATAATAAAAAATGGATCTTGCAGCCAGGCCACTGCTGTGTTGGGGTGGGGCGCCTCCACAGGGCAGCCTGTCGATGCTCCTGCACCCAGGCAGGCAGGGAGAGCCGACAGGCCTGCCTGGAATGCTGTCCCCCCGGCGCCGGCCTCCAGGAACCTAAACTGGCCCCTGCCACCTGCGGAAACCTGGAGGCCGACTGGAAAATACAAGCTGGTGCCCTTTAATTGGTCTCAATAGGTTCTTAATGAGCCATGACAGCTACCTGCCGTGTGTGGGTGGTTAGCCCTCCCTCACCCTCCCCGTCCCTCACCCCCATCCTGCCTCTGCAAAAATGGCCAGGAGGCGGGATGAAGCCAAGGAACCGACAGGCCGGTGGGCACCGCTATTTCTAGCTCACACCAGCCTCTGTTCCCGGCCCCGGCGGTGGCTCAAAATCCAGCCCCTGAACTCACGTTCAGCTGGCTAGAGCAGGCCTCTGGATTACTAGTCCAGTAACAGTCACTCGACTATCAAACCCCCAATATGACGGGGGTTAAATATCAACTTTAGAATACAAATGTGACCTCTGAAGATTAACTGAAAAATTATTGATGAATAAATATTAATTTCAGGTGGATTCAAAAACACAAATTAAAGAGTGTTTCAGTTAATCTCACCGCTTTTTGATGGTGTGGGACAGACTCTGCCACCTCTTATCCAGCTGTTGCAAATTTGTTTTCATCGCCTTTACACTCTCTTCTGACGTGGTTGGGTATAAGGCCTTGCCCTGCGTCACAAGACCCCTGTGGACCGACTCCTGGGACATCACCTCAGTCTGCAGGTCCTGTAGAGACGATGAGAGACACAGTACACATGTCATTATTCCACTGGAACACTTGTCACACCAGCTTAAATGTCCTCGAGAGCCACAGATGATGAGAGCTCAGAATGGGCCTATTCAGACCACCCATGGTGTCTGTTTCAGCTACTTGCTGCAGCTATCAAAAACTAGAATTTGATACACTGCTGCTGAACTCCTTCAGGAGACAATACAGATCAGGAAGAATGATGAGGGCAATGGCACCTGCCTTAATCCAAAAATAAAGCAACACAGATCTTGCCTTTCCGAGTCAGAAGGGCATAGGTTCAAGCCTCACTCCAGATACTTGAGAGCCTAATCAAGGCTGGCACTCCAGTACAGTGCTGCACTGCTGGAGGTGCCGTCTTTTGGCTAAGACGTTAAACCGAGGCCCCGTCTGCCCTCTCGGGTGGATGTAAAAGATCCCAATGCACTATTTTGAAGAGCAGAGGCTTTCGCCCAGTGGCCTGGCCAATATTTATCCCTCAATATCACAAATCATCTGGTCATTATCCCATTGTGGAATCTTGCTGTAAGCACAAATTAGCTGCTATGTTTCTTACATTACAACAGTGATTACACTTCAAAGGCACTAGTTAGCTGTCAAACGCTTTTGGTCATCCTGACGTTGTTAAAGACACTATAGAAATGAAAGGTTTTTTTTTTCTTTTTAACCCGTTGGGTAGCTTTTTGTGCTGTTCCTCTTGGGAAGCAAGATAGCCACTGGATGGATTTCATCAAAATTTTATCACAACTGATTCTCACTCTGTTAACAAAGTCCAAGGCACTAGAAGGATGGTTCTTCATCCAGAGAATGAACCATGATGACTGTAATGTATTTGTACAACATGCTAATGTTGTGATGATGTCATGACATTAATAAACACTTCTGTGCTTGCTGTCCATTTTGTCTGTTAGCGTTACCCAAATATATCACAGAAAATGACGACGAGAATGAGATAATGGTCTGTCAATATAGGCAGCAAACAGCAGCAGAGATTGCAGTAAACAAGATTAGCCAGCTTTCTGATGACCTACCTTATTTTTATTCTTTTCATGGGATGTGGGGATTGTTAACAAGGCCAGCATTTGTTGCCCATCCCTAATTGCCCTTGTACTGAGTGGCTTGCTAGGCCATTTCAGAGGGCAGTTAAGAGTCAACCACATTGCTGTGGGTCTGGAGTCACATATAGGCCAGACCAGGTAAGGACAGCAGATTTCCTTCCCTAAAGGACATTAGTGAACCAGATGAGCTTTTATGACAATCGATGATAGTTTCATAGTACCATTACTGAGACTAGCTTTCAATTCCAGATTTTTATTAATTAATCGAATTTGTTAATTAATTGTTTAAATTCCACCAGCTGTCAGGGTGGGATTTGAACCCATATCCTCAGAGCCCTAGGCTGGGCTTCTGGATTACTATTCCAATGGCTTGCTCAGATGGTGGAGATTTCAGCTGGTTTTTGCGAGGCCTGAGCCTCAAGTTGTTTCCTCGGTTGAATGGGATGCCACGGGGTCCGAGTGTGCATCGGTTTCATTTGGGTGAAAGAATATTTTCATGCACCAACTGGACTGGTTTTAGGTATCACTGTTACGGACAGCGGCAGTATTTACTGGGCTACTTTGAATTTGCAAACAGGACAATGGGGCTGTGCCCACAGGATACATTGGGAGACTAGGAACATATGAGACAGCTCAAAAATCATTCAGTTTAGGAAGAATGGCCATGTTTTTCTGAGCTAATAACATTTTTGAAATCGAAAGTGATAGGGAAGAGGTCAAAGACTCAGAATAAGGCAATTCTTGGGCGCAAGAAAGCAACTTTGCCAACAGAAATTGGCCCTGAAGTGTCCGGCACGCTAACAAACCTTCTTGCTCCCAACAAAGCAAAAGATGTGCCACTCAAAACAATCATCACCAAGGCGGAGGAACATTTCAACCCTAAACCACAAGAGATAGCAGAAAGCTACAAATTTGGAACCAGAAATCAGAAAGGCACTGAAGAATTTATCACTACATTGCAACTTTGGCACATTCTTAGACCGTGTATTATGAGACAGATTTTTGTGTGGATTGGTGGGAAAGAATCCATTCGAAGTTACTAACACATAAAATCTTACATTTGAGCTGGAGTGTGAGATTGCTCCTTCTATAGAGACAGCATCAAGGAATGCTCAGGAATTTCGTCCGAGGCCAGTGACAAGTACAGTTTCTGTCCACAGCCAGAAGGCTTACACCAAGCCTAAAGTGGAGAAGCCTAGTCAGAAGAGTACTGATGATAGCAGTTTAATGTCTTGTTATCACTGTAAGGGCAACCACATGGCACAAGCATGTCAGTACAGAAATGCCAAATGTTTTAATTGCCGAAAGAAAGGTCATATTGCAACTGCTTGCCGATCAAAGGCCAAAGCAGGAAAGGGAACTCACTCCAGTGGTAATGGAAAACAGCGACGTCACAAGGGTGAATTTCACAATCTTGAAGTGAATCCAGAGTGCGTAAGCGAAGAGGAGCTAGTGTTGTAAAGCATTTATGCCACTAGCAATCACTCAAATGACAGAGACTTTTGTACAAGGGTGTTATTAAATCAACAGCACATCAACACGCACATCAATACAGCTGCAGATTGCTCCATTATGAGTAGAGACATTTATGAGAGCAAATTCAGTGACCTAACTGTAACTGAGAGCATAGTTCAGTTGAAAACCTACTCTGGTGAGGTGTCAGAAACATGCAAGCAAATGGAGTGCAATGTCCAATATAAGGGCAAGTCCCTCAAGATACCCATTGTTGTAGTGAGTTCTGTCAACAAACCAACATTAATGGGCAAAGACTTGCTTTGTAAGCTGAAGTTAAACTGGAAGCATGTTGGCCAAGTTGAGATACACAAGAAGCCTGATCATAGTTACAGCAATATATTCGAGGACTGCTATGAAGGTATAATCAGTGTGAAAATGCATATCCGAATCAGGCCTGTTGCAAAACCAGTATATTGCAAGGCTAGGCCGGTTAAGAAGCTAGAGAGCAATGGTGTGCTAGTGAAAACTGATCACAGTAATTGGGCAACTCCAACTGTAGTAGTGCCTAAGTCGGACAAAACTATGAGACTATGCGGGGACAACAAAGTCACAATCAACCAGGCAGTGGATAATGAGCAGTATCCACTACCGAACTCTTAAGATATGTATGCGGAGCTAGCGGGATCCAAGCTATTCACAAAGTTAGATTTGTCCCATGTTTATGCACAGCTGAATGTGGATCAAGAGAGACAAGAATATCTCATGATAACACACTGTCACAAGAGTTTTGTTTTTTTTATTGAAAGCTATGAATTCTGTGTGCTTTTAAAGACTGAGAAAAAGGATTTTCTATGAACATTGAATGTTGAAATTGGGTGTTTGAACTGACTGCATAGACTGCAAGACACTTGTTTCCAAGCAACTCAACAGGGAAATGACAAGAAGATTTATGACTGTCACATTGTGGGTTTTAGTTTCAGCTTTGCAATGTGAAAAAGACCAGGGAGCTGGACGCAGTTAGCAGTGAGTGGCTGGGGCCTGTGTTTGCAGATCAGAGGGAAAAAAGACCGACTCTCTAAAAACAAGATTGTGCCTCTCTTAAAAAAATAAATTCTACATTTGAGTTGTGGCTGTGGTCTGCCTGGAGAGAGAAAAAGACCCCTGGAGAGGAAAAGACCCAGGAGATGCTGCTCTCTGTGGAGAAAGGCTCCTTTGCTGAGAGGAAGCCTTGCATTTTAAAAGGTAGCTAATTCCTATTGCCTCCAGTCTCTGAAAACTCTCTGCCTCGGGAGTGATTTCTGTTGCCTCTTATGTTTTGGGAGATCCTGAAAGCTCAAGGAAGCTTCTATTGCTCGAGTGCTATTTCAAAACCCAAGTAGACTTGTTGATATGCCCTTTGCTGAACTAACTGTGTGATGCCTGCTGCAGACGAAGTGCCGTAAACGCCTACCCATCACAGAGTGTTCATTAATCTTGCCTGAAGAGACTTTGAGTGGCATCCGGCTATTCGACTCTGGGACACCTCACCAACCTGGAAAATCCTACCAGAATATTACAACCCAGTTATTTTATTATTCCTAAAAAAACAACTGTAAAGAGAAAAGCCTTTTAAAACCGGTTAATCATTTTTTTTTTAATATATATGTGTGTACATGAGGGTTAGGAAGAATAAGGAGTTTGAAAGGAATCTTTTCACATATAGAGTGATATCATTATTGTTTAAGACTTAGTTTATTAATAAATAGTTAATTTTATTGTTGTTTAAAGAAACCTGATTTGGTGTGCTTTATTCTGGGGGGCAAATAGAGTGATTAATTTGGCTATTTTTTCCAGTAGGTAGGAAACGTTACTAATATGCTATGACCTGTGGAGTAGTGGGACTGATTTAACAGTGCATTACTCCCGCTTTGGTCGTAACAACACACATGGGGTTATACTCCTACACAAAGCTACCCTATGGCGTGAGGTCTTCTTCAAAACACATCCAAGCTACACTGGATAAGATTTTGCAAGGAGTGCCACATTGCCTCTAAAATCAGGATGATGTGTTGATCGCAACCACAACAGAGGAAGAGAATCTTCGAGTGTTGGAGCAAGTGTGAAAAAGGCTCAATGATCACAATACGAAGTTGAAAAAGAGCAAGTGTGCTTTCCAACAATCTGAAATAGTTAACCTTGGCCTGAAAATCAATGAAAAAGGACTACAGCCAGTGAAAGAGAGAACAGAGGCAATAGTCAAAGCCCCTAAGCCAAAAGATGTGTCTGAGCTTAGATCTTCACTAGGCATGGTCCAATACTACTGTGATTTCTGCCTGAGCTTGCAACGGTGTTAACTCCACAACATGATTTGTTGAAGAAAGATGTGAAATGGGAATGGTATAAAGCACAACAATATGCTAATGATGAATGTAAGAGAAGTTTGATCAGTGATGTACTACTCATTCATTGCGACATAAAATTGTGACCTAAAGGTAATATGTGATGCTTCAAACTACGGAATTGGAACAGTGATCAGTCATGTCATGGATGATGGTCAAGAGTAGCCCATAGCATTTGTGTCCAGTACCCTGACCAAGAGTGAACCAACTATGCACAGATAGAAAAGGAAGCGCTTGGAATCATCTTCAGAATCAAAAAGTTTCACCAGTTTTTATTGGGTAGAAACTTTGTTAGTTACAGATCATAAACCCCTAATAGCTGTTCTGGGACCAAAGTTTGCAATACTGACAATGCCCAGTGTCAAGGATGCAGTGGTGGGCTGTACCTCTCTCACAAAACGAATACAACATCGAATATCGCAGTTCGAAGGAGAATGCTACCACTGACGCACTGTTGCATGAAGACTGAGAAGTAGGATGTGAAGGAGCAATCTTCACAATAGGAGCAGTAGATAATGCCTTTCCAAACACTGCAACTGAAATTGCAGCTGAAACTCAGAAAGACTCAGTGTTGAAAAGAAATATTGAATGATGGACAGAATTTGACCAGTGTACAAATGAGGAAATGAAACCATTCCACAACCATCACAATGAGTTGTCATGTGAACAGGGCTGCATTAGGCAGGGTCACAGACTGGTGGTACCTAGTTCTCTGAGAAATAGGATTCTGGCAGAACTCCACACTGAACACACAGGAATAGTCAGTATGAAATCCATTGCAAGAGGCTTTGTTTATTGGCCTGGTCTGGACAGTGATCTAGAATCATTGGTTAGCAAATGTACGATCTGCCAAAACCGTAGAAATAAGCCATCTTAAACTCCTTTGCAATCATTGTCATAAAGAACAAAGGACAAAGAACAGTACAGCACAGGAAGAGGCCATTCGGCCCTCCAAGCCTGCGCCGATCTTGATGCCTCCCTAAACTAACCTTCTGCACTTCCGGGGCCCATATCCCTCTATTCCCTTCCTATTCATGTATTTGTCAAGATGTCTCTTAAACGTCACTATCGTATCTGCTTCCACCACCTCCCCTGGCAGCAAGTTCCAGGCACTCACCACCCTCTGTGTAAAACACTTGCCTCGCACATCCCCTCTAAACTTTGCCCCTCGCACCTTAAACCTATGTCCCCTAGTAACTGACTCTTCCACCCTGGGAAAAAGCTTCTGACTATCCACTCTGTCCATGCCGCTCATAACTTTGTAAACCTCTATCATGTCGCCCCTCCACCTCCGTCGTTCCAGTGAAAACAATCCGAGTTTTTCCAACCTCTCCTCATAGCTAATGCCCTCCAGACCAGGCAACATCCTGGTAAACCTCCTCTGTACCCTCTCCAAAGCCTCCACGTCCTTCTGGTAGTGTGGCGATCAGACTTGCACGCAATATTCTAAGTGTGGCCTAACTAAGGTTGTGTACAGCTGCAACATGACTTGCCAATTTTTATACTCTATGCCCCAACCGATGAAGGCAAGCATGCCATATGCCTTCTTGACTACCTTATCCACCTGCGTTGCCATTTTCAGTGACCTGTGGACCTGTACGCCCAGATCTCTCTGCCTGTCAATACTCCTAAGGGTTCTGCCATTGACTGTATACCTCCCACCTGTATTAGACCTTCCAAAATGCATTACCTCACATTTGTCCGGATTAAACTCCATCTGCCATTTCTCCGCCCAAGTCTCCAACCGATCTATATCCTGCTGTATCCTCTGACAATCCTCATCATTATCCGCAACTCCACCAACCTTTGTGTCGTCCGCAAACTTACCAATCAGACCAGCTTCATTTTCCTCCAAATCATTTATATATACTACAAAGAGCAAAAGTCCCAGCACTGATCCCTGCGGAACACCACTAGTCACATCCCTCCATTCAGAAAAACACCCATCCACTGATACCCTCTGTCTTCTATGACCGAGCCAGTTCTGTATCCATCTTGCCAGCTCACCTCTGATCCTGAGTGACTTCACCTTTTGTACCAGTCTGCCATGCGGGACCTTGTCAAAGGCTTTACTAAAGTCCATATAGATAACATCCACTGCCCTTCCTTCATCAATCATCTTCGTCACTTCCTCAAAAAACTCAATCAAATTGGTAAGACACGACCTCCCCTTCACAAAACCATGCTGTCTCTCGCTAATAAGTTCATTTGATCCCAAATGGGAGTAAATCCTGTCCCGAATAATCCTCTCTAATAGTTTCCCTACCACTGACGTAAGGCTCACCGGCCTATAATTTCCTGGATTATCCTTGCCACCCTTCTTAAACAAAGGCACAACATTGGCTATTCTCCAGTCCTCTGGGACCTCACCTGTAGCCAGTGGGGATGCAAAGATTTCTGTCAAGGCCCCAGCAATTTCTTCCCTTGCCTCCCTCAGTATTCTAGGGTAGATCCCATCAGGCCCTGGGGACTTATCTACCTTAATGCTTTGCAAGACACCCAACACCTCCTCCTTTTTGATAATGAGATGACTGAGACTATCTGCACTCCCTTCCCTAGGCTCATCATCCACCAAGTCCTTCTCTTTGCTGAATACTGATGCAAAGTACTCATTTAGCACCTCGCCCATTTCCTCTGGCTCCACACACAGATTCCCATCTCTGTCCTTGAATGGGCCAACCCTTTCCCTGGTTACCCTCTTGCTCTTTATATATATATAAAAAGCCTTGGGATTTTCCTTAATCCTGTTTGCCAATGACTTTTCATGACCCCTTTTAGCCCTCCTAACACCTTGCTTAAGTTCCTTCCTACTGTCTTTATATTCCTCAAGTGCTTCATCTGTTCCTAGCCTTCCAGCCCTTACGAATGCTTCCTTTTTCTTTTCGACTAGGCTCACAATATCCCGCGTTATCCAAGGTTCCCAAAACTTGCCAAACTTGTCTTTCTTCCTCACAGGAACATGCTGGTCCTGGATTCTAATCAGCTGACGTTTGAAAGACTCCCACATGTCAGATGTTGATTTACCCTCAAACAGCCACCCCCAATCTTAATTCTTCAGTTCCTGCCTAATATTGTTATAATTAGCCTTCCCCAAATTTAGCACCTTCACCCGAGGACTACTCTTATCCTTATCCACAAGTACCTTAAATCTTATGGAATTGTGGTCACTGCTCCCGAAATGCTCCCCCACTGAAACTTCGACCACCTGGCCGGGCTCATTCCCCAATACCAGGTCCAGAATGGCCCCATCCCTAGTTGGACTATCTACATACTGTTTCAAGAAGCCCTCCTGGATGCTCCTCACAAATTCTGCCCCATCCAAGCACCTAGCACTACGTGAGTCCCACTCAATATAGGGGAAGTTAAAATCACCCACCACCACAACCCTGTTACCTTTACATCTTTCCAAAATCTGTCTACATATCTGCTCCTCTACCTCCCGATGGCTGTTGGGAGGCCTGTAGTAAACCCCCAACATCGTGACTGCACCCTTCATATTCCTGAGCTCCACCCATATTGCCTCACTGCATGACCCCTCTGAGGTGTCCTCCCGCAGTACAGCTATGATATTCTCCTTAACCAGTAATGCAACTCCCCCACCCCTTTTACATCTCCCTCTATCCCGCCTGAAGCTTCTAAAGCCTGGAACATTTAGCTGCCAATCCTGCCCTTCCCTCAACCAAGTCTCTGTAATAGTAACAACATCATATTTCCAAGTACTAATCCAAGCTCTAAGTTCATCTGCCTTACCTGTTATACTTCTCGCATTGAAACAAATGCACTTCAGACCACCAGTCCCGCTGTGCTCAGCAACATCTCCCTGCCTGCTCTTCCTCTTAGTCCTACTGGCCTTATTTACTATGTCTCCCTCATTTATTTCACTTGCTGTCCTACTGCTCTGGTTTCCATCCCCCTGCCACACTAGTTTAAACCCTCCCGAGTGACGCTAGCAAACCTTGCAGCCAGGATATTAGTGCCCCTCCAGTTTAGATGCAACCCTTCCTTCTTGTACAGGTCCCATCTGTCCCTGAAGAGAGCCCAATGGTCCAGATATCTGAAACCCTCCCTTCTACACCAGCTGCTCAGCCATGTGTTTAGCTGCACTATCTTCCTATTTCTAGCCTCACTGGCACGTGGCACAGGGAGTAATCCAGAGATTACAATCCTCGAGGTCCTGTTTTTTAACTTACTACCTAACTCCCTAAACTCACCCTGCAGGACCTCATCACTCTTCCTGCCTATGTCATTGGTACCACAACCTCTGGCTGTTCACCCTCCCCCTTCAGAATGCCCCCTGTCCGTTCAGAGACATCCTTGACCCTGGCACCAGGGAGGCAACATACCATCCTGGAGTCTCTTTCACGTCCACAGAAGCACCTATCTGTGCCCCTGACTATATAACTATTGCTCTTCTGCGCTTTGTCCCTCCCTGCTGAACAACAGTGCCAGCCGTGGTGCCACTGCTCTGGCTGCTGCTGTTTTCCCCTGATAGGCCATCCCTTCCAACAGTATCCAAAACGGTATACTTGTTTGAGAGGGGGATAGCCACAGAGGATTCCTGCATTGACTGCCTGCCCCTTCTAGCGGTCACCCATCTATCTGCCTGCACCTTGGGTGTAACCACTTCTCTAAAACTCCTGTCTATGACGCTTTCCGCCACCTGCATGCTCCTAAGTGCATCCAGTTGCCACTCCAACCGATCCATGCAGTCTGTGAGGAGCTGCAACTGGGTACACTTCCTGCAGATGTAGTCGCCCGGAACGCTGGAAGCATCACGGACCTCCCACATCTCACAGGTGAAGCACTTCACCCCTCTAACTGACATTTCTAGCACTAATTAGTTAATTAATATAAAATAAATAAATACTTATTAAATCCTTACTAAATTATGATACACTTAACTATATGGTCCCTAGTGCTAGATTTCTATTATAAATATTAAATGCTATCTAAATACAGTAATCTCCTCCCTCTGGTTTAGTTACTCTACTTATTAATTAGTGTTTTAATCAATTTTTATCAGTTTTATTTTCAAATTCGGTACAGATTCCCTACCAGCCAATCAGGTCACAGCTTTCCTGTGACGTCACTTTTTCAGTTTTTTTTTCCCCACCCGAGGTAACTTACCGCTCTGGAACTCCACCCTCCGAGTCTGCTCCGAGAATCCCCGAGGTAAGTTTTTTATACTTACCGCTCTGGAACTCCGCCCTCCGAGTCTGCTCCGAGAATCCCCGAGGTAAGTTTTTTATACTTACCGCTCTGGAACTCCACCCTCCGAGTCTGCTCCGAGAATCCCCGAGGTAAGTTTTTTATACTTACCGGTCTGGAACTCCGCCCTCCGAGTCTGCCCAATGGTTGACCCAACCATTTCAAAGAATTCATGTAGACATTTGAGAGAAGGAAAATGATAATTTCTTAGTACTCAATGATAACCACTCAAAGTGGATCGAAAATAAAGCACAGGAGTCAAAACACCAATGATGAATGGACAATAGATGAGTTAAGGTCTAATTTTGCTTGTCATGGACTACCAGAGGAGCTGGTCTCCGATAGTGGTCTTCAATATCGTTCTGCTCTGTTCCAAAATTTCACGAAGCAAGATAGTATCAAACATGCCCTCACTGTTCCTTATCATCCAGCATCAAATGGAGCAGCTGGAGGATCTGTTAGGATAGTTAAATAAGCACTCAAGAAACTCGAGTGCTGCATGGATGTTCAAATTTCAGTATAAAACAACAGTTGGCTAATTTTCTGCTGAAGTATAGAATAACCCCACACTCTATTACAGGGTATATATCTGCTGAGCTTTGATGATGAGAAGGTTAAGGACCCACTTGAGTCTTGTCCTACCTAACTTGGCTGCTAAAGTTGAAGAAAAACAGTTCGGTCAGAAACCTCAATTTGAGGCAAAGAGAGCGCAGTTTCAAGCAGAGTGAGCGTGCTCATGTTTTGAGCCATGCTCACAAATCACACAAGTGGGACGTGGGAAATGTGGTGGAAGTGTGTGGAACCAAAAGATGCTTGGTTGAGATTGATGATAAAGTGAGAAATGTCCATGTAGATCACATGATCCCAGCAAGGGGTGAATGAAAACATGAGCACGAACCGCTTGACCATGATCTCATGTCAGAGTTTGAACCAGTTCAAACTTCAGTGTCTGAAGTATAAATTTTTGAGAAAGAAACAAAATCTTCTCTCAGTTCTGAACTTAAACCAAGCATTCCAAAACCTGACTCAACACTGAAACCTGTAAGGAGATCAGAAAGACTTTGTAAACCTGTTATTGTAATGAGTTCTTTATATTGTCTGTTGCAACATAAATGAGATGCATGGAGTCCAGTTATGCTGAAGATCCCAAACAGGTTCATTACAGCTATTATATACAGACATATTATATACATGCAAACTATTTACAGAACCTTACTCTAGCTGTTACAGTTGCACAGTGACTCTGGCTTCAACTCACATGACTGCATCATGGTACTTGGCTCATTAGCCTACTAAGATCTTAAAGGAACATCACTCTTAAAGGCAATCATACAACAGTTATTAAACTTGATTTGTAAATATAATTCCTTTTCTTTTGAAAGGGAAAGCAGTGTAATATATTTGTATAATATGCTAATGATGTGATGACATCATGATGTAAATAAACACTTCCTTGAACTGGCCGTGTTTGGAGTCCATTTTGTCTGTTTGCATCACCCAAATACTGCAGTGTGCGAATGACCTTTTGCTAGGACAAAGGGCCACCTTATGTAGGTTGTTCATTTTGTGAGGGGACAACAGTTGAACTGTGGATAAGGTGGACAGCCATGATGGATGCTCTGAATTCGAGTGCTGCAGTATAGCTGTGTTCTGGCTTTTTGTTTAGGTCCCCAATTCATTGTACAGTTCTCACGCCTCTGCACATCGATTACTTAGTAAACACTGCAGCAATGCTTGGAATTTACCTTCAGAACGTGCACTTCATTTTCCAGTTTGGCTTGGTCAGAAGAAAGGTAAGGGGACCATGAGCTTGTAATTGCTTCATGTCTTTCAAGCCAGGAGCCAAAGCTGGACAGGTTCTTCTCATACCTGGTTACAAAAAAAATGACAGAGAGCTTTACAGACCAAGAAACAGCCAACTACATATCCCAAAGTGTTGAGATTGTACACAATAACTGTCAATTCAACAATGAAGGCGGCACAGTGGCGCAGTGGTTAGCACCGCAGCCTCACAGCTCCAGCGACCCGAGTTCAATTCTGGGTACTGCCTGTGTGGAGTTTGCAAGTTCTCCCTGTGTCTGCGTGGGTTTCCTCCGGGTGCTCCGGTTTCCTCCCACATGCCAAAGACTTGCTGGTTGATAGGTTAATTGGCCGTTATAAATTGTCCCTAGTATAGGTAGGTGGTAGGGAAATATAGGGACAGGTGGGGATGTGGTAGGAATATGGAATTGGTGTAGGATTAGTATAAATGGGTGGTTGATGGTCGGCACAGATTCGGTGGGCCGAAGGGCCTGTTTCAGTGCTGTATCTCTAAACTAAACATATCCCCAACAGTTGCAGCTTGCAGTAGAATCACAGACTCTTAGAGCACAGAAGGAGGCCATTTGGTCCATCATGCTTATGCAAGCCCTCTGAAAGAGCTATCCCAATCAATCCCACTCCCCTGCTCTTTCCCCACAAACCTTAGCCCTGCAAACGTTTCCATTTCAAGTTTATAACCAATTCCCTTTTAAAAATTACCATTGAATTTGCTTTCACCACACTGTCAGACAGAACATTTCAGATCATAACAACTCAGTCTAAAAAAACTGTCTCCTCATTTCTCCTCCGTTTGTTTACTAATTACCTTAAATCCGTTTCCTTTGGTTATTGACCCTCCTTCCAGTGCAAAGAGTTTCTCTTTATTTACTCTCTCAAAATACTTCATTTATCTGCTATGAACTGTATCAATTTGGATCCATATCCATATTTGGTTTCATATAGTTTAATCATCCCTTGATCTATGACAATGCCAAGCTTTGGTTAAGCTAAATATTAATGGGAAACAACACCATCAAACTACATGATATGGCTCAGAGATGTATGGCCAAGTGAATTCATTACACAATCTAGTTACAGGTCTAATACATTGGATTACTTCCAATCTGACAGCCTGTTACAGATTGGCATCAGTTCTTGGGCCTCAGCTTTATTCTACCCTCTCTACAACAAATAACACATATGGGCCCCTTCTGCTGGTCAATTAGACAGCATCATGGTGATGACATTGGATAAATAACCTGTCTAGCTCACCTGCTCCTTTCTGCCCCACTCCCCTTCGCTACCCGAAAAAGTGAGATATCATTTAAGTTGTAAAGAGTCATAGAACAGAGCACATTGAGTCTTCTGCTTTGAAAGATGGCCAGAGGATCTATTGCTGGAAACCCCAAAGTCTGTGCTGTTGGATCAGAGACCAATCCAGTGAGTTTGCAGCATCCCCGCTAAGGGCTGCCATTAGTACTAACTGCACCTCTGACAAGGAGGAAAGGGAGTTTAATAGTCCAGTTCAACAAGGGAGGTGGTGCACGCCACTCTACTTAGTGATGCACTTTGCATCATATGTCCACAAATGTACTTTATGATGGTAAAATCAAGTATCGGAGCATCAACCGGAGAGCTAAAGGCTCCTTATGACTGATGTATCAATTGGTCTCTTGAGTATAGGCACCATGCTCAACAGAGACCAGACTAAACCACCTCAAACAAACATAGATCTTTTGGGACCTCCCCCTCCTCCCCCCAGCACCCATCCCTGATCAAAACAACTCCTGTTCACTCCTCATCCTTTGAAACATCAGAGAGTGTTTAAAAAACTTTGGATTTACAGCTGTTTTTTTAGGGTCTCAAATGCAACTGCTAAACCAGGCCCGAGGATACACAGTCGGTGTTACATCAAGACTCTGCCTCCCAGTGCAAAAGTAGACGGCTTGAATGAATGTTCTTGAGATCATTTAGCGGAGGTGAGACTTTAGACTGGGTGACTTGACACCTATAAAGAAAGAGTACCTGGGATTTCCTCAGACTCATGAGAGTTTGACAGAATGCAAGAGGATAGTCAAATAACTCATAGAATCACTCAGCCATGTCTTGCCTTTGCCAGTTCGTTGACAGTCTTGTTCCCTTGCTCTTTCCCGATAGCCCTGAAAATGTTTCCTTTTCAAATGTTTATTAAATCCCCTTTTGAAAGTTACTACTGAATCTGCTTCCACCATCCTTTCAGACAGTGCATTCCAAATCATAACTCATTGCAAAAAAAATTCCCCTTCTTTTCCTCCCTGGTTCTTTTGCCAATTATCTTAACTCTGTGTCCTCTGGTTACGGATCCTCCTGCCAGTGGAAACTTTCTCCCCAAAAATCTATTAAAGCCTGTCATGAGTTGGTCATTTATTAAAAGTGCCTTCAAGAGGGAAGGGCAGGAAGCAGAAGGAAAGGCCCCAAGCTGACCACACAAGTGCAGAATGCCAGCTGGTAACGACACCTTGTAGGTTTAAGGTTTTTCAGTGAACACCTTTGGCACATTCATGGTGTGTGTCTGTATGTGTGCATGTGCATGAGTAAAATTCTGGGCACAAGCACGAACAATGAAATGAATGAGAATTTGACAGGTTTACGTACTTCTGCCAGAGAGACAGCAGGTTTTCCAGCACTGCCTGTACTTCCTTGACCTGATCTTGCACCCTCTCATACTTTTGTTGCAGAGCGCTCAGCTCCTGAACAGCTTCGTCCTTCTTGCTGACTCTGCGGGCACTCGTCGAAAGTGACGCCATTGGGTTTTTTATCTGTTCAACGGTCTGTGAGAAGTCCTGTAGAGCAGCAGGGCAGGGTAAGATCAATTTAGTTAAAAACAGTAACATCTTGCATGAATTGTGCATTTTTCATGGACACTTTAATCTCCAGAATTCAGCAGAGAACTGCTCTTTAGTAATAAAAGGTAGAAAAAGGTAAAGCATGAAATCTGAGGTCAATTTGGAAGAAAAAAGATTCGCAAAAAGCAAGAACACTATGTGGATCCAGGTAAATGAAAATCAGACTCTTCACCCTTTTTACACCATCAGTGAAAGTTCAGATCTCCCCCTATGGCATTGGGTGCAGTGAGAAGGTCAAACACAGTCAGAACCAAAGCTAAGGTCAGCCAGCAAGGAGTGACTCAGAGCAGACCTTTATATATAGTAATGCATTGCAGCAGCCACATCTTTTATTGATGTATGAAGACAGGTTTTTAAACGAGTAGCAATTCTGGAAGGACTGTTAAATTATTCAAGTGTGCAGGGAGATTCTGAATAAAAGTGCTGAATCTTAATAATATGTTACCAAAGGATCTGCTTGAATGCATTCAGTACAATTAGAGATACTACACAAAGAAAGAAAAGTGCAAATGAGAAGATAAAACAAATGCTTCATATTTCTTGGTCTTCCCAATAAAAAAACACACCCTCAGCTATATGGATAGTAAAGAACTGCTCCTCTGTTTAACATGCAGAGATTTATTGCTATATTTGTGATATGTGATTTACCTGCAGTGGATAAGGAAAGTACTTTTTTTATATATATGTTTCAGAAAACAATCGAGAAAACATTTGCTTCACTAACTCTGGGCAGGTCCCTTGCAAACCTCTTTCCAAATTATTTCATTGAACGCCTGCACCTTCTCTCATTTCCACATCTCAGCAAACCCTCCCTCCACAGCAAAAACCCCCATAACAACATAACCCCTGACTCACTGTGAGCCAGGCCACAAGACACTATGCAAATGCACATTCATACCAGGTGTGTCTGCAACAGTTGGTTAGCCTCAGCTGCTGAGGTGCATTTATTGGTCCTGCCTTTCAACATAGTCTCCATGTCAATCAGTGTCCCTTGGACCTAGGAGAAAAAGTAACAAAAAAAAGTTGTCCACTTTTACTGAGGAACTTTTACTTTAGATTGAAAGAAGCAAGATTCTAAGGATATATTGACAGAAGGGGGAGACTTTCTGACCACCTCTAACTTTCTGTGGACTTATGCACCTGCACCTTGACTGTGCATGTGTGGAATGCATAATCAGTTCATTATTAATAATAACTTAAAGAAAGCTAAAAAGCTCTCCCACAGACTCTTGATCTCTTCCAGATGTTTCACACTGAAGTGAAGAGGAAATGCATGAGTGAAATCAAGATACATAAACCAAAATAAGCCGGCTTCTTGGTTCATCGGACGTCATCTTAGCAGAGTGTTCATCAGTTTCACAGTCGAAAGTTTGGAGAAGTACAGGAGGGGAAATGTGTGAAAGACACAATATCCAGTGAATATGACAAGGGGACACAATGTTAAACCCCTAGGTTAGGTATTATACAGGTAGATATGGAGTAATTTATTTTCTTCACTTTACCCTGATGTTGATGAAACCGTCTTTGAAGGGGTAGCACCTCATACATACTAATTGAACAGGGTATAACCTTAAAATGTCTGATTCTTTCATTACCTTTCTGAGGCCCTCTTCATACTTCTGTTGCAGTGAGACTCGGTTCTCCACTTTGTTGTCCACCTCCTGAGTGTGTTGATGGAGCTCTTCCCACTGCCTGGTTATTTGGGTCAACCGAGCCTTGACACGGGCAATCTCGCCAGAGGTGACAAACTGGGCCAGGTGCTGTGACTCCTCTTCCAAGCTTTTAATCTCTTTCGATTTGCCAAGAACGGCATCAATAATATGCTGTGAGTCAAGAATGGAGATCGGTTGGTTGTTTTTCGAATTGTTTCTTGTAAGAGAAACTATAACCTGATGATTGTTATCCCTCACAGTCAGGTTTCAAACTTTAGAAAGAATGTCACTAGAAGAGACAAGCTTACCTTCACTTTGGAAAGTTTTTCTTCCAATGGTATGGACAAATCCTCCACGTTACTCAGCTCTTTCTGTTTCTCTGTCATCCAGTGTCCCAATGACTCAAACTTTGCTAAAAAGCTCTCCCACAGACTCTTGATCTCTTCCAGATGTTTCACACTGAAGTGAAGAGGAAATGCATGCATGAAATCAAGATACATAAACCAAAATAAGCCAGCTTCTTGGTTCATCGGACGTCATCTTAGCAGAGTGTTCATCAGTTTCACAGTCGAAAGTTTGGAGAAGTACAGGAGGGGGAATGTGTGAAAGACACAATATCCAGTGAATATGACAAGGGGACACAATGTTAAACCCCGAGGTTAGGTATTATACAGGTAGATATGGAGTAGTTCTCACTCACTTACATTGGCTGCTACTCCCCAAGTGCCTTGATTTAAAAATTCTCATCATATTCAATTCTCTCCAAGGCCCCTCCCTATCTCCGCAACCTGTTCCAGCCCTACAACTCTCTAAGAACATGGCATTCTTCCAGCACTGGCCTTTTCTGTATCCCACACTTCCTTAAATGTCATCTGTGCCTTCAGCCGTCTAGGCATTAAACTCTGGAATTCCCTCCCTAAGTCTTGCCACCTCTCTCTTCTCCTTTAAGTTGCTCCTTAAAACCGACCTCTTTGATTAAGCTTTTTGCCACCTGTCCAAAT
Organism: Heterodontus francisci; assembly: GCF_036365525.1. NCBI lineage: Eukaryota > Metazoa > Chordata > Chondrichthyes > Heterodontiformes > Heterodontidae > Heterodontus > Heterodontus francisci. Next base: position 18,526,007 of record NC_090383.1, on the reverse strand, counting down.
ATCTCCTTCTTTGCCTTGTTGTCAATTTTTTGTCAGATTTCATTCCTGTGAAGCACCTTGGGACGTTTTACGTCATTACAGGTGCTATAAAAATGCAAATTTTTTTTATTTGTTCTTGGGATGTGGGCGTCACTGGCCAGGCCAGCATTTGTTGCCCATCCCGAATTGCCCTTGAGAAGGTGGTGGTGAGTCGCCTTCTTGTTTCACTGCAGTCCCTGTGGTGTAGGTACACCCACAGTGCCGTTAGGGAGGGAGTTCCATGTTTTTAACCCAGCGACAGTGAAGGAACAGCAATATATTTCCAAGTCAAGATGGAGTGTGGCTTGGATAAATTTACAGGTGAACTTCTGGCTGAAGATGGTTGCAAATGCTTCAGCCTTAACTTTCTTTTTATTCTTTCATGGGATGTGGGTGTCGCAGGCCAGGCCAGCATTTATTGCCCATCCCTAATTGCCCTTGAACTGAGTGGCTTGCTAGGCCATTTCGAGGGCACGTAAGGGTCAACCACATTGCTGTGGGTCATGAGTCACATGTAGGCCAGACCAGGTAAGGACAGCAGATTTCCTTCCCTAAAGGACATGAGTGAACCAGATGGGTTTTTACAACAATCGACAATGGTTTCATGGCCATCATTAGACTAACTTTTAATTCCAGATTTATTAATTGAATTCAAATTCTACCTTCTGCTGTGGTGGGATTCGAACCCATGTCCCCAGAGGGGCTCTGGGTTACTAGTCCAGTGACAATACCAGTACGCCACCGCCTCCCCACTGACGTGCTGGGCTCCCCCATCATTAAGGATAGAGAGGTTTTTGGAGCCTGCTCCTCCAGTTAGTTGTTTAATTGCCCATCACCATTCACGACTGGATGTGGCAGGACTGCAGAGCTTTGATCTGCTCTGTTGGCTGTGGGATCACTTAGCTCTGTTTATTGCATGCTGCTTCCACTGTTTCACATGCATGTATTTCTATGTTGTAGCTTCACAAGGTTGGCACCTCATTTTTAGGGATGCCTGGTGCTGATCCTGGCATGCTCTCTTATACTCCTCATTGAACCAAGGTTGATCCCCTGGCTTGATGGTAAGGGTCAAGTGAGGGATATGCCAAGCCATAATGTTCCAGATTGTGGTGGAATACAATTCTGCTGCTGACAATAGTCCACAGCGCTGGCCCAGTCTGGCAGATATATCCTTCAGGATTCGGCCAGCTCGGTCAGTAGTGCTGCTACCCTGCCATTCTTGGTGATGGACATTGACGTCCCCCACCCAAAGTACATTTTGTGCCCTTGCTGCTCTCAGTGCTTCTTCCAAGTGGTGTTCAAAATGGAGGAGCACTGATTCATCAGCTGACAGAGGGCAGTAGTTGGTAATCAGCAGATTTCCTTGCCCATATCTGACCCGATGCCATGAGACTTCAATGGGTCTGAAGTCAACGTTGAGCACTCCCAGAGCCACTCTCTCCTGACTGTATACCACTCTGCTGCCACCTTTGGTGGGTCTGTCTTGCCGGTGGGACAGGACATACTCAGGGATGGTGATGGAAGAGTCTGGGACATTGGCTGTAAAGTATGATTCAATGAATACGGCTATGTCAGGCTATTGTTTGATTGGTCTGTGGGACAGCTCTCCCAATTTTGGCACAGGACCCCAGCAGAGGACTTTGCAGGGTCAAAGAGCAAGGTGCGCCTTTGTCATTTCCGGTGCCTAGGTTGATGCCGGGTGGTCCATCCGGTTTTATTCTTATTTGACTTTTCTGTAGTAGTTTGATACAACTGAGTGACTTACTAGGCCATTTCAGAGGGCATTTAAGAGTCAATCACATTGCTGTAGGCCTGGAGTCACATGTAGGCCAGACCAGGTAGGAATGGCAGATTTCCTCCCCTGAAGGATATTAGAAGCCAGATGGGTCTTTGCAACAATTCGGCAGTTTCCTGATCATCATTACTGGTGACTCGCTTTTTACTCCAGATTTATTAATTTGTTGAATTAACAAATAGTGGTAATGTTACTGGACTAGTAACCCAGAGGCCTGGGACTAATGCTCCAAAAGCATGAGTTCAAATCCCCCCACGGCAGCTGGGGGAATTTAAACTGAATTAATTAAAATTAAAATTGCTGCTGCTATTGAGTTAACTCCAGGAAGTAACAGGCACAAGTTCTGTGACACTGAAACCCATAATAATATCCACGGCAGACCCAGAATTTGCAACAATCTCCTTAAAGACTGGAACCCATTAGCTGTCAATCATTTCCTCTTTCCATTTTGCCTGCAGGTCTGAGTTGCTTTGGTGAATGTTCCATTGTCACCTTCAAGGATGCATTTGGATGATTGGGTTCTTTCATCAAACAGGACAGGCATTCAGCCAAACTTGGGAGGTTACAAAAACAAAATAACAATGATATAATCGCCGTGTTATGTGCCTGTTCCATTGGACTGTGAGATTTGTAGAGATCACAACACCAAACACATGCTCAAAATCTAACTCCATGAACATGAGTCAGGTGGTATGTTTAATACCTAAATCAAACTGCAGAACTGCTTCCACTTGAAGTGGTCCTTGAATATCTTCCAGTTGCCCGGCTGCCAAATCTGCCCTATATTTACTGCAGGTGGAATAGGCCACAGAGGGAATGTGTGTGTGTGTATGTGAAATTTAGATGTGGACAGTCACTCCAAAGGGACATATGCCACTTTGACAAGATCCTGCATTTGCCGTTGGTGAAAGAGGTCAGAATCTTACTCCATGCTCGGAGCTGGTGTGCACACACTGGTAATGACTTGGAACTTACGAACATACGAATTAGGAGCAGGAGTAGGCCACTCGGCCCCTCAAGCTTGCTCCGCCATTCAATAAGTTCACGGCTGAACTGATTACTCCACATTTCCACCTACCCCCGATAACCTTTCTCCCCCTTGCTTATCAAGAATCTATCTACCTTAGAACAATGAGTTTAAATAGTAGAGCTTCATCATAGTGGACAATGGGCTACAATGATAGCTCTCTATCTGATGGTATGTCTTTTTCACAGTGGGTAATGGACAACAGAAGGTAGGCCTCCATCTTGTAAACAATGGAGTAAAAAGGTATGTCTCCATCATAGTAAACACTGACCTAAAATGGTAGAGCTCCATCTAATAGATAACAGCCTAAAATTGTAGGCTTCCATCACAATAGACAATCAACTAAAATGGTAGGCTTCCAACGGGCTAAAATGGGAGAGCTTCATCATAGAGGACAATGGGCTAAAATGGTAAGTCTCCATCACGGTGGGTACGGGCTAAAGCAGCAGCCCACCATCATAATGGGCAATAGAAAGTCCATTGTTCTAGGTTTAAGGCATCCTGTGAACATGGTAACTTAGTCCCACCAACACTTCCTGCAAGATTGAGATCAATTTCACTATAATTGAAAGGCATTTGCCATACAACCAAGAAATTTATGACAGAAACTTTTATTTTTACACAGAGGGCCATGAGGCTGTGGAATGCAATACCACAACCAGTGATTGAAGCAGAGACCATGTTAACATTTAAGAATAGGTTAGACAGGTGGTTGAACAAAAAGGGGAATAAAAAGATTCGGGAATAGGGTGACTAGGACAACTGCTTATGTGGAGGATAAACTCCAACATGGATTGCTTGAGCCAGATAGCCTAAGCATTAACTTAAGGAGTAACAACAAAAAGCATGATCACATACTCGTTTCTCAGGTTTTCCCGTACGTTTTCAGCCTTTTCTCTCATCAGTCTGGTCTGTTGCTGCAGAGAATGTTTACTCTTTGGACCTACTTTTATGTCTTCAGATTTCTGTAACAGGCCCTCAGCCAGAGCTGCCTTGACTTCACTGTCTCTGTAAAACGCCTGCGTGCACAAAAGTAATGCAGGGAGCCGTCAGTTATCAGCAGACACTGCACATTGGAAGACAGAGAATATGCTTCAAGGCAGTAACACATTGGGAACTTGAGATGATGCTCAAAAACTGAAAAGAGACGAAGTCAAACTGTTTAATATCATCATAATCCCAAGATATATTACTGCTATGAAAACATTCCAGGGTATCTTACTCTCTTTTATACTTAGAAATGTAGAGATTTCTTACCATTTTCCGTTTTCAGTAAAAGGAATCCAATATTTCACTTTCGGGCTGGAGCACACAATTTCAGTCATCTGCTTGTTTATTTAAGCTGGATCAATAGATTTCTACAGTGGACCTACCAAGAGTACAGCCCCCAGTCTCCGAGCTCTTACCTTTGTTTGCTCCAGCTCCGAGCCGAGGCTTTCCAGGCTACTGAAGGAACGATTGCGATCCACAGTCATTCCGGCACGACTCAGGAACTCCATCACTTCTCCCTTCTCCTCTTCAAAATGCTGCCATTGACTTAGTGTCTCCTTCAGCACAAGGCAAAGCAACACATCAACTCCGCTCACCGTGACTGCCGTCAGATCCTACGATGGTGCAAGCACCATTTGCAACACACAAGTGCCAAGCACGTCTAACTTCCACCTTTTGACATTCAACTGCATCACCGTTGCCAAATATCATGCCATCAACATCCTTGGTGGGTGGGGGAGGGGGGCCGGGGGGGTCACCATTGACCAGAACCTCAACTGGACCAGCCACATAAAGGACTTCACTACTAGAACAGGTCAGAGGCTGGGTACTCTGCAATGGGTGACTCACCTCATAACTCTCCAAAGCCTCTCCATCACCTACAAGGAGTGTGACGGATGGGTACAGCTGCAATGATATTCAGGAAGCTGACGCCATCCAGGACAAAGCAGTCTGCTTGATCAACACTATTCAATGGCTTAAACATCCACTCCCTTCACCACCGGCACACCATGCCACAGTGTGTGCTATCACAAGATGCACTGTAGCATCTCCCAAACCCATCATCTAGAAAGACGAGGGCAGCAGATGCATGGGACCACCACCATCTCCAAGCTCCCCGCCAAATCGCACACTATCCTGACCTGGCAGTAACTCTGTGCTGGGGACTGGTCTTTACCTGCAGTTCTTTCTCTTGTTCATCCATTGTTTTCTCCATTGCGTTGAGAGCAGACTCCTGACTTTGCAGTTCTTTCTGGGAGGACTTGGCCAGGTCAACAACAGCCTGTAACTCCCTCCCGCGAGCTAACTGCTGCTGTACATCGCGTCTCTTCACCGTTAACTGTTTCACTTGTTGCTGCATGTTTGTGGATTCAAAACAATTTTATTAGGATCGTGCAGACAACATCAACATTCAATTACACAGTAAAATGTCCCGAGGCCCTTCACGGGAGCATGGTGAAACAGGATTTGACACTGAGCTATATCAGGAAATATTATCACAGGTGAAGAAGTCAGATTTAGGTAGGGGTAGAGAGGTGGGGAGGTTTCGGGAGGGAATTCCAGAGCTTAGGACTGAGGTAACTGAAGGCATGGCCGCCAATGGAGGGGTGAGGAAGTGGGGTTTGGACAAGACACCATAAATGCAGGAATGCAGAGATCTCGGAGGGTTGTAGGGCTGGAGGAGGTTACAGAGAGAGGGGAGCAAGGCCATCAAGAGACTTGAAAACAAGGATGAGAATGTTAAAATAGAAGCATTGCTGGACCAGGAAGCAGTGTAGGCAGCAAGCATGGGAGGTGAACAGGATTTGGTGCAAGTCAGGAGATGAGCAGAGAGCACTAGATGAGTGCAAAGTTTACAGAGGGAGGAAGATGGCCAGGACAGCATTGGAATTGCCAATCCTGGAGGGAACAAAAGCCTGGATGAGGGTTTCAGCGGCAGATGGACTGAGGCAGGTGTGGAGACGGGCGATATTTAAACCACATTCCATTTTTGTTTTGGAAATGAGCAGACACACAGTAACGAATGATGAGGAGGCAGTTGTAAGACAGTAAGAATGGTTCACCTCATATCATATCCATTAAGAATGAAACTCAAACCTCGAGAGAAATGCTTCCAGGTCCAGTCATCATCAAAAGCCAATGTTTATTGCTATATAGAATTTCCTAAGCTTGTTCACACTCTTTGCAGCCTGTGTATGCAGCTTCCCTGTCAGCCCTGGCTCGGTTGATAGTGGTCTCACCTCCGAGCCAGAATGCTGTGGCTTCGTGCCTCACACTGGGCCCTGCGTGCATATTAGGAAGTGTGCACTGTCAGAGAGTTAGCACTGAGGGAGGACTGCACTGCCAAAGGAGCAATACTGAGGGAGTGCTGCACTGTTGGAAGGGAAGTACTGAGGGGGACAATACTTAGGGAGCACTGCACTGTCAGTGAGGTAGTACTGAGGGAATGCCGCACTGTCAGAGGGTCAGTACTGAGGGAGAGCTGCACTGTCGGAGGGGCAATACTGAGGGAGAGCTGCACTGTTGCAGGGGCAATACTAAGGGAGAGCTGCACTGTCGGAGGGACAATACTGAGGGAGGGCTGTACTGTCGGAGGGACGGTACTGAGGGAGGGCTGCACTATCAGAGGGGCAGTACCGAGGGAGTGCCACACTGTTGGAGGGGCAGTACTGAGGGAGCGCCGCACTGTCGGAGGGGCAGTACTGAGGGAGTGCCGCACTGTTGGAGGGGCAGTACTGAGGGAGTGCCACACTGTCGGAGGGGCAGTACTGAGGGAGCGCCTCTGTCAGAGGGGCAGTACCGAGGGAGCGCCTCACTGTCGGAGGGGCAGTACTGAGGGAGCGCCTCACTGTCAGAGGGTCAGTACTGAGGGATTATTGCACTGTTGGAGGGGCAGTACTGAGGGAGCGCCGCACTGTCGGAGGGGCAGTACTGAGGGAGCGCCTCACTGTCAGAGGGGCAGTACTGAGGGAGTGCCACACTGTTGGAGGGGCAGTACTGAGGTAGCGCCATAATGTTGGAGGGGCAGTACTGAGGGGGCGCCGTACTGTCGGAGGGGCAGTACTGAGGGAGTGCCGCACTGTTGGAGGGGCAGTACTGAGGGAGCGCCACACTGTCAGAGATGTAGTACTGAGGGAACACTGCACTGTTGGCAGGCCAGTACTGAGGGAACACTGCACAGTCAGAGGGTCAGTACTGAGGGATTATTGCACTGCTGGAGGGGCAGTACTGAGGGAGTATTGCGCTGTTGGAGGGGCAGTACTGAAGGGAATAATACTGAGGGAGTGCTGCACAGTCGAAGGGGCAGTACTGAGGGATTATTGCACTGTTGGAGGGGCAGTACTGAAGGGAATAATACTGAGGGAGTGCTGCACTGTCGGAGCTGCCAGTACCAAGGCAGGGCTGCACTGTCAGCAGGGCAATACTGAGGGCGTGTTGCACTGTTTGAGGGGAAGTACTGGGGGAGAGGGAGGCAGTACTGAGGGAGTGCTACACTGTTGGTGGTGCCAGCTTTTGGATGAAACATTAAAGCATGGCCCCATTTCTTCACTCAACTAACACTACAGAAAGATGTACCGTCTCTCCACCTATCGCTGAATTTCACCTCCACTTTCTTGTTTGCCTTGTTTGCGACAGTGACTTGCGTTTCTACAGCAGCTTTCATGTCCCCGAGATATCCCAAACCACTCTTCAGCCAATTAAGTACTTTGCGAAGTGCAGTCACTGTTGTAATGTAGACAACACAGCTGCCAATTTTGCACATAGCAAGGTCCCACAAACAACAATGAGATGAATAACCAGTTAGCCTGCCTTCTGTTTCCATGGTGTTGGTTGAGGAATAACTGTTGGCCAGGAAGGCTAATGGTATAGAGTGGGTGAAAAGAGTTTTCCTCAAATCCCCTCTAAACCTCCTGCCCCTTACCTTAAATCTATTCCCCCTGGTTATTGACCCCTCCACTAACGGAAAAAGTTTCTTCTTATCTATCCTATCAATGCCCCTCATAATCTTGTACACCTCAATCAGGTCCCCCCTCAGCCTTCTCTGCTCTAAGGAAAACAACCCTAGCCTTTCCAGTCTCTCCTCATAGCTGAAATGCTCCAGCCCAGGCAACATCCTGGTGAATCTCCTCTGCACCCTCTCCAGTGCAATCCCTTCCTATAGTGGTGGCGACCAGAACTGTACACAGTTCTCCAGCTGTGGCCTAACTAGCGTTTTATACAGCTCCATCATAACCTCCCTGCTCTTATATTCTATGCCTCGGCTAATAAAGGCAAGTATCCCATATGCCTTCCTAACCACCTTATCTACCTGTGCTGCTGCCTTCAGTGATCTATGGACAAGTACACCAAGGTCCCTCTGACCCTCTGTACTTCATAGGGTCCGACCATCCATTGTATATTCCCTTGCCTTGATAGTTCTCCCAAATGCATCACCTAACGCTTCTCAGGATTAAATTCCATTTGCCACAGCTCCGCCCATCTTACCAGCCCATCTATATCATCCTGTAATCTAAGGCTTTCCGCCTCACTATTTACGACACCATCAATTTAGTGTCATCTGCAAACTTACTGATCATACCTCCTATATTCACGTCTAAATCATTAATCTACACTACAAACAGCAAGGGTCCCAGCACCGATCCCTGCGGTACACCACTGGTCACAGGCTTCCACTCGCAAAAACAACCCTCCACCATTACCCTCTGCCTCCTGCCACTAAGCCAATTTTGGATCCAAATTGCCAAATTGCCCTGGATCCATGGGCTCGTTCCTTCTTAAACAATCTCCCATGCAGGACCTCATCAACAGCCTTACTGAAGTCCATGTAGACTACACAACTGCTTTACCCTCATCTACACATGTAGTCACCTCCTTTGAAAATTTGTGTCAGAGCCCCTGCTATCTCCTCCCTTGCCTCACATAACAGCCTGGGCGACATCTCATCTGGGCCTCAGGATTTATCCACTTTTAAGCCTGCTAAAACAGCTCATACTTCCTCCCTTTCAATGCTAATTTGTCCGAGTATATCACAATCCCTCTCCCTGATCTCTACACCTACATCGTCCTTCTCCATAGTGAACACAGACGAAACGTAACCATTTAAAACATCTGTGTTCTCCGGCTCCACACACAGATTGCCACTTTGGTCCCTTATGGGCCTTACTCTTTCTCTGGTTATCCTCTTGCCCTTAATATATGTATAAAACATAGGAGCAGGAGTAGGCCATTCAGCCCACCGAGTATGTTAGCCTTTATCGCAAGAGGATTTACTTACAGGAGTCATGAAGTCTTGCTTCAATTGTATAGAACCTTGGTTAGACCACACTTGGAGTACTATGTGCAGTTTTGGTCCCCTTACCTTAGGAAGGATATTATTATCATAGAGGGAGTGCAACGAAGGTTCGCCAGACTTGTTCTGGGGATGGCGGGACTGTCCTATGAAGAGAGATTGGGGAAACTGGGCCTTTATTCTCTAGAGTTTCAAAGAATGAGAAGTGATCTCATAGAAATCTACAAAATACTTAAAGGAATAGACAGGGTAGATGCAGCAGAGATGTTTCCCTGGTTGGGGAGTCTCGAACCAGGGGACACAATTTCAAAATAAGGGGGAAGCCACTGAGGACAGAGATGAGGAGAAATTTCTTTACTCAAAGGGTTGTAAATCTTTGGAATTCTCTACCCCAGAGGGCTGTGTAAGCTCAGTCATTGAGTATGTTTAAAGCAGAGATTGACAGATTTCTAAATATAAATGACATAAGGGGATATGGGGATAGTGTAGGAAAAATGCACTGAAGTGGATGATCAGCCATGATCGTATTGAATGGCGGGGCAGGTTCGATGGGCTGAATGGCCTACTCCTGCTCCTATGCTCCGATGACATCGGGATAACTCCCCTGCTCTTCTTTGATTTGTGCCTTACACACAGGTGGAACACATGGGACAAAAATGTGTGATGAATTGGAATTAAATTAGGGTTATGGAGACTTCGAAAGGGATCTGGAATTACTCGTGAAATGTGTCACTTTAAATGTGCAGGCAATGTGCTGAAGCTAAAATATCCAATAGAATACTGTGATGTACACCCAGAACACTAGAATATGGATGTCATTGTACAATGTAGAGCGCCTAGCGGAGAGCAGTACTCACTGGGAGTACATCTTGTGATGTTGCAGGTGCCCAAGCCATTAACTTTGATGGATAGAAAACCATGGCCCCGTACCAATGACTTCCTGCAATTGGTCTGCTCTGCATTTCATCGCTCATTGAAAAAAGCCAGTCCCTCTTTATAAACAGCTGGCAGTGTGATTTTCTGAAGCATTATTAGTTAGCGAAGGGCATGCACATGATTCCTAACATGAATCAAGGAATCTGGTGCTTCAGGCACTGGGTTAAAGGTTAGGAGTTCAGAGTCAGCCATAGATGGTGAATGAGGATTTTTTTTAGACTGACACCAGAACAATCCTAGATTCTCATTTATGGTTCACTAATGCCGCTTATGGGAAATAATCATCCCCACGTGTAACTGCTTCACACTTTGTGGCTGACTATTAATGCAGCAACCTAGCAAACCACTCAACTAAGTGAGCAATTGATACAAGAAGGCCTACCACCAACTTCTCCCACCAGCTAAGGATGGGCCTTGTGGCCTTGCAGAGTTGCCCATATTCCAAAAAAGTAACATTTTGGGATAGAGTATATGAGAAACTTAAGACATGACATGTGTATAAGTGGAGCATGCTTGGGAGGAACAGTTGACTTTGGATTTATGGTATCCGCAGGGTTCCCACCATTGGAGTTTTCCTCATATCATGTATGAGCCTGCTGTAAACTGATGGATGGCTATAATTAGTCAACAATTCCATTATCATTACATCATGTCAACTAGATGGATCTTGGTCTTTTCCTATTTCCTAGCAATTCCTACGTTCCTAGAATAAAACAAAAACATTTGTACTTCTCTACAAATCTTCAGCAAAATGTCTGGATGCCTCTTTACATGTGGGATCTATACCTGATGATGCAGGTGGAGTTTCTGTGCTTCTTCCAGACTCTCTGAATCCAAGATCCTCTCCCCTTCAGCCTGCAGTTGCTTCTGGGAGTCAATAAGCTGCTTAAGGGCACTCTTCACCTCATCTCTGTGCTGGATACATTCACCAACAGCTGACAGCAGTCTATCAGACTGAGGAGAAACAGTGTGCAAGTTAGCATGGGGTGAAATACAAGAGAGCCAACTGCCCTACTGAATGCACATGAAGTAACGTCCAGTATAAAACCGAATTGTATTACAAAGTTCAAATGCTCCAACCAGGAAACATTTTATTTGGCAGGTGAACATGATATCTATAAAGTCTTTTGTTCATTTACAATTTGCACCTTTTTCGAGAGAGATCCATTTTATGGAAAACAGAGCTTGACAAAGCAATGAAACTCTAGTGGATGTTAGTGCAAAGTGGAACAGAAAACAGCCAGATTTCAGTCTTTCAGTGAACCAAATCCATCTCATAGCTGGGTAGAAATACAACCTTTTTGCATGTTAATCCTATCAGCAGCAATGCTGGGGAGATCAGTGAACTATAAACCAAACCGCTGGCACCCAAATGGGTGACTCAATGATCTCCTGCTTTGCTAAGCATGTACTTTGACTGCTTCCAGCTCTGCGTGCACACAGAAAGGACACAGAAACCTGTGAAAATGGTCATGTCACTCATCTTAGACTTTACCTTCAAATAAGAGCTCTGCACCCCTGCCTCAATGGATAGTGAAAGACTCCTCTCTCACCCACCCCCCTAAAAACAGCATGTTTGTACCATGAAAACATAGGAACAGCAGTAGGCTTTTTAGCTTCTTCAGCCTGTTCAGTTAGACCATGGCTGATCTGTATCTCAACTCCATTATCCTGCCTTTGATCCATATCCCTTGATCCTCTGAGCTCATGATACTCTACTGATCTCTGTTCTGAAAGTCACAATTATCCAAAAACATCCACAGCCTTTTGGGGGAGAGAATTCCAGATTTCCACTGCACTTTGTGTGAAAAAAATGTTTCCTGATTTCCCTCCAGCTCTAATTTTAAGGTTTATACTCCATTGTTCTCGACTCCCCAACAGGAGCAAATACTGTCCCTCTATCTAACCTATTGAATCCCTTCATCATTTGAAACATCATGATCTGATCAAACTCAAGGGAACACACGCCAAGTTTATTCTAGCTGTCCTCATAATTTAACCCTCATAATGGTACCATTCTGGTGAATCTGCATTCACACCCTCCAAGACCAATATGTCCTTCCTGAGGAAAGATGCCTGAAACTGAATGCAATACTGAATGCAAGACGGGGTCTGACCAAGGCTCTGTGCACAGCATTGGGTACACGTGAATACTCATCACCATGTGAGTTAGTCTCCTATTCAAGCAACTGAGAAATCTGCATCCACGCACAGGGTTTTGCTTGCCTGATAGTTTATGCACTCTCTCCCCGAAGAGAAACATCCCATTTACCCAGGCACAAAGCCTAGTGATATCCCTTCCCATAGGGCGTTCTGGGACACAGGTGGAGTTTAACCAGCAGGCCGCTGGTAAATCTCCTGCCACATCTCCAGCTACAACCACGCCGCCTGTTAGGACCTTGGTCTGCAGGTCTACCCACAGTTGAGTGGAGAGGAACCCGGCCCCAAAGATAGATCTCCCCTTTCTGGCTTCTCTGTGTGAGCCAGATTGACTGGCTAGTCACCAGCCTGGAAAACTATGGACCTCCCTGGCTCAGGTAACCAAATCTTATCATCTTTTATTTTATTTAGAGTTACAGCACTGAAACAGGCCCTTCGGCCCACCGAGTCTGTGCTGACCAAGAACCACCCATTTATACTAACCCTACAGTAATCCCATATTCCCTACCATCTACCTACACTAGGGGCAATTTACAATGGCCAATTTACCTATCACCTGCAAGTCTTTGGCGGTGGGAGGAAACCGGAGCACCCGGCGAAAACCCACGTAGTCACAGGGAGAACTTGCAAACTCCGCAGAGGCAGTACCCAGAATTGAACCCGGGTCCCTGGAGCTGTGAGACTGCGGTGCTAACCACTGCGCCACTGTGCCACCTCAACCACAAATTGTCCCCACTTAGGCTCCCCTGACTTTGCGGGAAAAAAAATCATGTACTATGCTGTAATGGGAGGGCAAGAGGGGAAAGGAGATATTAATGAATATGTATATGATGCAGGAAATACAACAATGCATTTCACAGCGAGTCAGCAGATTCCTTATTCTTGAACCTGGTTTCAAAAGACAGAAAATGGTTAGAACCCAATTCAATGTCACATCACCATTCTCAGACCTTTCTCCTACCTCAGCTATTTTTGTCAGGAGTCCATCGAATTCGGCCGAAAGCTTGGACAATTCACCATCGTGTCTTTTTGCTTCGTTCTCAGAAGAGATCGCTGTAAGTGCGGCAAGTCTGGATCTCAACCATGAAAGGGTGGGCTCCTCTTTGCTGGCCTCTTGCTTAATTCCCTAAATACAAATAGAAATATACATTCCGCATTTCATCCTTGTTTTCAAATCTCGCCATGGCCTCGTCCTATCCATGCAACCTCGTCCAGCCCTACATCTCTCCGTGATCTCTGCACTCCTTTAATTCTGGCCTCTTGAGCACTGTCAATTTTGGTCGCTCCACCAGTGATGGCCATACCTTCAGCTCCCTTGGCCCTAAGCTCTAGAATTCCCTCCTTAAACCCCTCCACTTCTCTCTCCTCCTTTAAGATGCTCCTTAAAACCTACTTCTTTGACTAAGCTTTTGGTCACTGATCCTCATATCTCCTTATGTGGCTTGGTGTTCATTACGGTCTGATAACGTTTCTGTGAAGCGCCTTGGGACATTTTACTACATTAAATGCGCTATATAAATGCAACTTGTTGTTGGTGCTGGGCTAGATTATGTGCTTCAGTGGCTTAAGCCTACAGCCATGGAAGGGCTACAACCTAATGCCATTCTCTGACCCAGACACCCATTGAGCATAGCTCCATACTAGCAGCACTGAATTTCCCCTGACCCAACATCATTAACACATACCTATTGCCATTGTGTCAGACAGACTCTCTTACTCCTCCAAACAGTTATTCCTCCAGACGACGGGCAGAGTATGCTGCCGGAAATGTCCAGGCCTGCCAGTTCTTCTAAGAACTCCTTAAACTGCTCTTTACAGAGCAAATTCAAATGGTGTAAAAACCATAAACTCATCTTACTCAATGTTAGACTCTCTTCAGCTGACAGCCTGCACTGAGCCGTCTGTTTCATTGGCTATGATTCTTACGATCTCAATTTTAACGATGATTTTGCTTTTTTTTTGGTACTTCTATTCCACCCAGTATTTGATGAGTCTTCGACCCATTGAAGATAAATTATATGGTCAACAAACCTCCAGTGCAGATTTCAAATCTCCATACTTCTTGGGATTGCTGGCTATGTGTCTGATCTCCGTTAGCTGTTTGTTCTTTGTCAGAAGCCATTTTGACAGTTGGGAATATCTACGAAAAAGTGAGGAAATTACAAGGGTTTGTGAGAAGCAATATGTTCACAAGGGACATTTAAAATCCAAAGTGGCTATTGGGGCAGAGACTATAATAATATGATTTACAACAGAATTGAATAAGTATTTCAAAAGAAAAAATATGAAAGGTTACAGGGAAATGGCAAGGGGATGGGATCTGATTAGTCAGCTCCAGTGGAAGAGCTAGCACTGGCACAGTACAATGGGCCAAATGGTCTCCTCCTGTACTGTAATTCCTATTATTCGATTACCCATCCACTTGACATCACCTTCCTCAATTTCCACACCACCGCTTCAAAATCTTCCCAAGCCCTTGGTCAGCTCCTGACTTAAATTGCTTTGTCCTTCTTCTCACTTCACCTCAGCCACAAGCAACTCCTTGGGCTTAGTCATTCTATCCAATCCTAAATTCCTCCTGCCCCCTTCCTTCAAATTCTTTATCCTCCTGCTGTCACTCAACCTCATCACCACATGAACTCCCTTACACACCCGCAGCCAACTCCTCAAAGCTGCCATGATACAAAACTTCTCAGATCCCAATCAATGGCAAGAGCATCTCTGTTCACTTCCTGATTCCCCTCACCATCCACATCAGCCTTTGGGAACCTCTCTACCTTTAGACCTTGTTAATGGTAGGTTAATTATGTTGTTAATGATACATAAGTGGAGGGCATTGTTTAATTAAGGACTTGAGTGGATATAAAGAGAGCCTGATGGGACATGGGACTGCTGGTTCGGCAGGAGGCAGAGATATGTTATGCTGCATTCTATGTACAAACCTACTAGCAAGAAAAGGATCTGTGTCTGGCTTCAATCTTCCACCATTTGGCTTGGATCCAATTAACACCTCACACCTCTGGAGGAATTCCCCCAAACTAGGAGAAGCACTCAATGGAAGGGTTAAAATACTGCAACATCATCCTCGGACCCAGATGCCCATGGAACACAGCTCCCTAACTGAAGATCCTTGGCCACCTTTCCCTCCTTTTGTTTTCTACCCATCACATCCCTACCCCTGTCAGCCTGCTCAACAGCTGCCCTGCTTCCACTTTAGCTATCGCGCTCCTCATCAGACCCCTCACGTTCTCGCAGCCCCAGCTTTCCCCTGGAGATCTTCAGACTCGGTACACAAGCTGCTTGATGCTCCAGCACCAGATCTGGTGTGACTGCCTCTAGCAATATGTCACCAATTACTCTCCTCACTCCAGGATCATTCCAGAAGTTAAGGCCAACTGAGTTCTCCACCGCAAGTTGCCACCTTTGACCTTTCCTGTTTCTTTCATCCTGCCCTTTCCCACGGGTTTTGAGTAGTTTAATGAATTCCATCTCTCCAAAACCAAGATCAACTGCGCAACCAGGTTCCTAACATTTTTCTTGGGGGAGCGGGCAGGTGTGAAGTTCCGCTGGAAGACCAGGAGAACCCCCAAGCCTCTGGAAGATCATGCCCATTATTTAAGCTGAAGCTGTTATGAGCCTATGAGGGTCATTCTAAAACTTCAAACTTTACAAATCTCAAACTTGAGCCCAACCTGCCCACTTCCAGGTTTAATGGAGGCAAGACAGAGAGCAGGCAATCATTCTATTCCCAGGAGGCAGGTTGACCACTTAAAGACTGCAATGAGGCTGGGAGCCTCAAAGTTAAACTGCTTTACATGTTTAATCCTGGCTGGCCAAGTCTTTCAGGCCTCAGGAAACCCGACAGCTGAATGGAGGCGAGGACAGCTTCAGGAAAAAGGGAAGCACCTTTACAGCACAGCTTGTGGACCAGGAAGAGCCAGGAGTGTTTCGACCTGGTCCATCAAGATTAGCTCCGTCCTTGCGATCGGGCCAGCCCCCCAACAGATACCCTGCCCCCAGACAAAGGTCCACCCCCCACCCACCCACCAACCCGCGTCAGGGATCAGACCATCCCCTCACAAAGCACACACTAACAGTTGCAGCCTGCTCCAGAGACCTCCCTACCTGACTGGAAGCCAAGCCTGTCAATCATGCTGATCTCCAGGCGTGGATTCTGTTCAAAAAAAATCACACACTGTGGAATCAAAACTCCACAACATGCAGAGGATCGCGGACATCCGGGCTGCCCGACCCAACTCCACCAGCGCTCCCCCCTCCCCCGGCTCTGAAAACCCACCCCAATCAATATTGGGGTCTATGTCTTCAGGAAGCACATTGGCAAAAGAAATGTAAGTTAAGACGAATAACATATCAATGAGTTATTCAATTGGAAGGACAACTAGATAGGATTAGATGAAGTAAGGTGAGAGGAAGCCCGTATGAAGTATAACACCAGCACGGACCAGTCTGGCTGAAATGCCTGTTCCTGTGCTATATGCTCTAGATAATCACATTGTAGGTCACTTACCTAGTCCCGTACTCCTTCCATTTGTCTGGCTGATCCAGTAATTTCTGATAGGTGGCGTCAATAAGTCCTTGCAAGTCTCTCAGAGTTTTCTTGTCCATTTCATGTTTTGTCCTGATCCCATCATACTTCCGAGTTTCCGGAAGCTTCTGGCAGAGATCTCCGATCACCTTACCCCGTTTCCTGCACCACTCATACTTTCCTTTCTCTGAGAAAAATTCCTGAAAAAAATCAGTTGTTGATCTAGCTGGTTAGTTGGATTTGGTAAGGGATTGAACGCACAGTGGCTTTCAAAGCTGACTGCCCACTTAGGACTCAATCTGGATATTCTGTGGCGAGGGGCTCTCCTCCTGACTTCCCAAAGCCTCTTTACTACCTACAGGGCACAAGTCAGGAGTGTGATGGCTTACTCCCTACTTGCCTGAATGGGTGCAGTTGCAACGACACTCAAGAAATTCGACCAAATGTGCTTAAAAGTAGCATCTAAAAATGGCTGCCAGCATAACCCACATAGCCCGATTGTGTCACGGCTGTCACTAGTGCAACTTCATTACAAACCAGGGGTTAAATTCAGTGCTCCCAGCAGTCAGTTGCGTTTGAAGGAACACAGGGTAACTGTAGCACTAATTCTCTGAAGCAACGCCCTCCACCCCCCAACCCCACCATTATCTTGAGATCAGTGTCGTCCCTTAGCCACAAGAAATACAAGCATTTAAATACGATGGCATGTAAAATATGCGTAAAGTTCATCTGGGACATCGCATAAAATGGAACCACTTAACCTTTATAACTTGGTGTGTAAGTGGCAAATGAATTTCTATATAGACAAGAGCGAGATGATGTATTTTGATAGGAAGATGACAGAAGCCATGTAGTCCATGGAAAATAGGAGTTTAAATGGAGTACAGGAACAAAGAAATCGATGGCATACAGATTCATAAATCATTAAAAGTAGCAACGCAGGTTAACAAAGCCATAAAAAGTATAAACAAAGCACTGAGGTTCATTTCTAAAAGGAGATTATGTTAAATTTATATGGAACTTTAGTTAGATCACACTTCTACGGAGCATAAACAAGCACGGACAGGCCTGTTGGGCTGAATGGTGTGTTTCTGTAATTTTACTAAATTCTAAGTAGTGTTATAACTTTTGTGGTGATTTCAATTCGTACTCTTTGAAAATGTAGATTTATTTGTTTCCATCGACTGGAAATTCCTCAGGAGATCCTAATTCCATTTTACAGCATAAAGGAGGCAGCTTAGTTGCTAATCAGGGCACGTACAGATCAAAGCCTGCCACACTGACCCTCTTGTTTCTTCACTGCGCTTACCTTGTGTTGTGTAATAAGCTCTTCGCTGCTCATGCTAGTTAGCAGCTTGTTCTCCCGATTCAGTTCCAACTTACACTCCTCGGCGGTTTCTACTAGTTTATTTCGTGCTGTTTCAATCTGAAGCTGGAGCAAATGGTAGGGAGCCTCAGCCTGAAGGTCCTGAAATAATCCAAGGAGTATTATTAAAATCAAAGCCAAGACTCTCAACGTTTGATCTATACAGCGGTGAACACAAGGCCTCAGGCCTACATTGGATCTACATACCGGTGAACACGAGGCCTCAGGCGTACATTGGATCTATATACCGGTGAACACGAGGTCTCAGGCCTACATTAGATCCATATACCGGTGAACACGAGGCCTCAGGCCTACATTAGATCTATATACCGGTGAACACGAGGTCTCAGGCCTACATTGGATCTATATACCGGTGGACACTAGGCCTCAGGGCAACATTAGATCTATATACCGGTGAACACGAGGCCTCAGGCCTACTTTGGATCTATATACCGGTGAACACGAGGTCTCAGGCCTACATTAGATCTATATACCGGTGAACACGAGGCCTCAGGCCTACATTAGATCTATATACCGGTGAACACGAGGTCTCAGGCCTACATTAGATCTATATACCGGTGAACACGAGGCCTCAGGCCTACATTAGATCTATATACCGGTGAACACGAGGTCTCAGGCCTACATTGGATCTATATACCGGTGGACACTAGGCCTCAGGCCTACATTAGATCTATATACCGGTGAACACGAGGCCTCAGGCCTACATTGGATCTATATACCGGTGAACACGAGGCCTCAGGCCAACATTGGATCTATATACCGGTGAACACGAGGCCTCAGGCCTACATTAGATCTATATACCGGTGAACACGAGGCCTCAGGCCTACATTGAATCTATATACCGGTGAAGACGAGGCCTCAGGCCTACATTAGATCTATATACCAGTGAACACGAGGCCTCAGGCCTACTTTGGATCTATATACCGGTGAACACGAGGTCTCAGGCCTACATTAGATCTAAATACCGGTGAACACGAGGTATCAGGCCTACATTGGATCTATATACCGGTGAACACGAGGCCTCAGGCCTATATTAGATCTATATACCAGTGAACACGAGGCCTCAGGCCTACATTGGATTATGTGCCGGTGAACACGAGGTCTCAGGCCTACATTGGATCTATATACCGGTGAACACGAGGCCTCAGGCCTACATTGGATCTATATACCGGTGAACACGAGGTCTCAGGCCTACATTGGATCTATATACCAGTGAACACGAGGCCTCAGGCCTACATTGGATCTATATACCGGTGAACACGAGGCCGCAGGCCTACATTAGATCTATATACCGGTGAACACGAGGCCTCAGGCCTACATTGGATCTATATACCGGTGAACACGAGGCCTCAGGCCTACATTGGATCTATATACTGACGGACTCTAGGCTTCAGGCTCACATTGGTTCCACATACAAGGTGACATTAGGCCTCAGTGCACATTGGCTCTATAAATTGAGGGGCACTAAGTCTGACACTCAGGACTTCTTGAACATGGCAGAAGTGGTGTAATACAAACATTCCTTTTCACTTGTGCCCCCAGCACTATTATTGTTCGTGTACATTGACAAATAAAAACCGAAAAAGGGAATGGAAAGTCGATCTTTACCTCAAGGGGACTGAAAGAGGAAGAAGTGAGGCTTCAGCTGTACAGAGCCTTGGTCAGACTCAATCTGAAGCACAATGTTCAGTTCTGGGCAGCACTCAGAATTATTGGTCTTGAAGGGAGTGTAACACAAATTCACCAGATGATATCAGGGCTTAAAGGGTTTAATTATGAGGCCAGGTTCCATAGACTAGGCTTGTATTCCCTTGAATATAGAGGATTAAATGGTGAACTAATTTATATATTTAAGAGGGTAAATAGAGAGCAACAATTTCCTTTGGGCAGGTGGGGGGGTTGGGGGGGGTGAGTGGGGGGAGAGAGTCCAGAACAAATAAAAAGAGAGCTGGGCTGTGAAGGGGTTAAATCAGGAAACACTTCTTCACACAAAGGCTAGTGAAAATCTGGAACGACATTACAACAGTGACTATGATCAAAAATACTTCATTGGCTGTAAAGCACTTTGGGACATCCTGTGATCATAAAATTTGCGAAACAAATACAAGTCTTTCTTTCTGTTCTATGGGATATTTACAAAATAGACAAATTAATTGTCTAAAGCTCCTGTATGTTAAAGAATTCTTGCCATTGTATGCGATGAAGGTACCCTTTTTTGTAAATGTAAATACTGTATAAATGCAAATCTTCCTTTTTTTCTTTTTAACCCCCCCAAAGAACTAAGGCTCAACTGAACATTTTAAAACTGAGATTGATAGATTTTTGATAGATAAGGGTATTAAGGGTTACAGGACCTGGCAGGTTAATGGAGTTGAGAATGGCCATGATCTAACTGAATGGCAGAGTACGTTCAAGGGTCTGAATGGTCTACTCCTGTTCCCAATTTTCTTATCCTATCCTATGTAACTATGGGCACCCAAATGTTTAGCACTAACCTTCCACTGCTTGTGTAGGCTGCGGACAGTCTCCTGGAGACCTTGCTGCTCTTGTTCAGGCAGGATGTCAGTCAACTCATCACAGGCCTTCAAAAAGGCGTTCAGTGTTCTCTGATCAAACTGGGCGAAGAAATCCTAGGAGGAAGCAATCGGATTGTCAATAAGAGTAACTGTCACCTGATCAGCCTTTGTCTCCAAACTCGACCTTGTAAGTGTACATACTGGCTGGACTTACACTGTTTGAGAATTTAAAAGTGTGTGTACTATCAGTTATTATCTGCAGGGACAGATTTATTTTGGTGAGATAGAATATAACTTGAACATCTCTTCCTCATTAGCTCAGTGAGCTTACCCAGAGACTAAGTTTGGTCTGTGCTGAGTAAACTGCCCTCAGTAACCCTGGAATGTGTTAGGATGAATTGGGTTGCTCGTCTCAGCTAGGGCACTGGTAGATATACTGCGATTCACCACAGCGTTCCACAGAATAGGAGGAGCCAATAAAAATTGACAGAGGGAATGAGAAGGAGAGAGACAGAGAATAACAGAGGCGCAAAGTTTGTGTATGTGTGAGTGAATGAGTGAGCGTGAGTGAATGAGTGAGAGTATGAGTGTGTGTCAGAGAGCAAGTGTACGTGAGTGACTGAGTGGAAGTGTGTGACAAAGTGAGAATGAATGTATGTAAGAGTGAGTTTGAGTGTGTGTATACTGATAAAAACAGGCGTCTGGTCTGATGGACCAAATAACCTTTTACCATTTCATATTTAGGGTTTCAGACAATATTGCTATCAGTATCTTTTTTTTTTATTGAGATACAGCACTGAAACAGGCCCTTCGGCCCACCGAGTCTGTGCCGACCAACAACCACCCATTTATACTAACCCTACAGTAATCCCATATTCCCTATCACCTCCCTACACTAGGGGCAATTTACAATGGCCAATTTACCTATCAACCTGCAAGTCTTTTGGATGTGGGAGGAAACCGGAGCACCCGGCGAAAACCCACGCAGACACCGGGAGAACTTGCAAACTCCGCACAGGCAGTACCCAGAATCGAACCCGGGTCCCTGGAGCTGTGAGGCTGCGGTGCTAACCACTGCGCCGCCCATCTATATCTGGTTAATAGTTTTATGCAGCAGTTTAACTAATAATTCTAGTTAACATGGATTACCCAACAAGTCCCTACCATGGACATTATCATTGGATCTGCTGCTGCTCAGAGGTTAGAGTTATTCTCAGCCATTGATGTCACATCCTTAGTAATCAATAACTGGGCCAACACTGCTTTATGGCATCTGTTTAGCACCACAGGGAACAGGACCAGATGGGTAAATCTGTGTCTTGTTGGATCTGTAGGGTAAATTTTCCAATTGAGAATCTCCCCACACAGAGTCTTGCCCTCCGGCAGTGTATGTCAACGTGCACAGATCCCACAGGAATACTGGACAGAAAATCATGGGCTGCAAGCACAATAGGTCCTGATGTGGGTTCCTGATGGGCGGAGCTCCATGTAGGGAGATCACAGTCGGAAAATGTACCCCTGTTCTTGAAAGCAAAATACTGCGGATGCTGGAAATCTGCAATAGAAGCAGAAAATGCTTGAAACACAGCAGTATTATGCGAAAAGAGGAAGGTAGGGTTAGCATTTCAGGTCAATGGCCTTCTGTCAGAATGCTTCCCCCAGCTTCAAGCTGCTTCAGCACATGCTGTGTCTTGGATCAGGCTGCATATGGGTCAGGGACACCCGTCGTACAACTCAGCTTCACCGAGTTCTCCAGCTCTCACCGTGTGTCTTGCCAAAAGCCGCTCGGGGTTCCCCTCTTCTATCAGGGCCGTGTGGGCCGACTGCAGGATCATTTCCAGCTCCTTCCTGCAGTCTTCGAATCTCTTCAGCAGACTGCTGTTTGTTTCCATATGCTTCCTCCATTCTGCTCCCTGCTTCACCATGTCCTGTTGGAAAGCCGCATGCAAGATGGAGGTTTATTAAGTAAGAGAGAACTTGCATTGCTTTAGCTCCTTTCGCCACCTCAGGACATCCCAAAATATTTTACAGCCAATGACGTACTTTGGAAGTGTAGTCACTGTTGTAATGTGGGAAACATGGCAGCTAATCTGTGCACAGCAAGCTCCCACAAACAGCAACATGTTAATGATCAGATATCAGTTATAGATATTAGTTGAGGGATAAATAATAGCCAGGATTTCGGGAGAACTCCATATCTCTTCTTTCAATAGAGTCATGTGACCTTTTATATCCACCTGAGAGGGCAGACTACACTTGTTTGGCTATGAAGCACTTTGGGGTGTTCTGAGGTGGTGAAAGGCGCTACATAAATGCAAGTTCTTTCATTCTAAACAGCCATGAAATTAATAAATGACCAGATCACCTGTTTTAGCTGTTGGTTGAGGGATTAACATAGGCCAGGACATTATTTCTCGTCTTCCTATAGTGCCTTGGGGCCTTAGACACCCACCTGAGAGGGTAGACAGGACCTCAGTTTAACTTCTCATCTAAAGGACAGCACTTGCAACAGTGCAGCATTCCCTCAATACTTCACTGGAGTGTCAGCCTGGATTTTGTGTTCAATTCTCTGGACTAGCTTGAACCGGCTGTTGCTCTGCAGGTGTTGGAGGGATGATATTTTATTCATATCCCAATGGGATAGCATATCAGGAAACTGTGGACAGCATGCTTATGATTTTGTGATGTGCACTCCCAGGAGAAATGACTCCTGGCCAGCAGCAGGCAATGCCCCGATTTCAAAATTCTCTAAAAATCCCACTATGACTTTGGTCCTCCCTATCTCTGTAACCTCCTCCAGCATTACAACCCTCCAAAGATATCCATGTTCCTCCAATCCTGGTCTCTTGCACATCTCCGATTTTAATTGCTCCATGCATTCAGCTGCCAAAGCCCTAAGCTCTGGAATTCCCTCCCTACATCTCTCCATCTCTCCACCTTTCTATCCTCCTTTATGATGCTCCTTAAAACCTACCTCTTTGGCCAAGCTTTTGGTCACCGATCCTAATATCTCATGTGGCTGTGTCAATTTTGTCTCCTGCTCATTTGAGGTGCCTTGGGACATTTTACTGCATTAAAGATGCTATATGAAATCAAGTTATTGTTAAGTCTCTCTGTCGTAAGCCTTGCCTTTCTATGTGGCCTTCGACCGTGGTCTGTTCCCTGTCACACGTTGGTTCTCTCACTCACCCGCCTCACCTTCCGCCGAACAACAATGGAAAAACGGCACGAATGGCGCTGACCATTTCTTTTGGAGTTTCAACAGCTGTTTTGCAAATCCATTCCCTCACAATTTTGGGGACACCTTTACACTGAGGGTTGTGAGGCTGTGGAATGCACTATCGGAGATAATGATTGGAGCAGAGACCATGTCAACTTTAAGAACAGGTTGGGTAAGTGATTGAAGGAAATGGGGAATAAAGGGATATGGGAACGTGGGATTCAGATATTGCTCATATAGAGGATTAACGCCAACACGGACTGGTTAGGAAGACGGAGCTGTTCCATGTTATAATTTTTTGTGTAGTTATACACGACATATCCAGTTGAATTATACACGACATATCCAGGTCTACAGTTACTGTACAATTCCAATTGTATTCTCATCCGCTACAGGTTTTACTAAATCAGTGAGAACCTCCACTTTCTCTCTGCAAATGTAGGAGCAGACGCTACAAATTAGCACCTTCCTGCACAGAGCTTCCTGCCCTGGGAGCAATAATCAAATGTGGGACACACTCACTCTGTGGCCTAACAGTTTCCTGTGCTCAATATTCTGATTAGGGTTCCCAGTGGTTGAAACTCCATGCTGGAGAGGAGTGCGAACTGATAAAAGAAAGATCTAACCCTTATTATAAACATTACATGGGAAGTGAATCATTTTATCCATGGTGCTTTATAGGCTGGAAGGTGGTATCAGGTAAAGAGTAACAAATCCTCAAGGGGCAGGGCCAGATAATAAACCACAATGTCTTATCCCTACTGCCGATGTACCGTGTCCTTGAAACGAGCTCCAGTCTATGTACTGCACTATATATTGTATATGGGTTCAGCTCATTTCAGTCTAGCTGTCCATTTTAATTCCCCTGTCAGCAAAAGGAAATGATTATTTCCTCTGGACGGAGTGTCACTTATCAAGGCTCATCAGTTTAAAATTGTCACTGAGAATGAAGAGAGAGGTTAGGGGTCATTTCTACACAGAGGGTTGCTGACGTACGGAATGCCTGGCCGCAGGAAGTGGTTGAGGGAGAGACCACTGCATCTTTTAGGGGAAATTTGGAGAAATATTGAAACAGAGGAAGATGCAGGGCTATGGGGAAAGCACAGGGCAGTGGGATTAGTTTTAGACTGAGACAGGCCTACGGGGAGAGAATGGGGAAATGGGACTAATTAAATAGCTTGGGCAAAGAGCTTGCACAGACACAATGGACCGAATGGCCTCCTTCTGTGCTCTAAGGTTGCATGGTGCTGTAATTCTGATACTACAGGAGTTCCTGTTCATGGTGAGTAACATTATCTGAACATTTGCTCATACAGAGTAAATGAGGATTTGAGCATGGGTTGGTTGCCGCAATGGAGATCTACCTGGGCTGCTGCTTGAATCTGCAGGAGTTTCTTCTGAAGTACAGAGGAATCCAGGTGCCTCAGCACTTTGCTGCAGCTCAGTAGTTTCTGAACGGTCTGCATGTTCCTCTCTGCTGCAGCCACTGCTTTTTTGCATTTTTCTTGGCAAGTTGTCAGCTCCTACAGGGAGAAAAAAGGACCAAAAGTTTTAGTTCAAGGAGCCTGTCATCAAACTCTGCTGCACAGGGGACCAGATTCTGTACCAACCTGGTGTCCAATCTTGAAACTGTCCAAGGAGTGACCCTTAGCTTCTCCAGCCGACGTGATCTGATTGGCTCTATTCAGCGACTCGAAGAAAGCTGTGATTTGCTTCTCCAGCTCATCCAGTGGATTCAGCAACTGCTGAGCTTCCAGGAGCAGGCACTGACAGCGCTCTCGAACCTGTACAACACAGCAGAGCAGGCAAGAATCAAGTATAGACATCAGCCAGGCAATACTTCTACAATGTGTTCCTTATTCAAAGTCAAATAGCTCACTGAACATTTCTATTGGTACATGCTGGAATCACTCAGCAGGTCTGGCAGCATCTGTGGAAAGAGAAGCAGAGTTAACGTTTCGGGTCAGTGACCCTTCTTCGGTTCCGAAGAAGGATCACTGACCCGAAACGTTAACTCTGCTTCTCTTTCCACAGATGCTGCCAGACCTGCTGAGTGATTCCAGCATTTCTTGTTTTTATTTCAGATTTCCAGCATCCGCAGTATTTTGCTTTTATTTATATTGGTACGATGAGTTCATAGAAACATAGAAAAATAGGCCATTCAGCCCTTCGAGCCTGCTCCGCCATTCAATACGATCATGGCTGATCTTCCAAACTCAGTACCCTGTTCCCACTTTCTCCCCGTATCCCCTGATCCCATTAGCCCTAAGAACTATATCTAACTCTTTCTTGAATATATTTCATGATTTGGCCTCAACTGCTTTCCGTGGTAGAGAATTCCACAGGTTCACCATTCTCTGGGTGAAGAAATCTCTCCTCATCTAGTCCTAAATGACATACCCCTTATCCTTAGACTGTGACCCCTGGTCCTGGACTCCCCCACCATCGGGAACATCCTTCCTGCATCTAGTCTGTCCAGTCCTGTTAGAATTTTGTAGGTTTCTATGAGATCCCCTCTCATTCTTCTAAACTCTAGCAAATACAAGCCTAATCGACCCAATCTCTCTTTATATGTCAGTCCTGCCATCCCAGGAATCAGTCTGGCACTGCCTCCATAGCAAGAACGTCTTTCCTCAGATATGGGGACCAAAACTGCACCCAATACTCCAGATGTGGTCTCACCAAGGCCTTGTATAATTGCAGCAAGACATCCTTGCTCCTGTACTCGAATCCCCTCGTTATGAAGACCAACATACCATTTGCCTTCTTAACTGCCTGCTGCACCTGCATGCTTACTTTCAGCGACTGGTGCACAAGAACACCCAGGTCTCACTGCACCTCCCCCTTTCCTAATCTATCACCCACCGTTCAGATAATAATTTGCCTTTCTGTTTTTGCCACCAAAGTGGATAACCTCACATTTATCCACATTATATTGCATCTACCATGTATTTGCCCACTCACTCAACCTGCCCAAATCACACTGGAACTTCTCTGCATCCTCCTCACAGTTCACACTCCCACCCAGCTTTGTGTCATCTGCAAACTTTGATATATTACATTTAATTCCCTCATCTATATCATTAATGTATATTGTGAATAGCTGGGGTCCTAGCACTGATCCCTGTGGTACCCCACTAGTCACTGCCTGCCACTGGGAAAAAGACCCGTTTATTGTACTCTTTGTTTCCAGTCTGCCAACCAGTTCTCTATCCACACCAGTCCCTTACCCCAATCCCATGTACTTTAATTTTGCATGCTAATCTCTTATGTGGGACCTTATCAAAAGCCTTCTGAAAGTCCAAATATACCACATCCACTGGTTCTCCCTTATCTATTCTACTAGTTACATCCTCAAAAAATTCCAGTAGATTTGTCAAGCATGATTTCCCTTTCGTAAATCCATGTTGACTTTGTTCGATCCTGTCATTGTTTTCCAAGTGCTCTGCTAATACGTCTTTTATAATGGACTCTAGCATTTTCCCCACTACTGATGTCAGTTCAAGCACTGTCCTTTCTGATCGGTTACCGCGGGTTCTAAATCCATCCCTAAATCACTGGCTAAAAATCTCCTCTCCCTTCTGGCTGCATGTACCCCATAAATGTTAGTTTGGTTCAGTAATAACATCACCACTTCAAACTCTGAAAATTGTGGGCTTGAGTCCCACTCTAGGACATGAGTACATACAGTACTGAGGGAGTGCTGCTCTGTCAGAGGGGCTGTACTGAGGGAGTGCTGCTTTGTCAGAGGGGCTATACTGAGGGAGTGCTGCACTGTCAGAGGGCCTGTACTGAGGGAGTGCTGCTCTGTCAGAGGGGCTGTACTGAGGGAGTGCTGCACTGTCAGAGGGGCTGTACTGAGGGAGTGCTGCTCTGTCAGAGGGGCTGTACTGAGGGAGTGTTGCAATGTCAGGGGAAACACTGAGGAATCGTTGCACTGCCAGAGGGGCAGTACTGAGGAAGTGCCACACTGGCAAAGGTGTCATGTCTCAGGTGAGATATTAAGATGGGTCCCATCTCCCAGTTCAGGGGGACGTTAAAGATCCCATGGCACTATTCGAAGAAGGTGTTCTCCCAGAGTCCTGGCCAATATTTATCCCTCAACTGAACACAGAGTAACATCTCATTTGCCGTTTGTGGAAATTGAATGCCGCGTCACCCTACAAAGCCACAGTGGCTATACTTCAAAGGTAATTCAATGGTTTTGGGATGTCTGGATAGTGTTAAAGGTCCTGCATAAAGGCAGGATTCTGACACACCCCCGTGGCTTTGTACTGATTTTCCCCATCTTGATAAGCAAAAAAAAAACTCAGAAAAGTTTTTAAATCATGGAAGTCAAACATTTAAAAATAGACGAGGAGAAAAATCTGCAGCTTGAAAATAAAAGTGATTGAGCGACAAAAAGGTTTTACAATGTAAAATATCGCTAAACGTGAGGATAAATTCACTGACCCTGTGCAGGAGTGGGACTTGGGGATGAGACTACAGCACTGTTGAACTAGATTTCCGATCCCAGCTCCCTCTGATTGCAACTCCCTGCTAGGAATATGGGATTGGTGAATTTACCAACTATTGAACAATGCTAATCTGAAGAATTAATGTTAAATCACTGAGGTTAAATGTTAGTTGCTGCTCATTCTATATCAGTCTCACACTCCTTTCTGTCAGGACTTGGAGTGACTAGGAAGGTTTGGGAATAGGACAGTTACTTGCTGCCTCAATTGGAGAACTGTGCATGGACCACACCAGTCAGAATGGACCACACCGGTACATAGGTCGACACTGGTCAGCCCACACTGGTCAGATGGGCCCACACTAGTCAGGCAGCCCACACTGGTCTTTTCCAGGCTGGGTATAGCTCTAAGTATGACACTGGGGGGCATGCTAATTGCTGAGTTCTGACTGCACCAACTAAAACTCTTCCTTTAACTCAGAGTTCTGAGCCCTCGTTCAGAGGTTCCTTCTTACTTTTATCAGCTGATCCTTAACGGTCGACATTGTGGCCAGCATCTGCGTCACTTCATCTTGGG
Organism: Heterodontus francisci; assembly: GCF_036365525.1. NCBI lineage: Eukaryota > Metazoa > Chordata > Chondrichthyes > Heterodontiformes > Heterodontidae > Heterodontus > Heterodontus francisci. Next base: position 18,497,092 of record NC_090383.1, on the reverse strand, counting down.
GCGTGTCCTTTGTTAACTGTTGAGCTGTCTTGGAAACTAGTTTGTACTGAGCTTCCATTATTGGCACCTTTTGCTTTATTACCTGCACAGCACATCAGAAACACAAAAAACAGCTCGTGACAAACCCAACAGGTCATCCAGCAAACAGCTCTTTCAAACTGAAGTTGATGAAGTAGGTCCCTGACATTGGACAGGGATCGCTTTTTACAGACACCTGTCCTCGTCCTTCGATGAATTTGTGTGGTTCATTCATTGTACACCTCAGATAAACAGCTGTGTCAACATTAGTGCTAATTGTGTAAGGTCTTCACATAGAGTCATAGAGTTATACAGCACAGAAACAGGCCCTTCAGCCCATCCTGTCCATGCCAGCCATCAAGCATATCCATGCATCAATGATGGAAACCCAACCTATCATTGAGGACCTGCATGGAATAGGCACCCAGTCTGTTAACATTGGGATTTTCTGTATCTCTCCAGAAAGTCCCCTCTCTGTATAATAATACCACAAGGGGTAATTTTATGAGCACCCCCGCCCACCACATATACACACACAGATGTATACACAATGGTACTTGTGCATATACACACACACACACAAGTATGCACAAATGCACACATTCTCATTGAATAGAAAGTAATGTTTCACGTGTGGCCCATTTGTTACTTTGCTTTTAAGGAATATTCTTCCTCACTTTCTCCTTACCTGCTACTTATTTGAAATCTTTACCTCAATATTTTAGAATCAACCTTCCGCACAAAATAAAATTGCATCCAACAATTATCTCAGTATAAAGTTGTTCAGAGTCTTGTACCTCCATATCTTGCACATAAGTCTTGATATTTAGGAAAGACACATCCACAGGGGAGATTTGTTTCTCGTTCGCTGTCTCTACGAAGCTCTTCAGAGCAGATACTCCATCCAGATACTCCTTCTTTAGTTTGTCCACTTCATCCGCTCGAGCGTACTGCAAACAAGAACACATCATCGCAGAGCTGGGATTAATGAAAGCAATCACATCCTGCAGTAACAGAGCAGGGTACAGTATCACTTCCTGGCCAGGTAGACTGGAGGCTCCAAGGATATTTTATAACACATCCCATTGATGTACAAATACTTAGAAATAATGAGTCTGCACCTTGCTTTGATTTAAATGCATGTTGTCGTTGGAAGATGTAATTCCCACCCAATCATCACTGTGGACATGCATGGTGCGAACATACAATACAATAAAACACTGAGTTTAATAATTACCTGGTGCATGATTAAACAGTGGCATCCATTAATCAGGACAAAATGGTTCCCACTAAAGTATCCTGAGTAAACAGCTACTTCCAATCATTTCTCAGTGCTCCTTTATGTGAGAACTAAATTGAATACGATTTCCTCTCTTGGAAACTGCCAGATTGTTGTGAAAATCCAACTAACTTTTCTGAGGGGAGATGGTGGCATAGTGGTAATGTCACTAGACTAGTTATCCAGAGGCCTAGGCTAATGCCCCAGGGACATGGGCTCAAATCCCAGTCTAGCAGCTGGTGGAATTTAAATACACTTAATTAATAAAAATCTGGAATTAAAAGCTAGTCTCAGTAACGGTGCCATGAAACTATCATCAATTGATGTAAAAACCCATCTGGCTCACTAATGTCTTTGAGAGCCAGGAAATATGCTGTCCTTACCTGGTCTGGCCTATATGTGACTCCAGACCCACAGCAATGTGGTTGACTCTTAACTGCTCTCTGAAATGGCCGAGCAAGCCACTCAGTTCAAGGGCAAATTAGGGATGGGCAATAAAGACGGGCTGAGTCAACGATACCCACATCCCACGAAAGAATTAAAAAAGGCAGCCACGCCTGCTCGGGCCTGGGCATACAAGGGACTCCAGTCCCTCACAACATGCTTGGCTTTTAATGTCATCTGAAGTGATCCAGAAATCCACTCCATTGTGAAAGAAACACAGCTGTAAGAAGGAGGTCCAACATCACCATTCCAGGGCAACTGGGTAATAATTGCTGACCTCCACAGCAACGCCCACATCCTGAGAACAAGTGGTTAAAAAATAATGGTGGCCTCTCTACTCCTTGTAGAGCAACTGAACACAAATGCCAGTAACCTGCAGGTCACTCCTGTCATCAGTGTTGCATTTTTCTCAGCACTTAATTGGGCCATTGAGCACTGCTGGACTCGAGGATTCTCTGTAACATTCGATTCTAAAAGGAGGAAAAAGATAGACTCAAAACAACCTACATGTTTCACTTTGACAAAGAGCTCCCTCCAACGTCCATTCAGTAAGAGCAGCTGCTGTTTGAGATCTCGAGAGACCAGGTCATCACATGTCTCAATGAGGAAATTCCCTGCATCGTTCATAACGGAGTGCTGTTGGATCCAGTGAGGAAGGTGTCGGAAGAAGTCCTTCAAATGCAAAAATATAAGAAATGTAAGAAGGGGGCGTTAAATATTAGCAGCTGTAAATTATTCCACAATTGCTATTGATGATGCAAATGTCCAGCAATATGACTTCACAGTTTATGTAAAATCAAGTGCATAACCTTTTTAGTGTCAGCTCGAGTCAAGGTGCTGGGACTTGGAGTCAGAATGTTCCGCTCCGTTGCTTGAGCCAACAGCCTTAGTTTTATGCAGCTGCACAGTACCGAGGGAGTGCTGCATCGTCGGAGGCTCTGGCCTTCAGAGGAATTGCACTGAGGTCCTGGCTTTGTGTTACAGTTTGGATGTTAAAGAGCCCAGGGCACCATTTGAAGAAAAGCAAAGAGTTCTACCCTCTGCTCCGGGCCAACATTCTTCCCTCAACCACCATTAAAAAAAGATTAACTTGTCATTCACCAAATCGCCATTTATTGGATCTTGCTATGCACATAATGGCCATTGTATTTGCCTGCACAACAACAGTGATTGCATTCCAGTTATTCCTTGTGTAAGGAGCATTGAGATGGTTGTGTGACCTGTATGGTGCAATTTAAATGCATGCACTTTCCTTTAATCTTTCAAACTAGGTGAAGAGTTTTCTCCTTTGGGTGCAATCAGCAATTTGGGCTCAAACTGTGCTGAATATTATGCTTACTTTCCGAAGAAAGGCTGTAGTGCAAGTTTCTGCTCAAACCAATTTGCATAATCACAAACGTAGCATGAACCAGCTTTTTAGAAATTAATTGCTTATTTTTTCTGATCAAAATATTCCTTGATACATTTAACGAGTGGTAACCTGGTGCAGTTTTAGTAATACAGCTGAAAATGGGTTTATCATAAAAAAATAACCATTTTAAGTAGAGTAGGTCACCACCTGCGAGTAATCTGATTTTAAATAACTGAAAATGACTTTTAAAAGAAACATTTAGTAGCTTCACAGGTGCACACTAGTCAGTTTCTTAAAAAATTAAATATTTTTTAAGATTTAAAAACTTTTAAAAAGTACCTGATAGTGCCCTAGTGCCTAAAAAAAAGCTTAAATTTGTCTTTTGGTTGAGACGTTAAACCGAGGGCCCGTCTGCCCCCTCAGGTGGACAGAATAGATCCCACAGCACTATTCTGAAGAGCGGGAAGTTCTTCCTGGTGTCCTGGCCAATGTTTATCCCTCAATTAACATCACAAAAACAGATTATCTGGTCATTATCACATTGCTGTTTGTGGGATCTTGCTGTGTGCAAATTGGCTGCCATGTTTCCTACATTCCAACAGTGACTACACCTCAAGAGCATTTCATTGGCTGTAAAGCACTTTGAGACATCCGGTGGTTGTGAAAAACGCGATATAAATGCAAGTTTGTCTTTTTTTAATTTGGAGAACCTCCTTGAAGGCCCGCAATCAGGCGCAATTGGCGGAAACTCATTATGGTGATTAATTCTATCTGGGGTGCGGCCAGTGCGATGTTTTTAAAACCAGCATAAAAGATTGCGGAAACTCGATCTGCACTGAACATAACTTACACCTGAAATACTTCGATCTTTTGCGCTGATTTGACCAACTTCAGGCAAATTAAACTCTACCCCTAGAAGTTTACTGCCCACACAAAGTCCTTAATTTTGATGTACAGGCATTTGAATCAAAATACAAAGTAAACTGAGTTGTCTTATCCCAGCAAGACCTACTGATCCTGAATCTCTACCAACTACTGAACTCTTCTCAAGTCTTCACTCCCAGACATCATCATGTCCGTTCCAGGGCAACATAATTGTGTCACATGTAGCACATACATCATGCAATGGTCCCAAGGGAGTCGATTTTTTAAAAACTGATCTTTACTGATCCCTATACCAACTCACTATTACCCCTATTTAAACTCGCGATTACCCCTACACGAGCTCACTATTATCCCATGTCAGCTCACTACTGCCCCACACTAGCTCACCATTTTCCCTACACCAGTTCATCAACAGTTCGCTCACTATTGACACTATATTGATTCACTAGTACCTACCCTCTACCTACTCTCGATTGCCCCTATACCAGCTCACAATTATCCTATACCCTCTCACTATTCCCCCTACACCAGCTCACTATTTCCCCAATACCAGTTCACTTTGTCATGACACTGATGTTTAGGTTATTTAAAAAAAATAATTTATAAATCTGCGTATGTTTGTATTCAGCAGCAGAGCATCCATCGGAGTTCTGCAGATTTTACTAATGTTGCTGAGTCAAGCTTTACCTTCTTGGCAAGTTCCGGCTGATTCAGCATCTTCTCTGCATCTTCCAGCCAGGCCTGTAGGCTTGCCACTGTGTTGCTGTACTTGTCCCAGTTAGTAATCACCTCTTCCAGCATGCTCCTGACACTGCGCACCTCCACAGACAGATTTCTCCACTGCACCATTGAATCAGTCAGGAACTTGTTAACATTCTCTCTCTCTACAGCTGCAGGAACAGAAACAACAGGGTAAGATACCAAGCAGCAGACAGAGAAACTGGACGAGGATGTCAATCATCAGAGCATTTGACCGACACGGGAATAAAGGCAGCTTCCACAAGCGGCCAGTTACCTGAATCCTCAACTTTCAAATACGCATCGGCCGCCTGCTTCAAAGACTGGAAGGTAACCTCATAGTGTCCAAAAAACTTGTTGCCCTCGACAAATGACTGCAGACAAAGATCAAAGGTGTCGAGGTTATTTGGGTGTCCAAGTACAGACATCACTAAAAACTAGTAAGTACAAAAAGTAATTTTCAAAACATGACGAATAGAATGTTGCTTTTATTTCAAGAGGGCTGGAATATAAAGGGAAGGAAATAAAGCTTCAGTGGTACAGAGTCTCAACAGGTTTTTGAGGGAGAGAGTTCCATATTTCTAATACCCTTTGTGTGAAAAAGTGATTCCTAACAACATGACCGATCTCTAATTTTAAGGTGTGTTTTTTATTTTGGAGCATCATCTGGAGTATTGTGTGCAGTTTTGGTCTCCTTATCTGAGGAAGGATGTTCTTGCCATGGAGGGAGTGCAAAGAAGATTTACTAGGCTGATTCCTGGGATGGCAGGATTGATGTATGAGGAGAGATTGGGTCGACTAGGCCTATATTTACTAGAGTTTAGAAGAATGAGAGGGGATCTCATAGAAACCTATAAAATTCCAACAGGACTGGACAGGCTAGATGTAGGGAGGATGTTCCCAATGGCTGGGGAGTCCAGAACCAGGGGTCACAGTCTCAGGATGCGGGGTATGCCATTTAGAACCGAGATGAGGAGAAATTTCTCACTCAGAGGATGGTGAACCTGTGGAATTCTCTACCGCAGAAGGCAGCGGAGACCAAGTCATTAAATATATTCAAGAAGGAGATAGATATATTTCTTAATGTCAATGGGATCAAGGGATATGGGGAGAAAGTGGGAACAGGGTACTGAATTAGATGATCAGCCATGATCTTTTTTGAATGGTGGAGCAGGCCCGAAGGGCCGAATGGCCTACTCCTGCTCCTATTTTCCATGTTTCTATGTTTATTCTTTCATGGGATGTGGGTGTCACTGGCTAGGCCAGCATTTAGTGCCCATTCCTAATTGTCCTTGAACTGAGTGGCTTGCTCGGCCATTTCAGAGGGCAGTTAAGGGTCAACCACATTGTGGTGGGTCTGGAGTCACATGTAGGCCAGACCAGGTAAGGATGGCCGACTTCCTTTCCTAAAGGACATTAGTGAACCAGATGGGTTTTTATGATGATTGATGATAGTTTCATGGCACCATTACTGAGACAAGCTTTCAAATCCAGATTTTTTTGTTTATTAACTAACTGAATTTAAATTCCACCAGCTGCCGAGGTGGGATTTGAATCCATGTCCCCAGGGCATTAGCTGGAGCCTCTGGATTACTAGTCCAGTGACATTACCACTACGCTACCGTGTCCCCCCCTTCTTCCACAGTCCCCCACCAGAGGAAATAGGTTTGCTCTATCAATCCCATCAAATCCTTTAATCATCTTTAACATCTGAACAGATCACCCCTTAATCTTCCACACTCGAGGGAATGCAAGCTGTCTTCATAATCTAATGCTTTTAGCCCCAGTAGCACTCTGGTGAATCAACGCTGCACCCACTCCAAGGCTAATATCCTTCCTGAGGTGTGCAGCCCAGAACTGAACGCAGTACTCCAGATGGGGGTCTAACTAGAGCTTTATATAACTGGAGCTAAGGCAGGTAAATGGAGTTAAGGTTAGTGGAGCCGCCAGCCATTAATTACACGACAGTACCTCTGGACTACAGAAATATTCCTCAATTTAATATTACTGAAATAGTCCTTACTATATAATTTTGGAGAAGATGTTGAACCGATTCTTTCCTGCCATATTTGATGATCCATGATTTAAGTTTGGTTTCAGCAAGTACCAGGAATGCCAGAAGACGATACTTTAACTCTAGAAAGTCCAGCCTTGTTAAATGGAGCTTGGATGCAGCTGTAATAAAATCAAACCTGAAAAGAGGAAGTAAATGTGAGGTTAACGCTAGGAACAGACCACGGGCAATGGTACAGATATGTACGTTTTACTGTCATCTTAAAAAAAGGAAAAAGTAAGAAAATCTTGCAATTATATGGTGCCTTTTGTGACTTCAGAATGTCCCACGGTGCTTTACAGCCAACTGAGTATGTTTTGAAATGTAGTCACTGTTGCAATTTGAGCACAGCAAGATCCAACAAACTGCAATCTGATAATGACTAGATCATCTGCTTTAGTTATCTTGGTTGAGGGATAAATATTGGCCGGGACACTGAGGGGTGAGGGGAACTCCTCTGTTTTTCTTCAAAATGCTGCCATGGGATTGTTTATATCCACCTGAGATGGCACACAGAGATTCAGTTTAATGATGCATCTGAAAGACAGCACCTCTGCCACTATAGCATTCTCTCACTACTGCACTGCAGTGTTAACCTAGATTTTGTGCTCAAGTCTCTGGAGTGGGGTTTGAACCCACAGCTTTCTGGTTCAGAGGTGAGAGTGGTACAACTGAGCCACAGATGCAACCTTAACATCCAGAAGGAAAATCTGCCCAACACTGGAGGTAGGAAGCTGCCACCAGGAAGCAACATGGGCTGACTACATCATGGAGTGATGTGGTTTCCAATTTGCATTGATACTGGTATTGTAAAGGATAAATTCAAATAAAAAATGACTAGCCTCTAGGCTCAGCATTGTTTAGATGAGTCGACGTTTATACCACAACCAAAACTGATTATCAACTCATTATCTCACTTCTGCTTTGTGGGATCTTGCCGTGTGCAAATTGGCTGCTGCTATGGTCTACAGTGATTACACTTCAAAAGTATCATTGGTCATGAATACTTTGGGACTTCTTGAGGATCTATAAGACGCTATACAAATTCAAGATCTCGCCTTCTTTTCTGAAGATATCAGCTACGTATCACCATGTGCTCAATCAGTATTCATTTGGAAAACTTCCAAATCAGTCTCAGTGTTGGTCCAAAATGTCAAGTCTCATAAAGACACTCCAGAACATGCATCAGTCTCTCAGTAAACCACATCATTTTATTTTTATAGTAATTGCCCACCCAGGTTGCGTGCAATTTACACCGAAAAGGTTACAGTCACTGAAAAGGGAAGGTAAGGTGTTCAACTATTTAACCAGATGCACTGATTTTCAGCCATTGAGTTCACGCGGGTTTACCTAAAACAGCCAAACTGACACCGTGCTCACCGTTCTGCAGCATCTTCCAGCTGATCGGCCGGGATGGGAATCCCATTCACAGATCCTGCCCTGTGGATCTGGTGGAATATTTGCTTATGGCTTTCTAATGCTTTTATAACATCCTGGGGAGGGAACGAATACAAATCAGTGTGCTAATGCTGGAAAATGATCAAAACAAAGGTTTACCCCGGATAGTCGCTCATTAGTTCACATAAACAGGATAACGCAGCTGCCACTTCTCATATCACAAAGGTGTGAATTAACTACATCACTTCAGGATTTGACTTCAGGTGTGACCCCACCTGTGACTCTAGGTGTGACTGCACCTTGAGGAGGCAGGCTGTCTCGGATTAGTCCTGGGCTCCACACTGGCTGCAGTATAACTGTAACTGCTGCAAGCTAACTTTTGCTCAAGTTGAAACTTTCAATGAAGTTCCAAAGTGCTGCACCAGATAGACTTTAGACTAACGTCAGTGATAACATTCTCGCCTGAGTCAGGACGGTTCTGGAGGCTCAAACCGCACTCCACAAACTTGAGCACATAATCTAGGCTGAAACTCCAGTGCAGGACTGAGGGGTGCTGCACTGTCAGAGGTGCCATATTTCGGATGCGAGATTAAACTGGCGCCCTATCTGCTGTCACAGGTGGAGAAGATGCCATGGCATTGAAGAGGGGCAGGGGAATTTTCCCCAGAGTTCTGGCCCTTTTTAATCTCTCAACCAAAGACAGTTTAACTAATCATTTACTTTTTGCTGTTTGTGGGACCATATTTTGCATAAATTGGCTGCTGCATTTGCTTACAAAATAATGTCACTGCACTCCACTGTAATTCATTGGCTCTAAAGCACCTTGTGCCTTCCTGATGGTGTGAAAGGCATTAAAATAAATAAACGTTCTTCCTCTAATGTAAACAAAGAAAGAACAGCTCTGACTAGAGAGCTCAGAGTCACCTGCACTTCTCACTCTCAAACAGTGTCAGGATGACTATTAGGTGATTATTTTCTCCCCAACTAGAAAAATACATTCTTAGTAAGTTTTTGAATACCAGCTCACTTGGGGTAACAACATAAATCTGATTCGTCCCTTTGTTTATCTGGTTAACATCGGCACAGATGGGCCAAATGGCCTGATTCTTTGCTGTAAGTTCTGGGTAACAAAGGCCTTAGAACTACAGAGTTAGGACAACTTAAACCTGGTCCTGTGGCCCCACAAAGACTGAACACACAAGTTGTATTGTTACAATATTTACTAGATTCCATGTGCACACAACCAACATTGGTTTAATTCAACCCAATGCCAACTTGCAACTGGTAGTAAAATGTACCTAAACCACCAAATTCCCTATGGTACACACAAACAGTAGAATGTAATAAAAACAGAAAATGCTGGCAATACTCAGCAGATGTGACAGCATCTGTGGAGAAACAGTTAACATTTCAGATCAATAGCTCTTCGTCAGAACGGTCTGGCTGTTGGTACAATCATATGCAATAGGAAGGGCTCCGTCATAGTGGACTATTCCCATTATTCCATGCTGTATATAATCTGCAGTCATTATTCAGGAACACTTGTGAATGGGGAGCTTAAAATCCTGAGCAAACCTGGTTCGGATAAGATTTTGTGGTTAATGGTAGTGAACCACGAGGAGGATGTGTCAACCTGGTTCTCTGACCGTTGCTCTCATGCAGGGAGACCTGGCGCTGCCCAGTAATGTCTCACAACACTTACCCTGTGCCACAATCTCACCTTGTGCTGCTCCAGTTTCCTGTGGATGATGTTGGCAGTTTCGTCATGCGCTTGCTGAATTATAATTTCTTCTCCGAGAATAGCCTCCACTCTGTGCAACCAGGCTCCAATGGTGCCCAGGGGGCCAGGAAGTGATTTATCCAGCATGATATGCCAATCTAGAAGCTGTGGAAAACAAACCAGACATTTGACTTGCTTCCTATTAGATATCAAATGGCATCATTTGAATCAGTTGAAGGGTGACTTGGTTCTGTGCAGGTAGTACAAGCTTTTTGCCCATGAACAGCAGGCAGAGCCCCTTTGCCCTAAGCACATGGTGATAAGTAGAGGGTTTACCTGCTTGGATGAGAGAAAGGTGCATTATAACGAATGTGAAATGGGACCAGAGGGAGTTTTCCTGCCACGCTGGGGGAACAATTCCAACTGTTTCCTTGGCTGAAGAAGTTATAGAAAGATGAGAAATAAACATGGGGATAAAGGGTTCTTTCCCACCTCTGCGGTCGCACATATTCCTGATAGTCAACATCAGAAAGGCTGGTAATTTCAGTATCACCGTTAGTTCAGTGGGTAGCACACTTGCCTCTAAATCACAAGATTCAAGTCCCACTCCAGAAACATAAGCACAAAATCCAGCTAGCACTTCAGTGCACTACTGAGGGAGTGCTGCACCTTCAGAGGTGCCGTCAATGGGATGCAATATTTAGGCCGGTGTAAAAGATCCTGTGGTGTTATTTGAAGAACAGGGAGTTCTGCCCAGGACAACATTCATCCTTCAGCTATGCTACCAAAAAGAAAACTGATTGTTGCCTCATTGCTGTGTGCAAATTGTCTCTGAAACAACAGTGACTTCAAAACGGATTGGTTATGAAGATGGGAAGGGTGCTATTTAAAGGTAAGTTCTTTCTTCCTTATTTCACTGATTCATCTTACTCCAGCCATTAGCTCCAATGTGAGGATGGAATGAAAATTAATGAGCAGAGGCTCACATAGCATGAGCACTACTGCATGTGCAAAGACTCGGACTATCTGGAGGGATGCTAGTAACATAACTGACACCCATCTCAAAAAGGGTCACATTTATTGCACTTATCCTGCCCAGGAAACATTCAGCAGACAGCACAACAAGAAAAAAAGCAGAAAACGAAAGGACTGACATACGACTTTGCAGAAGCACTCTCCAATAACTTACTCTAGCCGACACTCTCTCCCATGCTTGTTTCACTGTGACCTGATCCAGCGATAGCTTCCCGTCTTTCTGTGTGGGCTGTATTAATGCTTCGACATGCTTCTTTTTAACTTCACACTGGCCTCGATAACTTTTAAACAACTGAGGACATACACATATTTACATAAAACAGGGCAATGAAACAATACCTGGAAATAGATATCTAGAGTGAAATGGTTGCTAATATCACACAGTCTGATTTCCTGCAATTTCAGTAACTCTGAGTAGATTTTGTAGTTATTCAAGGTTGGGCTGTTAAGTCAGCAAACAGCTCTCCTAGTCAAGCATAGATACAGAGCTGAAATAAAGTTGCAACAACCAACTGTCTAGATAAAAGCAGACCTTTCATTCCCCCCATCTCCCCCCCACCAGCCTCTCCCTCCCTCCCTCCCCTCTTTCTCACTGCACAGTCATTAGGCAGTTGGAGGTGATGGTGATTTCTTTTCAAGTTCAGTCTCAGGATGTGGGTGATACTGACAAGGCCGGCATTTATTACCTATCCACAACTACCCTTGCGAAGGTGGTGGTGGTGGTCGCCTTCTGCTTGAGCCACTACAGTCCGTGTGGTGACGGTGGTCCCACATTACTGTTGGTAGGAAGATCCAGGATTTTGACCAAGGATATAGGTCCAAGTCGGATGATTTGTGACTTGGAGGGGCACTTGAAGCTAATGGTATTCCCATCAGCCTGCTGCCTCGTCCTTCGAGTTGATGCAGGTCACGGATTCGGGATCTACTACCGAAGAAGCTTTGGCAAGTCGGTGCCCTGCAACCTGGAGATGGTCTATACTGCAGCCGCTGTGCGCCAGTGGTGGAGGGAGTGAATGTATGTGATGGTGCATTGGGCTGTCCATTAAGCAAATTGCTTTGTCCTAGATGATGTCGAGCCTCTGGAGTGTTGTTGCAGCTGCATCCATCTGGGAAAGTGGAGCATATTCCATCACAAATAAAGTTACAGAAAAGGTAGGGTTCAAAAGGGTTCATCCAGTGAGTTCAGCCCCTAGTCTGAGTTAACTGATCTCAGCTGGGGCTGTGCTCCATCTGACTTCAGTGCCCCTGGGTCAACGAGTGGGAATTTCAGGCAGGGAATTCCTTCTCTTGGTCGCCATCCCGCGACCCTTGCTAGACGTTCTAGTGGGTAGACTCAGCCGTTAACGGCTCCCCTCACCAATTCCCCGCCACTGCTCGACGATCAATTAGCCTGAGAACACTCAGTGCCACGTTAAACACATGTATAACGACCATATGGATGAGAGGCTGAAGGTCATCTGTGGCATCCCAGCCAGGAGACAACACCCTCCAAAGAGAAATAAGAGAAAACTGACAAGTACATTAGGAACAGGAGGAGGCCATTCAGCCCCTCGAGCCTTCTGCGAAATTCTGTTAGATCATGGCTGACTTGTATCGCAGCTCTATTTACTTGTCTTAGCTTCATATTCCTATCTAACAAAAAGCTATGGTTCTTAGTCTTTGAAGTTCTTACTGACCCCCAGAATCCATAGCCTTCTGGGGGAGAGAGTTCCAAATTTCTACCTTTGTATGAGAAAGTGCTTCCTGAATTCATGCCTGACCTAGCTCTAATTTTAAAATTATTCCCCCTTGTTCTGGATTCTCCCACCAAGAGGATATAGCTTCTCTCAATCAGTCCTATCGAATCCCTTTATCATTTTAAAGAGATGGATTACACCACCCCTCAAAAAAGAAAAAAGACAAAAGGGGTGAAAGCTACCAACTCACATGGTACCGTTCCTGCAGTCCTGCGTCAGCCACTTGCATCCTTGTGATGTCTCTTTCAAACTGTTCCAGCCAAGCTTTTGCCTCTCTCAGCATCAGTCTATCCTCTCGCTGACACAGCACGGAACAGAAGTAATGGCACAATGAAAGACTAGTTATTCGTTGGGTCGATAAGTAATTTGCATATGAACAATGGCAAAAACAAGATAACTGTCCATCTGTCCCAGAATCACAATGGGGTTCCCCTTGCCCTCACTTTCCACCCCACCAGTCTCCACATTAAAGGGATCAACCCCGCCATTTCCACCACCTCCAGCCTGATGCCAACACCGAATGCATCTTCCCATTCTCTCCTCTTTTAGCCTTCCAAAAGCACTGTTCCTTCTGTAACACCCTGGTTCATTCCTCAATCACCCCCAACAGTCCCTCCCCTTCTCAAGGCACCTTTCCATGCAAGCGCAGGAGATGCAACACCTGCCTTTTTACCCCCTCCTCTCTCACTGTCCATGGCCCCAAACACTCCTTCCTAGTGAAACAGTGATTTACTTGTCCATCTTTCAATTTCGTATACTGTATTCACTGCTCACGATGTGGTCTCCTCCACACTGGAGAGTCCAAATTCAGACTGGGTGATCATTTTGCAGAACAACTCTGTTCAATCCGCAAGTGTGATCTCAAGCTTTCGATCGCCTGTCATTTTAATTCTCCGCTCCACTCCCACTCTGACAGGTCTGTCGTCAGTCTCCTACACTGTTCCAGTGAAACTCAATATAAGCTTGAGGAACAGCACCTCATCTTTGACTAGGCAATTTATAGCCTTCTGGAGTCAATGTTGAGGTTTTGGAATGGCAGCTATTGGTGGTAATCTGCTATTCTCATTGATACCTTCACTAGACACATTGTTTGGTTCTTTACTTGTCCCATTACCATATCTTTTTGCCTTGAATTATCGTCCAATTCATCATTTAATCTCTCCTGCCTTCCATCCTATCACAGACCTTCCCTTTTGTTCTTTCACCCACTCCTCTGCTTTCCTTGCCTTGCTTAAAAACTGTTACATATCTAACCACACCCAGTTCTGATGAAGGGTCACCAACCTGAAATGTTAACTTTGCTTCTCTCTCCACAGATGCTGCCAGATCTGCTGAGTACTTCCAGCACTTTCCGTTTTTATTACTGTCTATTAAGTTGCATTCACTTAAACCTAAATTCACAAATTTGCATAATCTTTTTGTTTCACCATGGATAAACTTCCCAGCGTGTCGTGAATGGGACAGATGCAAGTTCATGAGAGGATTTCAAAAACATTTACCAGCAAGAATGACCAAAGACATTGAGACAACTTGGCATCAACCTGAGCACATATGGCACTGCAAGCAGAAAAACCAGCCTATGGGACACATCTAGAGTACCCGGTGTTGTATTTGGGCCACATTTCTTGCAAGTATCCTCAAAATATATGCATCGTGGTGACAAAGCTTTCTAACAGTTTAAAAAAAAAGGATGATTATTAATCATTCAGTTTTGTAGTGTAAGTGCACTAAAATTATACAGAAATTCTGAAAGCTGTGCAACACTGTGCAAGAATAATACCAAGTACAGGATGTGCCCACTAGTTTCAGGAACTCAAGCTATTCCACACTACAACAACTTGCATTTATCTACAACCTTTAATGTCGTAAAACGTCCCAAAGGACCTCACAAGAGCGTAATCAGACCAAATTTGACAAGGAGCCACACAAGGAGACAGGCAACTAAAAGCTTGCTAGGTTAAAAGGAGAGTGTTAAAGGAAGAGAGAGGTCGAGAGCTCAGCGCTTTAGCAGCTGAAGGCACAGTCACCAATGGAGGGGGGCAGCCGAAGGAAATCGGTGTGTGCACGAGGCCAGAATTGGAGGAAAGCAGAGTTCTCAGAGTTGTAGGGCTGGAGGAATTACAGTGATAGGGAGGGCCGTGCAGGAATTTGAAATCAAGGCTGAGAATTTTCAATTTGAGGTATTGTTAAACCGGGGGCCCATGTAAGTCAGCAAGCAAAGGAATGATGGTCGAATGGGATATTGGTGCAAGCTAGGAGACAGGCAGCAGAGTTTTAAGAAGCTAAAGTTTACAGAGGTAAACTACTTGGGTATAGTGCTGGAGGGTGCAGATTAACTGTGGAAAACTCTTCCATTTATGAAGCACTTAGACTTCAAGTCCAAACCATCAAGAATATTCTGTAATTTTGTAAAGTGCCACATAAACAAAATGTTCTCCAGCTATAAAATTCGGGACATACTGATTGCATGGTACAAGTTTCTTTTAGTCATGAGGCAAGGATTTTGGACAGTTGCTGTGATTTGAAGGCTTATGTCAGGGAGAGAATGCTCTAAACATTGAGACGCCAAGTGACGTATTGCAAGACTCTGTCTCGCGATAATTAGATTCAAACAAAGGAAGTCAGTCAAGATTGGCAGGTGCAATGTGTTTAAAGCATGGTCAGCCCTCTATGGGGGAAAAATAAGAGTGACTACAGGACTGATTTTCAATATCATCATTGCTCACACCTGTCCTTGATTCAATACAAAACTGAATCATACTCCCAATGTGACGCTACATCCAGCTTCATCACCAAGGGGAATGGGGAGTGAACTGAGGGGTCTTGATCGCTGTTCAGTAACCCTGCTGGAAATATACAGCTGTGGGTATCACATAGGAACAGGATTGGGATTTGCCATGATGCTCCCTGCAGTTATATAGCCTGCCAACACTTAGCGTAGAGGCTTACATAAGATCAGTGTTAGCCATGGCTCAGTAGCAGCACTTTCACCTTTGAATCAGAAGGTGTGGGTCCAAGCCCCACTCCAGAGATGTAAGTGCATAATCCAGGCGGATACCCAAGTGCAGTACTGAGGCAGTGCTGCACTGTCGGAGGTGCCATATTTCGAAGAAGGACAGGGGAGCTCTCCCCGGTGTCCTGGCCAATATTTACTCCTCAACAAACATTACTAATGCAGATTATGTGATCATTATCACATTGTTGTTTGTGGGCCCTTGCTGTATGCAAATTAGCTTCCGTGTTTCACTGTAAAGAATCTTGGGATGTCCAGAGTTTGGGAAAGGCGCCGCATAAATGCAAGTTTTTTCTTTTACTTTAACATTGCAGATGGTGACACACTTACCCAGGGAGACAATAATATATTTACCAAGGCGGGGAGGCTTCCCAAATCCATTACAATGTGAAACAGACAGTACAAAAGCAAGGATGTTATGCTAAACCTTGACAAAACACTGGTTAGGCCTCAGCTGGAGTACTGTGTTCAATTATGGGCACCACACCTTAAGGAGGAGCTCAAGGCCTTAGAAAGGGAGCAGGAGAGATTTATTAGAATGGTACCAAGGATGAGGGACTGGAGAAGCTGGGGTTGTTCTCCTTAGGGCAGAGAAGGTTAAGAGATTTAATAGAGGTGTTCAAAATCATGAACCATTTTGATGGCATAAATAAGGAAAAACAGAAGGGTTGGCATCCAGAGGTCACAGATTTAAGGTGATTGGCAAAAGAACTAAAGGCAACATGAGGGAAAGGGATTTTCTGTGATCTGGAAACTGCTGCCTAAACAGCTGGTGAAAGCAGATTCAATGGTAATTTTTAAAAGGGAGTTGGATAAACACTTCAAGTGAAAGAATTTACATGGCTATGGGGAAAGGGGAGGGAACAGGGACTAATTGGGTTGAATGGCCTCTTTCTATACTGTATCATTCTTTGATTCTACAGTGAGCTAAAAGGAAAACAGTAAAAAGGACTTACCTCTTCCTCAAGAGGTTCATTCCCTGTCTCCCGTGGATCTGGATAGTGTTTCAGGAACTGAGCTACGTAGGTCATGATGGATTTCTCATCAGGTTTGTCAACATCCACATCTGTACATGAAGCATTATTCTGTTAGAAACTGGATTCCACTCCTCCTCTGATATACTGTACAATTATTTATACACTTCTATTGGTGAGCCATGTCCTGCTTGAGTGGACAGTGTCGGTGAAATTGTTGTACATTCCCGGTCTATTTATTGTTGTAGTTGGACTTTGTGGTATCTGATGACAGAGGATATACATCCCTAACAATAACAGCAACCCATATTTAAATAGCACCTTTAATGCAGTAAAATGTCCCAAGAAGCTTCATGGGAACACTAACAGACAAAATTTGACACCAAGCCAAATAAGGAGCTATTAGGACAGATGACCAAAAGCATGGTCAAAGGGGCAGGGTTTTAAGGAATGTCTTAAAGGAAGAAGGAGAGGTGGTGAGGTAGAGAGCCTTACAGAGGGAATGTCAAAGATTAGGGTCAAGGCGGCTGAAGGCACAACCACCAATGGTAGGGTAATGGAAATCAGGGATGTGCAAGAGGAGAGTAGAGATCTCAGAGAATTGTCGGGCCACAGGAGGATACAGAGATAGGGAGGGGCAAAGCTTTGGAGAGGGTGGATAGCCCGTACGTATCCCATGCTGATGCTTTATTAGGAGGAGTAGCCCACACTGCTGGATCTTGACACCAATCCCTTGACACCTTCTGGACAGGGAAGGAAGCTTCTGTCTGAAACTTCTGTCTTCATCCCAGGGTCTTAAAAGAAGTGGCTAGTGAGATAGTTGATGAGTTTGTTTTAATTTTCCAAAATTCCCCAGATTCGGGGAAGGTTCCATTAGATTGGAAAATAGCGAATGCAACTCCTTTATTCAAAAAGGGAGGTAAACAGAAAGCAGGAAACAACAGGCCAGTTAGCTTAACATCTGTCTTAGGGAGTCTCTTAGAAGCTATTATTAAAGACTTTATAGCAGGGTAATCAGGCAGAGTCAACATGGTTTTGTGAAAGGGAAATAATGTTTAACCAATTTATTGGAGTTCTTTGACGGAGTGACAAGTGCTGTGGATAAAGGGGAACCGGTGGATATATTGTACTTAGATTTCCAGAAGGCATTTGAGAAGGTGCCACATCAAAGGTTATTGCAGAAAATAAAAGCTCATGGTGTAGGGGGTAACATATTGGCATGGATAGAAGATTGGCTAGCTAACA
Source organism: Heterodontus francisci (assembly GCF_036365525.1). Lineage (NCBI taxonomy): Eukaryota > Metazoa > Chordata > Chondrichthyes > Heterodontiformes > Heterodontidae > Heterodontus > Heterodontus francisci. The sequence continues at coordinate 18,479,203 of NC_090383.1, read as the reverse complement.
GGAAAGAGAGAGTAGGCATAAATGGGTCATTTTCTGGTTGGCAAGATGTAATGAGTGGTGTGCCACAGGGATCTGTGCTAGGGCCTCAACTTTTTACAATTGATACAAATGACTTAGGTGAAGGGACTGAAGGTATGGTTGCTAAACTTGCTGATGACACAAAGATAGGTAGGAAAGTAACTAGTGAAGAGGACTTAAGGGGGCTACAAAGGGATATAGATAGGTTAAGGGAGTGGGCAAAAACCTGACAAATGGAGTATAATGTGGGAATGTGTGAAATTGTCCACGTTGGCAGGAAGAATAAAAAAGAAGCACATTATCTGAATGGTGAGAGATTGCAGAGCTCTGTGATGAAGAGGGATCCGGGTGTCCTAGTGCATGAATTGCAAAAGGTTAGTATGCAGATACAGCACATAATTAGGAAAGCTAATAAAATGTTATCATTTATCGCGAGGGAAATTTAATACAAAAGTAGGGAGATTATGCTTCAGCTATACAGGGCATTGGTGAGACCACATCTGGAGTACTGTGTACAGTACTGGTCTCCTTATTTAAGGAAGGATGTAAATGCATTGGAGGCAGTCCAGAGAAGGTTTACTAGACTAATACCTGGAATGGGCAGGCTGTCTTACGAGGAAAGATTGGACAGGCTAGGCTTGTATCTGCTGGAATTTAGAAGAGTAAGAGGCGACTTGATTGAAACATACAAGGTCCTGAGAGGTCTTGATGGGGTGGATGTGGAAAGGGTGTTTCCCCTTGTGGGAGAATCTAGAACTAGGGGTCACTGTTTAAAAATAAGGGGTCACCTATTTAAGACAAAGATGAGGAGAAATGTTTTCTCTCAGAGGGTTGTGAATCTTTGGAATTCTCTTCCTCAAAAGGCAGTGGAAGCAGAGCCTTTGAATATTTTTAAGGCAGAGGTAGATAGATTCTTGATAAGCAAGGGGGTGAAAGGTTATCGGGTGTAGGTGGTAATGTGGAGTAATCAGTTCAGCCATGAACTTATTGAATGGCGGAGCAGGCTCAAAGGGCCAAGTGGCCTATTCCTGCTCCTAATTTGTATGATCGTATGTTTGAAACATGTAGGAACATTTAAATAGCGTGCAGATGATGCAGAAATGACACTAGAAAGCCTCCCCTCACCATCTCCCGTGGGATTGCTCTGGGTGGCTATATGCAAGTTGAACACAAAGTTAGAGTCACAGGGCTAGCCCTCCAGTCTAGAACTATGGTAAAGGGGGCAGCTGGCAACGCCCTCTTAAACTAACATTGGTTGATGCAGGGTTGATGATTTCGGGGCTGTCACTCCTGCCAGTTGCCATGAATTTTTCTTGGAACTTTTAAAAAATTCTTTCATGAAATGTGGGCCTCACAGGCAAGGCCAGCATTTGTTGCCCATCCCTAATTGCCCATGAACTTGAATGATTTGCTAGGCCATTTCAGAAGGCAGTTAAGAGTCAACCACATTGCTGGGGGTCTGGAGTCACATGTAGGCCAGACCAGGTAAGGACGGCAGATGTCCTTTCCAGATGGGTTTTTAAGATAATCGATGATAGTTTCACAACACCATTACTGACTAGCTTTCAATTCCTGATTTTTTTTCATGAATTGAATTTAAATTCCACCAGGTGCCGTGGTGGGATTTGAACCCATGCCTCCAGCACATTAGCCAAGGCCTCTGGATTACTAATCCAGCGACATTACCAATAACAACCTCACCCAACTCCCACAAACCCACTTACTGGAGTGAGCACCAATTCCTGGCACTTGTCCAACAAATCCTAAAGTAGCCAAACCCCACAAAAACTAGCCAGGGAACATCCAAAGTCGAGTAGAGCACATGTGGAAAACATTTCACCCTTGAGGACAAGAGGGTGGGAAGTTGGGAATGGAATCAACCCAAGTGAGTCTGTCAACATGAATACGTAGAAACTTTCATACGTTTCAGGATCCAGGTTGGGTGTACGTATTGGTGTACCAGGTAGAACAGCCACAGTAAGCTTTCAAAGTAATATATCTACATATTAGTACCGATTCTGCAATGGCTGTGCAAGGACAGGCCTGGAGCATTAAGCAGCCCTGAGAACAGATTAAGGAATATAGCAGGTAGATAATAAATAAGTCGAGTGACTGTAGGGAGGTACTCTGGTATGAATAGGCTTATGTTAGGAATGTATTGGGAAGAGATCAGAGAAAGGCCTAACTGATTCAGTTTCTCATTATTGAGTATAGCGAACAAGAAACAGATCTTATTGTGCAGACTCATTAAAGGGAGATTAACCATTCATAGTTAGAATGTGTTCACATAATGGAGTTCCATTAGAAAGATGTAGTTACTCACATAAAAAGTACAGCCACTGGAGCTCCTTGGGGACTGTTAATCTAGTCTTGCTGAGGCTAGAGTAAGCAGTTAAAGATGGCACACTTGCAGTGCATGTAAATGGTTGCATTTTATTATCTCATTGGCTTGACTGAATAAAGAGTTAATACCAGAGTTTCAATGTTTCCTAGTCCTCAAACAATGATAATATCCTCCACATAAGGGCAATAGGAATATGCATCAATGGCCTATATAAATCCAACAAGGGCCATGGCATGGAACGTAGGAAAAAGGAACAGGAGTAGGCCATTCGGCCCCTTGAGCCTGCTCCGCCATTCAACTAGATCATGGCTCATCTTCTACCTTAACGCCATTTTCCCACACTATCCCATTATCCCTTGATATCTTTCATATCTAGAAATATATTGATCTCTGTCTGGAATATATTCAATGACTAAGCCTCCACTGCCCTCTAGGGTAGCGAATTCCAAAGATTCACCACCCTCTAAGTGAAGAAAATCTTCCTCATCTCAGCCCTAAAAGGCCTACGTCTTAATCTGAGACTGTGTCCCCTGGTTCTAGACTCTCCAGCCAGGGGAAACATCCATTCTGCACCTACCCTGTTGAGTCCTGTAAGAATTTTGTAAGCTTCAATGAGATCACATCTCATTTTTCTAAACCCGAGAGAATACAAGTCCAATCTCCTCAATATCTCCTCTTAAGACAACCCCGCCATCCCAGGGATCAGTCTGGTGAGCCTTTGTTGCACTCCCTCTGTGGCAAGTATATCATTCCTTAGGTAAGGAGACCAAAACTGTACACAATACTCCAAGTGTAGTTGCACCAAGGTTCTATACAATTGTAGCAAGACTTCTTTATTCCTGTACTCAAATCCTCTTGCAATAAAGGCCAACATACCATTTGGTGAGGGGTCATTATTGAAGAGGGGCGTTGCTTTGCACAGATCACAGTAGCCTTCTGTTTCCTGAACTGGCATCAGCCTATCACTCCTTCAGCAAGGGATCAACAGGGGGAATTTTGTATAAACCTCTAGGAAGGAGGTCCAGATGCTGTGCACTTTCCTGTCAACAGGTTATACCTTACTGGCTGGTGGGTATGTCTACAACAAGCGACTGGCCCAGGTGTGGTGGGAGCAGTGTCATAGTGGCATTGTCCCATTACTGAGAGCTGTGCTAACTAGAACATAGTTCTGATACCAGAACAGAGAGGTTGTATCTATCAGGAAAGTCTGATAGGCTGGAGCTCTTTTCTCTAGAAAAGAGAAGACTGAGGGAGTACCTGATATTGGTACTCAAAATTATGGAGGAGCTGGACAGAGTAGCTGTTGAGAAAGTGTTTCCACTTGACCATAAACACTGACATAGACCAGCTGGGCCAAATGGCCTGTTTCTGTGCTGTAAGTTCTACGCAATCTTATATAGAAGTCAACAGCACACATTTCTGCAGATCCACTGTTGGCTCTGAATTTGTAGGTGAGCCACATACATCTGGAAAATCCCACATTCAAACTGATGGTCAAACCTACTTCACTTGAGATTCTTACAGCTTTTTTTTTATTCTATCATGAAATGTGGGCATCACTGGCAAGGCCAGCATTTGTTGCCCACCCCTAACTTCCCTTGAACTGAGTGGCTTGCTAGATCATTTCAGAGGGCAGTTAAGAGTCAACCACATTGCTGTGGGTCTGGAGTCACATGTAGGCCAGACCAGGTAAGGATGGCAGATTTCCTTCCCTAAAGAACATTAGTGAACCAGATGAGTTTTTACGAAAATCGATGATAGTTTCATGGCACCATTGCTGAAACTAGCTTTCAATTTCAGATTTTTATTAATTGACGTGAGCGACAAAATATGTTTATCCGCAATGGATACCATTGGTTGATATGGAACACTCGCTGAAGTGCATGGACTTCAGGCAATGTCCCTTTACAGCATTTTAAGAAAGGACTTGCATTTCTGTAGCATCAAAACACCCTCAGGATGTCCCAAATCACTTCAAAATAAGTTACTTTTTGAAGTATTGGCGTCACCCAAGTGTGCACAGCAAGATCCCATCAACAGCAACTGAAATGAATGAGCACCTGATTTTCTTTGGGGGGGGTGGGGGTGTAGCTTGAGGGTAGAGTGTTGGCTAGGACATTGTTCTCCTTTGAGTAGTATCATGGGATCTTTTACATCGACCTGACAGGGTAGGCAGGGCCTCAGTTCAATGTCCCATCTGAAAGACAACCCCTCTGACAATACAGCACTCCTTCAGTCCTGAGGGAGTACCTCATGAACTCATCTTCTTGAATAAAATTAAGGGCCCTGAAATTCTGCATGGATTTTTCCCAGTTACTTGTGCTGATTCCAACCGGAAATCCACTAAAGCGAAGCTGGACTCCCACTGGGGCTACAACGGGACACAGGGGGAATTACAGAATTATAGAATAGTAGAGCAGAGAAGGAGGCCATTCGGCCCACTAAGTCTGTGTCTGCTTTTTGGAAGAGTAATCCAATTAGTCCCATTCCCCTGCTCTTTCCCCATATCCCTGCAACTTTTTCTCCTTCAAGTATTTATCCGATTCCCTTTTGAAGGTTACAAGTGAATCTGCATCCAACACCCTATCAGGCAGTGCATTCCAAATGCTAATCACTCTGTGTAATAACATTTTTCCTCATGTCGCCTCTGGTTCTTTTACCAATTATCATAAATCTGAGCCCTCTTGTTATCAACCCTTCAGCCACTGGAAACAGTTTATCTTTATTTACTCTTTCTAAACCCCTCATGAGTTTAAATACCTCTATCAAATCTCCTCAGCCTTCTCTGCTCTAAGGAGAACAACCCTAGCTTCTCCAGTCTATCCACATAACTTTAATACCTCATCCTCGGAAGCATTCTGGTAAATCCCTTCTGTTCCCTCTCCAAAGTCTTCATTTCCTTCCTAAATCCCCACGGAATGTCATGGCTAACCCACGCCAGTAACACTGTTAATCTTACACTAATATGACTTGAAAACTAGCCAACGACCAATGTCAGATACCTTCAGGATCCAGGATCCTTGGAATTCCAAGTTGATTTTCAGCGATGTTGAAAGCAGTCTCCAGGTTTTCCCTGTTTGACCGGCTCCTGACCTTTTCCAAGTCCGTCAGGTCTGGACGGATTGCATAAATAACCGAATGAAAGGCGAATCCAGTTCTCCAGCTCTGGCCAAAATCCTTCACCTCGATGCCTGTACGCCTTCAAAAGAGACAGTGCGTGCTTGTGAGAAGTCATGACAGCAGCCATGTTACATTAAAACACTGAGACAGAACCTCGTAGGGGGCAAAGGTCATGGGGTAGGGTGCAGAAGGCAGAGGCCAAAGAGTAGAGGGAAAACTCCATGAGTTGCAGTCCACAGCAAAGTACGTCGCTCTGCAGATTTATAGAGTCATAGAGTCGTACAGCATAGAAACAGGCCCTTCGGCCCACTGCGTCCATGCCAACCATAATGCCTATCTATACTAATCCCACCTGCCTGCATTAATTCCATATCCCTCTATGCCTTGCTTATTCAAGTACCTGTCCAAATGCCTCTTAAATGTTGTTACTGTACCTGCCTCCACCACCTCATCTGGCAGCTCATTCCAGATAGCCGCTATTTTTTGTGTGAAACATTTACTTCTTTGATCCCCTTTAAACCTCCTCCCTCTCACCTTAAATCTATGCCCTCTAGTTTTAGTCACCCCTACAATGGGAATCAGACTCTGGCTATCCACCCTATCTATGCCTCTCATAACAAGGGCTGGAATTCCAGCCCGGAGATGGAGACGGGGCGGCGGATCAACCGGAATTTGCAGTGCAGCCTGGTTCTACTGTGACCCTCCCATATTTTACATACAGCCATTTTTCAGTGGCAAATGAGGGACCCACAGGCTGATCTTCTGCCCACTCTCCCTGCCTCAAGGGGGCAAACCTTAAGGGAATTGATGCGTCGTCCATGAGATTCTGGAACAGACGGACATACGAATTAGGGGCAGAAGTAGGCCATTCAGCCCCTCTAGCCTGCTCCACCATTCAATAAGTTCATGGCTGATCTGTTTGTGTCTCGAATTCCACAATTCCATTCACCCCCGATAAATCTCGATTCCCTTGCCTAACAAGAATCTATCTACCTCCGCCTTAAAAATATTTATTGACCCCGCCGCCACCGCCTTCTGAGGCAGAGAGTTTCAAAGTCGCACAACCCTCTGAGAGAAAATATTTCTCCTCATCTCTGTCCTAAAAGGGTGACCCCTAATTTTAAAACAGTTCCCCCTAGTTCTGGACACCCCCACAAGAGGAAACATCCTTTCCACATCCACCTTGTCAAGACCGTTCAGGATCTTATAAACTTCACTCTTCTAAACTCGAGGAAAAACAAGCCCCGTCTGTCCAACCTTTCCTCCATAAGACAACCTATTCATTCCAGGTATCAATCCAGTAAACGTCCTTTGAACCACCTCCAATGCATTTTCATCCTTCCTTAATTAAGGAGACCAAAACTGCACACAGTTTTCGAGATGTGGTCTCACCAATGCTCTGTGTAACTGAAGCATAACATTCTTACTTTATTTTCAGTTCCTCTCATAATAAAGGATAGCATTCCATTAGCTTTCTTTATTACCTGCTGTACCTGCATACTAACTTTTTGTGACTCATGCACTAGAACACCTAGATCCCTCTGCACCTCGGAATTCTCAAGGGCAATTAGGGATGGGCAACAAATGCTGGCCTAGCCAGTGACGCTCACATCCCATGAAAGAATTTTTAAAAATTTAAACGCTTGCATTTAATATGTAATTCAGAAGAACCAAATGGAAGCAGTTTCATAACCATTTCTTTCAACCAGATGCTAAAAATACCAATGACTGACTGCACCGGCACACAAATGAGCTCATTGATATTACAGTTCTGGCTCGGGCACCCTCCCCTCACACCTGGCATTCACAGCAGATCAAGTCTCCTGTGATCTGGAGTCTGCACTTTTGTCATGTAAGGGACGGCATTGCCAGGTTGAAATGTTAGCCTCTAATTACCGTATATTGTGCACTAGTGTTGACGTGGGATTGCCAGCACCTCCTCCTGTCCTTATCAAAAGTCAGAAACATACCAGACTGACACGTTGAATGCATATGTGCTGAAAGCAAATGATCAGGTTTAGTTAGGGGTTAAGCGATACAGAGAAGACAAAAGTCATAGTGGGATATTGAATCAGTAGAGAAACAATAAAAATAAAATCAGTCCGTAAAGGATTAGAATAGTCTTTGATGAACTCATTTCTCACAGGACTTGACTTTTGGATGAAACTGTCGTGTTTGTCTCAAAGATGCAGAGTCGTGTGTACAGGATGCATTCAACCATCGAGTATGAACATCTGACCAGAACAAAGCCCATGGGAGAATTCCTCAGTATTTATCCAGTACCAAAAAAATCAGATTGACAATCATCTGTGAATAAAGACACAATGGTACCAAACTAGGAACATAGGAAGATGAGTAGGCCATTTAGCTCCACGAGTCTGTTCCAGCGTTCAGTGAGATCATGGCTGATATGTGACCTAACTCCATATATCCACTTTCAGCTTGAATTTCAGCAAGGGAAGTGTGACTTCTACCTTAATTCTAGTTTGGACAGAAATCTCCCCTTTGTTTCTCGGTCACAGCTGCGAGCAATGGTTGGCATGGAGAGATAGCAGAGGGTCTACAATCGTTATTCCCACACTCTCATGGTGACTTTGCCATTTTTAGGACAGGAGTGGGGTGGTGGAGACAAAGTACTTCCCATGGCAAAGAAGGGAGGGAAAACTGGACGGAAAGTCGCACACCTCCCCATCCTGCACACTATCCCACTCTGCGTATCTCCACACACTAGGCACTGAGCACTACTGAGAGAAGTTGGGAAGCAAATCAGTTAGGCAATGTTGCATGACCCAAGAAAAGGGAGAGAGACAGAGAAAGACAGATGCACACAAAAAAAATCAATACAAAATGTTGGAAAACAAATGATAATTCAATGCACGTCTTGCACTCATTTACTGATAGGAGGTTTGAAGTGGAACTCACTTTCCTACAGTGTACTGCACCCATTTCAGGAGAGCCTTCTTGGCACTTCCCTTAAATTTGGTGACGACCTTTCTCTTGGACGGGGGGCTCCCAGTCTCGGAGTTGGCCACGCTGTCCACAGAGGAGGTGCTGCTGGACAGTGATGAGAGCAGTGTCAGATTACTGGTCAGCTCTTCGATCTGCGAGTTGGAAGACAAACCAATGAAAATGACGGCCGTAGCGGAATGCACAGTCAACTGCATTATTTGTAAATGAAATGGCGTAAAAATGAGGTGGCGCAGAGGGTCACCTGGAAGTACAGAATGATGGTCCAGATCAAACCAAGCACAATCGATGGTCTTCCATCAACGATGTCAGTGGAATTGATGTTGACCAATTTAATCTGTAAGAAAAACACAGCTTGTTATCAAAATCCCTTTGCATGTTTCACAAATCCCCAAATTGTTGGCGCACTTTATGGTATGTTAATCACAGAAATTCAGTCTTATCAAACTCTTCTCCACACCTGCGAACTCTTGGCATTAGTTTCTTCACATACTCATGAACTGTATGGAAGTCGGAAATAGTCCTGTTTCTCGGGCTAGCGTGGAGAAATAGAATGAAACAACTTGCAATTTGTACAGCACCTTTCAGAACCTCAGGACATCCCAAAGCGCTTCACAACCAAAGAATGGTAGCCAACCCTCTGAGGTAAAGGATCCTATGGCACAGTTCGAAGAAGAGTAGGAGAGTTCAGACTGGTGTCCTGACCAATCAGCATCATCAAAACAGATCTGCTTCTCTCTCCACAGACGCTGCCAGACCTGCTGAGTATTTCCAGCATTTCTTGTTTTTCGTTCAGGTTTCCAGCATCTGCAGGATTTTGCTTTTATTTTATCATCAAGACAGATATCTGGTCATGATCTTATTGCTGTTTGTGGGAGCTTGCTGTGCGCAAATTGTCTGCCGCGTTTCCTACATTACAACAGTGGCTACACTTCAAAAGTACTCCATTAGCTTTGGAACCAACATGGTAAAAGGTTTTGTACAAATGCAAGTTCTGGAAACACAAGCTCATTCTGGCTATTTACCCACTAAACTAAAGTTATTTTTAAAACACATATCTTCCAACATCCCATCTTCCCAACAAAATCCAGCCTTCCAGTCCCTACTTCCAAATGACAGAACAGAAATATGGAAAAAATGCCAATATACAAAAAAATCCAATGCTCTATGTCTTTGATTGTTTTAAGGCGTCTGTCAAAAAAGGTATTAAAGTAACAAGAGAGGTTTCAGTGAGTAGGAGGCGTGGATCTGCTAATGGAAACTGTTGCCAAGGCTCCTACACCAGGGGAGAGATGTTGAAGGAAGCTGCATATGTAATAGCACTCAGCAATACAACAACCATGCACTTATGCAGCACTTTTAACATAGAAAAACGTCCCAAGGCATAATAAAATAAAAGGATACTGAGCTAGCATGGCCTAAAACCTGGTCAACGAGGTGAGTTTTAAGGGGGGTCTTCAAGGAGGAGTGGGATTCAAGAGACAGAGGGTTTCCAGAGGGAATTCCAAAGGGTGGGGTGCAGGTGGAGAGGAATTCATGCTGCATTGCAGGGTTCCTATATTCCCACTGGGAAAAAACATCACACATGGGAGATTCCATTCAGCAAAGAGTGGGGAAAGAATGAATTTGTCTGGATTTTGTTCCATAAACGGAGAGTATAAAACAGTAAAAAGAAAATAATAGAAGCACCACGAGGCTGTAAAATGAGTGTGAATGACGTTCAAATATTGAAATCACTGACCGGCGATCCTCTGTATATGGACTGGTGTGTGGCAGCGTGAGAAAGGAATTAAAGAGAATTTGTGTGTGGTTAGTCACAGTGCTCCACTCTCTCTTCACGCAATGCAAAGCAAAGATTGTCAGCTGTTCCATCCAATTCTGTCCCAATTATTTACAACTTCTACGGCTTAAATGTAATTTCACAATTGAATTAGTGAGCTCCAGGGCACTCCTGTCAGTTCACAAAGCAAGCCTTTCGCTTTACAAGAACCGGCTCATTGTGTTTTTAGTTTATAGCTCCTGTGAGCAATATCAGGTCACGGACACTTAATGATTTCTTATAATATTCCTCTATCTGTGATTCGAACGCAGGCCTTAGCCTTTTTGCTTTATATGCATTAACCTGCAGGCAGCCAACAATAGAATGTAGGACCAGGAGTAGGCCATTCAGCCCCTCAGATCTGCTCCACCATTCAAATCAATCATGGCTACTCTGTATTACAACTCCATTTACCATAGCTCCAGATCCCTCGATACTCTTACCTAACAAAAATCTATTGATTTCAGTCTTGAAAGCTCCAACTGACCCCAGCGTCTACAGCCCTTTGTGGGGGGGGGGGGGGGGAGAGTTCCAAATTTCCACTAGCGTTTGTGTGAATGTGTGTTTCCTGATTTCATTTCTGAATGGCCTAATTATCAAATTATTTTAAAATCTTTTTAAACACCTCGATCAACCCTTCAATCTTCGAAACACAAGGGAATACAAGCCAAGTTTCTGCAACCTGTCGTGATAATTTAACCCTCTAAGCCCTCTAACCTTTAGGAAAAATGTTAAGACTTTAAGCATACAACAGGGAGCACCCCAGGGAGTGTGCTTTGGTTTTGCTATACCCAGACCCAGATTACATCAAGTCACAATGCAAGAATTCCTTGATGTTCCCTTTGTCCCAGTCTTTGAAAAGTGTCCCTTCAACACAAGCGTTAATTCTCCATTTACCACATCAGCAGTCCCTTACACCCCAGAGATTTGTGTTAACTTATACCATATTACAATAGCTACACACAATTTCCAATTATCATAATGTTTAGATGACCCATTTTCATTTTCATACTCAAATATATAATCTTAAATTAAAACAGGAAATGCTCGAAGCACTCAGCATGTCAGGCAGCATCTGCGGAGAGAAAAACGGAGTTAAAGGGAAGAATTTTAACCCCAAAAAGGTCGGGTTTGGGATGTTAAAATGTGAAGAATCTGAATCTAGAGTCCAAGTCGCTTCTAACCTAACCACTTCCAGTTTTGAGGCAGGATGGGTAGGCGGGAATTCCCAGGAGGCAGGTTGGCAATTTAAATATGATAATGAGGCTGTGTGCCTCATATTGAAACACCATTTTAAATTTAATCCTGGCTAGCCCAGTTTTCTGGGCCTCAGGAAACCTGATGGCTAAAGGGAGGCAAGGATTGCTGGATTCAGGAGCCAAGTGCCTTTCCAGTTAGATGCTGGATGGATCCAGTTTTCCATCTTCACCCACACTTTGCGTTCAACCACACCCCCTCCCAACCCTTCCAATATCCCGCACCCCACCCCTCCCCCACCACCACTCCCCCACCCCCCAACCATCCCGACTCTTCTAATTTCGATCTCCTCCACAAGGCCTCCGCCCTTCCCAGTCTCCAATCCGCCCCTGGCCTCTGATCAACCTGACCTTCGCCTTCCCAATGTTCCCTGGCTCCAGACTCCATCCTCCTCGGTCCCCGCTCCCTACCGGCCAACCTCCCTGATCTTTTCCGGCTCCGGACTGTGATCCTCCTCCCCACCTCCAGCTGTCTCAAACTTCTTCAGCTCCTCTCTGCTCCCCAACTGTAACCTGGAGCAGAAGTCCTGCCCACACACCAGCCAGCCAGCCTGCCTCTGAATCTGACTCTTTGCAGCCGGGAAACAGCATCAAATAAAGGGTAATCAGACCCTGCCGCAAAGTTCAGCAGATCATGCGGGAAACCTATTCTGCCAGGTTTCCCAACCTCACAGCAGCCCACCCCACCAATTCCCTCCCCATTTCCCAGTTAATATCCAGCCCAATGTTTCGGGACGATGATCAGCATTTTCTGTTTTTAATTTTACGTTTCTAGCGTCCGCAGTATTTTGCTTTTCACATAACCTTAAATTCCTGATGTAATTTTAACACGTAATTAGTAAGGCCTGTATTTATTTCCAAACTGCAACAAAGAGTTATCTTTAACATGCTTTTGTTATTTTCTCCAATCTATATCTGTTGATTTTTGCACATTTTATTCTATACAGTCAGCACCAACAATGTTACCATGGAAACTGCCTTCAAGGTAACACTATGCCAGACAGGGTGAGGCAGTAAATCAACACCAGCAGATATAAAAGCACCCACATCCCTATCTATTCCTGGTATGGGAATCTGGGCGGGCGAGAGTGGAAGACGGGGCAGATCCCGAATACATCAGGGATCCAAACCCCATCTCGCCCCAATGCAGAATTCCAACAAGGTGGGGTGAACACTCTTTCCATCTGCTCTATTTCTGAAACAGGTTGGAGTGAGGCCCATGGTGTTAATCCCTTTGGGACTCAATCACAGAGATTGACATTAGGAAATCAGCAACTGTTCCAAGGTTGTGTTCAGAATACAGCAAAGTTCATTTTTGGCCAATTTGGTTAGACAGGCCGAACCACTCCTCCCACAGAGCAGCAAGGCATCACTTGAAATGGGAGATGCTGTCAAAGTAGCCTTGGTGAGTTGCTACAGTGCATCTTGTAGATGGTACACACTGCTGCCACTGTGCGTCGCTGGTGGAGGGAGTGAATGTTGAAGGTGGTGGATGAGCTGCCAATCAAGCGGGCTGCTTTGTCCTGGATGGTGTCGAGCTTCTTAAGTGTTGTTGGAGCTGCACCCATCCAGGCAAGTGGAGAGTATTCCATCACACTGCTGACTTCTGCCTTGTAGATGGTGGACAGGTTTTGGGGATTCAGGAGGTGAGTTATTCGTTGCAGAATTCCCAATCTCTGACCTGCTCTTGTAACCACAGCATTTACATGGCTGGTTCAGTTAAGTTTCTGGACAATGATAATCCCCAGGATGTTGATGGGGGGATTCAACAATGGTGAGACCAGTGAACATCAAGGAGAGATGGCTGGGTTCTCTCTCGTTGGAGATGGCACTTGTAAGGTGCAAATGTGACTTGCCATTTATTAGTCCAAGTCTGAATGTTGTCCAGGTCTTGCAGCATACTGTGTTATGACGGTGCTTCTATATTTTTTGTTAGGCATTTTTCTGAGGACTCGTATTTTTGAATTATGAACATTGTTTTATTTGGGAAAACTGCAAAGGATTCCATGGATTTTCTTTCACTGGGGTCACTGAAAGGACACTGAGAGGTCTTGTTTGAAACCGACATTTACTAGAAATCACCAGTCTTCAGCTAAATACCCAGCAGGGGCTTTTTGACTTGGGGGAGATGTTTACAGAAAAGTGACAGGTCAAGATTTATAAGGGTCAGGATACTTGACTCGAGATATGTTTTGGTTTCACTTTGGACAGCGTGTTGGGGTGTGAACTGTTTTGAAGACACTTTGGGAAAAAACAGCCAAGAGAGCAGCTACCATCAGCACTCTCTTCCATCTCTTTGAAAACCTCCTGAGAATCAAGTGTAAGAAATAGAGAAACTGATGCTGCATTTCTCCTGAAAACCTGCCAACCTGATCGTCAATGTCACCTGAAAAGAACTGTTCTAGAAAGATCCCAGTGACAGATGTCTCCACGTATTTAGGATGCCAAACCAAAAAGGGACGTGCAAATTGGCATCGGGCAAATAAGATTAGAGAAATTAATGCATGGCTCAAAGACTGGTGTGGTTGAAGTGGGTTCCGATTCGTGGGGCACTGGCACCAGTACTGGAGAAAGTGGCGGCTGTACCATTGAGACGGTCTACACCTGTAGACCAGTGTTCTATCGAGCCGCATAACTAGGGAAGTAGAAAACGTTTTGGTACTGAATAGTGGGGGCAAGGGATCAAATTTGGGAAGATATGGTAAATCAAGGAGTAGAGACATGGCAAGAGAGAAAGATACTAATATGGGAAATGATAAACAGACTGTGACAGGAAGGGACAGAGCATACAGATCTAAGATTAATCAATAGATAAGGCTAGAGGTTACAAAAATAATAAAAGGACAAAACTAAAGGCTCTGTATTTGAATGCATGTAGCATTTGAAACAAAACAGATGAACTGAGACCGTAAATAGAAATAAATAAGTACGATCTGATAGCCATTACAGAGACATGGCTGCAGGACGACAGATTAGGACCTGAATATTGAAGGGTACATGGCAATTAGGAAGGACAGGAAGCTAGGAAACGGTGGAGGGGTAGCTCTGTTAACTAATGATGGAATTAGTGCAATAGAGAGGGATGACTTAAGTTCAGGATGTAGAAGCAGTTTGGGTAGAGATGAGAAAATATAAAGGCAAGAAGTCACTCGTGGTAGTGGTGTACAGGCCACCTAACATTAACCACACTCTAGGACAGGGTATAAAGGAAGAAATAATGGCAGCTTGTCAGAAAGGTACATCGATAATTATGGGGGATTTTAACCCACATAAAGACTGAAAAAATCAGATGGGCAGAGGTAGCCTAGATGAGTACATGGAATGTTTTCTGGATAATTTCTTGGAACAATACGTTCTGGAGCCAACCAGAGAGCAGGCTATACTGGACCTGGTATTGTACGAGATAGGATTAATTAATGACTTTGTAGTTAAGGCACCCCTAGGTAGCAGCGATCATAATATGATTGAATTTTTCATTCAGTTTGAGGGAGAAAAGAGTGGGTCCAAGACTAGTATTTTAAACTTAAATAAGGGCAATTATGAGGGCATGAAAGCAGAGCTAGCTAAAGTGAACTGGCAAATCAGATTAATGGATAGGTCAATAGAGATGCAGTGGCAGACATTTAAGGGGATATTTCAGATTACACAGAATAGACACATTTCAACGAGAAAGAAAAATTCCAAGGGTGGGACCCACCATCCGTAGTTAACTAAAACAGTTAAAGATAGTATCAGACTGAAAGAAAAAGCCTGTAATTATATAAAAATGTGAGGCAGGTCAGAAGATTGGACACAATATTTAAAAAGCAAAGAATGACTAAAAGATTGATAAGGAAGGTAAAATTAGAGTACGAGAGAAAGCTAGCTAGAAATACAAAAACAGATAGTAAGAGTTTCTATCGATATTTTAAAAAGAAGAGTTAATAAAGTGAGCATTGGTCCTGCAGAAAGTGATTCTGGGGAATTAATAATGGATAATAAGGAGATGGAAGATGAATTGAACAGATATTTTGCATCAGTCTTCACTATTGAGGATACAAGTATTAGTTACAAGTCAGGAAATGGAAGGGAGGGAGGAACTCAAGAAAATTACAATCACCAGGGAAGTGGTACTGAACAAATTGTTGGAGCTGCAGGCTTGGGTGTTAAAAGAAGTGGCTTGTGAGATAGTTGATGCGTTAGTTTTAATTTTCCAAAATTCCCTGTTTCGGGGAAGGTTCCATTAGATTGGAAAATAGCAAATGTAACTCCCTTATTCAAGAAGGGAGAGAGACAGAAAGCAGGAAACTACAGGCCAGTTAGCTTAACATCTGTCTTAGGAAGTCTCTTAGAAGCTATTATTAAAGACATTATAGCAGGGCATTTAGAAAAATTCAAGGTCATCAGGCAGAGTCAACATGGTTTTGTGAATGGGAAATCATGTTAAACCAATTTATTGGAATTCTTTGAAGGAGTTACATGTGCTGTGGATAAAAGGATGCATTGTACTTAGATTTACAGAAGGCATTTGATAGGGTGCCATCTCAAAGGTTATTGTGCAAAATAAAAGCTCTTGGTGTAGCGGGTAACATATTGGCATGGATCGAAGATTGGCTAGCTAACAGGAAACAGAGAGTAGGAATGAATTGGTCATTTTCTGGTTGGCAAGATGTAATGAGTGGTGTGCCACAGGGATCTGTGCTGGGGCCTCAACTTTTTACAATTGATACAAATGACTTAGGTGAAGGGACTGAAGGTATGGTTGCTAAACTTGCTGATGACACAAAGATAGGTAGGAAAATAACTAGTGAAGAGGACATAAGGGGGCTACAAAGGGATATAGATAGGTTAGGTGAGTGGGCAAATACCTGGCAAATGGAGTATAATGTGGAAAAGTGTGAAATTGTCCACTTTGGCAGGAAGAATAAAAAGGAAGCACATTATCTAAATGGTGAGAGATTGCAGAGCTCTGAGATTCAGAGGGATCTGGGTGTCCTAGTGCATGAACTGCAAAAGGTTAGTATGCAGGTACAGCACATAATTAGGAAAGCTAATAAAATGTTATCGTTTATCACCAGGGGAATTGAATACTAACGTAGGGAGGTCATGCTTCAGCTATATAGGGCATTGGTGAAACCACATCTGGAGTACTGTGTACAGTACTGGTCTCCTTATTTAAGGAAGGATGTAAATGCGTTAGAGACAATACAGAGAAGGTTTATTCGACTAATACCTGGAATGGGTGGGTTGTCTTACAAGGAAAGACTGGAGAGGCTAGGCTTGTATCCGCTGGAATTTAGAAGAGTAAGAGGCGACTTGATTGAAACATATAAGATCCTGAGGGGTCTTGACAGGGTGGATGTGGAAAGGATGTTTCCCCTTGTGGGAGAATCTAGAACTAGGAGTCACTAATTAAAAATAAGGGGTCACCCATTTAAGACAGAGATGAGGAGAAATGTTTTCTCTCAGTGGAAGCAGTCTTTGAATATTTTTAAGGCAGAGGTCGATAGATTCTTGATAAGCAAAGGGGGTGGAGGGTTATCGGGGGAAGGTTGAAATGTGGAGTGATCAGTTCGGCCATGAACCTATTGAATGGCGGAGCAGGCTCAAAGGGCCAAGTGGCCTACTCCTGCTCCTAATTTCTATGTTCGTAGGGACAACTGACATCTTTCCACATCTCTTTTTTCTTAAAAAGTTAGCAAGTATTTGGCCAAAGTATTCTTTTTTGTCTTTTTTTTGTAACAGAGCTCTGAAGAGAAAATCTCTATTTTTCAGTTAACTGGTTTGTGTGTGTTAATGTTTTGCTTCGTGGCTGGTTAAGTGTTGTTTTATGATAAACTGGTAATGTTGTGGTTTATTAAAGAAACCTGGTTGGTGTACTTTATTCTGGGATAAAAATAGAGTCTATGATTGACAATATCAGTAACTGGGTAAACATTTAAATATATGTTGTGACTCATGGAGAAGTGGAACTAGAAAAAACAGTGCACTCCTCCCGCCTCGGTCGTAACAGCAGGCCTAGACTGCTTCGGTGTCTGAGGTTCAAAGGTTTAACGCAGTCACTACATTCACATGCAATAATCCAATCTCTCGCGCTAAAGGATTTAAATATCTGCTCCTCCTCCAGCGATGTCAGAGTTTAATGTTGAAACCTAAATATAGAAGTATAGAAACACAGAAAAATAGGAGCAGGAATGGCCATTCGGCCCTTCGAGCCTGCACTGCCATTCAATACGATCATGGATACGATCGTCCAAACTCAGTACCCTGTTCCCGCTTTCTCCCCGTATCCCTTGATTCCTTTAGCCTTAAGAACTATATCTAACTCTTTCTTGAATATATTTAATGATTTAGCCTCAACTGCTTTCTGTGGTAGAGAATTCCACAGGTTCACCACTCTCTGGGTGAAGAAATCCCTTCTCATCTCAGTCCTAAATGGCTTACCCCTTATCTTTAGACTGTGGCCCCTGTATCATGGAGATAGTGCTAATTATGATTCAAAGGCTAGATTTTCACTGTGATGCTGCCTTTATAAATGGGCTTTCATTCTTCACGTGCAAGCCTGGCCAATGAGTATCAAGTCACTGTACTGTACGGCATCCACAGCCTAGCATAGCCCTGTTCTCATTCAATATACACAAACCCCAGCAGGGTCTAGTGAACAGTGAACGGCAGCTAAATCCTTGGCCTCATTTGTCTTCAGTGCAGATACTGAGATTAATTATAGCACCAAAACTATCAGCAGCACAGACTGGGAACTGAACCTGAGATCATCTGGTCCCAAAGGCTTATTAGAAGACCGGGCAGGTACTTACATCCAACTGGCCATTGAGGAACGGCAGCAGATCATCCTTTCCATTTACACACCTGCACGGGGCCATGACAACGCAAGTAAAAGGCCTGAGTATAACCATCAGTGAGAAGTGTCTGTGCCAACATATCACTGACTATTAAAAAGCTTCAGGTAAAGAATCTCAGAATGTTTGACACAACAGCAAACATAACCATTTCCACTAAAATCACAACCAATCCAATTCGCTGCGTTTTGAGTAATACTTCCAGTTTGGATGAGTGCTTGCTCAGTCCCAAATGGATGTACTTGTGATCACTGAAACATCGTCCCGAAGAAAAGGATTTCACACCGAGATGCAACACTCCAGATGGACACAGCACTGATATTCACACTTACCCGTCTTCCCTCGAGAAATTTTAAAGCTGTTCCAATGTTGTTCACCCAGTGGATCCGTTTCAACTTACGGCCCTGTTCACAAGGCTGCAAAAATGGAACACAAATTAATCGCCAATACATTTTCCCCCAAAACTGTTCACATCAAAATACTTAAGTTGCAAGCTGTGCATTTAAATATTTTTTTAGAAAACTTCAAAGGCTCTTTGGCCTTTCTCTTGACCTCTGCAAGCTCCAGGGGCAGTGAGGCACTTCAGGAAATAGTGGCATTTATCAGTTCTCCCTAATCCCCTATGCCCCCCCCCCCCCACCCCCATTCCCCATTACACAGCAGGAAGTCTAACCACCTCCTTTTGACAGTCAATGGCATTACCATCGTCGAATCCCCCAAATTCAACAACCTGGAGGCTCACCATTGACCAGAACCTTGAGTAAACAAGCCACATAAATACCGAGCCAGAAGAACAAGTCAGAGTCTGGTTATTCTGCGGGGAGTAACTTATCTCCCGACTCCCTTTCCACCATCTACAAGGCACAAGTCAGGAGTGTGATGGAATATTTTCCACTTACCTAGATGGGTGCAGCTCCAACAACACTCAAGAAGCTCAAAACCATCCAGGATAACGCAGTCCACTTGACTGACAGCCCATCCAACACCTTAAACATTCACTCACCACCACTGGTGCACTGTTGCTGCATTGTGTACCACCATCTACAAGATGCAATGCAGCAACTCGCCTAGGCTTCTTCAACAGCACCTCCCAAACCTGTGGCCCCTACCACCTAGAAGGACAAGGGCAGCAGGAGGTGCAGGGAAACACCACCGCCTTCAAGTTCCCCTCCAAGTCACCTTCTCAGTTTGGAAATATTACCATTCCTTCACGTTGCTGGGTCGATATCCTGGAACTCCCTACCTAACAGCACTATGGGAGCACCTTTACTACACTGACTGCACAGTTCAAGAAAGGGGCTCATCACCACTTTTTCAAGGGCAACAACAAATGCTGGCCACGCCAGTGATGCCCACATCCCAAGAATGAACATTTTGAGAAGTCAGACAGCACTGCAGTATGAGGCTGTGACTCAATCATCCAATGTCAATAAGATCAAAGGGACCCATTGCCATTATGCAATCCCAGTGCGAGCTGGGCTCATGGGTCAACGTTAGACCTGTAGCCCCGAATCTACAACTGACATTCCCTCTGATTGTGGAATTCGCCCTCAGAAGTCAAGAGAGCCACCAGCAGCCAAGACTGTGAGGCTGTAACACAACTTCTCTCCCAATCTCTCATCACCCCTCCTAAGGATGTCAGCTCCTTACTGAGATCCAGTTTCACAAGAACCAGCTAACTCCTAGTACCTCACTGAAGTGGCAATCATTCATGTGTGAGCTTTGGTAACAGGTGTCCAATGGCTGTTTGACTATGGTGTGCACAGCAGCCAAACCCAACCGTATCATCACCTTAACATCGGCACAAGCACTTTCAACAGTGATTATTGGAAGCCTAGGAATAGGAACCTTGGTACAATTGTAAAGGGGGTTCAGATACAGAGAGACCCGAAAGTTCATATACACAACTCTCTGATGGTGCCAAGGCAAGTTGAAGAGGCTGTTAAAAAAAAAAGCATAGAGGATCCTCTGACTTTGTAAATAAAGGCATAGAGTACAAAAGCAAACAAGTTATGCGAAACCTTTATAAATCACTGGTAATCCTCAGCTGGAGTACTGTATCCATTTTGAGCAGCACTCTTTAGGGAAGGTGTCAAAGCAGAGGAGATTTACTAGACTGGTACCAGGGATGAGGACTTCAGTTATGTGAAGGGACTGGAGAAACTGGTGTTGTTCTTTTTAGACAAAGAGGGTTAAGGGGAGATTTAATAGAGGTGTTCAAAATTATGAAGGGTTTTGATAAAGTAAACGGGGAGAAACTGTTTCCACTGCCGGTGGGGCTGGTAATCAGAGGACACAGAATTAAGATAATTGACAAAAGAACCAGAGGGGAGTTGAGGAGAATTTTCTTACACAGCGAGTTGTTATGATCAGGAATGTGCTGCCTGAAAGGACGATGGAGCAGATGTAGCACTAACTTTCAAAACGGTATTCGGAATATACTTGAAAAGGAAAAATGTGCAGGACAAAAGAGCAGGGGGGTGGGACTAATTGGATAGTTCTTTCAAAGAGCTGGCACAGGCACGATGGGCTGAATGGCCTCCTTCTGCACTGTATGATTCTAAGTTTTCCCTTCTTAACCCAGGGGCGCTGAGATTGACTCTTAACATTCGTACCACAATCCCAGATTAGATTAGCTGTTATAGCATTGTTTCTAATCTGTATTGTTCAGTTGCTCAGAAGGGAGAGGAGATGGGAGACTACCAGTTTCTGTGCTGATTTAAGCTGAGAAACTTACCAGTTTCTGTCCAGATAGAACTTCCAACAGGGAAAGTAGCATCACACCATCCTTGATATCTTCAAATAGATCATTGACTATAATTGGGGGATTGCGCTGAAACACAAGAGAGAGAAACAATTAGCACTGGATACTAACAGCAGCAGGTTACCTAGGCAGGGGGGAGGAGTTTCGGATGGGAAACCTGGGTCAGCCTGATTGACAGCCTTGGCTTCCAGTTGTGTAGGGCGTGGTCGGGAGAGGGGGAGGGCGGGGATGTCCGATCCCTGACCCCAGGGATGGTCCAATATCAAGGAGAGGAGTCCCATCCCCAACCCCAGGGGCATCCGATCCCCGATCAAGTGGTGGACCTTTGGATGTTGGGGCACCTGATGGGGGAGGGAGTCTGATCCAAGTTCAGAAGTAAGATTGGTGGACCGGGATGAAGTACTCCTCCTCCTCTTGGACCACAAGCAGTGCTGAAAAGTCACTTAGTTTTTCCCCAAAGCTGTCCTCACCTCCCTGGAACTGCTGGGTTTTCTGAGACCTGGGAAACCCCACTGGCTACTGTCATAGCTGAAAAACAGGCTAAATCAGAGACTATCAGCAGCATTAAAATTGTTCAATTGCCAACCCACCACCTGGGAGCAAGTTGGTTGCCTGTGCTTATCCCACCTCTGTTAATCACAAAGTGCTCCTGGAATGTCATTTTAAACAAGAAAATGTAGGGTGGAGTTTTAATTTTAAGAGGCAGACACTTCCCCGATACATTCTCTTGTGGCTAGAGCATAGAAATATCGACCCCAAAGTTTCTATAAACCAAACATGGCCTTTTGATGAAGTAATTGATAAGATGCTCAAGGTGAACAACAAAACCATTAGTTGCTGATAAACTCACTGGAAATTATTTCTAGACACCTTGTACTGTCCTTGTCAAGTATGTGGCAGAGAAATGTTGTGACAGACTGTATCTCTCAGGTTATATACACTACTAAACAGGTAATGAACAAACATGGCAGATTTTATTAATTGTCATACTTCATGCAGTCAGCTGACATGGCAGATTTTATTAATTGTCATACTTCATGCAGTCAGCTGACATTTTAAAAGTCCAGCTACCTTTTGCAGTGTTCTGGACAACTTCAAACACCTTGTGGCCCTTGATGAAATGCTCTAACATGAGAGAGGCAACCACTTGGAATCTATCATTTACATTCACTCACGTGACAACACAGCGACAAAGGCCAACTAGTTAATGACAGAAACATTCCACACTTAGTCGACCTACTGAGCTGCCAATCAACATAGAAACATAGGAACTGGATCAGGTCATTTAGCCCTCCAAGCCTATTGCATCATTCAGTTACATTGTAACTGTATTTCAACTCCATTCACAGCTCTTTGCTCCATATCCTTTGACACTCTTACCCAATTAATTTTAATAGATCCATCACTTCCAACAGCGCAGCACTCCCTCAGTACTGCATTGGAGTGTCAGCCTGGATTATGTGATCAAGTCTCAGTAGTGGTACTTGACCCCAAAACCTTCTGACTTAGAGATGAGAGTGCTACTGACTGAGGGAAAGAATGGTTCTGTCCATGTGAACCGTGCAACCCTGGCCCCAGGATAATCAACAAGAGATGGGCACTCTTCATCAGGCCAATCCCGTGGACCATTTTAAAATATAAACTCTGAAGCCAATGTTGTGTTGGTTGCACCCTGGCTGCCAGGAGTCAGTTGCTTGCACTTATTCTGTTGTGGCGCAGTGGCTAGCACCGCAGCCTCACAGCTCCAATGACCCGGGTTCGATTCTGGGTACTGCCTGTGAGGAGTTTGCAAGTTCTCCCTGTGACTGTGTGGGTTTCCGCCGGGTGCTCTGGTTTCCTCCCACAGCCAAAGACTTGCAGGGTGATCGGTAAATTGGCCATTGTAAATTGCCCCTAGTGTAGGTAGCTGGTAGGGGAATTGGGGGATGTGGTAGGAACATGGGATTAATGTAAGATTAGTATAAATGGGTGGTTGATGGTCGGCACAGACTTGGTGGGCCGAAGGGCCTGTTTCAGTGCTGTATAAATAAATAAAAATTGCACCTACAGGTTTGCTGCCTGTCTACAGGGACTGGATTTACCAGGAAAAACACCAGGAACTGGGCACAGGCACTGAGCTGCCAAATCTCAGTTTTCAATACCTATGATCTATAAGACTTCAACAGCACCTCCCTCCCCTGTGACTGGTATCACTGAGAATGACAAGAGCAATATTGTGGGAACACCATCACCTCCAAGTTCCCCGCTAAGTCACACACCATCCTGACTTGGTACATAAATTGCTGTTTCTGCATCAGTGCTGGGTCAAAATCCTGGAACTCCCTAGCTCTCACCTTTGTGTGAACATCATTACCACAAGGACTGGGGCAGCTCAAGGAGGAGGGCACTAGGGATAGTGAGGATAACTTGATGTATCCCATGAGTGAATTAGAAAACTATAACAGGCCCCGTACAAAAGGAGAAGTACAGGTAACTCCAATACACATTACAGATAGATCTTTATAAATGCTGCATTTGTTGTGTTCCATTCATTGTTACAAAGATTAAACATAACGGATTGCAAATGGAGGACTGTTCTATGAGTAAACTGAAGCTAACAGTATATTTCTCTTCCACTCACAGCCTGATTTTAAAGACCTGCGCCATTGCATTTTAACTATAAAAAGCAACAACGTATCTTGGGGTTTATTTTTCTGCATTACTGTAGAAATAGCAATGATTGTTTTAAATGGCAGTCAGTGTCTGGTGGGAGGAAGACCCTTGTTGAACTGGTTAAGATCCAATGTAGCATTTTGATGTTACACATACACACACACACGCGCGTCAGACAATAGAATGTCACATAGTGCAATTTCACCCCATACAACACCTCACTAAAACCATAAACAATGCTGTTGTTAGGTGTGATGTCTTATTATTTTCACCACTGCTGTATGAGCATTTTCACAGAATTTTTCACATTATATAGAATCATCTATATTATAGAGGCCTGGACAACGTATGCCAGCCAAGAGCGACGTCTCAATTCATTCCATCTTCGCTGCCTTCGGAGAATACTTGGCATCAGGTGGCAGGACTATATCTCCAACACAGAAGTCCTTGAAGCGGCCAACACCCCCAGCTTATACACACTACTGAGTCAGCGGCGCTTGAGATGGCTTGGCCATGTGAGCCGCATGGAAGATGGCAGGATCCCCAAAGACACATTGTACAGCGAGCTCGCCACTGGTATCAGACCCACCGGCCGTCCATGTCTCCGTTATAAAGACGTCTGCAAACGCGACATGAAATCGTGTGACATTGATCACAAGTCGTGGGAGTCAGTTGCCAGCATTCGCCAGAGCTGGCGGGCAGCCATAAAGACAGGGCTAAATTGTGGCGAGTCGAAGAGACTTAGTAGTTGGCAGGAAAAAAGACAGAGGCGCAAGGGGAGAGCCAACTGTGCAACAGCCCCAACAAACAAATTTCTCTGCAGCACCTGTGGAAGAACCTGTCACTCCAGAATTGGCCTTTATAGCCACTCCAGGCGCTGCTTCACAAACCACTGACCACCTCCAGGCGCGTATCCATTGTCTCTCGAGATAAGGAGGCCCAAAAGAAAGAAAGAAATAGAATCATAGAATTTTACAGCACAGAAGCCCATCATATCTGTGCTACTCTTTGAAAAGTTTATCCAATTAGTCCCATTCCCCTGCTGTTTCCCACAGCCCTGCTAACTTTTCCCCTTCAAGTATTTATCCAATTCCCTTTTGAAAGTTACTGTTGAATCTGCTTCCACCGCCCTTTCAGACAGTGCATTCCAGTTCATAATACCTCGATGCATAAAAAATATCTCTCATGACGCTGGTTCTTTTGCTGATTGCCTTAGATCTCTGTTCTCTGGTTACTAACTCTCCGATTGATGGAAACAGTTTCTCCCGATCTACTCTACCAAAAAAACCTCATAATTTTGAACACCTCTATTAAATCTCCCCGGCTGACAAATTAATCTCGGAACCTTTAGGTCACTTGTCCTACGGAATTACAATGTGTTGAGATAACTGGTGATGCAGACAGGGTTAAGGCAGGCCATGCAGATTTGACTAACACTTTCTCCAGCTTTTGTAGACAGCCAGACAACTTGCTGGGTAATCAATCTGCATGAATCTCTGATTTCTCTACTGTGCAACCTCTTTGATAGAGTGCCAAGAGAGAGAAATGGCTGCCCTTGGCTGCCCTTTGCATTGTGCGGTTGATGCTCCTGTAAATGACACACCACCGCCCCCAGGAACACTTTGAAGAGTTTCTGCAAAGCCTTGTAAGGCAGCGAACTCCATCCGCCCTTTACAAGCCAAATGATGGGCAGGGGGGCGGAGCTGGAAGCGAGGGTCTACACTCCGCAGTTAGTGGCCAAGATAACAGAGGAGCTTCAAGCTATTTGTCTGAGAGAAGCTCTACCAATCGGGCCCATAGGACAGTCCCTAATCTCCTGGCTGGGCAAGTGCCAGAGATGTGTCGGAGGTATCCACTGCACCCACTGCCCGCTGCAAATCTGCTGAACCAGCAGAGCGGAGGTGTCAATAACCAGGGGGCATAGACTTAAGGTAAGGGGCAGGAGATTTAGAGGGGTTTTGAGGAAAAAGATTTTCACCCAGAGGGTGGTTGAAATCTGCAACACCCTGCCTGAAGGAATGGTAGAGGCAGGAACCCTCATAACATTTAAGAAGTACTTAGATGAGCACTTGAAACGCCTACAAGGCTACGGGCCAAGTGCTGGAAAATAGGATTAGAATAGATTGGTGCTTGATGGCCGGCATGGACACGACGGGCTGAAGGTCCTGTTTTTGTGCGGTATAACTCTGTGACTCTATAATTAGCGGGGTCCACGTCAAAGAATGTAATCCTGGTGCAATCATCAGGATTGTATCCTGAAATATTCTGAGGGCAATGTGTGGGCGTTGAGGTAAATCTCTGTCTTGCAGTGATAGGAGCTGCAACGGCTGGTTTCAACATGCTTGGAGGAAACCAGCACTTGGAGGGACTCCAAGAGCTCATAGGGGCTCTCTGGACTGTGCTCAAACCAATCAACGGACCTCATGGGAAGGTGACCTCTGTCCGAGCATGGAGTCCCTCATGTCAGTTGTTACTCACGGCAGTTCAGTTCTATCACATAGCGCTGAATATATAACAGGAGGCACTGCCTCAGGAAGGAGTGAACCCAACACACGGCACCTAGCACTGACAGAGGTCCATCAAGGCCCACTGCAGCAACAGGCCTGAAGCTTGCCGGCTGGACATGTGTTACTCATAGGATAGGCACAAGGTACCAACTGGTCTTTTTCCAATGTGCATGACGGAGAGATCTTCCTTAAAAAGAGCTGCTGCAAAAAAAACTTCTGTTTAAAAAAGTTCCGGCAGTTTGGAGATCTGGTGCAGGCCATTCATATTGTAATAAGCAAAACGCAAAGAGTTGATCGGGACAATTGTTCGCAAATGGTTGGTGCCCATCTCCTGGGCAGTACTCCTAATACAGACCTCCTCTCCCGACTCCATGCAATGCCAGGTACTGTTTAGATACAATAATGAACTCAGCTCATTTGTATAATTTAATGATGCTCCAGCTGTTTTTCTCACAACGTACATTATTGGGTCCCAGCAGTTGTTCAAGAGTTGCTGGTTGCTCTTTGTATATGTTATGAACACTGGACTTTGTAACATGATTATGGTTTAAAAACTGTGATTTTTAAAAGTTTAAGATGGAGTCTGAGAAGTCAGGTGACCTCACATCCACTCTGCTTAAGAAAAAAACAGAAATCTTGATTACCTGGATAACAGAGAACACAGATCAAAGACATTTTCTTTTTTGAAAAACAGAGACTACATGGGAATAACACCTGAAGAAACATGGATTTTGTTATGTTTTGTGAATTACATGGACACTATCGGTGAATTTAAGTGGTGGGTTCTTTTATTGAAGATACTAACTTTTATACAGCAATACTGTCTTGTTCCTGTGGCTGGTTGCAGCAGGTGCTTAGGGGCCACATGGGCCTGTACATCACATCCTGTCTAGTGATGGACAGCAATTTCAGATACACCCTTTAAAGCAATACTGCAACACTTAAAGCAATACCACAACAGGTTTCACCCTCCCAGACTTTGGGTCGTAAGCAAGGAGTCAGTGATTCTGAAGATACAAATGTACCAAGTGGCTGTTAACACCTAGGAACAATGGAAGGCCCAGGTGGCTCTGTGAAACCAGACTTCTGGACTTTACATATTGGAAAAGTTCAATAAGATATTGACATTTGGTTCCAGATAAATGTAACAGATGTTCTGAAGGCAAGCAGTCTGTAAGGAAGACAACCAGCAGTGGCAGCCGAGAGAGACAGAAAGAGAGAGAGAGAGAGAGAAAGAGAGAGAGAAAGAGAGAGAGAGAAAGAGAGAGAGAGAGAGAGAGAGAAAGGGAACACCTGCTCTTGGAGGCCTGATACAGTGAAAAGCTGTGAGGACTGGAACCTGTTTTGAAAGTTGACGTTTGAGGAGAAGTAAAAGACCAAGGCAATGCACCAAGTATCCTTCAAAGGCACCTTCCAAACCCTCGACCTCTACCACTTAGAAAGACAAGAGCAGCAAATGCATGGGAACACCACCACCTGCAAGTTCCCCTCCAAGCCACACACCAACCTGACTTGGAACGATATCAGCGTTCCTTCACCGTCGCTGGGTCAAAATCCTGGAACTCCTTTCCTAACAGCACTGTGAGTGTACCTACACCACATGGACTGCAGCAGTTCAAGAAGGCGGCTCACCACCACATTCTCAAGGGCAATTAGGGATGGGCAATAAATGCTGTCCTAGCCAGCAATGCCCACATTCCATGAATGAATTTTTAAAAAAACAACAGGATCACCAGGAATTGCCTTATTCATGGGTATCCAGGTTGAAAGCGCTGGGAGAAATGAGTGACGAGGACATTGATTGTGAGAAAGGTCTGCGAGATCCAACGCATTGCAATTGGGAGGAATTTGGGACTTTTAACTGCAACGATTTCACCATCAAAAAGGACTGTGTAACATCTAAGTATCGTGTGAGGTTTTCAAGTAATAAGAAAATACCTTTCTTTGAAATTTGGGGTATCGCCTACTTACAAAGTACTATTTAATGAATGGGGATTTCTTTTAGTTCAGTTGTTATAATAAAAATCTTAAAACATGAGCTCTTGTGTATTTCTTTAAATTGGTCTGGGGGTTCATATCTCGTATTTTTAATGTTAACGGTCTCATTGAGGTTGTAACAGTATGCTGAGCTTTTAGGGAGAGATACAGGGTATGGGGCAGATGAAATGAGTAAGGGGAGGGGCGTCAGTGCCATGGGATAGTGGTATGATTTTTGTTTAAATATAGAGGTTGCCTCTTCTTCAGTGCCCTTTTCATATGGGCATGTGTGATGCTGTGGCACTGTTGCACTTCCTGTTCTCAAAGCCTTATTTCCTGTTGTCATGTTTTTGAGACATTTTTCTGTCGATTTTCCCCATTATAAATTCCCACATCCATCCTTATAATGAAAACTGCCTATGTAAACTTGTCACACTGTAATTACGCCCTCCCACCAATGGTGGCCCTATAGTACATCATTCTCCCAGTTCCTCAGCCTGTACTGGAGATAAATGCCTACACTCCCAATAATTTTACTCTGCTTCCCAAACTTCCCTAAGTTTCGCTGTTCAACTACTAGTAACTATAACATGAAGACTACACTTGTTCTTGACTAGGGATTTCCACAAATGTATAAAAAAGATCTTACATCCTCACTTTGTGCATCAAAGTCTAAAAAGTATTTTAGGAAAAAAGACCTTGACAGCTTTCTCTCCCACCAAAGGGGCATGGAACAGGGGATTACATAGAGCGGTCAGCAATTCATTTATAATTGGCCCCATGATCTGCCTATTTGGAACCACATCCCCATCTTAAACCCAGCTTATTCCCCACCCCCACTCAATAGTTTACCTATGAGAAACACTACAGGAGATCAGATAGCCTTGAGGCAATCTGCTCAGGGCCACATGGGGTTTTGCAAGAATTTGCCAGGAACCAGCTCTCTAAACGTCCCTCACAACATACAGGAAACTTAACGACAGCATAAACAATGGAACTGTTGAGGCACGCTGAATCACAGCGAGTGAGTAACGGATAAAAAGGATAACATTTCAGCAGCGGCCTGTGACGCTAGCAGTAAACATGCCTCTACTGTCAGAGTGTTGGAGGGTGACATGCACCAGTCGATTGTTCAGCCTCAAATAAAGACCAGCATTTCAAGCATTTGATCCAAATCACTGTGAAGCATGCCCATTTTGTTCAAAGTGACTGAGTAAATCATTCACAAACGGCAAAGTCTCTGCTGTTCACTCACTGTGCTGTTAGTCTCGATTACCACTCAGCTCTCTGGGTAATGAGCTTACAAGCAATAGGAAAGAACAAATGAATAAACTCTCAGCTCTACAGCAACTTTTCACGACTTCAGGACATCCGAAAGCACCTTACAGCCAAAGGGATAGTTTTTTTGAAGCGTAGTCAGTGCTATATGGTAGGAAACGCAGCAATCAATTTGCACACAGCAAGATCCCACAAACAGCAATAAGATAATGAACAGATAATTTTTTTTTTAGTGATGTTGGTTAAGGAATAAATATCGTCCAGGACACTGGGGAGCACTCCCCTGGTCTTCTTGTAATAGTATAATATGACCTTTTACAGCCACCTAAGCAGGCAGACAAAGCCTCAGTTTTACATCTCATTTAAGAAATGGCACCTCTGACAGTGCAGCACTGCTTCAGTACTGGATGATGTGCTCACGTCTCTGGAGTGGGAATTGAATCCATGACCTTCTGACTCAAAGGCGAAAGTGCTACCACTGAACCAGGGCCGACAATCCCCTATAATCACATGATCATTTAGGAAATTTTCACCGCTGAGCATAATTTCACATGCCGCTACTGGCAGCCTCAGAAGGATCTATTTGTCTTTACTTTCTCTTGTAAAACATTAGAAACATAGAAACATAGAAAATAGGAGCAGGAGTAAGCCATTCAGCCCTTTGAAATGCTTTGTTGAACACTGCGTAAACTATCCCTCAGTAAAACTGCTAGCACTGACCACGATTCAGGGTTCATTGTCCCACAATGAAGGATTATCTACATAATATTCAAGGGGTATACTACCTTCAGTACCCCCTTGTACAGAATCTCAATTAAAATATTTGAGAGTTAGACCCCCATATCCACTGCCTCCACAAGAGCCAGCGTTTCAGCAGCTGAAGTACTTTTAACAACACTTTTCATATTCAGCGTTTTCTCTTCCCTGGGTCTCATGCATATTACAATTCTTCTTATTAGTATCAGACCGGGTGACTGTCATAATGCACAAATTAAACTGAGATATCTCCTATAAAAAAAGAATTATTCGGCGCATCGCACAGTGTCATCCCTTTGACTGAAGCTCTCCATTGTACTTCTATTTCCCTTCCCTCTTCTTCACCTATATCAAGGCAGCTTGTTGCTTCATCATCATCTCAATGAAATTCTGCTATTCTGGACAACAGCAAAGCTGAAACAAATGTACATGAAGTGTTTAATGGTTATTCAGAGACACGAACCAGTGCTTTGGGATAACAAATAAATTAGCTCTTTGAGAGCACTGCCATAATGGTATTGCACAGTGCGTTCAAAAATAAAATACACTTCCAGCACTAACTGTAGGAAGAGAAACCTAGGATGAGCTGGACTGATCCCACAGCAAGTGTTAAGTCAAACAGGATAAATTAGGCACTGAGAATTAGCAAGCCTTTGTAAACTAAATAAAAAGGTCCACTGTAACTTTTGGAGCATGCAGCTAAACCACTGATAGCTCTCACTTCCTCTTACATCTGACCAGTGGAGCAGTCTGCTGGTTCCCGAGATTTCTTCAACGAGAAGCATGTAGTTTCATTTCATGGGTTGCACAGTGGCCTTGGTATACAGACTGTAATTCTCGGCAAGCCCTATCCATGTTCTTGTGAAAGATTAGCTCGTGGTCTTCTCCTTAGGGCAGGATCCTGCTAAATTGTATCGCACTGACTACTTTCCTTGAAATGACTGTACAAAAGGACACAATGCACCTTGTTCACAGGATCATTAAGTGGTTTCTCCATTGGAAATGCAATGGGTTAGCTTCCTGTCTAACCCTGGCACCTGTGTTAAAATCCATCCACTACTGATGAGATGAAGAGCATTGTTCTGAAGGCTATAGGGGGACTTACATGTCATGAGTTGGCAGCACCTTAGGTGTGAACAATGCTATTTAAGTGCGTGATCTTTCTGACGCAAACTTGAGCTCATCCAAAACTCTGCTGCCCGTATCCTAACTCGTACCCAAGTCCCATTTACCCATCATCTCTGTGCTCACTGACCTAAACTGGCTCCCAGTCCTGCAACACCCCATCCTTGTGATCAAATCCCTCCATGGCATCATCCCTCCCTATCTCCGTAACCGCCTCCAGCCCCACAACCCTCAGAGAATTCGGCGCTCCTCCAAATCTGCCCTCTTGCAAATCCGTGATTTTAGTCATTCCACCATTGGCAGCCTTCATGCCTTCAACTGCGTAGGCCCTAAGCTCTGGAGTTCCCTCCCCAAACCTTGCTATCTCGCTCTCTCTCTTCCTTTACAATGCTCCTTAAAACCTACCTCTCTGACCAAGGTCACCTGTCCTAACATCTCCTTATGTGGCTTGGACTGAAATTTTGTTTGATAATAAAAACTGAAAATTCTGGGAACACGCAGCAGGTCTAGCAGTGTCTGTGATGAGAGAAACAGAGTTAACGTTTCAGATTGAGAACCTTTCATCAGTTCTGATGAAACATTGGTGACCTAAAACATTAACTCTGTTTCTCTCACCACAGATGCTGTCAGACCTGCTGAGTATTTCCAGAATGTTCTGTATTTATTTCAGATTTCCAGCATCTGCAGTATTTTACATTTCTAATTGTTTTATAATGCTCCTGTGAAGCATCTTAGGATGTTTTACGACATTAAAAATGTATAAATGAAAGCTGTTGTTTAAAATAATTTTTTGTGAATAAATGTTTATTTTTTAAACTAGAGGAATATGCTGTAAAGGAAACAATTGAAAGTTGTGCAGGGAGAGTAATGATGAAGAATCCAGGCCAACAGATACTGCTGAATAAGATTCTGTATCTTACAAATCCATTGGGACTCCTGGGCGAAATTTCATTAGCCCTTCGAGTACGAGGAATGCCTTCTATATTTTGAAGCCATTTAGACCAGGGACATCCAAGTTTCAATTTCCAATTGCCGTGAGTCAGTTGACCACAATAATCTTAAGCACATCACCCTGGCAGATACACCAGTGCAGTATTTGAGGGAGTGCTCTATCGTCGGAGGGTGCCACCTTTCAGATGAGGTGTTAAACTGAGGCCCCATTTGCATACTCAGGAAGATGTAAACGACCCATGACACTAAAAGAAAAACTACATTTATATTGCAGCTTTTATGGCCTCAGGGTGTTCTATAACACATTACAGCCAATGAAGTACTTTTGAACTGTGCTCTCTGATATAATGTAGGAAACACGGCAGACAATTTGTGCACAGCAAGCACCCACAAACAGCAGTGTGATAATGACCACGTAATGCATTTTAGTGATGTGGTTTGAAGGACAAATGTTGGCCTGGACACCAGGGAGCACTCCCCTGCTCTTCTAATAGTGCAATGGGATCTTTTACATTCACCTGAGAGGGAAGATGGGACCTCAGTTTAATCGTTCATCTGAAGTTCAGCACTTCTGACAGAACTGCATTCCCTCAGTATTGCACTGGAGTCTCAACCTATCCATTTTGCTCAAGTCTCTGAAGTGGGGCTTGAACCCACAACCTCTGACCCAGAGCTGAGAGTTCTACCAACTAAGCCTTGGCTGACACTATTGGAAGAAGAGCAGGGGAGTTCTCCCCAATGCCCTGGCCAATACTTATCCCTCAGCTGACATCACTAAATCAGGTTATCTGGTCATTATTACATTGCTGTTGGTGAGAGTGTGGACATTTGGACTACATTTGTCCAAGCTACATCTGGACTGGACATCTCCAGGGTCTGAGGGAAATATCAGCAAGGATTGGAGTTCCTTGACCTCTGTCCAGCTGGAAAATGTGAATAGTGTGGGAGTCAAACAATGACCAGGTTACCCTGTGATGCCCGTCCATGCACAAGTGAGGTACCAACACTCAGTATCTGGGTGCCTTTGAGTAAGGTGCCCAACAATCGTTAGCGCCTTCAGATTGTGAAGGGAAATATCAGGGAGAGAGGGGTAAAGAGTGGGGAATAAAGCCCAAAAGAAATTTCTTTGGGGAAAGTATCAGAGCCAGAACTGAATTGGTCAGTGCAGATGATGCCAGCAGATATGAGACGAGAAGCCCACTTTCTGTTTGTTGTGTTTGAAGATTAAAATTGTGCTTTGCTGTGCTGCATTCTCTTGTGGGAGTGATCTCCACAGTAACAGCAATCGCAGCAGAGGCAACCATTTCCATGGTAACGCACACCGCATGCTGGAGAATATGAATGCCATATCTATATTGGCTCAGCAGTTAAGTGATGATTCTGAATTGGCTGTCAAGCCTCTCCATGCCTGCTGAATGCAAAATCCGTCTTTTAAAACAGCCCCCTCCCCCATTCAGCTGCACTTCCCCCTAATCAACTTCCAGATTCCCAGGAGTGGGTCAATCTGTTTGTGTACATTTCTCACATGGGTCTTGTTTCCCTAAGTGGTGTATATGGTTCTCTACCTGTTGTAGACTTCTAACTAACTAGCCTATTTAATGGTCTCCACAGCAGGTCTTTATGTGGCAGGTCACATATGCACATATCTGTGCTAACTAGAGACAACAAGAGTGAAAAAGAGATACTCCAACATACTGTGCAAAGTTTTTCCACAGGAAGGGTTGGGAGAGTTAATCCCACTTCTCTAAAGTGCAGCCATAGAGCAGGTCCCTTCCCCAGGGTATCGCCAAGCACCTCCGCTCGAAACTCTGTATTTAGTGTAAAGACTCCAAACTTCTATACAAAATTGGGGCCTTCAGGTTTTCATGGATTGTCTCTGGGTTTCTGATTTGGAATACCAGAGGTGAGGGAACTGTTGACTTTGTAGCTGCCCCTTACCAAAGTTTCCTCTAAGCTGTGTGGCCCTGTACAGGCTGTGCACAAGTCCCCCCCCCCCCCCCCACTTTAAGGAGGAGGTGGTGGCGTATTGGTAATGTCACTGGACTAGCATTGAAGAGGCCCAGGCTAGTACTTTAGGGGCAGCACAGTGGCGCAATGGTTAGCACTGCAGCCTCACAGTTCCAGTGACCCAGGTTCGGTTCTGGGTACTGCCTGTGCAGAGTTTGCAAGTTCTCCCTACGACCGCGTGGGTTTCCACCAGGTACTCAGGTTTCCTCCCACAGCCAAAGACTTGCAGGTTGATAGGTAAATTGGCCATTGTAAATTGCCCCTAGTGTAGGTAGGTGGTAGGAGAATTGAGGGAAGGTGGGGATGTGGTAGGGAATATGGGATTAAATGTAGGATTAGTATAAATGGGTGGTTATTGGTCAGCACAGACTCAGTGGGCCGAAGGGCCTGTTTCAGTGCTGTATCACTCTATGACAGAGAGATCAGAAGAAGTTGCTGCGTGTTCACGGCCTGTGCCAAAAAAATTAAAGGGGCTGCGCACTTAAATAACTCACCCATGTACTCCAAAAAAAAATTAGAGGGTGCATTGTTTCCTACCCTGATTGACTTGTTTCTGTGGGTTAAAGAAAGACTCAAAAACAGAGTAGAGT
The DNA here is from genome assembly GCF_036365525.1 of Heterodontus francisci. NCBI lineage: Eukaryota > Metazoa > Chordata > Chondrichthyes > Heterodontiformes > Heterodontidae > Heterodontus > Heterodontus francisci. The sequence goes on along the minus strand of NC_090383.1, from coordinate 18,444,236 downwards.
GAACCATCAGGAATCTGATTCCAATCTTTGGATTTGTACCAACACATTTAAAACAAGATTTCTGCTTCACTCATCCTGCAATTACCACAATTGTAAGAATTGAGTACAGTCTTTGAGTAAATTGAAACATGACATTATGGTAAATGCAGCATGCTTAGGAGGAATAGGTGACTTTGGATCTATGTTTCCCAAAGCATTCCACCACTGGGCGCTTTCCTCACCTCATATTTGGGTTTGTTATAGACTAACTGATGGAGATTAATTGTTATGATTAGTCAACAACTCTTATTATTGTTGTATCATGTGACTAACAGAATGGCAGAAGGCAAACTAGATGGATTTTGGTCTTCTTTTGTCTAGCAAGTTCTATGTTCCCATCAAACTTAAAACAATGAATATTTGAGTCACTGCGTTTTCAAGTAGCCTGTATCTAATTGAGTCATTGACAATAGGGATGTGTAAATTTTGATTTGACTGTCACCATTAACAGCACATTCCAGTCGCATTGCAGAAATCCTTCAACAATTCATACAAATTCCCCTTCCTGAAGTAGCAGTGGGGTAAATGTTACAATTCAGCATTCCCGAGTGACAGGAATGAATAACAGGAATTTTTGTCTGAATCGATACTCATGCAATTTTCCAACCGTTGAGTTTAACAGAGAGGAAACTGTGCAGGTGGCGATTCAGTCAAGTAACCTCACATCTGAACTCCTGATTTGCGCTCCAGTACAAACTTCATACTGCCAATGTCTTCCGGAGAAGTGTTTGTGAACTAAAAACAAGGGGTTGCTAAATGTATATGTTATGGTAAACCTGGAGTATTGTCGACAATTCTGGGCATCACACTTTAGGAAGAATGTCAAGGTCTTGGAGAGGGTGCGCAGGAGATTTACTAGAATGGTACCAGCGATAAAGGACTTCAGTTATGGGGAGAGACTGGAGAAACTGGGGTTGTTCTCAGTGGAGCAGAGAAGGTTGGGGGCGGGGGTGCTGTTGAGAGAGAGATGTTCAACTTCATAAAGGGTTTTGATCGAGTAAATAAGGAGAATCTGTTTCTTGCAGCAGAGTCGATAAGCAGAGGACACAGATATGATAACTGGCAAAAGAACCAGAGGTGAGATGAGAAAAAAAATTACACAGTGATCTGGAATGCACTGCCTGAAAAGGTGGAGGAATCAGATTATATAAGAACATAAGAAATAGGAGCAGGAGTAGGCTATACAGCCCTTCGAGCCTGCTTCGCCACTCAATAAGATCATGGCTGATCTTTGACTTCAACTCCACTTTCATCCCTGATCCACAAATCCCTTGATTCCTCTGTAGTCCAAAATATATCCAATTCAGTCTTGAATATACTCAACGACTGAGTATCCACGTCCCTCTGAGGTTGAGAATTCCAAAGATTCACAACTTTCTGAGTGAATAAATTCCTCCTCATCTCAGTCTTAAATGATCGATCTGAGACTATGCTCCCTGGTTCTAGACTCTCCAGCCAGGAATAACAACCTCTCAGTATCTACCCTGTCAAGCCCCCTCAGAAACATATAAGTTTCAATGAGATTACCTCTCATTCTAAACTCCAGACAGTATAGGCCTAATTTACGGAATCTCTCCTAATAGGACAGCCCTCTCATCCCAGGAATCAATCTAGTAAACCTTCACTGCACCACCTCAAAGGCAAGTAATCCTTCCTTAGATAAGGAGACCAAAACTGTGCCCAGTACTCCAGGTGTGGTCTCACCAAAGCTCTGTACAATTGTAGCAAGACTTCCTTATTCTTGTACTACAACCCTGTTGCAATAAAGGCCAACATATCATTTGCCTTCCTAATTGCTTGCTGCACCTGTGTGCTAACTTTCTGTGTTTCTTCGAGGATGCCTAACTCTATTTGAACGTCAGCATTTAAACATTTCTCATCATTTACAAAATAATCTGCTTTTCTATTCTTACTACCAAAGTGAATAACTTCACACTTCCTCACAGAATACTCCGTCAACTAAGTGGCCACTAACTTAACCTGTCTAGATCTCTTTGCAGCTTCTTTATATCCTCCTCAAAGCGTGCATTCCTACCTAGCTTTGTATCATCAGGAAATGTGGATATATTACTCTCTGTACCTTCATCTAGTCATTAACAATAGATTGCAAATAGCTGAGGCCTGATCCTTGTGGCACTCCACTAGTTACAGCCTACCAACTTGAAGATTGCCGCTTTTATCCCTACTCTCCACTTTTGTCTGTTAACCAATCCTCTATCCATGTTAATATATTAACTTCAACTCCATGAAACCATATCTTGTTTCATAACCGTTTATGTGGTACCTTGTTCAATGCCTTTTGAAAATCTAAATATAGTACATCCATTGGTTTATCTAACCTGCTAGTTACATCCTCAAAATACCCTAATAAATTTGTCAGAATGATTTCCCTTTCATAAAACCATGTTGACTCTCCCTAATCATATTATGATTTTCTAAGTATATTGTTCACACCTCTTTAATAATAGATTCCAGCATTTTCCTGATGACTGATGTCAGGCTAACTGGCCTGTAGTTCCCTGTTTTCTCTATCCCTTTTTCTTGAATAGTGGTGTTACATTTGCTAACTTCCAATCCACTGGGACTCTTCTAGAATCTACGGAATTTGGAAATCATAACCAGTGCATCCACTATCTCTGTAGCCACCTAATTTAGAATCCTAGGATGTAGGCCATCAGGTCCAGGGGATTTGTTGGCTTTTAGTCCCAATAGTTTCTCTGGTAATTTTCCTCTATTGATAATTACTTTAAGTTCATCACGCTGTTACAACTGAGGCGGGAGGAGTGCACTGTTTATTCTAGTTCCACTTCTCCACAGGTCGCAACATATATGTAAATTTTTTCCCACTTTCCGATACGGTCAATCATGGACTCTATTTTTATCCCAGAATAAAACACACAACCAGGTTTCTTTAATAAACAACTAAATTATCAGTTTATTATAAACCAAGTCTTAACCAGTAACACAGCAAAGCATAAACACACAGTTTGAAAAATAAAAGTTCCCTTTTTACCTTAGCCCCACACACACACACATCCATACACTGGTTAACCGAAAAATAAAGAGATTTACTCTTTCAAGCTCTAGTACAAAAAAACAAAAAAAGAATGTGTTGGCCAAATACTTGCTAGTTGTTGAAGAAAAAAAGAGGAGATATGAAAAGATGTCACATGTCCTTTTTGATTTGGCGTCCCAACTATGTATAGACGACTGTCACTGGGATCTTTCTAGAACAATTCCTGTCAGGCGACGTTGAAGATCAGTTTGGGCAGGATTCCAGGAAAATGCAGTAAGAGGGGTTTCAGGCAGTTTCTTACACTTGCTTCTCAGCTTCTCAAGAGATGGTAAACTGGCAGGCTGTTTCAAAGCGCTGGAACAGACTGAGCTAGGTGTTGCACTCTTGGCAAGTTTTCTCCAACTGTCTTTTCAAACCATTGTCCATATCCCAACTCACTGTCCAAAGCAAAACCAAAACCAAATACCCATATCACAAGAATCAAGCCTCCCGATCCCCTATAAATCTTGACCTGTCACCCCTCTGTAAACATCTCTCCCCAAGTCAAAAACAACCCCTGCTGGGTAATTATTTGAAAACAGGTGCCTTCCAGTAACTGTTTACCTTGCCGACCTCACAGTGACCCTTGTAAAAAAAACACCCATGGGCACCTTTTCAGTTTTAAAACACAAATCTTTAAATTTAACAAAATAAAAGAAGCACTTATAACAATGCTCATTAGCCCCTAGGTTCTCCACTATTTTTGGTACACTTGTAGTATTTTCTACTGTGCAGACAGGTACAAAATATTTGTTTAGCATCTCTGCCATTTCTTTGTTTTCCATTATAATTTCTCTCATCTCAGTCTCTAAGGGGCCAGTGTTAACTTTTGCGACTTTCTTATTTTTTACATACTTATACAAACTCTTACAATCTGTTTTTATATTTCTTGCTAGTTTACTCATTCTATTTTCTCTTTCTTATCAATTTTTTGGTTATCCTTTGCTGTTTTCTAAAACTCTCCCAATCTTCAGGCTTACTTCTATTCACAATATTATAAGTCTCTTTAGTGAGCCACTTTCCCTTGTTTTTGTTTCTCAATGGAATGTGTTTTCATTAAAAATTTTGAATCATTTCTTTAAATGCTTACCACTGCTTATTTATCTCCATACCTTTTAATCTATTTTCTCAATCAGCATTAGCCAACTCGACCCTCCTATGTATTTGGCTTTAAGTATGTCACTCTCAAACATAATGTTAAATTCTATCATATGATGATCCCGTAGGATCCTTTACAACAAGATTACTAATTAACCCTCTCTTATTACACAAAGCTAAAATAGCCTTTTCCCTGGTTGGTTCCTTGATGTATTGTTCTAGGAAACTGTCTCAAATGCATTCTATGAACTTGTCCTCTAGACTAATTTTGCCAATTTGATTTGTTCAATCTATATGTAGATTTAAGCCCCCCTCCCCCCACGATTATTGCACTCAACAGTGAAAGTGATTCAAAAGTGAAGTGGATAAATACCTAAAAAGGGGGAGGGAAATTTGTAGGGCTATGGTGAAAGAGCAGAGGAAGTGAGACTAATTGGATAGCTCTTTCAAAGTGCCAGCACAGGCATAAAGGGCTGATTAGCCCCCTGTGCCACATCATTCTATAATTTCATGATATAAACTGTGCCGGAAAACAAAAGGACATGTAAATCTTCTCCATCACCCAACCAGAAGTTTGGCAAACACTATATTCATGAGGACTATGGTGCTCAGAAGGAGAGGTGCACAGCTCCGCTGTAAGTTTATGACGCTGGATATTATTTGTTACAGAGCAGCTTCACTCCATACAAGCCTCAGTCATCTTGGGGTAGGAATGTCCAACCTCTAGTTTTTATGGGCCATGCATGCGCCATGGATCCTTGGGACACGCACACGTGGGTTAAATTCACGTTCCTATTAACTTTCAGATATGGCAGCTTGCCGATACTAACTGATCTTTGTATTCTGATTTGGGATTTATCCATCAATGAGGCAACAGCACCAAACCTCCAGCCCCAGGAACATCAAATAGAACAAACCAGCAGGTAGGAAATACAAACGCATACAGGACCAGGTTACCCGCACTTCGAGGGACTGGCAGCCAGGTTTCAGGGATACCTGATGCCCAAGTGTTGCAGTCGTGATACACTCTCCTCCCCTGCCCCCTGCTTCCCCGCAGCCCCCCGCCAAATCTCAAGTGGAACAGAACAACCCTCAAGGTGTGGCGATTGTCTCAGAATATAATCAGGGCAAGTAAAAGCTTCTTACCTTGGCCAAGTGAGAATTGATCCACTTAGTGAAAGTTCTCTTCTGGACAGCCTCCTGCTCATCTGTAAAACATTGACGGAACCAAAGTGAGAAATATGGGAGGGAATCGTTAAGATTTTCACACAAGCAAAGAAGCATCTTTATGCTGACACTTGTCTGCAAGGTTTCAAAACAGCGAGTGTTTACATAAGGCAAATTCAAGGTGAAAAAAAAAGGGGCAGTGGGAACTAGAATGCGATTCACATGTGGTGGAAGATATGTACAGAGGACGACTGAGTGCCAACAGCTCCCCACGACAGCCAGTCTTAAGGTTTGGGGGCCTACATATAAACATACGAATTAGGAGCAGGAGTAGGCCACTCGGCCCTTCAAGCCTGTTCCGCCATTCAATAAGTTCATGGCTGAACTGATTACTCCACATTTCCACCTACCCCCAATAACCTTTCACCCCTTTGCTGATCAAGAATCTATCTACCTCTGCCTTAAAAATAATCAAAGACTCTGCTTCCACCGCCTTTTGAGGAAGAGAATTCCAAAGACTCACGACCCTCAGAGAGAAATTTTCTCCTCATCTCTGTCTTAAATGGGCGACCCCTTATTTTTAAACAGTGACCCCTAGTTCTAGATTCTCCTTCTCCCACAAGGGGAAACATCCTTTCCACATCCATCCTGTCAAGACCCCTCAGGATCTTATATGTTTCAATCAGGTCGCCTCTTACTCTTCTAAATTCCAGCAGATACAAGCCTAGTCTGTCCAATCTTTCCTCATAAGACAGCCCGCCCATTCCAGGTATTAGTCTAGTAAACCTTCTCTGTACTGCCTCCAACGCACTTACATCCTTCCTTAAATAAGGAGACCAGTACTGTACACAGTACTCCAGATGTGGTCGCACCAATGCCCAATGCTGAGGTTAAGCATGGGGTCTCCCATCGCAGCCTCCTGCACCTTGAGTTTTTTTTTGTTACCCATCAGCACATGTATGGGAAAATCTCCTGATCAGCTGCCCATTATAGCAATCAATAGGAATGAAAATCAGGCAGTTTCTCTAACAGGTGGCTGATGCACGTTGCTACCGTGACAAGTTGAAAATACACCCGGAAGTATCAGTTGCAGAACTGGAGCTTCATAAGCCAGGCTGACACTCCCAGTACAGTACCGAGGGAGTGCTGCACAGTCAGAGGTGCTGTCTTCCAGATCAGACGTTAAACAAAGGCCCCATTTGCCCTCTGAGGTGGACGTAAATGATCCCATGGCACTATTTCAAAGAAGAGCAGGGGAGCTGCCCCTTGTGTCCTGGACAAAATTTACCCCTCAACCAACACCACCACCTGGTCATTCATCTAATTGGTGGGATCTTGCTGTGCTGCTGTGCTTGCCTACAAAATGACAGTGACTACACTTCAAAGGTAACTAGTGATATAAAAATCATTTTAGGACCTCCTGAGAAGATGAAAAGCTGCTGTATAAATACAAATTCTTTCTTTCCTATCCTTGCAAAATACATAGACCAGAAAGATCTAATCCTTCACCCATGTTAGAATGGAGCAGAATTAAAATCAGAAGAAAACGAAACACACAACTGAAGATTGCAGCTTTTTGTTTGCGAATTTAAGGTACTACGTGGGTTAGCAGACACATTCGCATTTCAGAGAGTTCAAACAAAGAATTCATGCAGAGAAAGTTAAAATCAGCAAACCAATTTGCATTAACAATAAAAGCTACAAATACACAGCAGGTCAGTCAGTATCACTGAAGGGAGAAGAGAGTTTAATGTTAATGTTTCCGGCAGTGGTTCCTGTTAAAACAGATCTCCAATCTGCCCTTTTCTATTCACTCTTGCTGCATGGATCTCCAGCACTTTCTGGTTTAATTGATTGTTTCACCAGATTCCCCCCTCCCCCCCAGAGATTTATAAACTACATCTGTCATTTGCATGTGCACAGTTAACATTAAGTTAGCTGTTGTTTCAACGCAGATCAAAATGTCTGTTAGTACAATCATATATGAAACAGAAAATTAGGCACACTAGCCGGAATTTTAATATAATAGACTTGCTCACAGTGGGGAGGCTGGTAGCAGGTTGGGAACCCATCCATCATTGAAGTGGGCTTTTCCGTGGTATTAGCATCCCACTTCTGGGTTTCCCGACCAATCACAGCAGGCATGCATGATAATGAATCACACCTTTCAAAGGAAGGATTTCTAATTAAAGGGGCCCTATCAGGGGTCAGAATGGCTGACCTGTACATTGATTCCCGCGGCTTCAGCAACCTCAGGAATGGAAAGGAGACCTGGGAAGGCTACTCCCCAACCCCCACCCACTCCCTCCCCCCACCCCCCACCAGCGTCTCTGACTCTTCCCTGGAGACCCTGCTGCAGGATCTGAGGGACGGAAGTGAGGTGATGTTTCCTGCGGATGGGAGGAAGAGGCCAGCTTCTCAAACCAAGCAGGCCTGATGGAAGTGGCTGCGGAAATGAGCCAAAATGGGCGAAATGGCTTCCAAAAAGTTGGAAATCATGTTCAGTTCAGAGATACAGCACCGAAACAGGCCCTTCGGCCCACCGAGTCTGTGCCGACCATCAACCATTTATACTAATCCTACACTAATTCCAAATTCCTACCACATCCCCCCACCACCTGTCCCTATATTCCCCTACCACCTATCTATACTAGGGGCAATTGCTAATGACCAATTTACCTATCAACCTGCAGGTCTTTGGCATATGGGAGGAAACCGGAGCACCCGGAGGAAACCCACGCAAACACAGGGAGAACTTGCAAACTCCACACAGGCAGTACCCAGAATTGAACCCGGGTCGCTGGAGCTGTGAGGCTGTGGTGCTAACCACTGCGCCACTGTGCCAGCCTTTTTATCCTCAACTCCTGGAGTGAGACTTCATGAAGTGCAGCAGTGAAATCTGGCAGTCTGAACAAATGCCATAAGCACAAGCCTTTCAGACAGGCATCTCAGCACTTATCACTTTCATTCAACAATGGCCTCTCATCGTGTTTTCGCCCTGATGACCCTGGCAAGTTCCAGAAGGCTCTGGAAACCCGCAAGTTGGCTGTTAAAATTCACAATTACCCATTTCAATATTGAAATGACTTACGTGACAGCTTCACGGGAGTTTCCCGCTTGCCTGCGAACACGTCCCGGTTAAAGCCAGATGTAGGTGGGATCATGTCGGGCTCCCGACCTGAAGCCACTTTTCAGGGCTTTAACCTCCCGCCAGACCAAAACCCAGCACCCCCAACTTGACTGCTAAAATTCTGCCCACTGTTACGGGCTGGAATTGTTATACACTTCTACCGAAAAGAAAAACAAAAATAATAACAAAAGGGCAATACAATTAATGTATACAATAATCTGATACGCTCCATGTAACAGTCATAGTTCTGTACATAACCAACACATTCTGGACAACCACTATAAACCAATGAACATAGGAATTGTTAGATGGAAGAAGAATGAGGTCTGTCCTGTTCACATTCTTCGATCCTGCAGCTATTGACTAATCGTGGCAATCGATCGCGATCAATCAGTCTACAACACAGTCAGGCCTGAGGCAAGGAAAACCCCATTGGTGGGGAACTTTAGGTCCAAATTCACCTTCTCCTCTCATGGAGGTTAGAGTTACCATAAGAACATCCAAAAGGATATTTTTTTTCCTGTTCGTTAGCCTTGGCTCGGTCTCAGCACCCGGTCAGAAGACCACGGGTTCAAACCCCACTCCAGAGAAATAAGCTCATAATCTAGGCTGACACTCCAGTGCAGTACTGAGGGAATGCTGAACTGTGGGAGGTGCCGTCCTTTGAATGACATGTTAAACCAAGCCGCAGTCCACCCTCTAAGGTGGACTTGGAAAGAGAGCAATAATTTCTGTGTCAATATAAATCCCTCAACCAATACCTAAAACAGATGATCGATTTCATTGCTGTTTGCGGGGCCTTGCTGTGTGCGAATTGGTGCCTTGTTTCCCGACTTTATAAGTGACTACGCATCAATAGTACTACATTGGCTGTAAAATGTTTTGGGATGCTCTAAGGTTGTGAATAGTGCTATCTAAATGGAAACGTTTCTTTCTTTGTTTCTCTATATGTCATGTTTCAATCTGCTCATATATTGTATCCCAAAATATTATTTTCCAAGAGAAATCTACCTAATTTGCATTTGAGTGAATTAATCCTTTCTACTTCCACTACTTCTCTAGGGAACCTGCTCCATAGACTGGTGACTCGCTCACTGAAGTACTGGCTGGAATTTTTCCAAACGCTAGGAAGTCCCACTGCCAGGATCGAAAGCAGGTCCTGAGCCCACACGGGGTGGATGGCAGGACCCCAGGCGGGATCTTACCGCCAGGCTGCCACCAGGACCACTATCCAGTTAAAGACACAGTCTTGCCTCTCAGAGCTGCCAACCCAATCAGAGGGCCAGCAGCTCGGCAGCACCACTGACAGTACATGACCACAGCTGAGGCTGCAGAGAGAAGAAGAGGGTGCCTAAATGTTGAGTCGCCCTTGAAGGCCGGGGTCAGGGAGGCAGGCCCTGGCGATTGGAGGGGTGGACCCTTCAGAGCCGCGGGGCAGCCATCTCCACCAGGGGGCCCCTCTGTCCCTCCGTGAGCCATGGAGCAGCCATAAAGAAGACCCTGCTGGAACCTGATGGGAGGTCGCCATGGTTTACCTGGTGGTCTCCCCATGTGGTCGGGGCTGTCCCGACGCCAGTAAAATGCCAGCAGGGGCAGGAAGTGGCCGTTAATTGGCCAATTAATTGAAATAATTGGCCGCCCGCCTCCCGTCAGCAGGTGGCCGCGACACAACGCTGCGGTTCTCACCGTTGACAATATCACATGGTGGCGGGAAGAGTGCGGGCTCCCCTCCCAAAGCCTTCTGCCGCCATCTTACGAGGCCTCCCAGCCTGTCTTCAGAGGGCTGGTAAAATTCAGCCCATTGTTTCCACAAATTAGTTTGGAGTTTTCGCCTTTTCACTTATTGAGTGCTAAGGAAATTGAGTAGGTTAAAAAAGACATTTGAAATCTAAAGCATTATGAAAAACTAAACTGTGGCAAAAAGAGAAATTAGAAAAAATATGTTACAAGAGATACTTGAAGCGGTAAAAAGATTTCCTTTCGGATACTAAGAGTAAGGAAAACAAAACAGAGCTAGTGGCTCCCGGGATAATAAGATGGCAGGAGATAAAAATAACAGGCCAGGAATTAATTCCTGTTACAGAGCTGCTTTGACTGCAGAAAGCAACATGTTTTTTCCACAGCTAGTTGGAGACTTTTACAAGTTTGTGGAGAAAATAGAGATAAGAACATAAGGACATGAGTAGGAGTAGGCCGTTCACCCCTTCGAGTCTGCTCTGACATTTAATAAGACCATGGCTGATCTTGTCGTGCAATTTCACCTTCCTGCACTATCTCCGTATCCCTTAGTATCCAAAAATCTATTGATCTCTGGCGATGTTTAATATATTTAGACTTTGAATATCCAAAAGGATTTCTTTTTCTGATTGTCAGCCTTGGCTGAGCAGTGGCACTCACGCCTCCGACAGATTTATTGGGGTTCTAAGATGATTTGGCTGTTATGTAGCAGATGGTAAGACAACTGGACACTCAGAAGGCATGTGACAGGGTGCCTCACAAGAGGCTTCTGGCTATTATGAAATCTCTTGCAGTAAAGGAGGACATTGTAAAGGTGCTCAATAACAATAAACCAGCAAAATCGCAGAATGAAGGAAATGGCTAAATGTAGCAGCAACAGTGAATTGGCAATTCATAGAAAATGTATGTCACAGAAGGAGGCCATTCGGCCCATCGTGTCCGTAGAGGCCTACTTTAGGTCAGGAAAATGAACCCAACCCGAACCCGACTGAACCACCGTGGACCCGAGCCCAACCCGGCCCGAGACCCTCCGCTTTTGCCCCAAGCCCGACCCGACCCGAGCCCGACCTGGCCATCCATTTACTTACCTCCTGACTCGGAACCTCCACGAAGCTGCGGCGCATGCGTGATGACATCATGGTGACGTCACTCGCTCACTGCGCTGACTCAGTTTCGTCCCGGACTCCCAGCTCAGCTAAGTTTTTTTATTTTTAATACTTACCGGCACATCTCTGACCCGGCGTGTCCGGCCCGACCCGACCCGACCCGACTTGGACTCAGCCCGACCCGACCCGCGCCCGAAAGCCGGAGCCTGAAGATGGGCCTGAGCCGACCTGAACCCGACACATGTTATCGGGTCCCGTCCGGTTCGGGTCGGGTAGCAGGCCTCTACGTGTCCGTGCCATTCGACAAAGTGTTACTCAGCCTAATCCCACCTTCCTGCATGAGGCCTGCAGCACCGCAGGTCACAGCTCTTCAAGTAGACATCCAAGTACTTTTTAAATATGGTGAGAGTTTCTGCCTCTACCACCCTTTCAGGCACTGAGTTCCAGATCGCTACCACCCTCTCGGTGAAAAAATGTTTCCTCATCTCTTCTCTTGTCCCCTCTAATTCTTCTACCAATTACTTTAAATCTAAGCCCCTGGTTTTTGACCTCACTGCTAAGGTAACTAGGCTGTCCCTATTTACTCTCTCTATGCCCTTCATAATTTTATACACCTCCATTAAGTCAGCCCTCAGCTCCTCTGTTCCAAGGAAAACAACCCGAGCCTATCCAATCTTTCCTCACAGCCAAAATGTTCTAGTCCTGGAAACATCCTTGTAAATCTCCTCTGCACCCTCTCCAGTGCAATCCCATTTTTCCTGTAATGTGGTGACCAGAACAGTATGCAGCTGTGGTCTAACTAGTGTTGTATACAGTTCTGGCTTAACCTCTCTGCTCTTATATACACCTCAGTTAATAAAGGAAAGCATGCCATATGCCTTCTTAACCACCTTATCAAACTGTCCTGCTACCTTTAAGGATCTGTGGACATACACACCAAGGTCCCTCTGTTCCTCCACACCACTCAGTATCCTCTCATTTATTGTGTATTCCCTTGCCTCACTGCACCTCCCAAAATGCATTACCTCATACTTCTCTGGATTGAATTCTATTTCCCACTTTTCTGCCCAACTGACCAGACCATCTGTATCTTCTTGTAGTCTAACGCTTTCCTCCTCACTGTCAACCGCACAGTCATTTTTGGTATCATCAGCAAACTCCTTTATCGTGCCCCCTGCATTTAGTCTGAATCATTAAAACAAACTACAAAGAGCAAGGGACCAAGTACTGAGCGCTGCGGAACCCCACTGGTAACAGCCCTCCAGTAACAAAAATACTCTTTAATCATTGCTCTTTGCTTCCTGCCTCGAAGCCAATTTTGGATCCAATTTGCCACTCACCCTTGGATCCCAAGGGCTTTTACTTTTCTGAGCAGTCTGCCATGTGGGACCTTGTCAAAAGTCTTGCCAAAATCCATGTTGACCACATCCTCCACACTGCCTTCATCAAATCTACTTGTCACCTCCTCAAAAAATTCAATCAAGTTACTCAGACTTTCTCTTAACAAATCCATGCTGTCTTTCCTTGATTAATCTATGCATTTCTAAATGAAGGTTTATCCTGTCCCTCAGAATTGATTCCAATAATTTGCTCACAACCGAAGTTAAGCTAACAGGCCTATAATTACTCGGATTATCCCTTCCTCCCTTTTTAAACAACGGTACAACATTGGCAGTCCTCCAATCCTCTGGCGCCACTCTTGTAGGGAGGATTGAAATATGAAGATCAGAGCCTCTGCAATTTCCTCCCTTGCTTCTTTTAACAACCTGGGATATATTTTGTTCCGGCCTGGCGATTTATCTCCTTTCAAAGACGTCAAACCCTTTAATACTTCATTTCTTACAATATTTACCATTTTAGCAAATAGTGAGGCAATAAGAATTGCAGGACTAATTATTGGTCAACAATTGTAGCAGTCATTTTTTTTTATTCACTCACAGAATGTGGGCATCCCTGGCCAGGCCAGCATTTATGGCCCATCCCTAACTGTCCTTAACTGAGTGATTTGCTAGGCCATTTCAAAGGGCAGTTAAGAGACCACCAACTACATTGCGGTGTATCTGGAGCCACATATAGACCAGATTTCCTTCCCTAAAGGACACTAGCAAACCAGATGGGCTTTTACGACAATTCAGCAGTTATATGGTCACCATTACTGATAGTAGCTTTCCATTGCAGATTTATCCATTAATTGAAATTAAGTTTCCCAGATGCCATGATGGGATCTGAAGTCATTAGTCTAAGGCCTCTGGATTACTAGTCCAGTAATATAACCACTATGCTATCGTTCCCTGTAATAAGCTGGTAGCAACAGTAGCCGTAATAATTGAGTAGTAATTGCAGCATCAATAATTGGTTAAATATTCTAGCAGTAATGACAATATTGAGGACCATCCTAGCTTTCAGCCTTGGGATGTCTGATCTTTGCAATAGTGTAGCTCTCTGGTGTGGGCACAGGATTAGTGCATTTAATCTTCATTTCATTCATTTGAATGGAAGATTTACAAAGGTGCGATGCAGCTTCCCAGTAGGGTTCCAAGTCGTACAAATTAGAAGATTCCATGTTTCACTTCATAACCCTGTTGATCAATCTGACCTTAGCTCGGTCTCAGTGGGAATGCTGCTTTCAGCTTCAGCATCCCGGAGATGAGGGAAGGGTAACAATCGGCCAGGATTCCGGCTCACACTAGCTGTCCATTGCCTCTTGTGCTCAGTTAGCAGAGGCAAACCGGATCTGGCTTGAAGTGATAACCCCCCATAACCTGCACACACTCACTTTCTACCCTCCAGCATCAGGAATGGGGGTTCGCACAACACCTGCTGGGCACCAGGAGGAGGCAAGACAATAAAACAAGACGCAAATGAAACCGGAGGGTGACTCCAGATGGAGAATTTCAGCTATGAAGAGAGACTGGATAGGCTAGGGTTGTTTTCCTTAAAGCAGAGAAGGCTGAGGGGGGACCCTGAACGAGGTTACAAAATTGAGGGGCATAGATAGGGTAGATAGGAAGAAACGTTTTCCCTTAGCAGAGGTGTCAATAACCAGGGGCATAGATTTAAGGTAAGCAGCAGGAAGTTTAGAAGGGATTTGAGGAAAAAAATTTTCACGCAGAGGGTGGTTGGAGTCTGGAACACACTGCCTGAAGGGGTGGTAGAGGCAGGAACCCTCACAACATTTAAGAAGTGTTTAGATGAGCATTTGAAACACCATAGCATACAAGGCTACGGGCCAAATGCAGGGAAATGGGATTAGAATAGATAGGTGCTTGATGGCCGGCGTGGACGCGATGGGCCGAACGGCCTGTTTCTGTGCTGTATAACTCTATGACTCTACGACTCTGTGCACGCCTGCCTCTCACACCCAACTCCCAGCGGCCTGCTCACAGGACCCCTGACAATTCTCTCATCAGGGAAGCTGCTGGAACGAGTAAGGAAAGAACTGGCAAATGCAGGGGGCAGTGGGATCAGTGGTGGAGCAGGGTTTGGACAACTGCGAAGTGGAAGGGTGGTGGGGTGCAATGGTCAAATTCAGGCTTTGGCCGAGCTGGCGGGAAGAGTGAACAGCTGGGAGCTGGAGGATGCCGACTCACTGAGTCTCAAAGGCCCAGTGGGAGCCCGTGCAGACTCACAGGCCAATCCTAGAGAAGGAAAACCAATCTCCGAGGTTCCTGGGAGCAGGATGCAAGCAGTCCTCAAAAGCCCAGTTGATCTATCTCAAAATTATTAAGGGGCCATGATCCCCTTTCCTACCCTCCCCCACCATGTGGGATTGACATCAACTTGCTTTCGTATAGCACCTTTAAGATAGTAAATCATCCCAAGGGGCTTCACAGGAGCGTAATCAGACAAAAATTACACAAAAGGAGATACTGGGCTGTATTTTATGCAGGTAGCGGGATTTCCACCACCGGGGCCGAAAATGGGGTGCACGAACCCGTTTTGGTGGTCAGCGGGACCCGGGGCAGCCATCTTGTCGGCAGCAGCCAATTACAAGGCTGCCTGCCCCAATTAAGGACACCAAACTATCCTCAAGAGCTGCCAGCCAATCAGAAGGCCGGCAGATCAGCAGCCTCAGCCGTGCTAGCGATGGCCATTGCTGGGCCTGCACCTGGAGGATGAGGGCACATCGATGGCTGTGCACCCTCAAAGGCAGGTAGATGGGGTCTGGGGACAGTGGGACCAGTCAGGCAGGCCCCAGAAAGGAGGGTGGAGGCGGGGGGGTGGGGGTGGTCGCTGAGGGCAGGTGGTGCCATTGCTGTGGGGGCAGTCATTACTGTCGGGGAGGGGGACCCCCAGTGGGCCAAAGAGTGCCCGAAAAGGAGGGACCCCCCCCCCCCCCCCCAGAGCCCGTAGACGGGACGGAGGGCTGCCCAAGTGCTGGTCAAATGCCAGCGGAGGCAGGAAAAGGCCCTTAATTGGCCACCTAAGTGGCTCAATTGAGCTCCAAGTGGGAGGGCCATCTGCCACCCTTCCCACCGCTGTCAAGATGGCATGGTGACGGGAAGCTGACAGGTGTGCCATCTGTCACCATTCCACGCCATTTTGCTAACCTCCCTGCCTCGCAGCCTGTCCCCAAAGGGCTGGTAAAATCCAGCCCATTTGTACAGGTGGTCAAAAGCTTGGTTAAAGAGGTAGGCTTTAAGGAGCATCTTAAAGGAAGAGAGAGAGGTCGGGATGCGGAGCAATTTGGGGAGGGAATTCCAGCGTTTAAGGCCTAGACAGCTGAAAGCTTGGCCACCTATGGCGGGGGCGAGAAAACTGGGGATGTGCAAGCGGCCAGAAGCGGAGGAGTGCCGAGATCTCGGAAGGGTGCAAACCTGGAGGAGGTCAGTAAGCTAAGGAGGGGTGAGGCCATGGAGGGATTTGAAAACAAGGATTAGAATCTTAAAACTGATACCTTGTCAGAGCAGGAGCCAACATAGGTCAGCGAGCACAGGGGTGGTGGGCAAATGGGGCTTGGTGCGAGTTAGGGTACGGGCAGCAGGGTTTTTAACGAGCTGAACATCCATTAGAAAGAAGCCTGCTATCCGACTGACTCTTCATTTAAAACCTGAGAGATACTTTAATGCCCCAATGGATCAGTGCATCTGCTTGGGTCAGTAGCACCGTATAAATAGCACAAGTGACTACAAAACACGCAGCGAGACGACCTTATGATCTGCTGTGTGACCCAGTACAGCTTGGTGGAGATTGCCCCGAGACTGCGCTGGTACCACAATGGGTTACTGAAAATTAAGTATAACTTCAAAAGTCTTCACGCATGTTAGTGAGGCTTCTGTTATGATCAGGCGTGAAGCTACCACTGCTACAGCCATGACCAGAAGTAAAACACCACTGGTTCAGTTATACCTCCTGATTTTAACAACTGATTCCTGTTTCACTTTGCATTTTTCCATCTATCAGATGGAATTGGGTCGTCGACAGGGACTGTGTTTAAAATAAATCAAAAGCCGCACCAGTAACCACCAACCCACTCCCATTTTTACTGCATAATATATTTCACTGGACACGGATTAAAGCGATAAAAATGCAATTCTGCTGAAACGTTCACAGCACAGGCCAGCAGATTTGAGAACACTGTGCAACGCTGGACACCAAAAGCCAAGCTGTGCTCAGTTACAGGGGATTTCTGCCCTGTGCTCTCAATGCTCCCACTGACAGGACACCACATTTAATCGAGTCACTCGTTTGCAAATATCAAAAGAGCCTGCCTTATTGACAACTTACCGTAGAGGTACTGAAAGAATCCAGTCACTAGGTTGAGTGATGTCACCCCCTTCCCAGAGACTCCCTTGCAGCTGGCCATTATGTGTGACGCATCTCGGAATGAACCAGTTTTTATGTATGTCCTGCTGATCCCTGAGGGAGTTTAATTCTGCTGGAATACCCTCCGCTGTACAAAGTGCAGTGCGGCTCTCAACGAACATGCAGAGTAACCCAGGGTGCGCAGCCAGAGTGCAATTCCTCCTCGCTCCCTCCTCCAGTGAAAGATGTGCGGCCCGGTGAATCTAACCACTCATGAATCACGTTTCCACGCCAAGGCTGTGTATCTTCTACTTACACCATCTTATTGCAGTTTCTCCCGCTTGGAGGTTTAGATTTGCAGGCAACAGGCGTTAAACTGTGAATGCCAGCTTTTAGGTAACCGTGACAGTCAGAGTGAAGAGCTAAAACGATCAAACACCCCGGCAGATGGACTCAGCAGACGCTGTACAAACACACACACACACACAGCCTGAGCACGGACTGCAGAGGACTGACGGTGAATTGGTTTTCTGCTGCAGCGATAGTTATGCTCAAGCATACAGAGCATCTCAGAGAAGATTTGCTACAGAATTCACCCTTCATGTAGTTCCCCCAAGCTTCCACTGTGCGCTTTTTGTTTCAGGAATGCAGATTGAGTCTTCAACGTACACACACACACAAAAAAAACGATGCACCGTTTTCATTTTTTCTTTCAAAAGATCAAATCCAACATTTTACATCATTGCACAAACGCAAAGCTTAAATGCAGCTCACAAGCTCAGAATGCAAACTGGGGCCCCCGTTACTGCAGCATTGATTTGTGTTTGTAATCCACAAGCAGCTCGAACCAACTGGAATGCAAACCATCCGCTTTCCCATCTGCATGCATTCAGACAATGATTTAACAGAAAGGAGCAATTTGCAGTCAGCCTGTGCTGTGCACTTGCGATTCTACCTCATGTTTGTGATGCCCTTATAACGCAAGGACAAGAACCGGCCATTCAGCCCCTTGAGCCTGTCCTGTCAATCAATGAGATCATACGGCTGATCCGTACTTCAAATCCATTTACACGCCTGTGTGCCATAAATGACAAAACTTGCAATCGATGTGCTGGAGGTGAATGGTCCAGGATATGTTTGCATGTACAGAAAGTGAGGGGGAGGGACAGATTTTAACCCCCAAAAATGGGTGGGTTCGGGTTAGGTGTGGATGTTAAAATGTTAAGAATCTGAATTCTGATCTCAACCTGCCTCCAACCCGCCACTGCCAGCTTTAACGGACGCAGGACAGGGGGCAGGCAAACAACTCAGTCCCAGAAGGAAGGCTGACAATTTAAATATTATAACGAGGCCGCCATTTTAAATTTAATTCTGGCTGCCAAGTGTTCTGGGCCTCAGGAATCCCATCAGCGAAAGGGAGTCAAGGAATGCTGGATCCAGGACGTTAGTGCCTTTCCAGTTACCTGCTGGATCTAGGGGTACCTGCTTCACCCCGACTTTGCAATCAGACACCCCTCACACCCCCAACCCTTCCAAACCTCCCCATCAGGCCTCCAATCTCCCTCTAATCTCATCCCAACTCTGATCTACCCCCACCCCCGTCTCCCACTGACCCTTCCAATCTCCCCTCCAGTTCTTCCAATCTCCCCCCGACCCTTTTGATCTCCCCCCCCCAAATCATCTGATTTCCCCCCAACTGTTCCAATCACACCCCACCCCACCCCCACCACCGAGGCTTCTCATCATGCTCTCCTTCCTCTCTGCTTCTCGATTGTCTCCTGGTGCTGAAGGCCTACCCACTTGGCAGCCTCCCAGCTAAATTTGGCAGGACCGGCAGGAAATCCGTTCTTCCGGTTTTCCTCACCTGAAAGCAGCCCCTGCCCCGCCCCCTCCCTGCCTCCAAATTAATATCCAGCCTGAGGTGCATGTCAGTCACAGGGTCTTTCTAAGCTTGAAAGGCACAGCTACCGGAGGGGAGGGGTGCCCATAATCCCAGGGCACTAGCACAGCCCAGACGCACTCCCAGCACAAGCCCCTTCCCCTCAGGCTGGCTGGCTCCACTCCTGGTAACTGGTGCTGAGGCCGTCTGGCTGCTGGAGAGCCTGAGGCCCAAAGTTAAGCCTATCAAGGGATGGAAATTAGACTTGCTGTCCTGCATTATTGGAACACTGCCAGAAGATCCAGCAGACTCTTCCTGGGATGGGGGTAATGGGGAAAGGGGGAGCTGTGTCACCTCGTTGGTAATTGAAGGTCCATCTCAAGCCCCCTATGTCTAGGTGTCCAGAAAGTCGTAGATATCTACTATCCTGAGGTGAGTGTTAGGTGGGGGTGGTGTGGGGGTTAAATTGGGTTGGGAAGTGGGGAGGTGGTAGGCCAATCTCCACTCAGACAGGGAAAAAGAGGAGCTCCCATATGTAAAAACAATTCCACCCCTCATCCACAGGTGTGGACCCCACCTCCTCCTTACTGAGCACCAAAGTGTGAAGAATCCCAACATAAACCCCCAAACTCCCTCTTCCTTATGTTAATGGCGTGGGGAGAAAGTACAGGAGATGCATGATCGGGTTGCTCAGTAACTCTGGTCTCTACTACACGCCTGTTTCTCGAGGGATACAAAGACGCCCCAGTTTACCCCCAACATCTCCTCAGTAAAACCACCAACTTCCTCATGGAAAGTGCCAGAAATGGGAAAAAGAGCTACAGTAGAGGAAGCCAGGAGTAAGGAGCAAGGAGCACTCAACAAATCCAGGATATGAGATTTACAGTCAGGGCTGTGCATAAAATCTTACAGCAAAAAAAAAGGACCATTCAGCCCATAATGCCTGTGCTAGCTCTTTGAAAGAACTATCCTGTTAATCCCATTCACCCTGCTCTGTCCCTACCTGTACCCTGACATATGAAGCCAAAAATAACATTGGCAATTTGTGGCCGATATATTCCTAGCTGAAGCTCTTCTTCCCTGTCAAAGTGTTGATAAATCAGGATTATTTTATTATCCACTTTTCTTTGATTTTCCCTCTCCCACCTCTTCATTCTATCCTTTGTGCTTCCCCCTTACCACATTTGGTTTATTGATTTTGCTTTTCCACATAATTAACTTCTTCCCAGTTTTTTGTAGCATTTACAATGATTGAGGGTGATTGGGGGAGGGGGGGAATGTTTGGCTACTGAACTCTCACCTTTCACCTTTAAGAACACCCAAAGAGATAAATAGGGAATATTGGCAGGTCAGGAGAAGGCAGCCCGATGTGCCCTTTGAGTTAGGTCAAGGTGACGGCGAATTTCGACACGAGTTCCTGTGTGATCTCCCGAAGTGGAGATGCCGTGTGCGAGAAGCAGCAGATGAAGGTCGGGATCCCGAACACCGCATCCATCACCGTTTACATCCGCTGTAGCTTCACTCCAGGAGCACAGGCTCAGAATGTGGGATCTCACATTCCATGGTAGGAGAGGGGTGGGGAGCAAGGTCCTTGGGAGGGAGGAGGTGGGAGAAGCAGGTCCCCAGGAGAGAGGGTGGAGGATGGAGGTCATCAGGAGGGAGGGTGTGGAGATGGAGGTTCCTGGGAGGGAGGGTGGGGGTCATCAGGAGGGAGGGTGTGGAGATGGAGGTTCCTGGGAGGGAGGGTGGGGGAACACATTTCTCAGGAGGGAGGGTATGAGGTCTAGAGCCTCAGGTAGAAGCTGGGAGATTGGGTAGATCTGGCTAGTTAGCAAGGGATAACAGAAGGACAGGGAAATGAATAATGAACAGTGAGGAGAACAACCTTGTAGATCACTGACAGCTTCTCTGCTTCTGGAATCACCCTGTGCTCATACCCCCCCCCCCAATAAAAGAAAGAAAAACTTGCATTTATATAGCGCCGTTCAGAACCTCAAGATGTCCCAAAGTAACTCACAGCTAATGATGTACTTTTGAAATCACTGTTGTAACTTAAGGAAACTATTTTACACAAGGTCTCCCAAACAACAATGTGACAATAACCAGATGATCTGTTTCAGTGATGTTGGTTATGAGCTAAATATTGACCAGGACACCAGGGATATACCCTGCTCTTCTTCAAAATAGTGTCATGGGAGGACAGACGGGGCTTCAGTTTAATGTCTCAGCTGAAAATGCAGCAGCAAAGTACTTTGTGTCTAATGAACCCTATCACTGATCTGTAGGCAGGAAATGATTCCAATGGGAGGTACCTTTGTGTATGTGCACAAATGGTACAGCTCCCATCATGACTTTCTCTACTCCTCCCTTCCCCCACCCCATCCAAATTATCATGGAAAGGGGGAACATTTCTAACCATGAATACGAATATGGGGTGCAGAACAGTTGGCCCTGTTTATGCTCCCTTAAACGCGTCAACACACCAGATCATTTTATACTTTGTTCCAAATTAAATATATCTGTATAAACACAACTTATAAACACTCCCAAGTTCAGCAATGATTTAAATGGGTAAAGCAACAGGAAACTAAGAATACATGGCAGATTAAGTGTCACTTTTTCCATACTGTTATTGAACAACAAGCCCTTTCTACTCACTGTAGTATATAAAGACATTACAGCAGTTTCAATAGCCTTTTGTTCATATTACACTGATATCATTCAGCACCAAAGTTCAGCTTGGAACTTTAGAAAACAGCAAGTGATTGTGTAGCATGTTACACTGATGGCTGCTGTTTCAATTTCTATGCATGAAGATCTATTGAAAAGGAAATCTTGCGACCAGAATCACGATTTTTTTAATGGGATATGACTCTCGCTGACCAGCCCAGCATTTGTTGCCCATCCCTAATTGCCCTTGAGAAAGTGGTGGTGAGCTGCCTTCTTGAACCGCTGCAGTCCATGGGGTGTAGGTACATCCACAGTGCTGTTAGGGAGTTCCAGGATTTTGACCCAGCGACAGTGAAGGAATGGCGATATAGTTCCAAGTCAGGATGATGTGTAACTTGGAGGGGAACTTGTAGATGGTGGTGTTCCCATGCATCTGCTGCCCTTTTCCTTCTAGGTGGTAGAGGTCATGGGTTTGGAAGGTGCTGTCAAAGGAGGTGTGGTGAGTTGCTGCAGTGCATCTTGCACATGGTACACACTGCTGCCACAGTGTGCCGGAGGGAGTGAATGTTTAAGGTGGTAGATGGAGTGCCAATCAAGTGGACTGCTTTGTCTTAGATGGCGTTGAGCTTCTAGTGTGTTGTTGGAGCTGCACCCATCCAGGCAAGTGGAGAGTATTCTATCACACTCTTGACTTGTGCCTTGTAGATGGTGGATAGGCTTTGGGGAGTCAGGAGCTGAATTAGTCAGCACAGAATTCCCAGCCTCTGACTTGCTCTTGTAGCCACAGTATTTATGTGGCTGGTTCAGCTATGTTTCTGGTCAATGGTGACCCCCGGGAAGTTGATGGTGGGTTTAAAGAGTAACAACAAACCACAACTAACTCAAACATTCTTGAGGTTGACTTTTAAAGAGCAACTTTATGTAAAAGCCAGCCTTTGGAGAGTGCGACTGACTGAGCCAAGCTGACACTCTCTGAATCAGCAGGTTGCTGGTCCGAGGCCCACTTGAAGAATTGAGCCTAAAACCTAGGCCGACACATCCAGTGCAGTATCAAAGGAGTGCTGCACAGTCTGACATGCCATCTTTCGAATGAGCCGTTAAATCGAGGCCCCGCCTACCCTCTCAGATCACATGGCACTATTTGAATAAAAGCAGGGGAGTTCTCCATTATCCTGGCCAATGTGCATCTCTCATGTAACACCACTTTAAAAAAAAGTAAATTAAACTGGTCATTTTTCTTATTTACTCTTTGTGGAAACTTGCTGTGCATGTTAACCTACAAAGGAACAGTCAGTGCACTTCCTGAGCATTTCATTAGCTGGGAATGTTTTGGGAGATCCTGAGGACATGAGAAGAACCACATAAATACAGGAACAAAAACAAGAAATGCTGGATTCACTCAGCAGGTCTGGCAGCATCTGTGGAAAGAGAAGCAGAGTTAACGTTTCGGGTCAGTGACCCTTCTTCGGAACGTTCCGAAGAAGGGTCACTGACCCGAAACGTTAACTCTGCTTCTCTTTCCACAGATGCTGCCAGACCTGCTGAGTGAATCCAGCATTTCTTGTTTTTGTTTCAGATTTCCAGCATCCGCAGTATTTTGCGTTTACATAAATACAGGATGCAGCTATCAGTTCATTGTCTGGCATCACCATTCAATCAGATCATGGCTGATCTGTACCTCAAACTCCATTCACCCACCTTTGCTTCATATCCCTTGATACCCTAACCAAATAAAAACCTCAGTTTTGAAAGCTCTAATTGTCCCTCAACATCCACAACCTTAGCGTGAAAAAGACCTTCCTCATTTCACTCCATGTGGTCTAACTTTAACTTTAAGACCAAACCCCCTTGTCCTGGATTCTCCCACCAGAGGAAATAGATTCAGGGGTATTTACCCTAACGAATCCTTTCAACATTTTAAATACCTCGATTAGGGCACCTCTCACCTCCTAAACTCAAGGGAATTCAAGCCATGTTTATGCAGCCTAAACTCTAGAATCATTCTAGTGAATCTGCATTTTTTAAATTTAATGATACAGCACTGAAACAGGCCCTTCGGCCCACCAAGTCTGTGCCAACCAACAACCACCCATTTATACTAACCCTGCAGTAATCCCATAATCCCTATCACTTACCTCCACTAGGGGCAATTTACAATGGCCAATTTACCCATCAACCTGCAAGTCTTTGGCTGTGGGAGGAAACCAGAGCACCCGGCGAAAACCCACGCAGACACAGGGAGAACTTGCAAACTCCACACAGGCAGTACCCAGAATCGAACCCAGGTCCCTGGAGCTGTGAGGCTGCGGTGCTAACCACTGCGCCACTGTGCCAACCACATTGCACCCTGTCCAAGGTTAATATATTTTTCCTGAAGTGCAGTGCCCAAAGCTCCAAATGGGATTAAACCAAGACTCTGTTAAACTGAAACATCTCTCCCTTTGTATTCCAGCCCCCTCCAGCAAAAGGCGAGAATTCCAATAGTCTTTTGATTGTTTTTTGTATATCTGTCCATCAACTTTTAGTGATTTGTGTACATGGACACCCAAATCTCTACGCTCCTCCACATTTCCTAGTTTCTCAACATTTAGAAAATAGTCTGGAGTGATTACAGAGACACTAAGGGAACTCACATACCTTAGCTGATGCTGAAACAATGTGGGGCTAATGACAGTTAACTCAGATCCTCTATTAATTCAGACTCAGTAACCTCTCCAAGCTAATACCGTCTAGTCCTGTATTACATAGAATGTACAGTACAGCACAGAAACAGGCCAATCAGCCCTACTAGTCCATGCCAGTGTTTATGCTCCACACCAGCTCCTTCCACCTCTCTTCCTCTAACCCTATCCTTCTATCCCTTTCTCCCTCATGTGTTCATCTAGCATCACCTTAACTGCATCCATGCTATTCGCCTCAACTACTCCATGTGGTAGCAAGTTCCAAGTTATCATCTCACTCTTGAGTAAAGAAGTTCCTCCTGAATTCCCTGTTGCATTTTTCATGACTGTACATTTATGGCCTGTGTTTTTGGACTCCCCCACAATGGATATATTTTCTCTACGTCTACCCTATCAAAATCCTCTCAGCCTTCTCTTTACTAGGGAAAAAGCCCCAGCCTATTCTGTCTTTCCTGATAAGGTATAACCTCTCAGTTCTAATATCATCCTTGTAGATCATTTTGGCACTTTCTCCGGTGCCTCTGTATCCATTTTATAATAAGGAAGTCAGAACTGTGCACAGTACTCCAAGTGTGGTCTAGACAAGGTTCGATACAAGTTTAACATAACTTCCCTGCTTTTCAATTCTCTCCCTCTAGAAAGAATAGAAGGATGCATGGCTTAAACAAAATATTTCAAAATGGAAAATTAAACCAACAATGAAACTTTCACTCATGGTCTAACAGGAAGGCAAGAGTCACCTCCTGTGGCAATGCAGTGGGTTGAAGTTCCGCTGCAGGCTAATTCGAGTTGACTTTTAAGGATTAATAGCTTTGTTAAAATGATGCAGAGTAATCAGACGCAAATACATTAACCAGTGCACCAGAGAGAGGCATTTTAACCACCTGATCTGTGTGGTCATCGGGGGAGTTTGACCCTTGCAACATTTTCCATAACGGGTGATTCTTCGAAACCTAAAATTGTCTTTAACTACAGGAATACGCACACCGGGGTACATTGTGCGAACAATTGGATCACTCAAAGCCAGCCAGTTCAATGCTCCTTGTAGATGACTGCTTCATGTGCCAACCCATTCAAGGGCAGGAAGAGCAATTGCAGCTGCAGAAGGACTTGGATGCACTGAGAGAACGGTCCCATAGACGGCAAATGACTTTCAATCCGTCAAAATGCCACGCCATGCTTGCAACAAGATTCAGACAGCCTAGGACCTTCGCATATAGCATGTTGGGAGGTCAACCTTACATTCGTCAAGTACAGCCTGTATCTTGGTGAGCTCCTATCAAGTGACAGGACATGGGTACACCAGACAAACCGTGCTATAAATGACGCAAACAAAATCCTAGGATTTGTAAGGAGAAATCTAACCAAATGTGACCAGTCAAGATTACTGCAAACAAGGCTTTGCTACATCCCAAACTGGAGTCTGCAGCAATGGTCGGGGTCCCCAACATATAAACACGCAGGAATTGGCTCAAAGACATGCAGCATTATTCATCTTCAACGACAATGCAAGAACATTAAGTGTTACGTCTACGCTGAACTCCCTACAGTGGCGTACACTGAAACAACAAAGACAACCGAGGAGACTTACACTGTTCTACAAAGCAGTTCACCGTGAAGTAGCTATTGATACTCCACCATATGTTAAACAAGCAGTCCACCGCAGGAGGGAAAACACCAACCCGTTTGTGCCCCTCCAATGTTGCACACTGGCATATCCGAACAGCTTCATACCAAATACCAGAAGAGAATGGAATAACCTCCCTCCAGAAATAACTAAACAAACCATTTCATTTAAAGTATACATGGAAAAAGGGGAAACAAGAATAGGTAGTGTAGGGCAAGCACACAGCACAGAAGTTGCACCACCTCTGGATGATGATGCTTTACAGTGATGTCTGGATAGTATTCTCAGATTCTGAGAAAGGGGCAAAGGTTATCTTCGCTCTGGTTAACAGGTACTTTCAAAGAAGCTTCAACGTCAGTATCAGGAAGTGTGCAGCCCAGAACCTCCTGATACCATTGACTTGTCTTGATTGATGCTAAGTTTTTGCACCCTATAATTTTCTAGCAGATCTGTAATCCTGTGTAGAATTATTGTGTTTTCCCTAATCTTTCCAAAGCTAATTAATTACCACTTTTATTTGCTTTCTAGCACCTCAGCTGTCTTCATGTAGTAACCATAGTTTCTCACAAACTGTGTGCCCACAACAAACGCTATGTTTCGTCAAGGAAACTCCCACCCAAGCTGTATTATCCTTCAAATTGTCACCATAGCAACCGGTTTTCTAAAGACTCAGCTCTTCCGGTCCCTATTCTTAACATTCACCTCCATCTGAAGCCCATAACGCTACTGGAAAGAATCAAGTTTTACTGGTGTGGTAACAGAGCAGAATAACAGATTGACGTTATTACCTACGCTAAATGGATGAGCAGTGCAAGTGCAAAAGAAGAAGGTTCCAGAAAACCAGTGGGAAACCTCATTTAAAAATGTGAGAGGGACAACCAGAGTGTTAAAACATCTTTCGAACCCCAAAGTGATAATTTGCAGATTTCTAGGTTCCAGTTATGACCAGTTGTTTTCAGTGGACTCGTGAAGTGAAACAAAATGCAAATACGCTGCAGAGCTCTGCACTCCAAATTAAGATATTGATCTTTTTAACACTCACATATATCTAGCTATAATAACAGATTAAAAATCTTAACTGCACACACATTTCCTGAAAAAAAAATTTCAATTGTACTATGCTCACTTAATAATGGAAACCGCCTATGTAAACTTGTCACAGTGTAATTACATACTCCCACCAATAGAGGTGCTGTTGTGCCACCTCTGGTAAGCAAGTGTAATTACAACATGGATAGAGAGATTTATAATGAAAATATAATAAGGACAGAATGTTTGACTTTAAAGTGGAGACTGAATTATATCTATGCCTTGATACCCTGGCCCTCTAACCATGCTTAATCTGAACACTTGGTCTTAACTCCCATAACCAACTCCACAGGAGACCAACTGGTTTACATATAAAGGCAACTGGCAAGTGAACAAGCTATAACACCAACTTGCATTTTACATAGCGCCTTTCATGAAGTCTCACTCCAGGAGTTGAGGATAAAAAGGCTGGCACAGTGGTGCAGTGGTTAGCACTGCAGCCTCACAGCTCCAGTGACCTGGGTTTGGTTCTGGGTACTGCCTGTGTGGAGTTTGCAAGTTCTCCCTGTGACTGTGTGGGTTTCCTCCGGGTGCTCTGGTTTCCTCCCACGTGCCAAAGACTTGCAGGTTGACAGGTAAATTGGCCATTGTAGATTGCCACTAGTGGTGGTAGGGGAATTGAGAGAAGGTGGGGATGTCAGAGGGAAAATGGAATTAATGTAGGATTAGTATAAATGGGTGGTTGATGGTTGGCACAGACTCAAAGGGCTTGTTTCAGTGCTGTATCTCTCTATGACTTTAAAAAGCAAGACTGACTCTCCAATGCAGTACTGAGGGAGTGCTGCACTGTTGGAGATGAGACATTAAACCAACATCTGCCCTCTCAGGTGGGCATAAAAATCCCAAGGCACTATTTTGAAGAAGCGTAGGGAAGTTCTCCCTGGTGTCCTGGCCAATATTTATCCCTCACATCACAGAAACAGATTATCTGGTCATTATCACCTTGCTGTTTGTGGGATCTTGCTGTGCGCAAATTGGTTGCTGCATTTCCTACATTACAACAGTGACTACACTTCAAAAGTATTTCATCGGCTGTGAAGCGCTTTGTGATGTTTGGTGGTCGTGAAAGGCGCTATATAAATGCAAGTCTTTTTAATATACTTTAACATCCTAAGGCACCTCACTGAAATATAATCGGACAAAAACTGACACCAAGCCACAGAAGGAGACATTAGGACAGGTGACCAAAAGCTTGGTCAAAGATATAGGTTTGAAGAAACGTTTTAAAAGGCAGAGGGACGGACAGAGAGGGAAGGAATTCCAGAGCTTAGGACCCAGATAGCTGAAGGCACAGCCACCAACAGTGCAAATGAAAATCACGGACGCGCAAGAGGCCAGAATGCAAGGAATGCAAAGTTACTGGAGGGCTGTAGGGCTGAAGGAGGTTTGAGAGATAGTGAAGGGACAGGCCATGCAGGGATTTGAAAACAAGGATGAGAATCTTAAAATCAGGGTGCTGCCAGACCAGGAACCAACGTAGGCCAGCGAGCACCTGGGTGACAGGTGACTGGGACTTGATGCAAGTTAAGATACGGACAGCAGTGTTTTGGATGACCTCAGGTTTATGCAGGGTGCAAGGTGAGAAGCCAGAGAATGAGGTTGTGAACCTAGAACCCTAAACTCAATCAAATCCAACACCATTCTCCGTTTACAATCATTGGTTTCTACCCAAAGTTGGTGGTTTTGTTTCGATGGCTGAAGTTAATCCCTATATTTTTCTTCACAATCTTCTCCCCTGCACAGTTTCCTGTTGGCCTCCAGTAACTCACGCCAGGGACCATTTTTTATTTGTGGCACGTCGTCAGGCTGCTTGACCACAGGGTGCATCGCAGCCATGACTGATCCTGTCCTCCCCAGTGTTAAAACACACTTCCCGCAGGTGTCACTGGATATCGGTCATTGGCAGGAAGCCTGGACACTCTCTGACCCACACACACAGAAATGTAAATGTAGCAGTCCTCCTACCACAACCAGCTGACATCAGCTAGCTCAGGAATGGAGACTTCTTAAAGCAAAGCCTCCCTTTTATCCAGAAGCACAAAGAGATGAGACACATTTTTAAGTTGCAACTTAGCTTATGGAGTCAACCATGGCCTGGTCGTTGGCACTCTCGCTCTTGAGTCATAAGGTTGTGGGTTTAAATCCTACTCGGAGACTCGAGCACATAATGCTAGGCTGACACTCCCACTGCAGTGCTGGGGGGGCTCTCCACTTTCAGAGATGCCATCTTTCAGTTGAACTGAGGCCCCACCTGCATTCTCAGGCAGACATAAAAGATCCCATGGTACTATTTGAAGAGGAGCAGGAGAGTTCTCCAGGTGTCCTGACCAATATTTATCCCTCAACCAACAGATGATCTGGTCATTATCACATTGCTGTCTGTGGGAGGCTGCTGTGCGCAAATTGGCTCTGCATTTCCTACAGTACAACAGTGACGGCACTTCGAAAGCATTTCATTGGCTGGGAGATCCTCAGATCGTGAAAGGTGCTATAGAATTGCAAATCTTCCCTTCTGTTTAGATGTTTGAGGATCACGATGGCAGCCAATTGTACAATCCTTTATCCCCAGCAGACTAGAGACCGTCCCCCCTAACTAGCTACCTCTAACGACAGTTAAACTAAACTTCAGACTGATTCTACATGTGTGTCGGTTTAGATGCCTTTAATCCACCTTCTCTTCTCAGCATCCTGCAGTTGCTACAAGGAGATGGCAACATGACTTACCAGTACTGATGAGCAAACTGCGACTTCCACTGAGGTCAGTGGGAGACAGCTGAAATTCCAGCAAGTTGACTGAGGAATTTGAGCCAAATCAGTGCGATTCCTGACTTGGGGTCGGAGGGAAGGGAAAATCAGTCAGGCTTCCTGCTCCTGGTCACCATCCAGCGATCCCTGCTCGTCAGAGTAAGTGAGTAAAGGAGCATGGCTGGTTGTGATTCCTCCACAGTTAAAGAGACAGCTGCAGCTGACCATCAGTGCTGACACACATGCAGAATGGCCGCTTGAGGCAGTGTCCCAGCAAGAGTCTGCGCTTTCAGCAGAGGAGGGGAAGAAATGCTGTCAAAAAACTGAAAGAAAAGGGGAAAATAGACATAGAAGAGGGGAAAATAGTAAGATTTATATAGCCTCTTCCACATCCTCAGGATCCTCATCCACATCCAAAATTCCACGAGATATTCTGGGTGAGGGTCTTTTAGTTTAGAGATACAGCACTGAAACAGGCCCTTCGGCCCACCGAGTCTGTGCCGATCATCAACCACCCATTTATACTAATCCTACACTAATCCCATATTCCTATCACATCCCCACCTGTCTCTATATATTTCCCTACCACCTACCTATACTAGGGGCAATTTTTATAATGGCCAATTAACCTATCAACCTGCAAGTCTTTGGCATGTGGGAGGAAACCGGAGCACCCGGAGGAAACCCACGCAGACACAGGGAGAACTTGCAAACTCCACACAGGCAGTACCCAGAATCGAACCCGGGTCGCTGGAGCTGTGAGGCTGCGGTGCTAACCACTGCACCACTGTGCCACCTGAGAATGAAGTCTGGAGAACTCCTGTCATGGGCAGTAGTGTGCAGACTCAAGCTGGCGGGGTGGAGGTTAGGTAGAGGGTCCTGCTGGAGTAATGGTTATGTTACTATACTAGTGATCCTGAAAACATGAGTTCAATCCCACTGGCGAAAGTTTAAATCAGTAAAAGTGAAACCCACCTTCCTCACACGGTCTAAATGTGATTCCAATCCCACACCAATATGGTTGAGTGGCCTAGCAAGGTAAACAGTTATAAGCAAGCTCAAATTACAGAACTAAGGCAGCCCCATCATCCCAAAGGCTGCTGTGGTTCAAGGAGAAGGCCCAACACTGCCTCAGGGCAATGAATGAGGCCTTATCAGAATCACCCAAATACAAAAGAAGCAGAAAGCATTCCTAATGGTATAACTGGGGCAATAGGACTGAGATTTAGATCTCCACATTTATAATGATAGGGGCATGATGACTGAAGTGTGACAGGAAGTGAGTACGAGAGAAATTATAGGATGGGAGGCCATTCAACCCATCGTGCCTGAGCTAGTGCTGGCTGTCTACTTAATCTCACCTCCCCACCCATTCCCCTTTCCCTTTGTGTAGAATCAAATAAATGACCAGAAATAAAAAGCTGTCTTAATAAAAAGGGAGACGGTGGCGTAGCAGTAATGTCACTAGACTAGTAATCTACAGGCCCAGGCTAATGCCCTGGGGACATGGGTTCAAATCCCACCATGGCAGCTGGTGGAATTTAAAGTCAATTGATAAAAATCTGGCATTGAAAGCTCGTGTTAGTAATGGTGCCATGAAAACTATCATCGATTGTCGTAAAAACCCATCTGGTTCACTAATGGCCTGTAGGGAAGGAAATCTGCCATCCTTACCCGGTCTGGCCTACATGTACCTATCTCACGTGGACTGCAGCAGTTCAAGAAGGCAGCTCACCACCACCTTCTCAAGGGCAATGAGGGATGGGCAATAAATGCTGGCCTGGCCAGCAACGACCACGTCCCTCGAACGAATAGAAAAAATGTGACTCCAGACTCATAGCAATGTGGTTGACTCTTAACTGTCCTCTGAAATGGCCTGCAAGCCATTCAATTGTCAAGGGCAATTAGGGATGGGCAACAAATGCTGGCCTTGCCAGTGGTGCCCACTTTCCATGAAAATTTTTTTTAAACGTTGGTTTAAAGGAGGAAGAGAGGCAGAGAGGTTCAGGGCCTAGGCAGCTGAAATGCATGGCCACCGATGGTGGGATCAGGGATTCTCAAGAGGCCAGAGTTAGATGAGTGCAGATATCATGGCGGGTTGTGGTCTGCCTCTGTCACCATTCTTATCATTTTACATCAGGTATCTTTTTTAAAATGACTAATAATGCTTTCACAGATATACAAAAGCAACTGATACAAATGGCAAAACGAAACACAATGTGGTTGACTCTTAACTGCCCTAGGAGGTGGCTCACCACAACCTTCTCGAGGACAATTAGGGATGGGCAGCAAATGCTGGACTTGCCAGCGATGCCCACATCGCATGAAAGAATAAAAAAAAGGAGCTCTATTCGATCGGATTGTTTTCTGAAGTCAGTCTTTACTGAGGCTGAACTCCTGAGAGTCGCTGTGTGGGGCGAAAATGCACAGGACACGGGGCGGGGGTGGGGGGGGGGGGGGGTGAATTTTCTTTTTGTTTCTGGCAAAGAATTCCATCCAGAAACTGTGCGAGCGTGAAACAGAAAATGAGTGGGTGTATTTATCAGGTGCAGGGGCTGCTTCTAATCTGGGAGCCACTGCGCCACATAAAACAAAGAGCGAGCGTGCCAGGAGAGAGGTTTCAGCAATAGAGGCTTGAGAAATTTGGCACAGGATAGAGTTTACCGCCATACAAATAATGACGGACAGGAAAAGACCCTCTAGTCTATCCAGCCAGTCCCACACAATTGTGATACTCTGTGCATCACAATATATACATTCCTTCACTGCAAAACCACGCAATCTCCTGAGAGAGGTGGAAAAAGACAAGTAAAAGCCCAGGCCAATTAGAGGGCAGCAAAGATCTTTGAAATGAAGCTCTGAATTGAAATGCTCGCAGTGCAGCTGAATGCACAGCAAGTGACAGATGGAGAGAGAGCTGAAAATCCATCGTCGCTATGGTTACGCTCAGATGGATTCACTTTAAACTGGTCAGAAAGCGGGGTGAAACGCAAGGAGCAAAACTGGTGGCGGCGGTTAAAAAGAAAAAGGAGAGAAAACTCCATTACAATTTAAAAATACATAGAAAGCACTAAGCACAAAAAAGAAATCATAAAAATAGCTTCATCTCTGTAAGTGCATAGGCCCCATCCAACCCCACTGAGAGCAGTCAGAACCTTGGCACATCATAGTTCAACGCCCATCTGTGTTTTAAATCAATACCTTTCAGTGCGAGAGGTTAACACGTGCGCCTGCACTGGACTGTAACATTCCTGGGTGCATTTTGCAGATCCTCATGTGCTGCCCTGTTAGCTGCACAGTATCACTAAAATGTGTTGTGGAGATTGCAGAATCTGAGGCCAAAAGCCCAATCTTGGAAGGCTGGCAACCCTACATTCAGTAGAAGCACGAATCAAGGGCACAGTATTCCCAATTATCTGGGGAGTTGTTACAATCATGAGGAAAACTGGGACAGTCGCAGATTCCAGTGTGCTAACGTCCACCTCAATCTCAAAATCACACTTCCAGCGCCCGAGAGTTTCCGGAATTTTCTCCTGGAGAAGCTCAGACCACAAGGCGTTGGCAAACACCCAATGGGATTGAGTTCAGTCCTGTGGAGCCTGAGTGTTGAAAATTGCTTGGAGGAAATGTTGAGAGAAGTATCAGGCAGGGACGGCCATGCGGCCCTGAGTTAAGAGCATCCGATTTCCCTTACGTTACATCAATGGAGGAGCAAGTCTTTGACTCCATGGTAGGATTCCTACCGCTGAGTCAGAAGGGGAGGGGTTTGAGCCCCACTCCAGATAGTGTTGGCAAGTGGACAGCAGAATAGGGTCTGTAAGGAGTGGGCTAACAGACACTGGGAATGCGCAAAAGGACAGAGCGACTCGGTGGCAGTGATCCCACCTCTGATCCCACCTCTCGACCTCAGACATTGGGCTGAATATTCCCAGCTCAGTGGTGACAGGCTCGGAGGCCGAGGTGGCGGGGTGCTGGGAAAATAGGAGGAAGCCACATCAGGATGGCCATTTTGCCACTAGTGAAGCAGCCCCCCCTGCCGTGTGCAGAGGCCGCCAGCTCAATGGAGGTGACCAGCTTGCAGCAGGCTGGGGAAGCATCAGAGCCAGAAGCGCCAAGCCCCAATGATGGGGCTGCGAACAGGAAAGGCCACACTCACAATCCAAACTACTCATTCGGAGGAGTTTCCCCTCCGCTCCGAAGGGCCTACTGGCTTCGCCCCTCATCATTTTTGATTTTGATCCAAGCCTCTAAGGACACCTCTATGTTGAGGAACCCTCGTGGTGCCCGAGCTGCCTCAGCAGTGTCCACCTCTCTGGTAGGGCTGCCGAGGCTCCAGAGATGCTGACCTTCTGATTGGATCGGGAGCCTGCCCGCCGTTCGTACCGTAGGCGGCCTCCTGGACGATTTCGCCGCCAGGTTGGGGGGGGGGGGCACACCCCCTCCTCCTGATCCACAAGCTCTGCTGTGAAGGCACTTACCTTCTCCCTGAAGCCGTCCTCGCGTCACGTCAGCTGCCGGGTTCACCCAAGGCCTGGGAAACCTGGCCGGCTGCTGTTAAACCAAAGAGCAAGTTAAATCTGAGGCTGCCAGCCTTTTTAAAATATTTATATAGGGAACGTGTTGGCTGCCTGCCTCCAATTTCCGGCCATTAAACGCGGAAAGTGGGCAAGTTGGACGCAAGCTGGGGTCGTGTTTCAGGTTTTTAAAATTTGGCCTAACCCCACTGACTCTGTTTCTGTCGTGACAGATGCTCCCTGACCCGCTGAGCGTTCCCAGCATTTTCTGGTTTTATTTCTGAGTCCGAAGGACTGGGTTCGGCTTCCACTCCAGCCTGCCCCTACGGGCACAGCACGGAGTGACAGCTCTGAATACTGGCTTGGTACCCAGTGTTGAAGGGTGGGTGAGGCTCTTTATCCTCAGCTGCAGCCCAGCCACATACTCCGAAGATAAAAAACCGTAAGGAGAGCAATAGGAAACCACCTCAGTTACTCTTCCCTAGTGATTGGCTCAATAATGTCAAGCATTTAAGGCCAGAAGACATTGAGCGGACAGACTGAAATGGCCTTTCTCTCTGCCCTATGTCTGAACAAGACTTCACATCCAGACAGCACTGCCAAAAATCCACTCAACGACCTGAAGAGGAAAACAATTAGACCACAGAGTATTAATCTCTGACAGTAAGTAAATTCCTCCTGAGATTTTGTGTTGCACGCATCCTTGTGTTAATGGAGGGCATCACGGTCAGTAATATGTTCTCTCGTCACACTGTGAAAGGCTGCTAAAAATAGCTACGTGATCTGACTCAGAGCATGCTACAATTATCTCGCCTGGAAAGTAGCGAACGTTCCCGCCTACTCAACACAGAGATCCGAGATTGTGCTAAAGAGTATATTCACTGACGGCCGCCAAGGTGGTGAAAACGAGCAGCATCATCTCCTGTTGGACTTCATCACAAGATGATGGGCAGCTTCCCAGAGCCTCAACAGGTTTGTCCAATGCAGATTGCAGCTTTACAGAGCAGGGTGGCAGGAGGAGGAGCCGTCCATTCAGCCACTCGAGCCAGCTCTGCCAATGATTCATCTGTACCTCAACTCCATTTAGCCACCTTTGCTCTACACTCCTTGATACATTAACCTAACAGAAATAGATCAATCTCAGGTTGCCCCCGCTCCCCCAAAACAAGTTATAGGTGAGTCCAACCCTGTTGTAAGGGAGCCACGTAAACAATTATTTTTAAAAATCTGACTCCCTGTTCTTCCAGATTCCTGGCCACAGTGCTGGGCCTTACACTGCTCTGGGTTCTGTGCTGTTCTAGGCCCTACAGAGTGCAAGATCCTACACAGCTCATCCCAGAGAGCAGGCTGCAAGGTTGTTACATGACGTGTCTAGGTCCGAGTCTGGTTTCCAGCCAATGTGTTGCATTCCTGCCGAGTTGAAGAAGCGTTCACGAATTATAGAGGAAGAAAGAAATGCATTTATATAGCACCTCAGGGCGTCCAAAGTGTTCCAC